>NC_141697.1:576886107-578172727 GCF_964263255.1 Lissotriton vulgaris
ATTGTGTATATATAGTGTCCCTTCCATTACCAGTGTACTTGGGAGGGTAAATGAATGCCAGCACTCCGTCTCCGGTAGTGTGCTTGCCGCTACTGTTCCGGTGACATGCAGACCCGCCCCACTCCATACCAGGTGAGACACAGATGGAAAAATAAAATGAGAATACCGTTTGTTATTGTCATTTTCTTTTCCCTTTTGTCAACTGCTCACGGAGCACATGGTCCGTGACTGGCTACCCGCCCCTCCCAGCTTCCCACACCACACCTTGAAGAATTCACATAAGCAAGTTGTCTTTGGAAGGCGGGGGGTCAGGGACCCCCCGGCCGTATTTATTATACAAAACAATAAAAGTATGATTAGCAACATGACATCAATATGTTAGAATAACAAAATTCCAGACATTAGATTTACAGTATTGAAGACAAGTATCCAAGGCTAACCTTAACAAAAGTCTAATACAGCATGTTTCCTATCCGAATCTAACATCCTGCCTGAATTTTGCCTTCTAACATTTCTGGCCCGACGGCAAGGTCGCTAACCGGTGTCAAGTCCTACTAACCACGCCCTTACCTACAGGTGCGCAAGCGCGACAGGGGACCGCCTACCCCGTCTGCATCTTGAACTCCATTTAACCAATAAGGAGGGCCCTTACACTCTGCGTCATATGCTGACGTCATGGTGTATGTGCGGGGTGGCTACTGGCCTAAGGAAAGCGTGACTCCCTCCCCCGCATTTTTTAGCAGCTAGCGGATATACCTGCCCCTGAAGTTCTAGGAGGGACCAGTGGCCCCTCCCCCTGGGCCGTCCCCTCCGTGGATGGTGACGCCTCCCCAGGACCTTAAATTGCTGCTCACCGATCATGACCTTACCGCCTGACCAACCCTAATAAATACGACGATGAACCTAGAGAAAAAGAAAACCTCACTAAAGGACAACTACACTCAACTAAAACCAGAATAGTACCCAAAGCATGCTGTACTAATGGGAAAAAGGCCTAAGCACACATAGTATTACATTTTCATTGACAACATAATCACAGCTAGAAAACGGGAAAAAGGCCTAAGTACACAAAACCATATTTGAACACAACCAATCACAGCTATAAACGGGAAAAAGGCCTAAGTACATAAAATCACGTCCAACCGCCTACACATGAAACGGGAAAAAGGCCTAAGTTACAACTCACATATTACCTACAACTAGTATTGTTTAGTAGCTTGCTTTTTGGGGCTGGTGGGTGGGGAAAATTAGAAGCCCCGAGCGTGGGGCGACGAGGTATGCGGGGAGCGAGCCAGAGGCAAAGAGGGCGCCCAGCTCGCTCCCCGGGCCTCTTATGCGGCTATCTCGCCAGGGGGTCGCCGGCCCAGCCGGCCCGCCCCCCGGTCGACCCGCCCCCATGCCCCGGAAGCTGTCCAGCCACTTCCGGGTCACGGGGGAGGCATCAACCTATCGGTGGTGGGGCGCGTGTCATCACCACGCGACACGCCCCACCATCGAGAGGCCCGAGGAGGGGAGCGCCGCACCGCCATGTGGGCGGGAGGGCCGAGCGGCCCCCCTTTTCAGTGGGGCGACGCTCACGGAGCAGTGGGGCGACGCTCCTCTGCCTTAGCAGAGGAGCCGCCCCTGGGGATCACTGGCATTTTATCCCACAGTGCATTTCCCTAGACAGCAGAAGCCATTTGAGGCTATTTTTTTAAGCCCCAGACTGCTGCTTAGTTCCTCACCCTCACATCCCCTCACCCTCCCTCACACCCCTCACCCTCACACCCCCTCACCCTCACACCCCCTCACCCTCCCTCACCTTCCCTCACCCTCCCTCACCCTCCCTCACCCCCTCACCCTCACACCCCCTCACCCTCACACCCCCTCACCCTCACACCCCCTCACTCTCACTCACCCCTTCCCCTCACACACCCCTTCACACTCACACACACCCTCACCCACCCTCCCACCCTCACCCACCCTCTAACCCACCCTTCCACCCTCATCCACCCTCTCACCCTCACACACCCTTTCACCCTCACACACCCTCACCCTCAAACACCCTCTAACCCTCACATACCCTCTCACCCTCACACGCCCTCTCACCCTCACACACCCTCTCACCCTCACACACCCTCTCACCCTCACACACCCTCTCACCCTCACCCTCACATCCCCTCACCCTCCCTCACACCCTCACCCTCACACCCCCTCACCCTCACACACCCTCACCCTCACTCACCCTCTCTCACCCTCCCCCACACCCTCACATCCCCTCATCTTCACACCCCCTCACCCTCCTCAACCTCACACCCCTCACCCTCACACACCCCCTCACCCTCACACACCCTCTCACCCTCACACACCCTCTCATTCACCCTTTCACTGACCCTCACCCACCCGCACCCTCACACACCCTCTCACCCTCACACACCCTCTCACCCACCCTCACCCTCACACCCCCCCACCCTCACACACCCTCACCCTCACACACCCTCACCCTCACACCTTCACCCTCACACACCCTCACCCTCACACCCCCACACCCCCTAACCCTCACACACCCCCTGTTGGACTTGGCCCTTCTGGCAGGTTCACCCCTGAACTTTTTGCTTTTAATGGTGACCTGGTGATGGTGATTTTCTGGGTTCTGCGCACTTTCACTGTGTCCCAGTGGAAAGTGCGTGCGCACTCTGAGTGCATGGAGTAAGGTTGACCTGCCCTCCCATAGGAATGCATGGGGAATGTCTGTGTCCCTGGTAGTTCCTGATGCGTGAGGTGTGCATTCTCGAGTTTGGTATGTGCGAACTCGTGAGAGTGAATACTTCGCAATGATATATGTGGCATGAGTGTGTCTTGTGCGAAAGTGCCACTTCTAGAAGCTGGCATATTAGTGTAAAATATGCCTGGCGTGTGATTGGCTGGAGCTGGCTGGTGAGCCTGGCTCCAGGAAGGCTGGATGGGTCTGCCCAGTGGTGAGTGTGAGATTAGCATGCTGATGGCTGGGGAGGAGTGTACCTGTGTCCTGAATGAGGCTGGGTTTTCCCCAGACAATGCTGGCTCCGCCCCCTGTGGTGCGACTGATGACCCTAGCCCTGCCAGTGAATGAAAGGGGTGGTTGGGCCCATCAAGGGTGCTCCAAAAC
Organism: Lissotriton vulgaris; assembly: GCF_964263255.1. Lineage (NCBI taxonomy): Eukaryota > Metazoa > Chordata > Amphibia > Caudata > Salamandridae > Lissotriton > Lissotriton vulgaris. Next base: position 576,889,235 of record NC_141697.1, read on the forward strand.
CAGCTGCGACTGGTTTCTCCCCCACCCTGCACCCTTAGACAAAGGAATGTGGTGTATAAAAATGGGGCTGTGTCCCCACAGAGGTTGTTCTCTTCCAGGATCCTACCTGAGGGGGCTGCTGCTGTTGCTGGGCCAGAGGACGGCCACTTGGATTGTCTCCCTGCCTGTAGACCCAGTGAGCTGGCTCTGGGCCCAGCTTTGCCCCCCTGCCTTGCTGAAGGACTTTGCCTGGACTTTGTTGGACTGTTTGTTCCCTTTTATAGCGCTTGGGAGCGCTGTATTCACCTGCCTAGCGCTTGGGAGCGCTTCATTTCCCTGAAGCGCCGGGGAGCGCTTGATCTTGGGGCCCCAGCGCTTAAGAGCGCTTTATTTTTGGTCCTAGCGCTGGGGAGCGCTTTTGTGCACAGCCGGTGCCCACCTGGCATTTGCCCGCTCTAATTGGCCAATTTGGAAGTCCCTGACGAGTGCCCACCTCGCCAGGGACCGTGCCGCTATTTTCGTGGCCATAGCGAGAGCCCACCTCGCCTTATTTAAATTATCAGGAGCTCACCCCGTGTGGAAATCACCGCCGCAGCCCAGGAACCCTGCCAGGCCGCCGCGCTGCCTACGGCGACCCGGAAGTCCCGCCTCCATTCCCCCCAGCGCCGCGCTGCTATTGGCTGCAGCGCGACCCGGAAGGCAGGCACAAGACGCCCGGACGAGGGCAGGACCGGCGAGTCTCCCTTCTGCTTAACCCGGTCTGGGGAAGCCTAGGAGTACCTTGAGAGCAGCCCCCGCCGAGGAGCCACACCGGGACCAGAGAGGAGTTCCGCCGCCAAGGAGCAGCACCAGGGAGTCCCCGCCGTCCCGGTGAGTGCACAGTAGCTGTGAGAGAAGGGAGGGGCGCCGGGGCACAGTGCCGGTGCCCGCCCCTCCCCCCTAGTGAAAGGCTTGTGGGGGCCTTACCTGTTGTAGAGCTGTTGAGGCTCCGGGGGCATTTTCGGTTGCTGAGAGCCCAGCGAGGCTCTTGGGGGTGCAGTTTGGCCATTTCCAGAGTTGCTCTGCGAGAGAGCAGGCAACTCCAACGATGGGGCATTTGTTCTTCGAGCCACGAGGGGCTCAGCTGCCACAATTGTCTTTGAGAGCCCAGAGAGGCTCAAGGAGGGCATTTTGTATCCCAAGCCCAAGAGGCTCACAGCCCACATGGTGTTTCGAGCCTGAGAGGCTCAAGGGGGCATCAGTTGTTTTGAAGAGCCCAGAGAGGCTCTTGAGTCCCACATTGTTGTTTTAGAGCCCAGAGAGGCTCAGGGGGACATTTTGTTTATTCAGAGCCTGCGAGGCTCCCACGTTGGCCCATCCTTGCTTGCAACAGCTGCCCAGCACTTCGTGGGCAGCTGCCACGTTTAGGCACCCTTGACACTGGTACACAGGGTGTCCTAGCCCCCACAAGGCCAGAGGGCCTATGGACAGTCACAGGTGGTTACTTATGTGAGTTTGGCGCAATTGTTCTTTAATACACCGCTGAATGTTTTGTTTAATGCATCATGTGTTTTCCTTCTTTCATACACCTCTGAATGTTTGTAGGCATCATGTGTTTTTCTCCCCTGCACCTCTGAATGTGTTGGTTATGCATCATGTGCCTTGTTCCTTACACCTCTGAATGTATGTCATGCATCATGTGTTATGTGCTTATACCCCTACAGGTATTGTGATACTTAGGGGGTTGTTCTTGCTAGTACAGGTGGTGCTAGTGAGGTCCTAGTTCCCTGCGTGACCTGTTCCTAAGGTGGTTAGGATTGCGTAGGTGCTACTTAACCTTTACCAGTGATTACTGGTTGTGTGCTTTATGTTCTATTTTGATGCTAAAGTGAATATTATTCTATGTTCTAAGTGCTAATTCTACCTAGTGCTAAGTTCTAAAAGTGCATATTCCTGACAGTGGTCCATGTGGCCTTGTCTTGTACATATCCCCTGTAAATTCTGCCCGTGCCAGTTGGCACATTGTAAAGTGTGTGTTTTATCTAATGTGTTTTGGTGTAATACAAAGGCTATTTTTATATATAACCTTGTGTGGAGTTTCCTTTGTGGTGGGCCTTGGGTGTTGTTGCTGGGGTGCGTGCGCAAATACTTAACTCACATCGCCTCCAAGTTTAGCCTTGCTGCTCGCGCCACGTTACCTAGAGGGTGAGCAGGGGTTATCTTGGCGTGTAACTCCCTTGCCCTGACTTAGGAGTGGTGGTCTCTGACTGACTTTGGCGCAAGCCCTGGCCAGCCAGGGATCCCATTTCTAACATTGGCGGCAAGCGGTGAGGATAAGGACTTGTGTTTGCGTTGTACCACAGTGGCAACTGGCCACACTACAAAACTATGCATTTTAGATGACCACATTTTAGGGGATCATTGTTTTTGAAGTTCCATTATTTTCTTCTCCAAAAGGTATCATTGTGCAATTGTGTCAAGTACGTTTGTCCCCCGCCCTGCGCCCAGAGTTTGGTACCTGTGTCACGTGTGGTCAGGTTGAGGAATCAGGGGTGGTAGAAACTGCCTTACCAGTCCGAGGGGAGGGTTGTGTGTGGATGAATGGTGTGTGGCACTAGGCAAGTGAGTGTGAGTTCTCTGGGGTAGAGAGCTTGCTGAATCCTTTTGTGAATTGTGTACTCCTGTGTTAGCTCAGACCCCCTAGGTTCCCTGTGTTAATCTTTCTCCAGAACGTCCGCCAGAATGGAGCCTGCTTTTGATTTCTGTGATCTGTTTAGATACAGTATGGGAGAGTTGGTAAGGTTCTGTGAAGAGAGAGACATAGGGGTGGATGAGTCAGACACTCAGTCCGAACTTAGGAGCAGCCTGATCCTATGGCAAAAGGGTCAGTGGGATCTTGAGCGCAGTGAGGAAAGGGCCCGGGCCTCACGCCATGAGGGTGGTGGGTCTGTGGGGAGCCCTGAAGATTCAGAAGAGGAGGGAGAAGATGCCAGTACCTGGATGCCAGTAGAGAGTGAAGACCCCATAGGTAGGGAGTCCCTTGCTGGGTCCAGCGTAGGAGGCAGTGCCTCATCCCTTTCCCTGTCCCCAGAGGAGCTGGAAGATAGGAGGAGAGAAAGGGAGCACCAGTTGGCTTTAGAAAAGCTCAGGTTAGAGCATGCCCAGGCTATGGCACAGCTGGGCGTAAGAAAGCAACAGTTAGAGACTGAGAGGGTCTTAGCACAGGAAAGGATAGAGGAGGCTGAGAGGGCCTCCACCAGAGGCAAAGTAGCTCTGGAGGGTAGACTATCCCCTGCGCGCAGTTTTAATTTTCTGGGCTCCCCAGGGAGGGTTGAGTCAAGTGGTGGCAGCTATTTAAATCTCAGTGTAGAAAGTCCCACTCCCCCGAGTATGGCACCTGTTTCCCGAGAAGAGGAGTATCGGTTGAAGTTCAGGAACCTTAGGAGACTGTCTCACCAGTCTTGGAAAGAGTTTGAGGACGAATGTAATGGGACACTTATTGATTGGGTGCAAGTTCGCACGGAAGATGATTTTGATGTATTGCACGGAATGATTATCAAAGAGCAGTTGCTCAGTGTTTGTGGTCCAGAGTTGCGCCAACACCTGTTGGAATATGGGTCTCCTTCTTCAGAGCAGCTTGCCGCGGAAGCAGACCGCTGGGAGAGGGCCAGAGGTTCTTTAGAGTCCCTAGTGAGTGAGTCCAAAAGAAGTGGTTCAGGTATCTTCCAGCTCAGCGTGGTGGAAGAGGCTCAGTGTAGCCCAGCTAGGTCCCAGTATAGTGAGAGGGGTGGAGGAGCTGTCTACCTGGCTCAGTGGAGCAGGAGTCCCCCTCACTCTCACACCCCCTCACTCTCATACCCCCTCACATCCCCTCACCCACCCTCACCCTCACACACCCTCACCCTCACCACTCTACCGCCTTCACTCTACCACTTTACTGCCCTCACTCTACCACTCTACCACCCTCACTCTACCACTCTACTGCCCTCACTCTACCACTCTATTGCCCTCACTCTACCGCCCTCACTCTAACACTCTATCGCCCTCACTCTACCGCTCTACTGTCCTCACTCTACCGCCCTCACTCTACCACTTCACCACTCTACCGCCCTCACTCTACTACTCTACCGCCCTCACTCTAGCACTCTACCGCCCTCACTTCACGGCCCTCACTCTACCACTCCACTGCCCTCACTCTACCACTTTACCGCCCTCACTCTACCACTCTACCGCCCTCACTCCACAGCCCTCACTCTACCACTCTACTGCCCTCACTCAACCGCCCTCACTCTACCACTCGACCGCCCTCACGCCCTCACTCTACCGCCCTCACTCTTTTGCCCTCACTCTACTGCCCTCACTCTACCGCCCTCACTCTACCACTCTACCGCCCTCACTATACGGCCCTCACTCTACCACTCTACCGCCCTCATGCCCTCACTCTACCGCCCTCACTCCACCACTCTACTGCCCTCACTCTACTGCCCTCACTCTACCACTCTACCGCCCTCACTCTACCGCCCTCACTCCCTCCCTCTACTGCCCTCACTCTACCACCCTACCGCCCTCACGCCCTCACTCTACCGCCCTCCCTCTACCACTCTACCGCCCTCTCTCTACCGCCCTCCCTCTACCACTCTACCGCCCTCACTCTACCGCTCTACCGCCCTCACTATACGGCCCTCACTCTACCACTCTACCGCCCTCATGCCCTCACTCTACCGCCCTCACTCTACCACTTTACTGCCCTCACTCTACTGCCCTCACTCTACCACTCTACCGCCCTCACTCTACCGCCCTCACGCCCTCCCTCTACTGCCCTCACTCTACCACCCTACCGCCCTCACGCCCTCACTCTACCGCCCTCCCTCTACCACTCTACCGCCCTCTCTCTACCGCCCTCCCTCTACCACTCTACCGCCCTCACTCTACCGCCCTCACTCTACCGCCCTCTCTCTACCGCCCTCACTCTACCGCCCTCACTCACTCTACCACCCTCCCTCACTCTATCTATCTATCGCCCTCCCTCACTCTATCAATCTATCTATCGCCCTCACTCTATCAATCTATCTATTGCCCTTCCTCACTCTATCTATCTATCTATCGCCCTCCCTCACTCTATCTATCTATCTACCGCCCTCCCTCACTCTATCTATCTATCTATTGCCCTTCCTCACTCTATCTATTTATCGCCCTCCATCTATCTATCGCCCTCCCTCTATCTATCGCCTTCACTCTATAGCCATCCCTCCCTCTATCTATCGCCCTCCCTCTCTTCCACCCACCTCCTTCTCTGACTCCCTGTTCTCTTCTCTTCTCCCGTGCTGATTTGCTGCTCTCTTCCACCCTGCCTCCTTCTCCAACTCCCTGTTCTCTTCTCTTCTCCTGTGTTGATCTGCTGCTCTCTTCCAACCCGCCTCCTTCTTTAACTCCCTGTTTTCTTCTCCTGCGCTAATCTGCTGTTCTCTTCCACCCGCCTCTTTCTCTAACTCCTTGTTCTCTTCTCCGGTGCTGATCTACTGCCCTCTTCCACCGCCTCCTTCTTTAACTCCATGTTCTCTTCTACTGTGCTGTTATGCTGCTCTCTTCCACCCACCTCCTTCTCTAACTCCCTGTTCACTTCTCTTCTCCAGAGCTGATCTGCTGCTCTCTTAAACACCACCTCCTTCTTTAACTCCCTGTTCTCTTCTCCTGTGCTAATCTGCTACTCTCTTCCACCCACCCACCTCCTTCTCCAACTCCTTCTCTTCTCCCGAGCTGATCTGCTGCTCTCTTCCACCGCCTTCTTCTCTAGCTCCCTGTTCTCTTCTCTTCTCCTGTGCTGATCTGCTGCTCTCTTCCACCGCCTCCTTCCTTAACTCCCTGTTCTCTTTTGCTGTACTGATCTGCTGCTCTCTTCCACCCGCCTCCTTCTTTAACTCTCTGGTCTCTTCTCCTGTGCTGATCTGCTGCTCTCATCCACCCCACCTCCTTCTTTAACTCCCTGTTCTCTTCTGCTGTGCTGATCCGCTGGTCTCTTCCACCCACCTCCTTCTCTAACTCCCTGTTCTCTTCTTTTCTCCCTCTGCTGATCTGCTGCTTTCTTCCACCCGCCTCCTTCTTTAACTCCCTGTTCTCTTCTGCTGATCTGCTGCTCTCTTCCACCTCGCCTCCTTCTCTAACTCACTGTTCTCTTCTGCTGTGCTGATCTGCTGCTCTCATCCACGCCACCTCCTTCTTTAATTCCCTGTTTGCTTCTGTTCTCCTGTGCTGATCTGCTGCTCTCTTCCACCGCCTCCTTCTTTAACTCCCTGTTCTCTTCTGCTGTGCTGATCTGCTCCTTTCTTCCACCCACCTCCTTCTCTAACTCCCTGTTCTCTTCTCTTCTCCTGTGCTGAACTGCTGCTCTCTTCCACCCGCCTCCTTCTTTGACTCCCTGTTTTCTTCTCTTGTGCTAATCTGCTGTTCTCTTCCACCCGCCTCTTTCTCTAACTCCCTGTTCTCTTCTCCTGTGCCGATCTGCTGTTCTCTTCCACCCACCTCCTTTTTAACTCCCTGTTCTCTTCTCCTGTGCTGATATGCTGCTCTCTTCCACCCCACCTCCTTCTTTAACTCCCTGTTCTCTTCTCCTGTGCTGTTATGCTACTCTCTTCCACCCTGCCTCCTTCTCCAACTCCTTCTTCTCTTCTCCTGTGCTGATCTGCTGCTCTCTTCCACCCGCCTCCTTCTTTAACTCCCTGTTCTCTTTTGCTGTACTGATCTGCTGCTCTCTTCCACGCCGCCTCCTTCTTTAACTCCCTGTTCTCTTCTCCTGTGCTAATCTGCTGCTCTCTTCCACCCGCCTCCTTCTTTACCTCCCTGGTCTCTTCTCCTGTGCTGATCTGCTGCTCTTATCCATCCCACCTCCTTCTTTAACTCCCTGGTCTCTTCTCCTGTGCTGATCTGCTGCTCTCTTCCACCGCCTCCTTCTTTAACTCCATGTTCTCTTCTGCTGTGCTGTTATGCTACTCTCTTCCACCCACCTCCTTCTCCAACTCCTTCTCTTCTCACGAGCTGATCTGCTGCTCTCTTCCACCGTCTTCTTCTCTAGCTCCCTGTTCTCTTCTCTTCTCCTGTGCTGATCTGCTGCTCTCTTCCACCCGCCTCCTTCCTTAACTCCCTGTTCTCTTTTGCTGTACTGATCTGCTGCTCTCTTCCACCCGCCTCCTTCTTTAACTCTCTGGTCTCTTCTCCTGTGCTGATCTGCTGCTCTCATCCACCCCACCTCCGTATTTAACTCCCTGGTCTCTTCTCCTGTGCTGAACTGCTTTTCTCTTCCACCTGCCTCCTTCTTTAACTCCCTGTTACCTTCTCCTGTGCTGATCTGCTGCTCTCGTCCACCCCAACTCCTTCTTTAACTCCCTGTTCGCTTCTCTTCTCCTGTGCTGCTCTGCTGTTCTCTTCCTCACGCCTCATTCTCTAACTCCCTGTTCTCTTCTCCTGTGATGATCTTTCTGCTATCTTCCATCCGCCTCCTTCTCTAACTCCATGTTCTCTTCTCCTGTGCTGATCTGCTGTTCTCTTTCACCCGCCTCCTTCTCTAACTCTCTTTTCTCTTCTCCTGTGCTGATCTGCTGTTCTCTTTCACCCGCCTCCTTCTCTAACTCCCTGTTCTCTTCTCCTGTGCTAATATGCAGTTCTCTTCCACCCACTTCCTTCCTTAACTCCCTGTTCTCTTCTCCTGTGCTGATCTGCTGCTCTCTTCCACCCCACCTCCTTCTTTAACTCCATGTTCTCTTCACCTGTGCTGATCTGCTGCTCTCTTCCACCCCACCTCCTTCTTTAATTCCCTGTTCTCTTCTCTTCTCCTGTGCTGATCTGCTACTCTCTTCCACCGCCTCCTTCTTTAACTCCCTGTTCTGTTCTCCCATGCAGATCTGCTGCTCTCTTCCACCCGCCCCTTCTCTAACTTCCTGTTCTCTTCTTGTGTGCTGATCTGCTCTTCTCTTCCACCCCGCCTCATTCTCTAACTCCTTGTTGCCTTCTCCTGTGATGATCTTTTTGCTCTCTTCCATCCGCCTCCTTCTCTAAAACCCTTTTCTCTTCTCCGGTGCTGATCTGCTGTTCTCTTTCACACCGCCTCCTTCTCGAACTCCCTGTTCTCTTCTCCTGTACTGATCTGCTGTTCTTTTCCACTGCCTCCTTCTGTAACTCCCGGTTCTCTTCTCCTGTGCCGATCTGCTGTTCTCTTCCACCTGCCTCCTTCTTTAACTCCCTGTTCTCTTCTCCTGTGCTGATCTGCTGCTCTCATCCACCCACCTCCTTCGTTAACTCCCTGTTCTCTTCTCTAGTGCTGATCTGTTCTCTTCCACCCCACCTCCTTCTCTACCTCCCTGTTCTCTTCTCCTGTGCTGTTCTGCTGCTCTCTTCCACCCCACCTCCTTCTTTAACTCCCTGTTCTCTTCTGCTGTGCTGATCTGTTCCTCTCTTCCACCCACCTCCTTCTCTAACTCCCTGTTCTCTTCTCTTCTCTTGTGCTGATCTGCTGCTCTCTTCCACCCTGCCTCGTTCTCTAACTCCCTGTTCTCTTTTGCTGTGCTGATCTGCTGCTCTCTTCCACCGCCTTCTTCTTTAACTCCCTGTTCTCTTCTCCTGTGCTGATCTGCTGTTCTCTTCCACCGCCTCTTTCTCTAACTCCCTGTTCTCTTCTCTTGTGCCGATCTGCTGTTCTCTTCCACCAGTCTCCTTCTTTAACTCCCTGTTCTCTTCTCCTGTGCTGCTCTGCTGCTCTCTTCCACCCGCCTCCTTCTTTAACACCCTGTTCTCTTCTCCTGTGCTGATCTGCTGCTCTCTTCCACCCACCTCCTTCTTTAACTCCCTGTTCTCTTTTGCTGTGCTGATCTGCTGCTCTCTTCCACCCACCTCCTTCTCTAATTCCCTGTTCTCTTCTCTTCTCCCGTACTGATCTGCTGCTCTCTTCCACCGCCTCCTTCTCTAGCTCCCTGTTCTCTTTTCTTCTCCTGTGCTGATCTGCTGTTTTCTTCCACCCACCTCCTTCTTTCACTCCCTGTTCTTTTCCCCTGTGCTATTCTGCTGCTCTCTTCCACCACACCTCCTTCTTTAACTCCCTGTTCTCTTCTCCTGTGCTGATCTGCTGCTGTCTTCCACACCGCCTCCTTCTTTAACTCCCTGTTCTTTTTTCCCCTGCTGATCTGCTGCTCTCTTCCACCCCGCCTCCTTCTTTAACTCCCTGTTCTTTTCTCCCGTGCTGATCTGCTGTTCTCTTCCACACGCTTCCTTCTTTAACTCCCTGTTCTCTTCTCCTGTGCTGATCTGCGGATCTCTTCCACCGCACCTCCTTCTTTAACTCCCTGTTCTCTTCTCTTCTTCTGTGCTGATCTGCTGCTCTCTTCCACCCGCCTCCTTCTTGAATTCCCTGTTCTGTTCTCCCATGCTGATCTGCTGCTCTCTTTCACCCGCCCCCTTCTCCAACTCCCTGTTCTCTTCTCCCGTGCTGATCTGCTATTCCCTTCCACCGCCCCTTCTCTAACTCCCTGTTCTCTTCTGCTGTGCTGATCTGCTGCTCTCTTCCACATACATCCTTCTCTAAACGCACACACACACATACATACAACCACACACACACACACACACATACAACCATGCACACACAACCACACAAACACACACAATCACACCACACACACAATCTCACACACAACCACACACACAACCACACACACACACAATTACACACAGCCACACACACAACCACACACACAAACACACAAACACACACACAAACACACACATCAACCCACACACAACCACACACACAACCACACACACAACTACACACACAACCACACACACAACCACATACACAAACAACCACACCCAACCACACACACAGCCACACAGACAACCACACAACCATACACACACACACAACCACACCCAACCACACACACAACCACACACAACCACACACCCAACCACACACCCAACCACACACACAACCACACACACAACCACACACACAACCACACATACAACCACACACACACACACACACACAACCACACACACAACCACACACACACAACCACACACACACAACCACACACACAACCACACACACAACCACACACACACAACCACACACACACAACCACACACACACACAACCACACACACAACCACACACACACAACCACACCCAACCACACACACAGCCACACAGACAACCACACAACCATACACACACACACAACCACACCCAACCACACACACAACCACACACAACCACACACCCAACCACACACCCAACCACACACACAACCACACACACAACCACACACACAACCACACATACAACCACACACACACACACACACACAACCACACACACAACCACACACACACAACCACACACACACAACCACACACACACACAACCACACACACAACCACACACACACAACCACACACATCTATCTATCGCCCTCACTCTATCTATCCATCGCCCTCACTCTATCTATCTGTCACCCTCACTCTATCTATCGCCCTCACTCTATCTATCTATCTATTGTCCTCACTCTATCTATCTATCGCCCTCAGTCTATCTGTCTATCGCCCTCACTCTATCTATCTTCCGCCCTCCCTCTAGCTATCTATCGCCCTCACTCTATCTATCTATCGCACCACCACAGCATCACTCCGGGGCACCACACCACCACTCAGGGGCACCACAACTTCACTATGTGCTACCACAGCATCACTGAACGCCACAGCATCACTCGTCGCCACAACAACATCACTCAGGGCCACCACAGTATCAATCTGTGCAACTATTCAACAACAACTGGTTCAAATATGTTCTCCCAATGTTTCAAGCTTTATTACAAATGTCACAAAAATATGTTAATATTTCACTTCTGTTCTTGGATTTTCGTCACAATAAAATACACTGAACAAATTCTTCACAAAAGTTATTTACAAAAGTGTAAGCAATTGCCATTATAAATTACAATAACTTTTATTTAAGTATTAATTATTTATAAAAAATAAAAGCCATTGTTATTTGTAATATCAATACATCTAAGTCACGTAAATACAAAACATGTTGCATTACAAATGCTATAGGTGTCACATTTGCAAAAGATAAAAGTATTGGCATTGTAAATGACAAAGCTATTAAATCAGCTATTTTCAAAACCAACACATAAATAAAAAAAATGGTCATTTACAAGACGAATAGCTCAAACTTTAGCAATGCTTGTTGGCGAGATTATAGTAGGCGACCTAAAAAGTCTAACAAAACTGCGGAACGGACACAGTGCAGCTTCCAGCGATCTCTTCACGTGATCCTCTGTGAACCTTTCTATTGCATGCTGTGCATCAAAGCCTGCTTTCCTGGTTGGTTTATACCCATTTAAGTAGATGATGTATGATAACACGCACTGCACAAATGTTGCTCCGCTCTCAATACCAGAGGCTTGAACAACAGAGGAAACCAAAAAATCCGAAACTGGAGTCACGACTGAACACATCCATTGCAAGCGAAGGTGTTTAAAGACAAACTATCACACCATACTCGTTTCCTGTGGATATATGGGCGTGCGAGGAGGCACTCGCTTCCTAAGCAGACAACTCCCCCGGCCAGATGCCAGGCAGTGACGCCCTCACGCACGGCTGCAGGCCAAGGTGTCCACACCGAAGTACTACAAATCATTTGAGGGCACACACACACAACTGGATCGCATACACAGGAACAGCCACGGAGAAAAGTAAACACTCCAAAGGTCGAGTGTTTAAATGGCTATTCCACATCAGCAGCGGTCATTGTTGCAGTGACGCACCAACACCGCACTCACAGGAACAGAAACTCAAAATACCCTTGGCGTTATACCTAGAAACGAGCACACACACACTCTACCTCACCTCTAAGAAAATAATACACCGTGGTGCTGCCCATTCATAGCAATGGATGTTGAAATGTGCGCACTCACACACTGAGCACTCACACACTGCGCACTCACACTACTTTGGGCCACACACACTCTGCACACTCACACTCTGCGCCCTCACACTACTTTAGGCCACACACTCTGTGCCCTCACACTACTTTAGGCCATACACTCTGCGCCCTCACACTACTTTAGGCCACACACTGCACCCTCACACACTCTGCACCCTCACACACTCTGCACCCACACACACTCTGCACCCACACACACTCTGCACCCTCACACACTTTACACCCTCACACACTCTGCACCCTCACACACTGTACACCCTCACACACCCAGTGCCACATAATTATATGCTACATAATTACACTGCACTCAATGCAACATACACTCCAAACAATACCACTCAGTGCCACATAATTACATGCCACACAATTACACTCTACTGAATACAACATACACTCCACACAATACCACTCAGTGCCACATAATTATATGCTACAAAATTACACTGCGCTCAACGCAACATACACTCCAAATACTACTCAGTGCCACATAATTACACGCCACATAATTACACTGCACTCAATGCAAGATACACTCCAAATACCACTCAGTGCCACATAATTACACGCCACATAATTACTCTACTAAATACAACACACACTCCACACAATACCACTCAGTGCCACATAATTATATGCTACATAATTACAATGCAACATACACTCCAAACAATATCACTAAGTGCCACATAATTACACGCCGCATAATTACACTGCTCTCAATGCAACATACACTCCGAATACCACTCAGTGCCACATAGTTACATACCACATGATTACACTGCACTCAATGCAACATACACTCCAAATACCACTCAGTGCCACATAATTACACGCCACATAATTACACTGCACTCAATGCAAGATGTACTCCAAAAAACACTCAGTGCCACATAATTACACGCCACATAATTACACTCTACTGAATACACCATACACTCCAGACAATACCATTCTGTGCCACATAATTACACTGCAATCATCGCAACATACACTCCAAATACCACTCAGTGCCACATAATTACATGCCACATAATTACACTGCACTAAATGCAATGTACACTACAAATACCAATCAGTGCCACATAATTACACGCCACATAATTACACTGCACTCAATGTAAGATACACTCCAAATACCACTGAGTGCCACATAATTACACGCCACTGAATGCAACATATACTCCAAATACCACTCAGTACCACATAATTATATGCTACATATTTACACTGCGCTCAACGCAACATACACTCCAAATACCACTCAGTGCCACATTACATGCCACATAATAACACTGCACTCAATGTAACATACACTCCAAATACCACTCAGTGCCACATAATTACACGCCACATAATTACACTGCACTCAATACAACATACACTCCAAATACCACTCAGTGCCACATAATTACACGCCACATAATTACACTGCACTGAATGCAACATACACTCCAAATGCCACTCAGTGCCACATAATTACATGCCATATAATTTCACTGCACTCAATGCAACATACACGCCAAATACCACTCAGTGCCACATAATTACACTGCACTCAATACAGCATACACTCCAAATATCACTTAGTGCCACATTATTATATGCTACATTTACACTGCGCTCAACGCAACATACACTCCAAATACCACTCAGTACCACATAATTACACGCCACATTACACGCCCCTCACTCTATATATCGCCCCTCACTCTATCTATCTCAGTCACTCTATCGCACTCCCTCTATCTATCGCATCACCACAGCATCACTCAGTATCACCACAGCATCACTAGGGGCACCACAACATCACTATGCGCTACCACAGCATCACTGAACGCGACAGCCTCACTCGTCGCCACCACAACATCACTCAGCGCCACCACAGCATCAATCTGTGCAACCATTCAACAACAACTGGTTCAAATATGTTCTCTTAATGTTTAAAGCGTTATTACAAATGTCACAAAAAGATGTTAATATTTCACTTCTGTTCTTGGATTTTCGTCACAATAAAATACACTGAACGTAATCTTCACAAAAGTTATTTACAAAAGTTTAAGCTATTGCCATTATAAATTACAATAACTTTTATTTAAGTATCAATTATTTTTAAAAAAGCCATTGTTATTTGTAATATCAATACATCTAAGTCACGTAAATACAACACATATTGCAGTATAAATGCTATAGGTGTCACATTTGCAAAAGTTATAACTATTGTCATTGTAAAAAACAAAGCTATTAATTTCGCTATTTTCAAAACCAACACATAAATAAAACATTTGTCATTTACAATACCAATAGCTCAAACTTTCCTAATGCGAGACCTTTTGCATTGCAAATGCTTGTTTTTCTTCTTCGATGGACCTCTTAAGTGGTTCCTTGAAGGCCGTGCAGCCGTCAGAGCCAAGGCCCTCCATTTCTCGTGCGTGCTTGCATCCGCGAAATCCTTCATAAAAACAATGCTATTCAGAAGCTTTTTGTATTTTGAAGTACTGTTATCACACATGCCTGGGTTGAGAGGAGGGCATTGTGTTGTGTGTTGAGTATTCGTGTTTTTCTGGCTGTAGAGCAAGGCAGGCTTCCATGCAGGGCCATTTCTTACCCGTCATGCAGCGCATAGGCTTTCAGCGCGCGGGCACCTGCGCCAGACCATCCTACCTCAAACCCCTCAGACCTTGTAGCTTCAAGAGAATTACGTAAACAGAGAAGTTATTTTTCATAAAACATCTTTACAACGCAGGTCTTTTATAAACCCGTGTCGAGTGCAATGAACAGTGTTTCCATGAGCTCTTTAATATTTTCTAAAATATTTTTATTACATATATTCATTTTGCACAAATGTACCTATAAGTGCAGTACAATGTATTTAAAGATTGATAAATGCCTAATTTAAAAGATTTCAATAAAATGGATCCTAAAAACTATATTTGAAGAGAGTTTTGTAATACTTCTCCCTTCAAAAGGCAGAACTGCTTTCAAAACAAAGCATTTTGACAGTATTGTAGCATTTTATTGTATTCACATGTATATTGGGCTTCAAACCCTGGCAAGTGGCCAAATCGCATTTGCGGATGGGTAGCATGCTATACTCCGTGGGTAGGCTAGGGTGGATGATTATATATTGTTTTATATAATTTATATACTGGCACATGTATCAAACAAAGTTGCCCTCGGCTGTTACCGAACTCAAAACATCATTCCGCAATGCATCAACCCCAATACCGAAAAAACTAAAGAATCGCAAATTAACCCATGCGGTAAATTACTGAATCGCAAAATATCGATCTGAAAATACAGAAACATTCAATTGCTCCCGGAAATAGCGAATCACAAATAAAAAATCGCAATGGAATGCATCAAACTTCACAAATACCGAAAACTCCCAAATTCGCTATTTAGCATGAGCAGAATAAGGGGAATCTCAACCAGGAGGTAAAGTTGACGAAAGGTAAAAAAATAAAATAATTTGAAACAGGTGGATACAATCAGAAACCCTTAAAAAATGGCCCTGGAGACCCCGTATGTTAACTAAAATGGCTGCCCTCTACGTCATTGCCAGGAGGATGAGAATTAATGCAGCAGCACAGCGCAGGAGGAGGATGCAAGAGAAGGTATTCAGGGTGCGCATCACATTGCTGGGCCAAAATGACGACGAAATCTATGACAAGTACAGACTAAATCGTACCATGATCATGCGCCTAATTGCTGACCTGGAACCACTACTGCAGGACCAGATCCGTAGGACCAATCACATCCCTGCGCACCTCCAGGTCCTATGCAGCCTGCACCTGCTAGAAGTTTCCAGGGGGTCGTAGTGGTTGCCGGAGGCGTATCACAAAGTGCACTTTCATGCTTCTTCATCAAATTCATTGATGCCATGCTGACAATGATACATACCCACATCACCTTCCCCAAAACCCCACAGCAGTTGAACTGGACCAAACAGGACTTCTACCAGGTGTCACAAATACCCCATGTCATAGGATGCATTGACTGCACGCATGTCCCCATCTGTCCCCCCTCAGCCAATGAGTACATATTCTGCAACCGCAAGTCCTTTCACTCAATAAACGTGCAGGTCGTGTGCAATGCCAAGCCCATCATTACGGACATGGTGGCACAATTTCCGGGGGCACACACGATTGCTACATATTCAGGCACAGTGGCATCCACAGGCGTCTGCTCAACAGTGAATTCGGAGAGGGAGACCTACTTGGTACATACATATACCTATTTGTTATGCCATCATCACACATGTAATTGTATTTATGCCGCTAACCCTTTGCTCCACACCCTGTAGGTGACAGCACATACGCCATGCGTAAATATCTCCTCACTCCCTACCTCAACCCAGCAACACCTCTGGAACAGCGCTACAACCCAGCACATATCACTACCAGGAATGTGGTAGAGCAAACATTTGGTATCCTTAAATGTCGCTTCAGGATCCTACATAAGACAGGAGGTGCATTGCAGTATAACCTTGTAACCTGCTGCAGGATAATAGCAGTGTGTGCCATGCTGCACAACATTGCGACAAGAAGGGGATACCAATAGAGGTGAACGGAGATTACAACTTTAGTGATGAACAACCCCCTGCACAACACCGACAGGCACACGTGCCAAACACAGCTGAAGGTCAAAGGAGGCGGACATACATCACACAACATCACTTCAGAGGCAGGTAAGAATGAGCCATCACAATGTATTCTGGTGTGCAAATGTTTAATTCACATGAGCACTTGTCAACGTAAATATAAATAATAAGTGAACATGACGGTAACTCAACACATTGTGTAAAGATACATATCCGTTGGCATCACAGGAGTACGATCACGATATGTAAGTGGGCCATGGTTACATCACCATGGCCAAATAGGCGGTAGTGCATGTCTATTTGCGCTTTCCACGTACCCCCAGCCTCCTGTCGCATGGATCCTCTACATCACCACGATGTGTGTTGGTGGCTGTAGAGCTGCGCAAACTGTGCCTCCTGTTACTGGTGTCCGGCACAGAGACGCTGCTCACTCTCGATGCCGCCTCACTGCCCTCCTCCCCTCCTTCCCTCCCAAGTTGCTGGCACTAAATGTGCCAGACTGCAGATGTTCAACTGCAGTGGTCACCTGGCCTAAGGCCTTCGCTACATCACTGCAGTAATGACCTAGGTCTATCGGCAGTGACACAGATCTGCGTGACAAAACAGCAGTGCTGTTGCAGAGCTTGGTGATGGCCCTTGTCGATGCAGTTGAACGGACCAAGTTCTGACGATGCCTCCTGCGCTCGCTGTGTTGTCCTGCTAGGACGGCACGGGTGAGCTCCTGTAGGCTCTGTTTGATGTCACGATTCCCCTTCACTACAACTGTGGTCAGTTGACGCACAGCGTCTGTTATTGTGCACATGTGTTTTGCCAATTTGGAGATGTTCAGATTCATTGTTCCCATATGTCTCCCCTGCAGGCGCTGAACACGCAGCATCCGGGACTCTACCCCACCATAGACGTGTGTAGGCTGTTCAGATCCCTCAGCAATACTGCTCATGGGCCTGCCCCGCTGTCTGACTCGGCCATGTGCTGGTGTTGGAGCTGGCGGAGTGACACGTGACTGGCGGGAAACACTTGTGGGTGTTGGGCTCTGCTCCATCTCCATTACCTGCTGGGAGGAGACACGTGCCCTGCATCTTGGTGGTGTTGTCGGTAGTGGTGGTGATGGTGTTGATGTTGGTGGTGGCGGTGTGGATTGACGTCCATGCGGAGTCTCTCCATCGGTCTCTGCCAGTGTTTCGGAAATGATGAGGCTTTCGCTGTCATCAGAGTCCACCGGAGATGAATCTGTGTGTGAAACAGTGCATTGTTATTTTATTTTTTTAATTTATCTGTTTATCATTTTGCATACTTTGAACATAATAAATGACATATTTAGACAGACTGTTAGACCTGTGCTGCTGGTCTCATTTCTTACGCATTGGTGATCATACATGCACACTTGGCTGACATGACTACAACTCCCATGATGCAACACTTCTGTGAGGGTATATGTGTTATGCACTTCTTCCTGCACTCTGTGATTAGCCTGGGGGGATGGGCATTGGTACACAATATGCAGCGTATCAGCACAGGCATGCATCTTACCTTGTTCTATGGTCGCTGCGCCGGAAGTGTCCATTTGGGTGTCTCCCACGACTGCTTCTGGCTCAATAGTACCCTCAACGAGGTCCTCCGGGGCTGTGTTGGCAGGTACTCTGGATGGCCCCCCTCCTGTGCCAGCTGTTTCCTTCACCCTTTCTGCAATGCTCTCCTTTGCCCTCTTCCTGAGGTCATACCACCTCTTTTTAAGATCGTCAATGCTGCGGTGCGTGACTCCTACCGCATTTACCCTCTCCTTGATGCGCTGCCAGATCTTGCGCTTCTCAGCTTCGGGCACCTTGAGTGACAGGTTCCAAAAAGCTTGTCATGTTTGCTGCTCACTCCCTCTATCAAATGTTCCAGTTCCGTATCAGAGAACTTTCTCTTCCTCTTTCTGGGCGTGTCTGAAGGTTTGGATGCATTCTTCTCCATCCTGGATAGCTGCGGTGTGGCTGGGTTGTGAGGGTAAAGTCTCTCAGCTCAGCTCCTATGCTGTGCCTCCTCCTCTGAGCTCCTCTGAGCTCCTCAGGGCACTGAATGAAGCATGGGCTGGCTGACTTCCTGGTTGTGATGTCATCAGTCTGCTTCCAATGCGGCCAGTTTTTGCGAAATCACTAATACCGAATTCGGTAAAAGCTAATTCGTAAATTGCTATTCTGTATTTTGAGGACTCGCTATCGTGAATTCGGTGTTTCTTAGCGATTTTTACAGAATCGCAAAAAAATACCGAATCTATTATTGCATCCCGAAAAACGAATCCTTATTTGCAATTCCTTATTTATCGGGAGGACTCCTTATTAGCCTCCGGCAACCGCTACGACCCCCTGGAAACTTCCAGACGCCAGCAGGTGCAGACTGCATAGGACCTAGACGTGCGTAGGGATGGCATTGGTCCTACGGGTCTGGTGCTGCAGTAGTGGTTCCAGGTCAGCAATTAGGCGCATGATCATGGCACAATTTAGTCTGTACTTGTCATAGATTACATTATCATTTTGGCCCGCAATGCGATGCACACCCTGATACCCTCTCCTGGATCCTCCTCCTGTGCTGTGCTGCTGCATTAATTCTCATCCTCCTTGCAAGCACGTAGAGGGCAGCCATTTTGGTTAACATACGGGGTCTCCAGGGCCATTTTTGAAGGGTTTCTGATTGTATCCACCTGTTTCAAATTCTTTTTTTTAATTTTTTTTTACCTTTCGTCAACTTTACCTCCTGGTTGAGATTCCCCTTATTCTGCTCATGCTAAATAGTGAATTTGGGAGTTTTCGGTATTTGCAAAGTTTGAAGCATTCCATTGTGATTTTTTTATTTGCGATTCGCTATTTACGGGAGCAATTGAATGTTTTGATATTTTCAAATCGCTATTTTGCGATTCGGTAATTTACCGCGTGGGTTAAATTGCGATTCTTTAGTTTTTTCGGTATTGGGGTTGATGCATTGGGGAATGATGTTTTGAGTTCGGTAACAGCCTGTTTTACTGATTCGCTACTTTACCGAGGGCAATTTGATTGATGCATGTGCCAGATAGTGTAAAGAATAACCAGAATAAAGAACAGGAAATCGTAGGTGAAAAGTAGCATATACCTAACAGGCAACAAGACAAGTAAAGCTCCGCTGGTGCATAGAAACTGGAAAAAGGATTCAAAAAAAGGAACTTGGAGCTAAATTTACAAATACAAGAAGAAAAGAACTGCCCTCTCTGTGAATATGTAGTCAGAAGTCCAAGAGGGAATGGACACAATTTCAGGAAATCAGGGTACAGAGTAAGGGGAAAAACAAGGAGAAATAGAAAAAGCACAAGACAGCTACATAAAAGTAGGCAGAATACTGCCTGTTGGACTTGGCCCTTTTTCCCAAAAATGTTCGCTTTTCGACCCCCCTATTTGCGGATGTCTCCCCCATGGTAAAGAAATGTATAGGCCATGTGTGGTGTGAGATGCCATGTTAAATGTAATGCAATGGTGTGCGCAATTGTTAACCCCCCATTGTAAAAATGCACCCTGGTGAAATGTCACCCTTAAAATGGATGCCATGGCTGTGTGTTGTGCCACCTGACTGTGGTGGATTAGCAGTCTAGTTGGTTCCCAGCCATCTCAGCATTTGGAGGGAAAGCCTGGCACCCAGGGTGCTCTCCTCCTCCCCCTGAGCCAGTTAGAACCAGTTTCCCCAGAGGCTTCTAGAAGCTTCTGACACTGTCTGGGAGGTCGGGTGAGGGGCGTATAAGTAGGGGGGCTGTGCCACCATGTGCTCAGACAGAGCGTGGACTTGAGAATGAGGGGAACCTGCTGCCAGGGAGTGCCGCCGCATGGGCCTGTGTGCTGGCCCTGAGCCCATCTGCACCCCTCCACTGTCCACAGGGCCAGGGAGAGCCCGCTGCTGGAGTACAGGCTGCTGTACCAGGAGGAGTGCCAAGCTACAGGGGATGATGGTTCCAAGGAGCTGCAGTCCTTTACTGATGAGTGCCAACTGACTGCTGACCTGGCCTAGCACTGCCTGCTGCTCTCCTGCCTAGCACCTGGAAAAGAAGAGAGCTTTACCTGACTGCTAAGGACTGTGCCTAGAAGGAGGTGAGGAGAATGACCTGTCGTCCCTGAAGCCCCTGGTCGGACTGAGCACGTCGCAAGCGCAATATTTGGGGTGCCAGGGGCAGAGGAGCTGAGGCCTACAACGCTGTCCTTCCTACGCGCATTAGTGAGAGGACTGTGCCCCCCTGCACTGTGCTGCGGGCGCTGTAATCACCAAGCGCTGTGCCCTGGGAAGCGTTGTACCTGCAAAATGCCGTAATTCCCAAGTGCTATCTACCTGAACCGTGCCTGGAAGAATGGTCTTCCCCCTTGATGTGCCCCTAAGCGCTGTGTGGCCAAAAAGGAACTGTTTTATTGTGAGGTGCCGCGGGAGCCTACCCCGCGTTATTGCTGCCCTCGCGCGTGATTGTCGCGCCCTTTTTGCTGACTTGAAAACCAGCGGGAGCCTACCCCGCGGTAATAGTGCCTGTGGCCTTACTTGTACATAGAGCGGGTGCCTACCCCGCGTTTTAATGCCCCCTTTTCGTGGGTGCCTACACCGCTTCATGACTAATCTATAAGCGGGTGCCTACCCCGCGTGTGTGCCGCGACGTGGTGCTTGGTTAACTCCGCAGGTGCCCACCCCGCACTAGCGCCAAAGGTAGATCACCACCGCGACCCAGGGAGTAGCTGGGGCCGCCGCTCTGCCTGCGGCGACCCGGAAGACCTGCGAGCCGCCTTGAGGTAGGCGGGGCCCGCACGACGGAAGCCGCTGCTGGGAGGCAGAAAGAAGCTGGAAGCAAGTGGCGGCTGTGCGGGGCTCCCGGGGTGACGAGGGAGCCCCTTGTGGACAAAGGAGCCAGGCGGGAGCCTACCCTGCGCTGGCCCAGCAGCCCCGAAGACGCCTGCAGCCTTGCGGAGGCTGCATCGGAGTCCCGGGTCCCAGGAGGGGGGGCCTGGGCGAAGCCCAGCTGAAGGAGAAAGTGCCGCAAGTGACTGGCGGGGCTCCCAGGTGGTTGGGAGAGCCCCGCGTGTGGTCTGTGAAGCCCCGGGTCCCCAGAGAGGGGGACCCGGGTGAAGAGAGACATCTGGAGGAGGCGACGGACACCAGCAGGAGCCCGGTGAGTGAGGGCCTCAGTGGGGGACTGCTGGTGCAGTGGGGGGCTAACGGGGCACAGTGTCGGTGCCCGCCCCCTGTTGGTCCCTCTCAGGGGACATGGAGAGTGTCCGTGCCGGCCAAATTCTTCCAGCTGCCCCGACTAGCAGTGGGCAGCTGCAATAAGCGGCCACCTGTGTGTGGGGCCCGAGGGGCTCCAGCTGGACCAGAATTTTTGTGGGCCCTGAACTAACTTTACTTGGTACCACTGCCCCGCTGGACAGTGGGCAGTGGCACCAATTGGGGGCACACAGTGTCTGGACTTGCGAGGCCCCAGATGATTGACAGCATAAGGTGGTTGCTGGTTGTAAGCGTAAGGGGATTCCCTGCCTCATGATTTCTGCCTAATGCATGGCTTTGCTTGATCTAACGGTGTGTATACTCAGGTTGCTGTCTCCTGCTTCATGCCCAAGGTGGCCCATGCGAATGCTAGGTGTGACGCCGTGCTGCTAACATACCTCCAGCCTATCTGAATGCATCATGTGCCTGCAGACACTGCTTTTGGGTTGATGGAAATGTTGCCCCTGTTAACCTGTTCAGGTCTAATGTTACTACTGTTAATGAGACTACGCCCCCAGGTTTCTGGAAAAGGTTATGTAGGCCCCTGATATGTCCAAGGGGTGGCTCAGGCTTTATACTCATGGTTCCTACCTAACCGGATGTTTTCCTGCCTAGTGTGTAATACGGCTAGTGTTACGAGGAGTGTATTCATACATGCCGCATGTATCTCTAGGCCTGCTGCTTTCCTGCTAAATGTGTTACATGCCTAATGTTTTCCTTCCCGGCTGGTGCATAGTGAGTTCATGTACTGGCCTGATGTGTTATCCTGGGCCCCCTGCTCATGTGTCATGCCAAGGAGTCTGCCTAAGGCCTATGTTGAGGTATAAGGACAGGATTGTTATGTCCTCGGTGATGTTTTCCATGCTAAGGTTATGCCACTGTTAATGGAGTCTGCCTAATGTTTATGCCTGCTATCTTCATTACAGGATTGAGACTGTTGAATTTACCTTTTTCATTTGTCCTTCATCCTTCCCTTCACCCGAACTGTACCAGCGATGGTTCTGGCAGCGGCCGGTTAGGCGCTGTCCTGTAAATAGTCCCCGAGCAACCCATTACCCAGTGCCGGCTGGCACTGTTTACATGCCACTGTGATTACGTTCTACTGTGTTGATCTGGTAATACACTTACTGTTTTCTCCCAAACTGGTGTGGTCTCTTTTTGTGGTGTGCCTGGTGTGTCACCTGTGTGTACTGCGTGGATGCTTCACACATGTCCTCTGGAGTTTGGCCTGCCCGCTCTGCACCATGCTACCCCATTTCTAACATTGTTGGCGAGCAGTGAAATAGGACTTGTGTTTGCGCAGTACCGCAGCGGCAACAGGTTGTACTGCAAACTGAGCAGTTAAAAGTAATCACAGTTTTTTGTGGGGATTATTGTTTTTCTGATTATTGCTTCCTCCTAAAAGTGTTTTTGAAGTGTGTCCCCCTGTTGCACTGTGGGTGGTGTGTCCCGGGTATCAGGATGGGGTTAATCTACGATGAGGATTACTTTATGGAGTACACTGAGCAGGAACTGATGTATTTCTGCAGAGAGAGGGGGATACCAATAGAAGGTGACTTCCGTAGGAAATTGTTCCTCTTCGAAGCTTTCAAGAGGGGGAACCCTTAGAGCCCTGTGGGGACCTGTCCGATTACCCCTCCACATATTTAAAGGGTGGATTTGGTGGAGACCAGGAGGACTCTGAGAGTGAGGGTTCCCAATCCATAACCCTGGAGGGAGGTGATAGTGATGAGGAGGAAGAGGTTGGTAGGGCGGAGACGCCAGTAGCGAATGTGGATGCCATAGTTAGGGTGTCCCGTGCTGGGTCCAGTCCTGGGGCACTGCCCCATCCCTTTCGTTGTCCCCAGAAGAGTGGGTAGATAAGAGGGAAGAAAGGGAACATCAGCTGGCTATGGAGAAGCTCAGGTTGGAGCATGCCAAGGATTAGCGCAGCTGAGGGTTTAAAGAGAAAAGGCTAGAGACCGAGAAGGCCCTAGCGCAGGAGAGGATGGAGGAGGCGGAGAGAGCATTTGCCAGGGAGAGTCTAGCTCTGGTGGGTAGGTTGTCCCCTGAGAGTGGTTTTTGTGGTCTGGATTCACCAGTGAGGGTGGGATCCAGTGGTGGGAGCGAGAGTGGTTTCAGTGCAGGGAGTCCCACTCCCAGAGCCAGGGAGACGGTGCCAGATTCCCAGGAAGAGGGGGACGGGTTGGATTTCAGGGGCAGGGGAAAACCGTCCCACCAGTCCTCGGGGGAGTTTGCGGAGGTGTGTTGGACTGCATTGGAGGATTGGGTGGTGGGTATCGCAGTGGAGGATTGGGAAGGGCTGTGCCATGTGGTTATCAGGGAGCACATGCTAAGGAATTGTTTCCCAAGGTTGCGTCACCACCTGTTACAGTGTGGGTTCTCTGACCCCAGAGAACTTGCACGGGAGGCAGACCTTTCGGTGAGTGCCAGAGAGTCTGAGAGGACATTGGGGAGTGGTCCTGAAGTGAGTGGTGCAGGGATCTTCCGACCCAGCGAGGCGGGAGAGGTGCAGAATAGGCCAGCTAAGTCCCAGGGAAGTGAGAGGGTTGTAGGGCCTCACATCCTATCTACAGGAAGGAGTGAGACGGGGAGGTGTCCCGAGGTGCCCAACCACAGCCTCAAGGCCTGGAGAGTTTTGTAAGGGAACCCCAGGTTTGGAGCCTAGGCTGTCCTGATGTGCCATCCAGTGAAGGGGAGCCCCTGGTGTCAGGAGAACCCAGAGCATCTGTAATCGGAGCTCCAGAGGTTTGGGGGTCTGCTCAGCCGCAGGGTTTAGATCCTGGGCTGGGATGCCAGATTCAGGGGTTGCCTGACCTGGAGGGAGGGGCACGTGTAATCAAGATCCCTACCGGTTTGACTTTCAGGGGTACTTCTCCCGGTCGGAGGGTTCGTAACTCTGGAATGGGGTGCAGAGGGAGGAAGGTCTCGCCTCTGGCACCGTCTTAGCCACAGGGCGTAGATCCTGGGTTAGGAGGCCAGGGACAGGTACTGCCTGACCTGGCGGGTGGGACGTCTGTAAGCAGTGTCCCCCCAGAATTGTCTTCCAGGGGTACTACTCCAGGTAGGAGGGTGCAGAACTCTGGGAGGGGGTGCAGGGGGAGGGAGGACTCGCCCCTGTCACCAGTCCAACCTAAGGGTTTAGACTCTAGGTTGGGAAGTCAGTTGCAGGGTCAAGGCCCTAGACTGGGTAGAGAGTGGTGGTCTGAGGGTGCCCCGTGCAGGAGGATAGGGTGGAACCCCAGAGGGAGAGGTAGGGGAGGAGCGCCTCGCCCCTGAGTGCTGGTCAGCCTGAGGGTTCGGACCCCAGGTGGGAGGACCAGTGGGAGTTTGGAGCTGCAAGGAGGAGAAGAAGAGTGGTAAACGAGTACTACGGGCCTGGGGCTAAAGCCCCCCACTCTGTGAGAGAGCAAGGGCCAGAGACTTCTGGATGGCCTAGGGGCCAGTCCTGCCACAACCAGTTAGAGAACACCAGTGGAGTGGGTTGGTTGGTCAAGGGAGGGTTGAGAGCAGGAACCATCGGGTTCCAGAATGGCGAAGAACCTGCAGATTCCCCTGCAGTTGCGGGCCTGCGTCCATGTTTTCTTGCCCCAAGCAGGGAAGCCCATCAAGGAATTGATTGGTCTTCCCTGGCTTTTGGCTGGGGGGGGGGGAGAGTTGTGTTGGCTTGGCCTTTTTTCCCAAAATATTTAGCTTTTCGACCCCCCTATTTGAGGATGTCTCCCCCATGGTTAAGAAATGTATAGGCCATGTGTGGTGTGAGATGCCATGTTAAATGTAATGCAATGGTGTGCGCACTTGTTAACCCCCCCATTGTAAAAATGCACCCTGGTGAAATGTCGCCCTTAAAATGGATGCCATGGCTGTGTGTTGTGCCACCTGACTGTGGTGGGTTAGCAGTCTAGTTGTTGGTTCCCAGCCATCCCAGCTTTTGGAGGGAAAGCCTGGCACCCAGGGTGCTCTACTCCTCCCCCTGAGCCAGTTAGAACCAGTTTCCCCAGAGGCTTCTAGAAGCTTCTGACACTGTCTGGGAGGTGTGGTGAGGGGCGTATAAGAAGGGGCTGTGCCACCATGTGCTCAGACAGAGCGTGGACTTGAGAGTGAGGGGAACCTGCTGCCAGGGAGTGCCGCCGCATGGGCCTGTGTGCTGGCCCCTGAGCCCATCTGCACCCCTTCCCTGTCCACAGGGCCAGTGAGAGCCCGCTGCTGGAGTACATGCTGCTGTACCAGGAGGAGTGCCACGCTACAGGGGATGATGGTTCCAAGGAGCTGCTGTCCTTTACTGATGAGTGCCCACTGACTGCTGACCTGGCCTAGCACTGCCTGCTGCTCTCCTGCCTAGTGCCTGGAAATGAAGAGCGCTTTATCTGACTGCTAAGGACTGTGCCCAGAAGGAGGTGAGGCGCACGACCTGTTGTCCCTGAAGCCCCTGGTGGGACTGAGCACGTCGCAAGCGCTATATTCGCAAGTGCCAGGAGCAGAGGAGCTAAGGCCTACAACGCTTTCCTGCCTAAGTGCTTTAGTGAGAGGACTGTGCCCCCCTACACTGTGGGCACTGTAATCCCCAAGCGCTGTACCCTGGGAAGCGCTGTACCTGCAAAGCAGTACAAAAGGGGGTGGTGATGGACGAAGCATCTGAATCAATCAAACACTCACACCCAGTCAAAAGATCTGGGTTTAATCCATCACCGTTCTTTAGCCCACTCTGCCACCCCAGTTCAGACATGGCTATATGCAAATCAGTCTGACCCTGTGCCTCATGGGAACAGTCAAGCCCGAACTGCCAAGCCATGTCTTCCCTGGACCGGAAACAAGCTACCTGCAAAGCGCCGTAATTCCCAAGCGCTATCTACCTGAACCGTGCCTGGAAGAACGGTCTTCGCCCTATGATGTGCCCCTAAGAGCTGTGTGGCCAAAAAGGAACTGTCTTATTGTGAGGCGCCATGGGAGCCTACCCCGCGTTATTGCAAATGTACAGTAGTGACTAAGCTTATTGAGGGGCAGATCAATGCAGGCTTTGCAGGTAAAGTAAGCAAACGGAGAAGCCCCCCATCCTAGAATTTCAGACTTTTTTAGGCTCTGCACTCATCTAGCTGTTGAAGACTTGCAAAGTCTGGGCAGTTACTAGGGAAGAACAAGCAATAGCATTGAAATAGGTCTCACCTTTATGAGAGTTTGACCTATTGGCATTGTAAATGGCAATGCTTTTTATTTATGTGTTGTTTTTAAAACAGATAAAAGGCATTGTCATTTACAATGCCAATAGTCTAAACTCTCGCAAATGCGAGACCTATTGCATTGCAAATGCTTGTTTTTCATCTGTCTGCGGCTGAATCAAGAAAAGCGAGAGTTGGAGAGAGCTTGGAATTCAGCACTACGATGTGGGGCCAAGTTCGCCTCTCTCTAGTGTAAAGTTGTTTCTGTCTTTCAGGTGAACACGTGGGACTAGGGGCATGACTTACCGATTAATTGTATTACAGCCCTCAAGGGAGGGGAGAGGAAACTGGGATGCTGAGACATGGTGAGTTCAAGTGCGGTGAAAAGGAGGTAGAGAGCCAGAGGATAATTTATTCCCGGAAGTGACTCTTTCAGTTTGCTTCCATGAGCAGGAGTTGGGGATGACCTTTGGCCTGGTTTATAGGCCAGAGTAAAACGCAATCACTTTTGGGGTACGCTGATGTTCACCTAGTTTATTTCATATATACATTTCCCTGCCAAACATTGGTTGTTTCCCTTATGTACCCCGACTAAATCACCGGTTTCCAATAGTGTCCAGTCTTTGTCCCACGGTTGCTCCACCGATATCGAAGCTTACAGGGGCATGGATGAGAGTACAGCAAACATAATTCTTCTAGCGACACCCCCGTCTGTTAACACGATGAGAGCGCGAACGGTTGCCGACACAGTAAACGAACACCACCATTACCATTACGTGCGGCCTCTGGTCATACCTTGAAAAGAGACGCGATAAGAAAGCGTTAGGAGAGAGCGTGTCATGCCTGCAACAACAGGCAAGACAAAGCTATTTGAGAAAATAGTGCTTGGAGGCTGTAATTAAAGTCTATGGAGCAACAACACACATAACAGGGGGTGTCACCATTGGAGGTTACAAAATGAGACAAATCAGTACTAAGGTGAGACTACTAAGCCTTTTGACCAATGAACAGTCACAGTTTACAGTGGACAATGACACAAGCTAATGAAAAATGAGGGCGGAGCTTCAAGTACCTACCTCAATACAGCATGCCTGGCAGGGCAGCTCATGCGCTGCCCAGGCTCTACCTAAAAAGGTTCTGGACATAGAAGGGCCAGTCAAACTGACTGCTAGGAAACACAGAGGGGTTTGAACCGGCACTGTTTGCTGACTGGGAGCCAGTACAAATTATTCTGATTAGAGGAGGTCCAGGTTCTTTTATTAAGCCCTAAGATCACAAGGGCGACAGAGTTTTGGTCGAATTTTAGTTGGTGGGCAGCTAGAAGGGTTACAGTACAGAGAGTTACAGTAGTCGAGCCATGCAATAATGAGGGCAATAACAGTTTGGCATAGAGAAGATGGAAGAGAGGGCAAAACCTGTCCTGGAACTTTCAGGAGGCAGAAACAAGTAGAAGACAACTTTAGAATGTGGTCTTTAAAAGACAGCTGAGTGTCAAAATAGACACCAAGATTCCTGGTGGATCTAGTAGGAATGGAAGGCAAGTCATGTTGAAGGGCCACCAGAATGGACCCCAGATGAAAAAAGTGCCAAATATTAAAACGTCTTTCTTTGAAGAGTTAAAATGTTGGAAGCTTGAGTTCTTCCACTGAACGATGACATACATGCAGCTCTGGAATTGCACTTCCCACATCTGAACGTTGTTGTCCAAACACAGAACAAGCTGGGTGCCCTTGTCATGGGGAAAGAAATCAAAACCAAAGGAGCGCATACAGCAGTATTTAATTTGTAAAAAAAAAAAGTGTCAGGGCTCTAGGTTTTATTCAAGATGTCACTGCCCCTTGGACCACCCACAACCCCTGCCAAAGCTGCTAAATATCAGTCCCAATGCTACCAACTAACCATCACACTCTTACAAATGTGCAATTTGGGTTATTCCTGGTAGACCAAATCTGTAATAATGGCCTGGGCACAGTGCTATCATTATTATTTTTATTAACTCTGTTGATGTGCTCTGCTCAAAAATGGTGGTGGACTGTCAATAATAAGCAGTGGTGTTAAGAAATAAGTACCAGTGCTGACCACCATCAAACAGCAGCACACATTAAGCAATAGAATAAGGGTTGACAAAGGGGCAACATAAAAGTTAAATAGGAAGAAACTCTGGGATGAGCCTTGCGAGACTCCACAATGCCCGTTTTGGAAGGGTAATTGGAAAACTGAAAGGAAAACTGCATTGAAGTGGTATCGCAGAAAAGAACAGAACCATTTCAGGCATCAGTCACTCACTCCTGCCTCAAGAAGGCTATCAAGATGGACATAGTGGGAGACCGTGTCGAAAGCAGCATAGAGATTGAGTAGCACGAGGACAGCTCTACCCACATTCAAAGTGAATTGGCTACAGTTCTAAGAACCATTTCAGTGTTAAAGGACGGACAAAAGACAAATGACTGGAGTCAAAACAGTTATTGGTTTCCAAAGAAGGTAGAAAAATAGGAGTCAGCAAAGCTGTTCAGTATTTTTGAAGGAAAAGTGATATGGGCCTGAAATAAGATCGAATACTAGGGCCAGTTGGTGGCTTTTTCAGCAGGGGGACAGCAAGGGCTTGTTTCCATTCCTGTGGGGTGGAGCCAGACATAAGTGTGAGATTAAGGCTCTGTGTAAGAACAGAGGCTAGGCAGTGGGGAAACAGCTTTGCTCTCTTGGTGCAACAAGGGTCTATAGGAGAGCCAGAGATTGGGGAACTTAGCTTGGATTCTTGTGTTGGACATTGACAAGAGGGACGGCAGATAATACAGTAGGTTGGGTCAGGGGTGTGAAATAAAGATAAATGTCGAGTAATTTGAAGTGTAGAACAAGAGAGTCTTTAATCATCAGCTCTATCCAGAGTAGACTTGAGGCAACTACCACAAAGAGAACACTCTATCATCCAGACTCCAAACTAGAACCTGGAACTTAGCTACATCACACTTCTCCCTCTTTACAATTGAACACAAAAGAGTGACTAATAAATCTAGTGGAATTAAAATAACATAAAGTGTAAGCGATATATAGAATTAAAACAATATATTATAAAGTATGCGCAATTTTTTTTAAATAATAAAAACAAGTTATCTTCTTACAAAGTCCTTGAGATAAACAGGAATCTTGCAAGATCTAATGCTTCTGTGTAAAGGTTTCATACATACATCCCTCTCAGCAGAATCCTTAGAACATCCTTCTCCATCTGCATCACCGCCTTTAGACTTGACAAGAACGACACGACTGTGATTCCATATTCGACCATCATTGGTTTTCACAGCACATTTGAACAATTTTACCACAGTTTTTACATCAGTGAACTTTGACCAATTTAAACACCCAACCGGAGCTTTAATCTTGACACTATCCCCTACTTTAAATTCAACCCTCTTAGCAGATTTACGTGAATCAACATAAAGCTTCATTTTCTTTTGCAACAACAATTCTTTTTCTCTCCACTGTCCAAATTCATTATTCTTAAGACCTTTATCCATGAACATCCAACCTGGACAGATGAAAAGAGTTTTCCTGTTGAAGAGTGAGGTGTAAATCTGTAAGCTGAAATTCTCTTTTGAAACTCTTCTCTCCAATTCAAATGGTTGACTCTTGCCAATTGTATGCTTTCCTTAAGTGTTTTATTTAATCGTTCAATTGCACCATTGCATTCAGGATGATAAAGAGAAGTCTTTTTATGTTTGATTTCACACTTTGCTAAATAATCTTCCATTACACTAGAACAAAACTGTGGACCATTGTCTGATAACAAGGAATTAGGAAAACTTTCTCGTTTGAAAATTGTATCTAGGAACTTAATTAAAGACTGAGATGTGATGTCACACACTGAACTCACTTCAATCCATCGTGAGTAGAAATCAAGTGAAACTATTAAATATGGAGTTTGATGTTCCCCATGAAGAGGTCCCACAATGTCAATGGCTATTTCATCCCAAGGACTCATAGGCAACTTCCTACAGACCATGGGAGAGTGTCTGGACTTGAGAATCTTATTACTCAAAGAGCATGGGATACAATCTCACACTGCACGTTCCACCATGCGATCCAGCCCAAGCCACCAAAAATCCTGTCTTATACGTTCCTTTGTTTTACCAATACCCATGTGCCCTTCATGAGCCATTTTTATAATTTTCTCTCAAACTCACCGGAGGAACCAATCTTGTTCCTCTACTAAGAATGTCATTGTTTTTTTTTAAATAAATGTTTTTATTTTATTTGCATTTAAACAATAAACACACAAATCATGAGTGTGAGATAACCAGGCATCAATATACATTGATAATATAATCGCCGATAGATAGAACAAGTCACGACTCCCCTCCCGAACAAGAACAGGGCTCCCCAACGTATGATTACATAGATATATATACTGGGAGACCCTTCAATAACTAGCAGCATATCTATCAACAATGTAGACAGTAAAACAGTCAAGGCGCAATTCCCAGTTTCCCTCCTGACAGGCTCGATCCCTCCTCTCCCAACTAAGGATGTCATTGTTAACAGCCAACTCATCACAGACCAAACCCCTAGGTTTATCAAGTTTTCTTCCTTTATCTTGTGAAATTAAATCCATCACCCTCAACATTTCATTGTCTTTCTTTATTTCATCTTTCCATTTGTCTTCTTTAATCACCCCTAAAGTGATTTCACACACTTTTGCTTCAAATTCTTCCACCAGGTCTATCTCTCCATTATCATCCTCATATTCCACACAATCTACTAAACGGGACAAACAATCCGCTGATACATAACTTGCACCAGGAATGTATTCTACGACAAAATCAAATTCCTGAAGAGAAATTACCCATCTTCTGTTTCTAGAAGATATCGAGTCTAAGCCCTTTTTCTCAAAAATCTCTTTAAGAGGTTTATGATCTGATCTGACAATACATTTTGTAGCCCATACAAATTTCTTAAATTTATTCAAAGCCCAGAAAATAGCAAGGGCTTCCTTCTCAATGACTAAGTAATTTACTTCGGCACCTCTAAGACATCTTGAAGCACAAGCAATCAAACACTCTTGATTATCCCCCTTGTGGATCAACAGAGCCCCTAACCCTTTCTTGCTAGCATCTGTTACAACAAATGTCTGGTCCCCTTGCTTGAAAGCTTGCAAATCTGGAGCATTTCTTAAATCCAATTTTACCTTTTCAAATTCTTCTTTGCATGTTTCATACCACACAAACTCAGTTTTTTTACACAGTAAGTTTCTCAAATGACTTGTTTTATCCGCAAAATTCCTAATAAACTTTCCATAAAATTCGGCCATGCCCAGAAAAGATGCCAATTCATCTTTCGAACATGGTTCTTTTAAATTAGCAATGGTGTCCACCAATTCTTTCTCTGGTTTGACTCCAGTTCCAGAAACACGATGACCTAGATAATTTACTTCTGTAACTCCAAACTTACATTTATCAAAACATAAAGTCAAACCAGCCTGCATTAATCTTTCTAACACCATTTCTACTCTCTCATCATGTTCCTTAATGTTCTTGCCATAAACTAACAGATCATCTTGATAACACCTAACACCCTTAATACCCTTTACTACCTCAGTCATTATTCTCGGAAACACTGAAGCTGCTGAAACTAAACCGAAGGGCATTCTTAGAAACTTAAATGCACCCATCGGAGTAATGAATGCAGTCAGCTCCTGGAAACTCTCCTCTAGAGGCACCTGGTGATATGCCGAAGCTAGATCCAATGTACTGAAATAACATGCTCCATCTAATGTTGACACCATCTCGTCTATGTTCGGTAACGGAAACTTATCTACTACAACTTCTTTATTGAGTGAACGTAAATCCACACAAAGACGAATTTCATTGTTACTCTTTCTAGCTACCACTATGGGAGCCAACCATTCTGTAGCTTCCACAGGCTCAATCACTCCTGCCATGAGTAATCTATCAATTTCTTTTTGCACTGGCTCTTGTATACTTAGTGGAATTCTCCTTACTTTAGCTATAACTGGCCTTGCACCCAACTTCAGTTTGATTTTGTGATTGTATCCCTTCAACCGTTCCAACTCATTTTTGAATAACTCTCCAAATGTATTCACATTTTTTTTTTCACCATTCCCAATATTTTGCACTTGTACCGGTGGACTTCCATTAGGATCAAGAATAACACCAAGACGTGCCTGATGTATCCAACTCAGTAAATTATCTCCTTTCTCTGCCACATACATTTTTGCATCCGTAAATCTCTCATTGCATTCCACACAACTTTGAAAATAACCAAACATCTTAATTGGTGTTCCCTCATAACCAGTCGGTCTTATATCGGTTTTCATCAATTTCACTTTGTTTTTGAAATCTTTTTCAAAAGCTTCTTTAGAAATAAATGACAAATGCAAACAAGAATCAAACTTCATTTTTATTTTCACATCTCCTATTTTTACCCATTCTGAAGGATGTTCCAACCCACACACTTCATTCACCTGAAAGCGTACTTCTTTTACCTCATTCCTACCATCTTTTTTATTTCTGAAACAACAGTTTTTTGAAAAGTGCCCTTTTCTCCCACAAAAGTTACAAACAACACTTAGAGCAGGACAGAAATTGCCATTTGCTTTGTGACCCAACTTTCCACAACGATAGCAAGTACCCTGAAAAAACATAACCTTTCTTTTTGCTTCTTCCGCATTCTTGGTTTTTTTGTCAGACTTATATATGGACTGACATACAACTTCGTCAACTTTTTCTAATGTAGAAGTAGATTTTCCTGCCTTACTCAATTCATTCACACATTTTACCATGTGTTCAACACGTTTTGCTTTCACCATAACTTCTTCCAAAGGGGGTTCGTCTTTTAACCACAGTTCCTCTCTTATTTTATCACTCCCACATTTTAAGACAAATTGGTCACGTATCCTTTCCTCCACCAACTCTCCAAACTTACAACTTGACGCTAATTTCCTAAGAGCAGTCACATATTCTTCTACTGACTCTTCCTTCCCCTGCTCTCGTAATCAAAAATAATAACGCTCCATTATAGTACTTACTTTTGCCAGAAAATGTAAGTCTAATTGCTTTATACAAACTTCATATTCATTTAATCCTCTTTGATTTGCAGGACTTAATGGAGGTACATTCTCTAACACCTCTTGACCTTCTCCACCCAAGCAATGAAGTAATAAAGCTTGTTACTGCTCAGCACTTAAATTTGTACCACATACTCTAGCATAATTCTCAAATATTTTTTTCCATTTCTGCCACTTCACTGTTGGTTCACCAGGATTCGACATAAAGAACGGGGGAGAAGTAACATTTTGCATTTTCTTACAATTTCTCTTTTTAAATTCTATTTATATGTGACACAACATACACTACAAAATATCAGCACACGATCGTCGCCAGTGAAATAAAGATAAATGTAGAGCAATTTGAAGTGTAGAACAACAGAGTCTTTAATCATTAACCCCATCCAGAGTAGACTTGAGGCAACTGCCACAAAGAGAACACTCTATCATCCAGACTCCAAACTAGAACCTGGAACTTAGCTACATCACAGGTGTAAGTGAAGAGGGTGGTGGATATGTGTGAAGTTTGTTAGTGGCAGAGGCCAGCAGTGAATGATGAATGGTCTGTACTTCAAAGTGGAGAAGATCGTATAGCTGAACACAAAGGTTCAAGGAAGGAACAAGTATGTTTTTTTGCAGCTCCAGGGGATGCAAAAATGTAAAAAAAAATCAAAGGCAGCACAGGATTTGTTGGGAGAGTTATATATATATATATATATATATATATATATATATATATATATATATATATAAAGCTCTGACTTGCCTCCTATTATAAAGGAAAGAAAAGCACTCTCAGGAGCGGGTTCAAAGTTTGTTTTAGAACCCACAGCGACCAGACACGTTTCGGCGTTTTTCCTTTATAATACGAGGCAAGTCAGAGCTTTGATAAAAAGCGGGAGGCACCGCCCGCGGAAGCACCCATTCCCTGAGTGCGCGAAGTAGGTGCGAGTCGAGGTAGCTTCATATATATATATATATATATATATTTATATATGGAAGAAAAAGTTGCCACCTAGATGGGAATGCACATACAGGTAGGAATTAATGCCAACGCAAGGGCGCGAGCTGCGAACAAAGTCCTTTTCCTGCCAGACGCGCTTTGGGCCAACGCCCTCTTCAGTGGCAGACCATGTGACATGACGGCAAGCTGCAAGCCCCAGTAAATACCCACAGTATTTATACACAGGTGTAACACCTGAAGCAAAGCTTTCTGGGACTGGTGGTTAAGTAGAACCCAAGTGGGTCGCCGCCGCCATTCACATGCAAAAACTATTAAAAGGATTGCCAATGTCCCCGCAAGTAAAAGGTACCTCCTGTACCACAGTAAGCTGCCCAAATGAGGTAGCTGTGGACCCGCAGTTTGTCCGCGGTAGTGCAAACCCGCGACCGGGCCGGCTGCTAACAAATGGAAGAAAAAGTTGCCACCTAGGTGGGAATGCACTTACAGGTAGGAATTAATGCCAACACAAGGGAGCGAGCTGTGAACAAAGTCCTTTTCCTGCCAGACGCGCTTCGGGCCAACGCCCTCTTCAGTGGCAGACCATGTGACATGACGGCAAGCTGCAAGCACCAGTAAATACCCACAGTATTTATACACAGGTGTAACACCTGAAGCAAAGCTTTCTGGGACTGGTGGTTAAGTAGAACCCAAGTGGGTCGCCGCCGCCATTCACATGCAAAAACTATTAAAAGGATTGCCAATGTCCCCGCAAGCACCCCGCAAGTAAAAGGTACCTCCTGTACCACAGTAAGCTGCCCAAATGAGGAAGCTGTGGACCCGCAGTTTGTCCGCGGTAGTGCTAACCCGCGACCGGGCCGGCCGCTAACAAATGGAAGAAAAAGTTGCCACCTAGGTGGGAATGCACTTACAGGTAGGAATTAATGCCAACGCAAGGGCGCGAGCTGCGAACAAAGTCCTTTTCCTGCCAGACGCGTTTCGGGCCAACGCCCTCTTCAGTGGCAGACCATGTGACATGATGGCAAGCTGAAAGCACCAGTAAATACTCACAGTAATTATACACAGGTGTAACACCTGAAGCAAAGCTTTCTGGGGCTGGTGGTTAAGTAGAACCCAAGTGGGTTGCCGCCGCCATTCACATGCAAAAAGTATTAAAAGGATTGCCAATGTCCCCGCAAGCACCCCGCAAGTAAAAGGCACCTCCTGTACCACAGTAAGCTGCCCAAATGAGGTAGCTGTGGACCCGCAGTTTGTCCGCGGTAGTGCAAACCCGCGACCGGGCCGGCCGCTAACAAATGGAAGAAAATGTTGCCAACTAGGTGGGAATGCACTTACAGGTAGGAATTAATGCCAACACAAGGGCGCGAGTTGCGAACAAAGTCCTTTTCCTGCCAGACGCGTTTCGGGCCAACGCCCTCTTCAGTGGCAGACCATGTGACATGACGGCAAGCTGCAAGCACCTGTAAGTGCATTCCCACCTAGGTGGCAACTCTTTCTTCTATGTATATATATTTTTTTAGGTGTCGCTAAGCCCGGTACTATATACGTTAGAGTACGTTTACTAATTTTACAGGCCTTGCAACGGCCACAAGGGTAGAAGCCGTTTAGAGGTTTCAATGAGGATTGGACAGGTTTCACTTGATGATGGCTATGCACCAAATGATCTTTAAGTGCCCTGGCTTTTCTAAAAGTGACTAGAGGATTGGGAGGCAAATCCTCTCTAATGATGTTATCCGTTAGCAGAATATTCCAGTTTTTTCGTAATATCCTCTTTAGTTGGCCCGCATTGTTTGAAAATGTAGTTATTAGTCTAAAGGTGCCACTATCGGAATTACTCTTAACTTTATTGGTCAACAGCTCGCTTCTCTGCATATTATTCACTCTAGTAAGGGCGTGTGTTAGTACTTCCTCACTATAGCCTCTTACCCTGAAGCGTTGTATGCTGGATTTTGCTGCCTTCTGAAATTCAGTGTCACTTGTATTATTTCTTTTTAATTTTAACAATTCCCCATACGGAATGCTATTCATCAATTTTTTAGGATGGTTGCTGGTAGCATACAGCGTTGAATTACCCGCTGTTGTTTTACGAAAGAGTTTAGTGTGTATCTGTCCATTTCTATGTACACTGTTAGATCCAGGTAATCAACCATTAAGGTACTGATTTTCCCTGAAAATCTCAAATTGACGTCATTCTTATTTAATTAATCCACATATAATGTGGCCAGTTTGACTGAACCATCAAATATTATAAAAAGATCGTCAACATAACGTTGCCATGTTATGATTTTACAGTTCCACTGTTGGTTCTCCTCGGCCCAGGCCACCTGCTCCTCCCACGAGCCCACGAAGAGATTCGCGTAGCTGGGGGCGGAGCAGGTTCCCATGGCCACGCCCGATAATTGTTTAAACAATTTATTAAGGAACAAAAACATGTTATTATTTAAGCAGAAAGTTATAAATTCCACTAACATCTTGTTGTGTTCATAGAATCTCACTGATCGTGTCTCCAAAAAACTCTGTACTGCTCTTAAACCATCTTTATGAGCAATGCACGTGTAGAGACTTGCTATGTCTAATACCATCATACAGTACCAAATCTCACTAATGCAATTCAAAAAATGTTTAGTGTCTTTGAGATAGGATTTTAATTTTCTCACGTGTGGGAAGAGAAAAGAATCAATATACATGGACAAATGTTCTGTCAGACTTCCCTGTGAGGCAACAATAGGCCTCCCAGGTGGGTTCATTTTGTCTTTGTGTACCTTTGGCAGGTGGTAGAAGGTGGGGGTAATTGGACTGAGGCATCTCAAAAATAAATATTCATCAGAATTTAGCATGTCTTTTTCATACCATTTAGAAATCATATTATGGTATTCTGTAATGCTTTCATTGTAGATTTTATCTGTAATTTTGCTATAACACGTCACATCATCTAGCTGTCGAAATGCCTCTGTTTCATACTGTGTTCTAGTCAATAAAACAATGTTCCCCCCTTTATCTGAGGGTTTGCACACAAGGGAAGAATCCTCGCACAGTTTGTTTAGTGCCACCTGTTGAGTCTTTGAAAAATTCCTTTTCGTATGTACGTAGTTGTTATTGTTCCTCAGGCGTACTAGATCTTTGACCACCGCCTCGGAAAACGTATCTATAGCGTCAGCTCCTGTCGTTGGTATAAAACAAGAAGCAGGTTTGAATGTGCTCGCTCCGCCTTTTTGCTGAACCGCCATTTGTGCCAGCATTTGCGTGTTTCCGATGTCAAAGTCTTCTCCTTCATCAATTTCCATTCTCAATTCTTCCATAGTTTTAACACCTGCCAAATCTTTACACGTAAATTCATCCATTTCCCTGCTTTCCATAACTACAGCCGTAGGTCTGGTCGGCGATTGTTTGAGCTTGAAAAAATTATGTAACTTTAGTTTTCGAGTGAACTTGAATAAATCAATTCTAGTCTGAGCAAACTCTAGATTCTTTTGGGGGCAAAAGGAAAGACCTAATTTCAAAATTGACTCCTCTTCTTTGGTTAATATTTTTGGTGCCAAATTGATTATGGTCAAATTATCTTCTTCATTTAATTCTTTCTGTTGTAGAATTTCTTGCTGCGGGTTACTGGTGGTGAGCCTGCGACATTTCTGGTCCCCACCCCCCACCTCGTCTTCCTCTTCCCACTCTTCTTTCTGGTGGCTTGCCTCTGCCACCCTCCAGTTGTTGCTTCCTCATCAGTTTGAATTCCTCGTAAAAAGGAGTGGGATCCGCCTGTCCGTCTCCACTCGATACTTCGTCCACCGTTACCTCTGACTCAGAGGTTTAAGGCACCGTAGATGTCGGGCCGGTGACTTTCTTACGAAGTTCTTTTCTAGGATTATCATATTTTTTAGCAAAGGTAAGCACTCTGCCCAGACTGTAATCCCGTTCATCTCTATCAAATTTCTCTTCCTTACGCTGTTTTATTTATTGTTCGTACGTTTTCAAACGTTTCTTCATCATATCTCGTTTTTCTTCCAATTTACTTTGATCATCTTCTTTTAGCAATTCGTCTTCCAGTTCTTTAATTAGGACTAAAGCCTTGTCACGATCACTTCAAGCAAAGCGCACCAGAATTATCAACATCCCCTTGCACGATTGGGCCGTGTGTTCTGCCCATGCATCTAAAAGCAAGGGGTCTGGATTCTCATAGGCTGGTATAGTATAAATCCTTAGGCCTCTTGGGACGCGATTGACTTCTATATAATTTTGCAAGGAAGTCGCCTCCCACCACTTTCTTATTTCTCATTCGTATAGGCGTTCTAGTGTGGCCAGTTTTGAATTTAAGTTAGATGTTGCTCTGCCCACATGGCTGTGACCTGCTTTGTTTGTCCCATTGTGCTTGCTCTTAAACATGCCTTGGGCCGCTTCTCGCCGTTCCGTTTCACAATACATTTCGATATTATTCAATGTATGCTGCATCCGCAGCTCCCGTATTAATGTGCGTTTACCCCTCGTTCTTTGGAAATGTGTCTTTAAATGTTTCTTTATAAATTCATACAGTGCCGACAGCACCTTACCGGAACAGCTTCTTCGTTGTAGATTCTTTCGTTTTGTTTCACAACGCCGGTATCGCGGCTCTTATGCCTCCATTCACTCAATGGTCTCCACATCCACGGTGCGGCTGGAAAAATGTCATTACAGCTCCCAAAACACCAGCCTGCCGCACTCTTGAACGGGTGCTTGCTTGACGGGGGTGTACCCGTCTAAGTATTGCAGCTACCAAATTCCACCAGGCAATTCCTCCTGATAAAGAAAGCAGCACTCACAGGGGTGGTTTCCAACCAACTTTATTGGAAACCCCAGGACATCAAGACGCGTTTCGGCGCTTAGCCTTCGTCAATTGTTGCACAGACTAAGCACACTTTAATGCTACATATAAACTCTATGTTATTTTTCAATGAGTTAATGTATAAGTTAATGCTTAAAGACGAATTTCGAGTAATGATATGTATTTTTACCGAAAATCCCAGACTGATGCACGTTACAAGATGGTGACATCAGGACATTTATAATGTATGTCCTCCTTTTAAGTCTATGAATTGCAAATTGTGATTGGGAGCATTGAAAAGCAATGGCGGTCGCGGCACCTTCTGTGCAACAATTGACGAAGGCTAAGCGCCTAAACGCGTCTTGATGTGCTGAGGTTTCCAATAAAGTTGGTTGGAAACCACCGCTGTGAGTGCTGCTTTCCTTATCAGGAGGAATTGCCTAGTGGAATTTGGTAGCTGCAATACTTAGACAGGTACACCCCGTCAAGCAAGCACCCGTTCAAGAGTGCGGCAGGCTGGTGTTTTGGGAGCTGTAATATATATATATATATATATATATATATATATATATATATATATATATATATATATATATATATATATATATATATATATATATATATATATATATATATATATATATATATATATATACCCATACTAATTTAATAAAGAGAGGGCCCAAACCTTTGAGGCAGGTAATCTCAGGAACCACAGCACCAATCGCAACACCCAAAACAGCGTTGGAAATGGCAGTTGCAGCAGAAGGATATAGGCTATGCAGACGCCCACCATATACATTTAAAAGGTAAAAGAACCGTGCCAGCAAAGTAGTCCCTTGTGGGCGTGTCTGCGTTGTGCTGTGGGAGTGTGCTGGGGCGTGACAAACGCTTGGGGGGTGTGGTACGTTCCGCCCTTCATGCCATGTCTCATATCGTGTGCTGTGGGCGTGTGCTGGGGGCGTGGGCGTGTGCGGGGCGTGGGATTACGGAAAAAAAGTGAGCGTTGTGCCCAATATTTCATTGTTTTTTCTACCCAGGTTCTGTACATTCCAGCTCCGGATGTGCTTGCCCCGCGCTCCCCTTTACACCCTAAAAACGAATTCCACCCTGCTGCCTTTAAATACCCCAGCACCCCATAATCATAACCCACCCTTACTCCTTAAAACACCCCAAAACCCTTCAACACTAACCCATCTTAGCCCTATAAATATACCCTGTACCCCAAAACCCAAACCTGTCCCTAAACCCTAAAAATACCCCTGTACCCCAAAACCCAAACCTAGCCCTGAACCCTATAAATACCCCTGTACCTCAAAACCCAAACCTACCCCTGAACCCTAAAAATACCCCTGTAACCCAAAACCCAAACCTAGCCCTGAATCCTAAAAATACCCCTGTACCCCAAAACCCAAACCTACCCCTGAACCCTAAAATACCCCTGTACCCCAAAACCCAAACCTAGCCTGAACCCTTAAAATACCCCTGTACCCCAAAACCCAGACCTACCCCTGAAACCTAAAAATACCCCTGAACCTCAAAACCCAAACCTAGCCCTGAACCCTAAAAATAACCCTGTACCCCAAAAGCCAAACCTACCCCTTAACCCTAAATTACCCCTGTACCCCAAAACCCAAACCTAGCCCTGAACCCTAAAAATAACCCTGTACCCCCAAACCTAGCCCTGAACCCTTAAAATTCCCCTGTACCCCAAAACACAAACCTACCCCTGAACCCTAAAAATACCCCTATACCCCAAAACCCAAACCTAGCCCTGAACCCTAAAAATACCCCTGTACCCCAAAACCCATACCTATCCCTAAACCCTAAAACTACCCCTGTACCCCATAACCCAAAACTATATCTGAACCCTTGAAATACCCAAACACCCCAAAACGTATACCTCAGTACCCCAAAACATATACCCCTATACCCATACTTATCTTATCCAAACATTAAAAAAAACACGCTTTTACCATTCATGCATTTACAACAAATTTCGTTGTAAATGTATGCGTGGTAAAAGCATATAAAATGTAATGCCATGCTTTATAATAGCATTGCGGAGTCATGGTACTTTCGTAATGAAAGTATGCAGAGTGATGTTATGCGGAAAGAAAGTTGCGGATTAATGGGTGTTTACCCTCCCCCTGTAAGTACATTGGTGGCAATGCGGCCCACATCTCCAGCAACATACTCATATTTTTTCACCACCCAATTTGAAAAATGCACAGGTCTCTCTCATTGATGGCCAGCACCGACATACACTTTTAGACACACCTCCCGCCACAAGTTCTAGAATTGCGAACTTTAGAGCTGGGGAGCTACGTTCGAATTTTGGCATCAGCTCAACATCCTGTGATTCCAGGCAAATCGCTTGGTCTCCCCGTGCCTACCACAAATGAATGTGTTCTTCTGTAATGTAAATTGTGCTCATACCATGTTGTCGAGTTTGCGCTATATAATATCAAGGAAAAAGAAAATAGGGAAACTCAAGTAAACACACTACTGAACGCGCACTCTTAAGGTCATCAGCAGTGCACTGTGAATCGGAGCGTTTCACAGGCCTGTCACAGATAAGAAATGCTATTAAAACGAAATCCTACAAAACAATATACTACTGGCCGGCAGCAATTCATACCCGGATAACGTCGGGACGGGCTGCTAGTATATATATAAATATAAATATATATAGATATAGTTTCGATGTTAGGAAGCGCAGGCAGCTCTATTTGTCCTATTGTTGCTGCAGGGCTTTTGATAGATAAGGATAGCTTGAATAATGTGTTACGTTGACCAGAGGAGTACAAAGTTTGGACCAGACTTCACCTGTCTGCAGGCATAGGGTCAGTTTAATACTGGAAAAGAGCCGTCGAGGAAGTTCAGAGCTGATAGCAGAGTGATCGCACAAAGTAAGCAGAAAGCAATTCCGATTTGCAGTAAGTGAAGGAGTGGAAAATAGGAGATCCAGGATGCACCATTTCATATCAGTTGGTTGTGCTACCCACTCAGTAGGATTAAATGCACTGCAGGAATTGAGACATTTGGGTGCTTGCAGTGTCCTTCGCATTATCTGCATGGATGTTAAAATCGCTGAGGCTGAGAAGATATTTTTTATTAAGAAGGGAAGGATTGATCAACTCAAGTAAAGGCTGACCAAGGCCATTAGAATTCCCTGGATAGTGATAGACCACAAGAATTTTAACCGCACAACTAGGTCTGAGGTGGTTTCCAGAAAGATGGGTTAGGAAAATTCAGACAAGGGAGTTTTTTCACCATGAGGGGTGAGGGAAAAGTCACAGTTAACCCACAACTCGTTTTATCTGGTCAATCTTTAATTCAAATTGTATACCATTGGAATTGGTAGAGCAATATTGGGACCAGAGTGGTCCTTCCGCAAAGTTTATGTGATCAGGAAGAGTTCTACATAAGAGTCTATACCCACGTCACAGGTGTCTGTTGAGTGTTTTATCATAGGGCAAGCATTACTAAGTGCAAGGGCTAATGCTGTGATGGAGGATGGGGAACATTTTGAAGTCAAAGATTTTTCCCCATGAACTGGGCTGAGTATGGCCAGAAGAGAGGCTACTAGTATGACCCCTTAGAGTAATTTGTGAATTTTGTAGAACAAAGCTCGGCAACAGGCCAAATATCGAGATAGAGCAGTTGTTCCCTAGTATAATAAATTAACTTACATGGTGACTGAGGGCCAAAGTCCTGGACCCTGGAACCAGCTTATGTCTGTTAGTGTCATTAAATAGGCACCCGGAAGGAAGAGATAATACGCTGATCACAGCACATGCACACAGAGTGAAATATTAAAAGGAGGACACTTGTAACACACAAGCGTATACACATTGTACTCTACAGAAAGAAGCCATTGTGAAGAACATGCATCGGCCACTGGTTGACTGCAAGTGCCAATCATGCCAGATAAAGTTTTGCATTTGCAATACCATACCCTCATTTCATTGGTTCACCACTGAGCTAATTCCACACCAGGACAGTAACATTCTTTTACTTTTGTGTTGTGCGGCTCCCTTGGAAAATGTGTGCCAGCCTGAAAGAATATCCTCAGACACTCTGTTATTTAAGATTAAAATTCATTCTCAGTTATTACTCTTTTAATTGAAGCCTGGCTTTGTCCAATAATTATGGAGAGCAAGATCAGAGCTTGAAGGGAGCTAGATGTTCACAACAAGTCACACAGGAAGAACTTATTCTGTTAGATGTGTGAAGCAAAATGACCGTGGATTTCTGAAAGCAAATAAGACTGGGTACACAAAGGATGTATTTATTATATTTTATACTTACGTAGTGGGCACCCCATAAGTAATCATTCAGGAGTCAATAAAAGAGAAGAAACGTCCTGTGTATTCAAAGGAGGTTGCAATTACATTTCATACCTAGGTATAGTAATCAAGCATCGCAGTAGGATATTTCTACACAGACCTAACTCTGTGGTCTGCGTACGTTTTATGACTTGTTGCTACAATTCAACTTTGTTTCGCGATGTTTGCACCACACTGACAGGAAATCCTTGCTGCCTTTTTGCACATGGGCTTCCTCACTTTGGGTGCATTATCTGTGAGACATTGGGCTATTAGTGAAGGGGGGTGAGTACCCACCCCAAACATTAATCACAATCCTTGTTA
Source organism: Lissotriton vulgaris (assembly GCF_964263255.1). Lineage (NCBI taxonomy): Eukaryota > Metazoa > Chordata > Amphibia > Caudata > Salamandridae > Lissotriton > Lissotriton vulgaris. Next base: position 576,933,656 of record NC_141697.1, read on the forward strand.
TGGTGAACCACTGAAGCCACTACACTAAATATATCTGAGCTCAACCCACTGGTAGCTATGGCACAGAGCAGACAGGCTTAACCTAGAGGCAAAGTGTAAAGTATTTATGCAGTACTAAAACAGCAATGAAGTTAAAATGCAAAACAATAAAGACCCAAAATGAATAAGAAAAATAGAGTAACATTTAGTAAAAATAGTGGCTAGAAGCAAAAAGTACAAATGATGGTCAATGGTCGTGGTAGAACAGAACCTAGGTGCAATTTGACACTCACCATGTCAGATAGCGGGTCGGATAGACTAACAAGGTAAATATTGCCAAGACATTTACAATGAGTTGCGGGACTAAAACAAGACAGACATGTGACAGCTATATCGATAACAAAAACATTGAAAGCACAGATAAATTCTCTTACTTAGGAATAATTTTTGATAGTAAGGGTTCTTGGAAAGCGGCCATGAATGCTAGGAAGCTGACCCTCTCGAGAGCCATAGGAGCAGTTACCAACTTCTCAAACAGATTAGGTGGAAGACCCGTTCCAGAGTTGCTGGCCATCTATAAATCCAAATGTATCTTGACAGGGACATATGGGGCTGGCATATGGGGCATTCTATGTAGGGACCAAATACAATGTTGTGAAAACACCTTTATGTGCTATTTGTTGGCGGTTCCTGTTTCGTCCGCCACTTATTGCTGCCATAGGGAACTTGGTCTCTCGCATATCTCTGATATTATAAAGATCAATCCCCTCCTTTTAGGGCATATGGTATGGGTGTCTATAGAGACGGGTTTCAATAGGGATGTAATTATGGATTGTCTCAAGCTGGATGGGCTGGCGGATTTGCCATGGATTAGTTATATAAAAAGCATGACACATGACATAGCCATCCGGAATATTTTGACAAACCTAGCAGTTTGGAATCTGTCTCTTCGAGAGAGAAAAGAAATCGTCATGGCAAATCATCTGATGTCCACCTGTATCTACAGAGTAGTTTTTCCTGTATGCTTTTGGCCGGTTTTCGTTGTGGATCTTTTTTAGGATGGTCACATTTCCTGATACCAATGATTGGACAAAACATCATCCTATATGTCCATGTGATGATATTTCCAGATTAACTACAATGCACTGCACTTTATTTTGTAAATATTATGTTGTCCGGAGGAAAAAGTTCTGATTGCCTATTCTTAGAAGATGGGACCTAAAACAATGTAGTATTATACAAAGCAAGGGAAACCCAGAAGGTATGCCATAGGGACCTTGGGCAGTAACATGTTTTAGAGAACAGTGGTCCCTATTTTGGAAGGAAAAATGGACAACCACAATAATCATACGCTTAAATAGAACGTATGTCTTTCGTCCAGCCGGACAAGAATTTATTTTTATATATAAGTTCAGTTGGTTGTGATTCAAAACATTAAATGACAAGTGGGCACAGCCGTGACCCACAGAACACAAGACAAACCAACGAAAAACAAAATGGCCAAAGGCAGGGTATAAAATGTGTCTGTTTGTTTGTAATCACTATGACAGACTTAAATATCCATTTACACACCATTGATCATTAAAATATTATAAAATCATATTGCATATGGTGCTTTTAGTGTCGACGACGTTTCGATGCTATTCACAACAATATAAAGCATCATCTTCAGGACAAAGGATAGTTCATTGTTGTCTTAAGCTTATTCACATATTTTGCCTATATCGCATTACTGTATCAACATTTACAAGGGAATAAAAGGGGGGAGAAAAATACAAAAAATAGAGATAAGTAAAACTAAACTGCTAGGCATCTGATTGGTGACTTCTGTGAGGGTGAATTGATGTGTGACACAAAGAAGAGGACATCCGCTTCAGGACTAGAGTCTAGTTGCACAGTACTCATGCGGCTTGTGCCCGAGATGTCAGGGAAGGTTGAAGGCGCAGTGGTTTAAGGTGTTAAAACGGCAATGTCAGTGAAGGTTGACGGCGCAGTGGTTTAAGGTGAAAAAACGGCGATGGATGAAACTGAAAAAATGGGGAGGAACCATTGGGATAAAGGCATATCATAGTTGTTCATGGGATGTAAATCACAAGGGGTGGTGGCGGGAGACGCGATGCACGTGCGGTGAATTTTTAAAAAACGATAGTGCTGTTGTATTCAAATTGTGGCTTTAATTTCTCGAAGCAAGCATTAGTATTACGTTGCTGGTGTTGACCATTATTTATTTAGCGGTTCGGTACAGATTGCCCAAAGTAAAACAGTGTTCTTAAAACATTCCTTACGTTTGAAGGATGAACAAGGTTCAACGGTAATGACACGCTTGTAATACGGCCCAGTAGATCCGTAACGGGGGCTGACAGCAACTAAATCTGCGGTGACAAACAGTCTATATTAAAACCGGCATTCAGATGTGATTTAAAAAAAACGGGGGGTGCTCAAAACGGCGCAGTGAAAAGTCATTTACCGTCAATAGGCTATGGGCCTTCCTTGTATGGTTTAATTCCTGATATCAATATATGTCAGTGCCGGATCGCACTTGAGGCTTTTGGTTAAGTAACAATTCCGCTAGGTGCCAGGTTGCAACTCCTAAAATACAAAGCATTCAATTATCAGATTAAGTCTCGAATTTTAACCAAAAGGGGCTGGTCGCGAACACGGTCTGCCAGAGTTTTGGTTACTTACTTGAATAACGGCGGAAAGTCAGGGCCATTGGGGCTCCTGCTGGCGCTGGATAGCGTGTGAGGTGAAGCAGAGTCTCCAAGTTACTTTATGACTTTGGAGCCAAAAATGGTGGGTGATGGAAAGAGGCAAGGGACTAACAGCCTCATGGTCCAGGGGCGGTGGTCATCTTGGAACGGCAAATTGTTGTGCTCGTGTAGCCTTCTACGGTGGCGGCCATCTTAGAACGTCAGAGAGGAGTGGGAAACAGTGATAATAACTAAGGTGCTGCCGGCGCGTGTGACAAAAAATGGTGAGCTGGTGGTGTTTAAACGGCGCAAGTGACATAGATTATGCAAATTTCTAGCATGATTATGTACAACACATTGAGTCACATGTATCATTTATATCCAGTTTCTGTATTGGAAGGAATATCACGGATTGTCTATTATAGCAAGGAGGTCCAGTCCTCAATACGATTGAGTCCATTCCTGATGCTATTAGTCCTCAGAATCCAATGCAGTTCCTCCTTATTTAGTAACGTTGAGACATCAGCTCCCCTAGGTGGGGGTTTTATCATGGTTATGACAGTCCACGTAAGATCTCTCTCATTGTGTCTTTTTCAGTATAGTGATCCACAAGCGGGCGTTGACTGTCTTGCAGCGTATCCGACTCCGGTGTTGTCCAATCATTAGTTTGATCTTCTGGCTTGTTTGACCTACATTTATGAGTTTACAGGGACATAAAATTGCATAAACCACATTGGACGAATTGCAGTTAGAAAAATATTTTCTTTGTATTTTTCTCCCCCCTTTTATTCCCTTGCAAATGTTGATACAGTAATGCGATATAGGCAAAATATGTGAATAAGCTTAAGACGAGAATGAACTATCCATTGTCCTGAAGATGATGCTTTATATTGTTGTGAATAGCATTGAAACGTCGTCGACACTAAAATCACCATATGCAATATGATTTTATAATATTGTAATGATCAATGGTGTGTAAATGGATATTTAAGTCTGTCATAGTGATTAGAAACAAACAGACACATCTTATACCCTGCCTTTGGCCATTCTGTTTTTCGTTGGTTTGTCCCCACTTGTCATTTAATGTTTTGAATCACAACTAACTGAACTTATATATAAAAATAAATTCTTGTCCAGCTGGACGAAAGACATACGATCTATTTAAGCGTATGATTATTGTGGTTGTCCATTTTTCCTTCCAAAATAGGGACCACTGTTCTCTAAAACAATGTAGAACAGCTTTTTTAAGACTACAAATGCTGGAAAATGAACACATCATCATGGTCATTTCTTCCTTTTTAAAAGCCGTTATTAGGTTCGGGAATACCCTGTGAAGCTACTGTGAATATTCGGTGCTCTTGTGTCTCTTTGGATCACTGACATATTATAGAATGACAAAATATAGACTTACCAAAATATAGTCACCAAAATATAGAATGCCAAAATATCGAATTCCTATCTACAAACAGGTAAGTACAAAAATATCGAATCCAAAATATAGTCTTTAAAAAATATAGTCAGTCAAAATATCGATTTTTTTTAAATGTCTTAAAAGTAATTTAAAATTAATGAAATAATAAATATAATTAACTAAAACATACTTAAAAATACTCAAATAACCTTAAAATTAAGATATAATTAATTTAAGTTATAAATAAAAAATGTACAATATTTTACCGTAGGATAGCAGGAGGGTAACATTTAATATTACCACTCCAGTGAGTGCAACAGTAGGGAAAGCGTTGGATAGCGTAGGGGTAAAAAATACTATTCCCACTCCAGAGTGCAACAGTAGGGAAAGCGTTGGATAGCGTAGGGGTAAAAATTACTATTCCCACTCCAGAGAGTGCAACAGTAGGGAAAGCGTTGGATAGCGTAGGGGTAAAAAATACTATTCCCACTCCAGTGAGTGCAACAGTAGGGAAAGCGTTGGATAGTGTAAGGGTAAAAATTACTATTCCCACTCCAGAGAGTGCAACAGTAGGGAAAGCGTTGGATAGCGGGAGGGTAAAAAATACTATTCCCACTCCAGTGAGTGCAACAGTAGGGAAAGCGTTGGATAGCGTAGGGGTAAAAAATACTATTCCCACTCCAGAGAGTGCAACAGTAGGGAAAGCGTTGGATAGCGTAGGGGTATAAATTACTATTCCCACTCCAGAGAGTGCAACAGTAGGGAAAGCGTTGGATAGCATAAGGGTATAAATTACTATTCCCACTCCAGAGAGTGCAACAGTAGGGAAAGCGTTGGATAGCGGGAGGGTAAAAATTACTATTCTAACTCCAGAGCGTGCAACAGTAGGGAAAGTGTTGGATAGCGTAGGGGTAAGAATTACTATTCCCACTCCAGAGAGTGCAACAGTAGGGAAAGCGTTGGATATTGGAAGGGTAAAAATTACTATTTCCACTCCAGAGAGTACAACAGTAGGGAAAGCATTGGATAGCGTAGGGGTAAAAATTACTATTCCCACTCCAGAGAGTGCAACAGTAGGGAAAGCGTTGGATAGCGTAGGGGTAAAAAATACCATTCCCACTCCAGAGAGTGCAACAGTAGGGAAAGCGTTGGATAGCGGGAGTGTGAAAATTACTATTCCCACTCCAGATAGTGCAACAGTAGGGAAAGCTTTGGATAGTGTAGGGGTAAAAAATACTATTCCCACTCCAGAGAGTACAACAGTAGGGAAAGCATTGGATAGCGTAGGGGTAAAAATTACTATTCCCACTCCAGAGAGTGCAACAGTAGGGAAAGCGTTGGATAGCGTAGGGGTAAAAAATACCATTCCCACTCCAGAGAGTGCAACAGTAGGGAAAGCATTGGATAGCGGGAGGGTGAAAATTACTATTCCCACTCCAGTGAGTTTAACAGTAGGGAAAGTAATGATTTAATATATTCTTAAAAATAAATTAAATATCAATACCAATAAAACATTAATTGAAATTAATAACCAATTTAATAATATGTAATAATTAATTAGAAATACAACTACATATTAGTTATTAAAAATTATTAACCTATTCATATTTATTTAACAACTAATTAATTTTTAATAACAAAAACTAATTAATAATAAAATTAATACCAATTAAAAATTAACAGTAAATTAATTATCAATACACAAAAAGTATTTTTAATATGTAATTAATTACAATTACATTGCTTCCCACCCTATTCCCCTATAAACCCACATCCCACTACAGAAAATACATTAATACAATTATAATTATCAAATATTTAATTAATACAAAATAATTACCAATTAATAAAAATTCATTGCCAATTAATAGAAATTAATTACCAATTAAAAATTAATTAACAATAAATTTAAAATCAATACCAATAAATGAAAAAAATTATTTACTTAATTACAATTAAATTACTTCCTACCCTATTCCCCTATAAACCCACAACCCGCTACAGAAAATACATTTAGAAAATTAACATAATTAACAATTAATACAAATTAATTGGCAATTAATAAAAATTAATTACAAATTAAAAAATAACAATAAATTCAAAATGAATACCAATAAATAAATAAAAATATGTAATTAATTACAATTAAATTACTTCCCACCCTATTCCCCTATAAACCCACAACCCGCTACAGAATTAAATTACGCAAAAATTAAATAACATAAAATTCATTACTTAAAATACATTAAACATACATTACAAAAATTAATATACACTTTTCACACATATACTAACATACAAAACACTTTAAAAAAATTGATATTATTAAAAAAATCGATATATTTAATGCCTATATTGTATACTTCGATATTTTGACTTCTATATTTTGAAAATCGATATTACTTACCTTAAATTCGATATTTTTAACCACTATATTGTGTCCATTCGATATTTTGTCCATTCTATATTTTTACTTCGATATTATGTCCATTCTATATTTTGGAATCGATATTATGACTGTTTACCGTCTCTTTGTGTATATATATGGATTTTATCATGTATTTTTCTGCTTTATATGAATTGCATTGCTAATTACCCTGTAGTTTGTAATAGAATTTGGAAAAAAGTCTCCTTTTAAATCGTTTTTAACACTGTGCTTTTATGATTTTATGATATAAATCGAATAAAGCTGATTTGATTTGATTTGATTTGACTAACCAGGTTGTCGTGCTCAAAGATTTTACCTCGTGACTTTATTTCTTTAAGTCAATCTACTACAGGGTACACTTCTAAAGCCCTCCCAGGATCCCAGAAGAGGCACTTATAGACTCACAGTGTGGCAGTCAGATGCCAACAGTCCAAGTCCTGTTGCCACTGTTCAACAGAGATGTTGCCAGAAAAGGCCGCTGCTAGCATGTTCTGTTCTTGGATCTTTAACAAGAGGTCAGACCTATGACCCATGGAGTACACTTCTTTGTCCTGGGTACAAGAGAGAGACCACTTCCATGCTTTCTCGGATTGCAGACAGCAGGTTCAGTCCTCTTCTGATCTTTCTCAGCCCAGGAGTGTACTGAAGTGAGTGCCTGAAGATGCCGCATTTTTGCCTGTCACGAGCTAGTGGGTGCCAATGACCGTAACCAATGGGTTATAGGTTCCTAGGGTTAACACTATCCACTTTTGACATTTTCAAGATGAACAAAGTCTTCAGCCACACTAAACATGGGCTCTAACATTTGGGGGTGTATGTGGGCAGTGTACTATGGTAATCCCAGTGCCCTGCCACATCTAACAACAAAACCCCATTTGTTGCAGTGTTGCAGTCCCTGTACCCACAACAAGAGCAGAAACAGAAGTCTGGTATACCAAAGCTGTGCTTTCAGCAATCAGGCAGTGAATACTTACAAATTGCCTTAGCATTCTGTTTCCCTCCCTTGAAGTTCACCCCAAATTTGATATGTAAACCTAGCAGGCAGGCAGCGATATTGTTTTTTTTTTTTGTTTTTTTTTTCTCTACAGAATGTTTAATATCCAAAGGAAATCAAAAGAACCCTTTAGATTTCTTTTTTTTTAACAATTTTTATTTGCATTTCAGTTTTATAAACATCATTACGCCCCCCCCCCCACCCCGGCAGAACAGTTAACGAAATCTTACATTTTGTTGATTATAATATATATGAAGAGAAGTAAACACAATTGTTCAGTGAAAGGGAAAAAAATATATATATATATATATAGAAAGAGAGACAATTTTATGTAAGACCTAGACGATTCGAGCATTTCATTCCTCATGCATCCAATCAAGCAAAGGTGCCCATATCATCATGCCTTTATGCCGCTTTATCCTCCCTTTGTTTCTATAAATTGCTACTTCTAGGTTGCAGGTTGCAAGAAGCCTGGTTCTCCATTCTACAAATGATGGTGCTAATGGATCTATCCAGGCTGACGCGATGCACAGTCTGAAAACAGCCATGGCAACGAATATAAGCCCATGCATTGAAAGTCGTCGTGGAATATTGGACGTACCTAATAGAATTTCTTCAGCTGATATGTTTATACGGCAATGTGCAAGATTGGATAGAAAGTCAGAGATTGTCGATATAGTATTCCCTAATATAGGACAAGTAGCAAACATGTGATTTGAATCTGTGGATGGCAGGGAACACCTCGGGCAGTATGTCCTGATTCCATTCCCCCATTTTGCCAATTTGTTTGGGGTATAATAGAGTGAAAAGAATGTTTTATAAAATTGCGCTTGGAGTTTCATAGACATTAAGGTTGATATTGACATCTCCAAGGCTTCCAAGGAGGTTCGAGGAGAAATGCCAAGTCTACTCTGCCATGCCATCGTATGTTTCTCCATATCGTCTGACATAAGTAAATTAAGCCCTTCATATATCTCCCCGATTTTAGGGGTTTTTATAGATAGTAATTTGTCCATAGTTTGCCACGGTTGAAATTTAATACGGCCTCCCCCTTTCTTTAAAATAAAATCCCGCACTTGGAGGTATTTGAAGAAATCTCTATTAGGTAGTTTGAATTTGGTTTTTAGTTCCTCAAACGACTTTATACCATTCACAGAAAAAAATCACCCCAGTTGTTTTATCCCCAATTCAGCCCATCTATCCGATACTAAATCTTGAAATATTTCGGGGAGATCCGAATTTTGTATTGTAGGAGTATAGAAAGAGAACCGACCTAAAACAACTAGTTTTTTAACATTCCGCCATATTTTAATAGTGCTAGAAATAGTCTTGAATTTCACCTTTTTAAAGTAATCATCATCTAAATGCCGCCATAGGCAACCTGCACAGCCATCTCCCAGAATAAGTTCTTGTGGGGTGGGGATATTATGGACGTCTATATTTTCTTTTAAAAGATATGCACTGTATCTCAAAACGGTTGCCCAATAATATAGTTTAAAGTTTGGTAGTGCCCAACCCCCCGATCTCTAGGTAGTGTAACCCACCTAAGTGCTCTTCGTGGCTTGTGATATCCCCATATGAAATGTGAAAACAAATTATCTATATTCTTAAAAACTGTTTGGGAGAATTCTAAGTTAATTGTACGAAAGAAATAGAGAAACTTCGGGAAAAATAGCATTTTGACGACATTTACTCTCCCCCCAATAGTGAGCTGTAGATTATGTAGGCGCAGTAGTTCCTTCTTGGTACGACTTATAAGGGGGTTAAGATTATCGTCAACTATGTTTGTGATATTGGCATCAATACTCACGCCTAGATAGATTGCTTTATTAATTATTCGAGGATCTTGCATCATAATTTTATTATTTATAATGATCTGGGTTTTACTACGATTTAATTTATAACCCGAAACTATACCAAAAGCATGAGCTTCTCGTTCTATCCATTTAATGGCGTTATTCGGATCACTAGTGATAATAGCTATATCATCGGCATATGCCAAACATTTGGTTTCTATATTGCGCACTTGAATTGAGGGAATTAAATTATTATTTTCCAAATTGTGAATAATAACATCAATATAGATAGCAAAAAGGAGGGGTGAACAGGGGCAACCCTGTCTTGTACCCCGCGTGATGGCCAACCTATCAGATAAAGCCCCATTGATTAAAACTTGAGCACTTGGATTTACATAGAGCTGTTGGACTGCAGTTAAATATTGTCCGCCTATCCCACAGTTTGACAGGGCCGCCCACAGGAATTTCCAGGAGACCCTATCAAACGCTTTCTCAGCGTCGAGCAGTATAAGGGCCATAGGGTCTCCTGTCACCCCCGTATAATCAAAAAGGGAAATAACCCTTTGTATATGGTCAATCGTGGACCTTCCTGGAACAAAGCCATGTTGTCTTTCTGAAACAATATTGTGAATTATGGGTGCCAATCGATCTGCCAGTATTTTTGAATATATTTTAGAGTCCCCGTTAATCAGTGTAATTGGTCGATATGAGCCCAATTCTTTCTCATCCTTATTTTTTTGGGAAATACTATTATCTTCGCAGTGGACCACGATCCTGGCGGGTTCCCCCCGGAAAAGATAGTTTGGAAAAGGGGAGTTATGATATTCTCAGGTTGAGGGGCGAATGTTAGGTAAAAATCAGTTGGAATCCCGTCCATGCCTGCTGCCTTTCCGTTAGCCAGGCCCTTGATTGCTAAAAGTATTTCGTCATAAGTGATTGTACAATCTAAAATCTCCTGATCAGTAGTTTCCAAGTGTGGCGGGGTAAATGGTTCCAAGTATATATTGGGATCACCACATTCGGTATTATCCTCGTGATAGAGCTTCTTATAGAACCTTTGGAAGGATGTTCTTATTTCATATCCATCTGAAATAAGAACATCCTTTCAAAGGTTCAGGCAGTGATATTGTAATGTCAAAAGAGGCCCACTGTGATTGAGGCCTGACTGACTGAGAAGCCAACAGTGGAGCCTTGCTCAAGTGTCACCTAACATTTGTCTGTGACAGGGAAAGCCTCTTTGAAGTAAGCGTCAAGTGTCATATGAAAATTAGCAGCCAAGCTGACCAAACAGGATGTGACATTCAAGCAGAATTTGACACTTTAATGTCAAAAAGGACCCTAACAAGCCCCCTTGTATATTCTGTCAGGTTCAGAGGGGCGATCTCTACCCATTCAGGTCAATCTATTGTTTTGCTCCTGGGAGCAAATTCACACCTCATTTAAGCCTTTTTAAATGCTATATACTGGCTGGCCTAAGTGGGAGTACAAAATGAAGATTTAGGGTCTGATAGAATTTTTTTGACGGATGGAGTATGATCCATTAGTGTGGCAGAGGACTTTACATCTACCAGACCTAGGGCACTCTGCCCATCAAATTTAGAAATGACCACCAAGGTGGTGGTTATTACAAAAGCACTGGCAGGAACCACCGTCACAGCAGTTACAGCAGTTCCTCTCAATGCTTTTTTAAGTTTGATGCACAGTACGTCGACATGATAGAGCCATCCACCAAACCTTTTTATATTTTCAAGAAAATGTTCTTTTTGAAAATTAAAAAAACGCTCCCCTCTCCATGGGAGTTCTCTCCCGTGGCGAGGGGAGCATAGAGCAGTTTTCACTGTTCCTTCCCGCCAGAGGTTTCCTGACGGTGACAGGCAGTGGAAACTAACCTGTATGTCTGCAAATCTAAATTAGGTTGGAAGACATAGATATCAACCTCTGACAACCCATACTCTGTCTGGCCATCGTAGGAGTGTAACCGTGGCAGAGTAATCTCCGCCGTGGTTGCACAAATGGTTCGTGTGCTTCTAAATCTGGCAGACGGACCTTTATCCAGGTGGCAAGAAAGACTCCATGGCAGTTGCAAAAGAGTATCTTTTTCACCAAGATATAAACCAGGGCCTTGGTTTCCAGGGACTTCAGGCAGGGCAAATGTAACTTTTTAAAAGTTACGTTTCTGTAATATTTAGATCAAAACCCACTTTCCCATTGAACTGGATTTTTAACAACTATTAAAATTTGTACTTTTTTTTCTAGCTAGTCGCATTCTAGAGATACAGTATTAGAATTTGATATTGCATCCTAGTATTTTCCAATGGAACAGCCAAACCTGCCACAATGAAAATAGCTGTGAGGACATATAAGGCCTACTTTCAGGTGACATAAATATTTAAAAGGAAGGTTTAGGTATGTCAAAAGGAGTTATTTTAGCAGGTTGAATGTGCAGTTAAACCTTGCACAGCCAGGCTACTGTGGTAGGTCTGCAGTCATGTTTACATTGTCACTATAGGGGATGGGACAATGGAGGCTGCTTTCCACTTGTGACATTGAACTTACAGGCCCTGGTTACACCATGGCACCATAAACTAGGGACTTATAGGTAAATTAAATATGATTCCTCCCTTTTCCTGCCAAAGTCATCGAGAAGACCATCAACAGACAGCTTGCCGCCTTCCTCGAGACGAACGGATCCCTTGACCACTCGCAGTCCGGCTTCGGAGCCAACCACAGCACCGAGACCGCCCTCATCGCAGCCACTGGTGACATCCGAGCCCTGCTCGACAACTGGGAAACAGCGGCCCTCATCCTCCTGGACCTCTCCGCAGCGTTCGATACTGTCTGCTACCGCACCCTAGTGCAGCACCTCAGCAACATCGGAATCCAAGAGAAGGCACTAGAGTGGATCATCACGTTCCTCGCCGGAAGAACCCAGAGAGTCCGCCTCCCCCCGTTCAGATCCGAGGCCACCGAAGTCATCTGCGGCGTACCACAAGGATCATCACTCAGCCCCACCCTCTTCAACGTCTACATGAGCCCCCTCGCAGCCATCGCACACCAACACAACCTCAACATCATCTCCTATGTCGACGACACCCAGCTGATCCTCTCCCTCACCAACGACCCAGCCACCGCCAGAACCAACCTACACGAAGGGATGAAAGACTTAGCCGAGTGGATGATGAACAGCCGCCTGAAACTGAACTCAGACAAGACGGAAGTCCTCATCCTTGGATCATCACCCTCTGCCTGGGACGACTCCTGGTGGCCCCCTGCCCTGGGCAGCGCACCCAAACCAACGGACCACACACGCAACCTGGGCTTTATCCTGGAATCCTCCCTCTCGATAATCAGACAAGTCAACGCCGTCTCATCATCATGTTTCAACATCCTACGCATGCTCCGAAAGATCTTCCGATGGATCCCCACCGAAACCAGGAAGACGGTCACCCAGGCACTCTTCACCAGCCGACTGGACTACGGAAACACCTTCTACACCGGAACCACAGCCAAACTAGAGAAAAGACTCCATCGCATCCAGAACGCCTCCGCACGACTCATCCTGGACATCCCCCGACACAGCCACATCTCCGGACACCTGAGAGATCTGCACTGACTCCCCGTCAGCAAGAGAATCACGTTCCGACTCCTCACCCACGCACACAAGGCCCTCCACGACCTGGGCCCCAGGTACCTCAACAACCGCCTGACCAACAAAAACAACCAGAACAGTTAAGACAAACATCTGGGGGAATACCACACAAACAATAGTCATGTCCAATATGGGTCCACTCAGCAGAAGGTGGGGAGAATTACCCACCTCCATGGGAGTTCTCTTTGCTAAGGCGGAAAAAACGCAAAAGACCATCAGCATTGTCGTGGTCTGTTCCAGGGTGCTGTTCCACCATAAAGCCCATTCCCTTTAGGTAGATTAACCAAATAGTTTAGGATTCTCACCTCACATTTGTATCATCCACCTGAGAGGTCTGAGTCTATCTTAAGCCAGAGGTGAGTCACAAACAGCTATAGTCTCATTTTCTTCAGAACCCAGACCACTGTAAATGCCTCTCCCAATAGCACTTATCCTTTGTTCCCTGGGAAGTAGCCTCCTGCTGATGATGGCTACAGGTTGGTCCAGAACCCCTTCATTAATCTATGAGAGAACAGCTCCTATCCCATGCAATGAAGCATCTGTCTGCACAGGGAAATTCCTGGGAAATGTCAGGTGCCTTGAACACTAGTGCTGAACACATTGCTGCCTTCAAGGCGTCAAAAGCTTTCTGGCTCATCTGTCCAGATCACCCTCTTGGACTGTTTCTTGGAAATCAGCTGTGCCAAGGGGTCAACAATAATGCATATCCCTTGATAAATCTGTAGTAGCCAGTGATGTCTAGGAAGGCGCTCACTCCAGTCTGGAGGCTCCCAAGCAGTAATGGTCTCTAGCTTGAGCTGGGGAGGTTGTAAATGGCCTGCACCAACTTGGTGGCCCAAGGTCACCACTGGGCCCTGCCACAGCTGTCATTTAATGGCCTTGATAGTCAGGACAACCTGCTGCAGGCCCTGTAGCACTTTTCTGAGGTGATACCGGTGGTCATACAAGCTGGAGCTGAAAACAGCAATATCATCTAGGTAGGCCACAATGAAGTTTTCGAGCCCAGCCAGGAACATGTTGACCATCCTCTGGAATGTAGCAGAGGCATTCTTTATCCCCATTGGGTATCAATATGAACTGAAAATGGCCCCTGGGATGGGGAATGCCAACCTCTTCTGCCCCCTCAGTTAGGGCAATCTGACAGTACACTGATGTCAAATCAAAGGTACTGAGGAAATTAGCATCCCCCTAATGATCAATCAGGTCATCAGCACTGGGGATGGGGTGAGCATTAGTCTTTGTGACTGAATTGAGGCTCTACATTCTACAAAAAACCTCAGTGCCAATGTCCTTCCCTGGACTGAGCGAGGGACTACGAATGGGATTTGTGACCCCCAACTTCAGCATTTAGAAACACTTCTGTGATGCTAGTTCTCATATTGTCAGAAAGCCTGACAGGCATGCTGTACCCTATGTCTGTGTCATGGGTGATCCCATCAATGAGCCCTGGGGTAAAGTGAGAAAAGTGGGGAGAATTGTCCGAGCATCTGATAACAGTTCATCTGCTGCTCTGTTGTCAGTGTAGGAAAGAGGATGACTCCCTCCACCGACTCATCCTGCTTTTTGGAAGAGAGTAGGTCTGGGAGGGGGTCACTGTACTGCTAACCACCATCTGTCATCTAGAGCATAGTCACTTTAGACTTCTCATTGTGTGGCTTGAGGCAGTTTACATACAGCCCCTTTAAGGGGTTCCTGGATGTTTTGAGAGCTAACAGGTAGTTGACCTTCCCTTTCCTCTATTTGACCTCATAGGGCCTGTTCGCTGATCCTGCAAAGCTCTGGGATCCACAGGCTTTGTCACCCACACTTTCTGAGCAGGTTGGTACTCCACCAAAATGGCCTTCTGGCTGTACCACTGCTTCATCACCTCCTGGCTGGCCTCTAGGTTCCCAGTGGCTTCTTTCCAGAAGTGCTTTATCTGAGACTCGAGGGCTAACATGTAGCTTACTACATATTGAGGGGGCTTCATGGGACCTTGCTCCCACCCCTCCTCGAAAAGACCGAGAGGTCCTCTCACAAGGTGGCCAAATATAAGTTCAAATAAGCTGAACCCCACTCCTTTCTGAGTGAAAAAAGGCATGGTAACAAGACTTCCCTCTTACACCTGATGGATTCTGACAGACCCATATTCATGTCAAGCCTATTGGTATGGGTTGGTATGCAGTGGATAACCTATAGGTTACCCCACACTCTTCCCACATGGTCTTCATGTAGGCATCCATGAAGTTGGTGCCCCTGTCAGACACAATCTCATTGGGGAAACCCACATGGGTAAAGATCCCCATCAGTGCTCTGGTCAGCAGGTGTGCAGTCAATGACATCAGTCTTGGGGAATCATGTGACATGGTCCACCAAAAGCAGGATGAACCTGTTCCCTGGGGCTGTCTTGGAGTCTGGAGGCCCAACAGCATCGATTCACACCCTCTCAAAGGGTGTTCACACTTCTCAGAATGATTGTAGTGGATCCTTGAGCTTTACCCCTCACGTACCTCTGGCCTTGCAGTCAGCCCGATTGACTATACAGAACCGTTCTTCTCTCTCTTTGAATGCTGTTTGATTACTGATGCTTTTACTCAGTAGTTATTCTACAAGATATAATAATACTCTGTTAATTACTCAGTTGCCATTCGGAAATCCAGGTCTTCCTTGTTGTTTGACACAATTGTATTACTTGGGGCGGCATTTGTCAATAATCAGCTGCTTGGGGGTACTCTTTGCTCATTTGGTACACTCTAAGATGGCTATTGGGCTTTTGAGACAAAACATTGACTTTATATTGGCTGAGGAGATGCTTGCTATTGGATAATTGACTATTGTGTCCAGGAAAATGTATGTGTCTGCCTTCTATCAGTGGGCAACATCGCTAGCTCTGTGCTGCGTCACTCTTCCAGTCCTTCTCACTGAACCTGTGCCCGTCCAGGCCTGAAACAACTGGAGGACCTTCGTCCTTGGTAAACATGTCAGGCACTGCTGTACAGACTCTTAGCCAAGGTGGCCAAAGTTAGGCTTCACTGCAGCTCCACAGCAGTAGCAGCAGACTCAGTGGCACAGTCCACTCATACACTCTTAGTGCACCCGCATGTCAAGCAAGCTACCTTGTACCTGTTCTTCTTGAGCTGCTGCTGTTCTGTAGGATAGGGTAGGGCTGCCCTCTTTACAACCACCACAGCTTGATCTCGATCGCTCATGACTTAAGTCTCTCAGAGGCACAGTGCGTAGGAGTCACAGTTAGTTTCATGTCACAGCACACGAAAAGGAATTGAAGCGAGGCGCCGCAGGCGTTTTCATGGTGGGAAATCTGTATTCTTCATTTATTAAATGGCTTTCATTGTTTTTCCCCCACAAATAGCATTCTTTGAAAAATCAACTCCACTTGAACTATTTCTATATTTATGAAGTCTGCATTGTGCTTACTAAGAATACTCATGCTCTCACACATTTATCCATCCATGTCACTCATTCATTCATGTATCCATCCATCCATGTCACTCATTCATTCATGTATCCATCCATGTCACTCATTCATTCATGTATCCATCCATGTCACTCATTCATTCATGTATCCATTCATGTCTGCGCATTTGTTCTTTATTTCATTTACCCACTCACCTATGCACAAATACAAACTGGCCTATCAATGCAGAAGCATTATCACATAAAGGAAGGAAAAAAGTGAAGTCTCTGGGCTTTGTCAAAAGTTATTTAATCTTTTCTAATGTACTTTTGTTTTAATAAAATCTTTTAATTTTTTTAAGAAATAACCAGTTGAATGTATGGGATTTTAATTTGTGTGTTAACCTTACAAACATTATTGTAGACGCGTCAACTTCATACCTTCACACCTGTGAAGGCCTGTGCCCAGTTGAATTACGTTAGAACGTTTTCTCTGGTGCTCTGGTCTGTATACCAGACTTTTTAGTTCCTCTGAGGTTTGGTGTTTTAGAAGAAATAAGGAAATTAACCTTTCTGCTTACGATGTCTTTTTACCTTTCTCTTGCACTAATGGGAAAGACATCAAAAGAGATAAGTAGCAACAAAGCCAATTTTATGTTCCATGTTCTTTTTTTTTATTAGAAAGAGAAAGTTCATCTCATGGGGTGACCCAAACGACAACGGGGCCATTCAGTCACGAATGTTGGGCTGTATAATGCCACTGGGGAAAACCCTGCTGTGATCCTCACATTAGTAAGGAATAAAAGATATTATACATCCCCTATGCCACCAGTACAAAGAAACATGAGGTGAGCAGAACCAACAAATAGGGAGGCAGAGAAAGAACAGTGAAACACAAAACACAATGTGAAGTCAGGGTGGATCAGTGCAGCATGGCTGAAATTATTGTACCAAGCATTGGCATAGCCAATAGGTTTTGCCTTCGGGACCTTATAAGTGTTTAGCCATGTAGCATATTATCCTGGGTGCCGTACCACTAGGCATTGAAGAGCTATAGGAGAAAATCCAGTGAGAGAGAAAGAGTCAATTAATGGGGAGGGGAAGACGGAGAAAAAGAGAAAGGTAGAGGAAAACAGAAAGGAAGAGAGAGAGAGAGAAAGAGAGAGAGAGAGAGTTTGTGTGAGAAGGAAAGTGTCAGATGAGAGAGATGAGATGCAAAGATAAGTGACCCATAATATGTGTGACAACACCAACCAGACCTCACTTTCACCAAACACCACTTTGCATTATGGGACTTGTAGGCCCACAATTACACAGGGAGGCTTGTAACTACAAGCCAGGCAGTACAAAATGAAGGAGAATTAAATTAAAAAAACAACACGATTTGGTCAGGAAGATTAGGAAGGCTGTCTCATATATGGACGCCCTTTCTGCCTTTAAACTTTGATCTTTGGCTTGGTTAATCAGACAGTGACCTGCAGCTGCCCTTTGCCTGGATTCTCACGTCAAAGCCACCCCACGCTTCCGCCAGACACCCTTTGTATGCCGAGGTGGTACAGTTATGTCAGTGCCAGGCTCCACAATGAACGAGCATAATAAATAGGGACTAAACATATTTAAACTTGTAACCTTTCCTCATACACAGAACTCTCTTTACGGCACATTAACCCCTTGACCTGAAATACTTTACTCAGGGGCGGCTTTAGGGCAGTGCGACTGGTGCAGCCGCACTGGGTGCTGACCTGTGGAGGGGGCGCTGACCTCAGTGGGGGGGGGGGGGGGGGGGTGAGGGGGGGCTGTGTTTATCAATAACTTATTATTGGAAAGATACGAGGCAATGTTGCCCTGTGGTAGTGAGAGAATTCGGGGAGGCCGTCATGGAGTGTGGGGGCACCAAAAATGATTGTCGCAACGGGCGCCACCCGCACTAAAGCCTCCCCTGATTACTGCAACAGGCCCACATGACTTGCAAGTTTCACACAGATTTAACCCCCGTAACTATGTAGCATAGGCACTTGTACCAACAGACATTTTTGTGTTTAGCACATTCCCATCAGCCGCAAGCTAAGTTCAAAGGTCCCGACGGTAAGTGCTGGTTCATGCACCTTGCTTAGTTTTAGGATTCTTTAAAGCAGGAAGTGCAAATCCGAAAAGAAGTAAGAAAGGGCCACATGCATCATTGTTTGATTTTGCAATTCCTAATTTGCGATTTTTAGGGAATCGCAAATTAGGAATTGCAAAATGGGATGCATGATTTTTTTCCCATAATATTTGAGAATCGGTAAAAATCGCAATTTTTACCGAATCGCAAATATTATGGGAATACTAAATTGCGATTTCGCAATTCCCATTCATTCCTATGGGCCAAAAGGCCCATAGGAATCAATGGGAAGGCATTTTCAAATTGCGATTTTCTTTTTTAGAATCGCAATTTGTTCATGCATTACATGGGTGCAGACGGGGTCCAAAGGACCTCCCCCTGCACCCCTGTAATGTATTTTTAAGTGCATGTTTCACACACACATGTCCTAAGGACATGTGTGTCTGTAACATTACACTTTAAAAAATGCATTTTTGTGCATATTTAAACATTTTCGCAAATTACCACGAGGATCAACCTCGTGGTAATTTGCACCCCCTATTTTGAAATTCGCACATTTCAAAACAATGATGCATTGCTTAAAAGCAATTCCATTTTTGGAAATCGCTAAAAATAGCGATTTACACAAAAATGCATGATGCATCCCAAAAACGTATTTAGGAAGTGCAAACGGCCGAATTTACCGATTCGCACCGTTTGCACTTCCTAAATAGGTTGATGCATGTGCCCAAAAGATACAACGGAGGGGAGAATATTGAAAGAGGGGACGTGCCGCGCGAATGCGAGTCTCGCATTGTAAATGCATAATAATAGCATCCACACCTCATCATCTGTAGAGTTCAGAGAGGGAGTTCGTGAGCCTGGAAGCCCCCTGGGAGGAAGAGGAAGAGGAGGAGGAGGGGGTGGGTGGGGTTCAGTTAGATGCTACATAAACCCTCCTAAAATACCAAATCTGATTACTGGGCCGCTCTCCTTAGGAAGAAGGGGTCGTCATTATTATTTTATTATTTATGACATTTATTGAGCGTGCGGCTACCCCCAACAGGGCTGTCCCGGAGCTGAGAACGAAGAGGAACCTAAGGGTTAACAGCTAGAGAATAGGATTGTCTTAAGTTTACTTCTGAACTGTGATTCTGATTCAGTCAGGCGAAGATTTACTGGCAGGGCATTCGAGAGTCTGGAAGTAACCACCGCAAAAGCTCTACCACCTTTTCTAGCTCGATCGAATCGGGGGGGGGGGGGGGGGGGGGGAGCAGGAGACGAAGGTGATTAGATCTAAGAGCACGTGATGAATGGACTAGCTTCAACCTTCGTCTGAGATACCCAGGACCCTTCCCATTCAGAGCCCTGAGGGTAAGTACCAGGGTTTTAAACTGGATTCAGGAGGATATTGGCAACCAATGAAGGTTCTTCAGGTGAGGGGAGATAGAGTGGCGGTAAGGGACCATGCAGATCAGCCTGGCCGCAGCATTCTGAACGATCTGCAACCGTTGTAGGAGGTAGGCAGGCACTCCCACGTAGAGGCTGTTGGTGTAGTCCAAGTGAGAGGTAATGAGGGCATGGACTACAGTCTTCATCGAATCCATGGGCAGGTAGGGGGAGATCTTTTTTATCATGCGCAATTTGCCAAAACAGGCAGAAGTCACTTGATGAATTTGGGTCTTGTAGGATAATTCATTATCAATTTGAACGCCCAGATTACGCGCAACTTTAACAGGGGATGGGGTGGGTTCAGCTCTGACGGCCACCACTTGGATAGCTGCAGGGGGGCCGCTTCATTAAAAAATAGCACCTCCGTTTTGTCGGTGTTAAGCTTCAAAGAGTTATTAGTCATCCAGGATACAATGTTGGAGAGACACGTTTTAAAGTTCTCAAGTCCGTTCTCAGAGTGGTCTCTAAAGGAGAAAATTAGGCAGCATTTACAGCAAACCCCACACACGAGAGAGTCGAGATGCGCTCTTACCTGGAACTAGAGAAGGGGTCTTCTTCCGCACACCTGAGCCGATCAAATGTTTGATTGACAATGAATGTAGAGGATGTGGCTTAATGGAAAGGACCAACAATTTTGAAGCTGGGGAACCATGTTAAGTCCGGAGGGAGGCTTGAACATCGTGTGACTTTGGGCACATCACGTAATCTCTCTCCATGCCTAAAATGACTGTGTCTGTCTGTAACCTAACTGATGCTCGTGTAAAGTGCTCTGATACCTTGGTCGAGTTCGCGCTTATATAAAACTGCAAAGCAAAATATGTACAAAGTGGGTGCCGCTTTGTCTTGCTAATCCCACCGATGCACACTGGTGGGGCAGACAAAAGCATGAAAGACTGCAACGGGTGATAGGGGCTGTAGGGACGCTGAGCGAGCTGAAGCAAAACAGAAAGTAGTGCACCAAACGTGCATCAGTGGCGAAAAGTGAACTGATCCATTTAACTGAATCAATTGCCAGGGCGAAAACAAGCAGCCAAAAGGAGGAACAAAGACAACAGAGGGACCACAGACCACAAAGATTTCACAAGAGGCACTTCAAGGAGTGAATTACAAGAGATGGGTGAGGCCAAAGTCCACAGAGAGAGACTACACTATGCCTCGCAGAGAAGTGCATGCGCGCTGCTAGGCTCGACCTAAAAAGTGGCCACGTCATATCACTTTTTTATTGCTGATAGGAGGATGGAGCAGGAGGCATGTCAGAGGGATGGAGGATGTGGGGAAAAAAAGTACTGTGACGCGCCAGCGGTGTATGCGTCATAGGACTATTTTGTGTTATGGTGGGTTGGAGCAGGCAATGATAATGGAAAGTTGAAGCAACAACAGGAAGGAGGAAGGGTTTGATGAAAGTTTTATGTTAAAAAGTACTATGACGCGGCCTGCAGGTTTTTTTTTTGTTATGGTGGTTGGGGCGAGGGCAAAACTGACAATGGAAGAAGGTAAGGAGGGGGCAACCAACAAGACAAATAGTGGAAGGAGGGTGGGAAGGGGCAAGAAACTAGATGAAGAGCGGCAAGGGGGCAGAAAGTGGCAATCAGCAACACAGAGGACAGGAGAGGGCAGACAACAATATGGAGGGCGGGAGGGGTAAGCAACAACACGAGGGTAGGCGCGGGTAAGCAACAACATGGACAGCAGAAGTGTGCAAGCAGTAACACAGACTGGGACAGACACAAGAGAGTGCAACTTGAGTGAGGTAAAGAGCACATGAAAAAGACAGCCTTCAAACACATGCTATCTTATGGAATCCTTCAACAACAACAAAAACAAGCATTGGCAAAGCCAATATGTCTCGCCTATACAAGAGCTATTGGCCTTGTCAATATATTTTAGCCATTTTATACACTAGCGTCGCTGCTGTTCAGCATGGCTAAAACTTAGTGGGCGAAGGAGAGTGGCGTGGAGTGATGTAAAGTGGAGTAGAGTGGAGTGGAGTGTTATTGAGGGCATAAAGTGATGTTGATAGAGTCAAGTGGCATGGAGTGAAGAATGTTGTTGAGTGGAAGCGCATAAGTAGAGTTGAGTGGAGTAGATTAGAGTGACATAGAGTGTTGTGGAGTTGTGTAGAACAGAGTGGAGTGGCATTGAAGGTGTTGCATAAAGTGGAGTAAAGTATTGTGGAGTAGAGTGGAGTAGATTGGTGTGGAGTGGAATACCATATAGTGGAATAGTGGAGGAGAGTGGAATGGCATACAGTGGTGTAGAGTGTTGTGTTGTGGAGTGTACTGGAGCAGAGTAGTTGGCATAGAGTGTAGTGGTGTAGAGTAGTTGGTATAGAGTGTAGTGTTGTTTAGTGAGCGTTGGCTTTCAGTAATGTGGTTTTTAATGAGCCTTAGCTTTCAGTACGGTGATGTTTAATTCACTGGTGTAGAGTGAAGTGGTGCAGAGGGGAGTAGTTGTGCAGTGCCATAGTGCCATAGTGTGGGGGTGGTGCAGAGTAGAGTGCTGAGATGCAATGTGGAATGGCGTAGAGTGGAATATGCATGGTGTGGTAGCTAACACATATCTTCAATTGAAATGAACGTTACATTTGAATTTGAATTTGAATTTACAGGAATTTATATAGCGCACGTATACCCAGCGGTTTCATGGCGCTAGAGGATGCCTAACCAAGGGCTGGAGCAGAGGGATTACTGAGGTGGGAAGGCGTGAGAAAAAAGAAAAGTCTTAAGAGCCCTACGGAATTCAAGATAGGAGGAAAATGATCTAATGTACAGGGGAAGGGAATTCCAAAAAGTAGGGACTAGAACAGCACATTTCAGACCCCCTGATCTGCTTTTTTTGAACCGGGGAACAGAAAGGAGGAATTTAGTGGAGGAGCGAAGTTCTCTTTTAAGACGATAAACGTTGATGGCGGATGAGATGAATGCTGGGGCAGTCCCAGCCATGGCCTGAAAGGTAGTGCAACCCAGCTTGAAGAGACATGCCGTTTTATTGATAAAAGCATACAGCACACAAATTATTAAGGGCCCGATGTAGGTAAAAGTCATTTACCGAATTTAAAATACCGATTTTTACCGAATCGGTATTTTGAATTCGGAAAATTATATGTAGGGAAAAAAAATCGGTAAAATACCGATTCGGAAACAATCGGTATCGTGTTTCGATACTTACCGAATCGGTATTTACCGATTCGGAGAATACCGATTCGGCAAATACCGAATCGGTAATGGCAATACAACCCTATGGGCCAAAAGGCCCATAGGAATGCATTGTAAATACCGAATCGGTAAATACCGATTCGGTAAATACGGAATCGGCGAGCAAGTAAAAGTGAAACTAATGACAACAGCCAATGAGGTGGAACCACCCTCCCCCACCCTAGCAGGGAGTGGCCACCCAGGCAGGTGCAACTCATTAGAACTTTCTGGAGAGGCAGCCTGAGCTGAGCATTCAGAGTGAGCAGCAGAGAGAGTGGTAGCACAATCCTGATCACTGTGGAAATGGCAAGCAGCTCTGAGAGCCAGAAGGCTGGGCGCAAACGCAAAGTCAAGTTCAGCAGCATGGAGCTGCAAGTTTTGGTGGAGGAGGTGGTGAGGGTCCACAGGCAGCTGTTTGGGAGGCTGTCCCTCACAGTCCCAGAGAGCACCAAGAGGAAGCTGTGGAGTGCCATCGGTGAGAGGGTGAATGCAGTTGGTGTCACCCCCAGGAGCCTGGACGACCTCAAGAAGAGGTTTTATGACATACGCAGCCTAACCAAGAGGAAATTGGCCGAGCTGCACAAGCAGGCAGGACTAACAGGTGGAGGCAGGAACCCGGCGCCACCCCTCACTGACCTGGAGGAACTTGTGTCCACGACGATTGAGACCGAGAGTGTGGTGGGAGTTGGGGACCTGGACAGCTCATCCAGAGCTACATCAAAAGGTAAGAAGCATGCGCAGCATGACACACCCTACCAGACACCTCCCCTTTAGCCCCAATGCACAGCCAAACCCCAGCCCAGTACTGCTAGCAACATACATGAGCAATGCATCATGGTCAATGTAGTCAGCTATTGTAGTAACAAATGCCAGTGCACATTGAACTGAAATGCACCTAAAAACTGAATCATGAAAATGAGATGTGCAATGCTTTTATTGTAGTGACTGTAAGACATTTGCACTCAGTTCACAAATGCTTCTTTATACCTAGGGGCACCATCAGGCAGTGGAGCAGCAGCTACACAAGCTCCAGCTCCAGCACCATCGGACAGTGCGGTGGCAGGGCCAAGCAGCATTGTTCCTTCAGAGGAGGAGGAGGAGGAGGACAGCAGTGCCGTGGGCAATGAGGATGACACAGGACATACGTACATACATACATACCCTCTCATTTCCCCACTCCCCCCTACTGTCACTAACGCTACCATTGCAGTTCTCACCGGAGAACTCACCCACACAGACCCACCCAGCACCTGCCACATCTCCTGCCAGGAGGATCATTGTCGCCCCATTGAACATCATGGAGGGAGCAGCGGGTCAGGCTCCAGCACCCACCCCTGCAACACCTGTGGCACAGCAGCCCACCCAGCAGGGCAGCAGCAATCGGCGCCGCCCACGCACTTCCAGCAGCGCTTTACCAGCACGGGAGGGCACCGTATTCCAAGGGCTGGAGGGGAGCATGGTCCGGATCCAACGGATGCAGGCCAAGCCCATCCTGGCTTGCCAGCGCCAATTGCGGGAGCACAACCTGCAGATGGGGGAGATGACAAAGGGATTTAAGAGTTTCGTTGACAGTAACAGGGAAATAGCAACTGGACTGGGGCGCATGACAACTGCCATAACCCAGCTGTGTGGCAAGATGGAGGAGCATGAGCACAGTAGGCGCAGGGATGCCGGCGTGCAAAACCGGGCAATCAACCGCCTTGCCGCAGCAACCACCCTGCTATGCCGCCGAGGGGCTAACATGGAGGACTGCCTCACCCAGAACACTGCAGAGGTGACCAGGGTCATGGCCCGCATCACCACTGCCATGGAGGCACTAATAATCTCTAACACGCTGGTGAATCATGCCCTGGACGTGGCCGAGGCTGGGGACAGCAGCAGCCGCAGCAGCCCGACCAGCGCTGTATCTGAGCCGCGCCGGAGCACCAGGCACTCCGCTGAGGCGGCCGGACACGCAGAAGGCGGTGAGCCACATCCAAGTGGGTCAGCTAAGCGCAGCAAGAAGTGAGACTGCCAGGGTGGGTGAGGCAACCCGGCCCATTTACATTCCCCGCCTTTACTGTACTTATTTAATTTGTTGCACATCAGTGCAGTAACGTTGTGCCAACATTATTAATTTTTTTTTGTTCACATCCATTGACCTGTCTGTGCATCTGTACTCACTCAGAAATAGTTTTCTGTTATCTCCTCACGTCTGTATCTGCCATCACTTGGCGTAGACACCCCAGCAGGTTGTGTTTGTGGCACAGCAACGTCGTCGTCATGGTCCTCGTAGTCTGACAACTCCACCTCAGTGCCCTTCTTCACCGCAAGGTTGTGCAACATTGCACAGACAGCTATGATCTTGCAGCAGGTGATGGGGGTATACTGCCTTGCACCTCCAGTCTTGTGCAAGCATCTGAACCTGCTTTTCCAGACGCCAAAGGTCCGTTCTACTACATTCCTTGTGCTTTTGTGGGCCCGGTTATACCTCCTTTGGCTGGGTGTAGAGGGGTTGAGGTAGGGGGTGAGTATGAATGAGCGGAGGGCATAAGCACTGTCGCGTAGAAGGAAAAGGGGTAACATTACTCACATGCATACATGTACTTTACAGTGCTACTTTTTGTTATGGGGATCTGATGATGTGTCTCACCTAGTAGGTATCCTTCACCAAATTCCCCAGCCGTCAGTCGTGCATAGATGCCGCTGTTTTGGAAAATGTACGAGTCGTGGGTACTCCCTGGGAATTTTGCTACCAGGTCTGTGATGGTGCACTTAGCATTGCAGATCACCTGCACATTGATGGTGTGCGTAGACTTCCTATTGCGGTATATGTATTCTGTGTCAGCAGGGGGGCAAATCGGAATGTGCGTGCCATCAATGCAGCCGATGATGTGGGGGAATCGTGCCATCTGGTAAAAGTCTGCTTTTGTTTGTACCAGTTCCGCATGGGTTGCAGGGAAAGAAATGTATTGGCCCATCCTCTGTATCATGGCGTCAAGGAATTTGTTGAAAAACCTTCACAGGCTGCTCTGGGTCACCCCTCCTACCGCAGCGACTCCACTTTGATAGCTGCCAGACTCAAGCAGGTGTAGGCTGCATAGCACCTGCACGTGCATTGGGATGGCGTGTGCCCTTGGGGTGGGGTGGTCCAACAGTGGTTTGAGGTCCCTGATGAGCTCCAGAATGGTGTCTGAGTCCAGCCTGTACCTCTGTAGGATCTCTGCCTCTGTGAGCAAGAACAGGGTGATCCTCTGTCTGTAGACCTGTTCCTCTCTTTGACATTCCCTCTCTCCTTCCTGCTGTAGCCGTAGCCGCCTTGCAATGACATAAAATGCCGCCATCCTGCAAGTTGCATTACATTTTGGGTCTCTTTTTATAGGTTGCAGTTGGTTACCACCTGATTGAAATCCATGGTAAATACCGAATTAGAAATACCGATTTTGAGGCAAATCGGTTTTTCTGTGCTTCCCTACATCTCAATCAGAGTTTTGGCCTGTCCGATTCGGTAATTTACAGATTCTGTAACTCTACCGATTCGGTAGATAGTCCGAATCGGACTATTTACCGAATCGGTATATCTACCGATTCGGTACATGGTCCGAATCGGTATATTTACCGATTCGGTATGTTAGCGATTCGTTCTTTTACCGATTCGGTGTATTTCCGATTCGGTTTATTTCCGATTCGGTACCTATACTGATTCGGTATAAATACCGAATCGGACGGTTTTCAGCGTCCTATATCACGATGGCTGGATACCGATCGGTAAGGGCTGAAAATCAGTATTTTCGGCCGTTACCGATCGGTATTGGGCGAACTACATTGGGCCCATAATGTGTAAATGTCATCACTTAGGGTCCTGATATGCTTTGATCGTATTGAAATAATTTGTTTTCACCACACTTTAGAATTACCCAAAAATGTGCTTCATCTGTATTCTGAAAATATATGCACAGTTCAGTTACAGACATTTCACCTTTGTTGTGTGCTAGAAAAAAATAACATCCTTACAGCCTTCCTCAAGCCCGCCCTCCCATAGTCAGCATGATTGTCAAATAAGTCAGAGAAACAAAAAACATAGCCTCCATGAAGACGTAGCCTGGCATTTGACCTCTGTCTTTTAATGCACAGCATTAAGTGATTAGATAAGAAGAAGATATAAAGGCCTATTTACAGAACTCCACTACTAGTGGAAGAATACAGTAAATAGTGTTTGGACAAGGGGGTGGATGAACTCAAGCTGGACAGCCTAAAACAAATAGAGCCTGCAAATAGAAAGAGACCAAATGTGAGTTACAAACCACAAAGCCAATAGTAAGCAAAGGGCGAAAGGCAGTCCCAGGTTTTCCTAGCAATTTTGTATAGCACCATGGCTGCCGTGCTGCATAGCTGAAAATAATAGTTACAAAAGAAAAGGACTATAAGACATTCATTGCTGAGGCACTTAAAAAAAAACTGTGCGATAGCTCCACCGCATCATAGTGCTTTTAAAAATTAGTTGTAGTCACGCTCCAGGCATCCATGCTGCTGTACAGCACGGGTACAAAAAATTGGCAAAGCCACCAGCTATCAAAGGGAAGACCAATTGGCTTTGCCAATGCTTGTTAACATCTGGGGTGAGCTGCAAATCTCGACATCGAATCCTGGAAGGCAACTCCTGTTTTAACACCCCTGAGGTCAATAGACTGACTTGTTAAATTCTGTAACAGAAGTACCTGCTATTTACAGCTGGTAGAAGTATCAAAAGAGCGATACGGAGCGCTACGTAAAAGAGAAATGCAGTGTTTTCAAATTAAGCCCACTAGGACAAGGAAGAAGTTGCCAAGGATCCCTGCTTGAAAGATGTTTCAATCGATTGCACCACTAGTGGAATCAGTAGAGACGTTTCTGCTAGATGTTTGGCCCAATTTCCTTTTGTCACGTCTGGAAATAGATATTTTGTATCACACTTTTGTTCCAAAAAATTGTAAACGAGAACTTTGGACTGCCCTTTTTAGGTTTTGCCTGGCGAAAGCTGCGCTTTCTGCGCAGCTTTTTCGCGCAGGCGAAAACCTGATGAGAACTGTAGTGTAGCTTGGTTCGGCCCTCGTCATTGATTGGCTGGCTCCGTAATCGGAGCCTTGCCATTGGACGAGGGGCCTGTCCGTCAATGCCGGACCAGACACGGGGGCGTTCCCGACATTCTTTGGCTTTTGCCGACGTCACGGGACGCCGGGAACGCCCCCGTGTCTGGTCCGGCATTGCCGGCACTACTGCGTCTCTTCTCCCCCGTTTCCCGCCCCGTGACTGGCCGGCCGGCCAATCCTAGCGCGGCCGGCCGGAAGTGCCCGCCCCCCGCAGCCCGGGGGAAGAAGGAAGACGGCAAGCACTATGGCGGCGCCCGCGGGGAGACCGGAGAAGTGCCTCTCCAACCTGCCGCTCTGTCTGGGCTGCCCAGCCTGTCGCTGCTCGCCTCCCAGACCGATCGAGAAGTGCCGCCGTCGCAAGGTGCGTGCTCTGTTCCACTAATTTCGCTCTTTTCAGGTAAATCGGTTATTTTTAATATGGCGACAGTACTCGCATCATTCCTAGTAGCCGCCGTCGCAAGGTGCGTGCTCTGTTCCACTAATTTCGCTCTTTTCAGGTAAATCGGTTATTTTTAATATGGCGACAGTACTCGCATCATTCCTAGTAGCTCCTGGGCAGTTTGCCTCGTCATTCTTGTCTTTCTTTTTTTTCGCTGAGGTTGCTGGCTGGACCAATGGTTTGTAGCGACTGTGGGACTCTGCACAGGCGTACCGCGTACCTTGTGGTTGGCGCACGCGTGTTGTGTCTTATACCGGCAAGCGGGCCTTTGCGTGGTGTGAGAGGTTTACCAGAGTGACTGGTGATATATGATCAAATCCTGCTGCAGCACTTAACAAAGTCGTCCAAGAGCCTGCAATGTTTCTCACCCGCTCCGAATATGACAGGTAATAATCTGAGAGTGCAAAGAGTTGGGATGGGGAACTGTCTCGAGCGATTGATACCATTAAGTGATGGGGCAGAAGGGTCTTGTGACTGGAGGCTCTCTGTTCTGTTGGGTCTTGGGGTTCTCCTCTCATAAGCCTTTGGGTGGTGGACTGTTCAGAGAAGCTAACACTTCCAAGTCTCCCAAAGGGGGATCTTATTAGTATGCACATGTTTTTCAATCTTTGTTACAACTCCGGAAGTGACATTTCGTAATGGTGTCCCCATAAATGACGTTTCTGAGGGGCACAGTTAATTTCTCCGGTACCAAACAAGCTCTAGAGCTTTAGAATATGAAAAAAAATCAATTTCACAACCTGCTGCGTGCGAAATCAGCCACTAAACCTTTCTTACTGGCGTTAGAATGGAATCTGTGATATAGAGTAAATACACACAGATTGCTGTTGCAGACACCCACCTACGACATCTCATTGGGTTTGGAGCTTCTTACCGGCAGTTTCTCAGTTCGGTGCACGTGCTTATTTAACCCACTACTATTTTATTGCCACTTTTCTCACATTGTGCCTGATACAACATTCAAAAACTTTGAAGCGTGGATGCAATGAAACCGCTCAAAGCTAAATACAGCTCTGACACCAGTCCCCCCTTACCGTGTGCACCCCTACTACTGCCCGAGTTACCAACAAATACCCTGACAATTTGGGTGCAATTTCAGAACCAAGCTCAACCTATAACATAGTTTAACTAGCATTGAGAACTAAGCAGCTTTAGAGGGACATAGGTAATTTAAAGACTTTTGGTGAATTACCCTTTTTGCACAGCTAGTTTATTGCATTGAGTTCCTGCCGCAAGAACCCATCGTTTCCTGCCCTTTCCTTTTAAACATCATTACGTTAATCTGTTATAGTCTAATGGGTGCGAGTGAATTAAACCAAGAGTACAAATACCATAATGGCCTACTATGGCAAATGAGCACCTGCAACTGGAATCATGCTCCTTTGTAATATGGAGGTATATGTGTGGAGCCGCACCTCAATATTTCTCTGAGCCCCAATGTTTTATGCACCACGGTCTTTTACCTAATGTAATACGGCTCGGTTGTTCTCATTGATCTAGTGGAAAGAGACTCCCCAACATTAAACTCATTAATTAGCAGAGTAAAACTTCAAATAAGAACTGGGATAACTCGGAAATTAACTGTAAGACTTTATTACAGAATGTTTCGATATAAATGATACAGAGAAATGTATAGCTAAACAGGAGTGTTCAGCTAAAGAATACAGAATAAAAAAAATACCAAAAATCTCTAATTAAGCAATTACGTCTCTTCAGATTCTAAGTGTCACACTCCTAAAGAGCACTGACAGCATTATAAGGCAGAAGGAGAAAGTCTCAAAATAATTGGACACAATCTCAGGATGAAAAAAGAGCAGTCGCCCGAACCATCAAAACTAGGTTTTTTTTAATACATATTTTATGCATTAACAATTAGCAAAACTGCAGACTTATCATGACATGTTCATGTTTAGATGACATTGGCAAATCCAAAGCCACTTAGTTCTAACTAAAACTCTTAGCATTAACCACGAGCATTGCATGTTTGTTCTTGATGAATAATACCTCACTCTCGTATACCGGCGATCTTTTATTATAACATCTCTTGAATATAGCAGGACATTGTTTGTTCCCCCTCCTATTTGGGAGAATGTTTTGCATCCCTTGATATGTACTTGTGAATACTTCAATTTGTACTTGCCTTTCAACTTTTGGCAACTGTGCATTAGAATCTTTTCTGAAGTCGTTTTGTCAAGTATATGGTGTTTATAGTATTTTTTAGTTATTCACACTTTTATATTTGCTGATTGAATCTTGGAGGTATCGTTTATTTTTACATGTCTGCTACTGTTGTTCATGCTCGTTTAACCTTCATATGTAGGTACACTGTGTGAGCCCTGCACTGACGTTGCATCATTTACTAAACTGTGCATATTGTATATGTTCAGGCTACTTTAGGACAGCCCTAATGTGTTCACGCTACTTTACGACAGGCCTCTTGTGTAGAGCAATTACTTAGCCATGTACAATAAATCACTTTATTTGAAGTATCAGCTAGCATCCTAATCTCTATCACATTATGAAGCATGGGACCAAGATACCGGTTAACAGGAAACGTACAGGGCATAACATTCATTAGTCATGAAGACAGCTTGTACCTCTAAAAATCCGGAAACCCTGCATGCGAATATGATGTTACGTTAAATGCACTTGAATCGCACAATCCCAACCTTTCAGGATCCGCGTGCCCTGTCCGGCACGCCCATTCACTAGCGTGAATGCGGTTGTGTGTAGAAATGTGTCCCTCAGAGAGGCGGGCAGGCTGGGAGCAGACTGGTATGTGCATTGCTTGGTGGTGGGTTATAGTCAGGGAACAAATCCTAAAAAAATAAGTGGGGATACAGAGTGCAGAGTGCAGAGTGCAGAGTGTCAAAAGCAATGCCAATAGCTCTAACTTTAACAAAGGCAAAACCATTGCATTGTAAATGCTTGTTTTAATTGTAATTTATCTCCGGGAACTTCCAACATTGCCTGCCGGATCTTTCAGTGTTGAGATGGGCAGGTGCAACTTTACGGGAGATGTGACACTCATGACCTGCTGAATTCCATCTCTGGAACATGCGAGAATAAGTGGAAGAAGACTGACTGCCGAGACTGTGGGGATGTAAAACCTCACACTGCATCGCTTGTCTGCGTTCCAATATGTCGGTGTTTAGAAACTGTCTGTCCCGCTTGATGTCTCTACAGTGCTGTGCCCAGCACTTCCCTTAGCTCTATTGCGCCTAGAAATGAGTTACTTTGCGCTGTGTGTCGCGCAAGAAATCACTGTCCACCTCCTCTTTGAGAGCAAGAAAGGCCACTTTATTTAAGACAGGTGTGTAAATCAAACATCTGTTCAACACATTTATTTATTAATTACTAAAATCCAAATCTTTCAGCTTGACTAAGCATCCCTACCTAGGAGTAACCCCCCCCCACCAAGTTAACCCTAACCAAAACCAGAAACAACGTACTCTTGAAGAATACCCCCTAATTTCTTTTAACTGCCCTTTGAGGATGGACCAACCCGCTCCAGGCTGCCCACCCCCCCACTAGAAAACCGCCTACAAAAAAGAACAAGACACCTGTCCTAAAGTGGCAAGGCCAGAAGGCCATAGCAGCGCTGAAAGCACTGCAAAAGAGGGGAAAAAACCTATAGAGAAAAAAGGAGCAAGGGTGGGTGGGGCAAAAGAACCTCCCTCTACAGCCTCCAACTAGCGCGTTCCTTTCCCGCCTGCCCTGGACCTATTTATGACCTCCCCTCTAATCAACCCCACCTGCCCTGTGCCCAGTCTTCCTTGCGCGAACACACCCAGGGAGAGACCGGCTCGCGCACGGCTCTCCCTGGGTCCCCCCTCGCGCAAGAAATCACTGTCCACCTCCTCTTTGAGAGCAAGAAAGGCCACTTTATTTAAGACAGGTGTGTAAATCAAACATCTGTTCAACGCATTTATTTATTAATTAATTAAATCAAAATCTTTCAGCTTGACTAAGCATCCCTACCTAGGAGTAACCCCCCCACCAAGTTAACCCTAACCAAAACCAGAAACAACTAACTCTTGAAGAATACCCCCTCATTTCCTTTAACTGCCCTTTGAGGATGGACCAACCCGCTCCAGGCTGCCCACCCCCCACTAGAAAACCGCCACCCAGGAAAACCTTTAGAGTTTTCCTGCCCCACCCAAAGGCAAGGAAAAGGGGGTTGGGGAACACCACAATTGCACTTCCAGTACCTTAGCTACTAAATCACGCAATTCTAAAAGATAAAAGCAAAGACCAATTGAGACAGGTGGACTCCATCCCCTCAAAATAAATGCTTCTCAGAAATTTGCAAATGAGGGTGAGCCAAACTATAGATGCATAATTCTTTACAAAACAGTCTCATAGAACGATTCACTTTTTTCCGTGCTTTCTCCATGGCTGAAAAATTCCATGCCCCAGTCCATTGTAAGCGTGGCACGAACTCCGCCCAGATCACCATGGTGCTCACCCAGGCGTCCTTGATGACTTCCAGATCATTTTCATCAACTTGATCAATGTCAAACCAGATAAGGAGACCAAATTGTTTTCTCCCAGGTGCAGCACCAGCAAATCAGGCGGGCCCCCCTCCCCCGACACCAGGGCAGACAAGGTTGTAAAAAGACCCCCCCAACGCATACCCCCTTTACCATGCCAGGAAACCTCATGTGTCAAACTGCTGAGCCCCAAAGATCTGCCACAAAGCTGACGTTCAGCAGCTACTGCGGCCCACTTAACAACAGAATGTCCAACAATCCACACCCTCCGCTTTGCTCCAGCCACCGCGTGCCAAAGACCTAGGAGAAAAACAAATGTTAGGAAAACAAAGGCGAGCTATTTTCTTACATACTTTTCGCAACATCTCGACCTCCAACGCCCAATTTTGCGAATCTGAGACCAGTCCCACCCCAACCTGGCAGCCTCCGTCGCCGCCCCAATCCGAAAGGAATGAGTACCAAATTGAGAAGGATCCTGCCCCAGACCCAACAGTACCTTCCGTAGAACAGCCAACAACTGCGGAACAACAATTGGACTGCCATCAGCGTGACAAAAGATCACTCCCGGTGTAAAATGAGGAGATGCCAAGAAAACCTCCCATTCCCCCACAGGACAACAAGAAGCCAAACCGCTCCGTCCCAAGAAAACCCACTTACCCCTACCCAACTGATCTGTTTTAGACATTCGCAACCAGAGGTGAACCCTGTCTTGTGCCACCACCACTTCTCCGCTAGTCATACCCGCCCGGTCCCGCAAACCAAACAGCTCAGAAGCATGGAATGCCCCAAAAATAACCACACAAACGAAATTTCAGACACTCAAAGGCATCATAACAGCAGACAGCCAACTGGGATAACATCAGTTGAAGCAAATCTAAAGTCACCGGCTGCCGCAGCTTCTGAGCACCAGCCTGAAATCTACCCAAACCTTTCAAAACCTTCCTGACCAGCAACCCCCAACAGGATCCCTCCCCCACCGAAGCTGCCCATAAAAAGATATCCCTGCCAGCTTACCCGAAATTGTCGTGTGGGAGAGGCCTTTGTACACCAAATGCAAAACAAAATGCAACAAAAATTGCTCGTCAGACAAACCCACCGGTGCCTGACCCAAAAAATCCTCACCAAACTGCAAAAATTCCCGCCAAGCCTGCAAATAACTCCGACAGTGGATGCAGCCACTGAAATCTCAACCAACTGTTAGACCCTCAATCCCCCAAAGCCCATACGTACTGTGGGATCGCTGTTGGTTCTAGATCCGCCCTAGGAGCCAATCTGCGGAATTCCGATCACTGAAATCGAGATAAAGCATCAGCGATACAATTAGTGGCCCCTGGAACATGTCTAGCTTTGAAGACAATATTCAGCTGCAAACACCGTAACATGAAAGCACGCAACAGCTTCAACACATGCAAATCCCTTGCACTTTGCCTGTTAACAAGGTCAACCACTGCCATATTGTCCACGTGGAACAACACAGATCTGTTCCGGAACTCTTCCCCCCAGATGTACAGAGCCGCCAGCAAAGGGAACAATTATAAAGAAGCAATGCTGCGACCCTGACACTGCCAATGAACAGGCCAGCCAGCCGCGCACCAACGCCCTTCCCAAAAGATGCCGAAGCCGTTGGCTCCAGAAGCGTCCGTGAAGAGCTGCACCTGCCAGACGATGTCCTCATTCGCAAAAAACAAGGACACGCCGTTAATGTCCTGCAGAAAATTCAACCAGATACACAAATCTGCTCGGACAGCTGTGGTAAGGCGCACCCGATGATGAGGAAGACTGGCTCCAGACAGGGACAAGCCCAGACGCCTACAAAACGTCTGACTCGCACGAACCACTTGACACGCAAAATTCAAGTACCCCAACAGCTTCTGAACCTTCCGGAGCTTCAATTTGCGTTCGCCCAACACCAACCTGATGAAATCAGAGATTTCTCGCACCTTGCCAGCAGGCAACCTCGCCACCATATCCCTGGCATCGATCTCAATCCCAAAAAGGTCAATGTGGTACATGGTCCCTCGGTCTTATCCGTCGCCAAAGGGACACCCAGCTCCTCGGTCATAGCCTGAAAGATCTCTAAGGCCAACTGACACTGCCCAGACTGACCCGCACCAATGAAAAGGAAGTCATCCAAATAATGACATACCAATTCATGGCCACTGATGAAAGTGAAGCGCCATTGCAGAAAAGTACTGAAAGTCTCAAAGAGGGCACAGGACACCGAACAGCCCATCGGCGAAACCTTGTCAACATAGAAATGGCCCCCAAAGTGCATACCCAAGAGACCAAAATCCCAAGGATGAATGGGCAGAAGACGTAAGGCCGATTGAATGTCACTTTTCGCCAGCAGTGCACCGGGGCCCGCGGTGCGAACCAGCCTCAAGGCGTCATCTACAGAAGCATATGACACGCTAGAATCTTCTGGGTTGATTCAATCGCTGATAGAGGAACCCTCCGGCCAAGACAAATGGTGTATGAGCCGGAACTCCCCAGCCGCCTTTTAGGGGACAACACCCAGAGGGGAGACTATCAAATCTGGTAAAGGACAGCTAAGAAAAGGACCAGCTATCCTGCCCGCAGCAAGCTCTGCATCCAACTTCCTCTGTAGAACCTGGGGGCACTCTATAGCGGACTTCAGATTATCAGACCACCTACCCAACCGAGGCCCCCGGTACCCAATCCAGAAACCTACTCTGAAACCCAAGGACAAAGTCTTGGCCGCCTCCAAATCGGGATATTCTTCCAACCACAAGTCAAGAACCTCAACCTTAATAGGAGTAGGAGCCCATTGAAACAAAGTGCGAAGGCTGCCCTCTGCCCCCTTAACCTCTCCCTTGGTCTCCAAAATGCTGTCCTGGGAAACATTGGGTGAGGGCATACCTGCCCCCGCATTGTGCACACTCATGCTTGTATCTACATGCTGGCCTAGTACAAGAACCCCTGTTAAAGTGCCAACACGCCCCAGATGTGGAGGACTGCCCCCTGCCCCAAACCCCCGCCCCAGATTGAGCGGGGCAAAATTGAAAGGGCCGATACTGCACCGGCAGGCCGCTGGCGTGTGGGTTGTAGCGGGCGGGTGAGCAGAAGCCATCCACTGGAGCCACAACTCCGCATCCACTTCACCCCAGGAACGCTCAGGGAACACACTCATCCGAGCACGAAACTCCTCGTCGTAAGACAGCCAGGCAAAACCACCAAAGTAACTATATGCCTTCCGAATGACATCAGCATATTTGAACATTGCAACTGCCTTACTCGGATGACTCTGGCAATAAACACTAGCATAAATCAAGAAAGCGACGTCCAGTTTTCAATAGACTTCGGGACTCGAGGCCGCCTAGCCAACTCTAATTCCTCATCTTTAGACCCTTCCTTTGCCTGCACATCTCGATGTAGGAGCCTAAACACAACAACGAAGTCGCCATTCCAGATTCTAGATTTAGTTTTCTCAGACAAATGAGACCCCAAAGGCATCCCAACTCCAGAATAAGGCAATCTCTTGGGAAGGATACTATCCTCCACAACCTGCTCCTTAGGTGTCGCTGAGTCCCCTGTCCGCACAGGCCATCTGGCGGAAACGTCCCCTTCAACATGAACATTCACCTCCGCATGCCGCACAAGCAGCGGTGCTAGAGCGACTCGCTCCTCAATAACCCCATCACCAGTACCAATAGATCTGGTAAGCTTAGCAGGGAGAATCTCCCATTGTTTCCAAACGGACCACCAACCATCCTTACCTCTTGGCAACTGGGATAACTTCTGATGAAACACCACAGGATCCCCTTGAGTTGGTCGACTCCTCGCTGACTCTCGTACCGCCGCGGGGTCCGCACGTGACTCCTGCAAGATACGAGGAACAGGGAATTGCCCCACCCCACCCTGTTGGGCCCGTGCTGCCAAAAGCCCAACATCCTTCTCCCTCAATTCCCCCTCTTCCAAATCATCATCATGTATATCCAACTGTAAAACATCACCAGAAAACGAATACTGTGAACTGCCACTAGGCAGAGCCCCACCACCAACTCCCCCATCGTAATATTGCCAGTTAATGTCATCATTGCGCACTGCGCTCATCGCTGCAGAAGAGAAATCCACTCCAGATAACTCTCCCGGAACTCCCCCTCATGGAACAGCCGTAGGGTCAGTCCGCAAGCCTCTCACACCAGCCACCGGCCGACCAGCTGGAGCCGAAACCGGGAAACGAGGGCCGCTCAAGCCAGACTGCGAGGAAACAGCGAAAGTGACACCCCCACTGGAGCCAAGGGGAACGCCAGCAGAAGACCCACCAGGACAAGGCACAACCCATTGTCCACCGCCCAAGCCACCCGCCAGACCACCCTGCAAGTCACTGGGCACCCCACGCAATTCTGGGAAAACAACCGGACTGGATGGCGAAGGCACCCCCCCAGAGCCCGCCCCCTCCAAACCAACACAGTGGGCCTGCTGAAACCCAGAAGGAGGCCCAACAAGCCCTGTATCCGGAGCCCGGGGGGCCGAGGGAATGGACAGCGCTGACAGGTCACATGAGAGCAACAAAGCTCCAGAGGAAGCGCCCCCCGCCAATGCAAACCCAGACCGGGCAGAGGAAACATCCCCAAAATCTGAGCAGCCCTCTATAACACCACTTGACAAAGTAGGGGGGGTATTCCCCACCAAGGGGGTGGCAGGGAACAGGAGGTAACACTGCCCGTTGAGCATTAGGTAGGGGGAAGCACCTTGAGACACAACATGCAGGAGCACAGGGCGTCTCTCCTTCACTGGAGCAGGAATAGAAACCTGGGGGAGGCTCTGCAAATCGAGGCTCCTCCCCAGCTGTGCCCTGGCACCCACGGAGGACTTCCTGGATCTCAATGAGGAGGCCCCGCCCGCCCGCTGTAAAGGTCTCCCAACAGACCGGCCCGCCTCCCACCGGGCGCCCCTCGCAAGCCAGCAGCCCCAGTGGGGTCCAAACATACCTACTGGTGGGAGCCCGGTACTTCCAGGGAGGGCACCACGGACTCCACGGAACCTGCAGCCACCACCGGCAGAACCGCCGGCATGGCTGCAGCGCCATCCTCTTCGTCCTCCGGTTGCGGAGAAATACACGCCGAGACCGCCCTCGCCACGCCTGCAGCCGCCTTGCGAGGGGGGCGGGCCAGCCCCACCCACGCCTCTCGAGGAACTCCTGGCCGAAGTAAATCCTCTCACCCCGCTTCGCAGAGGACCTGTACAGCACAGCAGACCTCCAAAGACTCGTCCATGGCCCCTGACAGCAACAGGTACGGAACAGAGAAAAGTAAAAGAACCTGCCTCTACAGCCTCCCACTAGCGCGTTCCTTTCCCGCCTGCCCTGGACCTATTTATGACCTCCCCTCTAATCAACCCCACCTGCCCTGTGCCCAGTCTCCCTCGCGCGCACGGCTCTCCCTGGGTACCCTCTTAGAGGTTATCAAGTCAAGTGCGGCCGCCGGGGGAAGTGAGGTCGGCAGACCAGTCTTCCCCTAGGGTGTTCGGGTGATAGATAGGACAGGGTGTTAGGTAGTTTAGGGGTGGACTTAGGGGTGGGGTTTAGGGTAAGGTTTTATAGGGGGCAGGAGGGGAAGTTCTTCCTCTTCCGGTCCCCAGCGTCGTTAGGGAAGGGTTAGGAAAAGTTTTGACCACCCTCCCACCTTAAATGTTTTAAGGAGTGGCAAAGGGTATTTGTTTTGAATAGCGTGCCAGTTTAGGACGGGTTGAGGTTTTGTGCTAGCAGTATTTGGGAGGGGTGGGGAGTCTATGAGGGGCATACTCACCCTTCCAAGGAGGGGGATACAGGTGCATGATGGGGGTGCGGCATGCAGGAGTGCGATGGTTGGAGATGCTGGAGGAGATTAAAAGAGAAGTGAGGAAGCAAATGGTATAAGGGAAGAGGTCGCTGAGTGAATCGGAAGTGAGTAACTGGAGTGTCGGAGTGCATGATGGATGAAAGACATTAGGTTGGGGATTGTTAGATGTTTATTGATGTTATGTTTAATTATGGTTGTCAACCCTGTCCTAATAAAATGGCATTTTACGCTAACTGATAGCGTGGAGTGGTTATTGCGCTATCAAATCTGGAGCCGCTCACCTGGGCGGATGAGAACAGTGATTTGCTTGCCAGAGAACAACTGGAGCATGCGCATGAGAGATTTTGGAACACGGATGGGGAACTAAATGTGCCCGGTCACCAACACTTGTGGGAGGTACATCTTGAAAGGGTGATTTAAATAAGAAATCCTCCACGCTGTATTATTTCTACCAAAAAGAGAGGAGGCATGCGCAGGAACACGTCACGTATCTCTTTTATAGTAAGACAGCTCAGTAGACTACTGCATCTACTGCAGAGATCTTGTGTAGTCTAAAAGGTGTACAAATCCCGGCAAGCCCGCTTTTCTTTATATCCTTATAATTAAGCATATTGCTAATCACGCTCTCCATAATTTAGGGCACAAAGGTAAGTACAATCATTCCACCTCCAGCTGGCTACCCGTACTGTTATAGGCAGTCAGAGCAGCGTGTTCGCATTAAAGTGCTATATGTAGAGGCCAGGCAGTCTTACCTGCTGCCATCTGCTTCAAAACATACCATGTGTTTCCTGACCCACATCAAAGAAGTCCGACATCACAGACTGTACAGGGGCCAACAGTCGATTTGTCAAGGAGCGAGTGGAATTCAAAAACTTGTGCATAGCCCATAAAGCCATCTATGGTACGGCGCCCGCATATATCAAAGATCGTCTGGCAATGTATAGCCCAAAGAGAGCTCTTAGATCCTCAGACTCTCAGCTACTAGTCTGCCCTCGGTATAAACTCGCAACCAAGGGCGGAAGAGCCTTTTCGGTGTTGGTTCCGCATCTATGGAACACACTACCTGAGCCACTACGTAAGGAAGGAAACCTCCTACGTTTCAGAAAGGGGCTGAAAACGGTGTTGTTCAGGAGAGCTCTGTGAGCCACTTAGGTTAGTGGCTGCCCTCTGTACTGTCAAAGTTGTTGTTTACCATCGATTCCCGAGCGCTTAGAGGCCTGTAGGCGATTGAGCGCACTACAAATCAAAAAATAACAATAACAATAGGCATGTTTTGTTGTTGAATGGCCAGTGGGGCTTCTAAATCAGTATTCAGTATCTTTGGCACGGGTATCAATGGCCTGGCAGGTCTGATTGTGTCACTTTACAGCATTTACTAGGTACTCTGCTCAAAGCTCGGAAACCAGAAGAGGCAGGTCAGAAAAACACTGGCAAAGGGACAGGAGGAGATGGAGAAATAGTACCTGAATCACATCGAGAGCAGTGGACGGGCACTGATTAAATTTGATTACTCTGTGCTTGGTTCCTGCTCTATAGGCATGGGCGAATTTTGCGAATCTCGCGTTCGCGAATTTTGCGGATTTGCGAACTCGCAATCCGCAAAATCCGCGAATTCTCGCGAATTTGCGGATTTTTTTTTTGTGTTCGCGCGGGTTTCTGCCAGTTCGCGAGGGTTTTGTACAATTTCGCAAACGCGAACTTACCTGTCGGGTCGCAA
This sequence comes from Lissotriton vulgaris, assembly GCF_964263255.1. Lineage (NCBI taxonomy): Eukaryota > Metazoa > Chordata > Amphibia > Caudata > Salamandridae > Lissotriton > Lissotriton vulgaris. The sequence continues at coordinate 576,974,283 of NC_141697.1, forward strand.
GTTTTGCGAACTTGTTGTTTCTACGTGTCCAGCCTGTTTGGGACACTCTTCTTCATCACTGCCACCCTCTGTCACCACTGCCACTCTCTGACTACTCATGCCACCCTCTGGCCCACCCATGCCACCCTCTGTTTCATCACAGCACCCTCTGGTTGTCCAGTGTACATTATTGTGGCAAAGCAAAGCACACCTTCCCTGCCTCAAGTGACCTGAATTAATTTGGGGCTGATTAATGTGTCACAGAATATTTTTTTAGCTGGCACCTGCTTCCTTAGTGCTTCCTGATTAGTGATCTTTTGCACTTGCTAAGTGCTTTCATTGTTGCAAAATTAGTTACAACACCTGCCCTGCCCCAACTGACAATAATGAATTAGGGGCTGATTAATGTGTCACTGGATTTGAACTTCCAGCCTGGCTCCTGCTTGTCTCCCTTAGCTGTAATTCAGGACCTTTGTGGCATATGTGTAACTATTCTGAGGGTCAGAGCAGGGTCACATAATAGTTGCAAGTAGGCAACTGAACTCTGGAGGGGCCCCTCAGGAAGCACTACAGGAAATGGCTACTAATGATGAGCTTGAACTTTTGAACCTGGTAAGTAGTTTCAGTTTTGCTAAGATCGTATTTCTGCAATTTAGCGCTTATTCGCGGGGCGCGAAGTTGAACTGGGAAGCCGCGAACTCACGCGAACAGTGCGAGCAAGCCATAAAATCCGCTGCTCGCGGATTTGCGGATTTTGCGGGAAATTCGCGAATCTCGCGGATTGCGAATTTACCGAAAATCCGCAAAATCCGCGAGTGGAACTGATTTTCCGCCCATACTTACTGCTCTACCGAGGCAAACTGAAGACTCAAACTGGAGTCAACAAATGATATGCAAATTCTTTATCGAACACAATAGTGTTGCAAGCGAGCGCAGGTGCTCGCAGACTCAACCCTAAATAAGTAGCTCCTAAAGTGCGAGCAGTGGAAGGACACTAGGACTTGGGTCATGCTGCAGGGGAGGGACAAACAAACAAAGAGGAAGTGAAGCTGATTTGCGTTAACCAAATAGAAGCAAGCAAATGAGAGTGACGACGAAGTGAACAAATGGTAAGCAAAGGGAGTGCTCTAAGTCGACTTTAAGCTAACAAAATGTCTCCAAAGTGAAAGTGCATGCTCTGTCTTAGGTGAAACCTAAAAAGTGATGGTGGATTGTGACCATTTGAAGATCACAACCTTTCAGAAGGCAATACATATTAGAATCCGAGGGTTAATTTTGGGAGTTAAACAAACAAAAAATGTTTACACATTAAGAACAAGATCGGAAAATATCCTGCAATAATTTTGTATCTCACAATGGGAGGCTGTACATCGTTCAGATGTTTGGAGAACAGTTGTGACAAGAACTGAAGAAGTTGTGCTCAAAGTGAAACCATGTGGATGGGAACATAGTTTACAATGCGGTGTTTACACCGCACTACCTTAACAATGCTGCCATTACAACGCAAGTCGTTACTACGACTTGCGCTGGCTGGCACTATTGGTTAAGGAATATTGTAATTTTATATTCCAACACCTTCCCTACTGTTACGTTGTAACAACTTGCGTTGTAATGGCAGCGTTGTCAAGTACCGCAATCTAAAAGATCGCGTTGTACTGACATACATCCATGTGGATTTAAACATTACCCAGACCAAGGGAGCTATATGAAAGAAACAATTAGAATGCCTTTGAGGCCTTCATAAACGGTAGATATTGCCAAATCAAGACTTGCTGCCACGTTAAATTACACATTTCAGATTGTAGGGAATATCAGAAACATGTTTACATATATAGAAAAGAAACCCATATGCTTGGATTTGATAAGGACTAGCTACACACCTCCGTTTACTCAAGCATCCTACACGGTCAACCAGGTTTACTTTGTCTTGGTCAATACTGCTGTAGCCATTGCTTAATTTGTAAGAAAAATTAAGTGCATGAACCAAAGCATTTCTCAGGAGTCCACTGCAACTGGCACTGCCCACAGCTCCATCCCTGCCTACCTAATGCCAGTAACAGCAGTATCTATGAGCTAGTTGTATCAGTTTTTTAAAAAGTATATTAATTGGTCAAACTTTACACAGAATAATTCTGCTAACAACAATAAAACAAACAGTGCCACAATCTGGTGGATAAATATGTGCTAGTGTTTAGAAATAAGTGCTGAATCCGAGAAGTGGCAAATATCAGCACAAATTAATCACTGCCAGTAACCATTTTAGATTCTAGGCCTCAAATGAAAGTATATCTAATGAGATAACAATCAGTAATTAATTTGTGAAAACAAAAATGCTGGTGTCCCTTGTTAGGAGGCCACTGCAGCTTGCTTCACCCACTGCCCCTGTCAGCGTTGCCAATGACAGTACCAACACAACTTCTGACAATTACACTCCATCAAGTGTGGCATTTCAGACTATCACAGACCCCCAAAGTTATAAGAATGGCTTGGGCAGGTATAGGTCATTATTAGGGTATATTGAATTGACAAACTGTTGTTGTGCTTGTTGTTAAATCAAAGAAACAGTACCACCATGTGGCAGACCATCATGAGTGCCGGTGTTGACAATTAAGTGCCTGTGCTGTACCCTGGAAACTACCAGCTCAAATTAATCACTGACAACAATACTTTCCGCTCATCACCAAATGCAGTGATACCAAACTTCACGCCCCCTGTCCACCCTCAAGTGATTATGAGATTAATTAGAGGCCATCATCTGGACCTTCCACAAGGCTGCCAACATTAGTAGGCTTCCAAGACTGATACTCACGCCAACTGGGGCCACTGAGAGCGGCCAAGAGTGGGTCTGACCACATTCCCTTCTAGATCTTCTTTATCTCCACTACATGATCTGAAGCAGGGTGCAGGCACCACTACAAAAACACACACTAACCATACAGACACACTTAGCGGCAGAGTGAAAAACTAACTCATTTGTAAAACAGGAGGTGGGAAATTCATTGAGTTAGTCACCAAATCCATTCAATGAATTAGGTGCCTGTGGCAGAGGTAACACTGCTGGACTTCGTCAGGGCCCTTCAGCATTTCATCCTTTCGAGGATATTTAAATAGGTACCATTGTGCTGGATAATCATAATACCTACCATTAAGCCACAAAGAAAAGCTTCAGTTTGCAGTGTGCATTAGCACTGTATAAAACAGGATACACTGCAGGCTTTGAAAATGTGCTCTCAAGCAGAAATCAGAAGATGAAATGGTCAGGTCTTTCTTTCTTCTTCTTCAGTCTAGCTTTCCCCATTGTCCTGTCTCTCTTCCCCTATTGGCCACTCAGTTTTCCATGTTACTCTCTCTCCTGTGAACCAGACCTCATAGTACACAATTGCAGCACCATTTACTTCAGTCTGATTGCAGATATTGATATATCCCAATAGGTCACCCACCATACGTGTTTAAGACTGCTAATCAATGATGCTTCTCTTTCCAGATATGTTGTAACAGGAGTGTATGGTATACTGTTGCTACTTATTTTGCCTTTTCTATATGGACAGAAAAATTAAATAAAGAAAAAAAGATTAAATGGTGAACAGGGAATGTCCTCTGACATCTCATTGGTTTCATGTGATTAAAGGGAGGGGCAGAAGGTAGTGTGTACGTATAAGAACACTTGAAAGTGAAGTTTCTTTAACTGGCTGGGGACCTGTAGCACATTGTAGTGTAGTTCCTATATTCCCAATAGGCTCTGCGCATTGGAATAACATAAACAATAGTTTTGACGTAGGACTGAGGTCGACTAGGCCTCTATTGAATATGTTAGACTTAATTGTGTGTGCCAGCTAGCTCAGAGGTCACTAGAAACTTTCTCGAGTAAACAAGAAGGTGTTTAGCTTTCCTGAGTAGACAAGAAGGGATTAGTTTCTGACAACCGCATATACATGACTACTTTGCTCCCTCCAGAATAAGGAGTATATCTCCAGAGTCGCGGAAACAATAGATAGCTATTTTACTCAGTCAATCGTGCATGCTTCGTTTCACCAGAAATGCAGAGAAATAGAGAGACGGGCATTTTCAATAAAAGGGTTATTTATTGAGCAGTCTTCTTTTTCATGCAAGAGAAATGAATTGCCACAATTGCAATACTTTTCATAAAGTAAAGTGCGTACAGTAAAAGGAGTATTATGAAATAATACTGTAAAATCATTTATATGGTTTCTAAGCCATAAGATACTTAAAAAGGATAAAATACATACAATGATAAAATAATGACTAAACGTACTCAACTGGTGTTTCTAAGATACGCCTACCCCGGTGTACCTAACCTAAGCCTGGTACGTGGGAACGAGTAGATGAATTACAGTTTTTGCCAAGAATCTGAATCAAGAATTCTCTATGGGTCTAATCAGCTCCGTACCTTGGGTATAGAATGAAGGAGGTCTTGTGTCTCTTTCTCAGGACTAGATCTCCCAGCAACCCGCAAGGGTGTCAGGGAAACACTAGAGCTGGATTTTCTCGGCAGGAGAAAAGACAGCGTCTCTCTCAGTGCGTCAGCAGGGAGGGTCGGCTTCCTTCGGCACTCGCATCAGCAGGGCGTCGGGCAAGTAGATAGCCGATCTGCTCCAAACCACTGTGTGTTGTTTAAGGCAGATGTTGGTATATTTATACCTGGACGGTGCCGAGTTTGACGTAAGGTTGGACATAAGACGTCACTAAGAACTGGCAGTTCTTTCAGGACTCTGGGAGTTCTAGGACAAATCAAAACAGAGGCAGGGGGAATTCCCGGACTGCTGGGGGCTTGGTTTTTTTAAGAACGCGTTGTGCTTTCTAGGAGTCTATGGGAGTAGCCTTGCCGTATTTGGGCTGCATTGGCTATGACTTAATATTGATATGATTCTTATGCCTTTATAAGGATATGATTTGTTACAACCACATAAGGGCATAAATCAGGAATGTCTTAATTAGGGTCCTAGATACATTCACAACACCTACTCCACGTATAATGTCCATCATTACTAAATACTAAGCAATACTAAACATATAACGATGCATGTGTTTTCCAGCCCACCACAAAATACATAGTTAGCATTTGAAATGGTATATACACGAAAAATTAGTATAATACTGTACGCTTTTAGTAAGCAGTGGTGTCATTCAGATAATGCATATTTTGTACATTTAGATTGTTTTTTTTTTTTTTTAATTTTTGAAAACCTTTATTGTGCATGAGTAAAAGAACAAATACGGGCCCACAACCGTCAGGCCGGCCACGATACGTTTGATGCACATGTGCAAGCAATACAGTTCCTCAGCGGCATCAGGTGAAATAGCAACAATCAATGGACGTTACACTGAATATAATCATGTCGCCGAGGAGAAGGAGCAGTTAAGGTTAATTTTTAAAAAATTTTGTTATAATATAAATCAGTGAAGAATAAGAACTAAGGAGAACTGAGTCCGTACAGTAGCTTCACGACATGGGCAGGCGGCATAATCATTGGAAACAACAATGGAATTTACACCTCGGGCAGTATGGCGGTACAAAGTAAAACAACAAGATCATCAGCCAGCATTCACGCACCACATACAGTGCCACCCCCTCCCTACTAACCCCTATCGCGGACCCAGAACAGAAACAGGTTAAGAAAGCGCAGAGAGGTAGAAAAATAAGGCCCATAGAAACTAAATGAAGAAAACTAAATCTCTCCCCCCACCCTACACCAATGCGGAGGCTACGGCCTACCCCCCCCCCCCCGGCAGAGTGTCTGTCGCCCATTAAAGAACCCGAAATATAGACCAAGAAAAGAAGGAAAGGAGAAAGAAAAATGGAAAGAAAAGGAAAAAGAATCTTAAGACTTGTGATATAGGGAGTGAGAAAAGAATAAACTAATCTACGACTCCCAGAAAAAGGAAGGTGGGGAGGAGCCCACCCAATATCAGATCTCCCGGTCTCCCCAGCCATACGCAGCTTCTACACCGTTTGCAACAATAAATTCGGAAGACATAGAACCAAAAGAGAGTAAGAATCAGTCACACCCAGATCCCCGGGCCAACACATAAACCGCCACCCCATCAGCAAGAATAAAGAACAGGACATAACAATTACAATCTGAAGTGGGGAAAATCAGCACATTCAACACAATTAACATAGCAAAATACGGTTCAGTCCGGGTCTCCGCCAGCCGATCGAGCAAAACCAACGAGAAGAACACCTTCAGCCCTGGCCTGAACGACAAAATGCCTCCAGGCATGGCCATCGCTGCGAGCACTCCTCAGGTAGAACAAAGGAGCAAGATGGCCGCTCTCGACAAAGAAGAAGCAGAGGAGGAGGAAATGAGCGTCCCCAGTCACCAACAAGTTCAGTGTCCAAACTGATGAACTCCCCTTCCATCGCAGGATGACACATACTCCACCATAGTAGGAAAGAGGCCCCGGAAGCAAAGACAACGAGGGGGGTCAGCAGCTGGAAGGTCGATAAGCGGAGCCTCGGTAGCAATTGTGCAGGCAGAGTCACAGTTCTCGAAGTGGGGGGAAACTTTGTAGCTACAGCCTCATCGAGAAGTAAGCTCCCAACATTGTTGCCAGGGACACTTCACTCCTGCGCTCTCTCATGTTGCAACATTGTATCCGTTTCAGGAGCAGGTAAAGGCAGCAGAGGGCTAGCCAGCCCCGGTCGCGTTATGCCAGATGAAGCTCTCTCAATCCTCCCCGTCAGCTCTCGGATGTTTCGCCGCCATGCTGCCCCTAGGTCTGCAAGGGCAACCAGGATGTCTCCACAAGTCAGGTCGCTATGCGATAGCAGCCGGTCCGCACTGCGCAACGATGCCCTCGGAGTCGCCTCCATCTCGGGGACAGGCAAGACAGCACATATTGGGGATAGGGGAGCAGCCATCTCTCCGCCGTGAAAGGCAGGCGCCATTATCACCCCTTCAGTGAGTCCACAATAGGGGGAGGGGGGGGACTCCGTTACCAGGAAAAACAAGCGACCGAACCACCGATGGAAACGCGGCCCACAGACAGGGGGTCACGCAGAACGAGAATCCCCTCGCCGTTTGTGAATGCGGGCGGTCCACAGCTGAGAGGCGCCCCAAAATGGGGTCCGTCCAGTTTGCGAGTAGCGTAGCGGAGGGAAGCGCAGTGTGAAGGGCTCTGGTATAGCAAATACACACTCCTTAGCCAAGGAGAGCCCCACTACACTGGAAAGGGTCTACTCCGTCCACTTCCGTAATCGCCACGCTCCCTCAGCCAACGGCACCTCCCTAGCTCGCCCTACCAGCTCCGTCCCGTAATGTCCAGCGGCGGCGATCGGCATAGGCTTCGTGGGCGGCATCGGAGGTCGGCAAACGCTGCAAGTCCTGCACCAAATACATTTAGATTGTTGACTGAATGAATCACGAAATTTACATTTATGAAATGGCTCTTAATACAGAAGAGAAGGTCGAGACCATTTCATCACATATTTATACAAGACTGTACATGTGCTAGAGGCTAAGTCAAAATATTGTCTCTAGAGATTTTAAAATTAGAAATCTTGTTCTCTAAGAATAAGTCTACTTTAAGCAGAGTATCATGTGCCAAAAAAAGGTAAATATTTTGGAAACTGGAGAAAAAGAATTTCGTTTCTGGGAAGAAAAATAGTTCCAATGTTTTTTAGAAGTTCTGTTTATCAAAACTGAAGGCTGAATTCAGAGTTCAGGGAATTCTGCGTGCTCGCTATTTCAAAAGTTATTCTCGTTGTTAGGAGAGAACATTAACTCAGACAGGCTGGTAAAAAATTCGTCTACAACAGTAGGTGAAAGTTGGACCAGGTCCGCAAAAGTAGAAATAGTGCATATGTGCGAAGCATTGCCATCATCGGTGTTCAGATCAGCAATGGTCACGGAAGGTTGTACCTGTGTGCTGCTTTCATCTCGTACCTCACCGCCACCAAATCGTAATGGTGAGGTCTCAACGAATGCCGTCATCAGAATGGGTAGCCGCTGGGGACAACAAGTTGCATGAGCCGTTAACGAACCAAGCAAAGTATGGACATCCAAAGGTACTGCTGATGGAAGTATGAGACAGACGTCTAACACGCATTCTTCTCCGCATAGCAGGCATCGTAGAACAGGTAAAATGCAATCTTGCCAGATTGGTCTGAATGAAAGAAACCAGGTAGTATTCAGATCTCTTAGCCTAGCCAAGCCGAGGACTTTAGTGATCCGTTCTCGGTATTGCATTGCTAGGATCGTGTCTTACATTGTAGCCTGACTTTTGTCTGTGACTTGACTTGCCATATTGGAGCATAAGGAACAAAAATAAGATTCCTGCTATGAGTCCTAAGATGAGAGGCTGGCCGCCGAACACAGATTGCCCCAAATTTCGGGAAGATGCCAAGAACTGCTTCAAAGGGTGCTAACAGTCCCGAAAAAATTGTCTTAAATACATGTGCGATGCCACTGGTATCAGACATGTTTAAGATTTGACTTAACATTTCTACGAAATGTACGTGGCAATTTGTTGATAATAATGCATGTATCTCTGCTGCAGTCCTTGCAACTTGCAGATCATACGTTTCTCTAGACGAGGTTAAAGGCACAGTTGTTTGTAAAAGAATAGACTTCATTCTGCTTAAAGTATCAATTCGAATAGAAGAGATATTCAAAGAAGGCCATATTGCTGCCTCCATGTCTGGTTTGCTGTTTGGATACAATACTTGCATACAACAAGTGACCATGGAAGTAACGCTCACAAGATAGGCTTTTCCTGGCACCATGCCACAACAGCTGTGGTCACTTATTAGAACGTATCTGCCGTTGGAAAGCTGTCTGAAAAAAGGCTATATCTGTGTAGCAGAGCTGCCGTGCAGGTGACATGAAAGGTTATTTGATGAACCTTCGCAGGCTCCATGCAAGTTAATTCATTGACATAGAAGTGTACCGCTTAGTGATTTTTTACAGTCGTTACCACTAAGAAATACCCCTTTCTTGCCCCCACTTCAACATCTATGTGTATAAGGCAAATTCCAGGTTGACTTGATGTATCCTTTACCCAACCTTTCATACAGGCCTGCTGGTATATACTTTTGGCAGTATTGAAACTGAAAAGTTGTTATCGGGATTGTAATGGTGCCATGTATTATCCATTCAATGACCGGTCGTTCTGACATTGTCAATGGTCATTTTTCGAGTTTTTTAATCGTCAGCACCGTATAGTCTGCCCCTCTTTGTGCCAAAGAGATTTGTTTATCAGTAAGGTTAAAGATATGAAATAATGAAGTTGTGTTGATTAAACGCCATGGCACGTTGCCTGAACGTAAATTTTGTAACTTCCAGCCTAACTGTACAATAGAACGTAATAGGGACTGGCCATGTTGTAACATTAGCATATCCTGTTTAGGCATGGGCGGATTTTGCAGATTCGCAATCCGTGAATTTGCGGATTTGCGAATTTGCGGATTGCGAAAATCCACAAAATCCGCGATCCTCGCGGATTTTGCGGATTTTTTTTGTGTTCGCACGGGTTTCTGCAAGTTCGCTAGGGTTTTGTACAATTTTGCAAATTGCGAACTTACTTGTCAGGTCGCCAGTTTTGCGAACTTGTTGTTTCTACGTGCCCAGCCTGTTTGCAAGCCTTTCTTCATCACTGCCACCCTCTGTCACCACTGGCACTCTCTTTGTTCACCCATGCCACCCTCTGGCTCACCCATGTCACCCTCTGTGTCATCACAGCACCCTCTGGTTGACCAGTGAGTGTACATTATTGGGGCAAAGCAAAGCACTGCCATCCTCTGTCAACACTGGCACTCTGGTTCACCCATGCCACCCTCTGGCTGGCACACCCATGCCACCCTCGGTGTCATCACAGCACCCTCTGGTTGACCAGTGAGTGTACATTATTGTGGCAAAGCAAAGCACACCTACTAAGTGCTTTAAGTTTTGCAAAATTAAATTAAAACAACACCTGCCCTGCCCCAACTGACATTAATGAAGGCTGGCACCTGCTTGTCTGCTCCCTTTCCTTTCCTTTTCCTTTTTGTTGCAATGTAAATTTTTTTTAACAGGAACCTAACCGAATTCTGGAGGGCCCCTTCAGGAAGCACTACAGGGAATGGTTACAAATGATGAGGTTGAACTTTTGCACCTGCTCATTGCTTTTGCTTTTGCAAAAATCGTTTTTCTGTAATTTCGCGCTATTCGCGAGGCGCGGCATCGTGCGAAATCGACCGTGGAAGCCGCAAACTCGTGCAAATTACCCCAAGGTCGAGTATGGGCGCCGCCATTTTGTTTGCGTGACGTATTTCCGTTTCCGCCCGCTATGTGTAATCTCGCGGAATGAGCGCCTTGCGAATACAAGTTCGCACGAGTTCGCAAGAGAAATCGCGTGCGAACTTACTTACGCGCACGTGATCGGACCGCCATCTTGTTTTTCATTCATTCCTATGTGTCTGGGCATGGTGTTTCTAATCCTCTCTATATCTCTGCCATCCTTTGCTTGTTTTAATATTTTTTGAATCTATTTAAATTATTATCTATCCCTCTAGTTTTCTAGCTTTATATTTTTGTGTTTTAGGCTACTTTTGTTTACTTTTCAACTACTTTTTTAAACTTTTATTTTCTTCTTCCCTAGTCTTATTCTTTTTCATTTTTTCTCCTTGTTGCTACCACCTGCCCAGACCATGGTGAAGCCAGCAGTGAAGCTGCCCAAGACGGGCGCCGCAGCCCGTGCCCGGCTCCCGTGTGGCCGTTTAAGGGCGGAAATGGTGGTGCCCAGGGAGATCTTCAGCCCTGAGGAGGTGGGCGCACTGGTTTTCTATGTACAGCGCCGCCTCCCCAGGACCATTGCGGCAGGCGGCAGGATCGCTGCTGGCTACACCAACTGCCAGGAGCGACGGAAGCGGTGGGAGCAGGTGTGCCGGGCCCTGTTTGACATCTCGGGGGTCCAGCGCACCTACAACCAGGTGACCCACAGCTGGACGGATATCCTGGACAGGGAGCGCGACCTGCTCGACCTGCTGGGAGTGGAGGTCCCCGGACTTGGTGAGTAGTAGTAGCAATTTTTTCATCACTCACTACTCTGGTTTTTCCCCTGCTCTGTGTGTTATATTGCAAATGTTTGTTTTAACTTTTTTACAAAGAGCAATAATGCTGCCGATTACATTGATAGTAGAGGTAAATTAATATTTCAAAATCTTCTGTGCATTTCAGGTGCACTGCTCTCCTTCTCTGTGGCGGTGCCACTGCTTATTTGTTTTCTATTTTGTGTTCATTTAATTCGGCTGAGTAATGTATGAGTGTACTTTACAGAACTGCGTAATGCTAGACACAAAGGGGCAGATTTACAAGCCCCTTGCGCCAGGTTTACGCTGCCTTACCTGACGCAACAGCGACGTAAACGTGGCGCATCCCTGCGAGTCGTGTACAACGTGATGCATCTAGGGAGATGCGCCACGTTAAGGCCTGGGCCTGCGCCACAATGGGTGCGTTCCCACGCAGGGGGGGAGGGGGGGGGGGCGGTCAGGCAGCTTTGCGCCTCGCAAAAGTGCCTGCGTGAAATCTACAAGATTTAACGCAGGCACTTCCGCGACGCTGCTACGTCAATTCTTTATGCCTGCTTGCTTGAAGCAGGCGTAAGGACTGATGCGGTATGTTGAGTATTGGGCAGCCCTGAGCATTGCTAGAGTTGCATCGCGCCTGCGACGCGACTCTAGATATGCGCCCCTCTTTCGTCATGAGATGCATCACGCATCTGCCTACCCTTGCGCCAGGGTGTGCCGCAGTGTAATTGCGGCGCATCTGCCGTGACGCAAGGTTAGTTTTGCGTTACCCATTTGTTCTGGTGCACCTCTGGAGGTGTGCAGCCCAGAACTCGTAAGTATGCCCCTAAGTGTCAGATTTGCAATTACCTGCGCATCCCTGCAAAGTGTGCGGCACGCCAGCACCACCCATGGTGCGCCGTATTTACAATGCGGCACACCATGGTCCCAAAACGTCACCGAAGCGTTACACATCGGTGCCGTAAAGGCGGCTCATTGATGGAGTTGCGTCGCAACGATGGCGCAGCTCCAGCAATGCTGCGTCAAGCCGTACGTCTGCTTCATGCAGGCGCAGGGTTTGAGTGACGCATCATTGTCCTAAATGACTGATTGAAATTTTATATATTCCCCATAGCCACTTTTAGCATGCGTTCCTGCGCAGGAACGCCCTCCCTTGCGCTGGAACTCTCCCTTATGGCGCAGGGCTTTGAAATGGGATGCATCTCCCATATGCGTCACGTTGTTAATATACGCCACACCATGGCGCCTCTCTTGTTGTGGCGCTGCGTCACAAAAGTGACGCAAGAACGGAGCAAAAGAGCTGCAAGGGGCTTGTAAATCTGCCCCTAGAGTAGAGGCTCAGGTGCAGTCCTTCCTTTGTAGCCCTCTTTTTGGCTGAAATAGTTGGTTCTTGTTCTTTCTAAATGTTTGATTTGGTTGACAAGGACATCGACAAGCAGCAATCATCAATGTTTTCTGTTCTTTCTTTCATGTTGTACGTCAGGTCCCCCCAGGGGCAAGCGGACGGAAGTGGAACAGGAGGATGCTGTGGCTCCAGAGGAGGAGGATGCAGGCCAGGGCGGCGAGTGCTCCTTTGCTGGCCCCAGTAAGTTTTCATTTAAATATAGAGGACCTATTGTTGTCAAAGCGTTCCTAATTTAATTTTTTTGAAATAGTGGTTAGATAGGAGCACAATCCATAATACTACTGTTGCAGGGACAATTCTCCACAAACCGAACTATGGACACTAAACACCAGAGTAATAATATTTCAGAGTGGCGTGTTTGGCACACTGTATAAACCTGGTAGTGACTCCTCCTTGCCAAAATTTGCAAAACCTTTTCGCTCAGTCACTCTAGTCTGGAGATTACAAGGAGGGGGGTTTGGACCCACGCAGTCACGGGGACCTGGGCGTCGTGTAGTAAGTGTACAAAAGGGGTCCTCGTGGAGAGAACGTTTAGATACACAAGAACACTTGTATAAATTAAATGAAAATGGGAAGGTAGTTACTGAAGAAGCGGTTGTAGTTTATTCAACAACACTACATTTGGAATAAATAACGCATTTTGACAATCACTTTAAAAAGAGTGAGAAATCTGAAAATTGAAAAAGGCCCCAAGTGGGGAAGGTAATGGAAGAGGGAAATGGTGCTCAAGGGCTGTGAAAAAGTAAAGGAAAGTACATAGGTTTGAACAGGATGTAAACAATTACAAAGGTCAAAACAGGAATTGGAAATTACTCCAAAAGCCAAATAGCCTATATAAATTGAGGCAATTATTGAAAAAACAGTTCATCTAGGGACATTATCCAGTCACATATACAATTCGGTGTGATTCAGGGCATGTGACGGACGTCCAGGGTGAAAAAGTCGTCGACGTTTCGACCCCTATTAGTAGGCTAGATTGAGTCCTTTGCCGGGGTCTTCATCAGGACCATTATAGTAAGGGAAGGGACGAGAGGGGGCCGTCCTATCTGTCGTCACATGCCATAGTGGCTTCGAAGATCAATCAGTGTATGTCAGTTCATAAATACAGATTCAGAATCGAAGTCAGGTTCAACAACTTCTGCTCGAAACTAAATCAGGCCCTTTCGAGCATAGTCACATCCACGTCGACTCTGAGCCCGTATTCCAACTAATTCAGCCAAGTTAGTTGAATTAGTTGGAATACGGGCTCAGAGTCGACGTGGATGTGACTATGCTCGAAAGGGCCTGATTTAGTTTCGAGCAGAAGTTGTTGAACCTGACTTCGATTCTGAATCTGTATTTATGAACTGACATACACTGATTGATCTTCGAAGCCACTATGGCATGTGACGACAGATAGGACGGCCCCCTCTCGTCCCTTCCCTTACTATAATGGTCCTGATGAAGACCCCGGCAAAGGACTCAATCTAGCCTACTAATAGGGGTCGAAACGTCGACGACTTTTTCACCCTGGACGTCCGTCACATGCCCTGAATCACACCGAATTGTATATGTGACTGGATAATGTCCCTAGATGAACTGTTTTTTCAATAATTGCCTCAATTTATATAGGCTATTTGGCTTTTGGAGTAATTTCCAATTCCTGTTTTGACCTTTGTAATTGTTTACATCCTGTTCAAACCTATGTACTTTCCTTTACTTTTTCACAGCCCTTGAGCACCATTTCCCTCTTCCATTACCTTCCCCACTTGGGGCCTTTTTCAATTTTCAGATTTCTCACTCTTTTTAAAGTGATTGTCAAAATGCGTTATTTATTCCAAATGTAGTGTTGTTGAATAAACTACAACCGCTTCTTCAGTAACTACCTTCCCATTTTCATTTAATTTATACAAGTGTTCTTGTGTATCTAAACGTTCTCTCCACGGGGACCCCTTTTGTACACTTACTACTCTAGTCTGGAGGACCAAAAACCACAGAGTCTATTCAAGTTTAAAAGCTTTATTAAAAGTAAAAGTAAACACATATATTAAAATTAAGTTAGCTGGAAATGGAAAAGTGCTTGGTGCTGAGTTGATGAGTAATGGAACACATTTCTTGTGGTCGAGCCGAGCTTTCACCTGGTTTGAAGTTGATGTTGCTCTTGTCCTTAGAAGTCCAGCTTCTGTCTGTTCAGAGAAAAATGGTGTGTGTTAAAATTAAGCAAGCATTCATCAATTGTGACAAAAAAGTGCAGCAAGACAACAGCTTTCCGTGGAAGGAGGGACATTTTTACTTTAGACTAGAGTAGACAGTCAATTACTTTTTTCTGTTGTTTTCACATTTCTTCATTCCTAGACCAAATACTAGTGAGTGGTGTAATCTAACATTCTTAAATCTACTTTGTAGGTGGAACATCTGGTGGCGGGGCCAGCTCGGATGTGGTGGTGGTGGTCGACTCCGAATCCGAGGACAACTCTGGGGAGGAGGCGGCGCAAGTGGCCAAAGAAGAGACTGTGAGGAAACAGACAGTGGTGGTGGCGGGTAGAGGTAAGCTGGATCATGGTACTATCTGACTCTTAGATAGCATATGATGTGTATCTACAGAGAGTAGACGGTCACAGGATGAACTACGAAAATACTATGAAATGTTTCCGGGGGGGGGGGGGGGGGCAACATCATCACCATCTCCTGAGTCCTGACATGATTGAGCACAAGTATTAAATACATTTTTTTTAAATCTAACACGACATAGAGCTTAAATAAACAAAGAACCCCATAGGGGGAAGAGAAAAATCTTGTGCGGCACCACAGCAGACGACCTGGCAACTACATTAAAATAGAGGGAAAAACAAAAAATGGCAGAAAAAAACAATTCAATCTAAATCAGGAGGATGTGGTTATAGAGCATGGGTCCTCACAAACTTTCTCTCGGGGCCAAATTGACAGTGTGGTTTGTTGCCAAGGGCCGCACCGAAGGGGGCAGGGTCAGTGGGGGAGGGGGGGGATCTAGAGCAACAAAAAAAACTATGACCATGAGGTTGAACTCATGCCCCTGCAGCGGATGCCTTCGTCCACTGAGCCACCAGACCTGGCATACACATTACACACATCTTTCTTTCTCTCTCTCTCTGTCTCTCTCTCTGTCTGTCTCTCTCCCTCCCTCTCTCTCTGTCTCCCTCCCTTCCCTCTCTCTCTGTCTCCCTCGCTCTCTCTGTTTCCCTCTCTCTCTCTCTCTCTGTCTCCCTCTTTCTGTCTCCCTGTGTCTCCCTCTACCTCGCTGTCTCTCTCTCTCTGTCTCCCTCCCTCACCCTCCCTCTGTCACCCTCTGGCTCCCTCCCTCTCTCTCTCTCCTTCTGTCTTCCTCTCTGTCTGTCCCTGTCCCTGTCTCTGCCCCTATCTGTCAGTCTGTCCCTGTCGCTATCTGTCCCTGTTTCCCTCCCTCTGTCTCCCTCTCTGTCTCTCTGTCTGTCTCTGCCTGTCTGCCCCTTTCCCTGTCTCTGCCTCCATCTGTCTCTGTCTCTGTCTCCCTCCCTCTCTCTCTCTGTCTCCCTCCCTCTCTGCCTGTCTCCCTCTCTTGCTCTCTCTCCCCCTCTCTCTCTCTCCCTCTGTCTCACTCACTCTGTCCGTCTCCCTCTCTCTCTGTCTCCCTCCGTCTCCGTCTCTCTGTCTCCCTCTGTCTCCGTCTCTCTGTCTCCCTCTGTCTCCGTCTCTCTGTCTCCCTCTCTGTCTCCCTCCCTCCGTCACCCTCAGTCTCAATCCCTCTCTCTCTCTCCCTCGCCATCTCCCTCTCTATCTCTCTGTCCCTGTCTCTGCCTCTATCTGTCTGTCGGTCCCAGCCTGCTGTAATTACCATATTGTAATTTGTCACTGGGCCAGCACTGGATGGACCTGCGATCCGGGGGGGGGGGGCAAGCGCCCCCCCTTGCCCCACCCTGCGGACACCCATGATACTGGCCTCAATAGTTTTTTACTGAGCTGGCTAGTTGCTAGTTGTACTGTGACACAACTTTCTGCTGAATCATTTTGTGTTAATCATATTCTTAAAGAGCATTGGTTACAGATTATGTCTTTCTTTCTTCATATAGTTGGTAATACTAAAACATCAAGACCATCAAGGAGTATGCAGGCTCTACTGGCCCGGCAACGGAGGCTGGATGCTACTGTTGCCCAATATCGGCGGCTGGTGGAACTGGAGGGGGAGGACACGCAGTCCAGTACATCGAATGGGACACCTGCATCCTCCTCCGTGACCCCACGTTCTACCGGTCAGCGCAGTGCTCCGGCGATACGGAGCCGGGCTGGCAGACGCCACCGCCGAGCAGCAAAGGCTGCCCCTCACAGTACTCTAAAGGCTCGCTTGCGCTGTGCAATCCACAGAGTGTCCGACCTGGAGGCGGAGGTCCGGAAGTTGAAAGAATATCAAAATTTGTTGGAGGGCCTCCGCTTAGACCACGCCACCCTCCGGGAGCAGTACGATGCCCTGGCCCTAAGGCATGATGCCCTGGAGGCCAAAGTCCACACCATGCATCCCTAGAGTGTCCCTTGCCCCTTTTTTAGAGACTTTTGGGGGGTGGGAATTGGGAGTTGGGGTTTTTGGGGACTTTTGAAGGACTATTTATTTGTTGGGGTTAGGGAGGGTCTTGCGGGAGATTATTTTGTTAGGGATATAAAAATATACTTTTTCAAACTTTATCTGAGCATACCTGTTTTTTACTACTTTTGAGCCTGGTGGGTGGTGGTTTTGCAGTAAGTTCGTTTTACTGAACACTGTCATCGTGTTGGTTCACGTGTAATTGGCCAAATGTTTTCCAAAGTAAATGCCTGTCACAGAGTTTGTTAATTCAAGAGTCCTAGGACTTTACTAGTACCACTGTCACTCTCTCGCCTCTCCTAATACTCCATTATACTACCTCCCATCCAAACGCTTATCTTACCTGTAATTTGTGTTTGAGGGCTGGCTCCACCTGGAATTCACAGTGTCCTAAAGCGTTCTGCAGCAGGGCCCCAACTGGAGTTTCCCGGCGTGGATTTTCTGCAAAACAAAAGCAATCAACATTAGAAATGTGGCAGCCGTGCTCACAGACCCCAAAACCCACACCCAAAAACCTAGAAGCCCCACAGACAGCACCCCTAAGACAGGCAAGCGAGCAATAATAACGCCTAAACGTTCACGTGTAATTGGCCAAATGTTTTCCAAAGTAAATGCCTGTCACAGAGTTTGTTAATTCAAGAGTCCTAGGACTTTACTAGTACCACTGTCACTCTCTCGCCTCTCCTAATACTCCATTATACTACCTCCCATCCAAACGCTTATCTTACCTGTAATTTGTGTTTGAGGGCTGGCTCCACCTGGAATTCACAGTGTCCTAAAGCGTTCTGCAGCAGGGCCTCAACTGGAGTTTCCCGGCGTGGATTTTCTGCAAAACAAAAGCAATCAACATTAGAAATGCGGCAGCCGTGCTCACAGACCCCAAAACCCTAGAAGCCCCACAGACAGCAACCCTATGACAGGCAAGCGAGCAATAACGCCTAAACGTTTTCACCTCCCATTTCCTCCTAACCAATTTCATCTCTTAATAGACCTTGCCAGCAATGGCCCAGCCAAGACCCATTAACCCAAGCGCAAACAAGTTTGACACCCCCAAACAGCCAAAAAGCAAATCCGGGAAAAAAGCCACACTTAGCAAAATGTATTTAAATGAGGACTCACTACTTCCAGTACCTCTTTAGGGGACTCGTCAACGTAAGTTTCTTCATTGTGCGGAATCCAGGCATCAGCATTATGGGAAATGGATAGGGTGAGTCTGGAGGAGGAGGATAGACAACCAGGACTGAGTTCTTGGCAACTAACTTGTGAACCTGCGGAATGCTGCGGCATCAAAATCAAGACAGTTCTGCTGATGGGCTTGTTGTTTGATTGGGTGATTACAGTTTTGTTGTGAATGGGATCAAGCACTTGCTAATCAAAGAAAGACAGACACACAGGAATAAAAGTGAATAAGGACGAAAAATAAAGTTAATGAATCATTGACTCATTTTCAGAACTCGCTGTCAGGGAAGCAGAACTCGTCCTCATACTCTGCAAATTCAGTCGGTAGTACTTCTGGTAACTGAGGAGAACTTTCCTCAGGTAGGTCGGTGTCCTCTTCTTCCTGCGTGCATTCTCGTACTTTGTAATCTGGTGGTATGAAGTGCTGGTTCATCTTTATCATGGTGAGCCGCTCCACATTTGCGGGCAAGAGGCGGGACCTTTTGGAAGTCACAATGCCACCAGCAGAACTAAAAACACGTTCTGAAGACACGCTTGCGAGTGGGCAAGACAAGTAATTGATAGCCAGGTTGGTGAGCTCTCGCCATATGTTTCTTTTCCCATGCCAATATGCCAATGGGTCCTCAGTAATATTGACCGCTGTTGAGTCATCCAGGTAGGCCTGCACCATTGAAACAATGTTCTCCCGGATTCCTGTACTTTGCACTTCTGTGTCCTTTCTGGGACAAGGAAACCCTAGCTGACTTAGCCAATCCTCTTCAGACATATCGCCTGGGCCTGGTGCAGATGATACGGTTGCTGGTGTGGTTAACGGCTCAGAAGAAAAGACACTCACTTCTGCCACAGGCACAGATGCAGAAGTGTTTTTTGGGACGCCTGATGGCCTGCTGATTCACTAGTACTGTCTTCTCCTACAGTTTCCTTCCGCTCTCTTTCAAAACGAATGGCTGACTGAGCTAGCCAACTTTTGTACTCTGTAACAGCTGAAGTTTCAAAAGGAATTAATACTTTGCCAAACAATGGCTTTTTGTAACGTGGATCCAGAATAGTAGCACAAATGTAGTGCTGTTGTTTCTTGATATTTACAAGCCGTTCATTGCTAACTAGGCGTTGTAATAATCTCTGCGCCAACTCATATGCTTCATTCTTTCCAGCATCCTTTAATTTTGAAGACACCACCTTGACTTGGTGCTCGAGCTTCAGCAACAATGGGATAGCTTTGCTCAAAGAACAGTCCTCCCTGCTGATATCACGCGTGAAGACCTCAAAAGGACGAAGCATGTCTGTCAGGCTTTTAACTAGCTGCCATTGCTCCACCGCTAGCATCATTTCTGTCGTATCACCACCCAGGTTGTAGAAATACTCATTGACTACTGGAAACAGCTCATGCAGACGCTCAAGCATGTAGAAGGTTGAGTTCCAACGTGTTGCCACCTCCTGGATAAGTGCTTTCACTGGCATTCTACATACATTTTGCTGGCGCCTCAGCTCCTTCCGGGCCTTAAAAGAATGGTTGAAATGTGTGCATATTCTTCTGCAGATGGTCAGTATTTTCTCGACTGCAGGTTCTTTTTTCAAGAACTTTTGCACGACCAGGTTCATACAGTGCGCCAAACACTGCACTCTGAAATAGTCACCGTCCTCCATGGCCTTAACTACATTGCTGCCATTATCAGTAGAAACATGACCAACCTTGCAATTTCTTGGGGGCAGCCATTGCAAGACCTTTTTGTTAAAGTCATCCAAAATGTTGTCTGCAGTATGAGTTTTCTCCATGCCAAACATGGCTAATGTTGCATGTTTACGAGCACCCTTAAAAATCTCGACCAAGTCACCACCTGCATTTATCAGTTTTGCAACCCCTGAAAAAGAGACCCAGTGTGCAGTGATGCACATGTAATCAAGGGCTTGGCAACTGGTCCACATGTCTGTTGTCAGGTGTATAGTGTGAACAGCACTCTTCTGCAAAGCTGCCCCAACCAACTCAAGCACCTCTTTATGTAGTGCTGGAACAGCAACCCTGGCAAAATAGAACCGGCTAGGAACCTTCCATTTAGGGGCCAGTGTTGCCACGAGTTCAAGAAAACCCACACCTTCGACAAACGAAAAAGGGAGAAGGTCCACCGCTAGCATTTTAGCCAGCTTAGTGTTATACAGGCGCACAATTGGGTGGTTGCGTTGAAATGGCGCATCTGAGGAGAACATGTCTGTAATGGTGCGCTGGACAAATTTACTGGATGATGCTGATGCCTTCTTCGAACCACTTCTGCTCAGTGTTGACATTTTCCGCATTGGTGTGTCTCCCAGACTCTCAGTGTGCCTCCTATGTGTTCCGGAGGGTGTGGTGCTGCCAGGGGTACTGGGTGCAACCGGACAAATGTCTGACGCTTCTTCTACCTCCCCGTCATCTTTAGATGAAACACCTAGTACGGGTATATTTTGGCCACTTGCCCTTTGGGATTGCTTTCCCTTGATATTTGCTAGGTGCGCAAACCATTCGACAGCGTGCCGTCTTTTAAGATGACCTATCTGGCCTCCGGTACCATAGTTGGTACCAGTCTTACCACGGCTAACTCTAGTCTTACAAATGGAACAAACGGCTATATAATCATGCTTTGCATGGACACTAAAAAAGTTCCAAACTGGGGACTGGAAACTTCTGGTTTTGCCGCACGAGATGATACTGCCAATGCCAGATGAAGCAGTGGTGGATGAGCCTTGCAGACATCTACTGGGTTGTGCAATTATTGCAGCAACCCTACTTGAGGGAGTCGAGCTGGATGGAGTTCCCCTCTGGGGAGAAAATATGGGAGCTGTAGGTTTTGTTGAACTTGTTGTACTACTTGACTGCGTTGGTGGTGCTACCAGTGCCACGTCGCCAGGGTCACGCTCAGCATGACGTCGGGATAGGGTATAAATGTCTGTCTGCTGCATGGCCGGTGTGGCTGGAATGACGTGTGTGATGACTAGGTCATTGCTGTCATCCTGTTCATCAACATCAGAATGCACCACTTCATCAAGTCTGACGTTCGGATCCATAAGTATGAGCTTTCCGGGGCCCTTCCTTTTAACATTTGATACCTTTCTCAGCTCATGGTGTGCCTCCCTCTCAGACGTCGGAGATGGTTGCCATTCTAGATCCAGATCATCTGATGGAGCGGCGCTTGAAGAGGAACTTCTACACACCCTCCTTGATCTTTTCCTTGCTGGGGAGCTGGGAGAAAATGAATCATCAGGAGGAGTGGCTTTGTCTTCCTGACATGATACCCCGGCTCCAAAGTCAATTTCCTCCTGTGCCCCTACTTCTGGAAGAACAACCATTGTGGCCACTTGCACCGCTCCATGCACCGCTACATGGGCCTCTTCACTGACCTCTACTTGATACTCTCCATGGACCTCTCCTTCTCAGCCTTCTCCTTCTCGGCCTTCTCCTTCTCGGACAGCTCCTTCTCGGACAGCTCCTTCTCGGCCTTCTCCTTCTCGGCCAGCTCCTTCTCGGCCAGCTCCTTCTCGGCCTTCTCCTTCTCGGCCAGCTCCTTCTAGGCCTTCTCCTTCTCGGCCAGCTCCTTCTCGGCCAGCTCCTTCTCGGCCAGCTCCTTCTCGGACAGCTCCTTGCGCATGTACTTGTGCTTGTACCAGTAGCCCATGCAGTTGTTGTTGCGGCTTTGGTTGTTGAATAGTACTTGTGAGATGAGTTACAACCTGTGTTGATTGTGTGCTGCTACTTTCTTGCGATGAGCCAACATCACTGGTCGTTGGTGATTCAACCACTAAACAGGCTACCTGTGCAGCACTCATGGTGGACTTTTCTTTTTTCCACAAAAATGTAGTGGTCGAGGCACCAGTCTCCTTGGTAAGTGGTGCCACTTGCTTCTTCTTCTCCTTAGTAGAGACATCTTTCTTGCAAGAGGAGCTACGGCCACCTCTTTTTGGACCCATCTTCTTCAAATGTCGGAACAGCAGGCCGCAGCAGGACTTCTTCCTGGCACTGATGCTCAACGATGATGCGGAGTTCTTGACTTTGTGCACCTAAAAGCAAACGAAGACAGAGGAACATCAGTTAAATATATGTTGCATATGTAGCGCTTCAATTAATAGTTCGCAAGTAGGCATTTATGAATACACACGTGCACACCACAATATGGAAATATCAAAAATAAGAATTGCTAAATTTTTGGGAAACAGGAATTTAACATTGATCCAAGAGAGCCCACAGAGAGGGTTGTAGTTTCATGTACCACTGACTCCCCCTGGGCACAATGGGTGAAAGCAAGGCAAAATGGGTGCAGGCCTATGTCACAAAGCTCACTGCCTGCCTTCAAAATGGCCGCTTGACCCCCATCCACATGGCCAGGACCATGCCTCAAAATGGCCCCCACCAACATAGCCAGCCCCCAACCCCTACTCCAAAAAGTCAAAAAACACAACACAAATCACCACAATCCAATATCCAATGCCATCCATCAAGTTTCAGAAGGTTTATGCTGCCTGCTGGTGGTTTTCTGGTGCAGAATTGCAATTTTTGCAATTTTGCGAGTGCGAGATTGTTGCTTCACGACGCGAACGTGGCGAAAAACCCGCAAAATCCGCGAACAGACCGATTCTGGGCCCCCTGGGCATAATGGATGAAATCAGAGCACACTGGGTGCAGGCCTATGGCACAAAGCACACAAACTGGCTTAAAAATGGCCCCTAGACCCCCACCCACACGGGCCCAGGCAATAAAATGGCCCCCACCCACATAGCAAGCCCCCAACACCACCCCAAAAAGTCGTAAAACACACAAAAATCACCACAATCCAATGCCATCCATGCCCTGGCCAGAATCATGTTAAAATTCAACAAAACAGTTGTATCATGAATGCACCCATAACAGCCTGGTGGTTTTCAATTCATATGCAGAATTGTAATTTTTACAATTTCGCGAGTGCAAGATTGTTGCTGCGCGGGACGCGAGCAGTGCGAACACAAGCAAAAAAATCCGATTTTCGGTAAATCCGCGGGAGTTCTAGGCCCCCTGGGCATCATGAAAGAAATCAGAGCAGACTGGGTGGGCCTAGGGCACAAAGCACACTGCCTGACTTCAAAATGGCCGCTTGACCCCATCCACATGGCCAGGACCTACAGGACCATGCCTCAAAATGGCCCCCCACCAACATAGCCAGCCCCCAAACCCACCCCAAAAAGTCGAAAAACCCACACAAAAATAAATCACCACAAACAAACATCAACTTATCAACTTACCTGTGAAAGAATCCAAAAGTAATCCAAAAGGCCTCAAATCCAAATATCCAGCAGCATCCACAAAAAGTAATCCTTCCCAGTCAAGATCGAATTCAAAGTGGCCAGGAAATGGACTAAGCAATGGGAGGAGCTTGCTGGACAGGAACAGGAAGTTGGAGACTGGGGCACTTCCTTCACCCCACCCCAATGGGAGGAGCTTGCTGGACAGGAACAGGAAGTTGGAGACTGGGCCACTTCCTTCACCCCTCCCCAATTGTAATTTTTGTAATTTCGCGAGTGCGAGATTGTTGCTGCCCGCGCTGCGGGCCGCGAGCAGTGCGAATACAAGCAAAAAATCCGCAGTTTGCGGATTTGCGGATTTTGCGGGAAA
The DNA here is from genome assembly GCF_964263255.1 of Lissotriton vulgaris. Classification (NCBI taxonomy): domain Eukaryota; kingdom Metazoa; phylum Chordata; class Amphibia; order Caudata; family Salamandridae; genus Lissotriton; species Lissotriton vulgaris. The sequence goes on from NC_141697.1 coordinate 576,998,056, forward strand.
TTCGCGAATCTCGCGGATTGCGAATTTACCGAAAATCTGCGAGCGTAACGGATTTTCCGCCCATGCCTAATCCTGTTCTATTATATCAATAGCAGATGATACAATGCTGTCCAGTGAATAAATTCTGGAGGACAGAGTCGTTAACCCATTGTCCACTACAGAAAGTGATTTTTCCAAATGAATACAATCAATTTCTTGTATTTTTTCTGCAGTTTCAATTTGTGCTATTTTCCAAGCTTCATTATAAGCTGCGTATATACCAGCGTATATGAAACGTTTTTGACGCTGTTTGCGAGGTCCCAGTAAAAAAATCTCGCAAGTCAGCACCTTCTTTAAGTAAAGTCAAGTGTTGCTTAATTTCAGGTAGTGTGGATTTCTGTAGCCATTCGAGGCATAGTTTTCCTACACTGTATGTTGTTATTATCCCTGGATGTTGTCTCTGGGAATATCTTGGGTCTGGCCTGTTCTGTTTGAACCCCTGTATTTTGTTCAGGAATCTATCTTGACAGTTATTAGTGTCTGTGGGCAAGATCAACCATTTGTTCCAATCACAATTTGTTCTGTTTTGTTTTAAAATATAGAACACGTCTAACCCCTCATCTGTAGTGTTATTTCTATCAGGCATAGGCTTTGGTATAGACGGGTTGTTTAAATCTTTTATCTTGGCTAGACCAAGACAGGTTGTTTGTTGAATGGTGTCATTCAGGAACATTATTTGTTCTGGGATCATGCAGGCTCTGAATAATGATTCTAGTCCTTGTACCTGCCTTTCTTTTGTACCCCAGACAGTTTTTGTCTTAATGTTGTTTTTCCAAAATTCAAAAGCAAATGTAGACATTTTTTCATAAAATGTTTCAGAATAAATCAGTTTAGTGTTTGTCAACATGATTTTCATTCCTGTCTTATTCATAATTTTAAAATAGAACGTTTCTGGATCAGTCATATTAAACTCTGAGAAGTATGGGAATTTCTCATAAAATGTTTTCGAACTGCTTTATGGTGAAGTTGGACAATGTTCCCATTGATTATAGCTGAAAACATTTCTAGGATTAGCAGATTTATGCAAATAACGATGCCCAAAATGATTAAAGCAATACATTTCTTCATAATTCGATGAACTTTGTAAATAATCATGTTCTGTAAATGTTGCTGACATTTCTAAATCTGACATCATATTATTAATATTTTCAAAGTCCCAATCATCAGAGAAAGTACTAGGTTCCTACAAAGTCACTTAAAGAAATCTTGAACTGATGTGGATATTTCAAGAGTTCAACCGGGCCATAGATTTCGTAATCAGTATTGTCCCATGCTACACCACTAGGTATAGGAATGGCTGTGATGTTCACTGATGATAGTTCTCTTTTTTCAATGTGAGATAATCTGTGAGGTTTTAGAACAAAGTTGATGTTCTGACTTGCTGTGTCCATTGTACTATATTTTCCATCAATCATTCTTCCCAAGCTTAAAACTAAGATGAGCCAGAGCAGGAGGAAAAGTACACCTAACACAATCCATAGTTCAATCCACGGTGAAATCAAATATGTTTCTCCAAGTTGATGAAAAAGTTCTGTAATTTTGCCTTTGAAAGTTTTGTTTACTGGCTTGTCTCCATTTTCACTTGGATCATCAGAAAAGTCATCGAAGTTGATAAAGAAGCCAGATGCAGTTCTGTCAATTGTTGGAATTGCTTCCGGATTTTCATTAATCTTTGGATTTGCTTCTTCCTTTGTTATATTAGTATAGTCAGAGGCTACATCATTGTAGACAGGTGTTTCTTGACGAACTGTTGCAATTTGGGTTTCAAGAGGCACAAGTTCCATGGCTCTGTTGCATAGTCCTTTTTTATTCACTGCAGGTTTATCAAATGTGATTAGTCTCTCAGTTTGAACCTCTTGTATTGTAGCAAGGTTATGGGCCCGATGTAGGTAGGCATTTACCGGTCGGTAACGGCCGAATTCAGCCGTTACCAACCGGTAAATGCCTTTTCCAATGTAGGGGGCCTATTTTTTACCGATACGGTACATTTACCGAGTCGGTAAATTTACTGATTCTGTATAATACCGAATCGGTATATTTACCAATTCGGTAAATGCAGATGTAGCTGGCACTTCAAAGAGTGCCACAGGCCCTTTAGGAGTCGGTATTTTCCACCCAATCCTATTGGGTGCTAAAATACCGAATTCAGGTGTACATGCACATCTGTGCATGTACACCTGTGCCATGTGACACACAGACATGCCCTTTGGGCATGTATGTGTGCCACATGGCACACAAGCCTGGAATTGGGGTGCAACAGGGTGTCAAAGTGACACCCCATTCCCCCTTGCAGGAATCGGTATTTACCGATTCGGTAAATACCAGATCGGTATTTCCCATTGATTCCTATGGGCTTCAAGGCCCATAGGAATCAATAGAAAATACCGGTAAATACCAAATCTTACAGATTCGGTAATTGTTAAATAAAAAATACCTACATCTGCCTCCTTCCAATTTACCTACTCTTAAATGCCGAATCGGTATGATTCAGTATTTAAGAGTAGGTAAATCGGAATTACCTACATCAGGCCCTTGGTCTTCTGCTACATCTTGGGAGTCCACTGGGCCTACTACTTATTATTGGCCACATGGTTGTGGTTTTACCAGGTCGATTGATACAACTCGGTTCTCCTTTTTACCAGCAAGGGGCGGTAATAATACTGATCTTGTTCCGCTGATAGCTAAAGACAGGTACTGCTTTTCTGTAAGAAGGCCCAAATTCCTTCTTCACCGCGATCTTCTCTCTGACCAGATCCCCAAAATTTGGAATCCGCACAGGTCTTGCTGAGACAGGTGGTTTCTCTTCAGTGGCCGTTGGCTTTAGCTTTGTGTTACTTAGACTTCTTCTTGTTTCATTCAAGTCCTGTAAAACAGGCAAACGATCTTTGATATCAAAAGCTTTTTGTTCCACCACTGAAGTCTGACAATCGAGGTCTTCGATTATCATTCTTGTACCAAACAAAAGTTTATACGGAGTGATTCCACCCAGAGAATTTCTTGGCAGATTGTTAAGACTACATTGGACACTTACTAGATGTTTGACCCACCCATCACCCGAACCTAATACCCTCGCTGTTATAGATTGCTTTATATCACGTTTTTTTCTCTCTACTACCGCATTTCCCTCAAGATGGAATGGACTAGAGTACCGCAATGCAATGCCCATGCTGGCCATGGCCTCCTTGTAAGCTCGAGAGCTAAACGCAGGACCCTAGTCAGAATGTAGCATGCCAATTGCGTATGTGCCGATAAAGACTCGCAAATCTTTTATAACAGTTCTGGCGCCAGCCGAGCGCTGGGGCCACATCCAAATGAATCTCATCTTAATATTTATGAGATCGCATTTGTATGGTCGGACGCCTGCGTGTAGATAGTCTAATGCTATCTAATAGAGGTGTCTGGGCTGGTATTACTGTGCTAGAGTCTGATATCCGGTCCGGTTCATAACTGCGATCTCTATTGCAGTCTTGACAATCCATTGCAAAGTTATAAACTTGCATGCTCATTCCCGGCCACCAGTATTTTGATTGAAATTCTATTAGAGATTTCAGGATCTCTTGGTGCCTCAGACCCATTTATATGTGTTTTTCTTGAATCAAGAAGACCCTCCGGTTCGTGTTTGGAATTACTCTATCCCCCACTCCAGGGATTTGAGCAAACGGAACGGAGTTCGCATCAATTATGTATGTATTTCCGAGTGGATAGTTTAGAGGTAATGCCGCATAATCGCCTTCCATTGAGGCTTTTACTGCTAGTAGCGTTTCTCCATCTATTTGTTTTATAGAACGCTTTTTTGTAGCTATGGAAGCCGGTTGACCAGCTGCCGCTGTGGCTCTGTTAGCCAATGAATTCCCTGCAACGCGAACGCCATCACATTGAACACTCTGCGTATGTATCACGTGAGTCTTTTGTAGTTCTTTCTGTAAAAGAACTACCTGTTCCCATAGTTTTTTATGTTTTATTGTGCCACCTCTATCATCTTTGTAACCATTTTCAATCCAGGTCTGCATGGAATTATTGCAAGATTCGACGCAGTAATGCGAATCGCACACTATTAGTGTGGGGAATTCGCGATCTGCATTTTCAACGCCATCTTCAAAGTTCGTATTTCAGCTCGCTGAGCTGTACAGTTTCCGATTGACTCAGTTTTAGTGACCATTGGTCTGAATTTACCTAAACGCCAGCGACCTTTAACAATCGCACACGCTGAATTGTAAACTTTTTTATCCACAACGTAGTGTTGTGCAAATCTATCTGCGTAGATTACACAGGTGTACTGTTCCAGAGGTAGAATTTCGATAGACAGAGGACATTCTTGTTCAATTCCATATGTTCTAGCTTTTTCATTCTGGGATCAAATGCGTGTATCACGTCAGTTGTATCAAGAGAATTAACCCATTGTATCCATTTTGGATCTAATGCCATAGCATTTGGAATGCTCGGTCTTGTTACTGCTTCAAGGGCTGATACTGCTGTTAAAACAGATATCCTCTTCCCATAAACTAGGGCTTTTTCTTTTGCTACAGTCGTTTGAACCGCACTTAGAATTTTTTCAGTAGGACTGAATTTCATTTCAGCTTGTGTGTACAAGTGTGATCTGTAAGCTATTGGTACTGTTTCTGCCTCATTAGAGGTCAGGTATGTAAATCCGCATCTTCCTGGGATGACTCGGATTACAAGGTTGCATTCGTTTGCACGTGTTTGCAGTTTTGTTTTAGTTAACATGTCTGTTTGTAAGGATCATAACATTTCTGTGTGTTTCTGAGTCCAATTAATTGGTTTGAAATCAGTTTTTATTAATTCGTAGAGTGGTTTAACCCTCTCTGCATAATTTAGAATGTAAGTTCTTCCGAAGTTCAGGAAGCCTAGAATTGGTTGTAAGTTTTTCAGCGTTTTTGGAGCTTGGAGTACTGCACACTTCTCTAAGAAGTTGTCAGCTAGGCTTTTTCCTTCACTTGCTAATTCATATCCTAAAAATAGGACAGTGTGGTGGGATTCGTGACTTTTTAAAGTTAAATTTGTACCCTTCAGATGCGAACCCAAGTATGATGGTGTTCACTCTTTTCAAGTGTGTCTCCAGGTCATTGTCTGTAAGATAGATGTCATCGACATAAGATAATGCCTCATCATCGTATATTTGTAGTAACTCTGTTACCCTGGCTGAAAATTGCTTTTGGGCCCCCATGCTGGAGAAAGCGGTCAAATACCTGCTTTCTGGTGCAATGTTTTGACTGAAAAAAACATTTGAAATATCTAATGTCGTTTTATATTTTTTGCTCACGATATTATTCATAAGTGCTGCACTGTGTGAGTTTTGTACTGCAAATGTTTTGCAACAAGAGTTTAGGTGTCTGTAGTCCAAAAATAGATGATATGAATCGTCTGGCTTGGAGACAGGAAACAAAGGATTGTTCATTTGGGAGGTGCATGTTTCAATCACCCCCGGTATTCAAGTTGATCTAAGATCTCCCTGACTTGTTTTTTAGCTTCTTGCTTAACAGGATACTGCCTTTGTGCAGTAGGTTAATTTTTTAACTGGATTTTATGGCGAGGAGAATCCTCATCCCATCCTACATGATTTTTATATAATGCACGAGCTTGGGCCACTGTCCATTTTCTTGCATATGTGTATTTTTTATGAATTGGAATGTGATTTCAGAAGGCAGGCATAATCATTTCTTCTGAAAAAACAGGTGTGTGGAGGGTCGGGGGGAATATTTAATGACCTTTCTGCTCACTCCCCTAAACAAGATACACAACATACAAGAGAGCAGACCAGGTCTGAAAATGGTGTGTAACTGTAATGTTGACCGTGAGGCACTGGAGGTGAGTGTATATGACCAAGTGCTGTAAAGATAAATGATAAATGCATGAAGACTATTGGTCACATAAGGCTAAGGTAATTCCCATCAGACCACCCATGTGGTGGAGTTTACGTCACGTGGGAAATACTTATCTTACCACCTCACGTTTGACCATGTAGTGTCAATGCGTGAGAGGTTGTCAAGAACATGGTCTTATTGTGACACACTCAAGTGATGTAAAAAATGTGCAGTGCTCAAAAAATGATAAAGTAAAATTGACTACCAGGACTCCACGGAGCATTGTCAAAGGAAGAAATCCAAGTGTCAAGGATTAAAAACACGCCAAGTAGTAAGACTACTCGCTGGCGCTGTGCAGTATGGTCGACATGTTTCAGCTATTAGAGCAGTTAGCCCAGCTTTCTTCAGGACCCTTGATAATAATAATTAGCTACTGCAACTCCATGTAATGTGTTGAGTGTGGGATAACAAAAATGTACTAATACAAAGTTACATATACACCAGGAACTTGTATACTTAAACGTCCACTGGAGGAGATGAAAAAGTGTCTTCTTCCTAACGAGAAAAAAGAACACAAAGACAAGGTGTCAAACAGCAGCTGATCCCACACATCCACCCAGTGTGCACACTCAGAAACCTTACAGACACGCCTACAGAAGTAATTTACATTCTGCATCGTAACAAGCATATTAGCTTAACGCCTTGGAGGCATTTCCTCTCGGTGATACTCACCCAGCTTTGTGTGGGTGACGGCCTCACCTCACCCGGCAACCGCTCGGGAGTATGAGGCCCCGCTCTATTGTGTAGAAACAAAAGACACAGTAAGCACACAACTTTACAGTGCCCAACCTAATAGTACTACACATAACCCAACAAACGTGTGATAGTAGACAAAATGTAACACCCAACACTGACCAGCCCTAGAGGTTAACAGGGGATACATAAAGATCACACAACTGGTGATCCCACATATAATTCAGTACACTGACGTTGCTGTGTGTTTTAATGTTAAAGGTAACTACTTGGGAATTGATGTATATCCTCAACACACAGTTATTTGGAAAAAATTTGTGTCCAAAAATATATATAGAGATGGAGGAGACTGAAGACTTATTAAAGACTCCAGCACATTTGCATAAAGGGAGATTACTGGACAGCCCCTCATAACAGCACCCTGGGCCCATTGTATTCATGGGCTCTTATCATATATAAGAGTGTCAAAAGGCAAAATCCCTGACCCTAAAATGGATTAGAAAGAAGGGACTTTAACGGGTCCGAATGAACTCGCTGCTGTAAAGGTAACTGGAAAATCCAATTTACCGAACCGGGACCTTAACTAAGTCTAATACGAGCACTCAAAGACTCACCTGTCCGTCGGTGCCATCGCGTCTGAACCGAGCGGAAGTGGAGGTGGAGGAGATCGTGCTCCGCCTCCTTAAGTAGATCTTTTTAATTGGGTGATAGGAGTTTGTCATAGAGTGAAAACACTCTCACGACAGGTCGCGTTTCGGTGGAGATTGTAGACCACGCCTGCGCACTAGCTTGCAAGCGCAAGCGCGAAGGACGCCAAACACGCATGCGCAGCGACCGGGTCTCGCCAAAGAGCGAAAACAAATGATCCTGGCAGGTATTACAGAGGGCAACGCTGCTCATGTTGGACAGACCAAATACATAACGAATGTACATAGCGCTAGGTAAACTGAGATCAATCAGGATCTCTATTCTGCCCACCTACGGGAGACACTGCTTCTAATACATAGGACCGGTGAATTGCTATATCGGATAGAGTGAAGAACATTACTCCAATTTATCACTAGAGTGTGATTCCCTTAAAGTCAAAAACTTTTTTCTGGGTAAGGAGTTGCATAGGCAAGGATCAAGATATATGATGGAACCTACTATGAGAGTAACTCCCTGGCTAGCTGTTTGTACAGAGGAAAACGGACGGTGTATGAGACATGCTCAAGACTCTTAGTTAGATAAAAGGGCTTATATGTCATCTTAGGTCACTGCATAGTAACAGAGTGATGAGATCCCATGGGACATCATTGTTGTTTCCCGGTGATGAAACAAGATGTAGTTATCCTTGGGTGTCAGTGAGGGTGAACAGGAAGGCTACACACAAATGGGTTGGGTGAGCTATATGGTGCAAACTGAACTGCGTTTGCATCCTAAAAATGACCCGCAGCTAGAAAGCTGCACTAAATACTGAAAAAACAGGTGTGTGGAGGGTCGGGGGGAATATTTAATGACCTTTCTGCTCACTCAGACGGGAATTACCTTAGCCTTATGTGACCAATAGTCTTCATGCATTTATCATTTATCTTTACAGCACTTGGTCATATACACTCACCTCCAGTGCCTCACGGTCAACATTACAGTTACACACCATTTTCAGACCTGGTCTGCTCTCTTGTATGTTGATAATCATTTCTTCGCCATGTGGGAACTCCCTAACAAACTCTGGTGGCCAGCCTTTCTCTGCTAGAAGGATATCATAGCCTTTAGATAGGTTCTCCAAGAAGAGACCTTTTATTTTCCTAGTTTTGTCCCACTCCCCCTCTATACGTAATGTTATTTCATATAGTTTATGGGGCACGCTAACTCTGGTGTCTGCAGTTTCCACTTGAATGTATTAATTCGTGTCCACTGTCTCCAGAAGATTCATCAGGATCTTGCGAGCAATGTCACTTCTGCTGCGCTGTCTAGCATTGTTTGGGCCCACTCTCCGTTCTTGAGTTGTGTCCTCAGGATCCTCTGCATGTTTGACTTTAATACTGGCTACCTTCTTTTTGGGAAACTGTAATTTTTTACTTTGATGAGCAAGTTCTTTGTCTTTCGACTTGACGCGCTCTTCTTTATGTTCTGACCGTCCTCTTCTTTCCGATTTCTGTGAGGAAGTCTGAAAAGATCGAGAGGGACGTGTATCAATATCTTGCTATCTGTCAGGTTTTCTCAAATTATCCCTATTTCTAAGGTTATATCTTTTTTCAGAGGGCTCCCGTTGTGGGGACTTGCCCCCCCTTTCTGGAGATCTATCTCTTCGTTGGGCTGGACTTCCTCTAGTCTGAAAATGTTTTTCTCTGGGAGTGATTTGCTTATTACCCTCCCACTTCTTCTTTTGGGAATTGAGATTATTTTTAATGAAAGTCTTTTCAGGATTTTCAGTTAGTTGTGATTTTAGTGGTTTCCCACCCAAATTATCTCTACCTAATTCTTCATAGGATTTTTCAATTATTCTGGCAAGTTCAAAAGGTTGGTCTGCTATATCTGTTTCTTTTAATTTCTGGCGGTAGGTTGTACCGTCAATTGTCAATTGAACTAATTGTCTATATGCATTTGTTAATTCTTTTATTTGAACTAAAAGTTCTTTGCTTGACATTTTTTCAATGTCAGGATGTGGTGTATAGCTGGGTAGAACCGGACATGTGGCTCCTGGTCTACCTAGTGGACCAAGCCTGGTAATGTGATTTTGATGTTTTAGGGCGCCATTGAACTAGAGCTCATGCTCTTGATAAGTTAGTGAAATTTCAATTTCCTCAAAAGGAACGTATTCCGCTGGAGGTTCCCCTGCTTTGTAGTAGTGGAACTCGTGTGTTACAGCATTTGCTGCTGGAAAAATTATCCATGAATAGAATACCTCTGTCTGCCGATATTCATGTGCCTCGACAACAAATATGACTGTACCCCCTCTTGATGATACTCTATTTTCTATACGTTTTATAGTTAAGGATTTCCTTCATTTACCGGGATGTTTTTCGCATCCAGGTCATTTTTATTAAACCCTGTAACGTCAAAACCCAGTTGATTTGCATCTACTGTAGCTCCACCGGTTTTGTTGTTGTCGCCGTTGGTTGACATTGTTTAACCGCATCGCTGCGCAGCTTTTCCCGCTGTGTGCGGCAAATTATGAAAAGCAGCTTTACATGACGAGCTCAGCTCGTCATCCGCACATGACCACCGTGGCTGATGACGAGCTGAGCTCGTCATCAGCAGCGCAGGGGTTAATGAAAGTTTGCAGAACAAGTTTCAAGGAAACAAAAATTAGGTGCACAATATTTTGGAACACTGTATCCTTCAACGTTGACTAAACCAAAAACTAATACATAGGAATCGCTTCCTACTAAGTTTTGGTGGATATTAACCTTTTTACCCACTCCAGACGTCTATCGGATGTTTTTACGGAAAAAAGGGGTCTGTGTGAAAAGCACGACTGAGTTACTCTAATATCTAGCGTTAAATTATCGCCTTACCAAATGTTGGGCGCCATTTTATTTATTTATTTGCAAGCTTGTACCCCGCTGGGAATCGACTCCCTGGGGAGTATCTCCGCGCCTTTGGCGTCATCAGAAAGCAAATAGCCCTGTCATGTGTTTATTTAATGTTCAACCAAAATCAATAGTTAAACAGGAAAGTTTTTAATTTTTTCCTGAAGGGAAAATGTTCCCTGCATGCTCTGATTTCGAATGGGAGTTCATTCCAAAGTTTCGGGCCTGCCACTGACAAAGCTCTTCCACCTTGTCGTGTCTTCCAGAATCTGGGGACGCATAGCAATTCACGGTCTCCAGATCTCAGGGATCTTGCTGGGATGTATGGAATGAATTGCTTAGTTAGATAATCCGGGCCTCTGCCGGAAAGGCACTTGTGAATGATGCAACAAGTTTTGAACATCACTCTTTGTTTTACCGTGAGCCAGTGGAGTTTTTTAAGAAGGGGCTTTGAAGGAGTCCGGGCCGGGGCATTGAGAACAAGGCGTGCAGCTGTGTTCTGCACAACTTGAAGTCTGGCGATGACCCCCTCATTGGCGGCTAGCAGCAAACCATTACAGTAGTCCAGTCTACTCAGCACGAGCGACTGAACTAAGGTTTTCCTGGTGGTGTCAGGTAACAGGGGGAGCACCCTTCGGAGAAGCCCAATAACATGAAAACAGGAGCTTACTACTTGAGTAGCGTGATGTTTTAGAGTGAGCTCCTGATCCAGTTTGACTCCTAGATCTTTCACTACCTTTTTTGGTTCCGGGACTGGGCCTAGATCACAAGGCCACCAGTCAGGAGTCCACAGACGTTTGGCTTCCCCAAAGAGCATCACCTCCGTCTTGGAGACGTTACACTGAAAGAAGTTTGCTGCCATCCAATGTGCCACTTCTTTCATCCCTTGGGCGAAGGAGTGACGCACTTCAGGAGTCATGATTTTAAACGGAAAGAGGAGTTGAGTATCGTCTGCATACGATACGGGGATAAACCCGTGGGATCTCATGATGTTAGCTAGGGGTGCCACATAGATGTTAAATAATGTTGGGCTCAAGCAGGAGCCCTGTGGCACCCCCTTTGAGATCTCCACCTCCTCTGACTGGTAAGAACCAAGTATGACTCTCTGAGTGCGTTTGGTGAAAAAGCTCCTTAACCAGGCCAGCGCCTTGCCTCCCAGACCGATGTCAACTAGTCTGGTGGTCATGATATCATGTGACACAGTGTCAAACGCCGCTGACAAATCTACTAACACCAGGATAACGGAATACCCCTTATCCTGAAGCATATGAAGATTGTCAGCGACGGACAGCAAGGCGGTCTTGGTGCTGTGCCTGGGCCTAAAACCCGATTGAGAGGGGTCTAGTCCCCCTACACTCTCGATGTAATTGGATAAGTGCCGGTTAACAAACTTCTCGGCGAGCTTCCCTAAAAAAGGGAGGAGAGAGATTGGTGAGGTCAGTCCATGGAATGGAGTTGTTCTTCCATAGAGGCCTCACCAAAGCACGCTTCCAATCAGGGGGGACTTCCCCTGATCCTAAGGATAGATTAACTACCCACTGAATACCCACTCCTAGATCATCCCTCAAAAGTGACATGATCCGAGCTGGAATGATATCCGAAGGGCATCCACTCTTAGTTTGATTGATTAGAGTATCAATGTCCTCCATTGATATAGGAGGGAATTCAGCAAGCTTGCTAGCGTTGTTTTCTGCTGTGCTGAGATGTGGCGGAGCCATACTGTCATCAGTTCTCAAGGTGTTAGAGGTAGATTTTGAGGCTAAGATCTTAGCATAAATGCCTTCTATTTTCCTAACAAAGAACTGTGAGATGTTATCACAGAGTTCCTGGGACTCAATCCCCTCCGTTTCACAGGCTGCAGGCTTGACAAAGGTCTGTAAGATTTGGTAAAGGACTTTAGCATTTTTACCCGCTGCTGAGATTTGGGCTGCTATGTGATGTTTCCGAGCAGATCTAATAGCTTTATGATAATGTTTTTGGGAAGTCCTATAAATTTCTTTATCCTCTGCCTTGCGTGTAGCTCTCCATCGTTTTTCAGATTTCCGTGCAGTGATTTTTAGTTGTCTGAGATCGTCTGTGTACCAGACTTCTTGTTTTGGGGCAGGTCGTGGTTTATATGTTCTAAAAGGAACAACGTGGTTGATGGCTAGTACAGCGGTGACATTGTTGCCACTTTCAGCCCAGTTAGGTTCGGTAAATTTCTCCCTTAAGCTCTCAGGCGTTAATTTATTCCAGGGTCTTCTGACATCCGCCAAGGTTCTCTGGACCCCCTTAGCCTCATGGTTGGAGCGAGTATAGAATTCAATGATGGTGTGGTCAGTCCAATCCACTTGACAGGGAGGGAGACATTTTATAGAGGTGGAGTTATATAGCACAAGGTCCAAGGTGTGACCGGCTAAGTGCGTGGGTCCCTGATTAATTTGATGCAGACCAAGGGTGGTTAGATCAGCCAGGAGTGTCTGTGCCTCCACACAAGAGGTAAGTTCCTATATTCCCAATAGGCTCTGCGCATTGGAATAACATAAACAATAGTTTAGACGTAGGACTGAGGTCGACTAGGTCTCTATTGAATATGTTAGACTTAATTGTGTGTGCCAGCTAGCTCAGAGGTCACTAGAAACTTTCTTGAGTAAACAAGAAGGTGTTTAGCTTTCCTGAATAGAAAAGAAGGGATTAGTTTCTGACAACCGCATAAACATGACAGCTTTGCTCCTTCCAGAATAAGGAGTATATCTCCAGAGTCGCGGAAACAATAAATAGCTATTTTACTCAGTCAATCGTGCATGCTTCGTTTCACCAAAAATGCAGAGACATAGAGAGACGGGCGTTTTCAATAAAAGGATTATTTATTGAGCAGTCTTCTTTCTCATGCAAGAGAAATGAATTGCCACAATTGCAATACTTGTCATAAAGTAAAGTGCGTACAGTAAAAGGAGTATTATGAAATAATACTGTAAAAGCATTTATATGGTTTCTAAGCCATAAGATACTTAAAATGGATAAAATACATACAATGATAAAATAATAACTAAACGTACTCAAATGGTATTTCTAAGATACGCCTCCTCCGGTGTACCTAACCTAAGCCTAGTACGTGGGAAGGAGTAGATGAGTTACAGTTTTTGCCAAGAATCTGAATCAAGAATTCTCTATGGGTGTAATCAGCTCTGTACCTTGGGTATAGAATGAAGGAGGTCTTGTATCTCTTTCTCAGGACTCGATCTCCCAGCAACCCGCGAGGGTGTCAGGAAAACACTGGAGCTGGATTTTCTCGGCAGGAGAAAAGACAGCGCCTCTCTCAGTGCGGCAGTAGGGAGGGTCGGCTTCCTTCGGGAAATGCATCATCAGGGCGTCGGGCAAGTAGATAGCTGATCTGCTCCAAATCACCGTGTGTTGCTTAAGTTAGATGTTGGTATATTTATACCTGGAAGGTGCCGAGTTTGACGTAAGGTTGGACATATGACGTCACTAAGAACTGGCAGTTCTTTCAGGACTCTAGGGGCCCGATGTAGGTAAATCCCATTTACCGATTTTGAAATACCGAATTTTACCGATTCGGTATTTCAAAATCGGTAAATGGGATGTAGGTCCCAACATCTGGATTCGTTACCGAATCCTTAACAATTCTTTAATTACCGATTCGGTAAATACCGAATCGGTAATGCCCATTCATTCCTATGGGCTTTGAAGCCCATAGGAATGATTAGGCATTACCGATTCGGTATTTACCGAATCGGTAATTAAAGAATTCACAAGGGTGCAGGGGGTGTCACTTTGACACCCTCTAGCACCCCCAAAACGGGCATGTGTGCAATGTGGCACACAGACATGCCCTAAGGGCACGTCTGTCTGTCACATGGCACATGTGTACATGCACAGATGTGCATGTACACAGGAATCAGTATTTTACCATGGATTTGTATTCCATGGTAAAATACCGATTCTGTAAGCCATGTGCTGATGGAACATTGGCTACCTACATTGCATTTTCGGTAATTTTACCGAATCGTTATCATTACCGAATCGGTAAATATTACCGATTCGGTAAATTTACCGATTCGGTAATGATAACGATTCGGTAAAATTACCGAAAATGTGCCCCTACATCTCGATAGCCCTTTACCGATCGGAAACGGCCGAAAATCGGTATTTTCGGCCGATTCCGATCGGTAAAGGGCTACCTACATCGGGCCCCTAGGAGTTCTAGGACAAATCAAAACAGAAGCAGGGGGAATTCCCGGACTGCTGGAGGCTTGGTTTGTTTAAGAACGCGTTGTGTTTTCTAGGAGTCTATGGGAGTTAGCCTTGCCGTATTTGGACTGCATTGGCTATGACTTAATATGGATATGATTCTTATGCCTTTATAAGGATATGATTTGTTATAACCACATAAGGGCATAAATCGGGAATGTCTTAATTAGGGTCCTAGATACATTCACAACAACATACCCCTCTTTTGTGGAAGGGTAGTGGTCTTCGGATGTCAATATGTATGTATATGGTATTTTTAATGCATGAACCTAGCCAATGGGCACGGAGCACTGTACATAGCCAAAAACAAGCATAAAATCAATGAACAGGAAAGGAAGCTGGGTGGTGGACGATTAATGCATTGTCATGGGTGTTCTCTAAAAAGGTGAGTCATCCACTATTTCCTAAACCGGAGCAGCTTTGGTGCGATCCTAATGGATACAGGGTGTTATTCTAGATCCTGGGTGCATAAATGAAAAAAGCCAGATATCTTGTTTTTTATTTACACTTTATAGTTTGCAGTCTGATGGTGTCCTGGCTGCGGGTGTGCCGAGAACAACCAGAGATGGTGAGCTTGTCACCAAGCTAAATGGGGGTGCTGATCATGATACCTTTATAAATTATATAGCTGGTTTTGGACATGGTGCAGGCTGACAAGGGGAGCCAATGGAGTTCCATCAGGAAGGTATTTATTTATTAATTTCTCAATTTTGCGCAGCAGCTACCTAAAAAGGGTTTCCCGGCGCAAAAGCAGATCAGAGACAGAATGGAGGTGGCTAGCAAGTTATTTATTGAACAGCCATGTCTTTAAGGATTTGCGAAAGTGCATATAGTCAGTGTCGTTACGAAGAGCTGTAGGCTTGGAATTCCACAATGAGGGGCCTAAATAAGAGAAAGACCTTCCGCCCATCCGGGAAATTTTAAACTTTGAGATGGTGAATTTTCCCTGGGTGGAGGAGCGGAGGCAACGAGAAGGGACGTAAGGACATACCAGAGTTTTAAGATAACGGGGGGGTCATTTCCTGTTTTTATTTTATGCATATTGCTTAGGGCTTTGATGGTAGTGATGTGATCATATTTTTTCAAGCCCTGAATGAGACATGCTGCTGCATGCAGGATGCCCCTGAGGGGTACCAGTGTGGAGTATGGGGTGCCAAAGGAGGAGGACACTCCCACCGTCCAAATACAAGGGTACAGGGGCTTGAATCGTAGTTCTGAAGAGAGTTGGAACCAGTCCATTTGGGGTGTTTTTGGCACAGTGTTCCTTGAGGGTGAGGTTGGTGTCAACAGTGAATCCACATGACTTGGCATTCAGTGAAATTTGAGGTTTGATGCTCTCAAGATAAAAGCCATGCACTCAGGTGTGTACTGTATCTTATTTGTTGTTCTTGGCAAATAAAAGGAATTCTCTCTTGGTTGGGTTGAGCAAGCGTTGTCTGAGGTATTGGATGTGAGAAGCAGAGAAAACCCTCAAATAGAGTTGTGTATCATTGGCATATTGTTGAACATTGATGCTGCCATCTGTGAGTAGAGTAACAAGCAGTTCCGTGTATGGGCAGGATGACAGAAGAGAGTATGAAGCCCTGGAGGACTCTACAGAAGACAGGGATCTTTTGTGACCTGGAGGTGCCAATGTTAACAAACTGGTGTCAGTTGGAAAGGTAGGACGAGAGCCAGTGAAAAGCATTGCTGGTGTATCCCATTCAAGGCTCCAGGATGCATATGAGGATGGCAGGTTCGACTGTGTCAAAAGGAGCTGCTACGTGAAGCAATATCAGGAAACATGGTTCATCTGTGGTCAAGAAGGCATCAACTCCGATGTGTAAGGTAGGGGTTTCCATGCTGCAGTATGAGGTGAAGCCAGATTAGTAGTTGTACGGGAGATGTTTAGCATTGATGCTATCTTGGACTCAAATATTGACTGCTTTTTCAGTGTTCTTGCTGATGAGCAGTTGGTAAGTGATGGGCTGGTATTTGGTAAGGTCTTTAGGATCTAGTGTAGTTTTCCTTTGCGACAGGAGAAGCTGGCCTGTGTTGTTCGCTTCTCGGAAGATGTGCCTCCCTTATTTCAAATATATATTGGAAGTAACATCTGTAATCATCAGAATAACTCAATGCACTGAACTAAGGAGTTGTTTTATCAATCCAGCAAAATATAGTATTGTGGCATGATCCCTAGAACCTGAATACACTACCTCAGTGGATGGATAATACATGAGCCCTTGAATTCTGACAAGATGACGGTCGTTTATACATGCATTACGGGCTATTCTTCTTGTAGTTCCCTTACTATTTCCATGTGCCTCGTACGTTCTTTAACACGTTCACATCGGCCAGGGTAACTCTTACTTCCTGGTTGTACGAGGTGAGACACAGCAAGACGCGGCAAGCAAAATTGAGGTGAGCAATATATTTCAGGAATCCTATACCCACAATTGTCTTTTTATCACAGGATGCACCCCTTTTTTGGGAGATTCTACACTATGGGCGTTCGCCATTGGATGGTTTTGAGAAACTTTAGTTAACATGAGGGACACAGGTGAGCATACACCTTGCAGTCTTCTCTCTATCATGTTTACAGACTGGTTTTTGTTTATAAGACATGGGATATGCGAACAACAGTATTTAGGTTACTGTTTGAATTTACTACTGTAGGAAGAAATCAAGGTTTGTTTCATCTGCCAGGTGTTACAGATTCCCTGAACAGACATAGGATTTATGATTGTTTTTTTCCACTAATTTACGTATATACATGTTTTTTTTGTATACTCTCTAATGTAGGAGGCTTATCAAGGTGCTACCCGACAAGACAACTTTAAAATATATAGATCAACGACTCCATAGTCACCGTATGTATAGTAGGGGCATGCACATGGCATGTTTTCCATTGTTCCCTCATTAGGGGATCCTGAGGAGTGGTACCATTGGGATTAGATTCCCTATAGGTTCTGAAAAAGAGCCAATAGGGGAACAGCTCAAAACATGTTGACTGATCATTTCTGAAGAGAACAGCCTCATTGTAATCCACGCCTTCAGTCACAACCCCTGATTTTACCCTTACCAACTAGGGGCAGAAATAAAAGAATTGTCCTACTAGTCAGGTATTTGTAACTTAATTTTCCACTCTCTCCCACCTCACTATCGTTATCATTCAACTTTATCGATAAGTGCTCTTGCGTAACCGCTAAATAGTAGCACGCCTCAATCTGTAGAGCTTTGGGATGAACCCAAATGGTGAAGCATGCCACCAAGGGGCAACCTTGGTGGGT
This sequence comes from Lissotriton vulgaris, assembly GCF_964263255.1. Taxonomy (NCBI): domain Eukaryota; kingdom Metazoa; phylum Chordata; class Amphibia; order Caudata; family Salamandridae; genus Lissotriton; species Lissotriton vulgaris. The sequence continues at coordinate 577,015,705 of NC_141697.1, forward strand.
GAGGGGTCTCTAGAAAAAAAGATTTTTTCCTACTGAACGATCACAGTGTAGGGGACCCCTATATAGTAATGTACTCGCTATACATAGGGAACAATAACTGGTTGGGAAAGGTCTATAGCTGAGTAGATCTACTAAATGAAAGAACCAAGATGAGTAAAAGTATAACTGTTACTCAACACTTAAGGACATATCACCAAAATTGTGGATGTATTCTTTAATTTTATTTTTCACAAATATATATTTTTTAGTTTTTTATATATATATAACAGTTTTATACATGATTGAATCTATTTCATTTTAGTGCAATTGAAAATTTTATATGGCAGTATTTACAGGGAGTTCATAAAAAACACATATAACAGACACACAATTTGCATAAGAGAGATAAGATGATGGAGGCAATGCGGTAGATGTCAGTTCCTATTTTTAAGTGAAAGCGTTACAGAAAAAGGACTTAGAGTTGTGACAATATACCCTGGCACCATTTTGCTGAAAGAAGACTATACATACCATGGCCATTAGATCTGATAAGTTAAAAGTAGAGGGAACATGAACCTTCTAACTAGAAGACCCCACTATTTGCTTGCCCCTATAGCTCTACGCTACAGAGTAGCATTGTACCCTGAGGAAGAAACCAGCACTCTTAAAAAAGGTACAAATTTACGACCAATACATTTTCTTATACATGCCCTTTTAATCTTGAGTGGGCATTTACACACATACCAGATTAATTATCTATACTACTCCTTCAATAAGTCCACTGATCTAATAACGGACAATGGGACACTATTATTCAAATATATCTTTCAATTCAGTGGAAATTGTACCTCTTCCACTAATGCTTCCATAATAACTATTATAATTATACCTACCCTTTGTCCATTGATCTAATAACGACACAATGGAATGTCATAATTCCGATATGTCACATCCTTTAGTGTAATTTGGACCCATGGGCGCCTTAGTAGGACCTCTCCTTTTGAATCATATGTACGCAATGACACGCAGTCTCTCACAATTGGAGATTGATATATGTGCTAATAATATACACCCCCTCACAGCATTATAAGTGACTAGCTGTATGTTTGTCTCTTTCTTCACTTCAGGTTTTGAGAGCAAGCTAGCAACATAGTGTTGTAACCAGACACTTTTCAATACTACACAAGTAGTGTAAGTAGTGTAAGTATTTTTATGTTTGTATGTCCTGACGAAAGCTCTAAAGACCCGGCTGGGCGTAAGGGAGCTGATGATGAAGCATGTCACCGTGGGGAAACCCCGGTGAGTGAGGGGACTCTAGAAAGAACTTTTTCTTTCTTTGGTAAATACTGACATTAATCATGCAGTAACCATATATACAAACTAGGTCTCTGGACCCATTACTGTGGGTTCTTGATTTCTTGACATAAGGGAGCTGAAACATGTCGACAGTATTAAACCAATAGTACAACTAGATCCAGTAACCCGATCTAGACACTGTACCCACCAGCAATTTTATTAACCGAAACTCACCTTTACATAATAAAAGTTCTTCTGGAGAGTTTCCGTTTTTTAGTAATCCTCACCCATTTTTCCCTTTTTTGCCTTTTTTTGCTATTTCACTTTTCTGGGGGTGACCCTCATTCTCTGGACACTGCAATCTTAACCAGAGGTTGCCTCTGGATGAGGCCGGCATATAGCACGACATTGGACATCCGATGATAATGCCACAACATTTATGTGGGGCGGAGAAAAGATATACACCGCAATCCAGCAACATAGCGTTTATGAGGGTGATCCAGCTTAACCAATGGTTATGAACGCTACAAGTGTCCATTCTTCCATGTGATAACCAGATTATTAAGAGAGATATTCTCTGGTCACTGGTAACTGCTTTACTTAATTATTCCTCTTTAGTGCTTACTTTTCACCAGCCCATTACCAAAGAGGTTTCAAAACCTCCTTAGCTTTCCTTTATTTCTTCTTTCATCTAATATCAAATATAATGAATGGTTTATTTTTATATTGCATTTTAATGTAATAGTGTTGATATATCTCTATATGACAAACAATGCATTTAATCATTCTTATTTTCCTTCCTTTCTTTCCTTTTGTTTAATTTTCTTCTTAATGCTTTTTGATATATACATTTCATATTCAATTCTGTCATGTCATGGCATGTCATTTCCAAAAAGCCCGCGTGTTTGGAAAGCCCGAGCTGGTGGCCGTTCCTTCCGCTGCCTGGCTGTGCAACTTTGGAATTCGCTCCCTGGGACCATCAGAGCAATTCAAAATCATCTTGCGACCTGGCTTTTTCCGGCTTAATGCTTTCTGCTTCGGTTTCTCGTCTGGGAGTTGTTGGTCTGCGCTGGGACGCCCCGTCGCTTGGGCAGCCATGCGCAATACAAATCTAACAAATAAATAAATAAAATGTCCTTAGCACTCATTGCACTATCCTATGGTTTTGTTTACCTTATATTATGACTGTTTCTTTGACTGTGTTTGCATAGTTTATATTTAGATAATGTTCTCTTTTAAACTTAAAAAAAGGTCAACTTAGACGTTGGGTCCAGTTTAGACCAAACGTCTAAGTTTGCCTTCGTGAATCGGGCTCAAAATCTGCTTTGATGCTGTATAGCATGAAGAAAAGACATCGGGCGAGACCTATGGGCTAGGCCAAAACTTATTACAGAATTAGCATAGGTAAATTCTACAAGGTGCAAAAACAGCAATACAAGCCATTTTTTGCACACAGAAAATCATTAGTGCCACCAGATGCAATTTGTCATCTGCGGTCAGGGCACGTCCAAAGACTTACTTTTCTGAATTTTCATTGTCCAAATGTGGGTGAGAAGAAGACTAAGATCCTCATTTACAAGCCCATTGCACCGCCGGTAAGTCACTTTTTTTGGCGCACCGACAGTTCAATGGGCTGGCCTATATTTCCAAGGCAATGTAAAGTCACACTGCATGACTAAATTTGTCTTGTAAATATGGGCCCCTTTCACACATCACTCTGTGTGAAAGGGGAGTTCCATGGGTGTTGCTGTGGGTGTTCTCACGCAACATCCATGGAACTTGACGCATTCCCAGATGTACAACGTTTTGTAAAGTTTAGAATGTGTCAGAATCTTATGCCTCCCCAAGGAAGGTGTAGGACTAGCGCAACAAGGAGAAATGCTTTTTTCTCCTCGTTTGTGTTGCATTCTGCAGCATGCATAGAAAGATGAAAATGCATCAATTATTGTTTTTGTCCCTTACTGCACAAAAACAATAATTCGATAACGCAGACCCCTTGCAACATGATGCAAGGGTCTCAATTTTTGTAAAATATTGTATGTGTCCACGCTTTGATTTTTCTCAGTTGGCATATTAAGAAATTACAATATATTGTTCTTACTTAGGGGGCACTCGTTGCAAAAACATTTCTGTCCTGATGATGGTCTTTTAGACATCTGCAACCAAGACCGAAACGTCGACCTCCTCATCATCTCCCAAAGCAATTTACCTGCACCAAGAATTAACCATCGTACATTGCTTGACCTGGTTATTGCCCATGAATTGAAGGAGCTGATAAACTGTTATGAACTGACCTGTTGATTTGTACATACATCTGTCCATAACATTTTTTGCTTTTATTGATTTATTCATTGTATCCCCGCATATTTATTTGCTGATTTATTCAATACAATATATTTCAGATAAAATTACTCTTCCGTGTGCTTTTTCCCTTATCTCCTACTCATCATTAATTGTTTTCATCTAAGAAAAGTCTTGCTGTTATCCTATGGATACATTAGAGTTAGATCTTCGTTACCTAACTCACTAATTGATCACAAGTCAAAATACAAACCAAATCCCTTGTAGCTATTTCTTACCTCAATTGCGCTGGCGCATGGCAGCCAATTGAGCACCAGCACAGGGGAAAACACACGTCTGCGCCACATTGTTGATAGAACGCATCTCTGTGTTTTTCAAATGATGTAGCTCGGCGCAGCAAAATGGTTTGTGGCACCGCATTGCGTCTTTTTATAAACAATGAGGACCCAGGTGAGTGGTTGGCATTATGCACCTTCCCATAGTGATCAGGACACAATCATTTTTCACTCACACTGGTGGTCAAGCATCCACCCATGAATGCTGGGAGTGGATATAATATATTTTGTATATGGTAGTGATAGACTTTTGCAGTGGTTTTCTTTAAATTGTGTATTTTTCACAAAATGCTTTCAATCGTGGGTGAGGCAGAACTTTTTCTCAACCCTACCCTACACATTAGACCTTGGGGTATCTGCCACCCTTCTCCCTTTAGGCAAAGTTCAAATGTTGTCATATGGCGACGTGTAATGTTCACCTGGGGGTTTATTGCTGCTTGTGCTGGTGCTGCCTGGGTTCGACAGACTCAGGCTGACTAAAAAGTACCCTAATTTTTATTGAGGCGGTAATCCTAATTTAGTCGTAAAAGACTCCAGGATTATAATTTGAGAGAAATTACCACACAGACACGCCAGTGTACCCTGTACAAATCTCACGGGATAAAACCTGGCTCTATTTATGCAGGGGAAAAAAACTAAATTCTGAGTTTTGTAGCTTGGAATTGGGAAAAACAAGCTGTATTACAGCGTTAGGCCCTATTCTGGCTAATTGAACTGATGTAGTATTACCGTACTTGCGAGTAAAATGGGCCATTAGCATTGACACTGGAATTATGCAATTGTGCGGCCGCAGCTATTTTTTCATAGTTATAGATGTGCTGCATTTGCCATATAATCCATCATCTACTGCATAATCTGCAGATTTTAACAAAAAGAAAAACAAATTTTAGCTCCACAGTGGAAGGCCTTTTGCAAAGGTTGACTGGCACCTTTCTGTTGCTGATTTCTATATTTGGGTATTAAACTGGCACTAATGAGATTCATCCAATGGCCAGTCATGTTAGCAAGTGTGATTAGTACAAATTAATTAATACTATTATAAAATGTGCTGCATTACGTTGCATAGTTTGCCTTTTCTTGCTGCATAATTTACTCTACCCTGCCGCATAATTTGGCTCTCGTCTGCTGTATAATTTCGGTGGCCATGGCTATTAGCATTTGCCAAAGCTTTATTACCTCATCATTTTACCAGGGCACTCTATATAAATCCATAAGGGTGATTTTGGGCCTACTAACCTATTTTTTCTCGGACTTTTTTTTAAACCAATCCACCACTGCTTGGAAGGCCTGAGAGGCACAGCTGAGGGAGAAGGCTAGCATGTGGACTTGTTAGCCGCCCTACAACCACCTCGAACAGGTGCGCTTAATGAGATCAGTCTTGGTTTAGGTAACTGGGTAGCACCCTGCACCTTTCTTGTTCTTCTGGCTCCTGGTGCCACTTGACCCTCAAGGGTTTGACCAATGCTGCGGAAAAAATTGTGACTGTAGCCAGCATAAGACTTTGATTAGTTAAACACTCACCACTGACATCTGTTGTTGTTTGTTCGTTACAAGGTTTAACTAGGCAGATTCCGCAGACAGAAATAGAGACCCGTGCAGAGTTTAAAAAACACAAAAAAAACAAAAACATTGCGCAGTATTAACTGTAAAACTAAAACGAATATTGTCAAAGCCAATGCCAATGAGTCTGGCTTGCATTTTCAGTCCAGAATGAAACATGAACGAAAACCTGCTGCAGTGAAGAAATAAAACCAAAGTAATTGCTTTCTGCAACCAGTGCTTCTGTGACATACAATTGTAATTTTTGAGAGGTAACATTGCACCTCAGGCTTTACAGTGCAAGCCCTCCATTGAAGGTGGAATGCTAAACAACTACATCCAATAGCTTGAGGCAAGAGAGTAAAAACTACACTGGAACCAAAGCCCACGCTAGGTCAAGCCAGACCTAAAACAACCCACTGCATTCTATTGGCTGTGTTCTCCAAGTAGGGCTACAATGCAAATTAGAAGGTGAATAGGAATAACCAACAAAAGCATGCGTTGTAATTCACTATATTATTTTATTTGGCTTGCAATTTATGAAATAAAACGACCTGGCTCTAAGGAGCAATACAGAATATTTTTCTTGCATCACAAGCAGGGCCGGACAGGCCATTTATTTCACCAGGCATTTCCCCAGTGGGATGGAGCCCTGGGATGCCAATTTTGAATTGAATGCCCAGGGCTGACCCTGGTGCTTCTAACACTTTCCGGAGCCCCCAGTAGGTTGATTGCAGCAGGCATTGGAATGATTTAAGCGAGAGAAACGGAGAGAGAGGGAGGGAGAGAGGACTGGTTCTGGGCACCGGAATTTGATTGTCAACACCGGGACTTATGACTGTTTGCCACATGGTGGCGCTGTGTATCTAGTTTAGAGAGGAGGAGAATGACAGCTGGTTATTATTTCAATAGACAAAGGACCACTGGAATTTTGTGATCCTGCGGGTGTAGTGATTTTTAGATAATTATACTTTTGCAAGATAATCCATCATCTGCCACATAATCTACAGAATTTAACAAAAAAATGTGTTTCTAGCTCAGACAGTTCAAAAGTTACTAAAAATGCAGTGACACGTGTTAAAGTGTTTGGTACTAATGGGGATGCAACCAATGCCCAGACAGTTTTACCAAGTTTAAAAATATATATTAAAAAATAAAGTAATACTATTTAAAAATGCGCCGCATTATGCTGCATATTTTGCCTTTTCTTGCCACATAATTTACTCAACCCTACACATAATTTGGCCCTCTCCATCCACATAATTCCAGTGGTCCTGAATATACAGTAAAAATGGCTACCTGCCGCCCTAGCTATTCTTATAGAATTGGGGGCCAGGAATAGTCTGAATTGTCACACTTGTGGAAGTATGATGGTTAGTACTTAATTTGATACAGCCATTGGCAGCACTGGCAGGGGTAATAGGCGTCGCAAGCTGCAGTTGCCTCCTTACGACGGCCATAGCACTTATCTTTTTCACAAATTAGGCACTGGAAAGGTAGAGAGAAATTGGAGAAAGGTAAGAAAGAGAGAGAAGGAATGGATGGAAAATGAGAGATAGCCAGCAGCGGTCCCCTGCCTTAAAAAACAGCCTCTAATAGCTCCAGCCCACCAAGGAAATGCATGGTGGTCAAAACAACCAGTCTGGGCCTGGTGGGAGTTATAAACCAACTATTGAGAGGCTTGTGATCGGGCTGAACAGGGGAACCAGAAGACAAATAAGCTCAAACCAGCCCGCTCCCTTTGTCTCCTTGTGCTATCTCGAATGGCGGCTCCGCCATTTGAGCAGAGGAGCGTCGTGCCACAATCCCCACAGCTGAAAAATAAAACAGCAATAAAGTTTAATTATTTCCATTTTATTTACCAGCACCCCGTCCCGAACTAGGGTGCTCACGAGGATGGCGGACGGACCTGCGTCCGTCCGCCACCCTAGAGTAGGAGGGACCGTCCACAGGGGCAGCGGCGGCCTCTCATTGCAGATTAGGATGTGACCGCCACCCTGGCGGTCAAATCCTCAATATTTAACATTGCAGCGGGTGCTGCTTGAAGCAGCACCCGCTCCAAGGTTAAACATGCATGCATCGCATTTGCATGCACAAAGCAGCAGGCACCGCGCCGTGCCTGCTGCTTCGTGCACGCAAATGCAGGGGGGTACCATAGGCACCCCCATGTGCACCCCCCATCCCTTGTCACCCTGGGGGCCCGCAATGGGCCCCCAAAGATATCTCGGTATGCCTTTCTACAGTGTAGAAGCCGCCGCGGAAAGGCATCAGTGTTCCCCCATCCTAATATGGCTGGCGGTGTCTGTTAGACACCGCCTCCATATTAGAGCTTTTCCGCTGCGGTCGTAAGGCGACCGCGGCGGAAAACCTGCGGATGGGCTTCCTGACCCCCCAGCCATCCTAATCTGGCGGGGGGTCTTTGAAGTCTCCGCAGCGGACCGGAGGATGCAGAAAAACTGCAATCCTAATGAGGGCCTAAGTGTCAGGACAGGGAGGGGCCAGTGCTGCAAAGTGGCAGCAGCAGGGACCTATGTGCTTTAAAATACGTATGTCTATTTGGCCGACCATCATGGGTGACGGCCCGCCAGACATGCACATTTTAAAGTTCTCTAACCTAGCTGTCTTTGACAGCTAGGTTGGAGAAAGCGCAGGGCTCCAGTGCTCTTAGGTGCGCTGGGAGATCCTGCCCTATCCAATCATGTCGCTGCTTTCATGCTGTGAAAGCAGCACCAGTATTGGATAGTGAAGTTTCCTTCAACGGGAGCTTCCTGTAAGACACCCAAGGGAGGACGATGTTGCAGTGCGGAGGTAAGTGAATTTATTTATGTATTCATTTTTTGTGCCCTCACCCCTTCACCCTCGGTACTACAAGTCAGCCGCCACTGGTTACAATGGATATACATATTTTCATACGCAATTAGATATACTTGCAATTTCAGGTGTAGGGAGATCCCAGAATCACATATTGCTTCCTGGGCGGATCTATGACAGAATATCGAAAGTCAGAATATCGAGATACAAAAATATCGCAACAAAAATATGGATGTCAACAATATCGACATCCTATCTCCAACAAGGTAAGTACAAAAATATCGAGAAAAAAATATAGATGTCAAAAATATAGTTTTAAAAAATATATAATTTTTTTAAATTAAAAACAATATGTAAAATGAATAAAAAAACACTTAAAAATATAATAAATATAGTTAAATATATTTTACATTATTTAAAATTAATAAGTAATATACACAATTTAATTAAAAAAATATTAAACAAATACATATAATGGATAATATATATACTTACTTAATAATCAGTTTTAATAACTATTGTAATAACTTATAAATAATAAAACATATTATAGATTACAAATTCAACTATAAACATAAAATAATAACATAAATAAAATTTGAATATTTATACAAAACAAATTTTAAAAAAGTAATTTACTTTTAATATATCTAAAATTAATTATATACTACATTAAGTAAAACAAAACAAAAAATATTAAATAACAAAGGAAATAAAATACTATTCCAACTCCCCAAAAAAAAACAGTAAAGAAAATGTAGGATAGCGTAGGGGTAAAAATTACTATTCCCACTCCAGAGAGTGCAACAGTAGGGAAAACGTTGGATAGCGTTGGGGTAAAAATTACTATTCACACTCCAGAGAGTGCAACAGTAGGGAAAGCATTGGATAGCGTAGGGTTAAAAATTACTATTCCCGCTCCAGAGAATGCAACAGTAGGGAAAGCGTTTGATAGCGTAGAAGTAAAAATTACTATTCCCACTTCAGAGAGTGCAACAGTAGGGAAAGTGTTGGATAGCGTAGAAGTAAAAATTACTATTCCCACTCCAGAGTGCAACAGTAGGGAAAGCGTTGGATAGCGTAGGGGTGAAAATTACTATTCCCACTCCAGAGAATGCAACAGTAGGGAAAGCGTTTGATAGCGTAGAAGTAAAAATTACTATTCCCACTCCAGAGAATGCAACAGTAGGGAAAGTGTTGGATAGCGTAGGGGTAAAAATTACTTTTCCCACTCCAGAGAGCGCAACAGTAGGGAAAGCGTTGGATAGCGGGAGGGTAAAAATTACTATTCCAACTCCAGAGAGTGCAACAGTAGAGAGAGCGTAGGATAGCGTAGGGGTAAAAATTACTATTCAAACTCCAGAGAGTGCAACAGTAGGGAAAGCGTTGGATAGCGTAGAGGTAAAAATTACTATTCCAACTCCAGAGAGTGCAACAGTAGGGAAAGTGTTGGATAGCATAGGGGTGAAAATTACTATTCCAACTCCAGAGAGTGCAACAGTAGGGAAAGTGTTTGATAGCATAGGGGTAAAAATTACTATTCCAACTCCAGAGAGTGCAACAGTAGGGAAAGTGTTGGATAGCATAGACATTAAAAATAACATACTTATAAATAAATTTATATTTTAAAATATTAAAAATATTATTTATTGAATAAATCTAAACTATTTTCAAATCCCAATAAATAATTATTTAAAAAATAATTACCAATTAATAATTAATATCCAATAAATTAATTACCAATACACAAATATAAATTTAATAACTACTTAATTACATATCAATTACTTTACACACTATTCCCCTATGAGCACACAACAAACACCAATAATAAAATAAACTTAACATAATTATCAATTAATACATTAATAAAAATTAATTAGCAATTAATAAATATTAATTACCAATTATTTATTAATTAACAATAATATAATTACCAAAAACAATTAATAAAAAAAGTATTACTTAATTACATTTAAATTACTTCCCACCCTATTCCCCTATAAACCCATAACCCGCTACAGAACATAATTATCAATTAATCAATTAATTAAAATAAATTACTTATTAATAAAAATCAATTACCTATTAATTAATAATTAATTTAGAATTCCTAATAAATTACTAATTAATTTACTATAATTAAATTACTTCCCACCCTATTCCCCTGTAAACCCATAACCCGCTACAGAATATAATTATCAATTAATCAATTAATTAAAATATATTACTAATTAATCAAAATTAATTACCTATGAATTAATAATTATTTTATAATTCCTAAGAAATTAATAATTAATTTACTATAATTAAATTACTTCCCACCCTATTCCCCTGTAAACCCATAACCCGCTACAGAACATAATTATCAATTAATCAATTAATTAAAATAAATTACTAATTAATAAAAATTAATTACCTATTAATTAAAAATGAATTTATAATTCCTAATACATTAATAATTAATGTACTATAATTGAATTACTTCCCACCCTTTTCCCCTATAAACCCACAACCCGCTACAGTACTAAAATACAAAATTTACTTAAATGACATTAAAAAAATACATATTAAATACATAATAATATACATAAAAATCATATAAAAATCGATATTAGTAACATCGATATTACTAACATAGATATTAGTAACATCGATATTACTTACATAGATATTAACAAAATCGATGTTACTTACCTTCGATATTACTTACATTTGATATTACTTACCTTCGATATTACTACTTCGATATTATTGTACTTCGATATTAACAATTCGTTATTTTGACTGCCTACCTTCCTGGGCAAGTTGCAAAAAAGTTACTCAAGCATAACTACCGATTTGGTATCTTTCTTAGAGTCTAAAGCTTAAGTTATTTCCCTTTTTCAGGCTTCGACTCACAGAAAAGGTAAAGCATTTAAGACAACAAATCATGTAGGTTAACCTTCTTATTGTTTATGTTGTCGGCAGGGCAGGACTGAGAATGCAAATCAGGCCTGACAATTCAGTCAGACCAGCCATGGAAGGGGCGGGTTTGGGGTGGCGGGGAAGTGCGGGTTTTGAAAACACTGCGGTTACAGGGGTGCCAATATTGCCGCTATGCTACAAAACAGGCCCCCGGTAACAAAAGTGGATCCAGGGGCCAAAACCGGCCCACACGATGGCGGCCCACCAGGGAAACGCCCAGTGCCCGCTATCGCCATATCGGCCCTGGTTGCCGGGCATCCATTTAAGATGAAGAGTCCTTTGAACTCTACCCCATCCTGAGCCATCATGCTCAGAGTTTCATAGCAATAGCCAATAAAGAAACAAAATATGGCTCATGATGGTCACATGTGAATTTATGATTAGGCACCTCACTCAAGAGCTGTATATAGAGGTAAGTAACGTTTCTTCAACAGCACCAAATGTTTCATAGATAGCAGTTCTTAGCAGTACCCCAAGGCAAACAATGGAAGATGGAAGATGGAAACTAGGATGACCTTACTGAGAGATGTTTCTGAGCAACACTTGTCCCATTCTGGGAAATTGTCTTCATACTGTTTTTTGACAAAATGTAATACACATGGCAATCCAGCATGCTGTCCCTTGAATGGACAGTGCCTTGTGGTTACTGACCTGTAGAAACAGTTGATTCATTTCCCTGCACTCAAAGTGACCTCTCCAAATAGAACTTCCGACTTCTCTTGTCTACAAAAATATGCTCCAATCTTTGGCTGATTTGAGAAAAAGATGAAAGTCCCGAACTGTAGAAAGGAATGGACTGTGCCCTCCTCTGTCCCTGTGAAATTTGAGTTGTGGCCCCATGGAAGACACAAAAACCAAATAGTATGCCCTCTGGAACCCAAAATACTATTTGGTTTTTGTGTATATGATAGGGAGGACGTATCCCTTCCATCCTCTTCACTGAGGACCTCGTTTCCCTCCTAGGGTTTCCACCTGGGATATTTTACCTTGTGAAATAGCCCCATGAAAGACAACACACCAATTTCACCAGAAGGAGAGGGTGTGGCGCAGTGGCCAGAACTGCTGACTTGGGAGCCGGGGATCAGAGTTTGAGTTTCCAAGTTGGCGCAACATCCTGTGATTCAGGGCAAATCACTTAATCCACCCGTGCCTATGGACAATGCCTTGGATACCCTCACGGGTGATAAGCGGCACTATACAAATCTATAAACAAACAAACCAGGACACACAAAGAGAAATTAAATATTGATTGTGTTTGGAAATTGATTCAAGATGATTGGGATACAAAAACTACACCAGTCCCAGTTTCAATAGGTGGTGTAAACAAGACAATAGATAGCAATGGTGCATCAGTAGGGTGTTGGGCCCCTGCTTCTGACACCACAAAGACTTTTCCACTTTAAGGAATATGTTGTGGTAGTGGACAGAGCTGTCGCTCTCCATACACATAAGGTTATTTACTGGGGCTGAGTGATCTCTCACACTGTACTGGCAATTATGTTCTGCATTTGCAGGCATTTAAATAGCAAGTAAATGGATTCAATGTCTTATGTCGTTTTGTGCCTTGTGAGCCGCAGGCAAAACCTTAGTAAATAACCTCCACAGATTTTGGAGGTGACCACTCCAGTAAACCATATCGCCTCATGATCTTCCATCAGCTGTCGGCATTCTGGATTGTAGTGCAACAGTTGGCTTTCATCCATGATCATAAAGCAAGAATGAAAGCTGATATCGAAAGTGCTTGACAGTCGATGGCGCATGTGGTTGGTTAGTGCATCACCCAGGGTTGCTGTGAGAGGATCTTGCAGTTCTGTCTCATCACCGCAGGGCAGATGTATCAAGATACCTATTTGCGATTCTCAAATAGCGATTTTTTTGTGAATCGCTACTTGAGAATAGCGAAATGGTATGTACGTAAAAAATCGCTATTTTTTAGCGATTTCTTAAAATTCCTTAATTGCGATTAGCAAATTGCTAATCGCAATTAAGGAATAATTTCCCATTCATTTCTATGGGCCAGGAGGCCCATAGGAAGGAATGGGACGTTATTGTCAATTTGCGATTTGCAATTTGCTAATCACAAATTGAGAATAAATTCAAGGGTGCAAGGGTGTCTTAAGGACACCCTGCTGCACCCCTGAAATTTACATGTGTGCGCAAATGGCGCACATACATGCCCTAAGGGCATGTATGAGCGCCACATGGCACCTTTACAAATGCCAAAAAGTGCATTTGTAAAAGAATTCACAAATTAACACCAACTACAAGTTTGTGATAATTTGCGATTTCTTAAGGGCAAATCGCTAAATTGAAATGCTTGATGCATAGCATTTAAGGAATCGCAATTTGCGATTCCTTAAATGCTTACGCAAAATTAAGGAATTGCAAATTTAGCGATTCCTTAATTTTGCTATGCATTTTGCTTCATACATTCCAAATAGCGAATTTTTTGTCGCAAACGCTGCTTCTATGCGAATCGCAGCGTTTGCGACTAAAAATTACCTTGATACATCTGCCCCTGCGAGTCTAGAGATCAGGAGAAAGCATGAAGCGGCATACTTAAAGTTTAAATAATCATGGATTCAAAGATGCTTCTTTTGAGTTCCCCATCGCTAGTCACTGCAGGCAACGAGGAGGCTTTTTTGGTTAGCTGCCATCACAAAGAAATCCTGTGTTGGTGTGCTCCATTTCTTGAAGGTCCAGCCCAGATGCTGGCCTTCTAACTCCCACAAGCCCTTTTTTCTTGGTCAGAGAGTCATCCTGTTCGAGTGCTGGTGTGGTCCATAAGATGTTCCATCGATATGAACACATCGCTTTCCAATACTCTCAATGCCGCAGGACTTGTGCTTCTGACAAGACAATTTGGGATTTTGCGCCTCCCTCTTTTATTATGTAAAACCTTGATGTTATCTTGTTTGTTCTGATGACTGCTTCTGAATTTTGGATATCTGGACTTGGAGGACAAAGAATATTTCTGCAGAGCCATCACACGTTGCAGTGCACTTTTGCAAATGTTATTGTAAATGTGCTTCCCACCCTTTATGGAGATACGCCTGTACTGTGATAGAACTATTGGTCATTGTATTGGAGAGTGAGACTTGATGACAGATTTGCCTGGTCCAACCAATTTTCCAAGGCCCGCTTCACCGGTGGTGTGAATCCAACCATATTGACTTAGCTTCCCTATGCCTCTTTTCATCGCCAATCCCACTGCTTCTGCACCAACCCCGTGTGTAGGTAGTGTTAGGAGATACGTTGTATGCACAGAGACAGTTAGGTCAGCATCGCCTTGTATTGCCTCACTGTGCGCCTGGATTGTGGTTGATTCCTTACTGCCAGGTTTCAGAGCTTGTTAGATCTCTCTACAGAGGGAAAAACATGTGCATCTTAATCAATGTCCCCAGGTGTTTCTGTTTTCTTTCTTTGGGGGTGGATTTCTATGGTTTTGACTGTCTTTGGATAAGATCAATGAAGGAGGTAGTGTCATGCCATGCTTGGCAGTGGACTTTCCATCCAAGGAGAACCATTACAGATACTGAAATGATTTGGTGATGAGTGAGGCAGAAAGAGAGGCCATTCTTCTCCGTCAAGCATGAGCGAAGAAGACTGTGTCTTGTCTCAACCAGAATTCACAAATTTCTGTCTTATAGAACCATGGACCCGTTCTGTGTAAATTGCGACTGCTCCCAAAAACAACTTTTATCTTTTCGCTTTCAGTGAGGATCAAGCCCAAAATGAATTGCCTTTGTAGTGTGTACTTTGTTTTGGTAGAGCAGCAACAGGAAATTGTTCATGTCTTTTTTAACTGTTTTTAAATTAGTCATCTTTGAACATAATATTTTGGCTTAACCCCCTTCATACATCTTCATTTGTACTCAATTTTGTTTTTTTAATTCATTTTATGGTTTCCACTATGGTATGGACAATGAGGTGGGCCTTCCTGTTTATGAGGTGGTCCTCGACACAGTTGTTCTTACTATGAAAAGGTAGCCTGATAAAAAAGGCTACCTTGCCACTGACCGGGCTATCGTTAATAAGTTGGAAGTTTGAGTTCATGAGGGAGGCAATGGGCTTGTGAGCGAGGCAGTCATCAATGTTGGCTCCGACAGCAGAGCTGCTATTTAGGCCTTAGGGGGGACTAAGAGCTGTAGATGTTTTGTTGCTGGGTATTGGCAGTGTCTATAAAGAGGGATCCAAGTCAACTCAGTGTCTTTCACCTTTTTATCACCGGTTTGTACTAAATCTAAGTGAATCTTAGTTTTTCGGGTTCTTAGCAGGTGAGTGGTGAGGTGCAATGCAGAGACCAAGCCTCTTTGAGGCAGTGTCGGCCTAAACCCTATGGAGGCCCCTAGGAGGTCGAAATTTCGCCCCTCGCAAATTATCTCATAATATATTTTTAATTTTACCAACCAACCATATTAATAAACCACTACATTACATTAATACAGTATTTTCTCTTTAGAGTCTTTATTGTAAAGTTTTTGTTTCTTTGAGTTGAATCATTTTTTTCTATATTTTGGAAATAATTTAAGAAAGCTTGATTGTAATTTTCTTTCACGATCAAATCAATATTATTTTGATCGGTTGTCGCGTGGCCACTAAATGGAGTGGGGACCATAGGCTGGTGCAAACTTTGCCTATTTGGTAATCTGGAACTGCTTTGCGTGCAAAAATGGCTTCATCTTCATGTCCCTCAGGCTTCTGTCGGAAAAGGATTTATATGTGTTACAGTCCTGTGGTGAGTGCTGCTGTTGCAGGCAGTAAATACCTTGTAGATCCTGTAGAAAACGTCTATGAAGAAAGCAAATATGTAGCAAAAATTATTTACATAGCAGCTATTGAGATACATCTGCAGAGATAGAAACTTTGAAGTAGAAATGCTGTGAAAGAGCAGATTTCTGAAAGGATTCTCTTACTCTTCAAATGTTCTACACCTCATTGGCTGGACAGCATCTCTCAAACAATGAGGTGGACCGGCTACATATTTTAGATCTGTGGTTTTAACATTTGACGACAATCCAAGCACATACATCAATGAAAGTCCCATGGTGGGGAAATGGTACTTCTTTTGTGAACATCCCATTGTGTATGTGTTTATCACATGTTTATGAGTTTAGGTTGCACAGAGCAGCGCCTTGCAATGAGGTCACGCATTCATCTCTGAGATGTGCCCTCAGGTATTAAGACAAGAACCTGCTCCGTCAGTACTGCCACATTGCAGGCATTCTTATCTAAAGAGCAGGCAGCCAAAGCAGGCGTCTCAGCTCACTTGACTAATGGATGCCGCATCACACAGTCCTCGACACTTCCAGGCTTGAAGGTGCCTGAACAAAACGTGCTGCAAAGTGGCTGCTTGGAAGAGCAAGCGTACAGATGCCATAAGATAGACCCTCATGCTGGAAAACTGAGAAGTTAATGCTGCTCTCCCTCTGGCATCCCTCCTACAAAGGATCACTCTCAAAATGAAGGCAGATCCTGGGTATTTGGTCATTAGTGGCCCCAGACTGTTTTCCTCCAGGTCTGTTCCTTTGACACCCTGTATTTCTTTCTCAAAAGGCCATTCTGAATTTGGACAGTGGGAGGTGGAGGTGTGTCATCCCTCTCCACAACAGCTCAGCTTGAGCACCTGGAGCATAAACAGCCACCCTTCACTCATCTAGGCAAATTCGTGGATACTTTTTAAGTTCTCGTATCTGCCACAAAACATGTACCGCCAGGTCCCAGTACCAAAGCATGTGGTTGTGATTTTGCTAGTGTTCTTGATCGACGGCATCCATCCATTATGGTGTCTGAGGAAGCTGGGTCAACAGGTAAAGGGAGTGTGCAGGCAGTGGGGCTGAGATGTGGGTGTTGAAGACATTTGTAAGTTTGAGGTCACAGACTTACATCTGGATAATGAATTCCAGAATTCCAAAATCTAATTTGTGAAATGCTCAGAACACACAGCAGCTCTTCTATGTAGAGTTGAATGGATTGTATGGAACATAGAAAGGCTGAAAGTGACTAGCGTTCAATTTTCAAGATTGGAGAGGGGGAGGTTGAGGTTGAATGGAATGGGGTAGATTGTGGTAGAGTGGAGTTGGGTAGATAGGCGTAAGGTGGAGTGGGTTAGAATGGAGTGGGGTGGATTGGGGTAGATTGGAATGGGGTGGAGTGGGGTAGATTGGGAGGATTAGAGTAGGGTAGATTGGATTGGAGGTGTGTAGATTAGAGTGTGGTAGATTGAAGAGAGATAAGTGGAGTGGGATAGATTGGTATGGCATGGGGTGGATTGGAGTGGGGTAGAGTGTGGTAGGGTAGATGACAGGGGGTGGAGTGGGGTACATTGGGGTAGAGTGGGGTAGGCTGGAGTAGAGTGGATATGGATAGATTGGAGTGGGTTATATTGGAGCCTGGTAGATTGGAGAAGGGTACATTGGAGTAGGGTAGATTTTAGTAGGGTAGATTGGAGTAGAGTATTGTGGGGTAGATTGGAGTGGAGTAAGGTAGAGTGGAGTGAGGTAGATTGGGTGGATCGGAGTGTGGTAGATTGAAGTGGAGTTGGGTAGATTGTGGTAGATTGGAGTGAGGTAGATTATGGTGTGGTTTGGTAGTTTGTGGTGGAGTGAGGTAGATTGGGTTGGAGTGGGGTAAGTGTGAGGAGTGTGGTAGTTTGGAGTGAAGTGTGGTAGATTGAAGTGGCATGGGCTAGATTGGGTGGATTGGAGTGGAGTTGGGTAGATTGTGGTAGATGAGTGGGGTAGATTGTGGTGTGGTTGGGTAGAATATGGTAGAGTGGGTCAGAATGGAGTGGAGTCGGTAGATTAGAGTGAAGAGGAGTTGGTTAGATTGTAATGGAGATTGGTGTGCAGTGAGGTAAATTGCAATGGAGTGGGTAAATTGGGCTGGAATGGGGTATTTTGCGTTCCTGCTTCCTCCCTTTGTCGCTTTTTTCCTATGTTTCTCTGCCTTACTTTTTCTCCCATTTCTTCCTTTCTCTCTTTCTTGCACTAAGTCAACATCTGATGATGAAAAATAACCCAAAAATGAGTACCAGTATCTGTCTCTTGCAACCACCAGCACAATTTAAGCACTGCGCAATCAGCACTCCACACACTGAACATACAACACCTCTCTTCGCACACCACAAACAAACCCTCAGGGCCGGGCTGGTCCCTACGAGGCACAGAAACCACCAGCAGGCAGGTAAACAAAGGGCTACTTTCAAGGCTGCAAGAGCACAGGGATCCTCAACCACACCGACACTGGAAAGCAACTTTGAGAGAGCAGCGCCCAATTTTATTACAGGTGCAAATATGATATGCTCTTACATATCATATAAATACTTTGATTATTTTCTATGTTTCTCTTCAGAACGGTCTGTACAATGCATGGAGTTTTAGCCACTTTGCTTAAAAAGGTGTGTTGGAAAATTAAATGTTTATCCCATTTGTTATTTTTTTTAAGGCAATGTTGGGGGGTGACTTTACAATCTTTGACTAGGATATGGGTGATATTAAGACATTTTTAGGTCTCGCCTATCCCATTCCGCAAGGAATGGATAGTCAAGAATTATAGGAGGCAAAAAAGTTCTCAAACCATCGGGCAGATTTCAAACAGTTCATGTGAACACAAGCACGCGCATTTCCCCACATCAAAGCCATCAGCCTCCCTCCCACAGGCTTCCCCAGCGTGCGCAGTGCGCGCTAGCCTCAATTCTCCTCCCCCCTAAGTGCTTTCACTTTCACGGCCACTTCAAAGGACTCTGAGGTCTTTATGCAATGTGACTGGTCTTCTAGACAAGCGCTCTGATACCTTAAGGCAAAGTTCGTGCTGCTCAGCAATTCAAACACATGTACCGATATCCTGCTCCTTGTGCCCAGCACCGGACAAGCTTATTGTGCCATGCTCAGTAGGAAAATGGGCAACACAACGTATAAGTACTCGATGCATGAGCAGCAGAAATCCTGTGACCATAACGTTATCAAACTTGATCAGCCAATCTGCGGGGGGGGTGCTTGAAGAGGACGTGGGAGTCGTAGTGAGAATGATGATCTGCAGGCCCGACCAGAGACGGTGTTCCAACTCAGCTCCTCTGCAACACAGTGCCACAACTTAATACCAACCAGACCCCCAACCATGAGGAAAGCGTCCCCGCAGGCAACATGGGCTCCCCGGGCAAGAAGGACGCCTACTGAACAATAACATGAGCGTGCAGACGGGACACATTGCCAACCACGGTGGGTAGGTTCAGAGCAGCATGATTGCACTGTGCCGTGCTCCCTCTTCAGTCTCCACTAATGCTGGAGTATAACAACTGACAGTTTCCTGCATGTACGCATTTCAACTGCCATCAAGGCATATTGTGAGCCTCGGAAACCTCTACATGTTTGGAGAGAGGATATGTCTGGAATACTGGGCCATGCTCTTTGATTTTGAGGGTATATACTTTGTGGCATTCACCAGTTCCTTTTTTTTTTTTAAATATATTTTTTATTTTCAAAGTTAGACACACTTTATATATTATACATTATTCACCATTGATTAGATTTCCATTACTTCATGTATAACAACGATATACAAAAATACATAGATGAATTGTTCCTTACACCCATTACTTTTCATCAGTTTCATACAGGGTTTTGTAAAACAATAATAAAAAACAAAAAACAAAAAAAAAAGTACCCACTCAACCTAATCTCTCCTTCCATCTCGTTATAGGATCCCATATTCTCAAACCCATCAATCTCCCTCTCTTCCCTCTTCGAGCATATACATTCTTCTCTATATTATAAGATGCTAATAAGTTAGCCAACCAACACTGTACTGTCGGCGGATTCTTGTCCAACCAGGCCCTAGCTATCATTAACCTGTATACCGCCATTGCCACAAACATAAACTCCTGCTGCATCCCAACATTATCCCTGCCAACCCCTAGTAGAATCCAAGACGGAGTGAGCTTTATTCGAATCCCTAGTGTACTATCCAGAGACCTCTCAATAGCTCTAAGCAGCGAATGGAGTTGCGGACACGTGGCAAATATATGAATATTGTCAGCCTCAGCGGCATTGCATCTTGAACAGGTAATTCCCGCAGAGCCTCCCCATTGCGTTATCCTGGCTGGAGTAATATATAATGAGTATATAGTTTTGTAATGTTGAGATTGAAGGGAGGATGCACACAATATCGTTCGGCCTAAACCTAATGACTCCTGAAACCAGCTTGTTTCTCCCCTTATTTTCTCTGCCCATTTATTACTATATTTTTCCAGATCGTCAGTTTTCTCTTTTACCAAACTAACATATATTGAACGTATCGAACAATCTCCTGCTGTTCTTATTTACTCTAAGATTTCATTCTTGCTAAATCCTCTTGGTCCTCCTTGTTTACCACCTAGATAGCTTCTAATCTGGAGATACTTAAAAAAGTCCCTATTGCTAAAATCATATTTATTCTTAAGGTCTATAAACTGTACCAACCCCTCCGTTTCAATATATCTCCAATTTGTTCAATCTCTCTTTCTGCCCAATTCATCATAATTTGGTTTCCAAATATCTCCAAAGGGAATGACTTATTTTGATATAATCTTATATATCTATCAAATCTTCCTAATTTACACTTTTTCAGAAATGCATTCCATATTTTAACAGCAGCCAGTAATGTCTTGAATCTCGTTCTTTTAAAGTATCCATAATCTATACAGTTTAGAAAACAGTTTCTCACTTCCGCCCCTACTACCGCCGTATATATTTTTGTGGAAAAACTATCAATCCTTGGATCTCCATCATTTCCTCCTATCAATCCTTGCATATATTGCAAGGCTGCTGCCATATAATACAGTCTGAAATCCGGCGCACCCCATCCTCCCCTCTCTCTAGGTAGAGCCATAAACCTATAGGCTCTACGCGTTTTTCCCTGTGCCCAAATAAACCTGTTACAAATTGCTTCCAGTGTGTTAAACCAACTAACTTAAAAAAATAAAGGAACAGATCTGAAAAGGTACAAAAACTTGGGTAAAATTATCATCTTTATAACATTGGTACACCCCACCAGTGACAAATGTAGATTGTTCATTCTTTCCAGATCCCTTTTTACTTGTGATATTAATGGAGTCATATTGTTACCCACCACCAAATCTAGATTTGCTGCTATTGCCACCCCTAAGTATATTGCTGAGTTAACAACTCTATCATCGTTACAATTCACCTGACTATTTACAACAATCTGCGTTTTACTTCTGTTGAGACTATATCCAGAAACCTGTCCAAAATGTTGAGCCTCCTCTTCCGTTACCCTGATTGCATCTCTGGGATCAGGTGTTAATATGGCTACGTCGTCCGGCAAGATGGCCGCTGAGAAGTCGCACTATCTCCATCTCCTGCAAAAGACTTAGAATGCTGTGGATCCTTATGGCTAGATGGCCGGTAATTGCTGGTGGCAGAAAGGTCTAAAGGAATATCTGCAACTGATAAAGCACCTAACTGGGGGTGAACCTGCCTGGCACTGGCTGAAAGCGAGGTGGTTACGCTGGGCTAGCAGTGTGGAGAACAGAGTTGCTAAAAAGTCGTTTTTCAAGATGCCCATGCGGAGCACTAAGCCGGATAAGAAAAAAGAAATGCCGGAGTTACCAGCTGTAAAGAAACCTGCCATCGTGAATACACCAACCACTGATCCGGTTGTCAGCAAGTCAGGGAAATCTCTTGGGGCGATACGGAAGAATCCCGCTGTCCCAGCCATGGTTGTCAGGAGGAAGACGGAGCTACTAGGCAAGACGGGAGAGGCAGCAGGGAGCGCGTCTGCAAGCGCCGCGGAGCTCCGAAATCCGAAACGGAGCAGAGCGGACAGGTTGAACAAAGGAGCAGATACACAGAAGATGAAAGATCCGGCAATGCGGCAACCTACCCTAAACGAGGTTTTTTCCCCGAAGATCCCAGGGCAGACCGAAGGAACAAAAGTACAGCAGGAGATCAGCCTGAACGTCCTCGAGGACGCTACGAAGACAGCGCTGAACGTCGGAAGCCAAGTTGCTAGGCAACGCTCAGATCTCGAGAATGGTGAGCAACGCGAACAAGGCGCCGAGACTGAGCGGACGCCCAGTCAGGAGCTCAACAAAGAGAATGAGCTGCGGAAGGTGGTAGCACCAGAGGACACACCAGAGGTACAGCCAGAGGAACAAGAGGTGCGTACAGAAGGACTAACAACTAAAGGGGGCGAAATGAGAAAAGACAGTAATACCAAGTTGCCAGGGTGCATAGACCAGGGAAACACTGACATGCCGGAGGCTTTACTGCTAGTAGAGGCTGAGATGAACTCTGAGAAACTTATAAAGCAGCCGGAAAATGCATGGGGCAGCAGAGGCAGCTTGACTGGTAAAAATGATCAGGAAAGAGATTCTGGCAGAAATGCAAAAGAATGGGGTGAAGGTGCCTCATTAGAGAGAGAGAGTGTTTCTTTTCTGTGAATGAAGGTACAGAGTCAGAGTCCCTAGTTTCAGAGAGCCCTGAAGAGAAGGAGGAGGATGAGGAGGATGAGGAGGGCTCAGTTTCTGGCTCAGATACCTCGGGAAAAAACTCCACGCAAAGGAAACAAATCCCTAGATCAAGGAGACGGGCTACAGGATCTCCTTCTCAGACTGAAAGGCGTCTAGAATGGGACTACTCAGCTACCTCGCAGGAATATCAGGACACAGATGGAGCTGGTGTGGCGGGGGGTTCCGCTCGCAGCGATTCTTTTGAGATTCTATTCACTACTCTAAAACAAATGCAAGGTGAAGCAAGGGCAGATAGCCGTAGAGCGAGACAGGATACAAAGAAAATTCAAGGCTCCCTGAGGAAAATTAACAACCTGTATAAAGAAGTAGTGGATAGAGTGACAGAGGTAGAAGAACGTACAGGAAAATTGGAGGATGACGTTGGGGGCTGGCAATCCTTTAAAACCGATCACGAGAAGATGGCAGAGGACCTACGCTGGAAGATGGAGGACTTTGAGAATAGGCAAAGACGGAACAATGTCAGAATTTTGGGTGTGGCAGAAGGGTCAGAAGGGCAGGATATAAGACAATTTGTCGTAGAATTATTAAAAGGGGCCTTTCCAGAATCTCAGTGGCAATGGGAAAGGGAGGTGCAGAGGGCACATCGGTTCCCCTTTGTGTTAAAGAAAGGACAGGCTAGGGAAGGCAAAGGGGTGCTACCTAGAGCGATTCTGGTCAACATAGGAAATTATTTGCTAAGGCAGGAGCTTATAGACAAAGCTAGACCTGATAGTAAACGCTCATTTAAAGATATCACATTTTTCACGAGACCTGATTTTTGCCACATGACGGTAGAGCGCAGATGGAAACTGCGACAAATGATAGCACCTTTTCAGGCTTTAGGGGCAGAAGCGTACCTTCTCTATCCTTCTAGACTCAAAGTGATCATAAAAGCGAAAACTTGGATGTTCCCCCTCGGAGATTAACGCCCAGCACTTCTTAGAACAATTGAAGGAGCAGAAAGCAGACCAGGGAAAGGGATGAAGAAAGCTGGTTACTAATAGTATGAGCTGAGGGCTCACAGGGGGTAAACCCAAATGTAGTAACACAGCACGAGGATAGTAGGACAGTAGGTATAAGGCAGGAGGGGGAAGCGACACGCACAACTTGACGCAGTCACATATAGCTCGCTCCCACCCCTATAGGGGTGGGAGGGAGGGGGGAGATAAAGGGGGAGGGATGGCAGGAAAGGTTGGGGAGGGCAAAGGGGGGGGAAGAAAAGAGACACGAAGGGTTGGTGATTTAAAATTGGCACAGCACACTGGGAAAGAAAAAAAGATGACATACATGCAAGATATACAAGACATGCAGGTATACATAGTATATGTATCATACCCACGAGTAAATAAAGCAGATGGGGCACACATTGGTAACAGAAATAGTTTCAAATGTCATGTAGGATAGCCTCAATAAACGTCTGTGGTTTGAACGACCTAAATAAAAGGCATAGAGTTGCGGCATTATTAAATACTCTAAAACTAGATCTGATTTGTCTGCAAGAGACTCACATAGAAGGTACTAAGGCATACCTTATGGAACAGTTGGGATTTGCGGTTTTGGCAAAAACAAATCAAGGTACAAAAACTAGAGGGGTGGCTGTGATGGGTAGAAAGAGAGATATAGAGGTAAAGAGGAAAAAGGAAGATCAATGGGGTAGATGGGTTATATTAGAATTAGTATTTAAGGGCGAGACAATTATGCTGGCTTCAGTCTATGGGTCTACGGATGATGATCTGGACATTTTTCAATATCTGGATGTGGAGATGGCACAATGGCCGGAACCAATAATATGTTGTGGTGATTTTAATATACATGACCCAGATAGCTCATTCTCACAACCAGGGATCCAATACCGAGGCAGAAAGAAAAAAACACTTAGAGCTTTGTCAGAAATGGTATTAAACAATGCCTTGATAGATCCTTGGATAAAATGGCACCCGAATTTGGATGGCAGCACCTTTTTTTCAGCTCCACACCAAGTTTTAGTAAGGTTGGATTATTTTTTAATTTCGAGTAGTCTAGTAATAGGTTCAGAAATAGAAAAATACCCACGTATTGTATCGGACCACAACCCATTAGTATTAACAGTTAAATTAGGTCAAACCCAAAGAAAAGAGACACATTGGACTTTTGAAAGGGCTCTGTTGCAGGATCAGGAATATAGAAAAATTATGATAAATTGGATGACGAGTTATTGGGATATAAATAGAGACACGGCATCTCCAGGCGTAGTTTGGGATGCCTTTAAGGCTGGGGTTAGAGGGGAGACAATGAGCTATGTCTATTCGAGACAAAAGAAGGAGAAACTGAAGGTAGAAGAAATGAACAGAAACATCACGAAAGTCGAAGATGAATTAGAATTGGCTATCAGACAAAACTCCCCGATTGATCATATATTGCTGAAAGGTATAGCACTAAGGGCAGAGGCAGCAGAAGAGATTGCCAAGAGAACAGTAGAGAAATATTTGGCAAGGAAGGAGAGCGTTTACGAGTTTAGTGAGCGGGTGGGCCATATCTTAGCCGTGCGGACTAGACAGAGAGGAGCAGCAGCAGACATTAGGGAGATTACAGATGCACAAGGGAAAATGGTACAAGATGCAGTCCAGATAAGGGAGGTATTTAGGCAATACTATGTAGGTCTGTATGATGCAGACGATACGGTAGGAATGGAGGATGTAGAAAGCTATCTGAGTGAAATACCCTCTTCAAAGTTATCAATGGTGGATAAGGATTGTCTAGAAGTAACATTTCAGCTAGAGGAGTTTGTGGCAGCAGTAGGAGATATACCAGCAGGGAAGGCTGCAGGTCCGGACCAGATACCATTGGAATTTTATAAAACATTTCAGCCAACACTACTAGGGGATATATTTAATATAATGTTGTTGGCGCAGAAGGGGGAGTCAATACCGGAATCATGGGGAGGAGCAGACATTATAGTAATTGCAAAGAAAGGGAAACCAATAAATATTACAGGCTCATACCGGCCAATCACGTTGATGAATTCAGATGTCAAGATCTATTCCAAGATGCTGGCTAAAAGACTATCAAGTGTGGTAGAAAGCTTGGTTTGTCCCTCCCAACATGGTTTCATTCCGGGGAAAGGAACAACACAACATATAAGACAGGTTATAACAATGTTTGATGCAGCAAATACCCTAGGAGACGCTATGGTTGCTTTATTTCTAGATGCTGAAAAGGATTTTGATAGGGTCTCCTGGGGTTTTTTGTGGGCAGTTATGAGGTGGTGTGGAATAGGAGAGAGGTTTATAAAAGCTATACAAACTCTGTATATAAATCCGACAGCTAAGATAAGAGTTAACAGAGGACAGTCGGAAGCTGTTAGAATAAGGAGGGGGACAAGACAGGGTTGCCCTTCATCTCCCTTGTTATTCGCACTATATCTTGATCCCTACTTGCGCAGATTGGAGAGTAATCTAAATATACCGGCAATGAGTATAAATGGCTGCAGAGTAAAAACACTGGCATTCACCAGTTCCTATGGAATTCTAGCCCTGCTAACCCCCTCATCATTCTCTCTGGCAGTTCTCTGATGTTTGGTGCAGGAGTGAAGTATCCAACCCCTGTTTTCTGATATAACAGCTCATCTGCTTATTTGTGGTTGCATGAGTGAGTATTGGAGGTGGGAGGATTATGGCATAAGGGAATAAGGTGGAAGGAAGAGTTAATTATAATTGCCTCTTGCGTCCTCTTCCCCTACCTGCAGGTTGCACACACCATAGTTGACCTTTAAAGACACGCTGACAAACCATATCCTCCAGTGAAGTCTCAGCATGAAATGCCAGTCTGCATTCTTGGCTGTCATTTATTATCTTATCCACTCCCCCTTTCCCCGTGTGTTCAACTTGGGTAGGCAGTTCTTATTTATCCCCGGGTATAACACTAATAGGAGTAGTTGGAATGTTTTCTCTCCATCGCCCATGCCGACCGGATTGCTTATGTTAGTAGTTATGATCTGACAGACCTGACACAAAGTGAACACGGCACATCTGGCCATGCCCATCCCACATCAGGTGTTGCACTGATTAATACAAATAAGTGATGGTGATATACTTCAATTAATCTCAGCTACTGCTAATTACTTAGGAGCCACATCCCAGCCCATCATTTTTTTGTTCATGATACCACCTCCGACATGAACCAGCATTATGTAAATCAGCTGCGGTCCTTCTCCAATAGTAACAGTCCAGATTGAGCTGCCAGACACGGTCTCTTTTGAGCCAGAATACAAGCAACTCCGGACAAGTGTCAATCTATTTGAGCCTCTTCGATGGGGTGCTGCTTCCTTGCATTGGCACAGTGAGCAGGGGACCCACATCACACTTAAAGCATCACAGCGAGGGATAGAAAAAAGTGAAGGGTGGAATGCTAGTCTTTATCTCAGGGACTGTTAATTACTCAGGTTCACATTTCAGTCTTTTTTTGCCAACTGTGCCACCTCAGACAGAGCCCAGCCATAAGCAAATGAACCTTGGTCCTCCTCCTAATAGGAAGAGTCCTGACCAAACTTCCAAGGCAAATCCATACTGAACCAGGAAAAAAAGCAACTCCGCACAAGATTCAGCCAGTTTGGGCCTATTCATCCATTGATTGCCCATGATGCCAGTTCAGACAAGATCCAGCCATATGCAAATAAGCATTGGCCTTACTCCAAAAGGAGCACTCCAGCCTAAACTGCCAGACGAGGACCATTCTTAGCCAGAACACAAGCAATTCCTGACTTGTTTCAGTCTATGTGGGTCTCTTCAGTATGGTGACGTTTACAGTGGCACTGTGAGCAGGGGCCCCTTGAATGAGTATGCCCATCGCACTTAGGCTGTTGCACTGAGACTCTAATTCACCATGGAGCACATATGTGGACCTGCCAATAAAGTATATGTAGTTAAGTGCAATGCCACAGCAGCCAATGCACATGGTCTGTTTGGTTAGGGCTGACATACGAAAAAGTAGACATGGCACAGGATCCCTTTGGGTTTGGGTGGGCTTTAGATTCATCTGCTGTGGAATTGGATGTGTTGGTGTTAGGACTGGGGTACAGAAGGGTAGCCAGAGCTCAGTGTCTGTTGAGGTTACGGTGGCCATAGGATGTAGTTGCTGGTCTGTTTGGTCTGCTCAGGTTAAAGTGGGGGTTGGATAGGCTAATTAGGCACAGGGTCTATAGGGGGACATCACTTCTGGAATACAAATTGAAATCAATGTATAAATGTAATTTCGTATGTAGCTTATTTTAGAACTAGTTTGTGGAGATGTGTCTGATGACAGTGGCACCCTCTCAATGTGAGTACAGAGGTCATAGTTTTCATCACTTGTACATATAGTGTTCTCCTCATCAGGCATTGGTACTCCGCAACTCATTGCAGTGTTGTGTGGCCTGCAAAACCTTAAGGATATGCAATACACACTTACTCAGGTTTATATGACTTCTCCATTTCAGTGCAGACAAAGGAAATAGGTCGACACTTTGTCAAATAAATGCTGCACAGTTTTGTGTGTTTGTATGTGAGCCCTGCTGCATGTTTGCTCCTGTGCAACGGCTTATGCTATCAGAGGTGCCATGAGGTATGGCATCAGAAGATGTCCAGAATTACCTGCAGGGAATTTACAGGTGTATAAAAAATAATAATAACTTACACCTACACTACACAGGTTGCATCGGGCGCGATTTTTTTCGGAGCCGGTTTGCCGATCTGCATTGGCGCATTTAATTTTCAGCTAAAATAGTTTTATCTATTTGTCAGTTTACACTTGTCATAGTCTACAATCATAACTGTATGAGCGCCCTTATTAATTTGCGTAATATGTCTTCTGCCTAAATAATATTAAATATGAGTTTTTCATATAATTATTGGTACATGGGTAATGTGGAATATATATATAGTCTCTGTTCCTTTTCTTTCTTTAGGATCTCTCCCAATTTTAAATGAACAAACTTTATTTTTAAGTTTGGCTCATGAACCATTTTTTGGATTATAGTGTCTATTACCCCAGGTTCTTGTTCTAGGGTTGCCCGTGTTGTTTGGAAACCCATCTTTATTTGCTAGCATTAGTAAGGATCGGACTCAGATGAATATATGATGTTACATCGCAGTGTTTACACAGCGATACATTTACAACGCAGGCATTAAAACGCAAGTCATTACAACGACTTGCGTTGGAGGGCGCTGGATTTAGGAGTAGTATGATTTACTATTCCAACTCCAGTGTACGTATAGTAGGAAAGGTTTTAGAATAGTAAATCATACTATTCCTTAGGTTTGAGCATCATCCAGCACAAGTCATTGTAATGACTTTCTTTCTAATACCCGCGTTGTAAAGGTATTGCGGTGTAAACACCGCAATGTAACCAATGTTTCCCCTCTCAGATTGTGATGCGTAGCCATGGACATTTCACTAATAAGATGTCATGTAATTTCAATCAAGGTTTATGGGAGCTACAATAGTTTTATTGCTGATACCAACCATGATCCCTTGAATTATTTACTTCATTGGTGACCATCCACAGTAGAAAATTTCCCTGGATTTGACAGCCATTTTGTGCACATGTCCTCCTAATTTGAATATTGAGGATACTTCCGTGAAATTTCCAGACACTTCAGTGATTTTTCTAGACATACCGAAAGATTTCATTCCAAGTTTCAGTGCCTGATGCACACCTGACTTTGAATTACTTCTTGTTCATTAAGATTTATTTGAAAAACAGTGGACGCTCCTAGATATGGCTCTGTCCTGAATATGACCCTAAGAATACCACTGGGTCGAAACGCTGTCGACGTCAGTAATGTGGCCTAAATGAAAGAGGACACAATTATTGTATTGTGTGTTTTTGTTTTATTTTGAAATCTGTTGTTTGTACTTTTTCCTCAGCCACTATTTGTCAGTTTACACCTGTCATAGTCTACAATCATAACTGTATGAGAGCCCTTATTAATGTGCGTAATATGTCTTCTGCCTAAATAATATTAAATATGAGGTTTTTTTATATAATTATTGGTACATGGGTAATGTGGAATATATATAGTCTATGTTCATTTTCTTTCTTTCGGTTCTCTCCCAATTTTAAATGAACAAACTTTATTTTAAAGTTTGGCTCATGAACCATTTTTTGGATTGTAGTGTCTATTACCCCAGGTTCTTGTTCTAGGGTTGCCCGTGTTGTTTGGAAACCCATCTTTATTTGCTAGCATTAGTAAGGATCGCACTCAGATGAATATATGACGTTACATCGCAGTGTTTACACAGCGCAACCCCAGCATCACTCAACCCAACCCCAGCATCCCTCATCGCAACCCCTGCATCCCTCAGCGCAAACCCTGCATCACTCAGTGCAACCCCAGCATCACTCAGCGCAACCCCTGCATCACTCAGCACAACCCCTGCATCACTCAGCGCAACCCCTGCATCACTCAGCGCAACCCCTGCATCACTCAGCGCAACCCCTGCATCACTCAGCACAACCCCTGCTTCACTCAGCGCAACCCCTGCATCACTCAGTGCAACCCCTGCATCACTCAGCACAACCCCTGCATCACTCAGCGCAACCCCTACATCACTCAGCGCAACCCCTGCCTCACTCAGCGCAACCCCTGCATCACTCAGCGCAACCCCTGCATCACTCAGGGCAACCCCTGCATCACTCAGGGCAACCCCTGCATCACTCAGGGCCACCCCTGCATCACTCAGGGCAACCCCAGCATCACTCAGCGCAACCCCAGCATCACTCAGCGCAACCCCTGCATCACTCAGCGCAACCCCTGCATCACTCAGCGCAACCCCAGCATCACTCAGCGCAACCCCTGCATCACTCAGCACAACCCCTGCATCACTCAGCACAACCCCTGCATCACTCAGCGCAACCCCTGCATCACTCAGTGCAACCCCTGCATCACTCAGAGCAACCCCAGCATCACTCAGAGCAACCCCAGCATCACTCAGAGCAACTTTTTAGAAAGACAAGGGACCCCTATAATTACAGCTAGCTATAAAATAGGGAAATAAACTAATGTAAGGAAATTATAGCTAGGAAAGGATATCTATCAAAATATATTTGGACACAAATACCAATCTTGCTAGAGAAATATATAATTATCTCAATAGGACACCCTATAACCACAATATAGACTCTAGAAAAGAATATAGTGATATATTTATTGATTTATTTTCGAATATAATTATTATGTTCCATATTTCTTTTCAAGATAGAGGTTACATATACATTTCACATATAATCATTTCATAGGTTAGATTTTAACAGTCAATATATACAAATCCGATTAATGGACGGTGCGTTGATTCAGGCAGTGCTGCAGATGTCTACAACGCGCGTTTCGGCATACACGCCTTCATCAGGTAGCCGTCTATTGCACTATAAAATATACAATGTCGGTATCATTAGTTATTATCAGGGTGTCTACTTAATGAATAGCAAAATTAACAGCAAGAGGTATTTAGTTGGACAACAATTTAAAATGTGTCTACTTGCACTACATGTGATCTACAAACGTTAAGGAAGTCACCATATATACAATAGAAAAAATTCATACATTTACACACATATATGTACAGTATATAAAAAATATATTCTTATATACACTAATTTACAAATATATACAACTGTGCCTTGCATTCTACGAAATACAATATATACATATTTATATCCATAAACAATATGTGAATGGCATATGGGTTATGCTATATTGGGGTGGTCTTATCAGCAGTACATTTATTAATACATAAAGCGCATGTTCTTACCAAAGTAGCTTATTCAGGAATGAAGTAAAGATGTACTATGGCTTCAAGTGTCTCTCTTCATTGATTTTTAAAACTGTAAAGAATAAATAGCGTTTGATGTATGTAGCCTTACTTGCTGGACATAAGAAAGCCTTCTATTACATGCAAGAATGAACAGTTCGACGTCTATGATACTAAGCTGTGAACAGAAGATAATTCAACTCGGTAGGATGAAGTGGTTCTAATGGATAATTATTTCTCAGTTGGTTACGGCATAAATAAGCCGAGACAAGGAGGGAGTATATATAGTCTCAGAGCAACCCCAGCATCACTCAGAGCAACCCCAGCATCACTCAGCGCAACCCCAGCATCACTCAGCGCAACCCCAGCATCACTCAGCGCAACCCCAGCATCACTCAGCGCAACCCCTGCATCACTCAGCGCAACCCCTGCATCACTCAGCGCAACCCATGCATCACTCAGCGCAACCCCTGCATCACTCAGCGCAACCCCAGCATCACTCTGCGCCATCACAGCATCAATCTCTGCAACCATTCAACAACAACTGGTTCAAATATGTTCTCTGAATGTTTCAAACTTTATTACAAATGTCACAAAAAGATGTTAATATTTCACTTCTGAGATTGGATTTTCATCACAATAAAATACACTAAAAATAATCTTCACAAAAGTTATTTACAAAAGTTTAAGCTATTGCCATTATACATTAGAATCACTTTTATTTAAATATTAATTAAAAAAAAAAATTAAAAGCCATTGTTATTTGTAATATCAATACATTTAACTCACGTAAATACAAAACATGTTGCATTACAAATGCTATAGGTGTCACATTTGCGAAAGTTATAACTATTGGCATTGTAAATGACAAAGCTATTAATTTAGCTATTTTCAAAACCAAGACATAAATAAAAAAAATTGTCATTTACAAGACCAATAGCTCAAACTTTCATAATGCGAGACCTATTGCATTGAAAATGCTTGTTAGGTTTTCTTCCTGCACATAGTCCAGTCCTTGCACCATGCACACACACTTTGAAACATGCTGCTCTGTTGCAAGCACTAATTAACACAATCTCACAAAAGGCACCCCACTCAGCACCAGTGGCCTCTGCTAAGGAACGGGGTTCGTGGGGCGTTAAGAATTGTGTTGGGTGAAGGGGGTTTAAAAAAAATTCACTTACCTGGTTACAGCTGCTTCCTCTCCTCTTACTCTTGACTCTCTGATGCAGGAAGCTCCCAGGCTCGCCTAAGCCAATCACAACGCTGCTGTGACGAGTATGACAAACACAAGAAGATGATGGACATATCGTCGAAACTTTGCAGACACTCACCCCAGTCACAGTTCTGGGTTGAATCCATCATCATTCTTTAGCTCACTTTGCCATCCCAGTTCAGACATAGCTATATGCAAATCTGTCTCGACCCTGTGCCTCATGGGAACCGTCCAGCCCGAACTGCCAAGCCATGTCTTTCCTGGACCGGAAACAGGCATCCTGGGACCGGTTTCTGGGTAACACCCGTCATCAGCCAGGCTAGCTTGAATCCAGTGGCACAGTGAGCAAGGGACCCACGTCTGGGCATACCCTGCCAACTTAGGGCGAACAAAGCAAACACAAGCTGATGATGGACGGAGAGTCGAAACTTTTCAGACACTCCCCTCCAATCACAGATCTTGGTTGGATCCATCTTCATTCTTTAGCTCACTTTGCCACCCAAGTTCATACATAGCTATATGCAAATCAGTTTCGACCCTGTGCCTGGCCTGGCAGTTCAGGCTGGCCTGTTCCCATTGGGCGCATTGTTAAGACTGATTTGCATATGGCTGGATCTAAACTGGAATGGCATGGTGAGCAAAACAACAATGGATTTAGGCAGATATCTCTGTACTGGGTGAATGTACGACATTGTTCAGCATTCTGTCCATCAATGGTTGTTTTTGCAGGTGACAAGTATGACAGCACCGTTGTGATTGGTCTGAGCAGCCTATTTGGCTGCCCAGGCAGTGCCTGGTAGCCTTAGGACAGTGCTCCACCCGGAAGTGCAACACATCCAGGTGAAGAAATGCTAAGTGTGCATGACAGTTTGGCCGGTCCAAGACGGCTGGCCAAAGAGTTATGCGCACTTAGTAGTGCCCATATCACTCCTCCTCCTGTGAAACAGCCGAGCCCAACCCGGCTCCGTGCAGACAAATAAAATAATAATATACTTTTCCTTATTGTAATACTCTGCGAGCAGTGGAGCAATGCTCCTACGCCTTAGCGGATGAGCCGCGCTTCTCAGCACAACCCGGTGCAACAAACATTCACCACTATAGTGGGAATACCCAAGCCGACTTTAACGCAGTACCCCTTTAAGAACATTTAGATGCACTTAACCCCACACTCTCTTCCCCACCATGCTTCCACCTTCCTTCATTCTGCCCCACACTCACCCAATAGACCTGCTCGCCCGTCCGCCCCTTCAAGGTAGCTTCTGCTTTTGCATCTGATTTCGGTGCATATGTTTCGTTGTCTCAGAGTGTGTTCTTGATTGCATGTTTATCCCAATATAAAGTGCTCCCATGTGAGAGTATCTCCAGTTCAGTGACTTTCCAGTCCATGCTACATCAGCTCAGTGTCACAGCATTCCCAGTGCTTAATTTGAGCAAGTAGTTTCTGGTGCTCCACAGCACCACTTTTCTTTGGTTTCCAGAGCTGGGGCACTTATTTATCAACACTGCACTTATGACAGTCTGCCACATGGTGGTGCTCCTCATCTAATTTAGAAAGGAGCATTATAACGGGTGTTTATGAATACAATACAAAGTAAAAATTACTAATACCTGCTATCCCGGCCAATTCTTTAGTTTTGGGGACCTGGAATAATCAGAACTGTTGCACTTGCAGGCGAGAGAGATGGGTAGTAGTTTTGGCAGCGATGACTGTGGCAATGGGTGGTGCAAGCTGCAGAGGCTTCATGGTCAGAGCCCTGGCACTTGTTTTACAAATCAAGCACTGAGCATTCCATGTCCCTGTGTGGAGTAAATCCCTATGGGAGACCATGTTCTGTTGTCAACATTTGTGAAGTGTATTTCTGTCAATTGTAGAGACTTGTGTTGGTAGAATGGGGGGGGGTAGATTGTAGTGGGATATATTGGGGTAGATTAAAGTGGAGTGGGGCAACTTGAGGAAGAGTAGTGTTCAGTGGATTGGGATAGATTGGAGTGGAGTGAGGTAGATTGGAGTGGGGAGGAGTAGATTGAAGTGAAGTGGGGTAGATTGACGAGGGGTGGGGTATATTAGGGTGCAGTGCAAAAGAATAAAGTGGGGGTATATTGGAGTGGGATAGCTTGGTGGATTGTGGTAGGGTAGGTTAGAGTGAAGTGGGATAGTATGGATTGCAGTGGGGTAGATTGGAGTGAGATAGATATGAGTGGGGTAGATTGGAGTGAGGTAAATTGGGTGAGGGTGGGGTAGATTGAAGTGGAGCAGATTGGAGTGGAGTATATTGGGGTAGACTGGAGTGAGCGGATTGGATGGAGTACATTGGTGTCAGGTAGTTTGGGATGGAGTGGAGAATGGTAGATTGGAGAGGGGTGGGGTAGAGTGGAGTGATGCTGATTGGGGTGGGATGGGTTAGATTTGACTGAAGTGGGGTAGATTTGAGTGGCATGTGGTAATTTGGAGTGGAGTTGGGTAGATTGGGTAGAGTAGAATGGGGTGTGGTAGGTTGGGGTAGAGTGGAGTGGGGTAGATTGGCTGGATTGGAGTGAGATAAATAGGGGTACAATGGATTGGGGTAGATTGTAGTAGAGTTGGAAAGATTGGAGTGGAGTTGATACTGGAGTGGAGTGAGATAGATTAGGGAAGAGCGGCATGGGGTAGATTGGACTGGAGCGGAGTGATTTGGGCTAGGGAGTGGGGGAGATTGGAGTGGGGGAGATTGGAGTGGGGTAGATTGAAGAGGGATGATTGGAGTGGGGTAGTTTGGAGTAGGGTAGATTGAAGTGGGGTGGAGTGGCGTGGGTGGTTGGACTGAAGTAGAGAGGGGTGGAGTAGATTGCAGTGGGGGTGGATTGGAGGAGGGTATTGTGTGGTGGAGTGGAGCGGGATATGGTAGATTGGAGTGGGGTGGAGTGGGTTAGATTGGACTGCACTGGGGATTTGAGTGGCATGTGGTAGATTGGAGTGAAGTGGAGTGTGGTAGATTGGAGTGAATTGGAGTGTGGTAAATTGGATTAGAGTGGAGTGGGGTAGATTGGGTGGATTGGAGTGGGGTAGATTAGGGTGGAGTGGAGTTGGATATACTGGAGTGGAGTAGAGATTGGAGTGAGATAGATTGGGGAAGAGTGAAGTAGATTAGAATAAAGTAGATGGGGTAGATTGGAGTGGGGTTGATTGGGGGTAAATTGGGGCGGGGTAGATTGAGATAGGAAAGATTGAGGTGGAGTGGGCTGGGGTAGATTGGAGTGGGGTGGAGAGGGTCAGATTGGAGTGTAGTCGATTGGAGTGAAGTAGGGTGGGGTAGATCTGGGTAGAGTGGGGTGGTATGTATTGGGGTGGAGTGGGGTAGATTGGGAAAGAGTGGAGTGCAGAGGATTAAAGTAGAGGGGGGTAGATTAGAGTGGAGAGGAATACATTGAAATGGAGTTGGGTAGATTAGGTTGGAGTGGGGTAGAGTGGACTGGGATACACTGGGTGGATTATGTTAGGGTAGCCTGGAGTGAAGTGGGATAGATTGGAGTGGAGTGGGGTAGATTGGAGTGAGATAGATAGTAGTGGGGTAGTTTGGAATGGGTTGGATTGGGGTAGATTGAAGTTGAATGGGATAGATTGAAGTGGAGCACGCTGGAGTTGAGTTGGATAGAAAGGTGTGGTGTAAATTGGAATGGGGTGAGGTAGATTGGAGTAGAGTGGAGTAGATTGGAGTGCAGTAGATTGGAGTGGGGTAGATTGGTGTGGGACAGAATTGATGGGATGGAGTGGAGTGGAGCGGGATATGGTAGATTGGAATGGGGTGGAGTGTGGTAGATTAGTGTAGAGTGGAGTGGGGTAGATTGGATGGATTGGAGTGGGGTAGATTGGGGTAGGGTGGAGTGGAGTAGGGTAGATTAGGGTGGAGTGGAACGGGATAGACTGGGTGGATTACAGTAGGGTAGATTGAAATGGAGTGGGGTAGATTGGGGTGGTTTGGAGTGGGATAAATTGTAGTGGGTGGATTGGAGTGGGGTAGGGTGGGGTAGATTGCAGTGGGGTGGGGTGGAGTAGCATCGACATGGGTAGATTGGAGGGGAGTATATTAGAATGGAGTAAATAGAGGTAGATTGGAGTGGGTAGATTGGGTGTAGTGGGGTAGATTTGACTGGGTGGATTGAGGTGGAGTGGGTTAGATCGTAGTGGTGTGTGGTAGTTTGGATTTAAGTGGAGTAGGATAGATAGTGTGGTAGTTTGGAATGGGGCAGATTGGAGAGGAGTGTTATAGAATGTGTGGATTGGAGTGTGGTAGATTGGATTGGAGTGTGGTAGATTGGAGTGGAGTGGGGTAGATTGTGGTAGATTGGAGTGGGGTAGATTGTGGTGGATTGGAGTGGGGTAGATTGTGGTAGAGTGGGGTAGATTGGAATGGAGTGGGGTAGAATGGAGTGGAGTCGAGTAGATTGGAATGGAGTTGGTTGGATTGGGGTACAGTAGAGTGCGGTGGATTTGGGTAGATTAGAGTGCATTGGAGTGGAGTGAAGTAGACTGAAGTAAATTGGAGCAGAGTGTGGTAGATTTGAGTGGAGTGCAGTAGATTGGGGTGGGGTGGAGTTGATTGAGGTGGGGTTGAGTTGATTGGGTTAGGTTGGAGTGGAGTGGGGTACATTGGGGAACAGTGGAGTGCAGTAGATTAGATTGGGTATATTGTAGATGAGATGGGTAGATTGGATCGTAGTGGGGTAGAGTGAAGTGGGGTAGATTGGGGTGGGGTCGGTAAATGGGGATGGGGTTGATTTGAGTGAGGTAGATTGGAGTGGGGTTGGTTAGAGTGGAGGGGGTAGTTCAGGTATAGTGGGGTACACTGAAGTAAAGTAGATTGGGGTAGATTGTAGCGAAGTGGAGTAGGATGGAGTAGATTGGGGTACATTGGTGTGGATTGGGACAGATTGGTGTGGTATGGGGTAGATTGGAGTGGGATAGTTGGTATGAAGGGGAGAGGATTGGACTGGTGTGTTGTGTTGTGGAGTGAGCTGCATAGATTGGAGTGGCATGAAATCAAGTGGTGTGGCGTGTCACAGAATGTCTTAAAGTGGAGGGGCGTAGAATGGAGTGGCATGTCGTAGAATGGAGTGGTGTGGCATAGAGTGGAAGCGCATAGAGTGGAATGGTGTAGCATGGAGTATGCATGGTGTGGTAGTGCACTGCCAGCACAAACAACACAATTTCATCTAAAATGACCATTACATTTGCACCAAAATACGGTTTTACTGCACATAAATAAAGTGTGTGCAAATGTCATCACCTAGTGTATTGATGTGATTTGATCGTATTCAAATATTTGTTTTCAACACACTTCGGAATTGCAACCAAAAATACTACATTTGTACTAATTCTAATATATTATGAAACATCTACACAGTTAATTTTGTTGTTGCGTGCTACGAAAAATAACATCCTACACCCTCTCCTCGTGCATGGGTACTCAGCAGGATTGTCACAAATTCCCACACTTTAAAGTCAGAGAAAGAAAACTAAACACACAATTTACAAGCCCCTTGCGCCGCCGGTGCGTCACTTTTTATGATGCTCTGGCAGCCCCATATCTACGAAGCCACGCCAAGCCACTTTGCATGGCTTTTCATGGCCTCGTGGATATGGTGTAAGGCAACATAGCGCAAGTCGCTGCCTTGCCTTTCACTGTGTCAAGGAGGCGCTCCATGGGCATCGCGGTGGGGGTTCCCAAGCAACACCCATGGGTTTTGATGCTTTCCCAGATGTACAAAGATCTGTAAACCTCGGCATGTATCAAAAGTGTATGCCTCCCCAGGGTAGGCGTAAAAAGGAGAAATATCTTTATTTCTCCTGGTTTTTTAGTCTTTCCATGTGTGCTGTATGCTGTCCCTTCCTGCACAAAAACAATCCTGCCAGCAACGCCATGCAGCATTCTGCCATGGTGCAAGGGTGCTGCATTGGCACTAGTAACCAAATTGTGTGCCTGTTCTGGTTGAAAGGACAGGAATGCACTGTATCTCATAAGGACGGTGCAATACTGCCCTTTTGATTTGGTGTAGGGCAGCACAGCAAAATGACTTGCAGCACTGCCCTACACCAAATCATTGTAAATGAGGCCCCCATTTTCTTGGAAGAGAGTGCCTGACATTTGGACTCTGTATTTGAATGCACGCCAAATGTGACAAGATTAGAAAAAGATTTAAAGTCCTGTTTACCGAAAGCGAGTTCGTGGAAGAATACAGTAAACCAGGTTTAGCAACAAGAGGGACAAACTCAAGCCGGACAGCGTCAAGCAAATAAAGCCAGCAAACAGAAAGCCAGAAAATGTGATTTACAATCCACAAAGCCAGTGGTAAGCAATGGGCAGAATGCATTCCAGAGGAAACTTTCTGAATGTCCTCAAGATGTCTTTAGCAAACCAGACACGACCTAAAAACGTCTACCACGTCCAAAAATGCTAACATTGTATGGGCCGTACCACAGTGCTGTGGTATCTCGCATCACTGTTACCTTCCCCTGTTTAGTTCAACCCATCATAGTTATATTGTTCATAGAATGTTATACTTTGTACTTACCTGAGTATTCCAGTCAGTTGGTTGGAGATCTGATTGTGAATGGGGTTGTTTCATTAAAGCTCCCTCAACTTTGCATTGCCTATCGGTGCTTTGTTACTTTGTGGGTAGCCGGTATTAGGTATCTGATGGGCAAGAGGATAAAGGGCAGGAGTAAAAAGGGGTTTGGGGGACAGAGCAGGAGGTAGCACTGAACAGAGCCAAGTGAGGTAGCTGATGGCAGGGCCGGCCGTTGGATTGCCCAAGCTGGGCCCACACCCAGGGCGCCAGAGGAGGTGCACAGAGCTACCTGCATTAAGGTCATGCATCAATCTTCCTGCGACATGGATCAAACGATTCACCTTGAAGTTCGTGTAATCATGTTATCCAATTGGCCACAGGAACCTGTGTTTAACACTACCTGAAGCCTCACACTTCCTGTCCTTGCCCTGCCGGGTCTTTCTGCCACCCGTCCTCAACAACTTGGCATCATGGAGGGGCAGAGCTCTGGGTGATTCAGGTGAGCTGTGGGAGTAAACCCCGCACTCTGCCCCACTCCCACATGTATGCCATATCTCCCCATACTGTATTCCTTATCATGCCAAAAAAACCCAACTTACACGTTTGTCTGGTGGTGGTCATTAGTTGGCCGTAGTTTATTAGGAATACAAGGAAACGTGTATATATTTTGCATGTTATGTCATAACAAACTTCCTTGGTATTGTCTCTTGGCCCTTCTGGGCCGAGTTCTTTGGTAGGCTGGGTTTCATGGCGCCCCGTTTGCGCAGGAAGGGAGTAGCTTCTGTCCCGGAGTTAGGCCACCTCGCTACCTTGTCCGACTTTGTTGTGCCCTGCCATCCGGCGGGGGCTGGGCTGCGAGCGCCATCTCCATTTGCTACCCCCTCCTTTGGTAGGCCAGGCTACCCAGCCGTGAGGCATCCCAGAGTGGGTGGTTCTACACACCTGTCCTTAGGCCAACTCAAAGGCCGTCAAATGCCCGTGTGGCAAGATTTATGTGGGACAAACAGAACGCAAAATCAAAGTTCGGATTACCGAACATAAGAGCAATATACGTCTTGCCAACATAAGATCAACCATAGCTTACCATTGGAAAGAAGCACGTCACCAGATCGCTCAATTAAGATTCATGATTTTGGAGACTATTCCACAGCGCAGAGACATGGATCCTGTGAAACAAAGACTGAGAGCAGAATATTATAGGATCAAAAAACTTAACTCTACACATCCGATCGGATAGAACATTCATGCTTCCTGTAAATATGGTATCAATGCTATTGCATGGTCTGATGATACATCCTGAGTCCCACCTAGATTAATGAATTATAAGATTGCTGACCTTGTGTAAAGTCTTAATTTTCTCATTTTGCATTTCCTGAGAATGTACATTTAACCTACTTTTTTCTGTGCCTTTACGATCGTTTTTTAAGGTTTTTTCACTTTTTCTGTTATACACATGGTTTACACTTCGTTTTGTGTTTTTCACCTGTACAACGTCATTGTTCCGAGCCGTTTCCTTTCCTTGAAGCACATACACCCATATCACATGGCGTTGACCTTACGCTTCTGTTGGCCAGTTTACTCCGATCACATGACATATTTTGACCTATCACGTTCACCGTGAGTTAGACTACCTGAATCTCAATTGATACACGGCGTTATCCGGTTCCATGTAAGTTTTCCTTAAGCGATTGGAGCTAAATCCGTCTGATATCGTGCATGTTTCACTTTTTTGTCTGCCCGTTTAAACTCGGCACAGTGCTTCGTGTGTTTTATGTTTTATAAGTCTGTTTACTTTTGATTCTCACAGAATTCGTTTAATTTCACCATTCAGCTACCTCAATTCACATCTGTTATGTAGGTTTACGTTCACCCTGTGAGGCACCCTTCTGCCAGGCACTTTTTGCATATTTTTTTGACACTTTCAGGTTCTTTGAATCTCTAGTATGCATGCTCTTCTTAATTATTTGTATGATTATTGATTGATATATTTGTTTTATTCATTGTGGAGTACCTGATTTGGTCCTGTTTAACCTTGTTACAGACCCCTGATGAAGGGTCTTTGTTTGTTGACCCGAAATGCATTGGGTATATAGGAATATACAAAGTACATGAAGACTGCATCATAAGACTGTCATTATGCGTGCCATTTCATTTGTCTATGGATTAAAGATTGAATTTAAAGAATATTTCAAGAAGATTTAAACTTGAAGTAAATAAATTGAATTTTGTGAAGAAACCGGTGTGTTTCAACGTATATTGTGCGCACATTCTGGTGGGCAGACGACTCTCCTGACACCACATCCTCTTAGGCCAACTCACCCAGCCGTGCGGCATCTGAAGGTGAGGACCTATTCTGGCATACAGACCTCCGGTGTGCCTCCGTAACAACCGATATCAGCGTAGTTCTTCACCATGCCGTCTGGGAGGCTGCCGTCTCCCTGCGGCTCCCCCCAACTACGTCCAGTGCTCTTTTATTGGCAACCCGCCAATACCATTGCTCCCCACAGGTTGCTCCAGAACATTCCTATGCCGTCTTCAGAGAGGTGTACTCCATCGCTGCCATAGTATTCCGGGCGGCCTGTGTGGATGAGCCTGTGTCTGATCTGTTTTTTTTTTTTTTAATTAATGTTTGGTGCGTGCATGTGTGTATGTATGAAAGTTTGGTAATGGGTATTGTGAATGGATGTGTTTGTGTAAACGCGTGTAGATGCATGGCTGTGAATGTGTATGTGTGCGTGTGTGTCCCGTCCACTCCCCTCGCTCCTAAACTTACCTGCAGCCACTGATTGGTGCCAAGCAAGGGGCAGTTCTGGGGTCTGCACTGATTCCCACTT
This sequence comes from Lissotriton vulgaris, assembly GCF_964263255.1. Lineage (NCBI taxonomy): Eukaryota > Metazoa > Chordata > Amphibia > Caudata > Salamandridae > Lissotriton > Lissotriton vulgaris. Next base: position 577,057,804 of record NC_141697.1, read on the forward strand.
TGGTCTGCTCAAATGTATGTATGAAAAAACACGGGATTTTTACCTAAGCCTCTATGAATGAATTTAAGCAATGAATGTTTTTTAGGGATAAACACAACTTTATTTGTTTACCCAGATACTTGAATTTATCTCTGATTTATAAACATTTGTTTTGTCTTTTTGCACACAGAAAACGAAAATTGCTATCAACCTCACATATAGCCATATGTGAATTACATTGCAAGTGTGTGAATATTTACAAAAAGTGAATAAGACACAAAATATGTGAAAACAATTGAATCAAAAAAGTGCTCTTGATTAAACCAAAACATGGACAATGAATTAACCTTCAAATATGAAAAGACACATCATTTATCAGTCCTAAGCCAGGGTAAAACGCTTTTTGTGTGTGACCCCTAGCAGACTAAAGCCGACTGAATCAGGAAAACTAAACAGTTAAGAAAACATCAATCGATTCCAATCTTAAATTCACAATAAATGTCCAAAAATAGAAAGCCGACGCGTTTCGAATCCTGTTTACAGATTCACAGGATTCTCCTCAGGGCAGTATAATTCTAGTCCATGAAAACAAGTTCTAAAAAGAAAGAAAGATTGTGTTGTAATTAAAAATGATCCTCGAGCCATTTTTTACATTAAATAACATGGCGGGAGGCGGCATACCTTTGGTGGAACTTATCCAGAGATGCTTTTATGTCATGGACAAAGATGATCTATGCTGTGAGTCCCCGCTGCAACAGAGCGAAGGGGTGGTCAAAATAATGCATTCATAAGGAAAAGCATAACAGCTACTTTTGAGCACAGGACACTTTGTTACCTTAAGTAGTCACCGTCCGGCGGCAAAGCTGCCTGGTCCGGGTTGTACTTGTTCTGTTCTAAGTTGTTTCCTGTGGGTTTGAATTGAAGCCAATAAATGTCGGGTTTTCTACAGCTAAAGGGTCGAAATTTTGGCAGGCACCGCATGGACTTACTTTTCTTTTTAATGATAGCGCGTACAGTCCTCTCCTAGTTTCTGCAATGGTCGCTAGCGTTATTCAGAATCCGGCAATTCTCACTGTCAGAGAAAAGGGGGAGGGAAGGTCAATGCGCTGAATCCTTCATTGCGTATTAAACTCAGGGGAAGCTGAGCGTATGGCAGCGCCAAAGCTTACCGGCGATGCTTGAAATCCAGCGTTTCTCATTCACACTGCTGAACTCCCCGCTCTCAATGTGGGTGTCCGCGGTTGTGCCTGAACTGAATACATCCAAAGTGGTGTTGTCGAATAGCCAATCAGGAACATACTGGTTCCGATTGCGTCCTGGTGCCTTGTGGGAATTGTAGTTTCCCGGCTGGGCTCTAATTCTTAGGCTCTATTTATTTCACTTAGAGTGTTCAAGCCTTTATTAACACTGTCAAATTTTAGAATAAGATAGGCTTCTTTGCGTAACAGTAAGTTTTCGACCTCGGACTGGTGTTTAGCGTCAATTTTTGCCAGTACTGTCCACCTCAACTCAGTTTCACTATGCTCTTTTTCCACAAAATGGTCAACCATTGGTGCGGACAGGACTCTCTTTTTTATTCGTGAACGATGTTGAGTCATTCTGACATTGACTGCCTGGCTCGTTTTGCCAATATACACTCTGTCGCACGGACAGACCACAGCATAGACCACATCTTTTGTCTTACAGTTTGTGAATACCTGATGTTTCCACTGTATGCCACTATGAGTAAACACACTGCCTTCAATAGTAGTTGTACAGGAAACACAATTGCCACATTTATGGTGCCCACATATTGGTTTTAGATTCCACTGTGTTGTTAAATCGCTTTTTGGTGGCGGGATGTAACTGTCCGCCTTGATGAGCTGTTGTCCTAAGCTCCTGTTCTTCCGCATTGCGAAAATTGGTTTGGCTATGGGATACTCCAAGGTTTCTAGAAGATGCCAATTTTTTAGAATGATACGTTTAAAATGGTTAGTATGTTGACTGTAAGTGGTTACACAAATCAATTTATCCGATTCACATTTTTCCTTTACCTTAAGTAAAGCTTCTCTCGGAGTGAATCTGGCTCTATGTTTGGAGTGTTTTAGTAGTTTTTTGGGGTACCCACGTTTCGCCATTTCGCTGCAAAAGGATGTTGCATGAAGATCAAAATCAGATTCTTTCGTACAATTTCGTCTTATCCTGAGCAGCTGCCCATAAGGTAAGTTGTCCTTCAAACTTTGTGGGTGTGAGCTACGATAGTGGAGGATTGTGTTTCGGTCCGTTTCTTTTTTGTGCAAGGAGGCCGTCAACTTTGCTTCACTGGCACTTATAGTGACATCAAGAAAGGTCATTTTTTGTTTGCTGGAATTTAGGGAAAATTTAATATCTCGGTGACGTGAATTGAGCCATACATGGAAATCATCGAGATCGGTCTGGCTCCCCTGCCACAGGAGCCAGACGTCGTCAATGTATCTTAGCCATTGTTTAATGCTACATGCAAAAGGGTTGTCATTAAATATGAATTTCTGTTCATATTGGGCCATGTAGAGTACTGCCAGCTCCGGCGCATAAGGACAGCCCATGGCTGTCCCTTTGATCTGAATAAAAAATTCATTCTCAAATTTAAAATAATTGTTCCGTAAAGTGATTTCTGCCAATGACACAATGAATGCGGTGGGAACCCGGTGAGGTCTTTCTCGCTGATCTAAGTATAGCTCAATCACCTCCAGTGCCTCATCCTGGGGGATTTGAGTATATAGCGAGGCAACATCTAATGTTGCCATCAGTTGGGTTTCTTCATTAAATGCCACCCCCTGGCTATACTTAGATCAGCGAGAAAGACCTCACCGGGTTCCCACCGCATTCATTGTGTCATTGGCAGAAATCACTTTACGGAACAATTATTTTAAATTTGAGAATGAATTTTTTATTCAGATCAAAGGGACAGCCATGGGCTGTCCTTATGCGCCGGAGCTGGCAGTACTCTACATGGCCCAATATGAACAGAAATTCATATTTAATGACAACCCTTTTGCATGTAGCATTAAACAATGGCTAAGATACATTGACGACGTCTGGCTCCTGTGGCAGGGGAGCCAGACCGATCTCGATGATTTCCATGTATGGCTCAATTCACGTCACCGAGATATTAAATTTTCCCTAAATTCCAGCAAACAAAAAATGACCTTTCTTGATGTCACTATAAGTGCCAGTGAAGCAAAGTTGACGGCCTCCTTGCACAAAAAAGAAACGGACCGAAACACAATCCTCCACTATCGTAGCTCACACCCACAAAGTTTGAAGGACAACTTACCTTATGGGCAGCTGCTCAGGATAAGACGAAATTGTACGAAAGAATCTGATTTTGATCTTCATGCAACATCCTTTTGCAGCGAAATGGCGAAACGTGGGTACCCCAAAAAACTACTAAAACACTCCAAACATAGAGCCAGATTCACTCCGAGAGAAGCTTTACTTAAGGTAAAGGAAAAATGTGAATCGGATAAATTGGTTTGTGTAACCACTTACAGTCAACATACTAACCATTTTAAACGTATCATTCTAAAAAATTGGCATCTTCTAGAAACCTTGGAGTATCCCATAGCCAAACCAATTTTCGCAATGCGGAAGAACAGGAGCTTAGGACAACAGCTCATCAAGGCGGACAGTTACATCCCGCCACCAAAAAGCGATTTAACAACACAGTGGAATCTAAAACCAATATGTGGGCACCATAAATGTGGCAATTGTGTTTCCTGTACAACTACTATTGAAGGCAGTGTGTTTACTCATAGTGGCATACAGTGGAAACATCAGGTATTCACAAACTGTAAGACAAAAGATGTGGTCTATGCTGTGGTCTGTCCGTGCGACAGAGTGTATATTGGCAAAACGAGCCAGGCAGTCAATGTCAGAATGACTCAACATCGTTCACGAATAAAAAAGAGAGTCCTGTCCGCACCAATGGTTGACCATTTTGTGGAAAAAGAGCATAGTGAAACTGAGTTGAGGTGGACAGTACTGGCAAAAATTGACGCTAAACACCAGTCCGAGGTCGAAAACTTACTGTTACGCAAAGAAGCCTATCTTATTCTAAAATTTGACAGTGTTAATAAAGGCTTGAACACTCTAAGTGAAATAAATAGAGCCTAAGAATTAGAGCCCAGCCGGGAAACTACAATTCCCACAAGGCACCAGGACGCAATCGGAACCAGTATGTTCCTGATTGGCTATTCGACAACACCACTTTGGATGTATTCAATTCAGGCACAACCGCGGACACCCACATTGAGAGCGGGGAGTTCAGCAGTGTGAATGAGAAACGCTGGATTTCAAGCATCGCCGGTAAGCTTTGGCGCTGCCATACGTTCAGCTTCCCCTGAGTTTAATACGCAATGAAGGATTCAGCGCATTGACCTTCCCTCCCCCTTTTCTCTGACAGTGAGAATTGCCGGATTCTGAATAACGCTAGCGACCATTGCAGAAACTAGGAGAGGACTGTACGCGCTATCATTAAAAAGAAAAGTAAGTCCATGCGGTGCCTGCCAAAATTTCGACCCTTTAGCTGTAGAAAACCCGACATTTATTGGCTTCAATTCAAACCCACAGGAAACAACTTAGAACAGAACAAGTACAACCCGGACCAGGCAGCTTTGCCGCCGGACGGTGACTACTTAAGGTAACAAAGTGTCCTGTGCTCAAAAGTAGCTGTTATGCTTTTCCTTATGAATGCATTATTTTGACCACCCCTTCGCTCTGTTGCAGCGCGGACTCACAGCATAGATCATCTTTGTCCATGACATAAAAGCATCTCTGGATAAGTTCCACCAAAGGTATGCCGCCTCCCGCCATGTTATTTAATGTAAAAAATGGCTCGAGGATCATTTTTAATTACAACACAATCTTTCTTTCTTTTTAGAACTTGTTTTCATGGACTAGAATTATACTGCCCTGAGGAGAATCCTGTGAATCTGTAAACAGGATTCGAAACGCGTCGGCTTTCTATTTTTGGACATTTATTGTGAATTTAAGATTGGAATCGATTGATGTTTTCTTAACTGTTTAGTTTTCCTGATTCAGTCGGCTTTAGTCTGCTAGGGGTCACACACAAAAAGCGTTTTACCCCGGCTTAGGACTGATAAATGATGTGTCTTTTCATATTTGAAGGTTAATTCATTGTCCATGTTTTGGTTTAATCAAGAGCACTTTTTTGATTCAATTGTTTTCACATATTTTGTGTCTTATTCACTTTTTGTAAATATTCACACACTTGCAATGTAATTCACATATGGCTATATGTGAGGTTGATAGCAATTTTCGTTTTCTGTGTGCAAAAAGACAAAACAAATGTTTATAAATCAGAGATAAATTCAAGTATCTGGGTAAACAAATAAAGTTGTGTTTATCCCTAAAAAACATTCATTGCTTAAATTCATTCATAGAGGCTTAGGTAAAAATCCCGTGTTTTTTCATTATATTGGCCCTACCTACCCTCTTTCCCACAGGGCCCAACCACCCTTGTTTCATTATACAAATGTATGTATAGGCATTTATATAGCGCACTACTTACCCGTAGGGTCTCAAGGCGCTTCGACCGCTGCGAAACCCTTCCTGGCTTCCCTGAGAGATGGTCCCTTAATGGGTATCTCCAGGGTGAGACCAGGCATCCCCGGCGGTCTGGTGGGGCCGTTAGTGAAGATGAGGCAAGCTAATGCCCAGAGTTGCCGAGTGTGATCGCTGATCAGAGTGGGCACCGAGGCGAGAGAATTATTGAGTCCGCTGACCCTGGTCTAGAAACCTGCCGCGCCGGGAATCGAACCCTGGCCCCGGGCCGTCCTCTGCTCTCGGGTCTGCCGCCTCTAACCGGTGAGCCACACTACTTCAAGAAAGTGCTTTGCCAAAGGTTAGGACAAGAGACAGGTGGCTGTGCTGTATGTGGCTGGTGATAAACAGCTGTTGTCTGCACTGAACACAGACATGAACAAGGGATGGCTCTGTTTTCAGTGAAAAGTTAACATTTGGCCCATGACCCCGCGTCTGGACAAGTGGCCATTTATTCCCTGTCCTGGTGTGTTTTCAGCACTCTACCCAGGACTGTGGGCCTTGCTTCTCCCTTTCAGCAATCGATAAATTTCCCTGAAGGCACAGGTAGGCCTTCCCCCCACTCACTAACCGATGTTTGCATATCTAGAGCCCAGAACTGCAGAGAGAGTTGATAGGCCAGAGAGGGAGGAAAGTGCCAATGGTTCATTTCCCTCAAGAGCTTGGACTTCTGGGAGGAGAGGAACATGGGGTTTGAGACATAGTCAAATGTTGGGTTGTTAAGGAACAGGCCCTGCACTCTACGATCCCAGGGCAAGAGGGCTAAGTTGCCAACAGTAGTCCAGAGCCCAGGCTGCCAGAGTAGCTGTTCCAGTGAGATAGCAGTTGACTAGGCACAAAAAAGGATATAAAAGGGTTTGGCTGAGTTAACAGTCTGGTAGAGTGCAGAATGCTGCTGGGTGCACTCCAAGATTTCTCAGAGGAGACAGATGCTTGTAGCAGCAGGCTACTAGTCAGGGGTGGCTCCTCCAATTGGGCCGAGGAGTGTCCCCTCACTGCTTTCTCGCAGTGTGAGAAGCAGAAACATAAAATGTTAATAACTACCATTTTATGTTTCTGCTTCTCGCACTGCGAGAAAGCAGAACAGAAGAGTTTGGTTTCGGGCAGGCAGGTGGGTAGGCGGGGCTGCTCTGGGTGCAGGGTAGGAGTGGTGTGCCCACTCCTGAGGGCACAATGACTGTTTGGTCAGCCCTCTGGGGCCGTCCAAAGTAATCATGTGCTCTCTGCCCTTTCTCCATGCAGGCTGCAATGCTATTCCATCCCATATCCGTGTCTATGAACTAATCTGCAGTCCGATGGAGCAATCCCGAGACTTTTCCGACATTGTGGAGTGGAGTAATGTCGAGGTTTGACTTGAGGCCTAACCCAGTCTGGAAGCCGGGGTCTCGAGTGCTGGTCCAGCCGGGCCCTAGTTGAACAACAGCGGACCGGTGAGGGCGGCAGGGTCCGGTCCATGGAACTTTCGACATCTTTTGGATTGCTTTGCTGCCGATCTGCTGCCTGATCTCGTATCGAAGGTGAGGAGAGGAGTGACGCCCGAGGCGGTGTGGCGTGGGTCCCTGACCCGGAGGCCTAGCGTTTGCATCGCCGGTGCCTTTGGGTTGGAGACTTGGCGCGCACAAACGCATGTTGACGATCTGTCCCTCGCGGTTCATTCCTGCTCCGACTAATCTTCCCCCGGGGAGGGAGACTCTCTGAGGGGATCACTATGCCTGATGTTATGCGAAACCCGGCGGAGCAGGCTAAGTGCGGCCCGTCATTGTGGTTAGTGCTGGCAGCCCTCGAGGCACTTCAGGTGACTATGGAGGCCCGGTCTGGAATCTGATGTCGGCAGTGGATGGAATTAGAAGATCGGGACCGGACCCTGACTCGTTACCCGGGACCTGGTGGCCAGCTCAACTCTTGAGAGACACCCCAGCGGTGCATTCAGACCCGGTGCATGGAACTGTGCCTGCCCCTACAGAAGTGGAACTGATCGAACATACTGAGATCTGCGTATCAACTATATGGTCGGAATCTTTGGTTTCGCAACCAGCGGAACATTTAACTGCTGTTCCCACTCTGGAAACTTTGGGTCGGAACTGTGAACTGTGTTGGATTGTGTCGCACCCCCTTCCCAGCTGGTCCATCAAGATGGCGGATGGGACAGTGTCTGGCCTCGGAGTCGGGGGGGGGGCATCGTTGGAACCGGCCATCTACTTTGGGATTTGCCATCCTTTCTCCATCTAACAGACTATATTTCGGCAGCTTCTGTGTATATTTTGACAATTTGACGATGGGGCTCTACTTATCGGAGGGACTCAGCAAATTTGATCGACGGGGCCAAGGCTGAGACTGTTGTTTTGGGTTTCACACTATGGTTTCATCGGTAATGGGATTGCTTTACTAGGTTAACGGAGACCGGGCAGGGTTTATAGTTTCCTCCGGTGTAATTTTCTATTGTATTCTGCTCGATTGTGTCAGCTTTGTGGGGGATTCTTTGTTAAGGCGGTGGGGAGAGACCGGGAATGCGTACGATAAAGCCCTCCTTCATTTCTACTTTTAGTGTAGAGGTTTAGTTCTTCTTTATTTCTCTTTGTTCTTCCTATATTTCGGGTTTCAGTTATTTGGGGCGACAGGCACGCTGCTAGGGGGGTAGGCCGTAGTCATCTGCAGGGGTGCAGGGTGGGGGGTTGGGGGAGGGGAATTTTTGTTTTGCCTTTATTGTTTCTATGGCCTTTTTTCTCTTTCGTATCCTTCCTTTTGCCTTTTCTTTTGCTTCTTCCTTTTTCGGGTTAGCGTAGTGGGTCACTCTTCTGTCAATTATCGATTTTTCTTATCTGTGCCGATACTTTTCGCGGTATTTCAGTATCATTGGGCGGGCGCTTAACTGGTGCGAACTGTGATTGTATGCTTGTTTATCCTGAATTGTATGCCTTAGCGCCACTGTCTTAAATTAGATCGATCTAACTGTGGAAATCCTACTATTTTGCCCGCCCTTTATGCAACTCTGTGATATTGTATGGCACCTGATCCTTCTGTTTTTATATTGTAAAATGGAGCCTTTAGAATCCTGTCATTCACATGGTATGCTTAATAGCCAGTTTTAATTGAATTTGTGGTACATTCGCTTCCCGGGCTGCCGAGTCGTGTCCTAACTGACTTGCTGTGATGAAACTGCTTAGCGGCCGGCCCTGGTGGTTGTAGGCCCATATTTGTAACTGGTTGAAGTACCAATAAAGGTTTTCCAAAAAAAAAAAAAAAAAACGATTTTCACTTTCTGTGTTTACTGTCTATGCCTTTGGTTGTTACAGTTAAAAATTGTAGTTTTATCCTACTTGTAACTGCATATTTTATCACCTGTGTTGTGTTTTTAATTTGTGGTTTTCCCTGCCCATGATTGCCTCCATTAAGTGTGTTGAACTGTGGGATTTGCAGTCCAACCTCTGTAGTTTGTCCCTCTCATTCCTTGGTGACAATTCTGTTTTCCCTCCAAATTTCTCCTTTGCTCTGTGGTAAGACCTGTATGTTAAAACAGTGCACTCCCAGCCACCATTTTGTGTTCACAAGCCAGTGAAACTAGCCCCCCTGCCCCTCCACCCCCCAGCAACAGGGATTTTTCTACATCAGGGCCTGTGCGCTTCGTTTTTTAGCCAGCAAGGGGAGTAAAGCTTTATTCAAATAGTATTGTTAGATTTCAAGTTAGTGATGCCCTTTACCTGCTGAAGCCCAAAGTGTGGATTGAGCCTGTCTGTCTCCTAGGAGATTCTGAACAGGAGAGGCAGCTGCCCAGCCCCCGACCCCAGGCCAGCAGACCATTGGCTATTCAGCTACCAGGCAAGTCTGAGACCTCCTCTCACACATGCCCAGGCCCCTTAAGGCCTTGCTGGGTGCACCCCAAATCATTCTCCTCCATCTTGTGAGTTGCAGCCTACCTGTGCCCCTGATTGCAGTGAGCAGAGACCAGGAAGTGGTAAGGAGACAGACTAGTGCTGTCTCTTCCCAAGACAAAAAGTTGTTTAAAAATCGATTTTCACTTTCTGTGTTTACTGTCTATGCCTGTGGTTGTTACAGTTAAAAATTGTAGTTTTAGCCTGCCTGTAATTGCATATTTTATCACCTGTGTTGTGTTTTAAATTTGTGGTTTTCCCTGCCCATGATCGCCTCCATTTAGTGTGTTGTGTTGTGGGATTTGCAGTCCAACCTCTGTAGTTTGTCCCTCTCATTCCTTGGTGACAATTCTGTTTTCTCCCCAAATTTCTCCTTTGCTCTTGTCACGGTCCGACGTGTCCAGTAGGGCTGAGAGGACTACACCTCCCAGCAAACACCTGGATGAGCACCGGTTGTTGCCTGGATGACGGGCGGTTATATAATGCCGGCCACCAGGGGGAGCCGGTGCTTGTCACTGATTCCGTTAGTTGAAGCTGGAGACGGCTCTTCATGCATCTTGCCTCAGACTTCCCGACTTGCCTGCTTTCGCCGGACGCCACTCGAAGAATCTTTGCCTGCGCGCCCTCCTGCGCCTGCCAACACCATCTTTCCTGCTTAGGTGTAGCGGTGCTACTACCTACCCCTCGAGACTGCGGCAGGTACCCGGAACGCTGAACGAGGTGCCGCTGCACGCGCCAGATAGGCGCACCTTTGTTGCCGCTTTCTTTCATTGATATTGTCTTTTCTTTGTTGGAGAGGAAGGTAATACCTGCCTTCGGAAATAACGCGGTTGGAACCGGGGGAAGCTCACGGATGCCCAGCTCCCCGAGGTCCCGCTCTTTTACAGCGCCCAACCCCTTCGAGGGTGTTTGTTTATGGTTTATTTGACTTCCACGCTCACTGTCGTCCGAGGGCTAGTTAACGGTAGGAACCGGGGTGGCTCACGGATTCCCAGCTCCCCGAGGTCCCGTTGTCCCTACGCCCTCACTATGCACCATTACCATTCGGATTGGCATTGTTACAGCACACGCTCTCAGGAAGAGAGCCTCACTATCCCCGCGTGAGTTCCACTATAGGTGGACAGGAGGGGCTTGTTGGAAGGGTTCTATCTGACGAAGAGCTAGTGAAAACTTACCTGTCTCTTGTGTTGCTTCCCCCCACCAGCAGGGACTGCCAGAGACGCGTTCCTGAGGAGTATCAGGAAGGTGACGGCAGACGTTCCTTTTTTTTCCCTACAATCCCGGTTTTGTGTTCCCCTGCCCCTCCGGCCCTGCTCCGCTGGAAGGAGTCTACTTCTCCTCCGGTGGGACAGTGTGGGGAGAGGGGGGGGCTTCGAGAACTAGTCATCGCTCCCGCTGGATCTCGCTCTCAAGGTTAGTGCATCCTTGGGGGACTATGACAGCTCTGTGGTAAGACCTGTATGTTAAAACAGTGCACTCCCGGCCACCATTTTGTGTTCACAAGCCAGCTCCCCTGCCTCCCCGCCTAACAACAGGGATTTTTCTACATCAGGGCCTGTGCACTTCGTTTGTTGGCCAGCAGGGGGAGTAAAGTTTTATTCAAATAGTATTGTTAGATTTCAAGTTAGTGAGGCCCTTACCAGCTGAAGTCCAAAGTGTGGATTGAGCCTGTCTGTCTCCTAGGAGATTCTGAACAGGAGAAGCAGCTTCCAACTCCCTGGCCAGCAAACTTTGTCTGAGGTCCCTGGAACCTTATATGGTCTGCTAGTGGTTGGTACATGTCTACACTGATTGGTGGTTGTATCTGGTGTTTCTATTGGATTAGGGTTAATGTCCTCATTGGTTGGGTATTTGAGGGTTCTGATTGGTTTTTGGGTCTGTGATTCAATCATTGTAGGGTTGGGACTAGGGCTAGGGTTAGGATTTCTATTGGAAGTAGGGACTAGGGCTTCCTATGTTATTGGTTGTTGGGAGTAGGGTGGGACTATGGCTAGGGTTAGACCTTTAATTGGAAGTAGCGATTAGGGCTTCTGGTGTGATTGGTTGCTGGACTAGGTGTGGGACTTAGAGTAGGGTTAGGCTTTCTATTGGAAGTAGGGACTGGGGCTACCTGTGCTATTGGTTGCATGGACTTGTTTTTGGGACTACTGGTAGGGCTAGAGCCTTTATTGGACGTAGAGCTGCTCAGAAAGTGAAAGCACGCACAGCGCACTCTGAATGTTGCAGGAAAGCATGCGGTGTCTGACGTAGGAGAAACTCATTAAAGAAAATCATGCTTACAAACTAAATAAGACATACCGTGTAATAACAGAAGTAAAAGGGCCAGTCCTTATGGAAGGTTACAAATGAAGACAAGGCGGTACTAAGGAGGAACTAACAAGCCTATTAACAAATCAGAAGCCAGCATTTACGAAGGACATTGACCCGAGCCAATGAAAAATAGGGGCGGAGGGTGGGCGGAGCTTAAACTCCATACTCTAATACAGCATGCCTCCCAGAGAAGCAAATGCGCTGCCCAGGCTCGACCTAAAAACTGTTCTGGGCATAGCTCATTTATTTATTTATTTATAAAGTTTTATATAGCGCGAACATCATCCAGAAGGATATCAGAGCGCTTTACAATGTGAGTGAGGGAGAGGAAGTCACTATAATATAGCATAACAAGAACACTATATTTTATTGTGTGACCTGCTCTTAAATCATGGTAAGGGATAAAAAGCTGTAATGTTTTGTGCAGTGTTATATTACGCATATTTTATGTTGTGGATAGGACTGTTTTTGGTAAGCCAGCTACTAGAAGAGTGCACAGAACCTCAGAGAAGACAATTAGAGGACTTCTTACAGAGTGAGTCTTGCACGCACTGGTGTTTACAGCATAACACTGAATGATGGAGCCACAAAGAAAACTATGCTGAGGAGTCCTTGAGATTACCACCACTAACTGCGTTTTAGTGCCAGTCCAGGCTTTTTCTTTGCATTCTGGGACTTTTAGTCCCGTTTTATGATGGGACAAACAGAACTACAAGTCCCAGCATGCAAAGGAAAAACTGGACTGAGCAGCTAGTCACCCATGGACCTGGGAAACTTGGCAGAGATGCCCGTCATGCAACCAACGAGGTGCCCGGCCTAAGCAACCGAAGCCAGCAGCAGTGCTGTCTTCCTCGTCAACCATGAATCTCATTTGTTTGAGTCCGGGTCATGTGAGCAGTGCAATGAAGTTTAGATACCCTGAGTTAGTGGTTCATGACACAGGCCACAGCTGGCAAGTTTCCCAGGTCCATGCGTGACTAGTTAGTCCAGTTCTGGCTTTTCTTGGAATTCTGGGAACTGTACTACTGCTTTTATACAGGGTTGAATAAGACTACATGTCCCAGAATTCCAGGGGGGAGGGCTGTGTTGTGTTTACTTGTTCAGTCATCTTTACAGGCTGGACTTGCCTAACTGGTTAGGCATGGACCCGAGAACCCTTGCAGCCATGAAAGGCAGGCCCCATTGTCTGCAGGAAGGGAGCGGCCCCTCCCACACAGTGTCAGCAGGTGAATGTGGCAGAAGATGAAGCGGCAGCTGGTTACTGGCGCTGCGAGCAGAGGCAGATTTCGCTTTTTCTGGAAGGTGCCCAAAACATGCTTTGGATAAGGGCGTAGCAATCACTTGTGCAGTATTTACACTGCCCCAGGGGTGTGAGGGGACCTCTGAACCGCAAACGCTGCTTTATTTTACAAACGAACTGTAGATGGGGCGCTGCACTCGCTTCCAGTGAGTAGTCATGGCGCCCTTGCAAAGCTACCGACTTCAGAAGATAGTTGAATGCATCACTAAAGATACAAAACATGTTTCGTCACTCTGTGACCTTTTGGGGGGAGAGGGTGGGGGAGCAGTTAAAACAATACGGAATCGCAGTGGCATTCTCTTCACATAGAAGACAGGCGTCGCCCTCTCCAGCTGCAGTCGGGCCTCACGCTGCAGTGTCCCCACCTGCCCCGGGAAATGACAGGTTACCGCCAAAATAACAAGGTCCCGAAACTCGTAAACATGCCAGGCTATAATCTACCAGCAGCGCGAGCGCTGTTCAGTAAACAGGCAGGAGAAGTTTACACTGGCCAATCAGAGACACGCCAAGGGGAACCGCACGTGACCAGGGAGACAGCATGCTGAGTGAGGGGAACTGTGCGACGGTCTGCAGGAAGGAGCCCAGTTCAACACCCAACAATGTTCACTCAGTCTTCCATCTTTCTGGGTTCGGTAAACTGAGCACTATGAATTTGGGAAATAGTAATGCTTGTTATGTACATCTATCATACATATGATAAGGGTTAAAATATACTTGAAAAAACAACTTATTAAAATAACATTAATCATGTTACTATCATTCCGAAGAAACAACTTCAGGCCACGCAAGCTGCGAGTGAGACACAGGTGAAAGGGCCACAGAAAGGAAAGGGTAAGTCCTATGTAGGTGGGTGTACGTGTGTGAGAGAGAAATATATGAAAAATGCAACAGCAGGGAAAATAAATGTTGATCAATGAGATATTTCAACCAACTGCCCATCTGCCAACACATATGGTGCCACACCACCAGCTGAGCTGTAAACTCCTGCGTGGAGTGGGGCTTTAGCTTGTGTTTGGAGTATCTGTGTAGTCGTAGTTCATTAGGGGCTTTTAAATTGCCCACGACTTTGGCAGGGGACTGAGAAGTTTTTGTGTTTTTTCCTTTCTTGGATGTGAGGTGAAAATGCCTCCCAGGCAGTGCTTGGCACAAAGCCCCACCCCCTCGTCTCATGGTAATTATTTTAAGTTGTCAGGTCTGCAACTGTCCTAATATACACATTCATACATTTATATTTAGAGTGCTCTAGTCAAATTCCATGTTAGTTTCACAGTGAAATGAACATGAGAACACACCGTTTACTCAGCAGTGGTTTGTCCATGAGGGCGGGGGAGCGTCGCCCCTCCTCCACCTGCTGCGAGCCACGCCAAGTCAATATGAGCAATAAAATGGCAATGAAATGATTTCAATATCATTTTATTTTTTACGAGATGCGCTGCAGCCGTCAGCCTGCCCTGGGGCCTGGTGAAATGAGGTACGTGTCCTCTGCAGCATTGAGGACTAGAGCAGTGGCTGGCCAGACACAGCAAAGTGTGCAAGTCAGTTTGGCCAGCTGTCAAGCGCCGGCCAAAGGGGCATGCGCACTTTGAAGAACTCGACCCGGTTGTTTTAGAAGCTGGGTGAAGACCAAACACCGGCCTACAGGGCCTGAATGAGCGTCTAGCCAGCCTGCTCCATCCAATCCTGGCGCTACTCTCATGCTGGTTAAGAGCATGAAAGCAGCGTTTGGATTACTTAGGGAAGTTTCCTCTTCCACTCATCCGGTCTCAGCCACAGACTGCAAAGGACACAGAGGACGCGGCCCGGGTAAGTAACATTTATTTTATTTGTAATATGTGGGGCAATCGCTTGCACCACCATTTTCAAATGTGAACAGCCGTCCCTGTGCTTACTACCTTAAAAATGATGGGCCGAGCGCTGAAACTGTTTAGACACTCCACCCCAGTCACAGATCTGGGTTGAATCCATCATCATTCTTTAGCTTACATCGCCACCCCAGTTTAGACACTACTATATGCAAATCAGTCTTGACCCTGTGCCTCATGGGAACAATCCAGCCCGAACTGCCAAGACATGTCTTCCCTGGACCAGGAACAAGCATCCTGGGACCGGTTTGGGGTAACACCCCTTATTAGGCAGGCTAGCTTGAATCCAGTGGCAAAGTGAGCAAGGGACTCTCGTCTGGGCATACCCTTGCAACTTAGTGCGAACAAAGCTAACACAAGGAGATGATGGACGGAGCGCTGAAACTTTTAAGACACTCACCCCAGTCACACATCTGGGTTGAATCCATCATCATTCTTTAGCCCACTTCACCACCCCAGTTCAGACACATCTATATGCAAATCAGTCTTGGCCCTGTGCCTCATGGGAACAGTCTGGCTGGGTTCAAACTGGAATGGCATGGTGAGCGAAAAACGCAATGAATTTAGGCCCAGGCCTCTGTACTGGCGTGAATTTATGACATTGTTCTGCATTCTGTCGATTAATTTATCTTTTTGCATTTGTCACCCCAAGTGGGAACAGTATGCCCAGACGTGAGTCCTGTGCTCTCCATGCTACTGGAGTCAAGCTATCCTAGTTGACGAGGGGTCAAACCACGAAACTGGTCCTACAATGCTTTTTTCCAGCCCAGGGAGGTCCTGGACTGGCAGTTCAGGCTGGACTGTTCCCATTGGGCGCAGGGTCAAGACTAATTTGCATATGGCTAGGTTCAAACTGGAATGGGATGGTGAGCAAAAAAACAACGTATTTAGGCCCAGATCACTGTAAAGGGGTGAATGTATGACATTGTTCTGCATTCTGTTGATCAATTGATCTTTTTACTACCTTAAAGACTGCACATCACCACAGCTTTATATAGGAAAACATATTTCCTAAAAACCATGAGGCCTCTTGTAAGTGACTTTACCATACAGTAACCTCACGTGGCGCATGACCTTTGGCTCTGTGCGGCAGAGGACTGGGTGCCCATGGTGAATAGGGCGCAGGGCCTGGCCACAGAAACCACTGGAGAATCAAGGTAGATCCAGGGTACGATAACATTAAAACAAAAAGGATTGGGTGCCCTTGGGAGAGCATGGGGGTGGAAGCCCGTGGGGACTTGGGCCTTTGTCCGTGTTCGGCTGGGGATTTGGTGCCCAACCTCATGCTTAGAAACTAGAACTTGTGCCTTAAATTAACTATAACTCTCTCCTTCCTCATGCACTGCTTGTACCCTCAAATATTACATTACTCATGACATATTCAGTGACTGAATTGTAACATTCCTAATAATATCAGGTTAATGCGCCTTCTTCACGGTATTGCGTGTGACTTGCAGGTCACAAATAAAATACTATCAAGATTATCTCAGTGGGAACAAGAATTTGCTGCAGAGATTTTAGCGAAACCTGTCTGGTCACAAATTCCAATCCTGAGAAATTATTCCGTAGTTTGTGCACCTGCTGCATGCGATCTGTGCCCCATAATTTGAAATCCGCACAATGCTTCTATCTTTGTAATTTTATAACATGAATGACGCTCAGTATACATTAGTGCCAGAAAAAACAAGCATTTACAGTGCAATAGGTCTCGCAGCATTAAAGTTTGAGTTATTGGCATTGTGTATGACAATGAGTTACATTACATTTTTAGCAAACTTTGAATTGGTGAGCAGTGAGAGTGTGTGCAAGAGTATGCTGTTGCTCACAGCTGTTATTATTCACACAGCTCTGATGATGCACCTCAGACACAGGCTCACAGCTGTTATTATTCACACAGCTCTGATGATGCACCTCAGGCACAGGGCTGACACAGTTATTATTCACATAGCTCTGATGATTCACCTCATGCACGGGGTTCACAGCTGTTATTATTCACACAGCGCTTATGATGCACCTCAGGCACGGGGCTCACAGCTGTTATTATTCACACAGCTCTGATGATGCACCTCACACACAGGCTCACAGCTGTTATTATTCACACAGCTCTGATGATGCACCTCATGCACGGGGCTGCCGCAGTCATTATTCACACAGCTCTGATGATGCACCTCAAGCATGGGCTCACAGCTGTTATTATTCACACAGCTCTAATGAGGCACCTCACGCACGGGGCCGACGGAGTTATTATTCACACAGCTCTGATGATGCAACTCAGGCACGGGCTCACAGCTGTTATTATTCACACAGCTCTGATGATGCACCTCACGCACGTGAGCCGCTATGTTCTCTGCTGATGTGTGCAAGGTGTATGCACGGAAGTGAGTGGGGTGAAGGCAGTGTCTTCACATGTTCACATCTAGTAGGAATGACTGGGACTCACCTCAACGCTAACCTGTCTACGGATACATATCTGACATTGATGCTAGCAGGAAAAAATCCGAGAGGGCAATATGGCAAGGTGCCAATCCATCCCTCGCATTCCCGCACCTCACAACCACCGACCTCAAGCATGGTACAGGAGATTATCTTTGTACAAGTCTCTGTTACTACCTCTTTGCAGAGGTATACTGCAGGTACACTCTATGGGAATATGTCCAATAAAAGAGAAGGCTGACGGGAGCAGAGTCTCTACATGGAGTTTCACATCTCTGTTCGAATTAACTGTCCCAGGAGGCTAGCTGGTGAAGGTCTGTGCATAGGTGTTAGCCAGGTAGCAAAAAAAGGAAGAGACCACCTGGGAATACATCTTTTGATCATTTAGCAAGGGTCCCCAGGTACAGGCAGGCTCTACAGCAGGATGCCTCTGTCGGAAGTGCAATGGTCATACTGCAGACTCTCACACCACCCGAGGGGTTAAGAGCTTCTATCTTAAGGTATCACCAGACCAGCTGAACAGAGTGAGCCCTACTCAAACTGCTAAAGTTGCTACTGTCAAATGAAAGGTTTGCTGAAGTCAGAGCTGAAAGTAGGTGCGATCTGGTGCTGTATTTGCTAACATACAAATGTGCAACCCTAGAAGAGTGTTTTTACTACTACATCCAGGGATACAATGATGTGCATGGGCTGGCTCACATTAACATCATGCACTGTCAGTTTTAATGGCACACGAGCACTTTGCACTGCTGATACCCAAAAGTACTTTAGGGAGCCAGGCCTGAGAGAATAGCTATACAAAGTTTAATGCCACAGAAGATTTAGGTAGTAGTTTGTCTCAGACTGGCACAATCCAGTTTTCAATAGGCACAAACTGGCACCTTTGAGGGGAACGTTTGCACTAACAGATACAAGATTACTAGAGAACTATGAATTTCGATACAATTGAGATTGAAAATATCACTACCTATAAACAAAAAAAAACATATTTGCTTCAAAGAGTCCTGAAAATAATTCCTTTCAGGACAGAAAAGGAATTTTGAAATTGACATATGCTTTGAGGACGAAAAAATAAAATAAAATATTAATCCACCACCCCATTTAATTTACACTTTCCTAGTTAAATGTGATGCATGTGAAATATCAAAAACATGAAACAAGGGTCAGTTTGAACTTTAGAGGAAGATCATCAAAGGATTTCCGAAAGAACTATCATTTGTGTATGATGTCCTACAGAAATGTTTTATTGACATGCCTGTAACACTTCACCACCATCATAATTCTTACACCCAACTTTAATTTCTTGGCATGTACCAAACTCGCCTTTCCCTCCCAATATGGATGTAACCTTCATTTGACATTCTGCCTAGGTACCTATCGTCACAGCACGATTACCAACCACATTTCAAGTCCTCATTACAGAACAAATCCTAGGTGGACATGAGTTATCACACTGCTTTATTTATCAAAAAACACCCCTAACCATTCGACCGCTATTTGTGTATTTGTTATTAAAATAAGTAAACAACCGAGTTAATAAAAAAAAAAACTCTCTTCACCTAAATTAAAACACGCAATAGACACAGCAATTGCAATACATCCTATGTTGAACAAGACGTGCGCGCGCACTCCCAAAAACAAAACCTATTGTGGGGTGGGACTTCCGTCTTCTGAAGCCCGCGCCCACGGAGTGCCTGGAGGAGCAGTGGTGACGCAGGACGCGGGGCTCCCATGCCCGAGGGAGAGCCCCGCGTAGGCTGCAGATGTCCGGAGTGGTGGTAAGTGGGCCTTACTTGTAGGGGGGGCGGCAGAGGGGGTGTCGGTGCGCTCGTGTGTGTATGTGCGTGCGCTTGTGTGTATGTGTGCGACGGTGGGGGGGTTGAGCTGCACCGGTCCCCTCAAGCGACCCAACGGAAAATGTAATGAGGGATAATAGAAGCAATGGGTATCCGCTATGGGCAAGTACTAAACTGCAAAGAACTACGTCGACCAGAATGCTGAGTAAGCACACACCCACTAAGGCGGGGCTACAAACTGATAACACCTGAAATTGACGTGCCCATTGCTCCTGCCCCATATCGCCGAAGACAGTGAACAAGAGAAGACATCTTTTCGAAACGCGTATGACAAACAAGGCGGAAATACTGCGCTTGAAAAGACTTTTACAACTGCCTGCTGCCACCCAAATGAAGAAGGTTGAAAGCGACGTTGTGTGGGTGTCTCCTTTGATGTATAATCATGGGGGTGGGGGAGGCAGAGTGAGAATCCTTTCAGTCTCCGTAGATAGCTTTATAATCAGAAGGGGGAAAGGATCACTGGTCCTGCTTAAACCTTGGGCTCACAAGTCAAGGACCTGGTTTCTCCCAAACATATATGACTCTCATACACGTGTATATTAGTAGTGGTGGTTTCTCTTTTGCGGTATATACTGTGTCCCCGCTTTTCTACACGTGCGTGCGTAATCATTGAGTCATTTTTTGTCTTGTGCACCCTCCACCAGGAGGTTTTGCCTTAGGGTTTAAGGCAGTAGTGATCGTGGAAAGTGGGGGGTAGTGGTGTGAAAATAAAAAATCCGGAAGGCCAGACAGGTATTCTTTAATAAGTCTGGGTTCGGACTGTGGTTAAAAATTACGGATGCACTTTACGAATAGGTGAGGAATTCTAGTGCATTACAATGGAATTTAAAAAGAGGTCAACATGTTTCAGCCTTTGGTAGTCAGTGGATCTATAGGCTTTCGTCAGGACCAATGAGGGTAAGTGAATAGTGAGAAAACTGTGAGAAGAATAAAGGAAAATTGACCTGATTCTTCGTGACTTTAAGGTTTCATTGTACCTGTAAAAGTAAACAACATGCACACAAACAGCGACAAATAGGGAGAAGGGGTATGGAAAAACACATAATTATGTACAATAGTACCTTAATATTGTATAAGGAACCAGAAAATGGTAATACTTCCCGTCATACTCATTTCGGGCATCAACTCTTCCATTCTCATGCTTCATTTCGACTTATATTGAGGTGCCCATAGTTCTGACATTAATACTGTAGTGAAGTGCGCTTAGCTCTAACCATTTCACTGTGCGTGGTCTATCGTGAATTACGCTAGACAATGCGGGTCTTCTGTGTTACTGCATACATTCTGAGTATTCCAGGAATGTAGTTGTGGGGGGTTTTTTGTGCCTATAAAGTTTCCCACAAGTCGTAGGTTTAACGTGGCTGCATTCGTGTACAATGCGCTGCGCGCGCTCTTAAAAATGCGCATACCTTGTCTTATTTCGGAAATTGCTCCCTCGGGGATTTAAGGCTGATCGAGAGAGGCCTTACTGCAAAGTATCAAGAAGGTGGGGGGTTATCTAGTGCGCTGTGTTCACTTACGGTTTCTCGTTGCTTGAACGCGTCTAGTTTTACCCAGTACCTTAGTGCCTTCTTGCTCGGTCCTGGCAGCATGTGCTGACTCTGCCTTTCCTCACCCGGAACTACAGGGTTTAGCGGTTCCTGGTTGATTTAAACTCCATGGCGGTAAAAATGGAAGAAATACTTCAGCGAATAAGCCGAAGGTCTCTTTTTATTTAAGATTAAAGTTAAAATTGGAATTAAACCACCATTATTATTGATAATTAGGTGAGTCCCTAAAATAGGAGAAGTAATGTTTAAGGATGAGCCGTGACTATTTTGTTAGGTGAGGGAGGCTCATGAGTTTATGGTAGAGTGCAGGGATATTATTTGATGGATTATTAAAACTACAGTGTTGGGCTTGTTTTGTGGGGTCACTAGTGGAGTACATGGTTTGTGAACCCCAGAGAACGGGCAGTGATACCCTGCCATCTAGTGTTCTTTTGTTTTAGAATTTTTGAAAGTTGAAGTTTCAGATCATCTATTGAGAGAAAGCCATTGAACAGAATCGTTCAGGCCCAAGGTATCTGTTTTTAACCTGTGCACCCAACGTTGTTCTTTCTCGAACAGTATTCTTTCTGCATTTCTGTCAATTGTTTCAAGGCTTTCCAGGATCACCCAGTGGAGATCATTAGCAGTGTGTTGCTTTTCTTTGTAGTGTGACGACATCTTAGTCTTAGTGCTTTTCTGGCAGTTGACATTGCTCCTGTGTTCACTGAGTCTCTGTTTTGCTTTACGACATGTCATCCCAATATATCTCATATTGCACGGGCAAGTGATCATATATACCACGTGGCTAGTGTTACAATTGGTGTGTCTTTTTAACTTCCATAACATGTCTGGGAGTAATTGTAATTCTTTTGTTGGCTTTGTGGTTGTGCAGGCTACGCAGGAACCGCAAGGATAGTGTCCAGTGATTGGGGGATTATTCCAGAGGCCTGGTTGTTGTTTCTTTTTTCTTGGTGGAGGTCTCGTGTGGACCAGCAAATCCTTGATGTTGGTGCTCCTCTTGTTCGCAAATCTTGGTTTTGGCCAAAGCGTATCAACATGGCAGGAAGTTTGGGACTCAGTTACACAACTGAAGACTATGATGAAATCTTGGCAAGACCACCTCTACTCATA
The DNA here is from genome assembly GCF_964263255.1 of Lissotriton vulgaris. Lineage (NCBI taxonomy): Eukaryota > Metazoa > Chordata > Amphibia > Caudata > Salamandridae > Lissotriton > Lissotriton vulgaris. The sequence goes on from NC_141697.1 coordinate 577,079,656, forward strand.
GAAGGTGACCTCAACCAGACTCTGTCTTCAACGGCAGAATGGGACGAGTTAAGCGAATTGAAGAAAGAGCAAGTACGAACAGCAGTGCACGGGATAATAATGACCGAGTACCTCCGAGTCAATGCTGCACCAAGAGGCCTATGGGTGACGAACGCACCACGGATTTTCTTAAAAGATCTGGCATTCAGGAAGGATTGGTCCTTTATATCCTGGAAATGTACCAGAGACTATCTGGTTCTAATAATAAAAACAGCAACCCGACTAACGGATGAACTCGCGGTCAAGATTGAGATTTTAGAAACAAAATTGAACAACACAATTAATATAACCATCTACAAAACACGCCTTGACGAAATTAACAAAGAAATGAAAGACAGTCAGGAATACCTCACGCAGACTAAACTGCAAAAGTTGGCAAAAGAACTAAAAAGATTCTCTTTGGAACACATTCATCCCTACAGTAGCAAAGACTACAAACCAAATGACAATTCGGACACGACCAGTATGTCTTCAGACAATAGCTCAGATCAAAGCGGAGACGAAACAACAATCAGAGGCCGTGGAAACTTTAGGAATAAAAGAGGACAACGAAGAGGCAGAGGCAACTATTGGCGCCCCCCTTTCTTCCAAGAGAATATGCAAGGAATACCATTCCACCCATTCAATCCTCAGTTCCAAGGTTGGCCAAATTCATATTTTCAGGTACCTATGAATCAACAAATGCCACCACAAGGGGCCCAAAACTACCAACAAAGCCGTCCTTTTTTAGGGAATGGCCAGAACAATCGAAGATCAAGACAAAAAGGAGTGACCTGGTCCGACCAAGCCCGACAGGTCCAAACCAGGAGCGTCACAAAAGCCAACACAGGACAAGGGCCGACAATTTAATAGTTAACCTGACAGGATTAGAACTCACAGAGAATCAGACCAGTGTCCCGAACAAAGGATTAGGGTATGTGCCAACTCCAAAAACAGATGTCTTCAAAACAAAATGCGAGCTCGCCAACTTTTGCCGCACGCTGAAACTGAAAGCTTTTTTCAAAGGGGAACAACAACCCCAAGAAGGAGATACAACTTTAAAAAGAAAGTCTACCTTTTGCCCGCTTAACTCACAAGTTCCCATTGAAATAAGCACATTTGAACAGGCCATCATGAAAGAAGTTGAAGAATTGAATCATCAACCCCAGAAAACCTTCCAGAACCTGACAAAAGCAGAAAAAGCCGCTATGACAGAATTAAAAGAAAACCATGACATAGTCATAAAGCCTGCGGACAAAGGCGGAGGGATTGTCCTGCTCACAACAGAAGGATATGACAGACAATGTATGGAATTACTAGCAGACACTAAATTCTATCAAGTGATCACAACTGATCCAACAGTGCGCCTACAAAGAACAATATCATTAATGATTGAAGAAGCAGAATGTAGTAACTGGATATCAAAAAAAGAGGCGGACTATTTGGTAACAAAAACACCGGTCACGCCCTACTTTTACTCTCTGCCCAAAACACACAAAGAAAAGATGCCACCACCAGGAAGACCAATTGTCTCGGGGATCAACTCCATCCTAGAGCCATTATCGCAATTCGCGGACCAATACTTAAGACCACTGGTCCAAGCCACTCCTACTTACCTAAAAGATACACGAGACTTGATCAACATGCTTCAAAATTTTGAGTACTCGGAAAACAGCATGCTCCTAGTAGGATTGGACGTCGAGAGTCTCTATACAAGCCTTCCCCAACAGAAAACTTTAGAGACTCTCGAAAGCATCCTGTTCAACATTGATTGGCCACACCGGACCCCGAGACATTTTGTATTGGAATGTTGTAGATTAGCCCTCATGGAAATGTTTTTCCAATATAAGGACACCCTCTACCTCCAGCAACATGGAACATCGATGGGCAGCACCTTTGCGCCCAGCGTAGCAGGTCTGTACGTGAGCACCTTTGAACAGACCTATGTATACAACACACAGAACCCCTTTTTTCGTCATATACTCTTCTGGAAGAGATATATCGACGACATCTTCCTAATCTGGAGAGGGGACTATACGTCACTAACAGATTTCCATAGGTGGTTGAATACTCAAGATGAATGTCTCAAGTTCACATATACATCCAATGCACAAAGCCTTGATTTTTTGGACATCACTATTTTTGCAAAAGACGACAGTTTACAAACAAGAACGTTTTTCAAATCCACTGCAAAAAACAGTCTGCTATCCTTCAACAGTTTTCACCCCCGCCCGTTAAGGGAAAACCTTCCGTACAGCCAGTTCCTGCGGCTGAGAAGAAATTGCAGCTCAATAAATGACTACAAGACGCAAGCAAAAGATCTCTGTGATAAACTAATAACCAGAGATTACCCGAAGAGAATAATCAACTCCTGTGCGAAACGAGCTAGAAATCAACCGAGAGAATCTCTCCTCGAAAGTCACCCAAAACATATTGAAGACAGGACCACGTGCGTAACATCATACAGCCCAATAACAAACCAGGTGAAGAAAATAATCAACCGTAACTGGAAGATTATTACATCTAACACTCTGACCTGGCCAAAACCAAGATTTGCGAACAAGAGGAGCACCAACATCAAGGATTTGCTGGTCCACACGAGACCTCCACCAAGAAAAAAGAAACAACAACCAGGCCTCTGGAATAATCCCCCAATCACTGGACACTATCCTTGCGGTTCCTGCGTAGCCTGCACAACCACAAAGCCAACAAAAGAATTACAATTACTCCCAGACATGTTATGGAAGTTAAAAAGACACACCAATTGTAACACTAGCCACGTGGTATATATGATCACTTGCCCGTGCAATATGAGATATATTGGGATGACATGTCGTAAAGCAAAACAGAGACTCAGTGAACACAGGGGCAATGTCAACTGCCAGAAAAGCACAACTAAGATGTCGTCACACTACAAAGAAAAGCAACACACTGCTAATGATCTCCACTGGGTGATCCTGGAAAGCCTTGAAACAATTGACAGAAATGCAGAAAGAATACTGTTCGAGAAAGAACAACGTTGGGTGCACAGGTTAAAAACAGATACCTTGGGCCTGAACGATTCTGTTCCATGGCTTTCTCTCAATAGATGATCTGAAACTTCAACTTTCAAAAATTCTAAAACAAAAGAACACTAGATGGCAGGGTATCACTGCCCGTTCTCTGGGGTTCACAAACCATGTACTCCACTAGTGACCCCACAAAACAAGCCCAACACTGTAGTTTTAATAATCCATCAAATAATATCCCTGCACTCTACCATAAACTCATGAGCCTCCCTCACCTAACAAAATAGTCACGGCTCATCCTTAAACATTACTTCTCCTATTTTAGGGACTCACCTAATTATCAATAATAATGGTGGTTTAATTCCAATTTTAACTTTAATCTTAAATAAAAAGAGACCTTCGGCTTATTCGCTGAAGTATTTCTTCCATTTTTACCGCCATGGAGTTTAAATCAACCAGGAACCGCTAAACCCTGTAGTTCCGGGTGAGGAAAGGCAGAGTCAGCACATGCTGCCGGGACCGAGCAAGAAGGCACTTAGGTACTGGGTAAAACTAGACGCGTTCAAGCAACGAGAAACCGTAAGTGAACACAGCGCACTAGATAACCCCCCACCTTCTTGATACTTTGCAGTAAGGCCTCTCTCGATCAGCCTAAAATCCCCGAGGTAGCAATTTCCGAAATAAGACAAGGTATGCGCATTTTTAAGAGCGCGCGCAGCGCATTGTACACGAATGCAGCCACGTTAAACCTACGACTTGTGGGAAACTTTATAGGCACAAAAAAACCCCCACAACTACATTCCTGGAATACTCAGAATGTATGCAGTAACACAGAAGACCCGCATTGTCTAGCGTAATTCACGATAGACCACGCACAGTGAAATGGTTAGAGCTAAGCGCACTTCACTACAGTATTAATGTCAGAACTATGGGCACCTCAATATAAGTCGAAATGAAGCATGAGAATGGAAGAGTTGACGCCCGAAATGAGTATGACGGGAAGTATTGCCATTTTCTGGTTCCTTATACAATATTAAGGTACTATTGTACATAATTATGTGTTTTTCCATACCCCTTCTCCCTATTTGTCGCTGTTTGTGTGCATGTTGTTTACTTTTACAGGTACAATGAAACCTTAAAGTCACGAAGAATCAGGTCAATTTTCCTTTATTCTTCTCACAGTTTTCTCACTATTCACTTACCCTCATTGGTCCTGACGAAAGCCTATAGATCCACTGACTACCAAAGGCTGAAACATGTTGACCTCTTTTTAAATTCCATTGTAATGCACTAGAATTCCTCACCTATTCGTAAAGTGCATCCGTAATTTTTAACCACAGTCCGAACCCAGACTTATTAAAGAATACCTGTCTGGCCTTCCGGTTTTTTTATTTTCACACCACTACCCCCCACTTTCCACGATCACTACTGCCTTAAACCCTAAGGCAAAACCTCCTGGTGGAGGGTGCACAAGACAAAAAATGACTCAATGATTACGCACGCACGTGTAGAAAAGCGGGGACACAGTATATACCGCAAAAGAGAAACCACCACTACTAATATACACGTGTATGAGAGTCATATATGTTTGGGAGAAACCAGGTCCTTGACTTGTGAGCCCAAGGTTTAAGCAGGACCTATGTCTCCTTTGATGAGCAGAACTTTGGATATATATATACTTTTCGTGACAGTACACTTTCTATATCTATGCAATTGGTAACTGGCAATTGGGTCTGAGCCCCTTTAAATTGAGCACGCCTGCCTTGTATCATTGTCATGTGATCAAGGTGCTGTTTGCACCGAAACGCATCATGGCGGTATGGTGATGAGTAATTAAAAACCGCTACTCACAACATCGGGGTTTGCCTCGTCTGTTTTGCTGCTGCTGCATGCTGCTGCTGGACGTTTCTATGCCGAAAGTATACTCCAGGATTGCTTCCTTGGATCCGGCAAACCCCTCCACGCTTGGGCTAAGAGGATTGAAGCAGCGATTCCTGTTTTGGAGTTTCCATTGATTCACTCCGTGAGGAGTAACCTCTACGCCCCGGGAGAGCAAGCAGTTCTGGAGTCGAAGCGAGGAAGGAAGTCAGAAGTGGTTCCGGTTCACGGCGGGTGCCTGCTGGAGTCGTCTGGCGGGTCGCTGTTTGTGGACTGGACGGGAGGTGCACTGACAAGTACTCGAGATGAGGACAGGAAGCTTAAGTAAGTCCCGTGTGGAGTGTGTCGGCTCCCGCGTTTGCTTGGCTATTACAGACTATCGCAGATTATTATAGTTGGAGCAGGGGAACCGTGTCATCTAGGCTCACAGCTATCACCATGTCCGCCGACACGCTACAAGGGCGGTCTGAGGCAGCAAAGACTATGTTCAGCGATTCCCCAGCTGGGGAGTCGGTATTACCATCGACTTTAGGAGCCCCGCATGAGGTTCCAAGCAATGTGAAAGATTTGTTTAAAGCCCTTGAAAAAGCGTCTAAGGTTGAGCAGTCAAAGTGGTGGGAACATAGTTCCCTTACAGGCTATTTAGAAGTTGGAAGAGTCCCACGTGGGCTAAGAATTTTTCTGGCACCATCTTATGAAAATCCGGACCCCAAAATGCTCACAGATTGGGCAGAGTGCAATTTGGAATCATCTAAAAAACTTATGACCATTCTAAGTCAAGCTACTTGCTGAAATGGAGAGAATAAATGGGGAAATAGAAAAACTGCCAATTACCCCACAAATCACCAAATATAGGGAGGAGATGCTAGTGAGACTAAAAAGAGAGGAAGACATAATCAAACGTTGCAAAGCCTATAAGTTCCAAAGGGACCGTTTGGACTACGAGAATGGGCAAATCTTCACTTTTGCCCAAAAATACGATAGCATCAAGAAATCCCAGCCTAACAAGGGGGTGGGGTCCTCCAAAGCACCCACCACACTCGGAGCTGCAAGCACTGAGAGTCTCTCTTCTACGGATGCAATCTCAAGCGTTGAAAGTGGTTCCGATAGCGAACAAAGTAGAATCCAACGAGTGGGGTTTCACAAATTTACTCCAGCACAAGAGCTGGAGGTGGTCCAGCAGGACAGAAAGCAGACCCTTCGCTCTGGTGCACAAAATGCTGCAAGAAACAAAACACAAACACCAAACAAGCAGCAAGGAGGAAACACAACAAATGCAAGCGTGCCAAACAAAACGCAAAAGAAACGCAAGCAATGGAACCGGCGCTAGCTTCATTGCATAGAATCTGCACAAATACTGAACCCCCAACGGTTATTAATTTGACTGATCTGACCCTATCTACCAAGGAAACTGAAATACTGGCGCTGGCTTATCATATAGCGCGAAAACAAATTTTGATTATGCCGATACCAAAATTGAGCTTTTTAAGAACGTCCGCAAGTTAAAACTGCGTAAATACAATATTGTACACAAACCTGCTGTGCTTCCTAATGTGGCCGGGACAAGTATGCAACAATCCATCATCCCAGTACTGGATGAAAGTCTACTAACCACATTAGTTGATATGCAAATGGAATCAACGTCTCAACAACATGACCCGGGCCTGGGTCATGCACAATCATTAACGACTACCAAGTTTAAACCTAAATCCAAATTTTGTCCATTAATGATCAAGGACAATCTGGACCAATTTCATGACAAGGTGTCCTATGAACTGAGAGAACTATACCTTAAGCACAATGATTTCTCCAAGAAACACAGATATCAAGATTTTGAATATCGCCAATTTGTAAAGAAATTGAAGAACAACACAAAGGTGGTAATAAGACAGTCTGACAAAGGCGGAAATGTTGTTCTGTGGCCTCTTCAGATGTACATGGATGAGGCAATGGGCCAACTGAACGATCGCACTTGCTATCGCAGGGCAGACACGAACGAGGTTACTCTGGCCAAAAACCAAATATATTCCAAACTCATGGCATGGAGGAGTGCCGGAGTGATAACGATGGATGAATTTAGGTTCATGAAAAATGACAATCCTATCACTCCGGTCATTTATTTCATTCCTAAGATTCACAAAAACAATCAAGTACCTCCAGGACGCCCAATCATTTCAGCACGCAATAGCATTCTGGAAAACACCAGTAAATATGTAGATTTTTTCCTTCAAGACTTTGTAAAATCATTACCGTCCTTTGTGTTAGACACGAGTGATTTTCTTAAAAAAGTCTATGATGTAAAATGGAAGACAAGTTACCTGTTAATAGCTTTGGATGTGTCTGCATTGTACACCAGCATACACCACAGGGATGGTCTGAGAGCAGTGCAACATTACCTCAATTCTAGACCTGAGGGTTGTAGGGAACACACACGCATGATCATTGACATGATCGCTCTATGTCTGGAGAACAATTTCTTTCTATTTGGGAAACAATGTTTCCAACAAACAAGAGGAGTAGCGATGGGGGCCTGCTTCTGTCCCAGTTATGCCTGTTTGCATATGGGATACTGGGAGGAGCAGGTCCTGTTGGCTAACTTCGCGGACACAATGGCCACCAAGGTCGTTCTATGATTAAGGTACATAGATGACCTTTTCGTGATTTGGGACGGATCCACACAAGAAGCCGAGGAGTTCATTAACAGTCCTAACGACAATTGTATGAATCTCAAATTCACTAGTCAGATCAGTGATACTTCAATCTGCTTCCTAGATGTGGAAATCTTTGTGAGTGGAGGGAAACTGGAAACCAAGCTATTTAGAAAAGCAACAGCAGGCAACAGTATCCTCCACTCTGGTAGCCACCACCCTGCCCACCTAATTAGGGGCATACCCTACGGTGAAATGCTCCGCATTAGACGGATTTGCAGCACTAATGTAGGTTGCTTAGCGGCGCAGCTAGAATGTGGTGTGAGATTCAGCCAGAGAGGTTACAGTAAGGCTGTGATGGAGAGGGCCATGAATCGTGCAAATGCACAAGCAAGAACCTCACTATTAGCAATAACATCTTGCGATCTCACAGAATCCACGGGAACTACAACTAGTGCAGTGCAGTCAACTGACCGCAAAGAGGAAAATACAACCCGTTTGATCTTTACCTACAGTAACCAGCACGTACCATAAGGAACATCATTAAACGCAACTGGGCACTCATTACGAGTGACCCAGTATTAGGCAATCAGTTTAAGGGGGCTCCCATGATTGCCTATAAGCGAGCAAGAACACTTGGTAACTGTCTGGTATCCAGTAGTCCAGAAACACGTGTAGAGACTCCATGGTTAGACAAGAGCAAGGGGTTTCTGCGCTGTCCAACTTGCAAGGCTTGCAAGAATGGATTCAGCAGGAAAGATTATGTTACGCCTTTTAACAAGATACCGACTACCATCAGGTATAAGCTGACCTGCCGCACCGAGTACGCGGTGTATGTGCTGGAGTGTCCCTGTGGCCTACGCTATGTTGGTAGCACGAGGCCACAGGTGTACAAGCGTATACTCCAGCACCTACGGCGACACTGCGTACCCGGTAGCTAGGCACTTCGGCTAAGTACACAACAACAAGGCCTCTGAAATGCGTTACTTTGTAATAGACACTGTTCCTCCTCAGAGAAGGGGTGGCGACCATGATCTATTGCTGCGCAGGCTAGAAACACAACATATTATCCTACTAGACACAAAGAGTCCCAATGGATTAAACGCGGGAGAAGACTGCCACACTTATCTCTGAAAATTCCAATCTATAATGGTGCGGAACAAACCTGAAGGAACATAGCAGCTGCCTAAACCAAATATCACATTTTAAACTCACACTGATTTTCACATTATCACAGGGTTGCACGTAACAGCTCAGGAGCCAAATGTCAGTTAACCATTAGTCACCTATAGGTTGAGTGGGCACACAAGTACATCTCATTAAGGGATTTATCCCTATGACATATGGTTACTTCATGCAAGAAGAATTTTAAATTATATGGGGAGCCCTATATGAATCATTAAATGGAGGGATAACAGAATTTTTATGGTTGCATTTATGATGAACTTAAGATCCATGTATATTTACATTTGTATGTACATATGTATATATTTTTATATATTTATATATTCACACATATAATGCCTGGTGCTTACATTACGCATAGAGAGCTCCTCCCCGATGCACTTTAGTTTCTCATATTGCGCAGCATTGCAAAAAGTTTTTTAATCTTACTTGTTGCTGCTAGTGATGTAAATAGATGAATTTTAAATGAGTACGTATATATATATATTTATTTATAAACTCAGTGCACAATACGATCTGAACAAATATCGTATCATAACCAAATATCTTCAACTGTGTAACCAAATTGTTATAATCATGTCCACTGGTGACAAAACTGTAATTATGCATTTATGCAGTTACGTTTCGTGACAGTACACTTTCTATATCTATGCAATTGGTAACTGGCCATTGGCTCTGAGCCCCTTTAAATTGAGCATGCCTGCCTTGTATCGTTGGCATGTGATCAAGGTGCTGTTTGCACCGAAACGCGTCATGGCGGTATGGTGATGAGTAATTAAAAACCACTACTCACAACATAGGGTTTGCCTCGTCTGTTTTGCTGCTGCTGCATGCTGCTGGACGTTTCTATGCCGAATATATATATATATATATATATATATATATATATATATATATATATATATATATATATATATATATATATATATATATATATATATATATATATATGTGTGTGTGTGTGTGTGTGTGCGTGTGTATATATATATATATATATATATATATATTTTTTTTTTTTTTACAGTTTTGTATCGCGTGAACTCGGCCCGAAGGTATCCGAGCACTTTACATGAGCACCAGTTAGTTGCATTACAGAGGGACAGATTTAAAAAAATGTTTTTTATTTTTTATTCTAGATTGGGAATATGGTGAAGCAACCGCGATTTCAGTGCCAGAGGTCAGTGAGCGGGAATGTGGTGACAAGGTATCAGTCATAGCGCCGTAGATGGTTGAGGGGAATGTGGGGCGAGATCGGTTAAATTGGATTTTGGAGGCCACACTTCAGCTCTGTGGATCAGTACCAGGGGAATGATGAGTAGATGTGAATAGAGAATTATTAAGTAGTTTATGCAGGAACTGCTAGTTTTTATCGGAGCAGTGATGTATTTTGTAAATGTAGGCGCTGCTGTGGTTTCACTGGGTTTGATCTCTCCACTCAGTGCTATGTTTGGACTGTCAAAATACTCTCCTTCCGCTAAAAAAACATCTCCTAGGCCGAGACTGCTGCTGGCTGATTCTAATAAATATTTTAACTCAATTTTGCCGCTTCAACAAAATAAGAAACAAACTCTTGATGTGATATTCATGAGCGCTACTTACAAAATAAAACGGTAATGATCTATTGGAAAATGTTTTTTAAAAAAAAGAAAATTGATTCAGTGCAGAGGAAACTTGAGAAAGGAATTTTCAGGCCTAGCCTCTATGTGGGTACGACTGTTAATGCAGAGTCCCAGTTTCATGCCTGGGTGTCGGAGCGAGGAATATGGAGACCTCAATTTGACATCAGAATTGGTGGTCAGCAAGAGGGGCATGTACAAGCCTAGCCTCTACCCCAGAACAAGAGTCTGAGGGAGGAATGTAAAGGCCCATTCTCTGCATTTGGGGTCGGTGAGAGGATTATATGAGACCCTGCCACGGCTCTGGAAGTCAGTGAGAGAAATATATTGACGTCCATTAAACGAATATATGATATTACAATGCATACATTTACAATGCATGCTTTTACATCGTAGCATCCTTTACAACACATTCTTTTACATAGCATGCCATTGCATCGCATTTTCAGAAACTACTTTTACAACGCATTCCATTTCATTGCATTATACCTTTACAACGCATACCATTACAATACATACCATTACATTGCATTTAAGGTAAGTGTTGGATAGTGTAGGGGTAATAATTACTATTCTAACTCCAGGAGTTCAACAGTAGGGTAAGTGTTGGATAGTGTAGGGGTAAAAATTACTATTCCCAATCCAGTGTGTGCAACAGTAGGGTAAGTGTTGTATACTGTAAGGGTACTATGCGTTGTAATGACTTGCGATGTAATGCCTGCGTTGGAGTGACATGCATTGTAATGACATGGGTTTTAGTGACGTGCAATTTAATGGCTGCGTTGTAATGACATGCGATTTAAAGGATGTTGCGATGTAATGACTGTTATGGAAAGGTAGTGCGATGTAATGACTGCGTTGTAAAGGTTGTTTCCCCCATTAAACACATGTACCAGAGGGCGGTGAGAGGAGACTCTGGAGGTCCATCTTTGCTCTTTGCACAAAACCACAAGATAAGTTTGGAGGTGAGAAGGGAATATGGAGATGTACTCCAACACTGAGGAGGAGGGATATGGAAATGAGATGTCCTATTTTTGGTGTTGGCGTTGCTGGTTGGTGAGAGGGGAACGAAAATGTTGATCTAATCTAAGTGTTGTGGAGGCAAGAGAAGAACATGGAAGCTCAGCCTCTGTGATGGATGTTGGTTAAGGTAAATCTGGAGACCCAGCTTGAGCCTAGAACTGAGGGATGGTTAAAGGAGTGTGCAATCCAGTGGCGGCTGGCATCTACTTGTGGGGGGCAATGGCAAAATTAAATCAAAAAGGCTTACCTTACGAAGTCCTCAGCTCTGGAGCTCTTCTTTCTCCAACACCCACAGGAACAGGATGCTGGAACTCCCTTAACCAATCCTGGTGCTGCTCTCATGCTGTGAGGGCAGTGCCAGGATTGGTGGGGGTGGCCTCACTTGGCGCTCCACAGCGCCATGGAGGTCTGCACTTTCTCTAACCCATCTGACTTAAGACAACTGAGTTAGACAGGGGTGGCTCCTCCATTAGGGTGGAGGAGAGTCGCCCCACTGCTTTTTCACAGTGGGAGAAGCAGAAACATAAAATCTTATGTTTCTGCTACTAGCGCTGCGAGAAAGCAGAATGGTATGCCTGGTTGGGGGGCGGGCGGGTGTGCAAGTCGAGGAGGAGTGGCTTGCCCAATGTTATGGACCCTGACTGTTTGGTCGGCCCAAACCAGTCATGCGCACTCTGGATTTTCTCTATGTAGGCTGTATGCAGCCTAGATAGAGAAAATGGTCTCCCTACAGGTGCCCGGCTGGGCGCCGTCCGCACCAATCACAATGCAGCCATTGCAGCGTTGTGATTGGCTTAGGGGAGGGGAGGGGGGATGACTGCTTCCTGTTCCTGAGCAGGAAAGCAGCAGCAAAACACAGCACAGGACCTGTCTAGGAGAAGAGGCGGCGAGGGACCCAGCAAGGTGAATTTTTATTTTTTAACCCCCGCCACCCCTGGAACCCTGCGCGACCATTCCCCCCACCTGCCCCCCACCCAAGAGTCATGCGAGCCGTGACTGGAGTTAGAGGTTTGAAAGTGTGCATGTCTGTCTGGCCGTCTCAAGACAGCCAGCTAAACAGACATGCACACTTGAAAAGTGCATAACCAGCCCACCCTCCTCCCTGCTACTGTCACTCAGCAGTGGCCCGCCCCGTCCTGATACTCTGTTCTGGACGGGGGATGAAAAATAAAATAGGTATTTTTTATCTTGGGGACTTTGGGGGTATTTGGTAGGGCGACGCTCCTCTGCTCCAACTCAGGAGCTGTCCCTGATGGAGTCCGAACCTCAGGCTCAAAGGTGAAGACTGACAAGAGGGACATGTGAAGGCCTAAACACAATCCCAGTACAGTGGGGTCAGGGAGAAATGAACGTCAGGGGCCTACACTCAGTGATAGGAGTCCTTGAGAGAATTGTAGAGGCCTAAAACAACAAAGTGAATGACAGATTGCTTGAAAAAATCTCAGCCACTGTTGCCTACCATGCCACTCAGAAAGGAACCAGCCATGTGGAAATCAGCCTTGGTCCTATATCAACAGAAACCATGCAGATTGAACTGCCAAGGGCAGGTCCACTTTGAACCACAACACAATCCACCCGAGAGCAGTTTTGGCCGATTTAGCGATTTTAACCTTTTCAGGCCTCATCAGTAGAGTGAAGCTTGAGTCTCGTGACACAGTGAGCATGGGATGTACCTCTGGGCATTCCTGTCACACTTAAGGTGTTGCACTGGATAAAACAAAAAAATGAAGGATGGATTGCTTGAATTCATTTCAGCCATTGGTAATAACTCTGGACTATATTTCAGTCCATGATTGTTTTGCCCTCCATGCCATCTAAGACCTGAGCTAGCGATATGCATATCAGCCTTGGTCCTGCCCCAATAGGATCACTCCAGCCCGAACTGGCAGGGCAAGTCCCCTCTGAACGTTTTTGTGTGGGCACTCTGGAGGCTCACTGTGTATGCCCTGCCTCAGCACTCTGGATTGCTGAGAAAGAGATTATAGGGGCTTAGCCAGGGCCGTCCTCTAGCATGGGCGAGCTGGGTCCAGGGTGCCAATTTTCTGAGGGGCATTAAGGTTAGGCCAACAGCGTCCTTCTCATCTTACTGCAGCCTTATCCCTGTCACTGCCTATTCGTTTCTGTCCGATTTGCCATTTTTAAAGTGGTTTTAGTCCTTCATTATCATACGGCTGGCAATATTTTTATCACTCCTTTAGACACCTTTTTGCCTTTCCCTTTACCTTCGGACCCCTGCTGGCACACATCAACAAATCTGTGTGAGGTTACTAAGATATTGGTGATTTCGATGAGCTGGGGAGGTCCAGGTATGTTTATGTTCAGGGGCCAGTCCCTACTCATTCAGGTACTAACCAGTAAACATAAAAGGGACCTACTTCTGCATTATGTAATTCATAACCCTCAGCAAGGGCACCGAATTTAACTATGCCCACGCCCAAAGCGGTATTTTAACAAAGACCGGCCCTGGGCTTAGCCACAGGGCTTGGTGAAAGGGGGCATGGAGGCACAGCCATAAGAGCTGACCTCCCAGTAAGAGTCAGTAATGTGAAGGCTCAGGTTCAGCAATGGGTAAAGGAGAGATGGGAGTCCTGAGATACAGTGAGATCCAAGAGTATAATGTGGAGGCCCATCCTCGGGTGCAGCACTGACTGAGGGCAGTATGGGGGAAAACAGGCGTATACTAATCTCTGTGCTGGGTGTGACCAAGAGAGGAATATGGTGGAAGAGCCTTGCCTCCAATCTGCACTTGGGGTGGAAGTAAATGTGGAGGGGTAACCTCCATTTTTCCTAAAGGGTTGGTGAGAGTGCAATTTAGAAGTGTTGCCCTAGTTTACCGTTCACTCCGCGGACTAAGTACTTCAAAGGCACCCATTTTGTGAAATTTCACTCTGCTTTTAAGAATGATATTCTACTATTTGACAACATTCTGCCATTGTGTGCATCCTTTTCTCAGGCCTGGACTGGTAAACAAAAGGAGCCCTGGAAAAATGCTCAAAGCAGCTGCTCTACGAAGCCGGCATAGAGGAGTCTGCTCTAGACTGGATCACATTCTACATTTCGCAACAGAACTAATGTCATCCCTACCCCCTTTCTCTTCCAAACCATACATCACAAAAGCAAGGGCCCCTCGTGGCTCTATCATCTCACCCATGCTTTTCAACATCTACATGAAGTCATTACCGGCACTGATTAATCAATTTCACATCACGTGCTATAACTATGCAGATGACACGCAAATGCTCCTTCAACTGGAAAGCTCTAAAGACATTGGAAACTCACCAATTTTCAGTTGTCTCAGAGACGTGGATCAATGGATGACATGGACCATCTCAAGTTGAATGCTTACAAAACGGAAATACTCATGTAACGATTGGAAAAAATGATGACCCACTCGCCGCATGGCCTGATGATCTGGGAACACCGCCTAAAATATCAAAGAAAGAAAGAAACCTCAAAATGACCATGGACTCCAAGCTATCAAGGAATGCCCAATTGGACAAACTAGCAAGATCAAGCTTTGTTACTATAAAAACTCTGCAACGCATTTTCCCCCACCTGGGATCTCCACACAAGGTCCAGGCTACCACCTCTCTTTTTCTGTCCAAACTCGGAAACACCAATAGCCTCTACCATGGATCACATTTAACAACTATAAAAAAACTACAACAGATTCAGAACTCTGCTGCCAGACCAATCTTACATATATTACATCTTAGTATATGTAATATAAGTATATTAAATATACTAGTACATCTCCCCTGCCTTGAAAGCCATACATTGGTTGCTGGTTGCCAGAAGATCCACATTCAAGCTGCTTTGTATCACCCACAAGCGATACATGGAACAGGAACGCTCTTCATCAGGAATAAAATCATGAAATACATTCAGCAAAGGAACGTCCGCTCTAGAGTGGCACCTCGCCTCAAAATCCCGCCGTACAAGAAAAAAACCATGGGTGGCACATCCTTCTCTGTTCAAGCAGTCAAACTATGGAACTCTATACCCCAGAACATAAGATCCACGGATAACCACCTTATCTTCAGAAAGAATACTCAAGAATTGGCTCTTCCTCACATAACCATGATCTTCAAACATAGATATACAACATATCCCTCTCTATATAAGCATTTATTTGGACTATAGTTGTGTACCTACATA
This sequence comes from Lissotriton vulgaris, assembly GCF_964263255.1. NCBI lineage: Eukaryota > Metazoa > Chordata > Amphibia > Caudata > Salamandridae > Lissotriton > Lissotriton vulgaris. Next base: position 577,095,190 of record NC_141697.1, read on the forward strand.
TGTGTACTGCTTTGTATGAACATGTACAATATTTGTTTTTAAAGATATAGATATTTGTTAGTTTTGCTTAAATAAGTACATATTACTTATAATTACATTATTCTATTTTTAACATGTATATAAGTGACTGCATAAATAAGTACATCTTGTTATCATAACTATTTATCTACAATTGCTTCACTATTGAATTACAAAAAATAAAAACAAATAACTTAGTTTAAAGTACAACACTTGAAAGTCTGAGTTTATTAAATACAACTTTAATCTACATATTTAAACTTTCTTATGTATATATATACACCTTATATATACCTTCCATGTACTTATGTATCTTTATATGTATTACTTTGCTTCTAATTCAGCATATAAAATGCACTACCCTATATCTCACTGTATATCTCTGCCAATAAATCCACTAACCACACTCTGACTAATCTCAAACCTCATTCTACCAATCTCTCCAATGCACTACCCTATTTTTCACCCATATCACTACTGTTGTCCCCAAGATAACCCTTTCTATACCCTTCCCTCCTCTACCCCTACTTGCATCATCTCATACCTCTTTTACTATTCAGATCTCACAAACAAGCCTTTCTAAACCATTCCCTCTGACTCTTCCCCCTCAACCTCCCCTTTACTCATCCCAAAATCCCCTCCTACTGCGATGAACTCCAAAAACAAAAATAAAGCTTTCTAGACCCTTCCCTCTTCTATCCCTCGACTATTCCCTTTCAATCCAAAAAAAGACTAATTTGTCAACCACTCAAATTCATGTCATATGTCCCTATACTAATTCCCCACTAATCCTGTTTGGGATCCAGAGTAGTGTACTACCCGCCAAAAAGTGCTTCAACACCTAATCAGGGATCGCAAGCACTATATAAATGAAAACCCTGCCCTCTTCCATCCCTTCACTATTCTTTTCAACCCAAATAACAGACTAACATGTCCACCCCTCAAATTAGTTTCATATTTCTCCAGACTAATTCACCACTAATCCTTTTTTGGTTCCAGAGTAGCGTGCTACTCGCCTGAAAGCACTTCAGCGCCTCATCAGGGGTAGCAATCACTATTTAAATGTAAACCTTTTCCCTCGTCTATCCCTCCACTATCCTTCTCAATACAAATAACAGACTAACATATCCACCATTCAAATTAATTGCATATTTCACTATACTAATTCACCGCTAATCATTTATGGGTTCCGGAGTAGCGTGCTAATCGCCAAAAAAGTGATTTGATGCCTCGTCAGGGGTAGTATGCGCTATATAAATACAATTACAATTCAATACTCCCCTTTGCTCCTGGCTCCCTCTTTCCATCTATTCCTTTTCTCTCCTTCTATCTTCTCTCCCTTGTATAGCCCTCTCAGTCTGCTGGAATAAACCTCTAGCTGGGGAAAGTTCCAGGGACCGGCAGTGGCCCTGAGTTTTGATAACCATCCTCCAGTGCCTCCAGCCCACTGGGGAGATGCCCCATGGAATAAAAGGTCAGACCAGCTCTGTCTTTCCTGCTGTGTGCCAGCGCCATGTTCTGGCTAGCGCCCAATGAAATGGAGGCAGTGCAGTGCTAAGCCCTAGGGATGAGAGGGTGTTCCCACTTGAGGATTATTTACGGTGTCTTTAGCTAAAATGTCTTTTAGTAGTATTTGCAGACAGGTCTTACACCGCGTGAATCTTCAGAAAGTCCTGAGTGGGCCGGAGTGCGGTGTGATGCATCTTGTGTCCAAGGTACGAGCAGCGCTGTGACCCCGCAAGCCACAACAGAGGCTGCTGACTGCAATGAGAGCGAAACAGGACAACTGCCGCGCTTCTGCGGTGAGAATCACCTGAAACGCGATCCTGGTCTTCAGCGCCCTGCGGACGACGGCGCTTGGAGGCGAGATGCCTCTGACCTGGACATCGCGTTGCGATGGCGCCGGACCCGGTGAAGCCTGGAATGCTCCCGTTTTCTCTGCCCCGGTAAGCCCCTGGAGCCAAGTGCCTGAGCGTGACTGTGGGGGAGGGTGAGAGGACCTCTCGTCGGGATCGGGTGCAGATCTGAATCCGCAGTGTCTGCTTAACAGGGGCCCAATTGGAGGCTGCTCCCCCTGTACGTTCTATTGGTGCCTAGAGACTTGCCCCTACTGGGAGGTCCGATCCACTGCGGGATCAGTGTGCTACCAAGGGAATCTGCTTTGGCCTATTTCGAGTGGGTTTTACCGCTACTTGCAACGTGACTGAGTTGTGGCCTTCTCTCGAGCCGGGAGCCCCTTTCAGTGCACCATCATCCGATCTCACATGTGAGGTTAGCGTGGCGAGCAGCTTAAAACTGCTGTGAATAGCTCCTGTATGCTCGTATATTCGAGACGTGTGCTGGGCCTCAGTCGGACTCTTCCTAGCCTACTTACTATTGGGACTGCCAGCTACGGCTGACCTGGAGCGGGGCCTATACTACCAAGACTGTGGTGCGTACATGGGGTCGGCTGCGTACTTTGGCAAAGATTCAGCGCTCTATTGTCCATTCAGACAATATGTTCACAGAGGGGGTGATTGTGGTTTTTTAAATTGAATTACTGTGGATTACTCGCTAACTATCAGGTGTGCCCTCTGTGTTGCTCCCACACCCCAACCATCCATGTTATTTCCCTCCACCCAGACCCCCCATGCCCAGAACCTGGATGCCTGACCCTAAGATGGCGGCCTTTGCCGCCAGGCAGTGCATAGAACCGAAAGAGGAATGCTCTTTCAAATCTTAAGTGGCCATCTTGGAATGGGCAACCCATTTTGGTGCTTCCTCTTCCTCTATTAGAAACAGAAGACGTATGCACACATGATTCAATGCTGCTTCTCCCCTGTACCTTTCTACCTGTTTCTAGCCTTGTTAGGAATCTACCTCTGGTCCTAATTTGACCTCACGCCTACTGGTTTTATTCTCACTTGATTTTGGAATATGCGCACCCCTCTTATTTTACTAATTTGCGCTATCACTACCCTAGTGGCCCCTTTTTCTATCCACCACACCACGTCTCCACCTCATCTCCTTATCATGACTTCCAGTCGAATGAAGTCTGGAATCAACTGCTTCAAAGTAATTTATCCACCTTATATGTCCAAAGCAGCAGCTAAATGGTTCAAGCATAACATCATTGAACAATTTCCAGATTCCCTCTTTGTTGACCAATTCCATAATGGGCGCCTAGGGAAGATCAAAAATGACTTCATTTTCTTTACTAATGACATCCCTTCCTGGTCCTCCATCTTCTTCAATTCCTCCAACGTCTCCTCCTCCACTTCTTTTCCGCATGAGAAGCGGTTAATAATTTCTCCCTCCGCTTGCTTTAATTGCGATCTCACCATTACACTTTAGAACAATGGCACTGTCATGATCCAAGCTTCTGACTCCTGTCTCTTTCTCTTTGACCACATCTTCCACATCCTTCGTCCCACCCCTGCGACTACTATCTCTCTAGATTCTTCCTCTTCTTCTTCCTCTAGCTTTTCTACTTTCTCCCTTTCTCCCCCCTTGACCCCCACACATTCCTTCAGACCGCTCTCCTGGGAGTCACAGGTCGACTCCTTGTCCCCCCCTTCTCTTGTTCCCTCCCATCCCATTCTGCCACCTTCCCAACTGGACCTCCCCCTTACCTCGTCTGCTTTACACCCCACTTCACCTCTACATCCAGCATCTCCCCACTATTCCAATGCCTTCTCCTGCCCCCTAACTCCCCTATTCCTACCCATTTCCCCCCTATTTAATCCACCTTTCTTACAATCTGAACTACCGATCAACTCGCCTTACCCTCCCCCCTCCCTCCCCTCTTCTCCTTACCCCTTTCCGCTCTTCCCCTTTCCTCGTACCCTCAATTCTGTTCTTAAACCTCCCATCTCTCTACAACCTTCACTCCCCCCTCCCATGCCTCACATTCTGTAATTCCATCATCTTCCCTCCCACTGATCTTACACCTCCCATCTCTCCACAACTTACATTCCCCCCTATGCTTCACAACCCTGTCTCCCCTCTTGGTAATTCTTCCCTCTTCCTTCCCTTTGCCCGCACAGTCCTTCACTCCTCCACAACTTTCATTTTGCTCAACCCCCCCCCACTCTACCTGGTGCCTTTACCCCAACATTCACCTTTCATTACCCATGGTACCTGGCCTGCATCCTCTGTCTTCTCCCCATTCCTGTGGCCTTCATTTGACCTCCCTCCCCTACCTGTACAACCCCTTCTCCTCTCATCTCACTGTATCCATGGCCTTCCCGTAAACCCATTCCTCCCCCCTCCTCCTCCCGCCATTCATTTCTACTTCTCAACTTTCTCCTCCTATGTATGATCTATATTCTTCACCTCTGCTCCACACCAGTAAAAAGATCACAGCAACTCCATCCACTCCTTTCTATCACCTTATTTCCCCCCTCAGACCCTTGCATCACATCTCTCTCCCCAGTCCCCCACAGCCCACTGTCCTCCTTCGCCTACTTCACTTCCTCCCCCAACTTCGACCCTCGCACCCCAACACTCTCCCCGGTCCCCACTTCCTCCTGTCCTCCTTCGCCTAGGCCACTCTCTCCCTTAACCATTGAGCCACCCTTCACTCCGTGCTCAGCACACCGCTCTCTGGAAACTAAACTTGATTCTCTCATCTCTTCCATTTCCCAGCTTGAAGCGTCCATTTCACTCTTATGTGCTAAGATATCCCCCTCCCCGAATAACCTCCCGAGGAGTTCCTTGCTCCTGCCCCCCAATAAAGCCAACCACAGTCTGTCCTCCACAGACATCACCAACTTACTGGCTACCTAGAAGACCATCAATGTCAATTCCCCTCCACTCGCCTCTCCTAACAATTCTTCTCAATTTGCCATTCAGACCATCTCTTCCGTCAGAACGTACCATCCTCCCCCTCAAGGGGCAACCTCATTCAAGAATCTAATCCCTATCCCCCTTATCAGTCTAGACACTCACATCACCAAAACAGTTGCGTCAGAGCTACACTGTATGCTCCATAACTGCAGATCTGCAACCAAACACAAACTGGAAATCTCTGACACTATCACTCACCACAATCTCGACATGCTCTTTCTCACTGAGACCTGGTTTAATGACTCCTCTCACACTTCATTTGATCTTTTCATACCCACTGACTACTCTATCCTCAGAAACGACAGAATAGAAAAGATCTGGGGAGGTATTGCGATTATCTTCAGAAACTCCCACCAAATCAAAGCCTTTCCCACCATCCTCTTTCACACCTTTGAATGCCTTTCCCTAGAACTCCAAGTTCATCATGGCTCACCCTTCAGGTTCCATACCATCTACCACCCGCCTGGTTATTGCTCTTCCTTCATGGAGGAATTCATCGACTTTGTTAGTGACCAATATTCACAAAGCGACAAGCAGATCTTCCTAGGTAATTTCAATCTCCACTGGGTCTCCGTGGAAGACTCGGCTGCCAAAAAGCTTGCTACCTTTCTCTCAGCTAACGATCTTGCCCAACACTGCTCGGAAATTACACACGCCAAGGGCTCAATTCTGAACCTTGTTATATCTAAATCAGACCAGATTACCACTGCTCCCCCCATCCGTGTAGACTGGTCTGACCATTTCCTCATTCCCTTCTGTTTTCACCTCTCACACATTATAACTCTCGGCCAGCCTAAAAGAGTCTCTACTTGGTTCCACAACACAAAAAGCATTGATCTTGGGACTCTATGTGATGCTGCTATGCGTTCATTTCCTAGTCTAGACCCCAATGCAGATGTCAATGATCTCACTCACCATTGCCTCTCAATCCTTGCAGTCGAAATCGACAAGGCTGCTCCACTCCAAAGCAAAAGGAAAAGACCCACCCATTAGCTCCTTGGTTCAATAAAGCTCTCTATGACAAAAGAAAAAACCTTAGAATCTTGGAGAAGGATTGTAGACAATCTCCATCCACCTCCAACCTCTTTCTTTTACGTTCAGCAAGATCCAAATACCACAAGCACATCTTCCAGGAAAAAACATCACATTTCAGATCCCTCCTCCATTAAGCTAAAAACAGACCCAAAAAACTTTTCGACCTCATCAAAAACCCAAATTGTTCTCCCCAAACCATCAAGCAATAGGATGTTTCAAAGTAAGCAACTGAGTTCTCTATATTCTTCGATCAAAAGGTAAAATCTCTGGTGGAACAGGTCACCCACCCCCATTGAGGAGCGAAAATCCTTAGTCACTTGGCAGAACTTTGCCGCCATCTCGAAAGATGATGATCTCAAATGCATCCTTGAAACCAAACCCTCCAACCATTCTTCTGACCCCATACCCAGTGGCATCGCCATTGATTTCTATACTAACACTCTCTCCTACAGGACCAGGCTAGTGAATCTTGTCCTGAGTCAAGGATCCCTCCCAGTTGTCCTCAAAACAGGACAGGTTATCCCCCTTCTAAAAAAAACCTCTGCAGATACAAACGACCTCAATAACTTCTGCCCCATCACCAATCTCCCTTTTCTTTCAAAGATCACAGACAAATGGGTTGCAAAACAACTTTCCCAACACATTATGGACAATAATCTCCTCAACATGTTCCAGTCGGGCTTTATTCAAAATTGCAGCACTGAAACAGCCCTGCTGCGAGTGATCGATGATGCGCTGCCTTTTCTCGATTCGCGGGAATCGTGCCTTCTGATACTTCTTGACCTCTCTGCAGCTTTTGACACTGTTAATTACAACACCCTCCTTAACACTCTTCAACAGAGAATGGGCGTGGAAGGCACAGTACTCAAATGGTTTGCCTCATTCCTCTCGGACAGATCCCAAATGATCAAGATTGCTAACAGTCTCTCTTCTCCACTGGTGGTTGGTCAAGGCGTCCCTCAAGGTTCTATCCTTGCTCCCACTCTGTTTAATCTCTATCTGGAACCATTAGGGAACCTCCTAAACAAATCTAGAATCCTCTACCGGATGACACGTCTTCCTCTCTGAGAGCACCAAGGGAGCCACTCACAGCTGAGGTATGGTATGGCACCCCTTGCCAAAGCACTCCTTCTCCCCTTTTTGGGGAAGGATCCAGTTTGTAGGCCTTGGAGTCTCAGAGACCCCTCTGAGAGAGTCCACTGCATAAAGGGAGCCTCTCGCAACAGAGATGGGGAAATGATACCACTTCCCCCAGGATGACAGCTTACTGGACTGGGACGTAGCTTTGACTCGTCTACCGGTATGTGTCCCCGTCGCCCCCCCCCCCCCTCCTCTTTCCATGCTGTGTCTCTCACCCTCCCATCCTCTCTCTCTCCTTCATTCTCTGTCTACTTCCCCATCTCCTACACCCCCTCCCCCTAATCTCTCCGGTTGCCTGTTTTTTCCCTTTCGTATATGTGCTTATTGTTTTTCTTGACCTTACAAGTAAACTATATTGCCATGCTCTAATAACTGTGTAACCTTTGTAACGATGTATCCTGCAACTATGATCTTATACTCATGTAAAGCGCTCTGATACCTCTGGGTCTAGCCAGCGCTATATAAAACCTTTAAAATAAATAAAATACTCAACTCTATTCACAACTGGATGTTAGTTCACCAACTCATTCTCAATCCCTCCAAAACGGAATTCTACCTCTTATATAGCTCTCTCTCCCCGTCATTGTGGACTGCGCTAAATCCTTAGGTGTCATACTTGACAAAAGACTCAACCTAATCTCACACATCAATTTCATTGCCAAGAGCGCACGTTATCAGCTGCGCCTTCTATGGGGGATTCGTCGGTTCTTCCCAGAGAATGACCTAAAAACCTTGGTCCAATCGCTAGTTCTCTCTAGACTGGATTACTGTAATTCTCTTCGGACTAGCCTTCCCAAATCTCACCTCTCCCCCCTCAAATCCATCCTCCACTCAGCAGCTCGCTTCATTTCAGGGTCCAAACAAAGTGATCACATCACTCCTATCCTGTCTTCTCTCTGATGGCTTCCCATCGAGGCTAGAACTATCTACAAAACTGCGTGCATCACCCACAAAGCTTTGCACTCTTCCTCCCCTCGCTATCTGGCAAATAAGCTGAAATTGTCTGGAGGCTCAAAACCTTCTCGGAATGCGGCAAGTTCCTGCTTGAGCCCCCCTCCTTCAAAAGGAAAAAATTTATGGCGCAATCGCTCTCAGGTAATGCAGTGAGAATCTGGAACTCACTTCCTCCTTCGCTCTGTGCCATCACCTCCATCCAGATCTTCAAAGCTGACCTCAAATCTCTTCTATTCCAAAGACACTTTCAGAACTAATTCCCTCCTTCTCAGACCCCGCCAGGAAGTTCCATAGTCATTTAAATTTGTCATATATATTTATATTCTTTGTTTGTACATTCTGTGCTTGCTGTGTTTGATATTGTGTTCCTTTTGCCTGCGTCGTTTTGATTCTATGGCCTGCTACTTTTGTTTTTTTCCATTCCTGTAACAGTTCTCTCATGTAAGGTAACTGGTTCTATTGTACAGTGCTCTGACACCTTCGGGTAAAGTCCGCGCTTTATAAAAATGCATTAAATAAAAAATAAATAAACAAATAAAAGTATATATAGCGCCAAGAAACCTATGAGGATGGACGTTGGTTCGCTTTACAAAACACACATTATGTTTCTGCAGTGACCCTCGCTCCCACCCCGAGTTAATTAGCACGTCAAAGTAGCTGGCCTTGAGGCCCCGATATTCTGATAATCTGGTTCTTCTGAGCCCTGTAAAGGGCCTTGCTGCTTTCAGTAATGGGCGGTGCTTCCCCAGCCAGTGACTCCGACCAGAGCCTCCCCATAGGGTGCTGAGGAAGCTGCAGTCTCTCTAACCTCCCCTCCCCCACCCAGCCCAGCCCGCTGCAAATCACTTCCCAGCCCTGAGTAGGCTCCAGCAATCTCTTCTTCCCCTCCCCCCTCAGAGCCGGCTGCTGCATGTCACCTACTAGGGCCAAGCCGGAGCATGCAGGCTCTAATGGGCGCTTCCACCCCTCTCCCCACCAGGGCCATCTATAGGTAATCTCAGCAGCCCTAAAAGGCCCCTGAAGGTTCTGAGACTGTGACTGGCCTCTTTATTATATCTTTCAAGGGAGCCCTAGCTGAAGAGTCTAAAAAACACAGAATCAGTCACCCTTTCACATTCAGGGACATCCCTTTACTCACACTCATTCATCATCAAGGCTTCTTACGCACCCTTCTAACATCCAGTGACAGTCACAGGGATTAACCCTTCCCCCTTAAAAGCACTGCCTCTGAACAGGTATTCAGATTAATCCTTTTATCTGATTAATGCCAGTAGGCCTAGCTCCTTAGCACCCTACAATTACAAATAGGTTACAGATTGCCATAGCCTGACAGAAATAAAATAACTCTCCCACATCCACACAGGAAGTCAGACCAGGAGCTATGAATCACCCATAAACACGTGTTTTTCTTTGACAGGTCAAGGAAACTGAGCATCAAAATTCTCTTTCCCAACCACAAATGCCTCTAGTCACAGTGCTTAATTTGTTAATGAATGAGTACCGGTGCCAAAGCTCTGTTCAGAATCCCGTGGCTTGTGCAATTAAATGTCGGCTAGCCGAACATGTCGGCTAGCCGAACACCAAGGGTGGTAGTCTTTAATCTACTTAAAGCCTCTTTAATCCCCTACCAGACATTTCCTGCTCCTTTATATAATTATTGCAGGTTCCTGTTTTCTCCTTTTATGACAGTTTTTCTGTCTTTCTCTATCGTTTTGATTTGTGTGTTTTTCTAATTCCTTACGGTAAATGTCTGATGCAGAAAAATAAGTGCTGGTCCCCAGAAATATGTGCCAGTGGCCCCTGTAGTGAGCCACCAAGGACCAGCCAGCAGTAGCAAACTGCCCCGGATGTGCACCTTGTACATCCTCTGGCCATGCCCCAGTGGCCCCTGTAGTGAGCCACCAAGGACCAGCCAGCAGTAGCAAACTGCCCCGGATGTGCACCTTGTACATCCTCTGGCCAGGCATGGCCAGAGGCTATATAATAAAGGTATACTAGAAAGCACGTGGTCTTTCACCTGTACCAAGCAACCTGTCTGGCTGTGTATTTCATTGGTGTCAGTGGGGCCTAGTAACATAGAGGATGTCCGTGCAGCTCAGCATCACCCAGCTACACTGGCCTCAAGGGTGCTCCCCTTTGTGCTCTACTGCCTCCTGCGACCATGTCCTGACTGAGCCTACAGGTCTGTGTCGCGACCAGAAGAAAATAGATTGGCCGCCGGACTCGCCCCTGCCAATATGCGTCTGCCGTGGGCCCAACACTGACGCAGAGACCTTCCTATCACCGCATCCAGCGTACTGAGTGCTTGTCTCCCAGAAGGCCTTTCAGCCTCCAACGCTCACCGTCCTCGCTGATGCTCACCCTAGATCGCGGCCGGCGTGTCGTCCTGTTTGCAGCCTCCTACGGTGCTCCGCTTGCCGCCCACCTCCAGGACTCTCAGCGGCATAAAGACGTACCCTGCCCACTCCAAATGCCAGTTGACAAGGTTAGCCTCTTTGTCTGCTCAGCTCAGACGAACGCCAACCGCTCCATTGGGAGTCGTCCTCCCTACGGTAGTCTGGTGAGCAATACAAATATTGAATGAAAAGGGGAAAACACATATAACTGGTCCCTGAACCATTCATCTGGAGAAATAACTGTCAAGAACTTTGGATACTGCCAAAAAAAATCAAAAGAGAGAGCGTGAAACACCACCCAATACCAGAGCAGACAGGAGCCAAAACATACTCCAATAAAAGACAGGCACAGCGCACTCAAAGCCTTGAGCCCTGCAGCTTCTCACAACTCCATCAATCAAGTGAGCATCTCACACTACTCCTAGTCATGGCTGATGACCCAAATGCAGCACCACTACAGGAACAGCTGCAGAGACAATTTCCCCCACAACACGCATTTGTTGGCATTCTACAACTATTCACTGAGTTAGCCAACCTTTCAACAGCATCAACCCGCTGGAAAACGTGGTTAGGGAGGCTAGAAAACTACTTTATTGCCACCAGAGAAAGCGATGGGGCTGTAAAACACTTGCTCCTACTTCAGTACGCAGGAGACAGAATCTATAAACTATTCGAGCACCTCTCCAACACTGTTGTGGCAAACGACTATGACACAACAGTAAGAGCACTCAATGCAAACTTTGACCCATAATCAAACCCAGAATTTGAGTGCTTCAAACTCTGTCAAACCTGCCAGCGGGAAGGAGAATCCATAGATATGTTCTACGCATGCCTGCTAGAACTAGTCAGCACTTGCACCGCAGATGACCAACCAAAATAAATAAGAACACAGATCATCCAGGAGGTGCCGCAAAAAGACACTCAGAGGCCACATCCTGAAACAACCAAACATCAGCCTAGATGACATTCTTATCATGGCAAGGTCCCACGACGTCTCGGCCGCAAGCGCTTTCGAAATGGACATTGCCATAATCCAGAACGCCTAAAAGGCCTCAGTTGTAACAACGGAACGAGCTGACATGATATACAGAAGGGAAAAGACAAACCGTCCCAGAACACCTGCATCCTCAAAAACAGGATCTCTCTGCATGTACTGCTGTCTTGAAGAACACGTACAGAACGACTGCCTAGCACAAGGCCGCACAGGCTCCATTTGCAGCAAAACGAATCACTTCGCGACAGTGTGCCGAGGAGGGCTCAGAGGGAGAGGCAGGCCCGGACTGGCCGTTGAGGGCACCGGGCAATTCCCCGGTGGGCCGCATGGTTGGGGGCCGGTTTCGGGCCCCCGGGGCCGTTTTTGTTACAGGGCCGTTATGCTGCAAAAACGGCCCTGTAACAAAAACGGCCGTAAACCGGCCCTGTCACAGAGCGCGGTCGCACCTCTCCCCCCCTCCCCTCTCCTCCCGGAGGGGGGAGGGGGGCCGGCCGAGCACTTTGCCAGGGCCGGTTCTGGTTCCCAGTCCGGCCCTGGGGTGAGGGGCCAGAGGGAGACAAACCCCCACAAAAGCCGTAAGGCAACTGTCCCTATGTGAACCAGGAACACAAGGAGCCACCAAATACCCATATCAACACAGACACTGTCTAGAAGACTCGTCACCGGAAGACGAAGAAGAAGTCTTTCTTATTTCATTCACCAATGACATCTCCCCACCCCCCCTGAGCGAATGTCGCCAGATGGGGCACCTGTTTGTTGCAATAATTTAGCAACCTTCTTCTTTCAGAAGATCCAGACTATTTATTCCTCTTTTTCTGCTGATAGTATTGAATCTGATGCTGCTACTTTAGCAGGCCACAGCACTCCACCCCCTTATAAGCTGGAAAAATTCACTCTTTTAGATTTAGCCTCCTTAGACAAAATAATTCCTAAAATCACCTCTGGATCCCCCAATGACCCAGCACCCCCACAGTTTCTTAACATGGTCACCAATGTTATCCGCCCAGTCATCCTTGATGTTCTCAATACTTCAATCACCTCTAGCACAGTCCTGACCTCATGGAAATGTGCAATGGTCAAGGCCCTTTTAAAGAAACCCACCCTAGACCAAAGTAACCTTTCTAATTTCCGCCCTAACTCCCTGTTACCCTGGATGAGTAAACTGCTAGAAAACCACATCAACAACATCTTAGTAGATTATTTAGAATCTAATAATCTGCTGTGTGCCTCACAGACGGGATTCCGTCCCCAACATGGGACTGAGACTGCCCTGCTAGCAGTAACCGAAGTAGCAAGAACTGTGCTAGACCGGGGAGGGAAAGCAGCCATCATACCATTAGATCTCAGCGCTGCGTTCGACACGGTTAACCATGTTACCTTATTACATCCATTGAAGGTCATGGGAGTGTCGGGCGCGGCCCTGGCATGGCTCACCTCCTTCCTGGACGAGCGCTTCTTCCAGGTATTCGAGGGGGAGGCTGTTTCCAACGAGCAGCCCCTTTTGTGGGGTTCTTCAGGGCTCGGCCCTGAGCCCCACCCTTTTTAACATTTACATGAGGCCCCTGGAGGAGATAGTCCATCCATTTGGCGTGCGTATTATCACCTATGCTGACGACACTCAGTTGGTGGTCTCTTTGGACCTCACTGAGGGGTCGTCTAGCACTCTGGGCTCTTGCTTAGAGGCAGTGGCAAAATGGATGGACTCCTCCTGCCTCAGACTAAACAGGGAGAAGACAGAAATTATGCTATTGGGCAACCCCTCACCTACCACTCTGGCTTCCATCTGGCCCACGTGTCTAGGCTCGCCTCCCCCTCCCAAACCTCAGATAAAGAGCCTTGGAGTCTGGCTTGATAAAATCACTGGATTTCACTGCTCAGGCCACCAAAACTGCTTCCACCTGTTTTGGGTTAAAGAGAATGCTCCGGAAAGTGCTCCCTTTGCTTCCGTTCCAGGCGAGGAGAGTCATGGTCCAAGCCCTGATACTCTCCCGCCTGGATTACGGTAATGCTCTTTATCTAGGAGCACCGGCGGCAGTAATTACTAAACTTCAGGTCACCCAAAACTGTGCGGCCAGACTGCTTTTCCATATTCCTTGCTGGCAGTCGGCCAAACATGCTTTAAGGAAGCTACACTGGCTTCCTGTGGCAGCTAGGGTACAATTTAAAGCTATGTGCCTTGTCCAAAAAGCTATTCACAGAACAGGCCCAGCCATAATGTTCCCTTTAGCTAATCCTTACCTCCCCCCCAGGGCTCTCCGCTCCAGTTCGTTGAACCTGGCCACTACGGCCAGGATAAACAAGGCTCGCTGGGGCGGTCGCTCATTCTCACACAATGCTGCGAGAATTTGGAATTCCCTTCCGCATGACCTTAGAAAGAACATCAATAGGATGACATTCAGAAAGTCTTTAAAAACTCACTTGTTTGGAAAAATCTGTTAAACACCCAGTCTGCTGCCTTGGATTTCAGTTAAAGCGCTGCGAGGCCTCCAGGTAGTCTACGCGCTATATAAATACAATTTCAATTTCAATTTCAATAACACAGCACAGGCGGCTGCAGCCCACATATATGGTAGAATTCGCTGGGTCAGAAGTCAAGGCCCTCATAGACACTGGCGGATGTATGACGGTACAACGCGTACCGTCACAACGTATACCTTTACCACGCGGCCGTGACAACGCAAGTCGTTACCACGACTTGCGTTGGGGGCGCGGATTTCGAATAGTATAATTTACTATTCTAACACCAGTCCCCGTGGACCCTAGGGAAGGTGTTGGGATAGTAAATTAACTATTTGTAATCCTTTAGCGCCCTCCAGCGCAAGTCGTGGTAACGACTTGCGTTGTCACGGCCGCGTGGTAAAGGTACCGCGTTGTAAAAACATCGTGGTAAACGATGTTTACCACACTGGCGCATCGATGAATGTGATGGGCATCCAACAATACTGACAGCATCTAGCCCAAACTAACACCAGTTCCATCCAACACCAAGATATTTGCATACAAGAGTCAATCTCCACTACCACTGAAAGGATGCATGACTGTGAGCATGTGTTTGAATGACCAAGAGAGTCTCACAATGGTTCACGTGGCTGACAAGGAAGTCAACATACTCCTAGGTAGCCATTCTTCATAAGACCTAGGACTGGTGTCATTTCAAGAAAGATGAAAGTGTACCAGATCAGAAAGACCATGGACTCCAAGCTGTCGATGAATGCCCAAGTGGACAAACCACCAAGATCAAGCTTTGTCACTATAAAAACGCTGCAACTAATTTTCCCTCATTTGGGATTTCCACACAAGGTCCAATCTACCATCTCCTGTGTTCTGTCCAAACTCGATTGCGCCAATAGCCTCTACCATGGATCACCAATAACGACCATGAAAAGACTACAACAGATTCAGAACTAGGGTGCCAGACTACTCTTGCATATCAAACCGCGAGACCTCATCTCCCCTGCCTTGAAAGCCCTGCATTGGTTACCGGTTGCCAGAAGATCCACGTTCAAGCTACTTTGTATTACCCACAAAGCAATACATGGAATGGGACCACTATTCATCAGGAATAACATCACCAAACACATTCAACAAAGGAACCTCCGGAGGAGCTTCGCGCGTAACCAAGATGGCCGAGTGAGCGCAGGGCTCCCGAGACCCTCGTAACCTCCCGCATATATCCTGTTGTTTATCCTGCCTCCTATTGATGTCTTTGTGAAGACGAACCACGAGAGAGGCAAGAACTGCAATCAGAATCCAGATCGGACCCCGGGAGCCGGAGTTATGGCGCTTGGAAGTTTGCGGCCTACACCTCCTTGATGCCAGGCTGTGGAGTTGGCATGGTGCCCGAGGTGCAATTGAACAACATCAGCCTGCGGTGGGAGAGAGGACCGGTCCGGTTCACTTTCACTTTCGGTTTTGCCTACTGGAGAGATCCGGGACTGGGAGTGCCTCCCTCTCGCCGGGGGCGACCGTCTGGCTTGGTGCTCGAGTGGGCATATTTCATTGATTGCCCTGTTCTGGAGAGACGCTTGAGCCGTGTTCTCCGGCTGACTCTGGACTTCCGCTCGAGGGCCCCTTGAGGCCTCCATCTTTCCACTCAGTGTGATTGTTTTAAGTCGACCGACATCGATTGCTGCCGGGCTTAGCCTGACACTCTTCAGCTGCCTTGTTTGCGCTTTGTCCCCCCACCCCCGTGTGGGACCATACCTACTACTTCTCGCAATGGCGGGGAAACCGGAGGGGGGCAAACAGAAGTCTAAGACCACTCGCGGGGTGCCTATTCCCAAACTAACATCATGGATCGCTATACCCAGGCTAGGGGGTCGCCCAGTGGACTGGGTAGGTCGCTGGAGGAAACGAGAGATCCACTGACTTCAGCAGCCGAGCCGACCCTTGAAGATGTTATGGCCGCTATCGATGGGATCAGATCGTCCCTTGGTAAACAAATGGAGACTCTCGCCCACAAACTTGATACGGTGGCGATTGATGTGAACCTGATCCGCACGGACCTAACGAAAACCAATGAAAAAGTTAAATTGTTAGACATTAAGACTTCCAGTCTGAAGGACGACGTTGTTGAGCTACATACGGAGGTTCGCAACTTAAGGGCCTCCAATGAACTTGTTACGCGTCGTCTGGAGGATTTTGAAGTAAGGGCTAGGCGGAACAATGTCCGTATCATTGGAGTTATGGAGAGGGCGGAGGATCCGGCAGCTGACCTCTTTGTTGAGAACCTCATCGTTAGCCACCTTGCACCCAAGGGACTGAGTAAACTTTTTACTGTGGAACGGGCTCACAGGGTTCCGGGTGGTAGGCCTAAGGTGGGTGCCCCACCGCGGCCTATGATAGCACGGATTTTTAACTTCCGTGATAGAGACGCTATCCTGCCGGCCTCGCGGGCCGGTGGTCCGGTAAAGTTCCAGAATTCTACCATCAGCTTATATCCGGACTTTACCCAATCGGTCCAGAAACAGAGACTTGATTTTCTTGGGGTAAAAAAGAGACTCCGTGAAATGGGCCTCAAGTATGCCATGCTTTTTCCGGCCAAGTTACGAATTGAACACGCAGAGCGGACCTATTTTTTTTATAAACCGGAGGTAGTGGCCGACTGGCTGGATACCCTGCCTACCCATCGTCCACAGGATGAACAGGCTGGCAGTGTGGAGGGCGGACCAATGGAACAGGAATGACCGCTTTCTTTGTCTGGTTCCTGGGGTCTTTAAAGGGCTTTGAACTGTGGTGCACTAATTATGTTGTATGATTTGGTGTGACATTGGGGGGTTTGCGGGGCTATTGGCGGGTCTTTTTCCTCCTCTTGTTTGACTTTCTGTAGCTTAGTTTAGATGTGGGGTCGATAGGCACACTGCAAGTTGGGGTGGCTTTCTAGTCTTATGCAGGGGTGCAGGGTGGGGGGGGTTTGTAACGGGTTGTTGGTGGGGGGAGAGGGATTTGTCAGTATCTATGTTCATTTTTCTGCAAGGCACAATATTGCAAGACTTACTGATTGAAGTGCTGGATTCTTCTCGGGGTTGGATCTTCCTTCTCCTATGGGATGGGGGGTAGGGGGTTGAGGCTTATGAGCTGGAATGTGAATGGGTTGGGGGATAGAATAAAACGTGGAGTAGTGCTGCAATTATTAAAACGTTCCTCCCCAGATGTGGTCCTTCTTCAGGAGGCTCACTTGATAGGGAATACATGTTATGCCATGAATAGGAAGGGGTATCTCTTGGTTGCCCATGCGGGGTTCTCCTCTAGTTCCTGGGGGGTGGGTATCCTTATTAAGAACTCTCTCCCGCTAGAAGTTGATGCAACGATCCTTGATGATAGAGGACGCTATGTCACTCTTACAGGTCGATGGGAGGGCAGGTCCCTTTCCCTGGTCTCCGTCTATGTACCCCCTGGCCTCCAGTCAACTACCTTTGCGGACTTGGGACGGGTTATCCTCGCTCTCCACGAGGGGTCATTGCTACTGGGTGGTGATTTCAATGCGGTTTCTGATAGGCACCCACCTAGGGACCTCAAGGGGGCACAGAACTGGCTTCATGACTTCATTGACACTCTAGGCCTGGTGGATTGCTGGAGACTGTTGCACCCCGCTTAGCGGCAGTACACGTTCCATTCTGGCACTCATGGTAGCCTCTTGAGGATTGATTACGTTTTGGTACCTGCTGCACAGGCGCCCTCTGTCACTGAGGTTAAACATATGGCTCTGGGAATCTCTGATCACTCTCCTCTATGGCTTCGGATTGAATTGTCCGAGGGGCGGGTAGCCCCGATCAACCCTTGGTATCTCCGAAATCCTAAAACTCGTAATGATTTGATAAAGTCACTTGATCAATATTGTCTAGAAAATGAGGGCTCTGTTTCGTCCGCAGTGTCGCTTTGGGAGGCTTTTAAAACAGTCCTTAGGGGCCAAGCCCTGTCGCTGATTGCGGGCGTTAAGAAACGGAGAGATGAGGATGTACTGAAGGTCGAGACTGATATAGCAGACCTGGAGCTAGACCTAGAGCAGGAAATTACCTGCGATAAGATGCATGTATTACAATTAAAACAGTTGGAATACAGGGCATTGGTTACTGACGCGGCTAGGGCCATGAGTCGAGAGCAGCAGGGACGTCTATATGATGTGGGAGATAAAGCAGGTAAACTGATAGCATGGTTGGATAAGAGAGACAGAGCTAATCGTGTGGTGCCTGAGATGGCGAGTGGTGCTCGGGTCACTGACCCTGTGGGGATTGTTGCCTGCTTTGCGGATCATTTTCAGACGGTGTACTCCTCTGTGTCCGACAGGCTGGAGGAGGACTCCCACTTATTGTTGCGTGACATTGCTCTGCCAAGTCTTTCAGATGTAAATAGAGAGCAAATGGATAGTGCAATAACTGCTGATGAGGTAGCTCTTGCGATCCGCTCCCTGCGGTTTGGTAAAGCCATTGGTCCCAACGGCCAGCCGATAGAGCTATACAAGTTGAGGCCTGACAAGATAGCTCCCTATTTGAGAGATATGTTTCTAGAGTCTCGTGAGTGTGGTTCTCTCCCCCATGATCAGCGACTCGCGACGATTGTTGTTATACATAAGGAGGGGAAACCGAGGGATAAGTGTGCGTCGTACCGACCGATATCTCTTTTCAATGCCGAGCCTAAGATTCTTGCAAAAGTATTGGCTAATTGATTGTTCACTGTTATTAGCGATCTGATCCATCCGGATCAATCCGGTGTTATTCCCCATAGAAACACTGCGCTGAATCTTAGGCGTCTGCACGGAGTTCTCGCGAGGGCAGCGACGCTACTTGAGCCGGCCATTTTGGCGTTGTTGGATGCCACGATGGCTTTCGATACTGTTGAGTGGCCATATCTGTGGGCTGCGTTGGCTAAATGTGGGTTTGGTCCCGGTTTTGTTGGCTGGGTGAGGCTCCTTTACGAGGACCCCCTCGCGCAAATTGTGGTGAACGGTCGCGTCTCAGTTCCGTTTGGTCTCGGGTGGGGTACTCGTCAGGGGTGTCCCCTATCGCCGCTTCTGTTTGCTCTAGCCCTTGAGCCCTCGCTGCATGGATCCCCTGGGAGCCCTCGATGAGGGGTATTCGGTGGTCCCCTGAGTATGAAGATGGCATCTCGCTTTACGCGGATCATATTTTGCTATATCTGACCTCGCCCAGGAAATCGTTGATAGTTTTATGCGATGTCCTGACCTCTTTTGGTAGAAACTCGGGCTTGATTATTAATTGGACAAAATCCTATTTGTACGTTCTTTCTGGCGACGTCCCCCTCCTTCCGCGTAGCTTCCCCATCCAGGTGACACAGACGGGATTTAAATATCTCGGTATCTGTGTCTCTATGGATCCTGTAACTCGGTATGAGCAGAATCTTCTCCCACTTCTGACCAGATTGAAGCAGGACGGCGCGGGTTGGGGTAAGCTTCCGCTTTCGCTGCTTGGACGCGCGGCCCTCTTTAAGATGATGTCCCTGCCTCTCTTTCTTTATGCCCTCCAAAATACTTTTGATATAGTCCCTGTTAGTTATTTTCGTACAGTTGAAGGTCTTCAAAGGAAATTAATACGGGACGGTAGACCTTGCATTGCGCTTGCCAAACTAACGCTTCCGTGGTACGACGGGTGTATTGCCCTCCCTGACATCAAACGATATTATTGGGCATCTCAATTGGGGGCCATTAATCATGGTATGTATGGTCCTGAACCCTGCTTTCGCTATGGCTAGATGGCTGCTGCCTGGGGGAAACTACTATAGGGCGCTGTACTCGAAATCAGTGGTTAAGTCTTTGTCGGTGCCTACGAGGACGGCAGTTCGTACATGGCAAGACGCAACTAATTCGATGGGATGGAAGGACCGCTTAACTTTAGCGACCCCACTTTTCGACTCTGATAGACTTGGTAAACTGTGGAAGACTAAGGGGTTTGATGAGTGGGACCTCATTGGTATTAGCAAGGTGGGAGACCTCTGGGTTAAGGGACAGGTGAAATCGTTTGAGACTTTGAGTACGGAGTTTGAATTAGGGAGCATGGAGTACTTCCGCTATGTCCAGGTTCGCCATGCCTTGATGTCAGTCTTTCCGGTGGGGGAGGTAGTCCCGGAGTCCTCCTTGCTTGAAGATAGATTGTTGGATGGTCATGTTCCAGACAGTACTATTTCCCTTGTCTATAAAAAGTTGATCAATGATAGGTCAGACCTCCCACTTCCCTTACGTGATCTGTGGGTCCGTGACGGCCTCGAATTGGATAACGAGGACTGGCAATCGGCGATCTCCTCTCCCAAAGAGGTCGTGATTCCAGCGAGACTTCGACTGGTCCAGCTTAAGATTCTTCACAGAGTGTACGTCACGGGCCCCCGTCTGGTTCAAATGGGCTATTCCGAGGAGGGTCTGTGTAAGCGGGGATGTGGGCAGGTGGGGACATTTCTTCATATTATTTGGGAATGTCATGAAGTTGCGGCATTTTTGAGCGGGGTGTACGATGTAATGAAAGAGGTGACGGGTATAGCTCTTTTACCGGAGGCCAGGCGCTGCTTGTTAAATGTCTGGGAACCTACAGATTTTAACGTAGCCCAGACCCAGTGGGCAACCCTGGGGGCCATGATTGCTAAACTGGATATTGCACAGCTGTGGGGGTCCCACAGGCCTCCAACAGTTGAATTACGGAAGGAAAACATGGACTGGTGTATGTTTAGGGAAAAAACGGTGTATCTAGCACGGGGCCGCCACCGGAAATGGCATAGAGTGTGGGGGCCATGGAACAGGTATCGTGAAGACATATGTACGCTGCCTGCAGTGGATAACATCGATACCCCACTCTCCCCCTGACCCCACATTAAGTTTGTACTATTGTCTGTTTATTGCTTTGCCCCCTGTCCCCCTCCCTTCCTCGTATTGATTATTGATTATTTGATGTACTGTTTATCCACCCTCATTGGAACAAAGCACGATGTATAATTTGTTCTTGCCTTGCTTGTTATGTTCAATAAAAATAAATATAAAAAAACAAAGGAACCTCCGTTCTAAAGGGGCATCTCGCCCCAAAATCCCAAGATACAAGAAAAAATCTATGGGTGGCGCATCCTTCTCTGTTCAAGCAGCCAAACTATGGAACTCTTTACTCCCCAACATAAGATCCACCGAAAACCATCTTATCTTCAGAAAACTACTCAAGAATTGGCTCTTCCCCACATAAGGCTCCATACGCAAACACAAATTTACAGCATATCCCTCTGTATTTAAGCATGTATTTTCACTATAGATATGTACCTATCTTTGTGTATTGCTTTGTATAAACATGTAGAATAATTATGTTGTTGAAAAAATGAATAAATAAATAAAAATCATCTTTGGTACATGTACTTACTTCCATTGTGCATCTATGTACCTTCCATGTACTTGGATCTGTGTGTCTGTTACTTTTGTCCTGGAAAAGCATATCCAATGCACTACCCTTTTTCACATCCTGTACCTCTATCAATATATTTAATCTACATATACGTACCTCCTGTATGCATCTATTTACTTTCAAGTTCAAGTTCAATTTGTTTGATTTAGTTCTCTACTGAGAACAACAAATTTCACTATATACCTTCAATGTACTTATGGATCTATATATTTATCACTTTCTTCTAATTTAGCATTTCCAATGCACTACCCTATTTCTCAGCCTATACTTCTCTCAATATATCTTCTAGCACCACCTTCTGACTCATCTCAAACTTCTTTCTACTACTCTTTCCAATGCACTACCCTATCTCTCACCCTACACACCTATCAGTATATCCTCTACATCCACTCTCTCATTTATCCCAAACCCCATACCACTACTATGATACCCAAAATAACACTTTCTAGACTCTCTCCTACTCTACCCCTCCTTGCATCATCTGACACCTCTTTTTACTATACTGACCCCCCAAAACAAACCTTTCTAAACTCTTCCCTTTGACTCCTCCCCTCCAAAACCTATTTTTACTCATCCAAAAGCCTCCTCCTACTGCTATGACCTAAAAAAAAATCCAAATCCTTCACTCTTCTATCCCTCCACTATCCTTTTCAATCAAAATAACAGACTAACATGTCCACTTCTCAAAATCCATATTCCACTATACTAATTTACCACTAATCCTTTATGGTTTCTAGAGTAGTTTTTAGGGCTCGCCTGCTGATGCGCTTCTGCGCATCGCTGGCGAAGCTCTATTACGGCTTATCCAGTGTTGATCCACCACTGGCGATTCCACTGGCGATTTCTTCAAGTGCATGTGCTTTTTAGGTCATTGCGCAAGCGCAAGCCCTAAAAAGCGCATGCACAATGCCACCAGCCCCCTGCCTGCCTGCCTCGCATTACCAGATCAAAGGCAGCCCAGCCCCCCTCCCACAAGCTTCTCAGCGTGTGCTCTGCCTCAGGCCTGCATTTCTCCTCCCTCGGGCAAACAGATAGCCGCAATAACACCCTCCCTGCTCAGCTTTTTTTTCTCAATTTCTCCCCGTCTACACTTCCCATTAGGAGCCCTTCCTCCCCCCAGATAATCTATCTCCATAAGAGATAAGCAGCTCTTCCACCATCTCAAACCCGTATTAGTGCTCCTCACTATGCATGTTTTTACTTAGAAAATCAGCACAATGCAGCAGTGTGACATCAAGCCAGGTTCATCGACATCACTGCAAAAGTAAAGTTTTTATTCCCCATTTCCTCTTCAAGAAAGTGACTGCGCATCAGCCTCTACGGATCAGAAAGTGGAGCCCCTCCACTGACCGGGCTGCGAGTCAAATGGCCATGTTTCACAAATTATGGTTTTCGTGGTCTTATTCTGGAGTAGCCCTGTTGGCAAGAGAGGAAAGAGCAAGGCTCTGACAGTCAGTCCTCCTCTGCTTCATAGTATGCCGCGCCACTATAGTAAGTTGAACAAGGGATATTATTTGACAGAAAGAGGCAACCTGCATCTATTCACGGAAATACATTGAGCAGTCTACATTTTTATTTTTTAAAGCTACATACAATGCACCATAACTATTCTAGGTCTACAAATGGAAATACATAACAAGCAATATTTTTATTTATTTTTTAAGAGGTGCATACTTAAAAAAAATGATTACAAAAATTAAACATCAACTAGTAATTAAAAAACCTAGCAATTAAGATATGCCACGTCAAATAATAACTTTTGTCGCCAATTAATTATCAGTGTCTGGAATGGATATGGTCACACCCTCACTCACCCTCAACCCCTAACCCTCACTCACCCTCAACCCCTCACCCACACCCTCACTCACCCTCAACACCTCACCCTCAACCCCTCCCTCACGCTCACCCACCCTCACCCTCACTCACCCTCAACACCTCACCCTCACTCACCCTCAACCCCTCACCCTCACTCACCCTCAACCCCTCACCCTCACCCTCACTCACCCTCAACCCCTCACCCTCACTCACCCTCAACTCCTCACCCTCAACACCTCACTCACCCCCACGCTCACCCTCACGCTCACCCACCCTCACCCTCAACACCTCACCCTCACTCAAGCTCAACCCCTCACCCTCACTCACCCTCAACCCCTCACCCTCAACCCCTCACTCACCCTCACTCTCACTCATCCTCTATCACCCTCAACCCCTCACCCTCAACCTCTCACCCTCACTCACCCTCAACCCCTCACCCTCACTCACCCTCAACCCCTCACCCTCACTCACCCTCAGCCCCTCACCCTCAACCCCTCACCCTCACTCACCCTCACCCTCACCCTCACCCTCACTCACCCTCAACCCCTCACCCTCACTCACCCTCACTCACCCACCCTCACTCACCCTCAACACCTCACCCTCACCCTCACTCACCCTCACTCACCCTCAACACCTCACCCTCACTCACCCTCAACCCCTCACCCTCACCCACCCTCACTCACCCTCAACCCCTCACCCTCAACCCCTCACCCACACCCTCACTCACCCTCAACACCTCACCCCCTCCCTCATGCTCACCCACCCTCACCCTCACTCACCCTCAACACCTCACCCTCACTCACCCTCAACCCCTCACCCTCACTCACCCTCAACCCCTCACCCTCACCCTCACTCACCCTCAACCCCTCACCCTCACTCACCCTCAACTCCTCACCCTCAACACCTCACTCACCCTCACGCTCACCCTCACGCTCACCCACCCTCACCCTCAACACCTCACCCTCACTCACCCTCAACCCCTCACCCTCACTCACCCTCAACCCCTCACCCTCAACCCCTCACTCACCCTCACTCTCACTCATCCTCTATCACCCTCAACCCCTCACCCTCACTCACCCTCAACCTCTCACCCTCACTCACCCTCAACCCCTCACCCTCACTCACCCTCAACCCCTCACCCTCACTCACCCTCAGCCCCTCACCCTCAACCCCTCACCCTCACTCACCCTCACCCTCACCCTCACTCACCCTCAACCCCTCACCCTCACTCACCCTCACTCACCCTCACCCACTCACCCTCAACACCTCACCCTCACCCTCACTCACCCTCAACCCCTCACCCTCACTCACCCTCAACTCCTCACCCTCAACACCTCACTCACCCCCACGCTCACCCTCACGCTCACCCACCCTCACCCTCAACACCTCACCCTCACTCACCCTCAACCCCTCTCACTCACCCTCAACCCCTCACCCTCAACCCCTCACTCACCCTCACTCTCACTCATCCTCTATCACCCTCAACCCCTCACCCTCAACCTCTCACCCTCACTCACCCTCAACCCCTCACCCTCACTCACCCTCAACCCCTCACCCTCACTCACCCTCAGCCCCTCACTCTCAACCCCTCACCCTCACTCACCCTCACCCTCACCCTCACTCACCCTCAACCCCTCACCCTCACTCACCCTCACTCACCCACCCTCACTCACCCTCAACACCTCACCCTCACCCTCACTCACACTCACTCACCCTCAACACCTCACCCTCACTCACCCTCAACCCCTCACCCTCACCCACCCTCACTCACCCTCACTCACCCTCAACCCCTCACCCTCAACCCCTCACCCACACCCTCACTCACCCTCAACACCTCACCCTCAACCCCTCCCTCACGCTCACCCACCCTCACCCTCACTCACCCTCAACACCTCACCCTCACTCACCCTCAACCCCTCACCCTCACTCACCCTCAACCCCTCACCCTCACCCTCACTCACCCTCAACCCCTCACCCTCACTCACCCTCAACTCCTCACCCTCAACACCTCACTCACCCTCACGCTCACCCTCACGCTCACCCACCCTCACCCTCAACACCTCACCCTCACTCACCCTCAACCCCTCACCCTCACTCACCCTCAACCCCTCACCCTCAACCCCTCACTCACCCTCACTCTCACTCATCCTCTATCACCCTCAACCCCTCACCCTCACTCACCCTCAACCTCTCACCCTCACTCACCCTCAACCCCTCACACTCACTCACCCTCACTCACCCTCAACCCCTCACCCTCACTCACCCTCAGCCCCTCACCCTCAACCCCTCACCCTCACTCACCCTCAACCCCTCACCCTCACTCACCCTCACCCTCACTCACCCTCAACCCCTCACCCTCACTCACCCTCACTCACCCTCACTCACCCTCACCCACCCTCACTCACCCTCAACACCTCACCCTCACCCTCACTCACCCTCACTCACCCTCAACACCTCACCCACCCTCAACCCCTCCTCACCCTCACCCACCCTCACTCACCCTCACTCACCCTCAACCCCTCACCCCCTCACCCTCACTCACCCTCACCCTCACTCACCCTCACTCACCCTCAACCCCTCACCCTCACTCACCCTCACTCACCCTCAACACCTCACCCTCACCCTCACTCACCCTCACTCACCCTCAACACCTCACCCTCACTCACCCTCAAACTCAACATACATACATACATACATACCCTCACTCACCCTCACTCACCCTCAACCACTCACCCTCACTCACCCTCAACCCCTCACTCACCCTCACTCACCCTCAACACCTCACCCTCACCCTCACTCACCCTCACCCTCACTCACCCGCACTCACCCTCACTCACCCTCACCCTCACTCACCCTCAACCACTCACCCTCACTCACCCTCAACCACTCACCCTCACTCACCCTCACCCTCACTCACCCTCACTCACCCTCAACCCCTAACCCTCACTCACCCTCAACCCCTCACCCTCACCCTCACTCACCCTCAACCCCTCACTCACCCTCACTCTCACTCATCCTCACTCACCCTCAACCCCTCACCCTCACTCACCCTCACCCACCCTCAACCCCTCACCCTAACTCACCCTCACCCTCACTCACCCTCAACCCCTCACCCTCACTCACCCTCACTCACCCTCAACCCCTCACCCTCACTCACCCTCAACCCCTCACCCTCACTCACCCTCACTCACCCTCACTCACACTCACACTCACCCTCACTCACTCTCACTCACCCTCACCCTCACTCACCCTCACTCACCCTCAACCTCACTCACCCTCACCCACCCTCAACCCCTCATCCTCACTCACCCTCACCCTCACTCACCCTCAACCCCTCACCCTCACTCACCCTCAACCCCTCACCCTCACCCTCACCCTCACTCAACCTCTCACCCTCAATACCTCACCCTCACTCACCCTCACCCTCACCCAACCTCAACCCCTCACCCTCAATACCTCACCCTCACTCACCCTCACCCTCACTCACCCTCAACCCCTCACCCTCACTCACCCTCAACCCCTCACCCACACCATCACTCACCCTCACTCGCCCTCACACGCCCTCACTCACCCTCACTCACCCTCACCCTCACTCACCCTCACCCTCACTCACCCTCAACCTCACTCACCCTCACCCACCCTCAACCCCTCATCCTCACTCACCCTCACCCTCACTCACCCTCAACCCCTCACCCTCACTCACCCTCAACCCCTCACCCTCACTCACCCTCAACCCCTCACCCTCACTCACCCTCAACCCCTCACCCTCACTCACCCTCACTCACCCTCAACACCTCACCCTCACCCTCACTCACCCTCACTCACCCTCAACACCTCACCCTCACTCACCCTCAAACTCAACATACATACATACATACATACCCTCACTCACCCTCACTCACCCTCAACCACTCACCCTCACTCACCCTCAACCCCTCACTCACCCTCACTCACCCTCAACACCTCACCCTCACCCTCACTCACCCTCACCCTCACTCACCCGCACTCACCCTCACTCACCCTCACCCTCACTCACCCTCAACCACTCACCCTCACTCACCCTCAACCACTCACCCTCACTCACCCTCACCCTCACTCACCCTCACTCACCCTCAACCCCTAACCCTCACTCACCCTCAACCCCTCACCCTCACCCTCACTCACCCTCAACCCCTCACTCACCCTCACTCTCACTCATCCTCACTCACCCTCAACCCCTCACCCTCACTCACCCTCACCCACCCTCAACCCCTCACCCTAACTCACCCTCACCCTCACTCACCCTCAACCCCTCACCCTCACTCACCCTCACTCACCCTCAACCCCTCACCCTCACTCACCCTCAACCCCTCACCCTCACTCACCCTCACTCACCCTCACTCACACTCACACTCACCCTCACTCACTCTCACTCACCCTCACCCTCACTCACCCTCACTCACCCTCAACCTCACTCACCCTCACCCACCCTCAACCCCTCATCCTCACTCACCCTCACCCTCACTCACCCTCAACCCCTCACCCTCACTCACCCTCAACCCCTCACCCTCACCCTCACCCTCACTCAACCTCTCACCCTCAATACCTCACCCTCACTCACCCTCACCCTCACCCAACCTCAACCCCTCACCCTCAATACCTCACCCTCACTCACCCTCACCCTCACTCACCCTCAACCCCTCACCCTCACTCACCCTCAACCCCTCACCCACACCATCACTCACCCTCACTCGCCCTCACACGCCCTCACTCACCCTCACTCACCCTCACCCTCACTCACCCTCACCCTCACTCACCCTCAACCTCACTCACCCTCACCCACCCTCAACCCCTCATCCTCACTCACCCTCACCCTCACTCACCCTCAACCCCTCACCCTCACTCACCCTCAACCCCTCACCCTCACTCACCCTCAACCCCTCACCCTCACTCACCCTCACCCTCACTCACCCTCAACCCCTCACCCTCAATCTCTCACCCTCAATCCCTCACCCTCAGTCACCCTCACCCTCACCCTCACTCACCCTCAACCCCTCACCCACACCCTCACTCACCCTCACTCACCCTCACTCACCCTCACTCGCCCTCACTCACCCTCACTCACCCTCACTCACCCTCACTCACCCTCACCCTCACTCACCCTCAACACCTCACCCTCACTCACCCTCAATGCCTCACCCTCACTCACCCTCAACACCTCACCCTCAACCCCTCACTCACCCTCACTCTAACTCACCCTCACTCACCCTCAACACCTCACCCTCACTCACCCTCACCCACCCTCAACCCCTCACCCTAACTCACCCTCACCCTCACCCTCACTCACCCTCAACCCCTCACCCTCAACCCCTCACCCTCACTCACCCTCAACCCCTCATCCTCACCCTCACTCACCCTCACTCACACTCACCCTCACTCACCCTCACTCACCCTCACCCTCACTAACCCTCACCCTCACTCACCCTCAACCTCACTCACCCTCAACCTCACTCACCCTCACCCACCCTCAACCCCTCATCCTCACTCACCCTCACCCTCACTCACCCTCACTCACCCTCACCCTCACTCACCCTCAACCCCTCACCCTCACTCACCCTCAACCCCTCACCCTCACTCACCCTCAACCCCTCATCCTCACCCTCACTCACCCTCACTCACATTCACCCTCACCCACCCTCACTCACCCTCACTCACCCTCACTCACCCTCACCCTCACCCTCACTCACCCTCACTCACATTCACCCTCACCCTCACTCACCCTCACTCACCCTCACTCACCCTCACCCTCAACCTCACTCACCCTCACCCTCACCCTCACTCACCCTCACTCACCCTCAACCCCTCATCCTCACTCACCCTCATCCTCACTCACCCTCAACCCCTCACCCTCACTCACCCTCAACACCTCACCCTCACTCACCCTCACCCTCACTCACCCTCAACCCCTCACCCTCAATCCCTCACCCTCACTCACCCTCACTCACCCTCAACCCCTCACCCTCACTCACCCTCAACCCCTCACCCTCACTCACCCTCACTCACCCTCACTCACCCTCACTCACCCTCACTCACTCACCCTCACTCACTCACCCTCACTCACTCACCCTCACTCACCCTCACTCACCCTCACTCACCCTCACTCACCCTCACTCACCCTCACCCTCTCACCCTCAACACCTCACCCTCACTCACCCTCAACCCCTCACCCTCACTCACCCTCAACCCCTCAGCCTCACCCTCACCCTCACCCTCACTCACCCTCAACACCTCACCCTCACTCACCCTCACCCTCACTCTCAACCCCTCACCCTCACTCACCCTCACCCTCTCTCACCCTCAACACCTCACCCTCACTCACCCTCAACCCCTCACCCTCACTCACCCTCACCCTCTCTCACCCTCAACACCTCACCCTCACTCACCCTCAACCCCTCACCCTCACTCACCCTCAACCCCTCACCCTCAACCCCTCACTCACCCTCACTCTCACTCACCCTCACTCAACCTCAACCCCTCAGCCTCACCCTCACCCTCACCCACCCTCAACACCTCACCTCACCCTCACTCACTCTCAACCCCTCACCCACCCTCACCCTCACTCACCCTCAACACCTCACCCTCACTCACCCTCAACCCCTCACCCTCCCTCACCCTCAACCCCTCACCCTCCCTCACCCTCAACCCCTCACCCTCGACCCCTCCCCCTTAACCCCTCACCCTCACTCAGCCTCACTCACCCTCAACACCTCACCCTCACTCACCCTCAACACCTCACCCTCACTCACCCTCAACACCTCACCCTCACTCACCCTCAACACCTCACCCTCACTCACCCTCAACACCTCACCCTCAACCCCTCACCCTCACCCTCACAACACATATTGTGTTACTATAGGTGTCACATTTGCAAAAGATAAAACTATTGGCATTGTAAATAACAAAGCTATTAATTCGCTATTTTCAAAACAAGCACATAAATAAAAAATGTGTCCTTTACAATACCAATAGCTCAAACTTTCCTAATGCAAGACCTATTGCATTGCTGTGCTTCTCTCCCCTGCTGCACTCTCCTGCTCTCTAGAGATGTGGCCTAACGACAAGAGCTGCCATCTAAGTCACGTAAATACAAAATATGTTGCATTCCAAATGCTATAGGTGTCACATTCGCAAAAGTTATAACTATTGGCATTGTAAATGACAAAGCCATCAATTTAGCAATTTTAAAAACCAACAAATAAATAACATATGTCATTTACAATACCAATAACTCCAACTTTTCTAATGCGAGACCTATTGCATTTCCAATGCTTGTTTTGTCTCTTCTATTCTTCTGCTATCCTTCCGAATCCAAATAACTGACTAACCCTGCATGTTTCACTATACTAATTCAACACTAATCCTCTATGGGTCTCGGAGTAGCGTGCTACTCGCCAAAAAAGTGATTCGTCAACTCATCAGGGGTAGTAAGCCCTATATAAATGCAATTACAATACAATACAATACAATTCACCGCACTATTCAATGGCCTAGGGTGCCTAAAGGCCCCTCCAATCAAAATGCACATACCGTAGATAAATCAGCAATGCCCATCACCTTGTGCCACCGGAGTGTGCCTTGCTAAGGGGTAATAGAAAAGGTGGCCGGACCAACACCCTGGGTATCACCCATGGTAATCGCAGAGAAGCCAAAACAGCCAGAAAAGATACGGAGGAGAGCAAATACATAACAACCTTCACCACGCACCTTGGGCTATGCAGATTAAAAAGGGAAAATGTTGGCATATCTTCAGCGGCTGAGGTATTTCAAGACACCATACGAAAGACTGACAGGGCTCCAAGGCATCATGAATGTGAGCAATGACATGTTAATCTACTCCGCAACTGCCTAAGACCACAAGCAAACCCCTCCGAGCTACCATCAGACGTCTTTGGGGACATGGTGTCCCCCTCCACAAGGGAAAATATTAATTCTTCCAATCGTCCATAGAGTTTTTCGGATATGTTTTTAACCAAGAAGGAGTGCAGGTTGAACCCGCAAATCGCAGGCAATCAAACAAACCCAAGCACCGTGCACCACATCCAAATTACGCAGTTTTATCAGAATGGCCACGGTTAGAGCCGGCAGACCCGGAGGCAGAGGTCGGCCCGGGACCAGGGTTCAATTCCCGACGCGGCCGGGTGCAGGACCAATGTCAGCGGGTCCGATAAATCTCGCCTCGGTGCCACTCTAACCATAGGGGTCCCACGCTGCAACTCTGGGCAATAGCTTGCTTAATCTCCACTCCGGCCCCATCACCGCCGGGGATGCCTGGCTGCACCTTGGGGATGCCCAGCAAAGGGACCATCTCACAGGGAAAGCCAGGACGGGTTCCCCAGTGGTACAGTGCTGGGATGCCTCCGGGTAACCACGCGCTCTATAAATCCAACATTCATTCATTCATATTGTGGCAGATTCATTGCCAATCTTGCGACAATTGCTGAGCCTGTCAGCGCCCTCACCAAGGTCGATGCTCTCTGGTCATGGATCCAAAAGGAAGAAGAAGCATTCCAAATGATAAAGATAGCCCTTTTAAGCAAAGCAACTATGGCCTATTTCAACCCGAAGAAAAAGACAGAACTAATATTCGATGCAAACCCTGTAGGTCTCAACGATGTATTCATCCAAGAAGGAGAACCTGGAGATGGCACCTATTACCTTTGCCAGCAAAGCACTTACTTAGACCTTTGCGCTGTATGCCCAAATTGAAAGAGAGGCCCTCGCCATTAAATGGGAATCCAGGCATTTCCACTTATATCTCTGCAGGAGACCCTTTAGAGTGGTCATCAATTGCCAACCACTCGCCCCGCTGTTTTGAGGCATTGCACCTAACCCTCCACTACTAATCCAATGCTGGGCCATCCAACTACAACACTACAGCATGGAGGTAGTCTATCGACCAGGTTCTAAAAATCCAGCAGATTTCCTCTCACGCCATCCACCCCAGTCAATGGAAGAGAACACTGACAGCGCTGAAGCGACCGAAGAATACGTTTGCATGGTGACACAAGGAGCTTACCCGAAGGCACTCAGTCTGCGTGAAATCGAAGATGTCACAGCCAGTGATTCAGTGCTGATGAAGGTAATAGATGCCCTGTAGAATGGCTTATGGCAGGACTTCCTATGCAGTGCCAATGACTGGCTGGTACTCGACAAAGAGAGACTTACAAAACTCTGGAGACTATGCGACAAACTCAGTGCCACATAAGAGGGCCTCATACTGTGGGGTCACCGGCAGGTGATCCCGAAAGCTTTCAAAATCGAGTAACCATGTTAGTCCATGGAGGGCATCAAGGCACTGCAAAGATGAAGTTGCGCAAGCGGAAAAAAGGTATGTTTCCCCTACCTTAAGGCCACGGTGGATGAACTAGTGCAACAATGCCCTGCATACTGACTCACTAGCTCCTAAGATGCCCCGGCACCCATCATAACCCAAGAACCTTGCATCACCCCCTGGTCCAAAGTGAGTCTAGACTTCGGGAGCTTCCCGGACAGGAGAGTCACCATTGTCCTGTGGACGGCTATTCAAAATATCCGATCATTAAAGTAGTCAACTCCACAGTATTCACCAATGTACACCAACAATTGAAAAGGTCTTTGCATTGTTCGGCCTCCCAGAAGAATCTCAAAATGGAAAACGGGCTAACTTTCCAAGATCTGAATTTAAAGATCTGCTCGAACATCTGGGACTACAACACCGCCACATCACGCCCTAGTGGCCACATGCAAAAGGAGAGGGTGAGCACTTCATGAGCACCCTGAACTCGGCCTTTTGGATTGCCACAGTTGAGAAGACCAACCCCAAACTCAGTCTCCAGAGATACCTACAGGATGAGCCGTTCACAACGGCACCAAGGAAAGTACCGGCTTATTCATTAATCAGGACAGAGAAAGGCTGACTACTAGTCCACAAAACAAGGAACACATCCAACAGTGGATGCTAATAGGGCCTTTTGTATCTTTCACATTTCCAAACCACACTGAAGCAGAACACATACCTGTCTGATTAAAGAAAACGAAAGCCCACCAGTTCTCACTTTTTGAAGTGCTTGCAGGCGATTCAGTGCACGTACGCAATGTTTAATCTCCTCACCCACCCAATGCATGTGCATTGATTACCAGCCCACCCCGCCCCACCCCACAGGTGATAGCACTGTTTTGTCCACCATTCTAGCTTCTTGCCTATTCTAAATGTAATGGGAGCTTGCCCTTTAAATGCCAATTACAATGATCTGCCCCAAAGCTCACTGGCACTAAGGCCGAAGGCCTCCTTTATCCTCGCCTAGCCTCTCAATTTAATTATTTTAAGAATTTAGGGCATTGTGGAATGGTGCCATTAGCATATCTTTTTAAGAAGTTTATGCTACACAGGCTTGGGTTCCAGACTTGTGGGTCTCTTGATGGACCGAGCTGTACACCTGATCCAGATGGTCATGGTACAGGCTACTTCTGCTGAGTCCTAACTCTATACCCCGGGGTACTAAAATTATGCGGCAGGTGATGGCTTAATTATGTGGCAGGGTTAAGTAAATTATGCAGCAGGAGAAGGCAAATTATGCGGCACAATGTGGCACATTTGGTAATAGTAATACTTCATTATTTTGTCATTTTTAGGGCTCGCCTGTTGTGCGCAGCACAGCTGGCAAGCTCTATAGGGGCTTATCCAGTCTTTATTAGGGCTCGCCTGTTGTGCGCAGCACAGCTGGCAAGCTCTATAGGGGCTTATCCAGTCTTTATCCACACCACCACTGGCTGGCGATTCCTTGCAGTGCATGAAGCGCGTGCACAATGCCACCAGCCGCCTGCCTGCCTGCCTCGCATTCCCGCATCAAAGGCATCCCTCCCAGCGCATTTGTCACCCCCTAATTATTCACGGCCTGCCGGCCGTACTTTCACTTTAGTCTCCTTTTAACTTGTTTTTTAAAGGTGGAGGGTAGGGGTGACTGTACTCCTCAGCAGGATGCTTCCAATGGGAGCAGACCTTTTCCGGAGCAAACAGCCCGGTACTCGGATATTATGAGTGCCAGAACTTCATTATTTCTATTTCAAACACGGGTTTTGAAAGGCAGCAATCTTAGCATGGCCTTCACTCTCTAGAGCAATTTGATGATGCTAGGGTCTCCACGGGCCACTCTGCAGATGCCCAGGGTACACCGAGTCAGCTGCGTTTTAGAGCCAACTTGCTTAAAATGAAAAAGATCAAACTTGAAGCCTTTTTATGCAAAGTGAATTAGTAATATATATATTACGTCTGGATCAAAAAAACGAAAGCACATGGCATCAGCTGCTAAGTGACATGCAGATTTCCCCTCTTCGAAATCGCCTATGGGGAGGCAACTCCCGTTCTACCCTCTCTGTAACTCACCCCCAAACCCCGTACCTCACACAATTACAGGTCTTCCCGGGGTGGTGGTTGATACCCTCTAGCGCCCTTTTATGAAAATCACACAACAATGCTACCCTCGACGCCTTACCACCCCATCCCAATGTCCAGAAGCCGCGGATCCCTCTGTCTTATGTGCAGAGACACCACCAAATCAAAGCAACTAAACAGTATCAGCTAATCGGTCTGCGACTCATCCGAGACATATTTTGCAGCCCCCTAATGAGAGCACCATAATGTGATTCTAGTCTTTATTGCCCTTTGCCCATACAAGTTCCCAGTTGCTCACATTCTGAGGCAGACTCCTTCCGTGCGCGGCCATCCTTCGCCAAAGGTAACTTCAGCCTCTCCCTGGGGGTGATCTGCTCTCTCAAAATATAATTAAAGTTCATTGAACTTGACCAGGTAGACGCTTTCGCACCCACCACTGTCAACAAAATGCGTCTGTCTTCTATTTCTGCAAATCGCAATGCCGAGAGCATTTCCCAGCCGGCCGACTTACTGCTTCCTTCCTTTCCATTTCTTTTCACGGTTTCTTTCATTCGCCCATCTCTCACTTTTTAATTAGTGCTCTGTTTTCTTCATTATTTTTCTTTATTTTAATATTTCCCTTTAAATTACCTTTCTTCTCTCTGATCCTCATTGTAACCTCTATTCGCTCTGTGTGTCGTCCCTTTCGCAGGCATCCCACCCCCTCCCTCTCCAGCGCCTGCCTTCTCTCTGCCCACGCATCACTCTCTCACGTTCCATTATTCTCCAGCTGCCTCAGTCTGCCTCGTCTTCCTCATCCTCCCTATGACAGTCCTTCTCTCACTTCAGGGCTTACTTCTTCTTTCCCTGTACTCCACAGTTTCCTTCTCTCAATGCGTAATTCTTTTTCTTCCTTCTTTTTTCCCTTTAAATTACCTTTCTTACGACTCTGAAACAACGCACAAGGAACAGTCGCACGGGCAATTGTTTAACTCACAATCACCACAAGAAGCCTTCCATCCGTTTCTAAAAAACACGAAAGACCCAAAACTGTAGCAAATGCAGACATACCGAATTTGTGTACTAAACTCACCAACAAACATTGACATGCGTATAAAACAATACAAGACAACACTGAAGGATTAAAGAAGAAAGTTAATCCACCCGAAAACTAACTGACAATCGGAAACATTATAACTAAACGTGCGACACTGGTTATAGCAGTGTATATTGAACTAAATGCAGAAAAACAGCCTACACTTTAACTGTAATAATACTAAGAAAATAGAGACTAATTTATTTTATATGTGCACATAAACCCAGCTGCTCATTTTATCGACCGCAGAAACATGAGAGGCTGCGTCGGCCCTAAGGGTCTCCAGCGTGTTAACTGCATATCACAGGTAGATCGGTCGTCAGCGCTTTAACCCTCTGAGCTAGCTTTATTAATCCAGCTATCACAAACAACAAATTGCACATTCATGAACTGTACATATATTGTGGGAGTAACCCAACATCATTTCTTGGCCTTTCATCATGTATAATTTACGTGTAATCTGGGGTCATTTGAGCACGAACACTAGTACAGATGAGTGGAAATAAATAAAAAAGCCCTCTGCTTGCATGCTACTTTCGCGGCTCCTTTGATGTGCGTCCATTTGCCACCAGCCACTTAGCCACTTAGCCAATTTGTGTGCAGGCGCCGCCTCTGCTGGCGCGCGCCGCCTCTGCTGCCAGGCTTCAGCACACCAGGCTACACACCCCTCACCCCCCAGTCACTTCATCCGCGCCCACTTCACACGCGCTCTGCAGGTCATAAACAGGACCATCTGCTCCACTCCCAGCACTGCATGACCATCTTCAAAGCAAGCTTGTTTTCTTCTGTAGCCCTTGAATAATTTATCTGTATATTCTTAAGCTGTGCATAGTGTGCAATATTTATTGTTGAGATGCGCTCTGTCGACCAGTTGTGCTCACTATCTGTCAGCATTCACAAAGGGACGCTTGTCCTGACCGGATCAGGTTTAACTGGGTGTTTAAGCTGGATTGTAAAATGCAAACTCTATAATTTCCTTTCTGAATGGATTCCACAATCTGACCCATTTTTCTGCGAAGGTCTTGGTGCTGACGAGACGGGGTGACTTGCAAGTACTCGGTGTCGGGTGTAAAAAAAAGAAATCAGCGTAACAGAAAAGTGTACATGTTCAATGTCCTGGAACAATGTGCAGCTGTGGCCTTTTAAGAGCAGCTCCCGCTCCTGGGGAATGAACAATGTCCCTTGGCTGCTGTGGTCTCTCTTCCAACCCCGCCGTCGGCCCCATCCATTCACCCACCTGTCCCCCTCGCAGTGCTCGCCTTCCCCGCCCAGTGTCTTCACATTCCTGCCCCATTAACGCCCCGAGAGCAGTGAAGATGTCCCGAGCCCCCTCCCTCGGCCTTTAATTAGTGCCCCCCTCTGAGGCGGGGGAGGGGGTGCTGCTGTTGCAGGCCGCGCATTCCCGGCCCATTACCTCACGGGCTACGGGCCCAGCCTGTGGCCGGCAGCATAGAATTGTCAGCATGGTGTACCCTTCATCCCTTATCCATTCTCTCAATATGGGTCTTGTATCGGGTAGTAGGAAATGCTTTATAGTTCTACCTTACCTATATCACTGCAGCCAATTCTAGGGAGAATAAAGGTGATACTTTTTTTGATACGCCTGTTTCTCTATCTTTTAGATCCCACCTCACAAGTGCACCCCACCCCTGCCCTCGGTACGCGGCGCATGGGAACTCGAGCACTACATGTGCGCCCCTCACTGAGTTCGTCCTGCGTGGCAGACTCGTGCGTGACGCCCCCCGCCCCCCCCCCATAAAAATAACACACGCCTAGCTATTGACAGTTGTTGTTTGGGACGGGAATGCCCCTTGCATGGTATGTAGGCCCGAGTACCCGACGGCTTGTTAATCTGGTAGCCTGATCTATTTGGCCGTGGCGTATGCCAACCTAGCTTGTGCGCAGTGGCCTAGACCTGGCCTTCACCGTGTGATGGCCTGTGCCCACGAACTGTCACGTGACCAAGGGAGGCGCATTAAGCATGTCTTTACAGTACACAAATGTCTACGTCCCTGACCCAGTGAAGAACCTAAAACCGCGTTGGCAGTGTACTGATTTATGAAATGCTATAGGTGTCACATTTGCGAAAGTTAGAACTATTGGCATTGTAAATGACAAAGCTATTAATTTAGTTATTTTAAAAAATAACACATAAATAAAAAAAATGTCATTTATAAGACCAATAGCTCAAACTTTCCAAATGCGAGCCCTATTGCATTTCCAATGCTTGTTAAACTTGGGAACGGGCATTGGCTGCACCTCACTAGTACCAGTTTAATACACAGATATTGCAATAAGCAACAGAAAGGTGACCAGTCAAGCTTTGTAAAGGTCATTCCACTGAGCAGCAACACGTGTCACTGCATTTTTGGTATCGTTTGGACCTTTTGAGCTAGAAACATAATTCTTTTTGTTAAAATCTGCAGATTTTGCAGTAGAAGATGAATTACGTGGCAAATGTGTCAAGTCTATAACTATGCAAAAATTGCCACGGCTACACAATTGCATAATTCCAGTGGTCCTGTCTACACCACAGTTTGTGCACAAGGTCACCTCTAGGCACGGTCTAATAGCGCAGCGTAGCAGACTATAGCAGCCATTGAAGGCCCACTCCTGTGTTAAAGGCCTGAGCCAAAGGCAAGGGCCTTCAACAAGGGAGCAGGACTTTATTACCAGTATAGCCCAGCTAGGGAGGCCTATAAGGCCATTAGAATATTTTGCCACTAGAGGGCAGAATATTTTAACAAATAAAACAAAGGCGCCACAGAGCATGAGGGGATTGAAGTCCCCTCGGGCTCTGTGAAGCCTTTATTCACAGCAAGAGCTGTGAACAACAACATTGCAATGTTGGAGCTCCGGGCTTCTACCGGCACACTCCATTTTTTCAATGGAGCTCCCAACATTCCAATGTTCTAATTGTAATTAGAACATTGGAGTGTTGAGAGCTCTATCGAAGACAGTGACGTTGCTCATGGCTATTAATGGCTGGTATAAGCCTTCTGCTTCAACATTACAATGTTTATCTTTCTGTTTCTCCCTTTTTATTAATTTAGAACTTCAGTGGGGCGAATGTTCAAATAGCATTTTAGCCCTTCTGCCTCAGGCTCTAGCTGTTGTTATAGGCCTTCATCCTCGGTATAGTCCCTCACCTATGGCTCTGTCCTATAATTGATGTTCATGGTTTTTAACAACCGGTACAGCCCTCAGCAGCAGGCTATAAGGCTGTATTATACCTTTCTTATGCTAACATATATAGGTAACATAATCAGTAATGTTTATAAATACAGGCACTGTGGCAGTTTGCCATCAAACCGAGTGAGAAACAGCATAAGGAATGCAGCTAGAATGTGCCCGCCAGAATGTATGAATCAGTGATGTACAGGCCCAAATTGATGGCGTTTCTCGACTTTTTAAGACAGAAGAGGGCAACATAAGTTCAGCTCCAGGATCTTGTTTGTGAACATGGTGGAATGCCCTCAAAGAGATATTTTGCACACTGTTCAAGGGTGTGTTTGTAAGAGGTTACTTAAGAAGTCAGTGCAGTATAGCTAGTGTAGGTTATTCGTGGTCGAAGGTATATGGTCCCCTTGACAGGGTTGGCTCTAGAGCAAAGCAATTTTAGATTGCTATAATAAGACAAAATAATGGTGACATTTCCCCCAGTTTTCATGGTCTGTTAGTGTACATTTTGGCTGGACCTTTAAACAGGAATTTCTGCTATGGACCAGAAAATGTGATAAGTTAGCGCATAATACCACACAACATACATGGAGACACCATTTTATTTTTTGGTCAGGAAAGCCCTCGGCCACAATTATGAGAAACAAGCAACCAACCAGCAGCCAGCAAGTCTCTCAGAAAAGATGATATCTCATAGGGAAAACCTGGTAGTAAGTAGTATTGTTGTGTTGCAAGACAGGAGTTTGCTGTACAAAAATACACTCTTACTTATCTAACTCTTACATAGCGTGTTTGCAGAGCTCAGTGTTCACCACCAATGAGGCCTCTTGGTGCTATTGACAAATACCAGATGTCTATTGTTACCTCCTCTCAGTGGTATTTATATTATCAACCTCAGAAAGATGAAAAGGCTTAGTGGATCTGCCGGGTCTTATATAGTGTTTTATATTCCCACAAGTCTTAACAATGGAGCCGTCATCTTTTATCTAATGCAGCCCGGTTCCTCCCAGGGTGTGAGTAATTTTACAAGAGAGGAGAAGGAATAAGTAATAATCACCAGTATAGTACATTATGTAAGAGTGGTTGCCTCCATTTTATTCTGAGCCTCCCATCACTTATGAGCGTGAAAAGAGAGGGTTGTAGAAGGTAAGCTTCATCAGCAAAATGGCTGCGGATGTATGTATGCTGCCTGCGCTCGCTCAACTCCAGTTTCTTTCGTTCCTGCCCTATGAGTGTGAGTAGTCTTTATGGTAACTATTGTAGCCAGAAACACGGCGAAGAGTGTGTTTCGGTCATCTTTTCAGGTCTCTCCTGCAGCCAACTTTAGTTGTATGTTGTCGACCACTGTTGTGTACAATACCCATGCTTATAGTGGTATTTGGGTCACCCTATTGCTTATTATTAGTTGGGGTTTTTGTCAGTCTCATTTGCTTGCTCCATATTCAATGGCTTCCCTTCCTCTTGGTTTCTCCATCACCTGGAGCTTAGTTCATTTGCCATAATTT
This sequence comes from Lissotriton vulgaris, assembly GCF_964263255.1. Taxonomy (NCBI): domain Eukaryota; kingdom Metazoa; phylum Chordata; class Amphibia; order Caudata; family Salamandridae; genus Lissotriton; species Lissotriton vulgaris. The sequence goes on from NC_141697.1 coordinate 577,135,426, forward strand.
TGATTGGATAACTTGTAGCCTTCCACTTCTTACATTCAGGGAATTACTTTTGCTTTCAGCTTTCAAAGGGAGGTCATGTGTTTTCTTATTCTTTCCTAATCTCCCGTCTCCAACTTTCCCCATTGGAACCTGCCCCTGCGCCCTGCCTACCTAGCAGACTTTTTTTTCGCCCATACCGGATGTCACTCCAACAACTCTTCCTTTTTCCACCGATCCAACGGTACTCCTCCGCTGACTTGCTAGCCCAACATCCCTGATCCTCAGTCACTCCTCCCCCTTATCCCACCTAATTTATTTTTCATTTCAATTTCTTTTTAGGAGGGCAGGTTCATTTTGAAATAGCTCTTTTTTTGCTAAATCCATTTTAACATACTTTTTTTTCCAATTTATGTCTTCAAGATTAGTGCTGGGGAGTCTTTTGCTTCTTTTGTTAAATTGTTTTACTGATGCTGTTTAGTATCAGCAGCAAGTAGTTTGTTTCTTTTTGATGATGCTGAACAGCATTGGAAACCAGCTTTGGCAAAATTAAGTGGTCAACAGATTCCTTTGAAAGGCAAGAAATATTGGCTTTGCCAGTGCTTATTTTAAACTAGGGCACAAAGCCCCAAGAACAACAACTTTTCCTCCTTTCTGGGTGCTAAAGCATCTACAAAAATGCATTCGCTGGCAACAGCTACTTGAATATCCTGCACAGCAAAAATACCTTCAGTTGACCTCTGCCGCCACCCAAAGATGTCCAACTGCTTTTTTGACACTTGACATTTTTTCCTAACACATGTCTACTATACTCAACCATGGTCTATAAAATACAGCTAATTGTTTTGCTTCCACCATACACTGCTACACACCAACTTCTTTTAAAAACTCAAAACTATCTGCGGACAGTATACTGACACCAGCGGTAACTTGACGCTCATGCCATCAGTGGTCACACAGGTTAGAGTATCTTCACATTCTTCTTCTCTCACATAGTTACATTTAGTTGACAAACCCGATATCTCCATAGCCTCACTTAAATTTCCTATTTCAACAATTGTAATCGCAGCTGGTTTCATGGTTACATCCTGGCAGACGCATCCCATTTTACCACATCCACAGCAAAGCTTCTTAAGAGCAGAACAACAAGTAAAAGGGTCCAAGTGTGCCTTAGAACCGCGTCTAAAACATACATCTCTACACTTGAATTTGGTTTAAAGCACTTCTCTTATGCCCATACCATCTAATCTGCTTAGCCACACTTACACACACCGCGTCTTCATACACATTCTGAATTTGTGTCTCAGCAGGAACCAATAAGAATAGTGCATGAAGGCCCACAAACAGCGCAGTGAGACACGAAGAGGAGAATTATAATAGTTGGACAGATACAAACCTAATTCAGAGGAGCAAATGCTTCCCACTACACAGCTATGAAGCAGAAGTTCTCAACAATGACCTCTGGGAATAGTCGCCAAATAAAGTATTTTTATTATTCAGTAGCTCTGGATCAGGTGTGAGTCTGCTTGTCACCACTGTCAAGCTGTTCAGGAAACTATAAGGCGAAAAAAGGATCACACTTAATAGGGATCCACGCAGAAAGCTACCCTTGGAGATACAGTTGCCCTGCACATGCTCTACTTGAGATGATGCAAAGAGAACATAAAATAATGTCAGCAGAAGCATAGGCTTTGGAGAAAGAGATGGAAGTCCTCAGGCTAGGATAGTAAGTTCAACCTGTAGCTAGATGATGGGTAGAGTAGGTGAGACATTGTAGTATGATAGCGATGTGTGACAATGCACCACCCATGGCAAACAAGAAGCCAACTAAGTCATCAACACCACTACCACTCCCTGAGACTCTTCCTCTTTGTACAAGGACAGGGGTCTACAGAGTCACAAAACAGAAGCTTGTTCTTCTATTTATCCAGTTAAATACTTGGGCAAAGATCTGTTAGCACGCATAAAGGGCAGCCGTCATCCATGCACCAGTCAAAGCATCCCATCCCATTCGGCCGGCAGTGCTGCGTCCATGTACTTTGTTTTCAACTGTGTCACATCTAGAAGATTGATTTGTGAGGGGTGAGTCAGCAGTTATTTGCCTAATCCCTTTTACCCTAGTTAACTAATATGTGGGAGACTGGGTGAGTCTGAAGATTGCAACTATTAGAAATAGGGTCTTAAATTAGGGTCTCTGAAAGAGATGAATGAAAAGCCTTGTTCCTGTGAGACAGACACTTTACGTCAATGGGTTCCCCTGTAGGTTGCATGCTTGATTCACAAGATTGTGAACCTTAACATGAAAAAGTGCCTGTGTTGTATCTTTAGCACTTCAGTGAAAGGGTCACACCTCTTCAGCCCCAGATAGATGCTTGAGGCTTGTCTGCATATTTTGAAGCTTTTTCTTTGGAAGGCCTATAAAAATTCAGTGACCCATCACTTGGGATCAGGTAAGTTCTGTATAGTGATATGTCATTTGTATAAAGGTTTCTGAAATAAGTACCTGGTTCTCTTTTGCTGGAATGACAGCATGGGCCAGGAGAGGCCTGTGCAGGTAAGAGCGGTGGGGTGGGGTTGGGGAGGAGGTGGGGATTTGACAGGCGCCCACAAAGGAAAATTAGATAGATAATAAATGTTCCCTTGTCGTCTGCCAAAACCCCCTCCCCCCCTCCTCACCTGGCGCCACCGCTCTTACCTGCAATGGCCACTGCTGGCATGATCACTCCCTAACTAACCGTAAAAATGTGTGAGGGCCCTATAGCACCACGTTCACCAATGGTACAAATGAGACCGATAAGTGGGAAGGAAACCCAAATTCCGTACTTTTTCTGCAGGGAAGGGACGGTTGCCTAACAACTCCAACAATTGAAACGGTGAATGGTCAGTGACAGAAGTGCCCAGGAGCACCACTTGTCTTTACACTGTTGAAACCTAATAATCTCTCCCTCTGCCATTCTTGAACATGGGCCAGGCACTTAGTTACTTTAGGCTTTAGACTTCATCCTCAAATCTGAACATTGCTGCTGCAGCCGTTGACGGGAAATTTAAGGATGCTCTGTACAGCCTTGTCTGCCTTTTTGCTCCCATTGGTTGTTTTTTTCTGCTATCTATTTAATCTAATGCAAGGCTTGCATTACTTCTGCAGGACAGTCTGACATCCAAAAGAACACATTAGACAAATATTTCCAAATAACATCCAGCGGAGCCCTAATATGCCGTTTAGAGCGGTCTATAACTGGACTTACAACAGCACTTACCAAGTGCCATTAGACAGCGCATCTTATTCAGCCCTGCCCAGATATATACATAATTCACTACACCCTAACAGAAAATGTTAGACTTTCTGGCATCATCGTGCACCCAACATAGCTCCAAGGCCATACAGCTGGCAAAGAATAGCGCGTCAGCAGCATTTCTGTGTACTCGCACTAGCCTATATCTCAGGTGGTAATACTGTCCAATGTAATGGTACTTCATTTATCAGCCTCTGAGTGGTGGAAATCTAAGTTGACGTACATGGCTTGCAAATTACTGGGGAGGGGGGCTATTTATCAATCTGTTGCGTCTCCCTTGCACCACGCAAAAGTAAGCTTTATCAAGCCAAGCAATGCCACCTTGCATGCCCCTGCCTGGCTTGATGAATCTGGAGCAATGCAACAGAGCGAAAACCACTGTGTCGCGTTATTCTGCACAGGAAGCATTCTATGGGTGGAGCATGGGTGTTCCCAAGCCCCACACATGGATTTTGCCGCATTCCCAGATTTACCAACACCGGTAAACCTGGGAATGCGTCAACATGCTACACCTCCCCACCAGAGGCGCAACAAGGAGAGATAGCTTTATTTCTCCTTGTTGTTTCCTCTTTCTAAGTGTGCTGCGCACTTAGAAAGAGGAAAAAACCTCTGAGGATTGTTTTTGTGCAGGAAGGCTTCCTTTCTAAAACCATCCTACCTAAAAAGTGAAGGGGACTGCTGGGGTAGCAAAGTTAGCTAAAGAATGCCCTAGATTGCAGTGAGCAGAGTTCAGGAAGCGGTGAGGAGACAGGCTAGTGCTGGCTCTTCCCCAAAACAAAAGTTGTTAAAAAAACGATTTTCCCTTTCTGAGATTTCTGTCTTTGCCTGTGGTTGTTACAGTTTAAAACTGTAGTTTTAACCTGCCTGTGATTGCATATTTTATCACCTGTTTTGTGTTTTAAACTTTTGGTTTTTTCGCTGCCCATGATTGCTTCCATTTACCGTGTTGAATTGTGGGATTTGCAGTCCAAACTTTGTAGTTTATCCCTCTCAGTCCTTGGTGACAAAATTAGTTTTCCCTCCAAATTTCTCCACTGCTCTGTGCTAAGAACTGTATGTTAAAACAGTGCACCCCCAGCCACCATTTTGCATTCATAAGCCAGTGAAACGAGCCCCACTGCCTCCCTCCATTCCCAGCAACAGGGATATTCTACATCAGCGGGTGCTTCTTTGAGCTGTTTAAACTGTGTTTACTTGGGAATGTGCACTTCGTTTTTTGGCCAGCAGGGGGAGTAAAGTTTTATTCAAATAGTATTGTTAGGTTTCAAGTTAGTGAGGCCTTTACTTGCAGAAGTCCAAAGTGTGGATTGAGCCTGTCTGTCTCCTAGGAGATTCTGAACAGGAGAAGCATCTTCCAACTCCCTGGCCAACACACCTTGTCTGAGGTCGCTGGGACCTTATATAGTCTGCTAGTGGTTGGTACATCTGTACACTGATTCGTGGTTGTATCTGGTGTTTCTATTGGATTAGGGTTAGTGTCCTCATTGGTTGGGTATTTGAGGGTATTGATTGGTTTCTGGGTCTGTGATTCAATGAATGTAGGGTTGGGACCAGGGCTAGGGTTAGGATTTCTATTGGAAGTAGAGACTAGGGCTTCCTATGTTATTGGTTGTTGGGGGTAGGGTGGGACTAGGGCTAGGGTTAGACCTTTAATTGGAAGCAGCGATTAGGGCTTCTGATGTGATTGGTTGCTGGACTAGTTGTGGGACTAAGAGTAGGGTTAGGCTTTCTATTGGAAGTAGGGACTAGGGTTTCCTGTACCATTGGTTGCTTAGACTTGGGTTGAGACTACTGGTAGGGCTAGGGCCTCTACTGGATGTAGAGATCAGGGTTTTTAACTGATTGGGTGCTTGGACTAGGGCTAAGATTGGCTGTAAGGTCCTGGTCTCCTATTGGTTCTAGATTTTAGGGCTAGTGTTGGGATTACATAGTGTTAGGGCTAAGGTTCCCATTTGCTGAAGGGGTCACCTGATTACTAGGGCTATAAAAGGCCAGGGTTAGGACGTCTCAGCCCGGGTGTCGAGGCTAAGGGTGGAGAAGACAAGGGCCTGTATGAGACTGACCAGGGCCAGGACAACGGCCAGAAATGATGCCCATTTTCCCATTTAGCAATACGCAGCCCACACCATCCACAAACTTAACGTACTTATGGATCTATATATTTATCACTTTCTTCGAATTTAGCATTTCAACGCACTACCCTATTTCTCAGCCTATGCATCTATCAATATATCCTCTACATCCACTCTCATTTATCCCAAACCCCATACCACTACTATGATCCCCAAAATAACCCTTTCTTGACTCTCTCCTACTTTACTCCTTTTTGTATCATCCGACACCTCTTTCTACTATACCTATCCCCCAAAACAAACCTGTCTAAACTCTTCCCACTGACTCCCCCCCCCCCCCTCCAAACTCCTTTTTACTCATCCAAAAGCCTCCTCCTACTGCTAAGACCTAAAAACAAACAACAACAAAATCCTTCACCCTTTTATCCTTCCACTTTCCTTTGCAATCAAAATGAACAGACTAACATGTTCACTTCTCAAATTCCATATTCAACTATACTAATTCACCACTAATCCTTTATGGTTTCAGGAGCGGCGTGCTTCAACACCCCATCAGAGGTAACAAGTGCTATATGAATGCAAACCTTTCTTCCCCTTTTATCCCTCCGCTATACATCTCACTCCAAATAACTGATAATATCGACCACTGAGATTACTTTCATATTTCACCATACTAATTCATCACTAATCCTTTATGGGCTTCCGGAGTAGCAGCTTCAAAACCCATCAGGGGTGACAAGTGCTATATAAATACAGACCTTTTTTAATCTTCTATCCTTCTGCTATCATTCCAAATAACTGACTAACCTATCCACCACTTAAAATGTACTTGCATGTTTCACTATACTAATTCAACACTAATCCTTTATGGGTCCCGGAGTAGCGTGCTACTCGCTGAAAAAGCGCTTCAACACCTAGTCTGGGGTAGTAAGCGCTATATAAATGCAATTACAATACAATACAATACGATGATAATGGATTCAACCCAGATCTGTGATTGGGGGTGATTGTCTGAAAAGTTTCAGTGCTTCGTCCATCATCTCCTTGTGTTTGATGCGTTGGCGCTAGGCAGCCACAAGCCAGCGCAAGAAAAGGACAGGAATGCACTGTAAAAAGATAAATACAGAGCAATCCTGCCCTTTCCCTTTCACACTGGGCAGTGCAGCAAGATGGCTTGCTGCGCCGCATAAACGTTTGTTAAATATGCCCCAGATGTCAGCAGGAGGGGTTTAACCCCTACGACGCTTATGACGAGCTCAGCTCATCATGAGGCACAGTGGAGCTGTGCTCATGACGAGCTGAGCTCATCATAACTGCAGCGGAACGCCCACGTGGGGCTAATTCCCCGCCTGTGTGGGCGTTCCATGGGAGTGGGCGGAGTCGTGACGAGCTCAGATCGTCATGAGCACAGCTCCACTGTGCAGCATGACGAGCTGGGCTCGTCACCAGCACCGCAGCGCTGCGTGAGGCCCTCCCCCGCACCGCGGGGGAATTAGCCCCGCGTGAAGGGGTTAACGCATTATTAATTTTGCCTGTTTTGAGTTAGTGTAAACAAACCACTCCCACATGTGCACAATAGTGCATCAAAGCTATAGAAATGCCTAATGACTTCCCTCAATACAGCCGCCTCATCTGGCCAGACCATGACCAACAATGCACCCTAATGAAACAGACGAACCAGGCATTGTCAGAGTCATTTGATTGACACGTGCTCACAGATAGTACACTAGAAAGACCCCTGGCGAGATCGATCACTTTATTGTTTCCATTAACCAAACCTTTAACCAACCATTAACTTTTCCAACTATTGCAACTTTAAAAGCTTTCTAAGCTAGACAGTCTGCTAAATGAGAGCAGGGGGTTAAAGCAACAAATGGAGACTTTGCTATTAGACACAAACTGCCATGTCCAATGCATCTAACCACACCACCAAAAACGTAGCCTGGGGTCTTCTTTCGGGTGCAAGAAACTCCTTTAGCGTTCTTGGTGCATGCAGTGTGGGGTAAACTGCTCCTTTTACTAGCTGTGGGGGCTCTTCAGCCAAAAGGAGGAGGCACTGAATACCATCAAATGTTCTGTTCTTTCATACTTCTTCCAGGTCTTCTCTACTCATGCCAAACATTTCAAAACCATAACTTACACAGAATATAGGGTAGCAGTGTAAACTAAGAAGAAAAGGCTACAATAGTGGGAAGGGCACAGCAGTGTTTTGGCCGAAAACCCTCACTCACCCAAGGGTGGCATGCTTCATCATTGGGTTCCTCCAACACACCGGGACCGCAAGGTACCCAGTGTGGGCTACAACTTACCCAAAAGGGAAGGAGCGGGAGTGTGGTATACAAAGCATGTGTGTTTTCAATGCCTCTAGGGAGCAATGAGGGGCAGAGTGCAAACATTTTGAAAGTGTATTAAAACTAGCTCCGTAAGGGCATCAACTTTATTCTTCCGTCCTACGGGATAGTGGATAAAAGCATTGTGTTATAGGGCTATGGATGTATACCCTATCGCATGGTCAACGTTTCTGCCTAGGTGACAATTAAGTTCAAGGCATCCAGCAGGACCAGTGTCTTATGTCACTCTGCTGGCATATAGTGCAAAAAATAAATGAAGTGCAAAACTACAATGAAATAATACTCAGGCCTCAATAATTGACCATCAATCCATTGTAATATCAGTCAGTATGATAGGTCAGAGGGCCCTAAGATCAATGTGTATAATCCGACTCAACAGTGTCTCTCACCATGTCGATTCCTCTTCGTATCACAGTGGTACTCTGTCCCGGACTCTATTTTTTGAGCATTCCTGCCCTTTTGTTTTGCCGTAGGCCAGCTCCGCAGGAAGGCCTGCTGTGCTGCCCTACGGTCAAACCTCATAAATGAGTCCCCCAGACTTTAACCAGCCTTAGTTTGGTGCGCAGCACTCAACACATTCTAGGTTTTGCCATCAATGAGGAGTCTTCTAATTCTTTTCCAAAATCTACAGTTCATGGGGACAGTGAGAGATCCCTCCTAGTGTTTAATCCTCCATAAAAGTTTCAGTCTATGGGTCAAACAAACCGCTGTTTCAATACTCAACGGGTAACCTTAGAAACTAAGAATATGAACCACCAAGAGATCAAGGCCATTTCCTAGCCTCCAGATGGAGTGCGTTGGAGGTGCAGAGCATAGGCCTGTGGTACGTGTGGTAGATTGTTCAAGTCCTGCTGGGCAACACAGCTGACTCTGACTTACCTGAAGAAGCAAGGGATTGGGAGCTATCTCAGTCCTTTTGGAACCAGGCCATTTATTTATTTATTTGGAGTTTTATATAGCACGAACATGACCGCTTAGGGTATCAGAGCACTGTACAAATAACAGGTAAGTTATACATACAAGGGAGGAATGCAAACGTAATACGCAATCATCAAAACATACAATATAACGTGCAATGAGAAAAGTACAGTTCCGGATGTGCCCCAGAAAGAAGCAAACCAGAGGCTTCAGGGCTGCTCTTGAAGGAATTTAGTCAGCAGATGCATTTTTACTGCTTTTTTAAACGAGAAAGTCGAGGGGTTAGACCTGATTGCAGGAGGCAGGACATTTCAAATTCACATTAAACACATAGAAAGGTTAGCAATAGAGAGTTGAAAAGGCTAGACTATAGAAATGTCAGCATACTCTCAATTGGACTAATTGCAATAAGAGTCACTATATGGTCTGAGAGTTACAATTCACGATGCTGCACATATTACTAGGTTTCAGACACCAATAAATATATATATTTCTAATCGAGATTCAACACTCTGACATTCTAGACACCATGCTTCTTCAAACTAAATATGTTGACTCTTTATCAAGTCTACTTTTTTTCAATTTCTATGCTGTAGTTCTAACCAGAGCTGTGCCTTTGGGAGTGGATTCTCCTAGCAATATCATAACCAGTGCCTCTCTATTTAGAGAGTAAGAAAATGGGGCAATGGTTATCTTTAGCCAAGTCCATCATGTCCTTCAAACACACAAGTTCCACTTGTTGTTTTCCCTGGGCCTATCCCACACCAATAATGTACGCTTAGGAACTTCAGCTAGAAATGAATAACAGAGTGATGGATGGCCTTTATATTTTTGTTCCTGGTCTGATCTGCTCCAATAAACCAGCGGTTAAGGCAAAAGGCCCCTCATCTCAATGTCCCTTCACTTAAGGAAAAGTGTGATCCCAGAGGTAAAACAAAGGTTTGAGGTGTTTTTCTCTTTGAAAGGTATTCATGATCCTGGATTAGAGAATTTATTTTATGCCCACCTTATGGTCTCTATCCATTTTTATTTAATTTTTTTAGAGTAAATGGACTTGTAAAATGCTATGTTTCCACATTTATTTTACTGATATATGTGCACCCATACTTTTCTGCCTGTTGTGTTTTAGCAAATTAAATATCAGCATTATAATACAAATATAGGTTAACGTATACCTGTATTTAGGGAAATCTCAACCTGTTTTTTAACTTCCCATGCAGTCTATCTGCTCAGCTGTTGTCCTGAGAATCACAAAAACAGCATGGAGAGTCACCCACATGAAGCACAATTGTTTGCATTTTTCTGCTTTTAAAAACAAATACAGACAGGAAACACATTGTTATTTGACTGTAAAAATCAGTAAAAGTGAAAACTGGGAGCCTCATTCTTGACTTAGGTCCCTGTGCCTGGGCAGTTAAGGGCAGGAAAAGCAGTGCAAGATAGAACACATGCATTTTATCTTGATTGACCGGTGCACATCTAAAGCAAAAAGAAGACATTTATTTTAAAATACAATAAAAATGGATAAATACAAAAGGAAATGTAAAAAAAAAAATGAATGCCATAAAACCGAGAGCCCTAGTCGGAGCTTTGCCAAAATCAGCGATGTCTCCAACCCGGCTTGTTTACAGCCGGCAGCATGTATTCTGTAGTCTAAGGACTACAGCATACATGCTGCCGGCTGTCTAAGGACTACAGAATACATGCTGCCGGCTGTCTAAGGTCTACAGAATACATGCTGCCGGCTGTCTATGGTCTACAGAATACATGCTGCCGGCTGTAAACAAGCCAGGTTGGAGACATCGCTGATTTTGGGAAAGCTCCGACTTCCATGATGACACAAGTTATTTACCAATACGCGCCATTAACGCTTTTCTATACTACTTACAGCACGTTGAGCCCTCCAAGATCCCGGATCTTTTATCGTGGATCCGCGCTGTCAATTTAAAAATTACCTCGCTGGGACTCCGCGCACAATTCAAATCAAGTATATGCCACCGTGCTGAATCCCACCCTGCCCTGGAACCCCTCAAACCATTGTCTAGAGGCAGTGTGGTAAAAACCAGGCAATTCAATTGTTTAGTCCTGATGATGATCCCTATTAATTAATGAGCTTGGGATCGAAACGCCGTCGACATGTTAAATAGTGCCATTTACTGCTATTATGTATGCTCAATATGGTTACTATAATTGGATAGCTTGATTCACTGTATTTCTAGCGCACGCTTCCGTAAGCTCTAAAAATGGGCCTGTTATTTTCTGTTTATGTGTTTGTTGAATGTTTTTTCGTTCTTCTGGCTCACAGATCGGGTGCAGGATTGTATCCCGTTATATTTGTTCCTCCTTCAAAGTATCTAAGTAATCTTTGTTCTCATTTACATATTAAACTTGTTGTCCGGCTGGACATCATAATTGTTATAGTACCATTCAGGTCTATATTGTATTCTGTTGCCACTTCATACTTGTCTACTAAGGACCATTGTGCAAAATAATACAGCATCACTTCTGCAAAAGATGCAGGGTAACCCAGACACTGGCAGGGAAGGAATGCTGTCCCCTCCTCTTTCGCCCTAAAAACAATCGCCAATTATTTTTGAAGAAGCTGAATGTCAACTCTTGTGTTAAATTGTTTCATTTCTGTGACCCGCATGCTGGAAAAGAGTCCACGGACCTATTTTGGTGACAAAAAAGTAAGAATTTCAGTAACGCATTAACAAAAAGTGCACTAACAACATGAATTTGCTTTACTTCCTGCAGCGCTAAATTTCCCATATTGTCCATAGATCTTGTAGGAAAGTGCCCCTTTTCAACATGGTCACCCCCACTTTCTGCCTGGCATTTGATGTGATTTTGACTAGAAGTGCACTGAGTTCCTGCTAACCTGGTAAGACATGCAGGCTGCGTGTCTTGGTGCAGATAAAAGTGAAAACGCAGCATGGCACACATCCCTGTGTGTCACATCCACCATCACTGCATGCAGTATAGATGTCACCCTACAGCAGGCTTTACTGCCTTAAGGCAGGGTGCACTCTACTACATGTGCGGACATATCTGCATGAGCCGATGTGCCCCTCAGTTGGTCAGCTATATTTTGCTCCCAATACAAGTGAACAAGGAGCCATTTTAAGTACATGTGCTGGACACTCGAGAATACGAGTTCCCCAGCTTTACGATGGCTTTACTGAAAATAGTGATGTTTCGTATCAAACATCTCCTATTAATAAACCCACACTGATGCCAATGTTGGATTTATTGATACAAGTGCACAGAGGGCAGCTTAAATGTGCCCCTTGAAAAACTACCAGTTATTAGTGTGCTGACTTACTGTTTTTTGCCATCCTGCCACCAGAGACAAGTTTTTGACCCCAAGGGTGAGGGCCTTTGGTCTCAGAAGGTCAAAATCAAGCCTGCTCAGGCAGAGGGTTATTACACTCCTGCCCATAGGCTGACCTGCAAATTTGTGTTTCAAGGCAGGGGAGCATCTAAGAGCACATTGCCTTTGGTATGCAAATCTGGCTTCTCTCAAAGGAGAAGAAGCTGTGCCCTTTGTCCAGGGCTCTGTCACCTAGGCAGGTGGGAAAATTAGCTAGTCAGATGGGCGGATCCACCATCAGACCAGTATCACCCCTAAGGTTGCTACCTGAAGTGGAGGCGACTTTTCAGAGTTAGCCAACTTGGTGATGGCAAATTTAGGATCTCTGGGACAGAGTTATGTCCACTTCCTACAGGAAGTGGTCATGTAGGGGGTGTAGTGACCCCACGGGTAAATAACCTATTGGCTACTACCCTACACTCCCCTAAGACCCGTAAATTTAGGGGATCCCCTAGCACCAGAGAGTCAGATCCTGATGACTTACGAGGAAGAAGGACACTGAAGAGCCATGAAAGCAGAAGGCTGAAGAAGAGCAACTGACTTGGCACCAGCACTGTGAGCCTGTCTGCTGTTCCCCGTTGAACCTACACCAAAGACATCTTGTCCTGCAGCTGTCATGCCTCCGAAGCCTGGGAGGATGGCCTGCCTTAAAAAAAGACTCCATAATTCCCGTGGAGTAGCGGAGCTGCTCCCCGGTATCCTGCAGGCACCCCAAGAAAAAAAAAGTGAGTACTTTGGTACCGCCAAAACCTGATGCCGCCAAGCCACACTGCACTCGAGCCTCCCAGCCCATGTCAAAGTGGGCCAATGATGTCAGCGTGATCCCAAAGCCCTCAAGAGACCGAGTCCGCTGTGGGTCCACCCATTGTGAACTCCCCGCCGTCACCAGTAGCCTACGATTACAGGCCCCATCAACAGTGAGTGTTCTTGGAAGAAGAAGCTCGACATCCTAAAGACCTCTGCAGCCAGCTAAAGGAGAAGAGGACCACAGGTGTCCCCACATCCCCTATCATCACAAGACTTAAACTCTCCTGTTGGTTCAACCCAAAGGCCTCCCAGTCAAAGCCTGCAGCATCTTTTCACGAAGACTGATCCCCATTGACTAACCTTGGGCCCCTACGGTGTTATTGCACCACTGTACCCGGCTGGCCTAGTGCTGCTGGAGGTGACCTGCTGGTGCTGCCTTGGACCTTGTTGGATACTTACCTTAAGTTCCAACAATTGGTCTTTTAATTCGCTGTACTGTACCTGAATGCCGTACTTGTTTTTCCCCCCAAAGGATAACATTGAAGCTTCTAAGAAATGCACCAAGTGTCGACTTTTTGAACGTGAAAGTATTTCCCTTGAAAAACGTACTTACCTGATCATATTGATACTGGTACTTAAATATATATAAAGATAGGTGTTCTTTAAAAAAAAATTGGTGTGGATCTCCTTATTTATTTATAAAGTTTTATATAGCGCAAACGTGACCCTAGAGGGTATCAGAGCGCTTTACAGATTAGTTAAATAAGTCGAAAATAGATAACCAAGAAGTGTCTTGTGCATCACTTATTGACTATTTTGTGTATTTGCAGATGTCTAACACTCCTCTTTGATGAGTCTAAGGCTGCGCGACCACTCTTCCCCCCTAGAAGAGCACCTTTGGATTACTAGAGCAAGGCCCTGTCCACTCATAAAGGGACCTCTGGACTCTTTGCACAATATACCTAATTTGGGTATATCAATTAAAGAGCCAGCTTCCTACAGATCTCAGAGCATTTTTTACTTTTATATTTTTCTAATTTTATCTGTTTATCCAAATATATTTTGTTTAGGTAAAAAACAGAGCTGCAACCTGTATATTTCTGCTTTTTTGTAGGCGATACTTTTACACTCATTCTTGGGCACTTCATGGCATTTCCACATTTGTATCCATTTCTAATACTTAAATACCCCCTGATGAAAACAATACCACTGTATTATATACAGGTGCACATCTGCACCACTTTAAGCTTCATTATGAAACCTTGGGGGGAGATTTATGAAAAATTTGTGCAGTGCAGCCTCCCGCGAGGCTGTGTTGCGCGACAGGGAGGGAGCAGGAGAGCACCATATTTTCAAAGATATGGCTCTCTCTCCCCTTTCCCTTGCGCTGGTGCTGATTACAGCTGCCGTGCACCACCCACACACCTTAGCGCCATAGCCTTGTGTGGTTGCATGGGAACGCCTATGCTTTGCCCTTGGCACACCTCAATGGCGCAAAAGCAGCGCATCAGATTACTTTTACATTATTTCCAGCTCTAAACAAGTTTAGCACTGGAAAGTAAATTAGAAAACTTTTGTGATGCAAACACAGCGCAAAATCTTTGTGAATCTTCTCTTTTGTCTTTTTTTAGGTCGAAGCTTGTCAGACAGCACAGCTATATGGTTGCAAATGGCTTATTTGGGACATGTTGCTAGATGAAGTGGAAAACAACTCCGTCTTTTGCTTTCCACTGGCTTTTTGTTTTGGCATTTGAAGTCTTGCCTAACTATGTGCATGCGCTGTTACAACAAGGGATATTATTTACACTAAAGAGCTTGGAGCCTTTCCATTGCTTACCCTTTCTTGGTGTCCTTATCGCTCTTCTTTGTTGCTTCCTAGTTGGCCAGCACATGCCGGGTGTCACTTCTTGTTATTTCTATGGTGTACTCACCAAGTAGGAATTGATTTATGTTAAGGAGTATCCGTCCGCTGCTCGTGTTGTAAAGGTACTATTTCTTCTTCTCCCTCTCACCCAACCCTTATCTGTGTTGTTTCTCCCCACTCTCATTCACCCCTCCTCAATGGTGCCGCCCTGCCCTCATATCACCCTGTCACTTTCCCATACTCACACCTACTTCCCCCATCATTGCTTGCTCTTACTTCACATGTGGAATATAGTGATATGAGGCTGCTGTAGCACTGGTGTTTTTGTGTTGTTTCCCCTGTCTTTTCGTTGCTTCCTGTCTTTGTCGCTTGACCCCTTCCTATCTGTTTCACCAAGACTTACTTTTGGGGCAAAGACTCTGCATTTAATTTGTAAATTTAATATGTGTGGAACAGTGGTAGCTGCCACAAACAACAGGTGGTGAGGCGGGTTGAGGGAGCACGGCGGTGCATGGGGGAGGGGCACAGGGGGCCAGAGGAGGGGCCGTTTAAAGAATAAAAAGGTACCTGAAGCCGGCGGCCGCCTCCTGTGTTGCGATTCCTCTTCTCTTTCTGGTCCCTGCAGCCTCTGGTATAGACTCCCATCCAATCCCATTGCGCTGCCGTCCTAGTAGGGCAGCGTTGGGATCGACCAGATGCTCCGCTCAGGCCAGGGAGTTTGGGGGGGTTTCTCAAGCCGGGCTGTTCAATGCAGCCGGGCTGGAGAAACATAAGTGCGCATGTGTATTTTGGTCGGCCTGAGACTTCCGGTCAAACACATATGCAAACTTAGAGAGTGCAAATAGCACTCCTCCTCACATGCCCTGCCCCTCCATTTACAAGCTGGCTCAGAGCAGGCAAAAAAAAAACAATTATGCTAGAATATCGTTTTATTTTTCTTTTGCTGGCTCTGGTCCAGGCAGTGGGGCAATGCTCCTCCACCATTCCAGAGAGGAGCTGCCTCAGATGTGGCCTGTCATTATTTCCCTGCAGTGGGTGTTTTGCCATTGTAATGCCTCTGTCACGACTTACTATGGAAGCAACATCAGTGTTATAAATCGGTCTATCCCTTGTCTGGCTACTTTACATGCGTGTACCATCTGTCTAGGGTTACTACCTGGCTGGTATTATACAGGCATGACTGGTATTTTAATGTCCCTTCCGGTTCAAATATTCGAAAAATTACCTAAAGCCGGTATTTTTTCTCCTTATCAGTACATACTTTAAACAGTAAATGTTACAAAAAACACTTTAAAACGTGTTCTGAAGCAAACAAAGCCAAAAAGGGCATGTCAAAATGAATACACACATTTCAAATCAAGTTCTTAAGAATCAGGCTCGGGCCTTTGCAGAAACATAAAACGTGAGCAGATGGCCGGTATTTTTGTCTGGGAAAGGTGGTAACCCTACACCTGCCTAAAGGGTAAATTGGCAGCAGATGCTGTGTGGCTTAATAGCAGCTCTTTGGGTTAAGAAGTATTGGACTGAAGAGTATTTTTTACAGGTAGGTGTCACTATTGTTAATGTTATTGAAGGCTGCAGTGTCCGCTATGTTAAAAGTAGACACACGACAGTGCTTGCGGATGCAAGGAAGCCTCAAATTCTTGCTGAGATGGCGGGCTGCAGACCTCCGCCCACTCCAGCAGCTGCTTATAAGCAGTGCTGCACTGGGAACTGCAACCAGCCCTGGCAGATTGCAGCTCAACTGCCCCTGGCAGCAAGAGGGGTGGGGGGGGGGCGGGTGAGTGCTAGTACAAAGCACTGCTCCCGCTTTTGTTACAAGGGGCCTATATTGCAGCACTGCTGCAAAACCGCCCGCGCCCCGAGTGACAAAACCGGCCCCCACCCCTCTGGCCCACTGGGGAAACGTCCGGTGCCCGCTACGGCCAGCCCGGTCCTGCTTATAACCTCATGGCAGAGCCATTATGCACAACATGATCACAGGGGAAACAAGACACACTTTCTTCGACTTTTATAGCACACACTGGTTCTTCCCAGACAATTTTAACACACATTACAGAAAAAACCTACTGCTTCATGAAACGATGGTCAGCACACTACAACAAGCATTTGCAATGCAATAGGTCTCGCATTTGCGCAAGTTTGAGCTATTGACATTGCAAATAACAACGCCTTTTATTTTTGTTTTTAAAACATAAATAAAAGGCATTGTCATTTACAATGCAAATGGCTAAAACTCGCATAAATGCGAGACCTATTGCATTGCAAATGCTTGTACGCTTGAGAGCGCTTTGTTACCAGGCCGGTGCCCACCCGGCATTTGCCCCGAGTGCCTCGAGTGCACTTTATCTAATTTTTTACGGGACCCGTTTTTAGGTCCTTTGCGAGTGCCCACCTCGCATATATAATTATATTTTAATTTGAGGGTGCCTACCCCTCTTGCCCCCGAAAGAAATCACCGCCGCAGCCCTGCTCCGTGAAAACCGGAAGTCAGGCACTTTTGGCCGAGACGGGGGTGGGGCCTGCAATCCGGCAGGAAGTCCCGCCCGCCGCCGCCGAGGAAGAAGTGAAGCCGGCCGACTGATGTCCTCTCCGCAGCCCGGGGCTTCCATGAGTTGAGGAGAGTCCCGGGGCTGCCAACAGCAAAACAGCCAGAATGTTGCAGGCAGAGTGTTGCGGGGCTCCAAGGTGCTGGAGGGAGCCCCGGAAGTTAAGTCCTGCCCCCTGGTGCCGCGACGAGACGAGACTGCCGCAGAGAGGAGCCCGATCCCCAGCAACAGCCCGGTGAGTGCCCGACCAGCGCTGCAGAGGAGACACGGAACACGCCCAAAGAGCCCGGTGAGTGGGAGGGGAGGGGGGTGTACGCGCGTGTGTCTGTGTGTGTTCGAATGTGTCTGTGTGTGTGCGCGTGGGTCTGCATGTGTGTATGCAGTGTGTGTGTGTGCCTTTGTATGGCTGTGTATGTGCGCATGAGTGAGTGTGGAGTGTGTTTGCGCATGGGAATGAGGCACGAGAGGGGCACGGCGCCGTGCGCGCCCACGAGGTGAAATCTGCGCTCTGCTCTCGTGCACCCTCTCGTGTCCACATTCCCAAATACGGGTAACATTAGTTGTCTTGCTGACAGCATTCAATGCTTTCGCATTGAATGCTAAGTCAGCTCGAACTAAAAACGCAGAGCTTGCGGACAGGCACTTTTTTGAAAATCTTACTTATTGTTACTGTTTTCGTGACGTATATATTGTCCTGGGGTATCTTAAATAAGCTTTGGCGAAGCCAACAAGTCTTGCCTATGCCTTTTGGCATTGTCAATTTTTTGTAGCCATGTTCTACAGCAGCATGGCTGCTATGCAACCTTACTAAAAATGAGCGTAAAAAAGCGCTGGCTGTCATACAATTTTTTCTCTAACTTTTAGTAATGCTGAACAACAGCTGACCTGCTATACAACATAGTTAAAAGATATTGGTAAATTGGCAAAGCATATAGCTCCCCCACGGGCGAGCCCAATTGGATTTACCAAAGCTTGTTTTATTTTCTTGCTTTCTATTTGGTGGTTGTATTTGATTTAGCCTGTCCATCTCCTGTTTGTCTCTCCATAGACTGTTTATCATCTCTCTGATTGGCTATTTTTATCCTTCTACAAGTGCCTGATTTTTTGGAAGTTTATTTTTCTTTTTGTAAAACGCACTTCATGAGAGTGCACGCGTTTCCCTCGTTCTCAGTGTTTTCACCCTTGTCCAGCACATACCTTAAAGTTAACAAACCTCAACCTCGCATTTCCTATTCCTCTCAGGGCATGCCATTTAACACTTTTGATTTTCTCCCCTATCGTGCTCCCCTTGACTCTCTACCTTTGCTTTTGATCTCGAAACATGCATGTTGGCCTTATTTGTAAACAACTATAAACCCTGATCCTTTTCCTTCTCTAAGCCGCCACAAAACCTACCCATCTTCTTTTTCCACTTCTAAGCTTCACACCTTCCCTTCATGTTCTTTTAGCCCCCAGCCACCACCACATGTACTTACATTTGATCTACATTCACATTCTGCTTATGTTCCTGGACTTTACTTTCACCAGTAGTTGAATTATGTACTATACAAATTACTCTCCAGTCTTCCTGCCCTTTCAAATTGTTCTGAAATGCAAAGTATGTTCTTTCACGACCTTGTCCCTTACTTACAAATGTAAAATTGTTTTATAAAACGTGCAATTACCCGGAGTGTCTTAACGCCAGCGATTTAGACAACAGAGCAAACCGCCAAGCTGGAAAGAGGCAAGTAAACTTAGCTGAAGGATTCAGTAAAGATCATAAATCAAAGAGGGGGGAGAAGGAAGGATTCGCGATTCATTCAGCTTCCTTGTCATAGAATCCAAAAATCAAATGGGGAATGAATCATTCGACCTGAGTAACCAGGGCTAGCAACTTTGTAATTGGAAGCCCTCCATCATGTTTAATAAGGTCGTGAGGCGGTATATCTTGGTTCTCCGCCAAAATCTAGAAATGTGTAAGCGTCATCATTGGGCTCCCCTTTTTGTAGTTCGCTTACCTCCACCAGGAGGAATACCACTGGTTATTGCAGTCGTGATTAGGGATATAGTGAAGTTGCTCAAGTGAGGTGAAGTTTGTTTAAAAAGCTTGTATGTCCTTGACAATTTTGTTATTTAATAAGTCAGGAACCAAGTAATAATAAAAACAGAGTGGTGCGTGTATGGACGAGTTACTAGTCCTACGCAATACTGGTGTCCGGTGAAAAGGTCGACATGTTTCAGCCCTGCGTGTACGCCTGAATGATCGATGGGGCTTTCTTCAGGACCTCAAAAGAAGTGTGGAAGTATCTTGTGAATTACACAAGTTACTAATAGGAACTATACTTGTTCCAATCTGTGTGGAAAGTACATTATTGCTTCAAGCTTGTCATTGCGCGCTTCATCAGGGGGGGCCAGCGGGCACTTTATACCTTCTGCTTCCTCAGGTGGCAGCGTCTTGTGCTGACTCTTCCTGTGGCGCCCTGGAAAAACCTTTTTCTTCTGTGTTGCTTTTGGGTCCAATGTTACTTCATCATCCTCCCGCCATCCACCATGTTGCTTCCATCTCCCCCGATTGCTTCCACTCCTCCCCTGCTGCTTTTAAAAAAAACTATGCTTTTGCATGTTTTATTCTCTTTTTAGTTAGCGATCCAACCTGGATCAGTAAATAAAAAGAAAAACAGTGCCTCTGTCATTTCATAGGAATATGTATGTGTGATGTGAGCACCTCTAAAATGATATGGGCAGCCACATCAAAGGCTTTTTTTTGCTTTTTTAAAACTTTAGTCATGCAGCATGGCTTAACCATTAACACCTTCGGTGCTCATGACAAGCTCAGCTCGTCATGAGACACAGTGGCGCTATGCTCATGATGAGCTAAGCTCATCATCAACGCCGCAGCGCTCCCACGCGGGGTAATTCCCCTGCTGTATTGAGCGTTCTAAGAAACGGGCTGGTCATGATGAGCTCAGCTCGTCATGAGCACAGCACCACCGTGCAGCGTGACAAGCTGAGCTCGCCAGGAGCACCGCGGTGCCGCACGCGGCCCCCCAGTCCCCCCCGCACCGCGGGGGAATCAGCCCCACGGCGAAGGGGTTAACATAGCCAAGGCGAGACATAATGGCTTTGCCATTGCTTGTTTGTCTCCACTGCTTGTCTAGCTGCATAGCTAATCTCCTGACATTTTTTAATTTCTTGGAATGTGTTTTTCTGGTATACATCTCTATTCTAAAAAAAGGCATCTCTTTCTGCCCTGAGGTCTCTTCTCATCTGAGAGTCTGGAAATAGACGCCAGATTGTATGTGATCAACAAAACAGAGCTTGCAGAGTACTACTGACAGAGGATCTTCGGCTCCACCCACATCTTGATTTTCCTGAGTACAGGATTTAATTGGGCCAAAGTTGTGTGCCTTCCCAGACAATAATGCTTGTTTTGCACTTTTTAGCTTGTGACAAAGCTTACTCTCGATATACCAGTACTGAGTTGGTTATAGTAGCATGCCAATGATCATGGCAATAGGCATGAGATGTTTATTATAAAATTTTGCCAGAAAGGCAGTAGGCCTGACATATTTATTGTAAAAATCATATGTTAAAGTCAATAGGCATTTAAGGGTGGATTGGTATTACACTACATTTTAGCCTGCAGGCAGTGTTTCATTTGTACAATAATAAGTGCTGGGGCCAAGGATTTGCTCAGAAGCCAGTGGGTGGCACTATCAACATTTGGAGGCTAAATACCAAGGCTGCATAGTTTTGATTCCACACAATGCCTTTTTGATCAACCATCAGACACACTCTGACACATTTTCTCACTCTTGGAGGATCGTTTCCACTTCTGCTTTCACCCTTCGTGACTGTTTTTCCATCTTTCCATTCCTTCTTCTTTACCCCTTTTGCGTTTTGTCTCTCTTGTTCTGGATTAAAGTCTGGTGAGGAAAAATAAGTGCTGGTCTCTAAACATAAGCGCTGTGTGCCCCACCTGCAACCACCAGCTGGCTTCATCCTCACTTTTTGCCACATTATGTCTACTAGGCATTGGTGTAATGGCTCTGAAATGCCCTGAGCCCTGCTAATCAGGACTCAGTGCATGTGCTCTGACCCTTAACAAGGTACATGGTTAGTTGGCTTATACCAAATTGGCATAGCCTACCTTATTTGTAAGTCCCTAGTATATGGTAGGCACCTGGACACCTAACTTGCCTGTGGCCTCCAGCTCTAGCTTGCTCCAGACTGATCCAGTGACACCACAGCTGCCCGGGTTTTCACGGGGTTTGCCTGACCAGGCTTTACTACTCAACGTTCTTCCCACCAACAGAAGCCTTGCCCACCCCATGACCTATTTAATGCAGACCAGCTGTGCAACCGTACTGCGGACGCGCTGCTGACACACCAAAGGCAAGCCAGTCTATGCTCGTACGCACTTGGACTGCACCCAGCGCCACGACCCCTGGCCCTTTGGCTCCCTCAAAGATACACCATCGCTAAGCTTTATACCCTCGACCATGGTTGCCTCACCGAACAATGCCACTGCACCGAATGACCCTGCATGACAGGACCTTTCACCTGCATCCACTGCCACTTTACCTGCCACTGTGCACACACAGTAGCCCACTGACCAGCCCCAGCCACCACCTGAACAAAAACACCAACTTGCATGCACCCTTCTGAACACACGCTCACAATGCAAGCATTCAACTGAATTATGGGACCTCATTGTCTTCCTCACTGTGACTTGGCTTAATCCCACATCTGCCCCAGACATTGCCACATCGATCCCTGACTGATATAAAATCACTCACCAGGACTGCACCAACAAGTTGGGAGGAGGCACATCCATCATCCACAAAGAGACCATACAGTTTATCACCACCACCGACAACACCACCACCCCCATGGAGCATCTCAACTTTCAGCTCCACACAGATGTCAAGACAACCATGAGAGGCACCCTTGCATACTGGCCCCCAGGCCTGCGCTCCAGCTTCTGCAACACCATAGAAGACTTCATTGCGCCCCTAGCCACAGATTCCAAGGACTACATCTTCCTCAGCAACCAAAATTTTCGCACGGATGACCCCAACAACCAAAACCCCAAACACCTCCAAGAGTATGAGCAGCCTTGGATTGACACAGATCGTGTACGACCCTACACACACCGCAGGATACACGCTGGACCCAATTTTCACCTCCTGCAACCGCGTCAAATACAGCTAAGTCACAGAACTCACATGGACCAATCACTCCATCATCCACTCCAGCTTCTCCAGCCCCCACACCGCCACCCTCAAGATGACCAGCAACCCCCACTGGAGGTGGAACAAAATCTTTGAGACCAACAGGGTGAATTCACTTAACATCTCCAACCCTGTTACTGCCACCAACCTCGAACAGGGTGTGAAAACCTAAATGCCTGGATCAGCAATTGTGCAGACAGCATTAACCCCATCCAGAGTAAACCTTCCAAAAAGGCAAGCCGGTACATTCAAGAACACAGAACAGCAAAACGGAACAGCAAACAATTGGAGAGGAGATGGCAGGCCAGCAAGGACACCTCTGACAGGACTGTCTTCAAGACCTCCCTCAACCTCTACCACCGCCCTACAAGGGCAACAAGGAAGACAGCTTGCTGCACACATAGAAACGGATCACTGAAATAATATCGAGGGACAGAATATCGACCATCAAAAATATTGTTGAAAAAATATCGACAGACAGAATATCGAGTTTCTATCTACAAACAGGTAAGTACAAAAATATCGAGTTAAAAATATTGTTTACTAAAATATAGTTTATAAAAATATCGACTTTACTAAAAACAATGTTAAATTAAATTAATATTAAAAATTAATTACTAAAATATACTTAAAAATACTTAAATTAACTTATATAATTAAATAATTAATGAAAGTTATAAAAAAAATTATAATTCATATTTGTTAAAACATATATATATATAGTAACAAAATATAATTAAATAATATCCAAAATTATTAACGTACAATAGCGGAAGTGTAAAAATTACTATTCCCACTCCAAAGAGTGCAATCGTAGGGAAAGAGTTGGATAGCGTAGGGGTTAAAATTACTATTCCCACTCCAGTGGGTGCAACAGTAGGGAAAGCGTTGGGTAGCGTAGGGGTAAAAATTACTATTCCCACTCCAGTGGGTGCAACAGTAGGGAAAGCATTGGATAGCGTAAGGGTAAAAATTCCTATTCCCACTCCAAAGAGTGCAACAGTAGGGAAAGCGTTGGATAGCGTAGAGGTTAAACTTATTATTCCCACTCCAGTGGGTGCAACAGTAGGGAAAGCGTTGGATAGCGTAGAGGTAAAATTTACTATTCCCACTCCAAAGAGTGCAATCATAGGGAAAGCATTGGATAGCGTAGGGGTTAAAATTACTATTCCCACTCCAGAGAATACAAAATTATGGAAAGTAAATACTTCATATATTATTTAAAAATATATAAATTAATATCTATAAAAAATTATTTTAAACTAATTACCAATTTAATATAATATAATAATTAATGTATTAAAATCACTAATTAACAATAATTATTACAATTAGTTACCTATTAATACATATTAATTACAAATTAACAATTAATTATTTAATAATTAAAAATTAATTAACAATTATTTCGAATTAAATACAATTAAATAAATTTAATTATTTAATTAATTATAAATAAATTACTTCCCACCCTATTCCCCTATAAACCCACAACCCGCTACAGAAAATAAATTAGTAAAATTTACATAATTACCAATTAATCAATTAATGACAATTAACTCCCAATTAAAATTTGATTAATTAACAAATATAAATCATTTAACAATTAATTAAAAATTAATACAAATAAATAAATTTACATATTTAATTAATTATAATTAAATTACTTCCCACCCTATTCCCCTATAAACACACAACCCGCTACAGAATTAAATTACGCAATAATTATAAAAACAAAATTCATTAATTAAAATTAATTATAACATAAATACAAACTTTTCACACATATTATAACATAAAAAACACTATAAAAAATTACATATCATTAAAAAAATCGATATTTTAACTATCTATATTATATACTTCGATATTTTAACTGTCTATATTTTTAACAGTCGATATTACATCACTTACCTT
This sequence comes from Lissotriton vulgaris, assembly GCF_964263255.1. Taxonomy (NCBI): domain Eukaryota; kingdom Metazoa; phylum Chordata; class Amphibia; order Caudata; family Salamandridae; genus Lissotriton; species Lissotriton vulgaris. Next base: position 577,159,699 of record NC_141697.1, read on the forward strand.
AAAAACGATATTTTTGATATCTATATTCTGTCCTGTCGATATTTTGTCCAATCGATATTTAAAACTCGATATTATGTCGAATCGATATTTAAAACTCGATATTATGTCTGTGCACCCATAGAAACCAGTGGCAACAACACCAAGAAACTTTTCAACATCGCTAAGGATATCTCCAACCCGGCTACAATACCTTCACAGGAGCTGTGTTACAACCTTGTCCACTTCTTCCACAGCAAGTTCGTAACCATATACAGAAACTTCTAAACCCCAACCTACACCTACGGACTTCAACAGATACGCCAGCACCAGAACTGACATAAACCACACTCTGACCACCTGGAACATCCTCTCCACCCAGGACACCTCCATCACCATGAAATCCATCCACTGACGGAGCTCCTACAGAACCATGCCCTCACCACATCTTTAACCTCGGAAATCAAAGGATCGGTCAGGAAATCACCACCCTACTCAACACCTCTATCACCATCCTAACCTTTCCTGACACCTGAAAACATGCCAAAGTCAGACCACTACTCAAAAACCCTCCGCTGACCCCAGCGAAATCAAAAACTACCAGCCAATCTTCCTGCTCCCATTCCCAGAGAAGGCACTGGAAAAGATCATCAACAACCAATTCAGGACACACCTGGTGCAGAACCAGCTACTCGATGCCTCCCAATCCAGCTTCTGCATAAATCACAGGACCAAAACCACCCGGATCGTAGCAACAGACTACACCCGAACCCTCCTTGACTGAAGAGAAACATCAGCTTTGATCCTCCTCGACCTCTTGGCAGCCTTCGACACTGTATCCCACCACGCGCTCACTGAAAGACCACCACATCTGCATCCAAGTGGATGTGCTCAGAGGGATCACCACCTTCCTCACCAGAGGATCCACTTCCCACCTTTCACCTCTGAACCCAAGGAGATCACCTGCAGTGCCATCCTTCAGCCCCACGCTTTTCAACGCATATATGACCCCACTAGTCAACATCGTCAGATCCCACAGTCTAAAAATAATTTCCTACGCAGACAACACCCAACTCATCCTCTCACTCAATGACGACCCTACCACCACCCACACTAACTTCCACAGATGCATGAACGACATCCCTGACCAGATGAACAACAACTGCCTGCAGCTGAATACAGACAAGACTGAAGTACTGATCTTTGGCAACAGCAGTATTGAACGATTCCTGGAGGTAATCAGACCTAGGACCGACACCCAGTCCCACTGACCACACCAGAAACCGTGGAATAATCATTGACAACAAGCTCACCATGAAATCACAGATCAACACCGTCTCCTATGAGGACATTGTTATGTTGAGAGCACTGGGCCTCTGCCAGGTTTCATAGGCTGCTTCTGCTACTCTAGTGTCTTCCAGAGTTCTCATTCTTGATACATTTATTTGTTTACAAAGTACAGACTCAAAACTCGACATGGCCAATCAAATCAAGAACTCCGCGAAGAGTGCCTTTGTCAACCTGAAGTTACTTAAGAAAATAATACCATTCATCCCAACAAACGACCTCAAACAAGCAACCCAATCACTGGTGCTATCCAGACTCGTCTATGGGAATCCCATCCTCACTGGTACAACAAAATCTCACCTAGCCCCCCTCAAAACTACTCTCAACGGAGCAGCTAGAATGGTCACTGGAACCAGGAAATACGATCACATCTCACCAGCACTCAGAGAACTAAAATGGCTCCCAATCAAACTGCGTGCCAGATACAGAACTGCCTGCCTCACACATAAAGCCCTGCACACAGGAAAACCCAAGTATTTGGCCACCAAACTCAAGAGGGCTGGTCAGAAAAGGAACCTCGGGAGCCCCAGCACCCTACTGCTTATCCCCATGAAAACACACAAACAAAAAAACTGCTGCACAGTACTTTGCCGGAAACGCATCCAAAATCCAGAACGCCATCCCAGTCGGTATCAGGACTATCGCATCCTTCAACAAAATTTAAAAAACAACTTAAAGTCCTTTTTCTCAACCGCTCCCCCCGAATGGATAGCCGCCAGCAAAATACTATCCCCTGCTCGCTGTCTCTTCCTGACATTGCTGCTCTAAGACTTACCTCCTCCCTGCTATTCGACCCCCAGCTGCTCCTCCCCCCTCCTTAATTGGTTCAACCCCAAGACAATGTGCACTATATGAGGTTATCTCAAGACTCACGGACTACCTCAATGCTGCTCAGCACACTTGGAATTCAGGAGCTATTATGTAGAATCCTGCTTTATTGTATCAAACCCAAGACAACGTGCAATCTATGAGGTTATCTCAGGATCCACGTACTACCTCAGTGCTGCTCACTTGGACTGCCGAACTTATATGCTGAATACTGCTTATTGTATGAATCTTGCTTCAAAAACTGTTGTGAAGCACTCAGATACCCTCGGGTTGGGCTATGAGGTTATCTCAGGACCCACATACTACCTCAATGCTGCTCAGCAAACTTGGACTGCTGAACTTATATGCTGAATACCAATTATTGTATGAATCTTGCTCAAAAAACTGTTGTGAAGCACTCCAATACCCTCAGGTCGGGCTGACGTGATATAAAACACCTTAATAAATAAATAATACTTAAGTTGCTCAAGGTACCCAGTGCCCTTTTACGGTTGCACACAGGCAGTCTTCTGCCATCCTGGGCATATGTGCGAATGACTTCCTTGAAAATGACATAACAGAAACCCTGCGGAGGAGAGAGCTATTACCTCTCCCTAGCAGGACACCACACAGGTGTTAGCCCAAAGGCGAGCTTCAAAGGAAAAAGCACCTTTGAAGGGCAAATGGGAAACACTTTGGAGAAGGGCTGCTCTTTTCTTTATGCAGACAGGCTGGGACTAAGAACAGCGAGGGTAATCCAGTTTTCAAACTGTATTTTCAGGGGCGTGTAGCCCACTTAGTGGCTGCATCTCTGGTTTGGGCTAGGGAGCTCTACACGCAGAGAGAGGGGTTCCGCCATCTCGAGAGTGGGCAGAACAAAGACTTCTGGGATACTTAAATGCCACACTTTACAGAAAGTAGTCATCTGGAGGGAAGGAACCTGGTAGCTCATTAGCTAGTGACCAAGACTTCTCCTGAGGGCATTTTCTGTGCATAAAAAGGATACCCCGGCACTGAGAACGATCTTGTTGGCCTGGAGAAGAGGACCAAAGTTGGACTGGCCGCTCCACCAAGGACCCAGAGAGGCTGCACTAACATGGACTGCACCTGCTGAACCTAGTGGACAGTAAAGACAAAGGAACTGTGCCTGATCTGTCCTGCTCATGGGGAAGTCCACTTATATGCCCAGAAAAAGCAGGAGACCCCAATGGCAAGTTGTCTGATCTCCTGTTCACAATACAGGGCCACACAGCTGAAGAAGCATGCTGGGGCAAGTTGGTATCTCAGACATTCAAATCGCCATTCCTCGTTGCTGTGCAGCACCAGGTACCAGGACCGACACTCAAAAGTTGCCCCAGAGTTTACTAGACCCAGGAGAATTATGTGACTGCAGCTTAGTCACCCAGAAATAAGTTACCACCAAGAAAAGGTAACTTCTGAAACCGTCGTATCGGGGGCTGGTAGTCCAATGGCGATGGGACTTCTGCCAAGCTCAAGTGGACTACGAGGGACATTGACCCCAGTAGCCAAGATCGCCTCACCAAGCCTGTGAACCAAAAAAGTAGCAAGAGAAAGCCCCCCATTCCCTGCCCTGCCTATTGCAGCATCCTGTATCCATTGCATCAGGACCACTCCATAGAAGTCAATGGCAGGGAGCCACTGATGCTGGAACTGGACTAAAGACTGCTTTTTTTTCTTGAGGTAACTGTTTCGGAGGACCTTGCTGGTCTCCTTGACTGACTCCCAGCTGGAGTTGGTTGCCCAAAGTAACTCTAAGTAACCGCAATACAACTAACCAAAGCTTTCCTTAAAAAGATTTGAAGTGTCAAAGTCATTCAAATTGCCAATACTTGTTCACCGTTTAGTAAAAAGAGCATATTTACGATGCCTTGTATATTCTGTATTTCTGAAACACTCTGGTGGATCTTTTTCATTTTATTGTCCAAAAATATAAAAATCTGCTTTATTTTTATGAACTAGTGTCAGAATTCTTGAGTGTCTCAGTAATATCTACTTCATTTATTTTGGTGCTGTTTACATGCTTTAAGCTTGTTCCTTTGAATAAGCCTGATTGCTCCGAGCCGCAGCTATCCAGGATTGATCTAAGGGGTTCACAAACAAAACCTACTGGTCCTAAAGGGGTTGGTAAGTGTACGAAAACATGCTTTTTACAGGCTTATCCCCTTTTTCTGCCCCAATTTAGACAGTTCGGTACTAGTGTAAGGGCTTTAAAATTCTGTGAGGCCTGCTAAACAGGAGTCTGTGCATATGCTCTGACCCATAAAATGGTGCATGTTTGATTGGCTTGACCTCAGTTGGCATAGCCTAACTTACTGGTAAGTCCCTAGTACATGTTATCAGGGATACCCAGGGCCTGTAAGTTAGAGTGTCCCCCGGGGCTGCTGCACTTATTATGCCACCCTGAGCGAGACAAGGTAAAACATGGCTCCTAGTCTGCCACTGCAGACTGGAAGGGCAATTTAAAACTGATAAATCGACGTTGCCATTTAAAGTAATGGCAAAGCCCAAACCTCCCTTTTTGTGTCCAGTCTAGCGTTACAGCGCATGCGCTGCTCGCTCTGCGAGGCATGCTGTAGTAGGGTATGTTGTAGACGGGCAGTGGAAGCCCCGTCCATATTTTTTATTGGCTGGTGTCATTGTCTTTGGTAAATGCTGGCTTCTGATTCAATATGAGGCTTCTTAGTCCCACCTTGTTACCGCCCTGTCTCCTTTTGTGACCGCCCATAACGTCTGGATCTTTTACTTGCGGCGTTAGACAGCCTCTTTCATTAGTTGGTGAGCACTATTTCTTTCAGCCGTCTTTGTCAATGGAGGACACATGTTTATCTTTGCATTGAGCTTTCACTTTAACAATAGCTGCCGCCCCACCCCAAGAGTGCTGTGTGGGGCGGCAGCTATCGTAAAGTGAAAGCAAGATTGAAATCTAAAAAAGCGGCTGCCTTTGCGCAATGGCGACAGCTTGTTGACTCGAGGTTCCCAGTAGACGTTGTGCGATGGAGTTCTCAGCAGGGCACATCACAAGCACTCATTTAGGGCCCCAGTCATTCAGAAGGGCCCTATTCACCTTCAAGGTCAGTTAATATCTGTGCGGAATGGGATACTCATTCTGCAGGGACCCCCAATCATTTTACGTTACCCTACTGGTAGCTTCGCTCTGCTTCTGAGTTTTGGGCTGCAATACAGACATGTGCCCATTCCTTGAGGTGCAGTTCCAGGCCTCCCTACCCCCAAAACCTGCTATCAGAACTGGGTCACACAGCTATGCGATTTGCCTGGATTGCTGACCTGCAGCACACCACTAGTGTTCTTTCGCAACTTGCAGGTCAACCTGAACTTTTTTTTATTTTTCAGTTTTATATAGCGCCAACTCAACCTGAAGATATTGTTGGAGCGCTTTACATGAGCACCAGTTATATTACACATTAATTTTGGTAGGGACGAGGAGATTACATGATTTGCCCAGAATCACAGGAGGTTAAGCCGACGCCGAGACTCGAACCTTACGCCACAGCCTCTCACCTTCAGACCCAAATCTCCCCCCCTGCTCCCAGATGTGCACACTTCACCTCAGCCCTGAGGATGACTTGGGGGTCACAGTTACAGCTCCCCATGCTCAGACACGGATCCTCAGACGTACTCTAGTGCATCACAAGAATGCCCAGCAGCACTTTTGAGTGTTTTTATTACAGTTTATTTATAAGGTGCAGCAGTGGCAGACACCAAGCACAGCTTCAGTTCACTCTCAGCCGTGTAACTCCTGGGTCCTAAGGGCTACATTCGACCTCTCCTGGCCTGCCCCCCTTTGTGTCGCTGAACACTGTCACACCTAGTCGTTGTGAAAGCAGTGCCTGGCGGCATGTGAGCCTCGCGCGTGCTCCATGTAAACTGTGCCCTCGCCTAAGAACCATTAACTTCAATCACTGGTGAGTCTGAGCTGTTGCAGTCCTGTGCAGTACTTGTAGCGTTCAGTAATTTTGGTAAAGTTTTGCGCAACGCATTCTGCACAGTTTAAAAAGTTGTATATAGCTTTTCAGGGAGTGCTTGAAGAGCCACCTCAAGGTGTTCTGGCGCTGAAGTTGTGCAACTTGCACCCTGTTTTTTGGGGCCATGTTGTAGGGTGCTTACCATACTCGGCGGGAGGATTGACTAAATCATGCTGTAAGGGTAATTATGTGGCGCCTCCACTAAACCGCTTTGCAGGCACATGCTGTGATAGATATCATCACGAATCACACATATCCTTATGAATGGCATCGCCATTGACACAGTTTTGTTTGTTTTTAGGTTAACTTAATGATGTGTAGTTCTAATTGTGTGTACCGATCATGGATCCATCCTCCAGGGGTGATTATTACTCCTTTCCTTTACACATCGTGCTCTCAATTTCGACGTGCTACAATATTCAGGTAAGTCACCCATATGTGTCCTTCCGACTGTCTCATGTTATCACTCCAAACAACAACTAAACATTTCCAATGCACCAGGTCTCTCATTACTTAAACTTCGAGCTATTGACGTTGCAAATAATAATGCAACGCCAATAGCTCAAACATTAAGTAATGCGAGACCTATATTGCATTGCAAATACTTTTTAATGTACGTAAGTGACCCCTGAGGTTTGCCTAAAGAGCCCTAAGGCAGGGTGCTCAGTTAAAAAGTGGAACATGTACTTTTACATGTTCCAACAGTAAAAACCCTAAATTGTCGTTTTTACTGTGGAAAGGATACTAGTCCCATTGGCAAGTACAGAGTTGCAGGCTGACACACCAGCCCTGCTAACTTCTGAATGGGACTGAGGATGGTACTGAAATCGAATTTCATGTCACTGGTGGGACAAATTACAACTTTTGGAGTTTCCACTTTAGTTGCCCAAGGTTTCCAGTGCCCGTTTACTGATGTACACAGGGCTTGTCCTCAGACAGCTTTTTGCCCTTCTGGAAAGACGTGCTAATGCCACCCAGGAAAGGACACAATCGGGGCCTGCATTGGAGAGAGATGTTACCTCCCTCCTGCAGGAAGCCGCACGGATGTTAGCCCGTAAGATGAGCTTTAAATGAGAATCCACCTTTGAAGAGCAAATAGGTAACACTTAGGAAAGGGGCACTCTTTTGTTTAGGTAGTACAGGATCGCGCTGGATACAGGAGAGGGGAAGTCAGTTGTCAAACAGTTTTTTCCAGGGGCGTGCATCCCATTGGTAGCCACACCACTGAGGGTGGGATAGGGAACTCACTTGTTTCGAGAGAGGGGTCTTGTCATGTTGAGAGTGGGCAGAATGGTGCATCCTGGGATATCCAAATGCCACACTTCCCAGGAAATGGTCATCAGGAGGGAGGGAACCTGGAAGCCCATTGGCTACCATGGGCATTTTCTAACATAAATAGGGCACCTAGAACTCAGAACTCCACCGACTTGGAAGAAGGACTGCCCAGCTGCACCCAGTGACTAGCAAACAGAGGGACTGTGCCTACCATGTCCTGCCCAGGGAGAAGTGATCTCTAGAGCCCAGTCAAGCCAAGAGAACTCCAAAGACCAGCTGACTGGTCTACCGTGACTCCTTTATAATGTTGTAAATACAAAACACTGACTATGCTGAACAATGTACCATTTAAAAATAGCTATTCATTATTTTCTTACTGCGAACCAGGTGTCTATAGATTAATCTTATTTCACCTGTAAACTTTGTGAGCAAATCAGAAAAGGGCCTTTTCTTTTGAGGAAAATAAATGTTTATTTCTAAAGCGCTACAACGTATCCAGGGTTTCTCAGTGCTAGATCGAAATTTTTATAATTACATGTTTTTAAGCCTGCCCAGCCTGTGCCGTCTCTCCCTACCCCTTAACCCTTCACCCTGCCCCCACCTCCTTCTGTCTCCCAGTCCCTTGCTGTCGTCCAGTTCCTTGTTTCATATTTGTTTGCCCTCTTCTTTCTCTTTCATTCTCCCTCCAAGTCCATCTGTGAGCTGTCTTTATCTTTATCTTTCTGTCCCTCCATCTTTCACCATGTTATTCGAGACTAAGCTGCTCGTGTGGCATTATACCAACACTTTTATTAAGCTCACTGAGTCGATAATACTGATGTTTGTTGGTAAAGCGAGTCAGATATTGTGCAGCGCGTGCACCGTGCGACACGGGTGTGCTTAGCAGATTGCCTCTTAGAACACGCTGAAGTTGTGCAAAGCACCCTGCTGCAGATAAAATAACACACCAAACCAGCTGGACATTGACCATCTATTAAACCCAGAGCACTTCAGTTCCGTCCCTCCTCCCCCCTAATTACATCCCTGTCACTCGAGCCCTGAAGCTTTTTACTGAGCCTGCAGAAACACGTTTGGAGGCTGGAGGCTAGAACAATGCTTTTTCCAAAGCATTGTTCTAGCCTTCAGCCTCCCATCCCCAAATCGAGGGGCTTTTGTCCATGAGCAGAGATTTATCCTAGTGCAGGGGCACATCATAAGGGCTGTCACAGGGGCACACATTTTCGAGTAGTGAAGTGTGGACAGTTGATCCTTCATTAATACTCATTACAACTAGACTTATTCGGCAGGGGGGACACTAAATTATGCATCAAGGTTGTCTAAATTATGAGGCAAGAAAAGACAAATTATGTGGTACAATGTGCAACATTTTTAATACTTTTAATTCATTATTTTGTCATTTTACACATGGTAATGCTCTCTGATGAATGATTTGAGCACCAGTTATGTTACACAAGGACACTTTCATTGTGTGGTAGGCGCAGGGAGATAAAGTGATTTGATCAGAATCACAGGATGCTGAGCCCACGCCGAGGCTCCAACTCGGTTCCCCAGCAGCATTTGGCACATCAAAGGCTTCGCTGCCCCGCCCCCGCCGTCACTTATTCACGGCCGCAGGCCTGCCCTCCTCTTGCTGTCTGTAGTTCCTTTCACCCCCGCCGTCGTCCTGCTGTCCGTGGTAACTCTCACTCATTGCTTCTGTTGCATATGTTTAAACTTGCTGTTATATCGGCCCTTGTGTAGCACAAGCAACGGATTACAAATGCTATAGGTGTCACATTTCCACAAGTTAACACTATTAGCATTGTAAATGACAAAGTTATTAATTTCCAAAACTTCAAAACAAAAACATAAATAATAAATTTGTCATTTACAATACTAATCCCTCAAACTTTACTAATGCGAGCCCTATTGCATTGCAAATGCTTGTTTTAAGAAGACACAGCGGTAACGTGGATCACTGCCTCCTCTTAAACAAACTTTTTTTTTACATTCACAAAGTGGATGAGAGACCTCTTCCCATTAGCGAAAGGGTTACCAATACATACTTGTAGTCCCAAAAGTATTAATATTTTGCAACCAGCATTTGGATGCAAAACATTAATACGCACCATTCCAATTTTGATTTAGAAGGGACACCCCTTCTAAATATCGAATCAGTATTTGGTCACACACCCAAAGTGTGATTAGGTAACGTGTTCACGAATGGTAGTGTGGGTTTCATACATACCAACATGTTTTTATTGTGGTTGCAAACGGGACGATTCTGCGAATCAGCCAGTTTGGGAACTCATAAATGACTAATACGTCTGACTCATGTTCTTACCTGTCTCCACCCATAAACTGAGGGGGGGGGGGACATGTCAGTCTACACATCTACACTAGGAAACAGCCCCGGCCTGTACAGGTAAGAGCAGTGGGGTCGGGTTGGGGAGGATTCGACAGACGACCAAGAGGGAAAATTAAATAAATAATTAATTTTCCCTTGTGGTCGTCTGTGGAAAAAAATCCCCCCTTACCCGGCCCCACCACCCCATCACTCTTACATGCACAGGCTGAGGCTACTTGAGGAAGGGTGAGCCGGCCGCGAGACGCATGCTGGCGGCGGCTCGCCCCTGAAGGTGGAGGCAATTTGCGGACCCCCACCCTGGCATGTGGATCTTGCCCCCCCCAGGTGTTTGCATCGGGCCTGCATCCTGTGGCCCCCAGCGGACTGTGGTCCCCGGAGTGGCGTTCCTTGCGGGACTCCGCAGCAAGGAAGTGGCGCAGTGGCTTAATGCGCCACCAGACACTGTGTGCAAGACTTGAAGAGCCGCACGGAGCTGCCGAAGACCTAACTGCGGCCTCTGGGTGCCTTTTGCGGCCCGGATTCATGATTGCATCGCGGACTTGGCTGCATCCGATCTCGAGGCTGCGGTGACGACATCCTTATGTGCGGCCTGTTAAGAGTGCTTTGCTCAGGCTTGTTTCCGATCCGTCCGGAGACTCTCTTTGAGGGGTTTTAACCATCTGACTCCCAATTTGCTGGGAGTGTGTACATACGGCAGTAATTGGGAGGGATTGATGAGCTGGCCAGCTACTTTGTTGCAGCTGCCTCTGTAGTATTCTGCGCCAAATTGCCTGCAACTGATACCTCTTTGTGTAACTAAAAGAGGCTTTTCTCCGCCTTGCTCCATTCATGCTGCCTTTGCCTGGGTGCTAATGGATTGACGCTAAAACCCGTTTTCTACCTTGACAGGGTAAGTGTCTTTGCTATCTAAAACTTCCCTGAAACAATAGCAGCTCGCTTGGAGCTACGAGGTAATGACCTCCTTTAGACTGCGTGGCTCTGATCTTATTACTTATTCCAAACAAGCCTCAAAATAGAGCCCCTCAAGGTTATTCTTCCACTCTCAAGCCAATACTCAAAATGGCCACTGCTCAAAATTGCCTTGAAGATGGTCTGAACCATACCTCTTTAATTTTTGAATTAAGGACCCTTATCAAATGACCACTCCCTGATCGAACTGAGACTCTGATGGCCACTCTTCCTCCCTCATTCTGTTCTTCATGCCGCAAGTCCTACTACAGCGGGACCCGGTCTGATGCCTGCATCGACCCCATCGTGGCTGGAGTGAACCGCGGACCAGGCCTCCTGCCAGGCGATCACACTCCTCACACGAGCCGTTGACGTTGTTGCCTGCTCTCACGTCGCAGCTGCCCTGCTGTTGCCTGCTCTCTCACGTCGCAGCGGCCCTGCTGCTGGGTCTATTACTGGACTACTGCTGGTTCTGCTGCTAGCTCTCTCGCTCCCCTACCCATCGTGGCTAACTGGTGCTGAAGGCTCCCCTGTGGATTACCCGGGTCTTCTCAGCTAGTATGCTTGGGGCTGCGGAGTGCCCTCCTCGCGTGACCTCAATGGTAAAAGGCCCATTGTCTCCTCACCCTGCAAAGCAGCAGATGAAGAGAGACTCAATCCATCCTGACCATAAGGTACAGCGTCCATTCTGCAAGGCTCGTACCGGGCTTTTCCCCCTCTTTTTGCAAGACAATGTTTTGACCACAATCATGCACTATTAAGGGCCTGACCCTAAGATGGCGGCTGAGAGGAAGGATAGGCTCCATAACACCAAGGCGCCCCCAGGACATCGGTACCGCTGACTCTGCCTTTGTGTGCCATCAATGCTGCTGCAGTCCTGGAGAAATGTCATGGGAATGCTTTTGTGTGTGCGTCTGTGTGTGTATGAGGGGGTGTGTGCGGATGCACGTGTGTGTGTGTGCGCCTGTGCGTGTATGAAAGACTATGTTCACATGTGTGTGTGCTTGTGCATGTTTGTGCGTGTGATGGTGTGGACATGTATTTGGGTGTTTTTGTATTAGAGCATGTGATTCTATGTGTGCTTGTGTTTGTGCACGCAGATGTTTCTGTTTGTGTGCGTATGTCTGTGCGTGTGATGGTGTGTGCATTTATTTGAGTGTTTTTGTATTAGAGCATGGGATTGTATGTATGCTTTTGCCTGTGGATGTTTCTTTCTCTATGTGCACCCTCTGTTCGAGTATGATAGTGTGTGCACACATTTTTTGTGTGCTTGTGCATGTCTGTGCGTGTGATGGTGTGTGTGTGTGCATGTATTTGTGTGTACGTCCTTGGGTATTTTTGTTCTGGAGCATGTGATTGTATGTGTGCCTGTGTTCTTGATAGTTTCTGTATGTGCGTTTGTGCGTGTCTGTGTGTATATGAGAGTGAGCGCATTTGTGTGTGCTTGTGCATGTCTGGGCTTGAGATGGTGTTTGCGTGTGCATGTATTTGGGTGTTTTTGCATTAGAGCATGGGATTTTATGTGTGTTTGTTTTCTTGGATGTTTCTGGCTATGTGCTTGTCTGTGTGCGTCAGTGCGCATTTGAGAGTGTGTGCTCACATTAGTGTGTGCTTGTGCATGCCTGTGCGTGTGATGGTGTGTGCACGCTGGATTTGTTATTTTCTGGCGGCCGCTGTCCTGGATTTTGACTTTAACTGCCTGATGCCTAACCTTAGGATGGCCACCAGAGTACCAGTGTACAGTACAGTCCCCTGCCTGACCCCAAGATGGGTTCCATAGTGGTCCCCTACACGTTGTTTTACTTCCCTGGGTCAACAATTGGACATTGACCAGACCTTGAACCTATCCCCTAACTTGCCTACACATCAGGACTTGGAACCTGCGGAACTTACCCCAGACAATGGAGACCTAGCGATTTGGCTGATGCCCAGTAGAGCTACCATATAGCTAAAGAGAATATGGGTTGTTGACTTCCCCTCCCTGACGTCATCTACCCAGCCGGACCTTGGGCAGATTTTCCCCTCATCTCTACGTCCTGTCTTCCTCCTACCCCTTTACCTTATCCCCTTACCCTTCCTGCTCCGATCACCTTGTCCCCTATGTTCTTTAAATGCTTTTCTTGATTCTTAGTAATTTTTAACTGATGTAATTTGCAACATTATTGTCCCTCATGTAAAGTGCTCTGATTCCATTGGGTCTAGCCAACGGTATATAATAACTCATTAATTAACTCTGTTTCCATTTAGTACTTTTTCTCCCTTTATCTACCTCCCCAGCTCCTAGATCCTATCCACTCTCCCCTGAATCTCTCACCTTGCCTGCTAGTCTGCCTAGCCCCCTGTCCTTTGTGCCCTTTGACTAAGCACTCCTTCTCCCCTTGTTGGGGAAAGATCCAATATTTATACCTTGGAGTCTCAGTGAACCCACTGAGAGAGTCCACTGTGCCAAGGGAGCTACTCACAGCTGAGGTATGGTATGGCACCCCTTGCCAAAGCACTCCCTCTCCCCCTTTTTTTTTTTTTAAATATATTTTTATTGCAGGAATTAGCCAGGGTTACATATCAGATCAAAGACACATCATCAATATTAATCATAAGAAAGAAACCCCTGTAGGGGAACAACCCTTGTACACAGCCATTCAGCCCACAACCCGGAGGTTGGGCGGCGTGTGCGGAGAGTCCATGCATGAGGGACTGGTAGTCTTCTGGTGTCGATCCGAATAAATGAACGGTCTTCTTCTGCTTTTCTAAACAACTTAAAACACCCCTTTCTTCCAACCCGACCCAACCCCCCCAGAGGACCAAGGACTAATCACACGGTATGAAAAGACAGCAATGTCAGTAAGAGTATTCTACGCTTCCCTCTACCTCTATCCACCACCCTCCTCCCCTTGCCCGCCAATGGTGTGCTGTGTGTGTGGTAAGAGCTTGTGGGAGAAAACCACTTCCTGCTATATGGAAGATCAGTGTAATACCTTTCTACTGGGACTGAGGCTGTACCACATCATCACTATCGGAGTCGCTGGAAGAGCTGTAATCGCGCAAGGCCTGCACTAGCGTCTTCCACTCCTGTGCTGCCTCTAACCCCTTCTCGTTCTGCTGCCGCCTCGCCATTTGATATCTCAGGGTGCTCTCCCCCGCAGCCCACTTCAGAAGTTCATTGCGCCATTTATTGCCTTTAGGACCAACTCGTGCTTTCCAGTGCCTGGTTATCTCCCGCTTCGCCAGAATGAGCCCCAGGTCAATGAACTTACTGGAGAGCTTGTTTTTAGGAGTATGAGGGAACCAATGTAGGACACCTACCGCAGAGTCAAAGACCAGGGTCCTCCCAGTTACTCCATTAAGGTTGTCGCCTATCAGCAGCCAGTATGAGGACAGCGCTGGGCAGGACCACAACATATGTATGAGATCCGCCGCAATCGTTCGGCATCTGGGGCAAGCCGCCGTGTCCGCGGCGAAATATTTCTGGATTTTCTCCGGGGTCAGGTAGGCCCGGTGGAGTATGTAGAAATGAACCAACTGGAACCGGTCGTGACGCATTCCCTTCCAGGCTCGGCGCATTAATTGTGCCCACGTGGTCTCCGGTATGTCCTTCCCAATGTCCGCCTCCCACCGAGTCCTGAGTGTATCGAGCGGGGGCAGCCCCTCGTTGACCAATCTGGAATACAAACACGTTACTGCTTTGGCCGTCCCCGACGACATCATGGCATATTGGCACACCTCTGATGTTGGCGGCTCCTCCATACCCTTCTGCCAGTGCGTCTGGATCGCCCGCGTGACCGCCGCGTGAAGCAGAAAATCGCCCCGGGGTATGTCAAAGCGGTCTAGAATTTCCCGGAAGGGCAACAACACTCCATCCTCATAGAGGTCGCCCACCAGTTGTAGCCCTGCGTCTTCCCAGCACCTCAGTGGCGACCAGTCGCCCCCGTGTGGTAAGGCAGTGAGCATCCCCAGCGGGATCTCCGGAGCATATGGATGTTTCAGCTCCGCTCGGCCATGGACACGGTTCCAGCACAAACGTATGGTGCGTTCTTCGTGTGTAAGGTCCCTCAAGGCCAACCTTTGTCGCAGTGCGATATAGGATATAACATGTCTGGGCATACCACTTCCCCTCCTCTCCTCTGGGCCTCGGAACTCCCTCGCCACCTCCTGGGTAAAAGTCTGCAGCTGGGCTGCCAAATAGTACTTTTCGAAGTCCGGCACGGCCAGACCCCCCTCCGATTTCGGCCTCATCAGGGTCTTGAGTGCTACTCTACGGCGGCCCGATCCCCAAAGGAACGCCACCAACATGGAGTTCAGGGACCGGAAGGTGGCCGACGGGATCCAGACCGGGAGCGTCCGAAAGTAATACAGCAGGCGAGGGAGCGCCACCATTTTCAGCAGTGCAATGCGTCCAGCCACCGATAGCGGCAAAGTGGCCCAAAAGCCCATACTGCCCCGTAGTGCGCGAACACACCGGGCTATATTGCCGTCTAGGATATCGGCGGGGTCATGATACACATATACTCCCAGGTATTTGAGGCAGCTAGGTTCCCATCTGATCTCTCTGGTGGTGTCAGGTCTGGGCTCCCCCTTTCGGACCGGGAACAAACAAGTTTTGGCCCAGTTCACTTTAAGGCCCTAGAGCTCTCCGAAGGTCGTGAGGGCCGTATCAGCCCCGGTCAGGGCTCCGCCCGAGTCCTCAAGGAAGAGCAGCAGATCATCAGCATAAAGGGAGATGTATTGCCGCCCCATCGAGGTCCGTAACCCTCCGAAGTAGGCCCCAGTCCGAATCGACAGTGCCAGTGGTTCCACGCGAGTGCGAAGAGTAGGGGGGACAACGAGCATCCCTGTCTCGTGCCTCGTTCCACTGGGTATTGTTGGGAGATCAATGGGCCCGCTCTCACTCTGGCCATTGCCGAAGCATATAGTACCATGGTCCACCTGATGAACCCCTCTCCCAGACCGAAGTGTACCAGCACTCTACGTAGGTACTCCCACTCCAGGCTGTCGAAGGCCTTTTCTAGGTCAATCGAAAGGATTAAGGGGCAAGGGGCCTCCACGTGAGGTTCCTCTAGTAAGCGGAATAGGCGGCGAATATTCATTGTCGTATTGCGTTTGGGGATGAATCCCGCCTGATCGCTATGCACCAAGGAGTTCATGTGACCCAGCAGTCTCAACGCTAGTATGCTGCTCAGGATTTTGTAATCTACCGTTAGCATCAAAAGCGGTCGGTAAGACGCCGGGTCATTGGCCTCCCTGCCAGGCTTGAGTAGAGGGACCACCAGGGCCTCGCACATCGAGCCGGGGAGGCGTCCCAGGCGCTTCGCTTCCCTGTACACCACCAATAATCGGGGAGCCAGCAGGTCCACGTAGGTGGCGTAAAACTCCACCGGGAGACCGTCTAGGCCCGGAGTCTTGTTTCTCGCCATCCCCTTTATGGCGCTGCGGATTTCCCCTAGCTCTACGTCTTTACCCAATTCTTTCACTACTTCAGGCTCCAGTGCGGGGATCTGCAAACCCTGCAAGTATTCATCAATCTGGGCAGTGTCCTGTGCTACTCTACTGCGGTATAACTTTTCATAGTAACGCAGATAACAATCAAGTATTGCTGGTTGAGTGCATGCGTCGGTGCCCTCCGCGGTACGCATTGTCATCGTTGGGGTGGTTTGTCTCATAGGGTTGGCCAGCCAAGCCAGGAGTGTCCCTGATTTATCCCCCTCCGTCAGTGACATGGTTACATGAGCCTTATAGTCGAAGCTACGCAGTCGTTCGACTTCAACAGCCACTGCTTCCCTCGCTGCTGAGGTTTGTTCCTGACGTTCCGGGTGGCCGGGACGGAGGAGCTCCATTTCGCGGAGTTTCCGGTCAGCATTGGCCAGGTCGTCTAGGGTGACCCGCATCATTCCCACCTTCTTGGTTATGCAGTAACCTCTAACGACCACTTTAAATGCATCCCACTCTGAGGCCCTCGTCCCAGCCGTGCCCTCATTCACCGCGAAGTACTCAGCGATTTTGTATTCTAGGTCCGTCCTGAACATCAGATCCTCCAATATCTCGAGGCGCAACTTCCAAGTGGGTACACTAGGGACACCCGGAAACCATCGGAAATCTGCTATAAATTTACCTAATCATTTTTCCGTATAATTATCATTACAAAACAGCTCATTCAAATGAGAGGCAGAGTCCGTGGTATCTGAGTCATACGGGCTTTAATGGACAATGAACCTCGAGGTTGGATATCATGTTCCGTCACCACTAGGGTTCGGGAAGGGACAGTCAACGTTTTATTAACATTACACATTATATATAGTAAAGTAGCATAATTGAATCCAATACAGTAGGCGTAACAGGTGAAAAGAGCGAGATAAGAACACATGTGCGTAAGAGGAGGCGTGAAAAAGAGGCGTACACATGGGCGTGCACTGTACATGTCAGAGAAACGTCACAAGAAACGTCACATGTGGGTGGATGCATAGAGGAAAGTTGCAGGATCAGCAGAAACCCTTAACCCGGATGCGCGCGCAACTAGCATGACGTGAAACTGGGGGGCTTTGACTTTAGCGCTAGTGGAGTAGACTGGTGTCTGGAGTGTCAGGGCAACCTGTACCTATAGCATATCTGGTATCTTATGTTTGGGGGATGTAGTGTCTGAAGTAAAAGGTCTCTCGGGCAGGGGCCATCCCATACTGAAAGCTAGTGCGTGCATACGTGTCTGGGTGCAACGTGCGGAGCCATGGGCCTACCGTGGTAACGGAGTCAGTAAATCACTTGCAAGGAAGACAGAAAAGGCCGGGCCCTTTGCTCTGCAGCCGGGAAGATGTTTACCTATTCACTAGACTGGAATGTGTTTTCGAGGAGGCTGAGCAGATAACTGTAGGTAAAACATGAATTTGGCAGACAGTCCAGGCCGAGCCAGGCACCGCTGCGCTGGCAGGAAGTAAGGCAAGGGTCAGGGATGCACACAGCTTTCGGAGACAGGAGAGATGAGGCAGAGAGGCCACATTTAAGGGCCTAGGTAGACTGGGCCAGGAAACATGGAGAAAACGTGTATAAATTTCAGAAGTGCACCATGTAAAGACGTTGGCACGGCATGTTTAGAAACTGAATTATCGATCCATTCCAGGTGGATCTGGTAGAGGACATGTTAACGTTGAACGCAAATGCATTTGCGTCTTCATATTCGGTCATGGAGGGAAATTACATGTACTTTAAGCACGTACATGGAGACGTTGGGGTACACGTTAGGGGACATACTCGACCATAAAAATTTCAATTACCTCATTCCCTCCTTGTCCCCTACGTTCCCTTCAGGATATATCTATCTTCATGAGTCCATCTATCTGTTCATATAACATCATCTGCTCGTCTCTTTTCATACGGGCACGAGAACGTGGACTCGGATTGGGAATACATGATGTGGCGCACAAGCCGCAAATCGCTGGCCCACATTGCAGACATAGACAACAACTGAATACTATGAGTAGTGCAATTCCTAGGAATGACAGTAGCTTCCATCCCCAGGCAGATACTACACTCCAGAACCAACCGGACCAAGTCCAGGAGCCTGGATTCTGGTGTATCAGGTGAGCTATTTCATGAAGCCGAGTTATGGCTTTATACACGGATGGCGCGTTATTTGGAATAAATACGCAACAACTGGATCCGATGACTCTACAAGCCCCGCCCCTATCGGCCAGGATGACGTCAAGGACAAGGCGGTTCTGAAGAACAACAAGTCTCATAGCAGACTGCTCCTCTGTTAAGTTACCTAGGGCAGAAGTAGTTTCGTTCACTACTGCTTCAGGATACTGGTCAAATTGCGTATCAGTTTACTATTGGAAACAGTGCCTAAGTAAGGGAAGAATCCTTTATTGAAGTCTGTGTATTGTTCCCATGTAGTTTCAGTCTGATCAACTATTGGGAGATCTCTCTTCTGTCTAACGTGAGTGAGGCGGGAATTCCTGTGATAATCAGATGGGGCTAGAAAAATAGGTGGCAGTAGGAATGCAATAAAACAAGTACCATCCCAGTCTGGAGGTAAACGTATATAGGCAGTCTGACCACAAATGAAATAGGAATGTCGGGAAGCTCTGAAAGTGGACTTGCCTTTATCACTGAATTCGACAACAGTATCACAATCACTGTGTCCTAGATGTACTGAACCATTCTTTCTGACGCATAATTCACCTTTTACTGGTAAAACTGTAATAGACGGCAAGTCCGAATTAGTCTCAGACTGCACGTTCAGGATCATGAGGTTAAGTGTAAAATTACCTAATCCATAAACTTCATTTTCTAGATCGGTCCCTGTCCTTTGGGGAAGGCCCTCCTTGTCTGGGAAACATGCTTTATGCATAACGGTGTTCAGGTCACCCCATATCCAATTGCCTTGGGAAACCTGAGACTTACTATCTAGGGAAGACATTAAAGTAAACCATGCACCACACGAACCATTATGCGTGAACGGGTAAGGAAAGATGGGCAGAGCTCCCTTGTAGTTCTGATAGGGAGGGAGTCGGCCACATATCCAGCAATTAGTGGCATTGCTGGTCTGGTGAGAATGGTGTAACATACGGATGAATGTATTGTTGCCCATCGCTAAACGATAGGAAAGCTCATGTGGGGGCAGTTCACTAAACGTGTGCTCTGCAGTGTCATTAGAAAAAGAATGTGCAATAGGAAAGAACATATGTAACATCCAACTCGTGCAGATAATCGTAAGACTCAGAAAAAACATAATAATTAATGTAATAACACAACGACTTCGGAGGTTTTTACAATATTTCTGTTTCTTGATCTCCTGTTTATCTCTCTCTCCAGTGGGGTCTATCTTGTACATGTCAGGAACCTGTCTAACCACTTCACCCAGGAGGGGACTTAAACAATTAAACTGTCTGACTTACTAGACCTCAACTTCATACGATACTCCTGTTGCGGAGTTAACTCTAGCAGGGGGAGTTTAGACTCAGTCTCTGGAAGTGGGGGGAGTGGGCAGTCCTTAAAGGGAGAGTCTGGCAACAGTCCGTGAATTTTTTTAATATGGCTCGAGTGCAGCCATCCCTTCCTCCCCTCCACTTTAACGGCAGTCCTTGTAGATAACAAAACCAACTTCGGCTGCTTCCATCTGGGTTCCAGCGGACTCTTCCTGTCGAAGTTCCTTACGAGAATCAGGTCTCCTGGGCGGACTTCATGTGGCTTTACTTGGGTGTTGTCCGGAAAGGCAGCCGCGACCTGTGAACGACAAGATTGTAGTGCAGACATCAATGCAGCCAAGTAATCCGTCAGCATACAACTGTCAACATCTGTGATCTTACGGGGCATAGGCGTCCCCCACATATTCGGAGGCCTTCCAAAGACCACCTCATACGGGGATAGCCCTGTCCTAGAATGAGCTACCATTCGCATGTAAAAGAGTGCAACTGGCAAGGCAACTATCCAATCTACACCTTTCTCGGCACATATTTTGGCAAGGCGGGTTTTCAGAGTCTGATTATGTCTCTCTACGAGACCTGTGGCTTCAGGATGTCGGACACAATGGAACTTCCACTGGTAACCTAACAGGAGTGACACCTGCTTCATGAGCTCGGATGAGAATGGCTGTCCATTATCAGAGTACATGACACAGGGCAAACCGTACCGCGGGAAAACCTCACGTACCAGCTGTTTGGCAGTGGTTGCAGCAGTGTAATCGGGGACTGAATATGCTTCTGTCCATCGGGAAAGAGCACATACGACTACGAGGACATACTTAAATCCTCGGCATCTGTCCATCTGGATATAATCCATCTGGAGGACTTCAAAAGGATGGTCAGGAGGATGAAATCCACCCTGTTCCACGGGGACACCTTTTCCTGGATTGAACTGACAACAGATCATGCAAGTACGCACTTTCTGTTTTGCGGCTGCTCGTAAATGTTTGTTGTACCAGAGATTCTGTAAACTGTCTAACATGGCTTTCTCTCCTAAGTGTGCTGGACTATGTGCTGTGTTAATTATGACTTGAACCATAGAGTCGGGGAGGAACCATGTGGCTCGTCCCTTCGTCATCCATCCCTGATCTGTTCGGATCCCTCCTTGTTCAGTCCATTTCTTGATTTCGTCTGGTGTGGCATGTGTCTGTATGTCGAGTACATCTAGAATGGGATCCTTAACTGTCAGGCAATGTGTCATTGTAGTCGAATCAATCTTTGTCATGTTAGTCGGAGTGTCTGTCTGAGCTGTGAATTTGGCTGTACGATCTGCCAGGTCGTTACCCCGGGAAATAGTGTCGGTGACTTTAGTATGTGCTTTGCACTTCATGATGGCTATGGCTGTAGGCAAGTGTATTGCTTCTAACAGAGCTTGAATAAGGGGACCATGCTGAATCTTGGTACCGTGAGAAGTTAAGAAACCTCTCTCTTCCCAAAGAACTCCGAAGTCGTGAACGACTCCGAATGCATACTGTGAATCTGTGTATATGTTAACTTTCTTGTTCTTGGCTAGTATACATGCTTGGGTCAGAGCAATGAGCTCTGCAGCTTGAGCAGATAGTGTGTCAATATGATGTGTTTCTATGACTTCAGTTTCAGTGGTCACTGCATAGGCGGCCACTAACTTTCCTGTACTTGTTCTCATACATGAACCATCCACGTAAAGTGTCAGGTCTGGGTCGGTCAATGCAATGTCTGTCAAGTCTTGTCGGGGCTTCGTCACTGTATTAATGACTTCAACACAGTCATGTGGTGCTGGATCTGGGGTACTCGAGGGTAACAATGTGGCAGGATTGAGTATATTGCAGCGTCTGATTTCTATGTGTGGCTGGAACAGTGTCAATTCATAACCTGTCAGTCGTGCTATGGTCAAGTGTTGAGTCTGTGTACGGTTCAGAAGTACTTCCACGGAATGTGGAACTTGTACTGTCAAAGGATGTCCTAACACTATTGAATCGCTTTGTCTGATAGCTAGAGCTGTTGCTGCAACTGATTTCAAGCACGCAGGCAAAGCCTGGGCTACAGGATCCAATGTACTAGAAAAATAAGCACAAGGCTTATGGTGTCCTGCTTGATCTTGCGTGAGAACGGACAACGCTGTGCCATCGCGTTCAGTGACAAAAAGTGTAAAAGGTTTGCTGTAACATGGTGTCGCTAAAACTGGTGCTTGGCATAAGGCTTTCTTCAAGTCATTAAAAGCTTGTGTATGTTCCTGAGTCCAAGGGAGGACAGTCGAAGTCGCTGCCTCCTGTGTTGTCAACTGTATGAGGGGCTTGGCTAGAAATGCATACTGGGGAATCCATTGTCTGCAGTACGAAGTGAGGCCAATAAAGGCCCGTACTTCTTTTTGAGTCTTGGGTTGTGGCAGATGTGCAATTAACTGGATACGATCTGGTGTCAACTGTCTACCCCTCTTGGACAGCAAGTGCCCAAGGTATACCACTTGCTGGGCACAGAATTGGAGCTTCGAAGGGGATACCTTGTGCCCCTTGTCGGCTAGGAAAAACAAGACTGTCAGTGACGCGCGCTCGCAGTCATGTTCGGTCCGTGCTGTGATCAGTAGATCATCGACATACTGTAGTAGAGCAGTGTCAGTAGGCATGTGAATACTGTCTAGTTGTCGTTTCAGTGCTTGGCTGTAAATACTAGGACTTTCCGTGAACCCTTGAGGTGCACGTGCAAATTTAAAGCTTCGGCCATTTAAACAGAATCCGAATAAGTATTGGCTGTCAGGATGAATGGGGACGCTAAAGAAGGCGTTCTTGAGGTCAATTACAGTAAAGAACGCTGCTTCGGAATCAATGGCAGTCAGTAGGGATGAAATGTCTGGGACCACTGGGTACTGTGGTACTATGCATTTGTTCAGCTCTCGAAGATCGATCACCAAACGATAAACTGGAGGTGCATTTGGGTCAGTTCGTTTAAGAATCGGGATGATTGGAGAATTACATACATTGGAGTCAGTTTCTACAACAACTCCTTGGGTTATGAGTTCATCAATAATTTTCAGTAAGGCTTCTACAGCCTCGGGGGGCAATTTATATTGTCGGATTCGGGCAGTACAACACCTTGCTTGAGTGTGACACGATAGGGAGTAATATGCATACAACCTACATCAGTTGGACCTTGCGCCCATAAATGCTGTGGAACATCTTTCAATCTGACATCAAAATCTCTCAATACATAATGGCCCTTGAAATCACGAAGGAATAATCTCACTCCTTCCGGGGAACAACATATAACAGCTCCTAGAGCTTTCAGTGTCTGGATACCAAGTAGGTTTTCAGGACATGATTTTGTAAGCAATAAATCTGTAGTACGGGACAATGGACCAACTGCAAGGGGAACTGGCTGTGATACTTCGTTAACAATAGGCTTTCCTGAAAAACCAAGGGAAACATTCTGTGAGCCTGAGAGGGGTGCCCCTGGGACCTCGTCATGACTGATGGTAGTTCTGCTCGCCCCCGTGTCAATCAAAAATTTTCTATCTTTCCCTAACACCTGACTATGTACATAGGGACCATCTTGATCTACAGGAACCTCGATAAGGGGCAAGCCAACCTCCCTCTCTAGGCTGTTTCATGTGTACTGCTGATAATCTGGATACTCGGACTGTGCATACTGATACATCTGTTGTGTGACGTGTTGTGTTGCGGCAATGGGTTGAGGTTGGGGCACAGCTACTGTCTGTTGCTGTGCATGTTGTGGAGGAGGTTGCGGATTCTGTTGAATATTCCGCTGAACATATTCTGGTCTAGGCTGACGTGGTCTTTCTTTCGTTTTGCCTGTAGCAATATTGTGTCTGAGAACGGCACAATCACTTATAAAATGACCTGGCTGCTTGCAGTAATTGCAATTTCCTTTAACAGGACCTGTAGGATGACTAATCTGTGTGTTCTGAGTGTTACCCCTCTTCTGACCATCTGCTGGAACAGACTGGGAAACTAGTACTTTCATTTTAGTGTCTTTCATGCGTCTCTGTTCATGATCGTGTTCCTCTCTGATTCTATTCTGGTGGTACTGTAACATTTGTAACATTTGGGAAGGCGTGTTAGCTTGCCATGTACTTTCGACTTTCAATACTGTGTTCTTAACCTGTGGTAAGGAATTCTCGACTAATTTGGTCACAAAAAGATGTAGAAATGATTCGCTACTTGTTTTCAGGCCACTATTAATAATAAAACATTTCTCGAATCTTGAATAAAAATCACTAGTGTCTTCGTCTTGTTTCTGTTTGCAGGCTGAGATTGCATCCCAATCTTCCTTTTTAACAGTCAATAATCTAGGCAAAACCTGTACTAACAATCCTGGCAATGCTTTAGTTTTGTCCCCAAGACCTAAACCTGGGGTACGTCCTTTGTCTTCGTCTTCTAATTCGGCCCAAATAATCTTTTTATCTCCCACCTCCCATTCTTTTTCTTTCAGTTTTTCGTAAATCCCTGCTGGCAACAATACTTTTAACATTTTAAGAATGTCTGAATATGTGTAATCGCCCATAAGTAACATGTCTTTTAATTCACGGTGAAAACCTGCAGGATCTTTATCGTGACAAGGTACAATTTTCTTCATTTCCAATCATTCCATTTTAGTCAAAGGAGTGTACACAAATACGCGTTCAAGCGTATCATCTGGCTTCCGGATTGGATGTACTTCTCTTAAAGGATTCTGTCTGTCTAGGTGATATGGTTGTCTTACTGGGGGTGGAACGGAAACATGACGTGGAGTCAGGAAAGTTCTGTATTTGTGACGTTGTTCTAGAATGATGTCAATTAAATCGGTACCTAGACCTCTCCATCTTCTCAGGAGTAAGTCTTGCAATAGATTATACAATGGACCTGGATCAGATTGTTGGTTTTCATACTGTGTAATGAGATGTTGGGTCATGTATATACCAGCTAGTCGCTGTTCTTCTGGAGTAAGACTTAAAAACGTTTGCACTACTAAATCATCTTTATATATACTGTCATCCCCAGCCCATTGGACTGCGGACCGGGCTAGTTCCTGATCACGTAAGGTAGTGAGTTCATGATAACCTATTCTTTCTTTCAGGATTTTATCAGTAACTTGGAATATATGTTCAAGAGAACATTGCTCTGGTATCGGGGTAAGGTAACGTTTCTTGCTTTCTGGACGAATGGGTCT
This sequence comes from Lissotriton vulgaris, assembly GCF_964263255.1. NCBI lineage: Eukaryota > Metazoa > Chordata > Amphibia > Caudata > Salamandridae > Lissotriton > Lissotriton vulgaris. The sequence goes on from NC_141697.1 coordinate 577,184,496, forward strand.
GTCGAAAGGTCTATCAAGAGAATACTGTTTAGGGAGTTTCACTCTACCTACGTACGCTATTCTATCTTCTGTCTCTGCTGGAGTCTCTGTTTCTACCTCCTCCTCCTCCGAGGAGTCATGCTTGTCTGACTCGGCTTCTTTTTCGGCTTTCTGTCTCAGGGGTTAGAGGCGGCAGACCCGGAAGCTGAGATCGGCCCTGGACCAGGGTTCAATTCCCCGCCTCGGCGGGTCTTGGGCTCAAAAATTCCACGGACTCGATAATTCTCGCTTCGGTGCCTTCTCGACTCACGGGTTCACACTCTGTTACTCTGGGCAATAGCTTGCTTAATCTCCACAACGGCCTCTCGCGGCGGGATGCCTGGCTTTCACCTTGTGGATACCCTGCCGGGGTTATCTCACAGGGGAATACCAGGACGGGTTCCCTAAGCAAGCGCCGGGAAACCCTTTGTGGGTAGCTGTGCGCTATATAAGCTCAAATACATTTACATTTACATTTATGTATCGCTACTATTTCTTTACGGACCTTTCTGGTCATAGCTTCTATACAATTCTGTCTGTCATGTTTACCTTCCGCAATATTTTGACTCCATTTTGTCAGTACTTTCATCTCTTCCTTAACAACACCTGTCTGATCTTGTTCCCTTATCAAACAATTAACCAAGAATCGTAATAGTAAACCTTGTGTCTCAACTTTCTGATATGCCATGGCTTCACGAACACATTCTGGCCTCTCACCTGTTCTAATAAAATGATATATATTTTCTAGATGTTCTGGCATTTCTGGTAATAACATCAGGTAATCTGTAACACGTCGTAGACGTAACGAGGCTAACATCATGTCTCCTGACTTGCCAGGTACTGGATCATATCTACAATCCGTTAAATACTGTTTAAGTTTTTCATGTGGCATCGCTGCCGGAGTACGCTGTGTAGCTAATTCTCTCATTGTCACTCGATGTAACTGTGGCGGGGTGTGATAGTGACCTCCTGAAGCACCTCCTGAGGCACCTCCTCAGGCAGAACCATGAGCATGACTTGACGTCATTGGGTGTGGGAAAGGTACATTTAACGGGGACGACTGACTCTGAGTCGCATCTGTAGCAAAAGGGTTAAGAGGACCAGAAGTAGGGGGACCAGTAGCAGCAGCAGCAGAAGGGGAAGTGACAGCAGGTGCGGGAAGTAAATCTCGGCGTGGAGGGGTCGTGGCTTGATCAGCAGGAATATGCTGTGGCAGATTATTATTAGCAGGTTGTACGGGTACATTGGTATATGCGGGAGCTACATCATCTAAATAGGAAGAAAGGAAAATGTCTGCTGCGGTCTTTTCATGATGGAGTTTAGTCGGAACCAATGGTGGTGGCAGGTTACGGGGTACTTCCGGGGTCGCCTTGGGCAGGCCCTCGGCAAGAACTGGATACATGCCTGTAATGAGTGCATTTCTTTGGCGGTCTAATTGTTCTGATCTGACCTGTTCTCCTTCTTCTAGTAACTCTTTTTCTCTGGCTTTTTCGGATTCTTCTCTACTCTTCTCTGCTTTTCTGAATGCTTTTTCTGTTCTTCTATGCGATTCTTTGCGCCACAATTCTATAGCATCTTTCTGAGATTGTCTGGCTTTCTTTTTCCATAACGCTTCTTCTACTCTCATGATGCAATCTGCATCCCATGTCCCTGAGGCAGGCCATCTAAACTTCTCTTCCAGATTCTTTGTGTAGTCCACCCATAAATCTAAATACAACACAGCATCTAAGCCATGTTTATGGTACATAAAATATCCTGGTGTGTCCCTAGGCGGGACAGGAACTGCTTCTCCAAGTATCCCTTTCCTAGTACCTATCTGACGTAACTTGGAAAACAGCGGCATTTCTAGAGTGATTCGGACGTGAACACAATAAACACAGTAATAAACAGTAAACAATCATTCACCCCACAACATTGAAACACATTAAAACATGTCGGACTGAATTTACCTGGAACACAGAAAACACAGTGAAAGTCTCGGGAATAACTGAATAACTAGATGCACTGCTAAAACAGTACAGACCGGTCTCATAAAGAGACACGTTGGACCGTATCCACCTAAGTGAACACGTCAGGACCAGAATTGTGTACCCAACTCTGTCTTTACCAGGCACAAACTAATGAACCTGTCTAGATGCGTTCCCAACAACGGTACTCACCAGGAAGCAATAAACTGAAGGCCTCAGAAACCGGACTGGACTCTGGACTGGACTGGACTGGACTGGACTGCTACGACATCGGACTGGCACGCACCACGCTACCACGCATGCGCTTCGGAACAGGTGGGCCTCCGGACACCTCGGACCTTGCTCTCTCGACTAGGGCTCTGGTCGAGAACCTCCGCATTCCTCACCGCCTCGTCTGGACGCCGGACCGCAGTCTCCGTCTCCCTCGTGGACCCGAGGGAAGATAGCGGGAAACCCCGCAACGTGCACGGTTTCCGTCGGGGTTGTGGAAGGGGTCGAAAGCCGCGTGACTTCACCGGCGAGTGGGGAAGGGGGGTCCCTGTTCGGGCGCCAAATTATGTGGTAAATAAATTTACCCAATCATTTTTCTGTATAATTATCATTACAAAACAGCTCATTCAAATGAGAGGCAGAGTCCGTGGTATCTGAGTCATACGGGCTTTAATGGACAATGAACCTCGAGGTTGGATATCATGTTCCGTCACCACTAGGGTTCGGGAAGGGACAGTCAACGTTTTATTAACATTACACATTATATATAGTAAAGTAGCATAATTGAATCCAATACAGTAGGCGTAACAGGTGAAAAGAGCGAGATAAGAACACATGTGCGTAAGAGGAGGCGTGAAAAAGAGGCGTACACATGGGCGTGCACTGTACATGTCAGAGAAACGTCACAAGAAACGTCACATGTGGGTGGATGCATAGAGGAAAGTTGCAGGATCAGCAGAAACCCTTAACCCGGATGCGCGCGCAACTAGCATGACGTGAAACTGGGGGGCTTTGACTTTAGCGCTAGTGGAGTAGACTGGTGTCTGGAGTGTCAGGGCAACCTCTACCTATAGCATATCTGGTATCTTATGTTTGGGGGATGTAGTGTCTGAAGTAAAAGGTCTCTCGGGCAGGGGCCATCCCATACTGAAAGCTAGTGCGTGCATACGTGTCTGGGTGCAACGTGCGGAGCCATGGGCCTACCATGGTAACGGAGTCAGTAAATCACTTGCAAGGAAGACAGAAAAGGCCGGGCCCTTTGCTCTGCAGCCGGGAAGATGTTTACCTATTCACTAGACTGGAATGTGTTTTCGAGGAGGCTGAGCAGATAACTGTAGGTAAAACATGAATTTGGCAGACAGTCCAGGCCGAGCCAGGCACCGCTGCGCTGGCAGGAAGTAAGGCAAGGGTCAGGGATGCACACAGCTTTCGGAGACAGGAGAGATGAGGCAGAGAGGCCACATTTAAGGGCCTAGGTAGACTGGGCCAGGAAACATGGAGAAAACGTGTATAAATTTCAGAAGTGCACCATGTAAAGACGTTGGCACGGCATGTTTAGAAACTGAATTATCGATCCATTCCAGGTGGATCTGGTAGAGGACATGTTAACGTTGGACGCAAATGCATTTGCGTCTTCATATTCGGTCATGGAGGGAAATTACATGTACTTTAAGCACGTACATGGAGACGTTGGGGTACACGTTAGGGGACATACTCGACCATAAAAATTTCAATTACCTCAGGGGTTGTGGTCAGAGATGGTCCTAGTCAAGTATTCAGGCCGCACGGTCGCGGACACTAGTTCCGCCGATCCCAATAGCCCGTCCAGTCTCACATGCAGCTCATGCATACCAGAGAAATGGGAGTAGTCCCGGGTACATGGGTGCTGCACCCGCCAAATGTCCGTCAGCCCCCATTGGACTTGCCACTCCCTCCTACCTTTAGCCTTTGATCTACTGGGAGGGTTTGAGGTATTCCAGAATTGGCCAGGCGCGCAACCAAGTAACCGCAAAGTGTTTTACTGCTATGGAGTATCGGAATCCAGGCAAAAGGGCGGGCGGTAATCCCTCGTAACCGCTCAGGGTTGGATCACGAAAATCCACACAAATTGCACAAAAACAACAAAACCCCTGCACTGGATAAACAACAATAATGTCTGGGTGACTTCGAGTTTCAGTAGCATAAGTCAAATGTGCACATCGAACATTTTCAAAGTCAATAGACTGCAAAGTGCTGAAAAAGGAATTTCAATGAAGTAAAGTTCTTGGTGTAAAACACCGGTTTATTGTTCCTCTTGTACTGGCCAACACGTGTTTCATCGCAGGGAAACAGACTGCGAATCTTCAGGGCTGGATATAGATACAAAAAATGCATTTGTATGGCTGTTCTATACGAATTAAGTGAAACGTGGTTGGTGAACCCTGGGTGAAAACTTGGCATGCCATGGAGTGACATTGTGTCAAAAAAGTGACATGGATTTTGCTGTACAGGTGACTTTAGTGAGAGTGAAAAAGTGATAATGTCTCTGTAGTAAGTCTACAGATTGCGTGGATTAAGATCTAGAGCATTATTAATTCTTATATGACAACACACTGACCAGTGCGAGAAGACATGAAGAGTGGCGAAGTTAAACATAAGTGTCTGTGTTTGTTATCGGGTACACACCCCATTGTGACTCGTAGTGACTGTTTGGTAAGTCCATATGAACCATGCTGTCCGACATGTTACATATGCTTTGTTGAAAATAACGATAAACTTTGCAGTGTAAAAACGATTCGGAATTAATTACAGCAAACAGGGCAAAAGTAGATAGCACTGGTTAATAAAAGAAGAAAGGGGGTGTTAATATATTAAATAGATTGTACTAATTATAGATTTTAATATGTTTCAAAGTATCTTTTTCAGTATAGAAGTGACTTGTTTTACTTATTTCTTACTCCTTAGACAAAAATAATGATAAATGAATAAAACCCCAACGCTCATCATGTAGTGTTTAAGACAACAAATTGCTCCAATTAGTAAATTGTTGTGTAGCCAAGGGGTAGTATCAACAGTTGCTATAGAGACGATAATTAATCCGCACGCCACTGGTCACTGCGTGGGCAAAACGGAAAGGGAGGATATCTGTAACTAGGTGCTGTAAGTTAACAACTATGCATCTGACCGGAACACCAACTGTAGAATACCTCGTGTGCGTCAAAACACATATTACGAGGTATAGCGGTAATTATAGCCCGTATTAATATGATAGCCGGTCGTGCCGTGGGGGTAGAGACGAATCCGAGTTGTTATACTAGAAAAATGAATGAACAGAACTACAGGACTCACCCTCTTAAACGAAGGAAACGGAAATGGTGTTGTGGCCAACGCCCGAAAAGGCGAAAATGTGGAGGATGAACTTTACTCGCGAAGTTTGATGGTTCCTATAGATATACATAATGCGTGTCATATAGGGTAATAGACAGAAACGGTTATGCATACCACCACAAGGAAAGGGCGGGGGGGCGGTCAATACTCATACCTTAATGTAGTGGTAAGGAGGCCATAACCGGGAGGAGACGATATTGAAGCAGTAGTGCTCAAGTTAAGGCAGACAGTCGGATGCACCTGTAAGGGGAGTAAAGAAAAACAAAGGGGTATAGTGGATTCCTCCTCCTTTCTATTCTGGTACTTGTCGGGGAAGAGAATGGATCGGTTCAAAACGCAAGATCATTTACCTGACAGAATGTGTTCCCCCTCCTGTAGTTCCCAGCGCCGTTTTTCAAAGACGGTCACCTGACAGGAAGTTGGGACGTCTTTTATGATGTAGTTCCGTTTATGTGCTCTAAAAGAACTAGACCGGCGGTGTATTTTACTTCTAGTTAAAACTTGACTACATTTAGAAGAAATACTCTAAAACTCCGTAGTGTGGAGTAAGAGAAAGATTGGTGGTGCAGTTTTAAGAGAAATACTACTTTATCAAAAAGTCGGTGTTCCGCAAAAGTTGGCGCTATTTAAGTACTGCCAAGAATCAAAAAACGGGGGTGAGACAGAAGTTAATTAAGTTGATTCTTGGTCCCATAGATGATTATCCTTAGAGTTTATCTGGTGTGTCAGTCAGCAGACGATATAACAATAAAGTACATGATTGTCAACTAGAATTATAAAGTATTGAGTGAAAATAAACAAATAAATAAACACACAGTTCGAAGAAACAGCAAAAAGACAGACGTTTAAATTTTTTCTGGTCAACATATTAAATCTCTTATATAGCAGCATACTCTACATTGGCATTGTGACATTCTTTACGTATTGGTTTAAAGCCTGTTGGTGTTGGTATGCATTTATGAATATATTATTGCTCTTGCTGAAATGTGGTCATGGGTATGGAGCATTGTAAATGTATATGATATCTTGTCACAGTGTGATGCTCAGTTTAGTTACCCAAGAAATATTGCATCTCAGGGTCGTAGTTTAGTCCGAATTCTATACTGCGAAGACGCATAATCCAAGTTGCTTCTTTGCGTCTTAGAGCCAGCTCCCGGTTTCCACCCCTTATGTGGATGGGTACTGTTTCAATGCCATAGAAACAGATACGGAAGTCTTCAATGGTAGGCTGGCATTTGGCTATATGTAGGGCAACAGGATATTTTGGGTCTTGTTTTTGTATTGCTCTCATGTGTTCAGAGATCCTGTCCTTTAGGCACCTTATTGTGCTGCCCACATACTGTTTCCCACACTGACATTCAATTATGTATATAACATATTTCGTGGTGCAGTTGATGTTTACTCTGATATCATATGTGTCTCCACTTGGTCCGTTAAATTTCGTTGTCTTGTGTTTAGCCCATTTACACATTACACAAAAGCCGCATTTGAAAAACCCCTTACTGTGTTGTGTCAGCCAGTCCGGGGTCCTATCTGTTCGTGGAACAGTGGGGCTGAGTCTGTTCCTCAAAGTTCTTCCTCTACGGAAAGTTATTTGAGGAGTTGGAGGAATCATATCTTTTAGTACTGGATCATTTTTTAGCAGACTCCAATGTTTAGTCATACTGTTGCAGATTGATTTGTGTAGACTGTTGAATTCAGTGATCATTCTCACTGTAGAGTCTTTCGCCTTGTTAGAGTTGTTGGACTTTAGTGTCTCTGGTCTTGTGACTTTAGTTAGTCTCTTTTTGGCTGTGGACAGGACGGTTTGAGGATAACCACGTCTTTCGAATCTCAGTTCCATGTCCTGTAGGGTATCTGTCAGGTCACTCTCCTTGCTGCAGTTCCTCCTGGCTCTAAGAAATTCCCCAAAAGGTATGGATCTAATCTGGTGTGGCGGGTGGTAACTGTCAGCTCGAAGAATAGCATTACAAGACGTGGGCTTCCTATATAGTCTGCTATGTAGTTTGTTTTCGAGGACGTAGAATTCCAAGTCCAGAAACTCCATTTTAGTTTTACTGGACTTCATAGTGAAGTTCAGTTCCCAGTTGTTATGATTAAGGTGATCAAAGAAGCTTTGGAGTAGTTCATCTGAACCCGTCCAGAGAAAAATGCAGTCGTCAATATAACGTCCCCAAAACAGTATGGAGTCGGTATATTTAATGCCTTTGGTGCCCCAGATGTGGTCAGCTTCGAAAGCACCCATTAAAAGATTGGCGAAAGATGGCGAAAACTTGGAACCCATGGCTACTCCGCGCTTTTGTCGATACCAGTTTTTTTGAAACATAAAGAAGTTGTTGCTGAGAATTAGGGTCATCATGGATATTAGCATTTGGGTATGGGCCCACAGGGATGCCGGTCTGTTGGATAAAACCCGTGTAATTGCCTCTATACCTAGGACAGGATTGATGCTCGTGTAGAGGGCGACCACATCCATTGTCACTATAGTAGTGTTTGGTTGCCATTCCAGGTCGTTTAGTACACTCAATATATGTTTGGAGTCCTGTATGAAAGAGGGTAGGTTTTTGACCAGTGGGCCTAGAAATACATCCACATATTCTGCCAGTCTCTCAGTGGGACCCCCTATACCGGAGACAATGGGTCTGCCTGGTGGGAAGGGGAGATCCCTGTGGATTTTGGGAAGGGTGTATAGCCATGGGTATGTCGGCTTGAGTACTTTGAGGTACAGGTATTCATCTTCATTTAGGAGGCCATCTTCTTTCCATTTGTGTAGGTGGTTGTTGATGGTCGTTGTTAAAGTACCCATGGGATTAAGTGTGATCGGTTCATAACAAGAGGTGTCTGCTAATTGATTTTGTACTTCGTTGTTATAGTCGTCTGCATTCATGATCACAATGTTACCTCCTTTGTCCGCCTCGCGGATCACAATGGTGGAAGTTTGTGTGAGTGTGACGAGGGCACGACGCTCTCCTTTGGTGAGATTGTCTTTAAAAATAAACGTTTCATTGAGCTTTTTTGTGTTGATTCTGTTAATGTCATGAAGAACTCGTTTGTAGAAAGTGTCAATGTTGTTACCACCTGGTAGTGTCGGTGTCCAAGTGGATTTACTTTTTAGACCACTAACAACCCCCAGATCTGTGTCTATGTTCAGTTCTTCTAGAAGTTGTCCCATCTCTAGGGGGCTGTCTTCACATTCAGTAATAGATAACAGTAGGTGAATGGCTTGTATATCTTTTATTGTTGTTACATTATCAGTTAGAACATCAGGAATGTTTTTAACATTTTTGGTGTTGGTAGTTTTTCCAGCAAAATACTTTTTTAGTTTGAGGCTCCGTACAAATTTAAAGAGGTCTATTTTCGTTTGGCATGTGTCTCCTGTTGAGTAGGGGTTGAAATTGAGGCCTTTAGAAAGAAGGTTGGTCATATCGGGAGTTAGTGGAAAAGAGGAAAGGTTAACTACTTGGACTTCATTGTATTCGTTTCCTATTTCCTTGCTGTTCCTGACCTTAGTTTTTTTCGGTAATCTTCGTTTGCCACCCCTGCTGCCTCTATGGGTCTTTGATCTGTTGTATCCCTTTGGGGTTGGGTCTTGTTCCCTTTGCGCATACGTTCTAGCTCCACTAAAAAAGGGGTACTGTTGGTGTCTTGCAAGTCCCCCCTTTCCCGTTCAGGTTCGCTTACACCTGCAGAATTTAGGGATGCATTACTGGATGAGACAGAGCTGGGGGCAGATGAGATGTTGCCACCTTTTTTGGGATTATTGGGACGAATTAGAGAGTCGTATTTGCGATCATAAGTAAAAATTCGACCATTACGGTAATCTGCATCATCTCTTTTAATTTGCCTGGCCTTCCTGTTTTTTATCTCTTCCTGATGTTTGAATAATACCTCATCTAGAATGGTGTAATTTTTTACAGTGGGTTCAGGTAGGTTAAGATCTTTTATTTCCTGTTCTAATGTCGCAATTTCCCCCAGTAGTTTACTGGATTTGCGATCCGCACTTTCTATCAGAATGTCCATGAGGGCAAACGAGTTGTTAGTTACAGAATCTTCCCATTTTTTTACTAGGTCTAGATCGAGATCATCATATGTCGGGAAGGTGTTGGAGCGCAAGCCTCTCGGTATTTGTTTTAGACGCATATATTGTTTAAGAGTCGTAGAGTCCCACCAGCGTGAGTTCTCTTGTTTCTTAAGTCTTTCTAATTTCTTGAATTTATCTTTAAGGCCCTCCACTCGGGGGGGACCAGCATTCGCCGTTGCAGTGTGAGTAGGCATGCCTTTGGCTAGATTTTCAAACAAATCTGCTGCTATTTTATCTCTATCCATGTTGGTGTAGAGATATTGTTGGTTGATTCTAAGTCGATGTGCTTGGTGAAAAGCTGAGATTTTTTTGAAAAATAAAGTGGCGGGGGGCAGTCTTTACTGGAAATCAATATGCTATTGATCTACTGGGAGGGTTTGAGGTATTCCAGAATTGGCCAGGCGCGCGACCAAGTAACCGCAAAGTGTTTTACTGCTATGGAGTATCGGAATCCAGGCAAAAGGGCGGGCGGTAATCCCTCGTAACCGCTCAGGGTTGGATCACGAAAATCCACACAAATTGCACAAAAACAACAAAACCCCTGCACTGGATAAACAACAATAATGTCTGGGTGACTTCGAGTTTCAGTAGCATAAGTCAAATGTGCACATCGAACATTTTCAAAGTCAATAGACTGCAAAGTGCTGAAAAAGGAATTTCAATGAAGTAAAGTTCTTGGTGTAAAACACCGGTTTATTGTTCCTCTTGTACTGGCCAACACGTGTTTCATCGCAGGGAAACAGACTGCGAATCTTCAGGGCTGGATATAGATACAAAAAATGCATTTGTATGGCTGTTCTATACGAATTAAGTGAAACGTGGTTGGTGAACCCTGGGTGAAAACTTGGCATGCCATGGAGTGACATTGTGTCAAAAAAGTGACATGGATTTTGCTGTACAGGTGACTTTAGTGAGAGTGAAAAAGTGATAATGTCTCTGTAGTAAGTCTACAGATTGCGTGGATTAAGATCTAGAGCATTATTAATTCTTATATGACAACACACTGACCAGTGCGAGAAGACATGAAGAGTGGCGAAGTTAAACATAAGTGTCTGTGTTTGTTATCGGGTACACACCCCATTGTGACTCGTAGTGACTGTTTGGTAAGTCCATATGAACCATGCTGTCCGACATGTTACATATGCTTTGTTGAAAATAACGATAAACTTTGCAGTGTAAAAACGATTCGGAATTAATTACAGCAAACAAGGCAAAAGTAGATAGCACTGGTTAATAAAAGAAGAAAGGGGGTGTTAATATATTAAATAGATTGTACTAATTATAGATTTTAATATGTTTCAAAGTATCTTTTTCAGTATAGAAGTGACTTGTTTTACTTATTTCTTACTCCTTAGACAAAAATAATGATAAATGAATAAAACCCCAATGCTCATCATGTAGTGTTTAAGACAACAAATTGCTCCAATTAGTAAATTGTTGTGTAGCCAAGGGGTAGTATCAACAGTTGCTATAGAGACGATAATTAATCCGCACGCCACTGGTCACTGCGTGGGCAAAACGGAAAGGGAGGATATCTGTAACTAGGTGCTGTAAGTTAACAACTATGCATCTGACCGGAACACCAACTGTAGAATACCTCGTGTGCGTCAAAACACATATTACGAGGTATAGCGGTAATTATAGCCCGTATTAATATGATAGCCGGTCGTGCCGTGGGGGTAGAGACGAATCCGAGTTGTTATACTAGAAAAATGAATGAACAGAACTACAGGACTCACCCTCTTAAACGAAGGAAACGGAAATGGTGTTGTGGCCAACGCCCGAAAAGGCGAAAATGTGGAGGATGAACTTTACTCGCGAAGTTTGATGGTTCCTATAGATATACATAATGCGTGTCATATAGGGTAATAGACAGAAACGGTTATGCATACCACCACAAGGAAAGGGCGGGGGGGCGGTCAATACTCATACCTTAATGTAGTGGTAAGGAGGCCATAACCGGGAGGAGACGATATTGAAGCAGTAGTGCTCAAGTTAAGGCAGACAGGCGGATGCACCTGTAAGGGGAGTAAAGAAAAACAAAGGGGTATAGTGGATTCCTCCTCCTTTCTATTCTGGTACTTGTCGGGGAAGAGAATGGATCGGTTCAAAACGCAAGATCATTTACCTGACAGAATGTGTTCCCCCTCCTGTAGTTCCCAGCGCCGTTTTTCAAAGACGGTCACCTGACAGGAAGTTGGGACGTCTTTTATGATGTAGTTCCGTTCATGTGCTCTAAAAGAACTAGACCGGCGGTGTATTTTACTTCTAGTTAAAACTTGACTACATTTAGAAGAAATACTCTAAAACTCCGTAGTGTGGAGTAAGAGAAAGATTGGTGGTGCAGTTTTAAGAGAAATACTACTTTATCAAAAAGTCGGTGTTCCGCAAAAGTTGGCGCTATTTAAGTACTGCCAAGAATCAAAAAACGGGGGTGAGACAGAAGTTAATTAAGTTGATTCTTGGTCCCATAGATGATTATCCTTAGAATTTATCTGGTGTGTCAGTCAGCAGACGATATAACAATAAAGTACATGATTGTCAACTAGAATTATAAAGTATTGAGTGAAAATAAACAAATAAATAAACACACAGTTCGAAGAAACAGCAAAAAGACAGACGTTTACATTTTTTCTGGTCAACATATTAAATCTCTTATATAGTAGCATACTCTACATTGGCATTGTGACATTCTTTACGTATTGGTTTAAAGCCTGTTGGTGTTGGTATGCATTTATGAATATATTATTGCTCTTGCTGAAATGTGGTCATGGGTATGGAGCATTGTAAATGTATATGATATCTTGTCACAGTGTGATGCTCAGTTTAGTTACCCAAGAAATATTGCATCTCAGGGTCGTAGTTTAGTCCGAATTCTATACTGCGAAGACGCATAATCCAAGTTGCTTCTTTGCGTCTTAGAGCCAGATCCCGGTTTCCCCCACCTTATGTGGATGGGTACTGTTTCATTGCCATAGAAACAGATACGGAAGTCTTCAATGGTAGGCTGGCATTTGGCTATATGTAGGGCAACAGGATATTTTGGGTCTTGTTTTTGTGTTGCTCTCATGTGTTCAGAGATCCTGTCCTTTAGGCACCTTATTGTGCTGCCCACATACTGTTTCCCACACTGACATTCAATTATGTATATAACATATTTCGTGGTGCAGTTGATGTTTACTCTGATATCATATGTGTCTCCACTTGGTCCGTTAAATTTCGTTGTCTTGTGTTTAGCCCATTTACACATTACACAAAAGCCGCATTTGAAAAACCCCTTACTGTGTTGTGTCAGCCAGTCCGGGGTCATATCTGTTCGTGGAACAGTGGGGCTGAGTCTGTTCCTCAAAGTTCTTCCTCTACGGAAAGTTATTTGAGGAGTTGGAGGAATCATATCTTTTAGTACTGGATCATTTTTTAGCAGACTCCAATGTTTAGTCATACTGTTGCGGATTGATTTGTGTAGACTGTTGAATTCAGTGATCATTCTCACTGTAGAGTCTTTCGCCTTGTTAGAGTTGTTGGACTTTAGTGTCTCTGGTCTTGTGACTTTAGTTAGTCTCTTTTTGGCTGTGGACAGGACGGTTTGAGGATAACCACGTCTTTCGAATCTCAGTTCCATGTCCTGTAGGGTATCTGTCAGGTCACTCTCCTTGCTGCAGTTCCTCCTGGCTCTAAGAAATTCCCCAAAAGGTATGGATCTAATCTGGTGTGGCGGGTGGTAACTGTCAGCTCGAAGAATAGCATTACAAGACGTGGGCTTCCTATATAGTCTGCTATGTAGTTTGTTTTCGAGGACGTAGAATTCCAAGTCCAGAAACTCCATTTTAGTTTTACTGGACTTCATAGTGAAGTTCAGTTCCCAGTTGTTATGATTAAGGTGATCAAAGAAGCTTTGGAGTAGTTCATCTGAACCCGTCCAGAGTAAAATGCAGTCGTCAATATAACGTCCCCAAAACAGTATGGAGTCGGTATATTTAATGCCTTTGGTGCCCCAGATGTGGTCAGCTTCGAAAGCACCCATGAAAAGATTGGCGAAAGATGGCGAAAACTTGGAACCCATGGCTACTCCGCGCTTTTGTCGATACCAGTTTTTTTGAAACATAAAGAAGTTGTTGCTGAGAATTAGGGTCATCATGGATATTAGCATTTGGGTATGGGCCCACAGGGATGCCGGTCTGTTGGATAAAACCCGTGTAATTGCCTCTATACCTAGGACAGGATTGATGCTCGTGTAGAGGGCGACCACATCCATTGTCACTATAGTTGTGTTTGGTTGCCATTCCAGGTCGTTTAGTACACTCAATATATGTTTGGAGTCCTGTATGAAAGAGAGTAGGTTTTTGACCAGTGGGCCTAGAAATACATCCACATATTCTGCCAGTCTCTCAGTGGGACCCCCTATACCGGAGACAATGGGTCTGCCTGGTGGGAAGGGGAGATCCTTGTGGATTTTGGGAAGGGTGTATAGCCATGGGTATGTCGGCTTGAGTACTTTGAGGTACAGGTATTCATCTTCATTTAGGAGGCCATCTTCTTTCCATTTGTGTAGGTGGTTGTTGATGGTCGTTGTTAAAGTACCCATGGGATTAAGTGTGATCGGTTCATAACAAGAGGTGTCTGCTAATTGATTTTGTACTTCGTTGTTATAGTCGTCTGCATTCATGATCACAATGTTACCTCCTTTGTCCGCCTCGCGGATCACAATGGTGGAAGTTTGTGTGAGTGTGACGAGGGCACGACGCTCTCCTTTGGTGAGATTGTCTTTAAAAATAAACGTTTCATTGAGCTTTTTTGTGTTGATTCTGTTAATGTCATCAAGAACCCGTTTGTAGAAAGTGTCAATGTTGTTACCACCTGGTAGTGTCGGTGTCCAAGTGGATTTACTTTTTAGACCACTAACAACCCCCAGATCTGTGTCTATGTTCAGTTCTTCTAGAAGTTGTCCCATCTCTAGGGGGCTGTCTTCACATTCAGTAATAGATAACAGTAGGTGAATGGCTTGTATATCTTTTATTGTTGTTACATTATCAGTTAGAACATCAGGAATGTTTTTAACATTTTTGGTGTTGGTAGTTTTTCCAGCAAAATACTTTTTTAGTTTGAGGCGCCGTACAAATTTAAAGAGGTCTATTTTCGTTTGGCATGTGTCTCCTGTTGAGTAGGGGTTGAAATTGAGGCCTTTAGAAAGAAGGTTGGTCATATCGGGAGTTAGTGGAAAAGAGGAAAGGTTAACTACCTGGACTTCATTGTATTCGTTTCCTATTTCCTTGCTGTTCCTGACCTTAGTTTTTTTCGGTAATCTTCGTTTGCCACCCCTGCTGCCTCTATGGGTCTTTGATCTGTTGTATCCCTTTGGGGTTGGGTCTTGTTCCCTTTGCGCATACGTTCTAGCTCCACTAAAAAAGGGGTACTGTTGGTGTCTTGCAAGTCCCCCCTTTCCCGTTCAGGTTCGCTTACACCTGCAGAATTTAGGGATGCATTACTGGATGAGACAGAGCTGGGGGCAGATGAGATGTTGCCACCTTTTTTGGGATTATTGGGACGAATTAGAGAGTCGTATTTGCGATCATAAGTAAAAATTCGACCATTACGGTAATCTGCATCATCTCTTTTAATTTGCCTGGTCTTCCTGTTTTTTATCTCTTCCTGATGTTGGAATAATACCTCATCTAGAATGGTGTAATTTTTTACAGTGGGTTCAGGTAGGTTAAGATCTTTTATTTCCTGTTCTAATGTCGCAATTTCCCCCAGTAGTTTACTGGATTTGCGATCCGCACTTTCTATCAGAATGTCCATGAGGGCAAACGAGTTGTTAGTTACAGAATCTTCCCATTTTTTTACTAGGTCTAGATCGAGATCATCATATGTCGGGAAGGTGTTGGAGCGCAAGCCTCTCGGTATTTGTTTTAGACGCATATATTGTTTAAGAGTCGTAGAGTCCCACCAGCGTGAGTTCTCTTGTTTCTTAAGTCTTTCTAATTTCTTGAATTTATCTTTAAGGCTCTCCACTCGGGGGGGACCAGCATTCGCCGTTGCAGTGTGAGTAGGCATGCCTTTGGCTAGATTTTCAAACAAATCTGCTGCTATTTTATCTCTATCCATGTTGGTGTAGAGATATTGTTGGTTGATTCTAAGTCGATGTGCTTGGTGAAAAGCTGAGATTTTTTTGAAAAATAAAGTGGCGGGGGGCAGCCTTTACTGGAAATCAATATGCTATTGATCTACTGGGAGGGTTTGAGGTATTCCAGAATTGGCCAGGCGCGCAACCAAGTAACCGCAAAGTGTTTTACTGCTATGGAGTATCGGAATCCAGGCAAAAGGGCGGGCGGTAATCCCTCGTAACCGCTCAGGGTTGGATCACGAAAATCCACACAAATTGCACAAAAACAACAAAACCCCTGCACTGGATAAACAACAATAATGTCTGGGTGACTTCGAGTTTCAGTAGCATAAGTCAAATATATACATCGAACATTTTCAAAGTCAATAGACTGCAAAGTGCTGAAAAAGGAATTTCAATGAAGTAAAGTTCTTGGTGTAAAACACCGGTTTATTGTTCCTCTTGTACTGGCCAACACGTGTTTCATCGCAGGGAAACAGACTGCGAATCTTCAGGGCTGGATATAGATACAAAAAATGCATTTGTATGGCTGTTCTATACGAATTAAGTGAAACGTGGTTGGTGAACCCTGGGTGAAAACTTGGCATGCCATGGAGTGACATTGTGTCAAAAAAGTGACATGGATTTTGCTGTACAGGTGACTTTAGTGAGAGTGAAAAAGTGATAATGTCTCTGTAGTAAGTCTACAGATTGCGTGGATTAAGATCTAGAGCATTATTAATTCTTATATGACAACACACTGACCAGTGCGAGAAGACATGAAGAGTGGCGAAGTTAAACATAAGTGTCTGTGTTTGTTATCGGGTACACACCCCATTGTGACTCGTAGTGACTGTTTGGTAAGTCCATATGAACCATGCTGTCCGACATGTTACATATGCTTTGTTGAAAATAACGATAAACTTTGCAGTGTAAAAACGATTCGGAATTAATTACAGCAAACAAGGCAAAAGTAGATAGCACTGGTTAATAAAAGAAGAAAGGGGGTGTTAATATATTAAATAGATTGTACTAATTATAGATTTTAATATGTTTCAAAGTATCTTTTTCAGTATAGAAGTGACTTGTTTTACTTATTTCTTACTCCTTAGACAAAAATAATGATAAATGAATAAAACCCCAACGCTCATCATGTAGTGTTTCGATGTGCACATTTGACTTATGCTACTGAAACTCGAAGTCACCCAGACATTATTGTTGTTTATCCAGTGCAGGGGTTTTGTTGTTTTTGTGTCTCCTACCTTTAGCCACCCATCGGACTGGTGAGTCCGGGAGGGGGGGATGCGATCGGTCAAGATCAACGTCCACCACTGAATTAAAGTCTCCTCCCATCAAGAGGGACCCCAATAGGAAATGGGCCAGGGAGCCCGACAGCGCGGTCAAGAAAGCGAGTTGGTCCACGTTAGGCGCATAAATGCAGCAAATGTTCAGTGGTCTACCCCCCCCAATGTGCCGGAAAATGCCACGTATCGTCCCTCTGGATCCACCACGGAATTAGTAACCTGTAGGGGTACCCCAGCTCGCACCCAGATCAACACCCCTCTCGCGTAAGCTGAGTATGTAGTGCAGAATACCTGTCCTCTCCACCTACGCTGCAGCGCCGATCCTTCTGATTTAGTAAGGTGTGTAGCAGCGCAATCTGCACCCCTTTGCGCACTAGGTAAGCATGGATCTTATGCCGTCTGGACATGGTGTGAAGGCCTCGCACATTCCAAGTGCTACATTTCAAATTAGTGATATCAGCCATTGTCCCATGGTGTCTCATCTAGTTTCCCCCAGCAATGCTCAGTTACAAACAGTTTTACAGTTAGCTCCACATCAATGGCGGTCTCCCCCCCCCAATAACAACAGAACTTCCCCCTGTCTCAAACTCCCCCCACCCTCCCCAGAACAGGTCCCAAATAGTGCCATCCAGTTCCCATCCAAACCGTACCCTCAGAAAACGCCCCCTACCCAACTAACCTGACGGTAGCCACCGCGGGTGTGCCTTAAGGGCTGAGTGGGGGTCGAGCGCCGATAGGGGATCATCGTGTCTCAGTGCCGCCGAGACATGACCGAGCTCCACATCATGGGGCTCGGAAATATAGAGCTACCCCAACCCACCCGGTAAGCAGTGGTCTAGCAACTCCCTCCAAGGTCCCCCTACCCTCTGCCACGCCCCCTCACCCAAATGGAACCATCTCACCCGAGTTCATCCCTGCCCATCTAGTAGGCCTTCTGCCGAGTCAGTGGGTAACCACAGGTAAGTTCATACTGTCAGTTTCAGAGTCCTCCGTGTCCGATTGGCCCCCACCTCCGCCAGGTTCCGATTCTTCCGTGATGGGTCCGCCTTGGGAGCTAGACAAGTTGGAAACCATCTCCAACACCCCTCGCCGCTCGGCCGCGGTCTCGATCGTCGAGGGTCTGCCTGGCTTACCACGGCGGCTCCGAAGTCTCTTAGACCTCCGCTGTCGCCCAGCCTCCGATGTGGTTTGGAAGGAGGAACCAAAGCTATCTTTGCCAGCTCTGTATAGTTCAAGCCAACTGCATACATCCTCCGGGTTTTCGAAGAATTTGGTCGTGCCATCCAGGATGATGCGGAGTTTCGCCGGAAACAGCAGGGAGTACTGAATGCTCTCGCTCCGCAACTCCTGTTTGATCGCCAGGAAGGAGGCCCGCTTACGCTGGGTCTCGTAGGTGTAGTCTGGAAAAATGGTCACTTGACTGTTCTCCACCTGGTACGGGCCATTGTGCCTGGCGGCGTTGAGGAGATCTCTGTCCCGGAAGTGCAGTAGTCGCGCCACCACTGGGCGCGGGGATAGGCCCTGTTGTGGAGGCCTGGCCGGCACCCTGTGTGCCCGCTCCAAGGTGTAAAAGGAGGAGAGCCCCTCAGGTGCCACCACAGTCCAGAGCCAATTCTCTAGATAGGCCACCATGTCGCCATTTTCAATCTTCTCCGGTAGGCCCACCACACGGATGTTATTCCTCCTGTTACGCCCTTCCGCGTCCTCCGCTCGCCTCTCCAAGTCCCCAATCCGGGTTAGGGCCTCTTTCATAGTAGCGGCCAGGGTCTTTTGCGCGGGTTCCAGGATTCCCACCGAGCACTCCACTTCTTTGACCCTGTCTGAGAGCTTACCATGGTCCATCTAGAGCAGGCCCAAACTCGTCGCGACCTGAGCAATGTCTTTTTGTAAGGCCGATCGTGTATCCGCGATCGCCTCCAGGATCCTATCGAATTGTTGTTGTAGGTGAGGGCCCTCGGATCTCTCAGGGTCCTGCCAGTCGTCTTTGTCAGGAGCCTCCGTGTCCGAGACGGCTTGTGTGCCACCTTTAGCTCCCTTTAGTTTCCCCGTGGTGGTCGTGCTCTGCGGTGGGGAACTCAACAGGCGTCCAGTCAGGAAGGGGTTTCAGCAAAAATGCCTTTAGGATGTGGGTCCGTGTCGCCACCAGTCGGCCGTCTAGGGGTTAGCCGCGACCTCGTCTCCGGGAGCAAGCAGAGGGGAGGAAGAAGGAGCGATCGCCGCCAGGTAATGTAGTCCCGCCGAACTCGGGTTACGCCTCGGTCCTCAACCACCGATCTCGCCGAACCTCCGGCAGACTATCCGAGTGCTGTTCAGCTGCTCGCTATGTTCCTCAGGACCCGAGGGGGTCCAGACTCAATGGCGCCGAGCACGCCCGCTGTTAGCTTCAGGATCTAGATGGAGTAAGTCCGCTCCGCTTCGGGCAGCTCGGCGCCTTCAACCACGCCCTCCGGCTCCGAGGGCCTCCGCAGCGCCGACAGAGTGACCAGCGATCGTCCGGGGGGGGTCTCCGGTGTCTGTAGCCCCCCGGGCAGTCGGGCACAGCGCCGCTCCTCCGAAAGTAAAAGTGTAGAGAAGGTTAGCTCGGAGACGGCGATTTCCCCAGGTTCAGAGGTTCTCTCTGGGCCTATGGAGACGGAGCGGGCGCCATCTTGAGCTCCGCTCCGCTCACTTCGCAGCTCCAATTTCTCTCTCGGCAAGTTGTTTTCCGGGGTTCTTCAGGTGCCCCTCGAGTTGGCCCCACCGCGCTCTTTAATTTGGGGGGTTCGGGGCGCTCAAGACCCTCGGAATTCAGGATAATTGCGGGCTCTGTCTCGGAGCCGAGCTTTCAGGCGACCACCGCCATCGGCGTCCAAACCACGCCCCCCCTCCCTCTCCACCTTTTTGGGGAAGGATCCAGTATGTAGGCCTTGGAGTCTCAGAGACCCCTCTGAGAGAGTCCACTGCGTAAAGGGAGCCTCCCGCAACAGAGATAGAGAAGTGATACCACTTCCCCTGGGATCACAGCTTACTGGACTTTGGACGTTGCTTTGACTCGTCTACCGGTTTGTGTCCCCGTCGCCCTTCCCCTCCTCTTTCCATGCAATGTCCTTCACCCTCCCCTCCTCTTTCCCGCCTTCATTACCTGTCTAATTCCCCAGCTCCTTCCCCCCTCCCCTGAATCTTTCCCCTTGCCTGCCTTTCCCCTTACGTATTTGTGATTATTGTTTTTCATGACCTTAAAAGTAACTATGTTGCCATGCTCTAATAACTGTGTAACCTTTGTAACGATGTAACCTGTAACTATGATCTGATGCTCATGTAAAGCGATCTGATACCTCCGGGTCTAGCCAGCGCTATATAAAACCTTTAAAATAAAAATAAATACATAAATAAATAAAATACTTAAAAATAGCGAATACCAAAAATGTGTAGACGTACACTTAGGTGAGTAAATCTACTTGTGTAAATTTACCTTTGTTAATAGGGCCTACAGAGTCCTACTGGCACATGTGACATGCACTCTCTGCACATACACACATTTTATATATATACAGGATTAGCAAGGTTCTGAGTTTTACATCACACTGAAACTTAAGATACGTGGGGTCAGTAGAAAGCAATCTCAGATCACAATGCAAATTAAACAAGCATTGGCATAGCCAAAAGGTCTCGCTTTTGGGACCTTATAAGTATTTAGTTATGCAGCACAATATCCTATGTGCAACAACATCAACTATTTCATGGCTATACACTTATAAGGTCCCAAAGGCAAGACATATTAGCTATGCCAATACTTGTTCCCTTTTGTAGTTCGATGTCCGAACACCAAACGTAAGAACATACATGTGTCTTCTGTTGATTAAAAAACAATAAAAGGTAAACAAGTCCTTGCACTGTCTCCAATTCAGACATGTTATTTCAGGAGTATCATTGCGTACACGCACATCCAACTTTCCCTAGTGCGCAAGCCCAAGCGTTGTATTTAGTTGTGCTTTCCAAACTGCATGCATGAAACACTTTATTTCTTGTAAAATTTGCTTATACAGCTGCTTTGCGTGCCTTAAGCAGTTTCTTTGTGCCTCTGGACCAGCTGATTACGCTCTTACCTCATATCACTACAGAATAACAAGGAGGCAGACTACATACACTCCTAAGGCTACTTCTACACTAGTTACCAATCTCCAGAACCAGGTGGCAGAGGTCTATTTAAGTTTTTTTTAACTTTGACTGCTGCTATTTTCACCATCGTATTCCCCGCCAGTTACATAGAGATTCAGTTTTTCATTCCAGAATAGAATCCTTATTCAAATAATGCCTGCCTGCATGGAAACAACATACCTATTACAACAGTATACACCATATAACCTCATTAGAACACCACGTTTAGGAATAAACCCGTGCTGACGGACAGAGACCAGCGGAGCTATCACACCTGAAAGCCTTGCCGCTAGTATTTTCGAATAGATTTTTCCATCAGTATTTAACAGTGAAATAGGCCGGTATGAAGCTGGCTGATCTGCAGGTTTTCCCTTTTTCCTGAAAACCACTATGCTGGCCTCATCCCACGTTTTTGGGTAAGAACCAGTCTGCGCCATCCTGAATGTGGCTAACATGTCATGCTTCAGGGCTTGAAAAAAACATTTATACATCTCTAGCGGAAGCATGTCGGGACCCGCAGCCTTGCCGGCTGGTAGTCCTTTAATTGCCGCTTCGAGTTCCAACATCGATATTGGGGCCTCTAACTTAGCTACAGTTTCCCTATCTACATCTTGCACACAGAATTGTCCAAGCATAGAAGCGGCTTTACTACTATCATAATCTTCTCTAGTATATAATTGAGTGTAAAACTGTCTGAAAACTTCCACTATTTCCATTTCACTGTCCACCACTTGCCCAGTTATATCCTTGATATTATTTATTCTTTGTGCAGCTTCCCTCGTTCTCATTTTCTGGGCCAAGCACCTACCGCTTGCCTCCCCGTACTCATATAGAAGCTGCCGTTTAGTAGCATAAGTTTTTGCCGCCTCTTTGCTCCATTGATTGTTTACCCTTGCCTTACACCGGGCCACCTCCGCTACCGAGTCCTGGGTATCTCTACTTGAACATATATCCTGCACCAACCGCTCTTCAGCCTCTCCTAAATCGCGGTATAGCTCTTGCAATTGAACCCGTAGTTGCTTTTGTGCATATAATCCATAACTAAGAACTTCCCCCCTACAGGCAGCTTTAAACGTGTCCCACACTGTCCCCATCTCTGTGCTCCCTCTATTATGATTAAAAAACTCTGCTACCCAATCCGTCATATACTCCTGAAATTTTATATCCAACAGCAACTTGCGGTCAAATGAGAATTCCCGGGGCTTACTGACTGGACAGCATGACTTAATAGAAAGGACAACCGGGCCGTGATCAGACGTGGCTCGCGGATATACTTGCATTTGCGCACCGGAAAGGACAGATTGTGACGCAAAGAAGTAATCCAGTCGCACTAGTTTCTGATGAGGTGCCGAAAAAAAAGTATAGCCGGGGTTACCACCCCTAAAATAGGACCAGGCATCAACTAATCCGTGTGAAGTAAGGAGGGATTGTAATGCCCTATATACTTTTGGTTTCCTCCCGACATACACATAGTCATCATTGCCTAATGAATCAGGTTGAAGATTAATATTCAGATCTCCACAGATTATTACTGGGGTAGGCCAAGTTGCTAACTCAACATTAAGATGGTCTAAGACAACTGGTTCATCGAGATTAAAGCCATAAATGGAGCATAATGTACACTTGAGAGAGCCAATAGTACATTCTATAATTGCCCATCTGCCTCCACTGTCCTCCAAAGCCCGGCCCGTACTGATAACATGCTTTTTAGCTAATATGGCAACCCCACGAGCCGTGCAGGTTTGCTTAGTGCAAACTAAGACAGTGTAACCAAGTTCGGACAAAAACGTCCACTTAGACCACGCTACGTGCGTCTCCTGGAGACAAATGATGTCGCAACGAAGCCACTGCAATTCCCTAGCGACCCGTTGTCTTTTATTTATGGCATTAAGACCCATGACATTCATTGTGCCTAATCTTAGCATTCTAGCTGCCATTCCATAATTTAAACAAAAACAGCATACCGTTCCACCACTGCCTTGCATACCACACATAGAAATACAACGAAAAAATGTGCTCACAACCTCTTTTTGTATTTAACCCCCCCCACCCGGACTGCCCCCAGCATGCCCCACCCCACCCCACCTTCCCCACCCCACTCCCCTACCACCCAATCATGTTAACCGGGTGATTGCTTTAATAGATTATGCAAACGGTTTGGAAGTGCCACTGAGCCTCATATTATTAGATGCCGAGAAGGCTTTTGACCAAGTGTCGTGGTCTTTCCTATGGGATGTGATGAAGTCTCGAGGGTTCGGGCCAAAGTATATAAAATCTATACAGACGTTGTACCAACAGCCAAGTGCACGGATCTATGTAATGGGGCTGCAATCGGCACAGGTATCAATACAAAGGGGAACAAGGCAAGGCTGCCCGTGTTCCCCATTGCTATTTGCCCTATACATCGATCCGTTTTTAAAAATGTTAGAGAACAGCCCTCGGACTCTGCCAGTTTTGGTACAACAGCAACAATATCGGGTTCTAGCGTACGCCGATGATGTTGCAGTGCTGTCTCCAAAACCTGCCGTGGCTATGCCTGAGATTGAACATCTTGCAGCGGTATATGGCTCGGTATCTGGGTATAAATTGAACACTTCTAAGACTCAGATTTTATGTGTCAACATCAAGTCTTATTTAGATGTTAGGGTTTTAACAGAGGTTACATACCTAGGGGTGCGGATAAGAGCCTCGGCTTCCGCTACAGTAGAATCTAACTGGCAGAGTTTATTGACTGGGATCCGTAAAAAACTGGATCATTATGAATGCTTGCATTTAACGCTAGTGGGTAGATGTAATACTTTAAAAATGATGGTATTACCTAAGATCCTTTATTTTTATCGGTCAGTACCACTAGAGATCCCCTCGGCTTACATTACACAATTGCAGTCAATCTGTATGAAATTCCTATGGTCTCGGGGAAAGGAGCGGCGTGCAAAAAAATACATGGTCCTGCCAGGGGCTGTAGGAGGGTGGGCGGTACCGGACTTTCTTCTATATTACTATGCCTGTATGCTTCAGCACATGAATATTTTACTTATAGGGGAAGCACCACTGGAGCCAGCATTGCAACCCTCAATATACACTTTACTCCTTGGTGCGGAAGCTAGGAATCGCCTTTTTCTTAATACGGATTGGAAGTACTATAAACGCACCAGATTTAAGGTCGTCGCTGCAGCTTATAAAGCATGGAAAGCAATTAAAACGTTCTATAAAATTGATAAGTTTTCCAGATATACTCCGTTGACTGACCAGATCTTCTACCCTAGTATTTGTTGGGATCGTATAATGGTGAACTGGCGAACGAGAGGCTTAATTATTTTGGGTGACTTATATATAGGGGATAGTTTAAAATCATTTAGCCAGTTAAGGGAACAATATCAACTTCCATTCACACACTTTTTCAAGTATTTGCAAATACGTGATCTCTTATTAAAAGCTATTGTATGCAAGACACCCAATCCTCTTATAGAGGCCAACAGGAAAGGAGCTCGGATCGGGGTGCTCTATAATTTAATGCTAGAGGCAATGCCAAATGACTTAGAAGCACAAACAAGCAAATGGGAGAACAGGCTGGGAAGCCAAGGGATCCTGCTCGAAAGGTCAATTGAGCTTGCAGGACGAGTACTTATGTCTGCCAATCTTGTCACGCAACATTATAAAACTTTATTCTACTTGTATCGTACTCCAGACAAAATTTCAAAGTGGGGCGGGGACCCGGATGGGAAATGTTTTAGGTGCAGCGCTCACCAGGCGGACCTGATGCATATCTTTGGCACTTGTGTTAAATTGAGGGAATTGTTTATGCATGTAAATAAGTTCCTATCTGAGATTCTTGGCACCCCCTTTCAGCTCACACTTTCGCAGATATTATTGGGTATAGATATGGGTTATGCACAAGACGTGCCTACTGACAATAATGGCTATTTGATATTTGTAGCTACAGCGGCTCTAAGGCTATGCATCGCTTCGTGCTGGTTACAAAGCGACCCCCCTTCATTCGCAGTATGGCGGACCCGGTTTCTTTTTATCTATAATATTGAATATAGTTTGTATGCACTGAAAGGAAGGCGGAAAAGAGCATTGGGCAACTAATCTTGGGACCGGTTAGAACTTATATGGATGAAGAAGACTGATTTTTTCTGATCATCTCAGATTTTCACGGCACCTTGAATCACATTCTTTCTTTTCTATTACTACTATGCTGTATTTTTGCTTATATAATGTTACAATCTGTGAGTCAGCGGAATTCCCCTGCATTTTAGTTCTGATTTGATTCTTGTTTTGCTTCAATCTTACAATGTATCGTATTGTACACTGTTCTTGCAACCCCACAACCGAAGATGAGAAGTTTTGTGTTTGATATGTGCTTATGACCTATTCCTCAATAAAAATATTTAAAAAAAAAGAACACCACTGAGAAATTACATAGGCTTGCTTTATTCTTCTGGATCAGACTTGCTGGCACAGGAAGGGGGCCCTAAAACTTAATGCGCTGCTTAGCCATTGGGGGTGGGCAAAAAATACATTTCAGAAAGTGTGGGGAAAGCAAAATCTAAGTAAGAAGCGTTCTTAACCAAGGCACGAAGGCATTGGGAGTCTTGAACAAGACAAATGTTAGTGCTGAACTCTGTACAGGCCCGCTGCCACCATCAAGAAATCGATGAGTGAAGACTCCCTCACTGTGCTGTTATAAGGAATCCATTCTCCCACAACCATCATTCGATAAGAACAGCAGGGGTGCAAGGATGATAATATGGTTTCCACAGGCGCATGGTTTCATTTGGTTCTGCTGAATTCTGCTATTGGAGGCACAGAAAAGTTTTTGAATACATTCTGAGAAAAGCATGAGAAAATTAGGGGAAAAGTCTGTTGCGTGTGTCATGCCACCTTATGCTGGGCTTGACAACTGTACACAAACCTGCCAATTAGGAACAAAAAGAACTTTGGGTCCAATTTTGGATGTTCAGGGACAATACAATGGCCATCCTAAAAATAGTGTTCCCTCTGTATGCCCAATCTAATTCCCAATGACAGGTAATAAAAGGTACACATCTGGAACAGAAAGCCAGAAACTGGCAGGAAACAGTTTGAGGCCCAATGAGATTTTTTTTTCACCACCACCCTGAGCATTACTATACGTTGCAATCCTTAAAAAATACAGCCTGAAATGAACGTTTACTCTTAACATAACTAATAATAAATAAATAAAAATACATACGTTTTAAGAGGGAATAAGTATATTTAGTTTCATTGAGAAGATGTAATTGGATATTAACACACAGATGACTACATGTAACATTGTTACGGTCATAATTAACTAAAAAATAAAAGCTTGCTTACAAGTGTGCAGCGAATACGTTTAATAAAAACTAGCAACTTTTTCCAAAGACATGTGTCACTGTATTGGGTGCACCACTGCACTTGCAAAGAATATGGGTATAACAGCTATACGAACGGCGCACTGGGTTGCAATCCTATACCCAATATTGTGTAGTTGTTCCATGCAAGCAACTATAGTAAACGCAGACTGTGTAAAGCAATTTGCTTATGGGGACACGTCCTATCACATCAGTGTAGAACAATTAGGGTTTTATTTTGGTTTTTAAATACCCTCCAGGGTAAGCAGTCGGACCCTAAAGTAGATATACTTTTTGTATTATCTGCTTTGCAAACGAGGGCATGGTTTTAGTGCTGAAAAAAAAGTCCAATAAATGTAGGTCAGGTGAATATTATCACACTATCATATTTAGTAATGATTTTCTAACTGGGACGACTATCAGAGGGCAAACTTGAATAGTCAAGACACTATTGGGTTTGAGGGTTGTAATTGGATAACTGCCCTTTCTTGTCCGAAGGATAAGGATTTGCTTCACGTTAGTTAACAGGAGAATGGGAAATCAAGTCTTTTAAACATGGGAGTGATCATTTGTATAGCCTTTTATCTTATGGGCTGATACCTTCAGAGTATCAACACATCTGCTGCCACTGTCCAGCTGCCCCCTCCTAACAGAACACTGTGCTGGCACTTAGCCGGTGCCACCAGTGTGGCAGGAATAACAACAATCAAGAAATATTGGGATATTTTCGCAGAGGGCGAAAGTGAAAACAATACCAGCTTATATGTCCTAATGTTATCGCGGAAGCGGGCGCATGCTTTTTTTCTGTTTATTACTTCTCTTTAGTAATGGCGGCACCCGTGCTTTAGCTTAAACATCTTAAGCTAAAGTCGGGTGCCGAGATTGCTTCAAAAGTAAAGAATTTTCTATTTCTTTACTTTTGAAGCAATCTCGGCACCCGATTTTAGCTTAAGATGTTTAAGCTGAAGCACGGGTGCCGCCATTAGTACAAAGAAGTAATAAACAGAAAGAAAGCATGCGCCCGCTTCGAGAAATTACTGCCATGTGCCACCAACGTGAAAAAAACTAAAATAATTAGAATTCATGTGAGCAGCCGCACGCGCACCTCCCAGCCCGGACTCCCCACGAGGAAAGGCCGGGGTGTGTTGTGGAAAGCGGCATATGGGATGCTAAGAGCGGAGCACTTGCTTTACCCGTTCCTGTTTTGATTGAGAAGTGAATGACGTGTGTGTTTGCAAAAGCTGAATGAAAAAAATTGCAGGAAGTGTTGTGTTTATATTAGGTGCAAAACGGTTGTGACTAACGATGACGTTGAGGAAAGGCGCTTACTGCAAAGAACAGCTCAATGGCCTCGAGACGCGCTCTGTGGTGGGGAAGGGGTAGGGTCATGCGCTCTTCTGGAGAGCAAGCGAGAGGAAAGCCATATGGCGGCTGTGTGCGCGTTCACATGTGCGTAACAGCAAGCCTTAGGCCACAAGCAAAAGCATGTGGTCAGATTTCTAAAGTCCCCACTCACTAAATGTCTCGCCAGACCGGCACATACGCTGGCTCTAGCGAGACCTAAAAAGACAGTACTCTGCCAGCATTGATTAATCAGAACGTCTCTGGAGAAGGGAATACAACAATGGGGACAAAATCAACTCTATATCGAAACAAAAATTGTATCATAAAGCCATCCGCACCACACGCGCCGCTTTCTACGCAGACAAAATCAACTCGAGTCCTAACCCTGCCAAAATAGTTTTCAAACTGGTTCAAGAACTGCAGAGCAGCAGGTCTCCTTCCTCCAGCATCTCGTCCGCGCAACAATGTGAGGACCTCGCCACGTACTTTGTAGAGAAAGTTCAAAATATCTACAGATCTTTCCCTCAGCACCCCCTAATCCTACCAACCTCACCAATCCCACCTCTAATTGTACCATCTTGACTCACATCCCAGAAATTTCTTATGACGACCTCACTAAACTGTGCAGCAGGAGAGTTAAATCAGGCTCCCCCGCATATCCCATGAGCCCTACTCAATTCTTGAACTCACTCAATTTCTTTCTGCCTTCCCTAGCCGCCATACTGAATCTTTCCTTCTCCTCAGCTAGTGTCCCGACAGCCTGGAAACAAGCTTGGGTCTCACCCATCATGAAGAAACCCACTCTAGATCCATCTAAACCGGAACATTTCCGACCCATCTCTCTGCTCCCATGGTAGTCCAAACTTGCAGAGGTCCATGTAAATAGCGTCCTGTCCCAACACATGGACCAAAATAACATCCTGGACCCATCTCAAAATGGGTTCAGACCGGGCCACAGCACGGAGTCCGCCCTCCTGGCTACATCCGAACATCTCTGGACGATTTTAGCTTCCGGTCAGAGTGCTGCGCTCATTCTCCTCGATCTCAGTGCAGCCTTTGACACGGTATCCCACGACATCCTTCTTAATCGTCTGGAGACGGTTGCAGTTTCCGGCCATGCTCTGACATGGTTCTGCTCCTTCCTCAAGGACAGATCCTTCCGGGTGTCAGCTCCTCCATTCTTATCCAATCCCCATCCCATCGCACGGGGAGTTCCACAGGGCTCTGCACTGAGCCCTTCCCTCTTCAACCTTTACGTGCAGCCGCTTGCAGCAGTGGCCAAAGAGTGGGGCCTGACACTGGTGTCGTTCGCCACAACACACAGCTGGCCATCACTCTCACGGAAGGCCCTTCCATCTTGGCCCCTAGATTCAGGGATGGACTTGCGGCAGTGGCCCAATGGATGACGGATAACTACCTACAGCTCAACGCTGGAAAAACGGAAGTGCTGCTCCTTGGTAAAAACACCAGCCACTGGAATGAGCACTGGTGGCCTTCATCCCTAGGCTTCATTCCTCCTCCCAAATCCCTAGTAAAAAATCTAGGAGTCTGGATGGATGCCTCACTTAGCTATCAGACCCACACCAAGAAAGTGGCTGCCACCTGTGTTGGCTTGCTGAGGAGTCTCAGCCCCATACTTGGCTTTTTCGACGCTAAGGTCGGCCAACTTATCATCCAAGCGACAATCCTCTCTCGCTTGGACTACGCCAATGTTCTCCTCCTGGGCGCCAACAAAGGAGAAATAGCACGACTGCAACGCTTGCACAACGCGGCGGCAAGAGCCTTAGTCGGCCTTCCCCGCAGATGCTCGGTTAGAGCCACTATTCGCAAACTGCACTGGCTACCAGTCGACTCCAGAATCCAGTTCATAACCCTCATTATGACCTTCAAAATCCTTAAACTTGGAAGCCCTATACTGCTACGACCTCTCCTCACTCCTTATATTCCACGACGCGATCTGCGATCCTCAAGCCAGCACTTTCTGAGCGTTCCCCGCACAAAGCTTTGCCGCATTGGCGGCCGCTCCTTTAGGGTTTTGGGAGCCAAGCTTTGGAACGCGCTGCCTCTAAACATCCGCTCCCTAGAAAGCCTTCCCACCTTCCGTAAGGCCATTAAGACTCACCTGTTCCCCTCTCTCTAGTCCACCTCTTTCCCTCACTTCCTAGCACAGGCTGGGGTCTGTGGCTTTCTCTAGCGCTGGGACGCCTCTTCGCTGGGGCAGCTGTTTGCGCTTTACCAAAACCATAGAATAGAATAGATACACCATGGGCACTGACAGTAGTCTGGTGCCTCGACTGAGGGCACTGTTAGCCTACACCTCCCAGTCACTTAATAGGTCCTGACCCTGCTCTATCAGGGAAAGGCCTATGTCTCTGCACACACGCTAGATTAGTGTGACACCTGGGTCAAAAAAAGTCAGGATACCAATTTCACTTGCAGTCAGGTACTTACAGCAGATGTACATGCCTGTTTACCATTTAGGGGACATTCCCTTCCCAGAACATGCACAACACAAAACTGTTCTTGTTCTCAACATATCCAACAAGCATTTGCAATGCAGTAGGTCTCGCTTTTTGAGAGTTCTAGCTATGGCGTAGTAAATAACAATGGGGCATATTAGCAAGAACCTCGTTAAAATTATTACCGTTTTAGCGGCAGGAAACTGCCGCTAAAACTGCGATAATGGGCTTGCTAATATGCGTTATAGAAATCCAATAGAAGCCCAGGTTAGATGTGCAGGACATCTAACCTGGGCTTCTATTGGAATTCTATAACGGCTATTAGCAAGCCCATTATCGCCGTTTTAGTGGCAGTTTCCTGCCGCTAAAACGGCGATAATTTTAACGAGGTTCTTGCTAATATGCCCCAATGTGTTTTACCTTGCATGTTTCCCTAGAATTGGCAATGGCAGTAAGTTTGGGTCCCAAGTAACAAACATTTCAAAATTTGCAAACATTCGTGACAAGAATTTTCAATTCTATTAAGGACAAGGAGGCGAGGATTATGCTTTCTCATTTCTTTAATGAAATGCTCAGCAGCCAATAAAAACAACCAAAAAACTACATTTCCCATGAACACCAGGGAGTAACCATAGATGGTAGCGTATAAAAGGTCCCAACATTAGTCTGTCTTCCTCTTTCTTTGTGGAAATATGTCCAAATTAAAGTAAAATCCCAAATACAACAGGAACAACAATTCCAAACAAGCCGCCGTCATCCACAGAATCCGGAAGTAGGCAGCCGAAGAACCATGGGTCCAGACGACAGGAGGAGAACCAGATCCCGGCAAGGCAGGAAAGACATCACTTCTGGTCTGAGCCTGAAACAAGAGACAGAGCCATAATATCCAAACCAATAAGACTGTCAAGAGTCATCCAGGGAGGGAACAGGGAGAGAAATATTTGCAAAATGCATGTATACAGTCATAATACATGAGCATACAAATATGGAAAAACCTGGGTGGGATAATCCTCGCCTCCTTGTCCTTAATAGAATTGAAAATTCTTGTCACGAATGTTTGCAAATTTTGAATTCTATGTCAGGACAGGAGGCTCCGATTATGCTTTTTTAAAGCTGATCCACCACCACAGAAGCAACACAATCAATCGGTTTGTAATAAAACGTTTTAAATACAGAATCAGATGACCAATCTGCAGCTTTCATTATGTCAAACAAAGTAACACCCATGGAGAAGGCTTTGGACGCCATAGCCCCACGTGCAGAGTGTGCGCCAAACACAGAAACATCAATACCTGCTTCAGACATAAGCCCCCGCACCCAGCGCGCCAAAGTAGCTGGAGTGACAGGGCGAAAAGGCTTTTGCAAAGCAATCAGCAATTGACCCTGCATGTCAGATCGCAAAGAAGCGGTACTCACCTCGTAATCCTTTAGGCATTGCACAACGCAAAGGTTGGGATGAGAGGGAAAAGAAGGATAAAATATAGAAGGCGTATTAGATTTTGTACGCCTAGAAAGACGAAAAGAAACCCCCTCAGGAGTAAAACTACGACCAGCAAGATCCAAAGCGTGGACATCTGAAACACGCTTACAGGAAACCAAACACAGTAACATAGTTAATTTCGCAAACAACTGCTTGCAGGAAAGCAAAGAGTTCGAAGGCCAGGCCTCCAAAAAACGGAGAACAATCGAAACGTCCCACAATGTAACATACTTTGGAGTGGGAGGTTTCGCAAAACGAATCCCCTTAAGGACCCTGGAAACAAAAGGATGTTCACCTGCAGGTTTCCCATCTATGTGAGCATGTCCTGCCGAAATAGCTGAGCGGAAGCCATTGATAGTTGAGTAAGCCAGCCCCGAGGTGGCTAAAGATGCCAAAAAGTTAACAATCATACTGACATCTGCTGAAACGGGATTAACTTGCTGTTGATCACACCAATCGCACCATCGCTTCCAAGACCCCTTGTATCGCTTGTGAGTATTGGGGGCCCATGCCTCACGAAGGTACTTGGAAGCGTCGCTTGAAATGCCTGGGATCGCCCAACGATCCCCGAGATCTTCCACGCGAGCAGGTGTAGGGAGCCCGAGGTGATCAGGGGATGAGGATCTCCGAGAGGATCCAACAAGAGATTCCACAACGGGGGAAGGAGAAACGGCGGATCGGAGCACATTTCCAGAAGCACCGGAAACCAAGCTTGAGCCCTCCAGAGAGGGGCAATCAGAATCAGATCCGTCTGGAAACGTTTGGAGTAAGCCAAGACCCTGGGAATCATCAGAAACGGAGGAAAAGCATAACAAAGGGTCGATGGCCACTGTTGGAGAAAAGCATCCGTGGCCAGAGCCTGAGGGTCCGGTCTCCAACTGTAAAAGCGCGGGAGTTGGGCATTGAGGCGAGAGGCAAACAGATCCAGTTGACAAGGACCCCAATGCCTTTGGAGAGCACAGAAGACTCGAGGGTGAAGCCTCCAATCGCTGTAATCCCAGAGATGTCTGGAGTGCCAGTCCGCTATTTGATTGTGGCATCCCGGAAGATACTCCGCAATAACAGTGATCTTCTTCTGCAGACAAAAATGCCAGAAATCCTTGGCGATCTCCGCCAAGATTTTGGACCTGGTCCCGCCCAGTTTGTTCACGTAGCGGACTGCCGACACATTGTCCATCCGGAGAAGGACACAACTCGGTTGCAGGGGAGAGAAACACTTGATCGCAAAGGAACCCGCCAGGAGTTCCAGACAGTTGATATGCAGAGTCAATTCCTGAGGTGACCAACGACCCCCGGTCGAGACAGACCCGCAGCGGGCTCCCCAACCCCACCGGCTGGCATCGGACTCTATCACTAGATCCGGGGACGTCCCGAAGAGGGCTCGACCATTCCAGGCCTCCATGTGGTCCAACCACCACTGCATTTCCCAACGGACCTCCTCCGTAAGAGGGATCTGGTCTGAGTATCCAAGACCCTTCCGGAGATGCAGAATTTTCAGGCGTTGCATTGCCCTGTAATGCAGAGGGCCCGGAAAGATCGCTTGAATAGATGACGCTAGAAGACCCACTACTCTCGCCAACGACCTCAACGACACAGTCGGTCTGGAAATAACAGATGTCAACTCTCTCTTGATGTAACGCATCTTTTGCTTGGGTAAGAGAAGTTGACAAGCCACCGAATCTATCTGGAAGCCCAGGAAGTCTATAGACTGGGAAGGAACCAAAACCGACTTCTGAACATTGATCAGAAAGCCCAGAGATTGTAACAGATCGACGGACCATTCCAGATGACGCAGAAGTCGAAGAGGACAATCCGCCATCAGGAGAATATCGTCTAGATAAATTATCAACCGCACACCCCGAGAACGAAGATGTTCTACTACTGGTCTCAACAGTTTCGTGAAACACCACGGTGCCGACGACAGACCGAAGGGGAGAACCTGATACTCGTACCAAACCCCTTGCCACAGAAACTGAAGAAAACGGCGATGAGGTTGAAAAATTGGAATCGAGAGGTATGCATCCTTGAGATCCAGACGGACCATCCAGTCCCCCTCTCGTAAGAGATCTCTCAAAAGATGGATGCCCTCCATCTTGAAATGACGGTAGACTACCACCCCGTTGAAGTCTTTCAGATTGAGAACAAGGCGAGAGCCGCCTCCTTTCTTCTCGACCAGAAAGACAGAACTGGCAAACCCCAAGGGATGACGAGTCGTGGGAACAATCGCCCCTTTCTTGAGGAGGGTGGCTATTTCCTCTGAGAGACACGCCTGGTCTCTCAGAGGAAAATGCAAATAAGGGGGAGGACGAGTTTGATGCACTGGCTGATAAAACTCTATTCTGAACCCTTGAACAGTTTGCAGAACCCATGCATCGCTTGAGATCATGCGCCAATTGTGCAGGAAAAATTGAATGCGACCCCCCAACATCACATCGCATGCATTTATTAGGCTCACCTGTAGAGGAGGCATCATGGTATTGTCCTTGTTGACCACCAGATCGGCCTTTTCCATACTGGCCTTTTCCTTTTCTCGAAGGATAAAAGTTGGCTCGGGTGGAGTAGCCGGAATCATAGGAACCTCTCTGCTGAGAGGAATTTCCCCTCTGGGACTGGTTCGCAGAGCCTCGGCCGAACGAGCGTCCCCTTCCACGTCCGGCCTTAGCAAAAACCGGGCGCATGGCCCGTCTCAAAGAGGCCTGCGCCTTGTCAATTCCGCTAAACGTTGACACAAAACGAGTGAGTTCCTTCAGGAACGGTTGGCCGAACAAAAGTCCTTGAGCCTCAGGGCCAGATTCAGACGTTGCCAATTCCGAAAGTTTCGGATCCAACTTTAAGAGTATGGACCTGCGACGTTCAGTCGACATTGCGCAATTTGCATTGCCTAGATAGCAAATCGCCCGCTGGGCCCATTCAATCAATTCCTTGGGATTCACCAGAGCCGAAGCCTCGTCAGCCTTATAACCAAGGTCCAAGAGTTTGGTGAGAGGAGCCAGCAAGTCGAGCATCTTGTCCTGACAGGACTTCCAAGATCTGTCCAAACCTTTCTTAGGGTCTTTCGCGTACTTTTTTAAGTACGTGACCATCATGGGGTCAACCTCTGGGGTGTCGGCCAGATGGTCCGCCAAGTCCAGTCTCGGGCACTCGGAGCGCAACCGTGCCCGAACTGAGGCCTCAAAAGGCTGGCGAATGTGGGATTCTATATAAGCCGCCACAGCAGGTGAAGGCGTCCACGATGAAGAGTTCGGGTGGACAATGTCCGCCGGCTCGAAATTAAGGACTGAAGGACGCTCAGGGGCGTCTACAAAGTGTTCTTTACAGACCCTCTTCCGAGGGGGCGGTGAAGCATGGTCAGAAGAAGCGGAAGAGTGGGCATTATCCGACTCCGACTCTTGAGGAGCTGAAGAAGCGGAAGGAGTTGCCGCCAAACTCTTCGCAAGGCGCTGAAAGTCCGCCTTATGAGGATTTACCGGCGACTTAGCCGATTTCTTGGCAGCAGGCAACCAACCCTGCTGTTGGGCGTACAGATTCAGGTGACGCTACAGGGGGTTAATTGCACGCACCAGTGCCTTGTTAACAGACTGTTGGACCCCCTTGTCCAACTGCTCCACCAAATTCTGCTCCAAGGAGTCTTCCTCCTCGCCATCGTAGTAGTAGTCGTTGTCAGCGTCATAATATTCAGCCATTCTACCAGGTAGAAAAGTAAATGCCCACAAGACGACTAAAGTTCAGAGTGTCAAAACACCAGTCAAGGGGGAGTGCGTAAACCCCAAAGCAGGCTTTGAATGAAACAGGAACCGGGTCCGGACTTCAAGAAAACAATTCAAGCGTGGAGGGAGCCAAAGCCTGCACAACACCAACACTCTAGGCAGAGCCTATGCCACAATGTTGCAACCGCAGTCCTCAAGAAACCACGGTGTCTGACGGGGTTAAAGTTTGTAGACAGGTCGTGGGCAGTACGCCAAAGACGTCCTCACTCAACCAGTTCTGAGGAGAAACCCTGAAACCGGAAATAGGACAGTGCGCACGCGCGACTGTCACCTGTCACCAAACACCGTCTCGAGAGCGCTCGCGCTCCCCCAAGGAAACGGAAACCCCTGCTCCCACTCCACAAGAGGACAAGAGCGCGAGATAGCGCACGGAACAACGGAGGTGACCACACGCTCCAAACGGAAGGAAAAGCCGAAGAACAGCTGAAAAAACCACGTAAGTAACACGGAGACAAAGCCCCAAACACGTGAACTTCAAATGCGCAAAGCACAACAGGTAAGAAAAGCAACAAAGTCAACAGAGTAACAATATGCTTAGAAGAGAAAAATATGCACTTAACTGGCTGCGGAGTAGCAAAGAAAGAGGAAGACAGACTAATGTTGGGACCTTTTATACGCTACCATCTATGGTTACTCCCTGGTGTTCATGGGAAATGTAGTTTTTTGGTTGTTTTTATTGGCTGCTGAGCATTTCATTAAAGAAATGAGAAAGCATAATCGGAGCCTCCTGTCCTGACATAGAATTGTGCATACAACACATGCAAACAGCATTTTTTGAAAGCTTGTGTTCACATGCTTTGGCACAAAGGTAGACCTGTTGGGTTGGCAATATTGGTTCAAATCTGTCTAAGGGATAGGTGATCTAGGGTTGGAAGCAGTGGTGACGACCGGTGGTTGGGGTTTTGTAGGTCAGCATCGAGGACAAGGAAGGGGGCGTGGCTTGGACGCCAGAGGGAATGGTGGCGCGTCCGATCCCCGCATTAATCCTGATAAGAGGTGCGGCGACACCCGCGACAGTCCTAATTTGCAGACCGGAGGCAGGGGGAATCAAAGGGGCACCCTTGAGGCCATTTACGGGACCATCCGCGAGAACACCGGCAAAGAAAGAAAGATAAGGGGCCGGCGCACAAAGGAACCTAAGATGGCAGACGCCGCTGGTGCCGGGAGCTACTGAGGAACGCTCTCGGACGGGAGACGCATCCCCGGGAGCCGTGCAGGCGGAGGAGCACGCCGGATCACCGAGAGAGGCCAGGCGTAGCTGCGGTGAGTCCCGAGACCCCTGATTGGGACGTCCACTGACCGCTGGCTCGGACCGAGCTGAGGTCCCCTCAACAAGATGGCGGCGGGACATGTAGAGAAGGAACCGCGGCGTAACTGAGGCCGCCGCCCCGCGGACCCCACACCCCAATGCGGGGTGAGTGAACACCCGGGACGCCACCTGTTGTGACGAGTGATACACTGAGGGGCTGCTCTCTGAGGGCGGGAGACCGGTGTACAGCGAAGCACTTGGACCGGAGCAGTGGCGAAGGGGGACTGAGCACCTCGCCACTGAGGAGCGCCCTGCAGCTGCCGCCCGTGAGCCTGCGGGTGGAGGGCTCGCCCGCTGTTGCTAAAATCCGCGGGGATGCCCGCGAGAGCCCACCTCCACAAGACGGCCAGTGATCTCCCCTGACGGGGGAGGAGTGCACCCACAGCACGACGGGGCCGGTGCGAGCAAAGCCCTAAGAAGAAAGGAGCAGTGGAATCGGAGCACCCGCGGCTGACCTGAATGGTTTAGCGGACCCGGCGGCGCAGAAGGAACCGCCGAGCAGGGAGGGGTGATGCGGCAACCGTCTGCAGTGGGACTCCCAGCCTGACCATAAAGTGCGGAGCGGTTAGCGGAGCTTGAAAGAAGAGCGGCCCCAGACGAGTCCTGCGCCACTGTTGGTGAGGTGGGGGATACATTTTCGGCCTCCGACTGCGACTGGGGGGGCCCCGGACGCACTCCAAGGAATTAAGGGATGCGGCGAGACTGAGAGGGGGCGACGGAAGTGTGATTACCTTGTCGGAGGCAGCGCAAAGTGATTGGGTGAAGCCCAGAAACCCGTACAACACCCAGGCCTATGGGCGACCTCGGCTCAAGATGAGTGCTACAGGGGGGCACTGAGATAGTAAGGAAGGCAGCTGATGAGCAGGGGGAGACGGCAAGCCTGCCTGACAAGACAACCCCTGCAGGGAGCAGGACCCTGACCGCGGATAGGAAAGGAGGTACACCCTGAGATCCTTCCCCATCGCTGACGGACACAGCGGGAGCCCCCCAGGATATACGACTGAGAACATCGAGCCTAGAGAAGCTACACGAAGATCAGAGGTGGCCCGGGAGGACGCCCTGCGGCTGATGTAACGCAAAGACGCGTGGAAGAGGTGGGCTAACGGTAGAGGGAGGCCGCGGATTCCTGCCTGCTGACAGGACCGAGACTGACTCTGCCCGTGGCCAGACGGATGGTGAGCTGTGAAACCGACGGAAACAGCTGCCGCGGGCCCACGATCTGAAGAGGGCCACGGAGACTTCCCGCGAGCTGCACAGCACGCTAAGGTCACTGGTGCGAAGGGCGAATTGGCACCATGGTAAAAAACAAGGGGAAAATGGAGGGAGCTGCGACCTCTGAGATACCAGAGGGAGGTCCTGCGGGCCTTCGGACCTGCAGCAACTTCAAATCCGCATACTGGAGGCTATTGCGGCAACGAGAGACACTTTGCAACAAGATATTGCGCAGGTGGCGTCGGGACTGGACCTCCTGAGAGCTGACCACGACAAACTCAAAGAAAGGGTCAAGGACGCCGAAGATACCCTACGTGAGTTGACCCCAGCCCACAAAACTATGGAGGGGAGGCTAGCGGACGCTCTGGACAGAATACAAATGCTGGAGAGGAGGGCCGAGGATGCCGAAAACAGGATTCGATGCAGTAACGTCCGAATAGTGGGCCTTCCGGAATAAACAGATGGGGACGATATGGTCGAGTTTCTGGACAACTGGCTCAAGACCACGGTGGCGCCGGAAGGCCTCTCGCCATTCTTCACACTGGAAGGAGCCCATCGCGTTCCGACTAGGCCGCCCAGGCCGGGCCAGCCCCCAAGGCCGGTCATAGCCAAACTAGCTGCACTACAAGGACAGGGACCTACTGCTCCAAAGGGCCCGCGATACGGGGCCATTTCAGATAGCGAGCAGCAGAGTGACACTATTCCCTGATTACACCTTTGAGACGCAGCGAATGCGAGCCTCCTTCTTGACCATTAAACGTGAGCTACGAACTGAGGGCATTCAGTACTCCCTGCTCTTCCCGGCTAAGCTCCGGGTGGTGCTGGACGACAAGACACACTTCTTCCCCACGTCGGCGGATGCATGGGCATGGTGGGAGACGTACAAGGCGGGCACAGATGGTGCCAGATTCCGAGAGGAGAAAGAGCGCGCCACGACACAGATACAGAAATCACAGAGGCTACGCCGACGACGGCAAGGCTCTTGGAAACCGTTGGCTTCTCAGACAGATGTGGAGTGGAAGGCCGCGCTAAAGGCAGTGGAGTCGCTATCGAGATCGGATATCTCCCCATCAAAACAGGGCACGGACTCGGAGGACCACGCCACGGGATCGGAGACGGACCAATCAGAAATACACAGCACCAAAGGCCCGCTGGTGACGCCGCAAATGTCAGAAGAGATCCTGAACATTTGACATGGAGATGACAGGTAGTGGACATTACTGAAGATCGGAGCATTCACGAACTGAAAGGTACTGCAGACGGGGGTCATGAACCGGGATGTAAGACCGCTGCTAAACATGGGAGTACACCTGGAACGTGCGGGGGCTGCATACAATGACAAGAAGACACAAGGTACACGCCTATCTGGTCCGCAGGGGGTGCATATAGCGCTACTGCAAGAGACACATCTCACAAAACCGGAGGGGATACCACTGCAGAGAAAATGGAGGGGTCAGGTATTTAACACCACTTACTCAGCATTAGCTAGAGGTGCTCTGATATGGATAAGGGCGGGCACCCCTTTTCAGGCGACAAGGCACATAATAGACCCTGAGGGTAGGTATGTGGCAGTGGAGGGCAGACTTCGGGGCAGGGACATAGTACTGTGTAGTATATATGCACCAAACACTGAACAGCTGACCTTCTTAACGAGACTGTCAGGGACACTTGCACACTTTTTAGCGGGCCCTGTCCTGATCGGGGGAGATTTTAATTCAGTAGCGGACACTACACTAGATAGATCCCATCCACCACTGAGGGACTCCCCCCGTACACCGCCTCACGAAGGGTAGACTGGATGGCAAGAGAGATGGGGCTTGACGGATGCTTGGCGCACACATCACCCGACTGAGCGAGACTACTCGTACTTCTCTAGCCTGCATGACCTCCACGTCCGGATTGATGCAATACTGTGCTCTCAGGTCGTAATGCCGACTGTAACATGGACCGAGTACCTCACCAGAACAATCTCGGATCATAACCCCATGTTGGTCAATTTAGACTGGGTAGCTGAGGTGTCGCGCGTCCCGACTTGGAAGCTGCGGCCTGAGACACTGGACGATCCATTGTTTCACGCGGCGATGGAGGAGGGGATAACCCAGTACTTCACTGAAATTGAGGGACCCACGGCCTCTAGAGTGATGGAATGGAACGCCTTTAAGGTAGTAGTTAGGGGTCAGTGCATAGGGAAACACGTAGGCATGCAGAAGGTATTACTAGAGGATTTGCATAAGGTAGACTCCAAGCTGCGAGAAGCAGAGAAGGCGCGACCGGGCCACCCCGAGCTCCAGGAGGAGGTCAACCTGGCTAGAGAGGCAGTAGCAGTAGAAGTGGAGCGCCTCCACAGCTTTGATCACAGAGCTTACACGCTCCGGGCCCATGTTGAGGGGGACAAGGCTGGGATGCTACTAGCATGGCTAGCTAACCCCACTAAACGATGCTCCCCGATACTGGCCATTGAGGGAGAAGGGGGCCACATAAATTACTCCCAGACGGAGATACTGAACAGCTTTCAAGGATATTATGAGGGCCTCTAAAGGAGCGCATTAGTGGGGCAAGAGAATGACATTAACATTTTTCTTGAGGACCTACAGTTACCACAACTGGACCAGGAACAGGCAGACGACTTGGGTAGAGACATCGAATTGGGAGAGATCAGGGGAGCGGTTAAACGGATGGCCCGCAACAAAACACCAGGATTAGATGGGTTGCCCATAGAATTCTACAGCAAATACCTGGACTTGCGAGCACAGCGACTCCAAACGGTATATAACGAAGCCAGGATAGCTGGCTGCCTGCCCCATTCTATGCGCGAGGCACTGGTGATCCCGCTGCTAAAGCCTGGGAGGGTAAGCAGCAGCCCGGCCTCCTATAGGCCGCTGTCCATGCTAACCACAGACTACAAAATATTAAGTGCCATACTGGCAGCGAGGCTCCTACCGCACATGCCCGACCTGGTCCACACAGACCAGTCTGGTTTTATCCCTGCGCGTAACACGACGATAAATATTAGGAGACTCACACGACTGGTGGAAAGCCCATATACAGAAGCCCAGACGCCCCTAGTCCTTTCGATAGACATTGAGAAAGCATTTGATAGTCTGGAGTGGGAGTACCTATACAGAGCCATGGAACGCTTTGGCCTGGGGGATGGCTATATCAGGTGGACGCGAGTCCTGTATACAGCGGCAGTGGCAAGAGTGCGGATAGGACCCTTCCTTTCACACCAATATCCGGTGTAGCGGGGTACCCGACAGGGTTGCTCCCTATCCCCCCTGTTATTCGCCCTGGCGATTGAACCCCTCGCGGCCGAGGCCCGGATGGGTAAACATTTTAAGGGCATAGATAGTAGAGAAGGTCAACAATTCATCTCCTTGTATGCGGATGACCTACTGTTATTTCTAGAAGACGGGTCAAAGGCGCTGGAGGGGGCGGAGAGACTACTAGAGCGATTCAGAGAACTCTCGGGACTGAAAGTCAATTGGTCTAAGACTTGCTTGTTTCCTCTGATACGTGACATAGCACGGCCCGACCACCGACCCTTGCTTAACTGGGAGCCCACCTGTCTGAAATACCTAGGGGTGTACGTGTACCACACGGCTGCAGACATGCTGGAAGGTAACGTGGGCCGATGCATCCGGGCGCTGAAGGGAAGTATGGCCTTTTGGGCCACGCTCCCGCTCTCAGTCACTGGGCGCATTTCTTTATTGAAAATGATCGCCCTGCCGCGGCTTCTGTATTATTTTCGCACCCTCCCCATCTGGATACCTAGATCCTTCTTTCGCCAACTGAAGTCTCAGCTGACCACCTTCCTATGGGGCTCGGCAGATGCAGAGTGGTGCTGACGACGCTCACCCGCCAGAAGGATGAGGGCGGACTGGCGGTCCCCGATTTTGAGCTTTACTACTTTGCTGCTCAACTGCAGATTTTTACGCAGGAGGTGGCGAGAGTATACCGAGGTCCGGAGAATGAGAGAAATGGGGGTACACCACGACATGTCCTGGCCTATATCACCATGCAACAAAGATCGCCCTTCGGGATCTGACACTCGAAGAACAAACGTTCAGGCTATGTTGGAACCGTTCTCAACGCCGCGCGGGGTGCAACACCCATATGCTTCAGAGATACCCCCGGGGATGGTGACTGCGCTCCCTCATGGTGGCGATTGGTCGCAGTTGCAGGTCTGGGAGGACGCAGGAATACAAGTTATTGGAGACCTATACGAGGACGGAGCGCTTCTCCAGTATCAGGAGCTGCAGGAGCGGTTTGAGCTACCAAGAGGGGGGTAGCTTCTACATGCTGCGAGCCATACAGGCGCACTGTAAGGGGGGAATCGGGGAACCAACGACGACCATGGCCTGTCAGTACACCATTATGGTGGCCGGGACTTGCAAAGCTGTAACATGCCTATACTCCAGAATGCTCCGGCAAAACCTGCCGCCACTAACGGCCAAATGGGAAACGGACCTTAACAGAGAGATCCCTGAGACGACTTGGGCCCGGTTAGTGCGACGAGCTCGGAATAGTGCGAGAAATGCGCGTTTTCAACAGATCCACTTTTACATGCTGCATAGGGCTTATATGACCCCTGGCAAAATCAAGAAGTATTTCGGTGTGGCCGAGGCGGCATGCCCACGATGTGCTTCGGAGGGAGCGGAGCTGGAACATATGCTATGTTCATGCCCTGACCTTCGGGAATACAGGCGAGTGATTGGCGATACATTAAACGAAGTGCAGACAGAACACTGCAATTCGATATGGCGGTATGCATACTACACTGGTTCCCGC
This sequence comes from Lissotriton vulgaris, assembly GCF_964263255.1. Taxonomy (NCBI): domain Eukaryota; kingdom Metazoa; phylum Chordata; class Amphibia; order Caudata; family Salamandridae; genus Lissotriton; species Lissotriton vulgaris. The sequence continues at coordinate 577,227,179 of NC_141697.1, forward strand.
ACACACCCAAAAACAAAACCACAAGCAAGTTTATAGACATGGGCCTGATCATAGCTAAAAGAGAGATTACACGACATTGGAAGGCGAGAGTGGGTCCCACACACAGGCGATGGCTCAATGAGTTCCTGAGGCGGGCAGCTTGTGACAACACACACCGATACCGGTAGGGCACTGGACACGGCGGCGGCTTGGGAGGCATTAGTTCAAACCCTAAGAGATAGCACACTGCAGGAGGACGAGGAGGCCCTGGACCTGAACGGGGACAGCTCCCAGGACACACCGGGTACATCACACACCTAGGTAGGCACAGACTCCTGATTGTACCCATAGATTAGAACGTAGCGAGTCCTTCTGAGTGGGTGGTGGGAATTTGGGAGGGGGGAGGGTTGGGTTGTTGTGAACAGTTAATTGACGTTGGAAGGCCTAACAATGGGGAGAAAGAGAAAAGCAGATACGAACACTTCCAAGCGAAGGGATTACACCTGCTAAACTTATCCAGGCCGCTGGCATTCTTCTACTTATCGCCGCCCGACCTCCGGGTTGTGGGCTTACATGCTGTGTACAGAGCTGATTGAAGAAAAGTGCACGGAAGAGCAGAGCTGTAATATATATGTGGCAATACTTTTGTACTATACGTCTGCAATAAAAATTATTTTAAAAAAAGAAAATCGAGGACAGGGAAGAGGGAGCCTCGAGTGAGGTGTTAGTGTGATGGTACAGAGTATGTGTTTGGGCTTGTGCTTCATCTTAAGTGCATGTGTTCAGTGCCAGGCCTCAGTGCGCATATACCATGAATGAGAGCACATAGTGAGTCTGTGCCACAGATTACTTCGATAATGCGAGTGCTTTAACATGGTCACTCCAAAACAAAGAATACCACAGATCTAACTGCAGTGTTAAAAATTGACGACAATAGATCTCGCCAAGTGAGCAACGCATGCGATGCGTCGCTAGGCGAGACCTCAATACCAGTGTCATGACCTTTGGACCCCAGTTACTCAGTGGGGGAAAAGGCAAACCACAGCTAGATTTCTTGGTCCATGAGAGTTGTTAAAATGTTCAACTAACTGTGGTCTGACGTATTTGACTGCAATGTTGTAGATTCCTTGTCTTCTGTCTGGTTTGCCCCACGTATGCCAAAGCACATGGACATTTGAACGAATAGATTACATCCTTAGTGTTGCAATTGAAATGTCCGTTCAAGACAAACTTCCTGTTGTTGTATACAAACTCTTTAGTCCAATACGAATGTGCATGCTTTGCAGAGTCTACAATTAAAGTTTCCCTGAATGAGGGGGTAACCTCCATTGTGTTTGTATTGTTGGTTGTTCCATGCTGGGTAGCGGAGAGCTTACCACATAGTCTCTTACATTCTTACATCATTTGAATGCAAACAAGGGTTTGCTTGCTGTCCCAGCCCCAACCTGTACCAGATTCCAATGTCTGTCAGCTACTACAGGTACTATGGGTACACAGACCAACCTGTCCTTGTCCTCTGCTGTTTGCTGATTAGGTGTTAATAAGTGGTCCCTGGTTCAATACCATAGGTTTTTTCTGGCACCATTCAGCAGTGCTTTGAGTACCCACGATCATGTAGCCTGTTGATCAGTATCTCAGATTCTTCAAAACCCTTAGGAATTGGCCATAGGGCAAGTTATCCTGTAGACTCCCAGGACGATGGCTAGTGTATCTCAGAAATGTGTTACGTTCATTTAGTTTACTGAAAAATGTTGTATGTAATTTACCATCCCTGACTTTTAAAGTGATGTCTAGGAGATGTATATTGGTGTTGCTTGAGTAATGGTAAACTGAATATCAGTTGCTTTACTATTAAGCCATTCCTTAAGGCTTCCAACTTGATGGCGTCACCTATCCATATTAATAAAACATAGCCTATATATCTTCATTAGAAAAAATAGTTTTTCGTTGCCATTTAACAGAGACACAAGAGTGAGTTTATCTCCCCAGGGAACATTTGTTGCCAAGTCAGACATTGGTTACATCTTTATATCATTTTGGTCTTCTTTTGTAGGCAATCTGTTGAAGCCTTTTTGAACTGAGACTCTTGAGGCGGAAAGCCGGGAGTCAGGGACGGAACTTTTTTAAACTGGTTAGGATATTGAATTTTGTGGCTTCGTGTTACCTTTTAAAAATTGCAGAACGTTGTGTTTCTTGTGCACTTTTTAAATTACTTTACCTTCCCCCACATTCTCACTCGCTCCTCCCGAGGGTGCAGACGTCCTCAGACGGCCGATTTGGGCCACTTGGGACGCGGGATCAGGCACTCTAGCGCTTCAGCACAGGCGCCATCTTGGGTGTAGCTACGGTCGACAGACTAGTGTTTCGGGCGATTTGGCCACACAAAATGCCTCTCATTTATCGTACCCGCAGCGGACGAGCGCAGCGGGCGCAACTATGGCGCGCCGGAGGTGCACCAGAGGTAAGCCCGTCTGCTCCCGTCCGCGCCAGAACGGGCCTAGGTCCTAGTACCCGACCCTCTAAACCTTATGTCCCTCTACAATACTCCAGGGACTCATTGCTACAACTGAGACAGTCCCCCGCCCCTCTGTGCACATTCTGTCACAGTGGATGGCTTTAGTAATCACTGCCTCCACTGTCCTTACACGTTACCCACTGATGAGCCCCGCTCATCCCCCCACACTGTTTATAATATGGCTCTGTTAAGTTGCAGATCCCTGCCGAAACACGCGCAGGAAATCTATATTCTCCTAGAAGACCACCAGCTGGAGATTCTGTTCTTAACAGAGACATGGCTAGCGCCAGACTCCGACTCAGATATGGTCAAGGCACTGCCTTCGGGCTTCCTTATTCAGCATCTTGATCGATCAAAGGGAAAGGGAGGGGGGGTTGCCATAATAATAAAAAACGTTTGTCCTGTCGATTTCATGGCAATCCCATTCTGGATTGTGAAAATGTCCACTTTGCTATTCAAGCCTCCCCGTGTAAATCCCTTTCTGGAATCCTCATCTACCGCCCCCCAGGTGCCATTGGACCATTCTGCAGTTCACTTTTGGAAACCTCACTGGCTCTGGCTAGTACTCTTCCTAATTTCATGATTTTAGGGGACCTAAATATCCATTTTGACAATGACGGAGACAAGCTAGCCACCGAACTGTCACTGGATTTAGCGACTTACCAGCTTCACTTGGGGAACCTTCAACCTACTCATATTCTGGGGCACCTTTTGGATCCTATTTTTTCTAATATCTCTGATCTCAAAGTGCTTGCACCCATCCCGGTACCGTGGTCAGACCACTTTCTTATCCCGTTTAGCTGGCGGATCCTGGCTACTTTCTGTCCTGTATCAGCCCCCAGCAGGCCCACACGCCCATGGTCAAAACTGGACTCGGAAGAATGGAAGCACATCCTGGAGCTTTCCCTTCCAACGGGTGAGGCGGATCCTGCTTCAGCGGATACTATGTTTTCTATGTGGATCGAAAACTCTTTAGATATAGCTCTCCCAAAAAAATCCACCCTTAAATCACGGGGCAAAACCACCTCGCCCTGGTTCACTAGGGAGGTTCGTCTTTTAAAAAAACTCAGTATCACAGCAACCCGAGGCCAATTTGGGCATGTTCGCCCCCATCACAAAAGACCCTCCCTCCTCCATTTTTCAGTCAATTAAAAGTGGTTCTCAACTAGACCCAGCCACACTGAACATTTTAAAATTAGTGACACCCGTCATCCTTGCCCCTATGGCCAATCTGATCAACATATCGCTTTCTCAGGGCATTGTACCCCCGAGTTGGAAGAAGGCTGTAGTCAAAGCGCTAATCAAAAAACCCTATCTGGACCCCCTGGAATTGAATAATTTCCGGCCCATTTCTCTTCTGCCAGGTATTAGCAAGGTAGCAGAAAAAATTATTAACCAGCAGTTATCTGACTACCTTGAATGAACTGATCGTCTTAAACCCTCACAGACGGGCTTTCGCCCGGGCCAGGGTACGGAGACCGCGATGATTGCGGTAGTTGAAGAGGCCAGAAAGATCATAGATTCAGGGGGATCAGTGGCAGTGATCCTCCTGGATCTGAGTGCGGCCTTCGACACTGTGAACCATCTTACGCTGGTCCATCGGCTTGAGGACCTGGGTATCTCCGGACTTGCCCTGTCCTGGCTGAAATCCTTTTTACACAGCCGCTCATTTCAGGTGGCGGAGGGTAACTTCATCTCCAAGACAACCCCTGTACACAGCGGCGTCCCTCAGGGCTCATCTTTGAGTCCTACGCTCTTTAATGTGTACATGTCTCCCCTTGAAAACATTGTCACTCCATATGGAATCAAACTCCTGAACTATGCTGACGACACCCAGCTGGTCGTATCACTAAGTCAACAATATCGCCCCCCCCCCCATCAATCTTTACTCCTGTCTTGGGGATATAACCAGCTGGATGGACAGATCACATCTCAAGCTTAACAGCGACAAGACGGAGATCCTAGTCATGGATCTCACAACTGCAAGGAACTCTTCAACATCGTGAAAGAGCTTTCCAACCCCAGCGCAGGAAACAACGACATCACCCCATCGCAAGACCTCTGCAACTCCCTGGCTTCATACTTCCACAACAAGATCGCGGTCATACACAACAGCTTCAACAACCAACCAACGCACACCATGACCGAACAACCACTCCCCACCACCACCCTCCACGCCTGGACCCCGATCAGCACCGAAGACACCATCCGCACGATGAACTCCATCCACTCCGGATCACCGACCGACCCCTGCCCGCACCACGTCTTCAACAAGGCCGACGCTGTCATCGCACCCCACCTGCGAGACATCATCAACACATCCTTCGACACCACCATCTTCCCTGAGAGCTGGAAACACGCCGAACTCAGCGCTCTACTCAAGAAACCAACAGCGGACCCCACCGACCTCAAGAACTACCGCCCCATCTCACTCCTCCCGTTTCCAGCCAAAGTCATCGAGAAGACCGTCAACAAGCAGATGGCCGCCTTCCTCGAGACGAACGGATCCCTCGACCCCTCACAGTCCGGCTTCCGAGCCAATCACAGCACCGAGACCGCCCTCATCGCCGCTACCGATGACATCCGAGCCCTGATGGACAATGGAGAAACAGCGGCCCTCATCCTCCTAGACCTCTCCGCGGCATTCGACACGGTCTGCCACCGCACCCTAGTACGGCGCCTCAGCAACATCGGAATCCAGGACAAGGCGCTGGAATGGATCATCTCCTTCCTCGACGGAAGAACACAGAGAGTCCGCCTACCACCGTACAAGTCAGAGGCCTCCGAAGTCATCTGTGGCGTCCCTCAAGGATCATCTCTGAGCCCCACCCTCTTCAACGTCTACATGAGCCCCCTCGCGGCCATCGTACGCAAACACAACCTCAGCATAATCTCCTACGCCGACGACACCCAGCTGATCCTCTCCCTGACCAACGACCCCACCGCCGCCAGAGCCAACCTGCACGAAGGGATGAAAGAGGTAGCCGAGTGGATGACGACCAGCCGCCTGAAACTGAACTCGGACAAGACGGAGGTCCTCATCCTGGGCCCCTCACCCTCCGCCTGGGACGACTCCTGGTGGCCTCCCGCCCTGGGCACCGCACCCAAACCGACAGACCATGCACGCAACCTGGGCTTCATCCTGGACTCCTCCCTCTCCATGACCAGGCAAGTCAACAACGTCTCCTCGGCGTGCTTCAACATCCTACGCATGCTACGGAAGATCTTCTGGTGGATCCCCACCGAGACCAGGAAGATCGTCACCCAGGCCCTCGTCACCAGCCGACTGGACTACGGCAACGCCCTCTACGCCGGTACCACCGCCAAGCTCCAGAAGAGACTCCAGCGGATCCAGAACGCCTCAGCCAGACTCATCCTCGACATCCCACGAACCAGTCACATCTCCGGACATCTGAGAGACCTTCACTGGCTCCCCGTCAACAAAAGAATCACCTTCCGCCTCCTCACCCACGCACACAAAGCCCTACACGACCAAGGCCCGAGCTACCTCAACAGCAGAGTCAACTTCTACGCTCCCAAACGCCACCTCCGATCAGCCAACCACGCCCTCGCCGCCGTCCCCCGCATCCGAAGAGCGACTACAGGAGGAAGGTCCTTCTCCTACCTGGCTGCCAAGACCTGGAACTCCCTGCCGACCGACCTGCGCCTGACCCAAGACCACCTCTCCTTCAGGAAGAAGCTGAAGACCTGGCTGTTCGAGCAGTAGCGGCACATTGCCCCATACCCCCCCCCCCCCCCCCCCCAGCGCCTTGAGACCCTACGGGTATGTAGCGCGCTTTACAAGTGTCATTGATTGATTGATTGATGGTCAATCAGTCACACTTCCACCCGGAGACTTTTTGTCCCCCTTGTATGGGTCAAAAGCTTGGGGATTTGGCTGGATCAAGGCCATACACTTAACACCCAAGCTAGAAAAACCGTCGGAGAGTGTTACTGTCTTCTCCGCACTTCCCGCAAAATGTTACCTCTACTCCCCATCCAGTCTAGGAAACTTTTGATTCAGGGCCTTATATTGTCCAGAGTGGATTATGGGAATGCCCTTTATCTCGGTGCCCCAAAGAAAGTGACGGCTAAATTGCAGGTTGTGTAAACACTGCTGCCGGGCTTCTTACGGGTACCAACAACCGTTGTTCAGCTAAACTGGACCCCAGGTCACTCCATTGGCTTCCCATACTTGAAAGAGTGCATTTCAAGGCCCTTTGCACTACTCATAAAATGCTGCATGGCAAGGCCCCCTCATCCTAAAAGATATCATTGTTCCCTATAAAACCAATAGAACCCTTCACTCCACACACCTTCATCTTACTCTAACACCTAGGATCAAGAGGGCTCGATCTGGAGGCCACCTCTTTTCATATAATGCCTCCAAACTGTAGAACGCACTACCAATGGACATCCGGGCTCAGCCCAATCTTCTTTTGTTTCGTAAACTCTTGAAGACATGGCTGTTTCCCTAAATTAAATTCCCCCTCTGATCCCACCGGTTCTATCACCAACGCTGGGACGCTCACGGGCAGCCATGCGCTCTAGAAATCTGTAAACATAAACAAACATAAACATATTGTAAAATCATAGAGGAACAGAAATCCTTAGCAAGTCACGCCAGAATACTTGGGTGTGTTATCTCCCATTGAGTAAAGTTACCTATTCATGCAACCACTGACAGTCATGGGTTGATACAGTCTTATCTAGACTATGCAGGGTGCTTTCCACATATTGTCCTGATGAAAACCCGAAGGTATGTTTTAACAGCACACTATAAAATAACAAGTTGAAATATTGACAGATGGGAAGGCTTGCACCATAATGCAAAACACATTGGAATATAAACTAAGGAATATGGCTAGCTGTCCAACAGATCTAGTTTAAAGACTTTGTGGCCAAGCTCCAACTTGAATCATTTTGGATTTCTTGTTGAATTTTTACCATTGTACAGTGTCACACGCTGCGTGAGCTCTATTGTCACTGTGCACGGTGCACCCTGGGAGAAATGTGCTGTGAAAATTAAAGACTGATAAATGCAGTCAATTTTATGACTCCAATATCGGTGAATGTTGAAAACAAATATGTATAACGTGCTGTCTTGGTGTGTTCTCAGGCCATGTGAGCACCAGTTCTGTTATGACGGTGCTGGTAGTAGAAAACAGATGGACAGTCCCAAGACTGTCCATCAAGACACAAGTAAACCTGCAGGTTTAATCCTTTTAATTCTAGATAAACTAGCTGAGCACCACATTCTGCACATGAAAATCTTTAATGCTTGAAAAATTCAGTTCGCTCAATGTATTATCCTATGGCAAAACATACATTCTTTTGCAGTGTGTGTTAACCAAAATGTTCATGACTTAACTGGTGTCCATTATTCAAAACTCCCACACCCAATGCATTTCGGGCCAACATGACCCTTCACCAGGGGAAAACTCTGCTCACTATGCCTGTGAACTCAGTGGAATCCCATGTAAAATGAAAATGTATTCTAGTGATAAGTGAAGTTAACTTTTGTAAATCTTATATTAAAGGTAATGAACAACGTATGAGACTTGTGTGTTGAATTTGGTATATTTGTTCAATACAACTACAGAGGATTGCTAGGTAATCTCTCTACAAAGGGTATAAATGTTACAAATAGCTTATCCAACAGAACCATTATGTATGTATATTGTAACAGACCCAAGTTCTGTGGAACGCAGGGTAACACAAAGATCGTTACGTTTGTAAGCTCACAAGGCAGGCTGTCTAATATATTGAAAAAAGTCACACAGAGTGTATATTAAAAGTATATCTTCATAGAAACTGAAGGCCTAAAATCTATTTAAAAGTTTATCTCAAGCTACATTTTCCATAGGGCATGCTTAGGTGTGAATTACATTTTTAATTCCATATCTCCCTGCCCCCCCTCTGCCCCCCAGCCAACCGAGAAAAAGCTAGGAAATTAATTGAAGGCTACTCCCCACTCAATTTTCAAAATCTGATTTTAAAGTGAAATCAGATTTTAGTAATGAGTGGAAAACTTACTTTATATAAAAATGTACTTTAGGATGCCTTAGTCAGAAATGGCTTAAAACTAACTGGGATACACATGATTAACTGGAGGAGTTAATGACCCTGTCTCAGAAGACAACGACCTGCCTCTGAGCCCAGGAAGGACAACGTGGTGTTAAGTAGCAACCATTTAGCATGGATTAACAACAAAAATGTGGACAGGAACAGCTGAAAGAAAAAATTACAGCCTTCGCACTATCTCTTTTTTACTTGAGAATGCCAGGGAAGGCTCCTCCTAATAATTCTCAAGGCCGTCTAGACAGCCAGGCACTAGTTGATGTGGGGAAGAGAACCGGTTTGGACCATGTAAGGTGGGAGGAAAGCTCCTCTAAACAGCAGAGTGGGGGACGTGTCCAAGATGGCACCCGTGTAGTAGCAGCTTTGCTGAGCTCCGCCGCACTCTCTTAGGGAAAGGTGTGTCTGGGGGCCTTGAGGAGGGGTGCTGGCGGAACACTTTTATTCCTACCAGAAAGTGAGGTCCGGCCCCCGCGGCTTGAAATAGAGCAGCGCCAGGGTGCCATGAGGGCGGCAGTCACGGATGGAGTGGTATAAGCTGCGGGGCCTGCCTACCAGAGCCCAGGGTGGGGAGAAGTCCATCCGTCCATGAGGACAGAGCAGCCCAATCTAGACCAGAGACAGCGCTCGCTGCGTCCTGAGGCCCAGATAGCCTGCAATGGTGGGTGGCTGAGACAGGAGATCCGGACACTCAGGGAGGTCGAAGCTGAGGCGTGCCTCCCGACAACTCCTCGAGGGGCCGGTGCTGGTCTTGCTAAGACGAGAGAAGCAGCCCTCTACTGCAGTGAACACAAGTGACCACAGTGGACGGGTGAGGAGGGTGTGACCAGTCTACTCCTGAGCCTGTGGTGGAGATGACGGCCCAACGAGCTGTGAGCCCCGAAATGAGAGAACGGTTGCGGGGTGCCCTCTGGGAGCTGGCCTGCGTGTGGGCCCTGGGCTTTTGCCTGGTACCTGGAGGAGGACATGGAGACTGGTGAAAACTAAAGCCAAGGGGCGCTACAGAATATTTATCTGAGAGACTGGAGCTGGGCCCACTGTGAAAGGAAAGGCAACCTGTAAAGAGGATGATCTTGCAAGACCCCGGCAGGTGGGAGAGGCTAGTGTGGCGTACCTGAGCCAAAGACAATGGTGGAGACTACAACCAGACTTCATGTGAGGTGAGCGCCGGTGAGGCATATTGATCACAACAGTGTCCTCCTGGGAGCCCATGTGAGGTCCATGGGCACCTAGGCTGGTTTCTGCAGGAGCCTGTGGTGAGAGCAGGTGCCCCCCCTCACACATACCCTCCCTGCGTCTGGCTGGTGTGGGGACCGGACCCACTGATTGAGGACCTCACCGAAAGGTGAAAGGAGTACAGTATTCTTGCCTGATGACGGGTGATTACGGCCTAGTCCTGTGCGGGCACTCTCAGAGGACATAGAGCAACTGCGGGACCACTTTTTGGTAATACTCACCCAGGGTCTGTTAGCTCTTGACTGGGGAGGCATAGTTCTACTGGCTCCTTCTGCCTGATTGACTCAGGGCAGGAACAATACATTTTGTCGATACCTAGTCACCTGATCGCCCAGGAGGGACACGACTGCTTACCAGCAGACGGAACACCTCGCCCACAGTGCGCATACCCCTCCTGAGTCACCAGGGGCGAGCAAAATGACTTCCACTCGACCAAAGAAGGACCCCACTATCAAGGATTTATTTACCAAGAGCTCCTCCAAATGGGCGGAGGCGGTCAGGAGCCGGATTTGCCCACACGCTCCCACCGAAGCAAGGCAAGGGCCGATGAAGAGGCCCCGGTCACACGCAGCTTAATGGAATCCCTCTTTAGCACCTTGAGAGACGATATAGAAACACTCAAGATGGAAATGACTAAGGAATTTAAGGACCTTCAGCGCAACATGAGCGATCTGGAGCAGTGAGTGGATTTTGTGAAAAAGAACGCAACACTAGGGAGGAGGAGTTGGAAGCATGCCGCGGCAAGATCCTTGAACTTAAAGATTGCAATGTTGAACTCAATTACTATCTGGAGGACTTAGAAAACAGATCCCGCAGATCAAACATTAGAATTAAGGGCGTTCTGTTGCAGGCAGATGCAGGCAGCTGGAAGATTATATTCTTCGAGTCTTCCGCCATATTGCTCCAGAGCTGGCAGAGAAGGAACTTCTCCTGATCCGCACACACATGGCAGGATGCCCCTGCGGGGAGCCCGGTATCCCGCAGGACATTCTCATGTGTCTCCACAGTTTGCGACAGAAGGAACTCATCATGGCCATAGTACGTGATCATCCCCATGTCCTCTTCGAGGGGATCAAAGTGCGCCTCTACCAAAACCTCTCCTTTATCATGCTATAACGCTGTGGAACCATGAAACCGGTGACCACCTTTTTGAGAGATAAAGGGGCCGCTACAGGTGGAGCCATCCTTTCCATCTCGTCTTTGTTTGAGAGGGAGAGACACATATGGTTCACACCCCGTTGGAGGTGGCAACAATTCCGGGACTGGAGAAGGCCGACCCTGTGCATCTCTTGGGTCCCCCGATGACCTTCCAGTGGCTAGACTCAGGAAACCATCTACATCCCAGTCCCTGAAAAGATTGAGCAAGCCAACCGCAACCGAGAGCCTTAGAGAGAGAGATTGTCCCTTTTGCAGCACTTCACCCGGCGGGATCTGTCTCTGGAGCAAGCAGACGAGTGACTGGGTCGAGGTTGGGACCCTCCTGGCACCCCATCGGACTCGGACAATGATGGACCGATAATGGCATCTGCAAGATCCTCTGGATCTGCCTTGTTTTTGGAATACGTCTGAAGTGTGAAGGGAATCGCAACCTTCACACTCCTTTGCTGCCCAATGTGGAAAACCGGCGACATGGACCCTACTACATGACAGGGTCGGATTGGCAAGGCGGGCATTCGGGAATGGGCCGAAGGGCCGGTGCCTCAGTGCCCTCTGTGGGCCGTTTTTTTTCTCCCCTGTGCCAGTCCACAGAGAGTGGACTAGGAAAGGGGAGAAAAAAAAACGGCCCACAGAGTGCACAGAGACAGACTGAGAAAATGAAAGCAGCCTCGCTGTGTGGCCAGACAGCGATTGTCAGCTGTGGGCTCTCCTTCACCCCTGCCCTGCCAAGCAATCAAGCTGAGGCTGGGCTGGGGAGGGGTGATTGTCTGCAATAATCGGCCTCCCTGGGGGCCAGGTGTTTCTCAGGCCTTTGAGCCATTTGCACCTCGGCCCCCTGGTGCCCATGCAGCCCAGAAACGGTGTTAGTCTTAACACCTCGCCCACAGCCCTTCACATTCAGGGCACAGTGGGCGAGGAAGAATGGGTCTTGCTGTGGGGGCCTGGTGATGTTTGGAATTTTTTTGTTTTATTTATTTATTTATGCGATTTTATATGGCACGGACTTTACCGAAGGTGTCAGAGCGCTTCACACTAGGAACAGCAATAATAAATGAGGAGAAAATTATAAGTGGACAAATTACAAAAGCAAATGTTAAGTTACATGAATCAAAAGTGACAATAGTGAGCAACCAAAATACAAGAGGAGCAAACGATACATTACAGGAGGAAAAAGTGGCATGTGTGCAGGTTACAAAAGCGTACAAAATACAAGTAGAGGTATAATACTGCAATTAATGGCAGACACTCCAGCACAAGAACAAACGTTACGTAGGCAATGATGGCACTTGTGCAAGTATCTGAAGCAAACAAAAGTGAGAGGAGTAAACAGTGTGTTACAAAAGAAAAGTGGCTTGTGCAAGTTACAAAAGGGTACCATACACAGGTACAAGGGTAATACTACAGTAAATGGTAAACACTCAAACTGCCAGAACACACTGGGAAGGCACTTCCCATGCACCAGCTTCAACACAGCCTGCCCCCTGGCTACCTGGCTACCTTGGATGACCCAGAAAGCTGTGTTTTGTGCTCCCCTGCCAGGACATTTTCCCAAGGCCTGGAGGGTTGATTAATTTACTAATTGCAGGGGCCTTACCTCTGTTCATGTGCTCCTGAGCTGAAGGTCTGGGGAGGGCTGAGTAGGTTAGTAATAGCAGGGGCTTTGCTGCTTTTCAGGTGCTCCTGTGCTGGAGGGCTGGAATAATTTTGTGACAAAAAGGGGCCTTGCTTTTTTTTTTAGTTGCTCAGCATGTAGGCCATTGTCACCTTGGTCCTGTGGCGTGTGCAAGAACAGTACCCTCCCACTTTCATTCCTTGTCTGTGCAAATGGGGTTTTATGAAAGGGCACGCCCCTTGAATGTGGGCCACGCCCCTTAAATATGGGCCACGCCTCTTGAATGTGGGCCACTTTTTTCGTCAGTGCCCGGGCCGAATTGTGATCCCAATCCGACCCTGCTACATGATTCACTATTTAACACCAGTTGGTGTTTTTGATTGTTTCTGCCCCTTTATCTTGTGTTTCTCTATTTGTTTCCATGCTCCATTAATATGCAAAACTGTTACACCTCAACATACTGGCAACACGGGTGTACCCCCTCCCTCAGTGGACTTTCATGACCGACACTCTCCCCCTTGCCCTTGGTGAAGATAGTGAGCCTCATTGTTAGAGGGTTGAATGCTGCTGCAAAGGTGTCAGGAATCAAGGTAAAAGACAAGACCGCACTTACCAATTAGTAGGTTCAGTAGCTCAAAACCGAAAGTAAAGCCCTTGTTTGCCTCCTTGTGAGGAGGAATTTAAAAGTAAAGAAATAATTCCAGTTTGCTTCCGTCATCTCCAGAGACATACCCAAGGAGTTTAGTTTATCCTTACCTTCAGAGTCACGCAAGTACCTAGAAAAAGAAATACGAAAAAGAAAATTGGAATATTGTAGCTATATGTTTTTTCCTCAATTTAAGACTGGAGACAAGTGTGTTTAAAAAATCATAGAAGTAAGAAATGTTGCTCTTGCTAGTAGTGTGAAATATGCAAACAAAGACAGAACTTTCTTCAGCCCAATAGGAAGTACTATAATGCTATAAGGAAAATAGCAATTCAACAAATAAAAAGAGAAAGATATAGAAGAGTAGCAAAAGCCAGTCGCACTTCAAGGGTATGTTACAGGTAGAATAGTAATATATCTAGCGAAATAGAATGTGGTGATTAAGACATAAGTAATTGTTAATTTGTTTTACAGTGTATGCAAAAAACTCTACGCAACGAAGCTAGCAATGAAGTAGAAGACACCTTTGAAGAAGACAAGGCAGTCTCTTCTCAATCCCCATCCCCTTCCCCCTGAGAATTCCTTTACTTCCCTATAGTTCTATTCAGGGGTTGTGGAGAGGATCTCGGGTAGTCATTCAGAATAGCTGCATTCTGCTCCTTTGAAGTTTTATGGGAACTATTGACAGTCGCTCTGACAGAGTGAAGTGCCCACAAGATATTTATTCACTAGAGCAGAATGGCAGAAGGTTTTGATTTAAAAGTTTTAGGTGGGGTTTTGGAAGCAATACAAACGGAGTTGTTAGCTATTAGAGAAGAGAACAGGAGTTTGAGACAGGACTTATTGGCCTCTAGGAGAGAAACCACAGATTCAGCTAGTAAAATGGAATGTTATTTTTCTGGAACTAGTTTTGCACCATTGTCTTCAGACAATCAGGCTTCCAGTCCCACCCCAATTCATCACCCTAGAAACACCACTCATGTTGTTCATTCCTTATCACCGGTTAATCCACTTTTTCCCCCTGAACGTTTTATTGGAGACCCTCAAAAGGCCCAGATTTTTCTGACCCAGTGCTCTCTTCATTTTATGTGCCGGCCTGCAATTTTCCCTGACGCACAATCCTGGGTAGCTTTTGTACTATCCTATTTAAGGAGAGATGCTGCCGCTTGGTCATTACCATTGGTTTCCAAGGACTCTGCTGTTTTGTATGACTACGATGAGTTCAAGAAGGAGTTTTTGAGAATATTTTGTTGTGTGGCGTTTAGAGCTCCGAGTGAATTTTTCCGATTCATGCCCTTATATAGGTACAATTCACATTGCCCTTATATAGGCATATAAATCAATCCCTTATTCAGACATAGCCCATGCAGACCAAATACAGGCATGGCTACTTCCACCCATACCAAACGTCACAACGATTTCTTGGAAGATCGGCTTAAGCAGTTAGGGAACTTCCCCTTGCTTGAATATTGATTTGTCAAAGAACTCATGTACTTTGCAAAGAACAACTATTGCCTAGGGGTTCTTTCCTGACGTTATTATACCCGACTTTACGTCAATCTATGGCATTCCTAAACACCTTCAAGATATATATATATATACCTTCAATTACTATAGCAAACTACGGTGGTTCGGAGCAGTTCGTCTATCTACTTGCCCGACACAGCTCGCTACAGCAAGTGCCCAAGGAAGCCGACCCTCAGGCTGACGCACTGATCAAGAGACTGTCTTTCTCTCGCCGAGAATCCAGCTCCGGTGTTTCCAAGCTCCCTTTGCAGGGTGTTGGGAAATCGAGTCCTGAGACAGAGATACCAGACCTCCTTCATTCTAAACTAAGGTATGGAGCTGATTAGAACCTAGAGAAACCTTTGGTAGATTCATGTCAAAAACAACTAAACCTATGCTACATAATACTTACTTCTTCCCGCGTACTAGACTTAGGTTAGGTACATTGGGGTAGGCGTATTTAGAAGCACCAGTTGAGTATTTTTTGTCAATGTTGTTTATGTATGTATTTGTATATGGCTTAGAAACCATACAATGGTTTTACAGTATTATTTTATATTACTATTCTCGCTGTACGCATTATACTTTGCAGTCTGCTTAACGATTGTAGCAGTTCACTTCCCTTGTATGAGAAAGAAGACTGTTCAATAAACCTTTTAATTGAAAATGCCCGTCTCTCTATTTCTCTAAAAGCTCTGTTGACACGAAGCATGCACGATTGACTGAGTGAAATACTTATCTATTGTTTCCGCGAGTCTAGAGATACATTTCTTATTCTTGGGAAACAAAGTTGTCATGTTTATGCGGTTGTCAGAAACTAATCCCTTCTTGTGAATTCAAGAAAGTCTCTAGTGACCTCTGAGCTAGCTGGCACTCACTATTAAGTTTAGTATATTCGATAGAGACCTAGTCGACCTCAGTCCTATGTCTAATCTATTGGGAATATAGGAACTACACTACAGTTTGGTTGGAGAAGAGTGTCGCAAGCCACAGACAATGAGTTGCTGGAATTGAAATAGGTAAACAAGGAATTAGTAGCGTACTTTGCCCAATTCAATAAATTGATAGTGGAGACAGATTGGGCAGTGAATAAAAGAGCAGCGTTGTTCTATATGGGGCTAAAAGATGAACTAAAGGGCGCCTTGTCACAAATACCAAATAGACCCTCTGAAGTTTCAGATCTCATCGATTTGGTCCTGGAACTAGATTATCGACAAGCGGAAAGAAAGGGTGAAAAGAGGAGAGAGTTTAGTTCAAATGTGCCTAGGTTTGATTGTATGAGATCAGAAGGTTCAAGAACTGAGGAGAATAACCAATCAATGGAACCAATGCAAATCAGAGAAGTTTGTGGTCCTCTATCAAAAGAAGAAAAAGAGAAGAGGAGATTAAATAATCTCTGTTTGTACTGTGGAAAAAGTGAGCATTTCGTCAAAAAGTGTCCAAAGAAGCCAAAAACTTCACCAAAGGAAAACTAGCGGCACCACCAATAGGAGGCGTTGGATTGGTGAGTGCTAAAGAAACTATAACTCCGGATTCTCATTTGTTGGCAAACACTCTTCAATCTTCAGCTCCGTATTTAACACAACCGGTTACATTAAAGTTTAGGATGACAGAACAATCAAACATTCCAGTGATGATTGACTCAGGAGCCACTGGAAATTTCTGTGACTTGAAGTTTGCTACAAAAATTGGATCAAATGCAATTTGGAAGGACAGTAGTGAAGCAGTGAGAGCAGTAGATGGCAAGAACCTCTCTTCAGGTCCCATTGTGAGTCACACTGAAAAGGTTGAGTTTATTCTATCAGATGGATAGCAAGAAATTCTACAGTTTCAAGTTTCAATACTTTATTCGACAGCATTGTCATAAAAGCATTTTATCCCTATTCTAAACATATATAAATACTATGCTAAGTTTAAGATCAGCTTAAGATACACATTAAATACAAATAGATACAGAAATGCTGGCGAATTCTTTCAGCTTAAAAGAATTTATACATTTTTAAAATTCAGAGTCACAGTACCTAGTTCATGAAGAATGAAACTAGTCTTAAAACTAAATATTTTTCGTCATACATGATCAATCGCAGATAAAGTGCGAGTGCGGATAATCCAGGCACAACCCAAATATTTGGCTAGGGCGATTGCAAGATTGGGGGCACAATTTGATCTTAATATTCTTAGTGCTTCTAGATATTTTCTTACACCCAAATTCTTGCAAGCTAGTTTTAGCCATCTACTTCTTGGGGCAGCATACAAGGGGCAAACAAACAAAAAATGTGGGATGTCCTCAACGTGTACCTTACAATAACAACATGTATTAACATTGCTTGGAGACCATTTGAAAGTAAAAGCATTTAGAGGTAGGGAACCAACTCTGAACTGGAAATACAGCTTTCTATCCAAGGGTTTTGTGATCAAATCCCAGTACTGTTCACATTTTGGAGTTAATTTAGACTCCAAGTACTGGGATGTTAACATAGAGGGTTGATTGGAAATTAAAACAGATTGATATACCATGTCCCAATACATTTTTTTCAACAACGCCTTAGATGGAAAGGCGGAGGGGTCAGTAGTAGTCCATAAGTGGTCTAAATGCAGTTTTTGAAGCAAGTTCCTAATTTCTTTAAGCCAGGTTATTTTATGGAACCGATCAGAGCTAATGATGTCCATGAGAGCAGATGCATAATGACCCAGTTCAGGAGTAGTCTTTATGCGCCTCCAATATAAGAGTGGGCGCAATCGAGCCATATCCTCGATCTTTTTTCTCCCAAGGTCATATAGGAGCGGGATCGATGGAGTACTCTGCGGGACACCAACCAACCGGCGAAGAAATTGATTCTCTGCAATAGCCAAGACACTCAGATTGGTGAAGCCCCATAGCTCTGATCCATAAAGACAGGCGCCCAGCACTTTCATACTATAAATCTCCATTATAGGCTGAATGGGTTTTGTTAATGAGGATTTATATTTTTGTGCTATGGCCCCAGCCAACTGATGTAACTTTAAAACCACGGAATCAATATGAGATTTCCAGTTCATACTACCCTGCAAGGAGATGCCAAGGTAAGTGAAAGCGTTCACTTCTTCCAAAAAAGACCCATTAAAATGTATTTTTCCCTTGAATTGCTTAGCGGGATTCAAGTTCATAAACTTGGTCTTTGTAGTATTTAACTCCAGGCCCCGAATCCGACAGAAATCTCCAAATGCATCAATTGTCTTTTGTAGTCCGCTAGGGGTCTACGAGGCCAGTAAGGTGTCATCAGCAAACATTAATACTGGGACCCGCTCCCCATCAAGCGTAGGGGCATCGGTTTGCGATTTCTTTAGAAAGTCTACTACGCCGTTAATATAGAGAGAGAATAAGGCGGGGGCCAGGACGCATCCCTGTCTTACCCCACGCTCCACTGGGAAAGAATCTGTGACATCCCCCTGTGCCCCCCCCCCTAATCCTTGCATAGTTGTTTTCGTGCATACGCACAAGCAAAGTCAGTAATTCAGGGCTAATTCCAAGATCGCTAAGAACAATCCAAAGTTTTTGACGAGGTACTAAGTCAAATGCTGACTTTAAGTCAACAAAAACAGCATATAATGGGCCATTTGTCAAGGTCACGTTTTTCCAATAAAGAGTTAAAAAATGGAATACCTGGTCGACGGAGCTAGTTAGGGGTTGGAAACCAGCTTGGTACGGGGAGAGGATATCCTTATCATCTATCCAGGCTTGTATTTTATTTTGTATCATTCTACCCATCAGTTTTTGTGCTGAGTCGATAAGGCTGATGGGCCTATAATTACTTGGTAAAGCCTTGTCCCCTTTTTTAAAAACTGGAATGATCTCCGCGCCCTTCCATGAGGCTGGTATCATGGCTCCTTGTGCGATGGAATTTGCAAGCCATACAAAATATTGGCACCAGTTAGCCCGGTCAGATAGAAATACATCTGCCGGTATTCCATCAATTCCTGGAGCCCTACCTCTAGTCACCCCATCCAATGCTACATTTACATCTCTCAGTGTGAATATTTCATGGCTATAAAATACCATTTTGGGGCATGGGTGGAATGTCGAAGTCAAATTGTCAGCATATTGCGGTTTAAAAAAATCCACCCATGCTTCCTTTGCCACATGATTTTTTGGACACTCTGCAATTCCCCCCCTGCCCCATTTTAGGATAGCCCAAAACTCTTTCTGCTGTTTAGCTTCACAGGCTTTTTTGAGATCTAACCATTGATTTTCATCCCACAGCCTTTTTGCCCTAGCTTGAGCTTTTCTATAATCGTCCCTGGCCTTCAGCACTCCTTCTTTAGTCCTCAACGCTAGGCTGAGGTTCTGCCGTGCCTTTCTGCAAGAATGCTCGTACCAACCTTGATTTCTCTGGGGGCAAGCACCCTTTCCCTGATGAGCTTTTTTTAAGAAAAACCCCTGTAAATTAACAAAAAACTCAGGGTGTGACTCTTCAATTAATTTATTAAAATTTGGTTCATTACAATGGTCCTGTAATCTGCTAACCTCTTTTGTGACAGCCTCCAGTAAGTCCTGCATATCCCCTGGCTTATCCATTAGAGTTGCCCATTTAATGTGACAAAGGTTATTCGTTGAAATGATATCTAGTGGCATAACGCCCCTTTCCTGGTTAGGCGAAATTACTCCCTGGTCCAGCTTGAAGAGCAAGCACAGCGGATTGTGGTCGCTCTCCAATCTAGATGTCACTTTCATGTCTATTATCTTGTGCCAGTCTCTGACATCTACAAGGATGTAGTCTATCCGACTACTTGCCCTTGTATTGTCAAAGGTGTGAACACCCTGAAGGTCTGAGGGGGTGCGGCCATTTGCTGCCCTCAACCCCCTAGCCAAGCACAAACTCTTCACTTGTATTGCCACCTCAGTCCATTTCTTTACCACAGGTAAATCCAATTGAGGGACTCCCCATTTAGTATCTTCCTCTAGGGACATTTCATTATCCTCTTGACCTAGTGGTTCGAATGTGGTGTTCATGTCTCCCCCCACTAGGATGGTGATATGTGTTGGAAGATTCTCGAGATCATTATCTAATGCTGTTACCACCTCAGCGGCTTTACCCCCTTGTGTTCCCCTGGCATAGATATTATAGAGGGCCATCTCTTGACCGTCAGCCCATTTTATCACAATTGGGAGTAAATCACAGTTGTTAGCGGGCCTCACTCTACTAGTACATTGCAGTGATTGGCGTACCCATGTGATTAATCCCCCTGAGGGCCGCCCTTTTGGGTTCTTTTTCGCAGGGACAAAAAAATGTAAGAAACCCTGTTGATGAACAGGGGTCACTGCCCAGGTTTCCTGGAACATAATTACATCGTGGCTGTCAACAAATTCGCACCATTTAGGGGACTCTAGTTTGTGGAGAATTCCCGCCAGGTTCCAAGAAAGGAGTTTAAGGCCTATCTTCGACTGACTGGCCCTCCCATACAATGGTGTTACATGCAGGGGTTGGATCGGAATAGGTGGGGGGCTAGTTGCCCCGCTGTATTCGATGATGCGGGGAATGAGAGCCAAGTGCCCCACAGTACAAGAAAGATCCCCACTAGAGCAGAGTATCCTACCATTACTAAGATTAGTATCAGTAAGCTTCGTAGCAATGCCTGTTCCCCTCTCTTGAATCCCTGCTGTATTACCCTTGACTATACTCGTCCACCCATTCAGTCAGTCACACTCATTAAGGCCAGAAAGGGCAGAGAATCTATTCTCCATCGGTATGCCCCAATTACTTCTTATACCGAGGGGTTTGCCTTTTCTTAACACAGGGTTCCACTTTGTTCTAAGTACTGTGGGATTTAGGATATTCCCTTTCTTTGCATAGAAGAAATCTAGCGTTAGCGGGACTATCTCTGTGGATCTACGCTGGGGAGGATATATATTTGCTAAGATGTTTGGCAGCACTTCGGGGTCAGAGAAGTGTAACACCACACAATCCCCTCTAAATTTTTTGTTACCACCCCCGATCCATTCTACTCTTCTAGCTTTCACAACTTCTTGTGCCAACTGGTCCATACCTCCCGGAGTAAAGGCCATGTTCCTTGATAACCAGTGGAGTGATTTATTTATTAGGGAAGATGTGTTCTCTACTTGCCCAGATTCTAAGAGGGGAACATTTGCCAGAACCAGTACCAGGGGGGATGCCTCCACAATTAATTCTACAGGTCCCTTCTCCATGTTAGAATCTACCAGTCTGTCCCTTTGACTTGGCCCTTCAGAATCACCGATGTTAATACCTAATCCCCTGGAACCCCCCCCCCCCCTGTATCGTTAGACAGCATAGGGATAAGGGGATTATTTTCCAGGTGTTCTGGCCTAGGGGATGTCTGTGTATTTTTTGATTCGACTCTAAGTGTCTCCTGCTTAGCAATATTTGCTGCTCCCTCTAATGATTTTTGCAGAAGACCCCCCAGCCTGTTCACCTCTTCAGTGAGGTGGTCTATTTTACATAGGAGAGGTTTGGTTATGGTCTTAATTTTACTATATAGGGCGTTTAACAGTTTCTTAAATCGGTCTTCATCCAAGAGTAGCTTCCCTCCAGGAATTCCCCTTGTGTCTTCTCCAATACTTTTCGATGGGGATGCATCTGGGCGTTTTTTACTTGAGCGGAGCCCGCCCCGTTTTGAAAGACTCTTCTCCCCCCCTTTAGCAGCTCTTGGAGCTGGTACCGGTGCTGGGGGCTCCTCTTCTAGCAGTACAATTTCTTCATCAGGTATATTCTCAGAGGCTGAGTCTGCTATAGCTACTAATAGCTGGCTTAATGGGTTAATCTCAGGTGTCTGAAATACCTTGTTGCTAATATCAAAAGCAGATGTAACCAGAGGCGTGTTATCAGGTGGCAAAACAGGGGAAAGGCTCAACCCCAGTGAGGATCTCCTGTCATTGTTTACTTTTGCAACCACCTGGACCATGTAATTGTCAATGGTATTAACAGCTAGAGTCGATTTTGCCTTCGACATATTAAAAGGCAGCGTAGATGATGACCCCCAAGTAATGCCATACAATACTAGTGCACAGGATGGCTTTCCGGCAAATGCAGCGACAATGTTGGTAAAGAAAACTTACAAAAGATGTTCTCAGCAGAGTTCCAGACCCCGTCCCTGTATCTTCCTGCCGATGAGGGCTGTAGAGGGCCCGCCCTTTGCCCGGGCTTAGCCCCGGGCGCTCCCGCGACGCGGATGAAGAGGCTGGATTTAAAGCGCCTCCTGGCGCTTTTTTCTCGTTGGCGGCTTCCGGCCGCACTGCAGGCTGGAGCCAGTGGTCCTGGCTGCCTGCACTCTCCCCCCCACAGCGGCCGCAAACAGGAGATGGAAACGTGCTGCGGCGGCGGGAGGAGAGCGGATGGAAAGCTAAGCAGGTAGGCGCAGCTGTGGGCAGAAGGTCCGATTCAAAGAGGCACAGTCAGCTTTTCTCAGCAACCCCCGCTCCACCGAGGAAGAGGCTGGATTTAAAGCGCCTCCTGGCGCTTTTTTCTCGTTGGCGGCTTCCGGCCGCACTGCAGGCTGGAGCCTGTGGTCCTGGCTGCCTGCACTCTCCCCCCCACAGTGGCCGCAAACAGGAGATGGAAACGTGCTGCGGCGGCGGGAGGAGAGCGGATGGAAAGCTAAGCAGGTAGGCGCAGCTCTGGGCAGAAGGTCCGATTCAAAGAGGCACAGTCAGCTTTTCTCAGCAACCCCCGCTCCACCGAGGAAGAGGCTGGATTTAAAGCGCCTCGTGGCGCTTTTTTCTCATTGGCGGCTTCCGGCCGCACTGCAGGCTGGAGCCTGTGGTCCTGGCTGCCTGCACTCTCCCCCCCACAGCGGCCGCAAACAGGAGATGGAAACGTGCTGCGGCGGCGGGAGGAGAGCGGATGGAAAGCTAAGCAGGTAGGCGCAGCTCTGGGCAGAAGGTCCGATTCAAAGAGGCACAGTCAGCTTTTCTCAGCAACCCCCCAGTTTCATTTAATTGATGCATCCAAGTTTCAGTTAATTCTAGGTCTCCCGTGGTTAATAGAACACAACCCTCAGATAGACTGGGAGAAAAGATCAAATAATATGAATTCTGGACATTGCAAGGAGTTTTGTTCTCATGAAGAGAGTTGAGTTAAAGAGGCTAATCTAGCTACCTGTTTGGGCAAAAATGGTGCCTCAGGATGCGCGATACACACTTAAGAAGTTCCAGAGGTTTATCAGAACTACAAGGATGTGTTTAGTAAAGTGGAGGCTGAGAGACTCCCCCCTTATCGGCCTTATGACTGTAAAATAGAGTTAGAACCTGGGGCGAATCTTCTGTGCAGCAGATTTTATGCTTTGACAAAAAAAGAGAAATTTATTCAGAAATATTTGAAGAATGGATTCATCAGGCCATCCCAGTCCCCTGTGTGGTCGCCGTTGTTTTTCATACCCTAGAAGGAAGAAAGACAATTAAGGACCTGTATAGACTACAGAGCATTGAACCGAATAACCATCAAAAACAGGTACCCGTTACCTTTGATTTCTGTGCTGTTAGACCACGTCAAAGAAGCTCAAAATTAAACCAAACTGGATCTTAGAGGGCTCCATGTCCCTTCCCCATGCTGCAAGGGATGGCACCTCCGCCCCTCCCCACTTTTGTGCGACATTCCTTTTGGCAATCATAATTCCTAGTGTTACCCAAGCCTGCCCAGAACGCGTGAGGTCAAATATTAATTCGTACCCAACATCCCCTCACACAAGTCTCTGACATTGCGGTGGAATTCAGTCAATTCTATTCACAGCTTTACAGCACGGACCACTTGCCCCACACAGACTGTTTCATGTACCTGGAACAGGCTCCCATCACAAATCTCCCAGAACCTACGGCAGCACCGTTAAAATCGGATATCGCTACGCAGGAAGTCCTTGACGCAATATGGACGCTTAAGCCGGATAAGGATAATATTTTCTACGCAGCTGTCTCCCATGCTGGCCCAGCTGTACAATTCTTCTAGCACGTGGTGTGACCTCACAGAGACCATGAAATTGCCCATTAGCATGGTTTTACCGAAACCCGGGAAGGACCCTCAGCTTTGTGCCTCTAACCGCCCCATATCTTTATTAAATGTAGATGCGAAGATGTTCACCGGGATCATAACTAATGGACTGGGACGTCTCATGCCCGGGTTGGTGGACCCTGATCAATCGGGCTTTAGCACCGGGCACACCTACGGTGACAATACTAAATGTATATTCCACCTAATAGACAAAAACATGTGATCCCTGGTCCCCACGATGCTTCTCTCAATAGATGCTGAGAAAGCGTTCAATCACGTGCACTGACCTTTGTTGTAGCTGGTACCCGAGGCCGTCGGCCTGGGGCCCCGGTTCCGTAAATGGATCCGGGCCAGCTACTGAGATCCGGTGGCGCTGGTACACGTTAATGGCTCGCTGTCTCAACCTTTCCCCATCTCTAGGGGATCACGCCACGGGTGTCAGCTCTCACCGCTCCTGTTCGTGCTTTATATGGAGCCGTTGGGTCATCCCCTTATTGAAGGTTTTGGTTGGGGGGGCTAGCCCCACAAGATAGTGTTGTATGCAGACGACGTGCTGTTGGCTTTTACTAAACCATGCCAATCGCTGCCCCCTCTATTAGAGGAACTTGAGTTGTTTGGGACGGCATAAGGGTTCAAGGTGAACACCACCAAATCTCAGGCTCTCAATCTTACCATTCCGCAGGCCGAGCAGTCCTCCCATGTCACGACCTTTCCATTTTTATGGGCCGCAAGGGTGTTTCTTACTTGGACATTCAATTGTTCTCAACCATAGAGAAAGCTGTGTCACACAACTATGACTTTTTATTAAATATGAAACGCCCCCTCATACAATCTTGGCATGGGGGTCCGCTTTCTTGGCTGGGGCAAATAGCCACCACCAAAATATCCCTACTACCTAAGATCTTATACTGGATGCAAGAGATGCTGCTATAACCATCCCCATCTGTGCTGAATAAACTCCAACACACCCTGGAGACCTTCATTTGGAGTGGCAAACGTGATAGAATGGCACAAGACCACGCGTACATTCCAGTGGCCAAAGGTGGGCTTGGCATACCTCATCTTCTGCGCTACTATCAAGCAGCTCAGGTGCCCTTTTGGTGGAATGGCAACGTCTATACACAGAGGAACATTTTTGCTTCCTCGACCAGGCTATGGCGGAGATTCACATTTGGAAGAGTCCATGGCTTCCGCAACGAAATGTGAGCTCCAATTCTCGGACAAAGAATGGTCTAACATTTTGTGGTGGGCTCGCATCTCGGCTGGTAGCACCTCAGGCAGGAAGACCATGCTCAAAATGGCCCACTATTGGTATTATACACCATCTCGCCTAGTTAAGTGGAAGAAGGTGCTGGCGACATTGTAATCATTCTGGCACGCAATCACATCTGTTGTGGCACTGCCCTAAACTACACCGCTACTGGTCTGAGGTCCTCACGGATATCGATACCATGTTTAACATTGAACTGCCCTGCTTCCCCAGCTATATTGTATTGGGATTGCCCAACACTCTAGCGTACTCACTACATTCCACTAGGGGGAGGTCCATAACACTGGCACTGAGTGCCGCTATGCAGGTTTTGCTGTCACAATGGGGCACAGATAACATACCCACACAGGCAGACTGGATACACAAACACTGGGATTTGCTCGGCATGGAAAAGTTGACAACAGTGGTAAACCACACATGGCACAATTTTGAAAAAATGTGGGGACCCTGCCTGAAATACTTGTCTACTACCTTTAGAGAGTTCTCGTGCCCAATATATTTGCGAGTGGGAATTAATAGAGGTATTATATGCACGAGCATCGGATGGTTATTTTGTCTATTGAATGTCTGTTAGTTATGAATTTGGCCTCTCCCTCCACTTCACCCTCCCCACAGTTCAATGCCAGCCGTTGGATGTAGGCAACTGTATTTGTTGTAATTTTCTTTAAACAAAAACTAAAAATAGATACAATCCTAAACTGGGGAGTGGCTAAGGAGCTAGTGACAAACATGTCTGTTGGCAGAGGGTTTCTGCCATATTGAAACAGGACTTCTGGGAAATTTTACATTAAGGAAAAGAGAAGTGCTGCAAAAGGAGGTGGAGGACTGCAAGAGCTTGACAAAGACATACCCAACTTTCTTGGCCCCTTGTTGCCCACAGCCGTTGGCATCGTCCTGCTGTAAAATGTTCTGTTCTATTAAGTCTGATTAAGAGACTACGTCCAAAGGTGAAAGCTTCAGCGGCATCAATTGCTTTGTGAATCTCACCTCTGTTTCATCTGGGTCGGCTGGTAATCCTGACTAGGTCCTGGACCATAGTGAACTGTGTTATGTCTCAATAGAACTATACCTTTTTTAGGTGCCTTACGCCTTAAAAAATGTAAATTCATATCTCCAGTTCCGTTTATTGTATTTTGATGTTCTTACTGTCTTTTTGCTCTTTAAATTAATAACCCAATTTGTGACACCCCCCAACAACTTATGAGTTCCCTACATTGTGAGGATTCATATGATAATGCAGCTGTCGGCAAGACGCGTTGTCACCAATTCTTTAAAATACCATAAAATGGGTTCTGGCTCCACCTGGAGGAATATTACTTTCTCACCTCATTTTATTGGCTGTTTGGTGTACCCGCTTGCCTTTTAAGAATGACTTACACTGGAACGCAAGACCTAATTTAATTGCAGACCGGAGGCTTCAGATTGTTCCTTCTCTTTCTTTACTGTTAAAATCACAGCATCCAATGAAAACGTTTTGACACACAAATAAACTACATTTCCCAGGACTCTCTTTCATCCAATCATGTCCCATCAGACCCTATGAGAGTCACCATCTCCTTCCCATGAGCATCTTTCTTTGCTGCTCACTGCAGAGATAAGTTAAGACAAAAGGCCTAGCTTTAATATGCTGCAACAGCACTACTGCATACAATAGAACAGCATTTGTGAGTGCCTATTTGAACATGTGCAGGCCCAACGCACAGGGGAGTACCAGGCATTTACTGGTCAGTGATGAAACGGCCAGTGGCAGCCTCCTCCCGAGGGTTGTCGCACAAGGTAGGCATTGACTGAGCTCTGTCATCCGCATGGCTTTTATGGGCCTGGGAAGGCGAGTGGGTGTACAGAAGCTGTAAGATGGTTTCAAAGTGAACCTGGACAAGTGGTCGGCATGGAAAGGGAGAAGAGGAGCTTTTGCTTTATTATACCTGAAAGCAACTCAGAGCAGTGGTAAAAAATCAGAAGTATTCGCATTCCCACGCTCCCTGTAGTAAAGCAGTTCTCGGAGTTAAGCACACGCTTCAATGGTGTCCCAAGGATATGCAGGGCAATTCTTCCCCTGACACCCTGTCCCTGATCTTTACTGTCGCCAGCACCGGTAAAATGCCTACTCAACAAAGTGCTACTTCTTTACTTCTTGTCCTCTTTTCAGAGCTCAAACTGCCAATTGAATGAGCTATCTGCTCTGATTTACTTCCCATGCCAACGTCATAATATCTGTAGACCTATTATTTTTTTTTTTTTAATTTTTGAAAACCTTTATTCGTGCATGTAAAAAAGAACAAATACGGGCCTACAACCATCAGGCCGGCCACGGTACTTTTAAGCACTGATACAAACATTGCGGCCCCCTAGCATCAACGGACGAAATAGCAACAGTTTATGAATGTTACACTGGGGAGAGCCATGACACCAGGGGAAAGGAGAAATGAAGGTTAATTTTAAAGTTTTTTATGTAATTTTATCAGGGAAAAAGGCAGTGAAGAATAAGAACCAAGGAGATTCGAGTCCGCACAATATCTTCACAACACGGGAGAGCGGCAGCATTTCTGAAAACAACAGTGGAAATTAAAATCCCAGGCAGTGAGGCGGTGCAAATCAACAGCAGGATATTCACACCAGCAATTACGCACCCCTTCAGCGCCGCCCCCACTCAGCCAGCCCCAAGCCCGGACCCAGAATCGAACCAAAGTAAAAGCACAGAAGACATAAAAAAGAAATAAAGGCCCATAGAACTAATAAGAAGAACTAAATTACCCCCCCACCCAACACCAATGCGGAGGCTACGGCCTACCCCCCCCCCCCCCCCCCCCCAGCATAGTGCCTGTCGCCCATTAAAACCCGAAATATAGACAAGAAAGGAGAGCAAGAGAAGAATGAAGAGGAAGATAGAAAAACGTTAACACCTATGATATAAGGGGTGAGAAAAGAATAAACTATTCTAATCTAAACTCCCAAAAAGAATAAGGTGGGGAGGAGCCTACGTAACATCAGAGCGCCCGGGACCCTCGGCCATCTACAGCTTCCACACACTGAAAACCTCCTACTCCAAAAGCAGCAGTGTTATAATAAATTGCAACAGTAACATAGATGGAAGAAGTCATTTCACGATGTGTGCTCACAGCATATACAAAGCAGTTCCAATCCCAGTCCAGCCCACCCGTGAAGCCATAGCGTTATGAATCAGCCTAACCCTGGCCTGAGCGCGGGTGTAAGACAAAGCCAGCTCCTATATGAAGGCCCCGCATCCCGTGCACACAAAGACAATATGGCCGCTCAGAAGAAGAAAGTGACTCAGGAGCATAAAATGGCCGCCGACCATCTGTGGAGGTCCCTTTGTCCACTGCACATAGTCCCAACAGGGCATCTGGGGCAGAGGAGTTCCGCAGGAAAGAAGGCGAAGGCCACAGTAAATGAGCCCTCGAGGGTGCCAGTAGCTGCGCAGCCGGATACATCTGCAAACGCGGTGGTGCAGGCAACAATGAGACAAGCTTCGATGGATGGGGAAACAAAGTATCAGCAGCAGAGTAGGAGAGTAACTGATCATAGGCGCCGGGAAAGTCAGGTGCAGGCACCAATGTAGCACGTTCACATGTAGTCACTGTATCCCCGCATGAAGGCAAAGGCAGACCCACACCTTGCTGGTAACAAACGTTGCGCTCACGACCCGCAGCAGATATTATGGAGTCGAACTGCTCACTCAGCGCCTGGAGACCATCACGCATTTGCAAGTGAAAGTCCCGTAGGGCGGCCAGAACGGAGCCACATGATAGTGGAGGCTGCATCCCCGCATTAACAACGATCCGGGACGGCACTGTGAAGCTGGTGCCTGATGTAGGAAGGGCGAAGCAGTCAGCGGGCAGGACCGGGCTATCTCCCACCAGCCGCGGGCAGGCAGATGAGGTCATGTTTACCCCAGGACGGTATAATGGCCGGGGGGGGAGGTCGTAGCAAAAAACAAGCTCCCCTCAGGTCTGCGCCGCCACAAGGAACACGGAAAGCCGCCACCCGTCCCTCAAGTTCACCGTGCAGCCGGTTAAGTGGCAGAAAAAGGGGCCGGCAGCCTACGGCGAGCCGGATCGCTGAGCTCCCCACAGCGCGCTCCACAGATCGGGGCAGGAGACCCGTTCCTCCGGGGCTTACCTCACAGCCCTCACATTTCAGGCGCAGGGTGCAGCGGTTGTTCAGCCCTCACATTCCAGGCACGGCTGACGGCAGTCCTCTGTATGCAGTGCGGCCAGGACCGCGCGGTCTGAAATGGCGCTAGCGGGTCCGGTCACTGTGGAGCCTCCAGGGGCCGGCGACGAGCGGCAATGAAGCGAGGGTCCAGGGCGGGGAGCACCATCACGGACATCTCCGGCATCCGGGCAAGCTGGGACCTCGGGAAAGTATCGGCGTGGTCAGCTCGCCGTCGCACACGTTTCGCCGCCAGGAACGAGAAGGATAGCAAGCAGGATGTTGTTGCGGAGCCAAGGGCCGACGGAGCCGGGAGCTCAAGCGTCTGCTCCGGTCGCCATCTTGGCTCCTCCCCCTCTGTAGACCTATTTGATGATCCTCGCTTGACTAGGTGATAAGATGCTGCTTGTGTGCTTTTCTGCCATGTTTAGTTTACATTTAAATTAGCATTTTCAAGCAGTCAATGGCATTGGTGCACATGATTCACCACTAATGCTCGAGCTTGGGTTACTTTCTTGGGACATATTTTGTCAACCTGGAGAGCTTGCGCCACAATAATTACAAAGTGAGGTATTGTCTCCTCATGACAGGGACAAAAACCAGAAGGGTCCTTGAAGGCTACCCCTACCTACCCCACCTGGGTGCCACATAGGGGGCTGGCACTCCTGTTTTTTTAGGTCTCGCCTATGCAGCGCTTGCGCTGGCGCTTCGAGACCTGCTGTATTCAGGTATGGACTTGAAGCTCCGCCCATTTTTTCAAGTAGCTCCTGTTACTATCTCCATTCTAAATGGTTGCTTTTGATTTGTGAATTGGCTTAGTAGTCCCTCCTTAGTACTGCCTTTTCTGCTTTTGTAACCTCCCAAGAGTACTGACCCTTTTACTTGTTCCTACCAAGTATGTTTCATTTACATTCTGTGAGCACTATTTTCTTAAATGAGTTTCTCCTACCTGCTGTTGCAGACACACTTTATGCTTTCCAGCTAACACACGCAGCATTTGTTTCCTGTTCATCATCAGAGGTGTTTGGAGGGCGCCTGTTCTGTTCCCTGCATTTCCCTTCTACCCCCACCCTGCTTATTTTTAATAATTTTAAACATACTTTTTCAGCGCTGCATTCATGAAACGGGCGCAGCGCTGGTTTTGCTTTCATTGTTGTGCATTTTTGTATATTTGTGAGCATACTTTATCAGCGCTGCGCCTGTTTTACGGGTGCTGTGCTGGCTTTAACGTTGTTCGGGCGTGCATCGGGAAAAGAAGTCCAATAGATCACAAATATATTTTCACAAAAATTCTTTTATTTCATTTGCAAGGTTAAGAGTTCTTTATAGTACAACCAACGCGTTTCGTTCTCCTTCTGAGAACTTCATCAGGGCCAATTGTAGAATATCTAGTATGGAGGTGCTTTGCAGTAGTATGCCCACATAAAAGTGAGTCAATAAATCCTCGTTATCGCAAAACTTATATAAAAGATATACAACGGTGATGTCCGAGCACGAGTAAAGGATAATAAGCCTTCTTGACTGATGTGGGACCAATCCAGACCAATTCAACAGATACGATACACCTCGTATTTACGAGTGGAATCAACACTCTTAAAACGTGGGAATGTCCTTATTCAGGTACATGCCTATCAAAGGGAAAGGTTCCCATCGGCAACAATATGCCTACGGTTAGCAAGTCGTCAGGTTTTCGCGAAAACCTGACGACTCGCTAACCAACAGGGCTCAAGCTTGCGCCTGCCTCACAGCAGAGCCAGGTAGACAGAGATGGAGTAATGTGCTACTAATTTACAATACCCTCATCATAAGGCTGAAGAGCTGGCGGCAACACATCTCCTAGCCTATGGATCTCTTACATTATCCCTTAGACTTGCATCTACCACGCTTATTGTCTTACTGTAAGGTATGAAAACCATTTTATTTTAAAAAGCCTCCAACTTAACTTTCTTCTGAAGCATAGTTAGATTAGTATGGTTTTTACATTCTTCAGCACTTTCGGCAAGTCCGCTTTTGGCATGGCCGGCTCCGATTATTATTATTATTTTTTATAATCCTCACTGATGGGTGGCCAGCAACATGGCGGAGTAAGACGTGAGTCTGCATAGCTCCGGTCCAGGCAAGTGATCCGACATGAGATAAGGGGGACTTAGGTCCCGAAAAACCTACACAATTTGATCCCTGGGGGTCCAGTATTCCCCCCGGCATCTGGAGGCCAAAAATGGAGGCTGTGGCAGTCGCGTAATCTGCGGCGGTGCGGGCCGACCTGGAGGCCCGCTAGCAAGACCCAAGATGGCGCCCCGGGCTTGCTGAGAACGGAGGCGGTGCAACTGGCAGCGTCGGAGCCCATTGAGAGCTGCTGTTACCCTGGAGAGCCTCCCTGTCTGGCCGACAATTGTCCTTTGGGAACCGCGAGGGGCGCCGGGGACGCCTATCGTCACCCCCCGCGGAGGAGGGGAAGCCTAGACGGAAAGCAGCGGAGCGGAGGCACATATTCCTGCTTGCTGCTGACCAGGACTGCGCTGCCGGAGGAAGAGGCAGGGGCTGGCGCCGTGGTCTGTGGGGCCCAGCAGGCGAGGTGCAGCGCCGGCGGCGCCGCGGAGGAACGAAGGGTGAACTGCCTGCCCTTCACTCGGCCGGCACCCGGGGGGACTGTGTGGAGCCCGGGCGAAAGCTGAGACGTGCCCCCCCCCCCCGGCGAGGCCTCGGTGAAGAGGGCCTACAGAAACTGCCTGCTTCCAGTGGCGAAGTCCCCCTCACGCTCCTGTGGGGGCCGGGTGGGCCTGCTGCTCCCCCCCCCCTGTTGGGGCCTCCGATCGGTGCAGTGTGTTGAGGGAAGGCCCAGGGACACTACCAGAAAAAGGTACGAGGGGCACAGTTTTGGAGGGCAGCGCGGCCCGGGCAAGCTGGTGAACTGCTACCAGGGGGTCTGAGATGCCTGGGGCAACGTGGGCTCGTGGCGCCAGTAGTGGCATCAGGCTTGTCCCGGCAAGTCCATCCGACAGAGACCCACCTGGGGCCACATGGACTGAGAGAGACTTGAGGGGGAGTGTGGAGATAGCGAGGTGTGTTTTCGTCCCGGCCCTGTGATTAAGACTGACCGAGTGCCTGGGCCTGCCGGCCTAACCGCGACACACCCCACCCTGCACACCCTAGCCCCTTCCCGGGGCAGAAACGCTGAGGAGAGTGCCTGCCAGAGGTGGAGGCAGAGGCTTGGCAGTGGAGCATGCTGACAAGTAGTGGTGGAGGGACTGCCTGGTGAGGGTTCTAGAGCGGCAAAGCGGAGCATTGGGCTGGAAAACGTCCAGGAAGACCAGTCCTTCAAGGTGTTGGATACGACGCAGCGCACTATGGGCAAGATAAAGGACAAGGAACCTAAAACCCCCTGGCAGGGCACACTGGACCGCTATACCAAGTCGGCCCCCCCCCCCCCACCGGATGAAGACTCCGCGACCACTAGTTTGGACACAGCCCTGCTGATAAACGCAATCCAGGCCTCCCGCGAAGCCCTGGAGAACAAGATCTGAACGGTGGGCACGGAAGTAACGCTCCTACGGCAGGATCTCAGAAATCTGGCAGATAGAGTGAAGGAATCGGAAACAAGACTGGGGGAGGCCGAAGACACAATACAGGAGGTGAGAAAAGGTATGGCGGAGCTTCAGTCATCACATAAGCAGCTGTTGTGGAAGGTGAACAACGCAGAAAACAGGGCAAGACGCAACAACCTCCGATTTGTAGGTTTTAGGGAGGGAATTGAAGGCACGAACATGGCGGCATTCCTGCACATGTGGCTCCTGCGTACTGTCCCAAAAGATAATTTCTCTACCTGTTTCATCATAGAAAGGGCTCACCGGGCACTGCTGGCCAAGCCACCGGCAGGAGCAAGACCTAGGCCGGTCATTGCTCGCTTCCTGAATTTTTTGGACAGGGACATGATCCTCAGGGAAGCTAGAAAGCGTGGGGAAATCCGGCTAGACAATACCCAAATAAGGATTTTCCCAGATTACAGCCAGGAAGTGCAGAGGCAGCGACGTTCCTATGACTCAGTGAAAGCAAAATTGAGATCCCTCTAAATTCAGTACTTGCTATTATTCCCGGCCAAATTGAAGGTGATCTACAAGGACAAGACACATTTTTTTCTGATTCCGGAAGAGGCCTGGCAATGGCTGGAGGAACGACCCCAGATGACTAGACCCACGACTAGTGCTCACAAATCATTTGACGCAGAGAGGCCTCAAGGAGGCCCCAGAGGAACGCCCAAATCGCAGAGGTCGAGACAGGGTCGTGGAGAACATCTTCCGGGTGCGACCCCATACCCCAAATCTGGATCTGAATGACGGAGAAGACAAAGGGACGGGTCCCTTGGCCTTGGTCGACTCTCAGGGTCCCGGTTCTCGTACCTGGCGGAGAAATCGCGCTCAGATGTGGAGGGAGAGCCTCAGGGTTCCTCGTCGGAGGAGGAAGAGTTGGATGGGCAGTCGCTACATTCTTTGGCAATTGAAATCAACGAGATGGAACAGAAGCCCATGCCAGAACCCGTGGAGTCTCCGGGGGACCTCCAGGACTCTAACTCGTGAAGAGGGGACCAAAGTGGCCGCCCAAGTTTAGATACTGTCTCGCCTGGAGCGTGCAAGCTGGACAACCCCCTCCCCCCGATTGGATTGTTGATCTGGTCTTTTTGTATTTTGATTCGTGCTTGCTCTTGTTCACACCTTTGCATGTGGTGACTGAAGGTTTAGAGTGAGCTTATTTCCTTTGGGGTGTTTGGGAGTGGGAGGGCGACAGACCTCCATCACCCGATTATCTTATTCTCCGCTATTTGGTGGAAGATGGGACAGCGGGGGAGAGGGAGGTGGGGAGGGGGGAGATTGCGGGGGGCTCTCAAATGTTTTCAGGGGTGGGAAGGAGGGAGGGGGGCTACATGTTGGTTGGGGATGATTGTTAAGTTCTTTAAGCATGTCAAAGTTAGGACCACTACATACACCTGTGTTTTAAACACCCGAATCCTGCTACCACAGACGTATTTTTCACCTGATGTTCTCCACAGTGACTGGTAGTCCCCAGGCGGCTGTCCAGGTTAATGGCTGTGCCAAGATCCTTACATGGAACGTGAACGGACTGGGCAATAAAATAAAGAGGGGATTAGTCTTGGCATATGTGAAAAGGGTAGGGCCGGATATTGTCCTCTTGCAGGAAACGCACCTTCAGGGCACCCGGTGTGGGTTCTTGGCGAGGGGACCATATAGAGTGTTGGCTCATGCAGGTTACACGACAGGCTCCAGAGGGGTTGCTATCCTGATTAAGAAATCATCCCCTTTGTAGCTACTAACATGGACGGACCCACTGGGGGCCTACGTGGAGGTAACGGGAACCTGGGGACGCCAGAGACTCATGATAATCTCAGTATATGCTACACCGAAACTACAGGCTAGAACTCTGTCTGGCATAACTGATATCCTACTGAACACATCAGATACATTACAGGTGGTGGGAGGAGACTTTAATGATGGTATGTCATCTCTGCGGGACAGGTCAAGGAATCGGCCTGGTGACTCCATAATAACTCCTCTAGCTAGGACTATCTCTACTCTTGGTCTAGTGGATGTTTGGAGGTGGCTGCATCCGGACGCCAGCACCTACCCGTACTCTTCCGGGGACCACAGGGTATACTCCAGATTAGATTATGTCTTCCTGCCATGACACGCTCTCAGGGTGGAGGATGTGGTGGAGTATCAAGCTCGAGGTATTTCGGATCATTCACCTCTTCTGGTGCGACTGGGGGGGGAGACGTGCATCGGGGGGGAGGGGATGGCGTCTGCCTGCGTGGGACCTGCAGAATAAGGACTTGGTGAAGGGTCTCAGGGCAGATGTAAAGGTATACTTTGTGGAAAACATACGATCGGTTTCGTCAGGGGTAGTTATCTGGGAAGCTTTCAAGACAGTTATGCGAGACAGGGCCCAAAATAGAATAGCCTGGGAAAAAAGGAAAGTGCAGGAAGAGCTGAATACTTTGGAAAAGCAGATTCTGGAGCTAGAGTGCAGGCATGTGGCTGACCGGGACGCACAGACTCTTAGACTTCTACTGGACAAGCAACAGCAATACAAGGCCCTGGTGACGGAAGAAGCCAAAACGCAGGCACTGGCGACCCTTCATAGTCTGTATGATGTAGGGGATAAGTCGGGAAAGCTCTTGGCGTGGCTAAGTCGGAAAGAGCGGGATGCCTGCTGGGTGGAACAGGTGCTTGATAAGCAGGGGCAACTTAGGCAGAACGATACCCAGATATTCCAAGCCTTCGCCGCCTATTATGAAGATTTTTACAAAGCTAGGGATCTGGGAGCGCTAGAAGATGCACTGACATACATTGACAATATTGAAACCCCCGTTTTATCTGAAGAGGATCAGATGGGCCTTGAAGGTTTGATAACAATCACCGAGATTAAAGAGGCCCTGCACAGACTCCGCCCGGGGAAATCACCTGGCCCAAACGGGTTTCCTGCAGAATTTTTTTTTTAAACGGCGGATCTCCTTGGGGGCCACCTGTTGGTCCTGTTCAAGGGGGCAGCCCAAGAGGGCATCTTACCGCCCAATCTGCGTATGGCCACAATTGTTCCGATCTATAAGCAGGGTAAACTCCCCAAAGAGTGCGCGTCGTATCGCCCTATTTCACTCCTGAACGTGAGGTTAAACTCTTGGCGACAATATTGGCCCTCCGACTTCGACGGGTAATACCCGACCTGGTCCTCTTGGATCAGACAGGTTTCCTGCTGGATAGGGCAACTAGGTTGAATCTCAGGAGGACCCATAACTGATTGATGGAGGTGCACACTCGTCAAAATTCCCATGTGTTTTTATCTTTGGACTCCGAAAAGGCGTTTGACGCGGTGCACTAGCCTTTCCTTGAGGGGGTGTTGCTCAAGTTTGGATTTGGCCCCAAGTTCCGGAAGTGGATAAGACTTCTCTATACGGACCCACGAGGCAGAGTAAAAGTAAATGGGGTGTTGTCAGAGGATTTCCCCATCTGAAGAGGGACCCAGCAGGGTTGTCCCCTGTCCCCTTTGCTCTTTACCCTTACTGTAGAAATAGTGGCATGTGAAATTAGACAGGAAAAGGAAATTAGAGAATTTAAAATTGGGCAGACAGACACGTACGAGGAAAAAATATTGCTATATGGGGATGACGTCCTCTTGTATGTCACCCACCCTGCCACTATGATCCCGGTGCTGTTTACCACGTTGAGCCGTTAGGGCGCTCATGCAGGTTACATGATAAACTGGCATAAGTCGATCTTATATACCCCCAGGTGGGGAGAGGGCTGGCTTTATGTATCTGGGGGTGTATATTAAACTTTGGATAGAAACCTCTCATGCCGGAGAAACGTCAAGCGGGTGCTTGCAAACTTTGTTGATGATGCTGCTAGGTGGAGGACGCTCCCCCTTACGATATTAGGGCGTGCTGTCATGTTTAAAATGATAACGCTACCGAGGTTCTGGTATGCCATACAAAATGAATATTTCCCACTCCCCCGGCAGGTTTTTAACGATATAAATGCTGAGCTGAGATCACTGCTCTGGCTGGGGAGACAATCCAGGATAGCCCTAGGCACCTTGCAAAGGAATCAGTACAATGGGGGGATCTCCCTGACGAATATCGAACCTTATTACTGGGCGGAACACTTAACACCGATCAACGACTGGTTTCACGCTCCTGTAGACCACCCCACATACAACTTAGAGAGAAGGACAATGGCACAGTGCACCTGTTTGCATTATATATACGGGGTGGAGGGAAGGAAAGATTGCACTCAGCAACACTGGTTACGATAGAGGTATGGGAGAGAGCCACCAGGGCGATTAGATGGACTCATAAACCGACTAAACAGACCCCAATATGGCACTGTGCGTGGTTAAAGGAACAAAATAAGCTGAGAGGGTTCAAGAGATGGGATGACATTGGAATCTCCGTACTGGGGGAATCTGATGAAAAGGGGAGACCTAAAGTCATTCCAGGTCTTGAGGGCGGAATACAGGCTGCACCAAACTCAGTATCTAAGGTATGCGCAACAGCGCCATGCTTGGCGGGCGCAGAAGGAGCTCGCCTCTCCCTTGACAGAGTACGCCCCGCTTGACGGTCGTTTATTGCAGGAACGCAACCCTTGCATGGTAGTTTCCCTGACCTTTAAAACTCTGATCAATAATACGCCGGATGGGCTGGTGAAGCTCAGAGAGACGTGGGAGCTAAATGTGGGGGAGATTGATACAGTGGACTGGGAGGCAGCCTTGATGCATCCAAGGGAAGTTGCAATTAAGTCCCGTCTATGGCCCATTCAATATAAAATCCTACATTGGGTATATTATGACAGGCTACGGCTGCACCGCATGGGATGAGCTAGTGACACTAATTGCCTGAGATGTGGTCAGGGGCAGGGGGACTTTTATCATATTGTGTGGATGTGCCCTGTAATTCAGACATACTGGGTTGAGGTTCTGGGGGAATCGAGTGAGGTGCTGGAGGTCGCTCTACCGGTGGACCTCAAATTGGTGCTGCTGGGCATGACAAACGATGTAGATTTGAATCGCCCACTCCTGGTATTCATAGTTCTAGCGCTGGTGGTGGCTAAGAGGGACGTGGCCCAGGCTTGGGGCGCTCCCATGCCTCCTCGGATAGACGACTGGAGAAGGGACATGGATATGTATATGGCAGCAGAGAGGGTCACATACAAAGGGAGGGGTTGCCCTAAGAAATTCAATAGAGTATGGGGGAAATTGAGACAATATCATGGCCTAAATGGGGGATTGTGAAAGGGAGAGGAGGAGGTACCCGGCTGAACAGGTTGCATGAGGGGCGGTTTCGGAACGATCTATGCACTTTACAGAGTTATGAGACAGTAGTATATCATCCAGTCGTGCGGATACTGGGAGTGTGGGTTGACGGGAGGAGGGTGGATGGGAGACGGGGTATGGAAGATGGTTATATGTGACATGCCTATTATGTTTATGCACTTTACAAAAGCAAATAAAAAAATAATTAAAAAGAAAAAATAATCCACACTGATGTTGATCTAGAATTGGGTAACGCAAACTAGGCTTTTTTCTTAAAAATACCATTTAAATGTTGAATGAATCGATAAAAAAAGGATTTCAACTTAAATGGCCAAAGATAGTCTCTCAAGTGGATGGATAATGTAAAGGATAAAAGTCTATGTTAGAGGCTGTGGTGCACAATAGGCTGGAGGAAAAGCGAAACTGAAGGTGTTGCGAGAAGGAAAGAGAAGTAGTTTTTAGGTCGAGCCTAGCATTGCAGCAAATGCACTGCTCGCTCTGCGAGGCATGCTGTAGTAGGGTATGTTTTAGAAATGGAGTGGAAGCCCCGCCCATATTTTCATTGGCTGATGTCATTGTCCATGGTAAACTCTGGCTTCCGATTCAATATGAGGCTTCTTAGTCCCTCCTTGTTACCGCCCTGTCTCCTTTTGTGACTGCCCATCAGGACTGGATCTTTTACTTACGTCGTTACACTGTCTCCTTCATTAGTCAGTAAGCACTATTTTTTTTTTTATCGGCTTTGGCACTCTGCACTCCTGCTTTAGTGCCTAGTAGACCCGCTGGCACTGCATTTGTTTAATTTCAAGCCCCTACAAAATAACTGTCCTTGGAGCAAATTTCTGCCTCATAACAAGTGGCAGTAGCCTTTCAGTACACACGTCATACACATAATGCGCCACACTGACCCACGTCAGAATCTGGACTACCACTGTCTAGACTCCAGCCTATGCTCACCTCGCTGACCACCACCCACAGTGACTCATCTCTAAACAGCCCGAAACGTAACCAAACAAAATATCAGCAGGCCTCCTTGGCTCGGTCACCCACTAGCCAGAGACGATTGGGGCGCCAGGATTCCGAGAGCGCTACGGAACTTCACAAGCTGTAGTAAGCACTATTCAAGTGTACAAAACAAAGGAATGAAGGGGGAGAAAGCTGGAGCACACGGGATAAAGCCAGACAGGAAGTGAAAAGTGGAATATGTTGTGGGGTTTAATGCAATGCTCCAATTTAATCTACATGTCTGGCTGTATATGATGACAAATCTCTGCTTAACTGGCCTCATAATGTACGTGCTGGGTGTTGTGTTTGAATCCCAGAAACCTCTGGCGACCAGCGGCAACATGTCATCTTCGACGTTTATTTGTTTAATCCTAAATTTAGCTCTGGGTGACTATAGGGCAGATGCAGCTTTGAGGCCAGATCCAGAGATGCTTGCGCTGCTGACCACTGGGGACCTGGAAAGAGCAGGAGGAGGGACATGGGGGGGGGGGGGGGCCGTCTGAACTAAGCAGCCAGAGTTGGTGAATCACTCACGCTGCACATTGTAAAGTAGGGGTTATTATTATTATTATATTAAACTTATAAGGTGCACAGCTACCCCTAGGGGTTTCCCGGCGCCAGCCTGACAAGAGGGAGGAAAAGGGAAGAACTACAGATTAAATAACCACGTTTTCAGCTGTTTACGAGAATTAACATAAACCGTTTCTTTATGCAAGGAAATGGGAAGGGAGTTCCAGAGGGAGGGTCCCAAGTAAGAAAAGGAGCTACCATTCATACGCCTCAGTCTGATTTTGGGAACAGAAAAGTTGATCTGAGTGGTAGAACGAAGGGTACGTGAAGGCAAATAAGATTGGACCACAGATTGAAGATACTGAGGGGCTGATTCATTTTTAATTCTGAACATATAGCTCAAGTCTTTGAACTTAATACGGTTCTCGACTCTAAGCCAGTGAAGGTTCCGAAGAAGGCCAGAGGTAAAACCAGTCCTGGGCGCCTGGCAAAGCAGTCTGGCCGCCGCATTCTGCACAGTCTGCAATCTTTGTGTAACCTCGTTATTGCAGCCCAGCTATATGACATTGCTTTAGTCAAGTCTCGATATTATAAGGGCCTGCACCACAGTCCTCAGAGGGTGTCTGCGTTTCATGCTGAATCATAAAAACAAAATTCCGCGAGGCAAACGTGCGTCGGGGCTCACCTACGTTACTTATATGTTTAAAAAATCTGAACTACAGCCTGCTAGCCGGTTTGTGTTTTGCCGGGCGTTTTTTGGATCCTGAAGCCCGTTCAGCTCAATGGGTGTTACGCACCTTGTGACAGGTGCATGTCGGAATAAAATATTGATTACAAAAACACCACCAAACAAAAATATCGTTCTACAAAAATATTGTAACCAGAATATTGACTACCACAGTGTTGTGTAGGTAAGCATATATGTACAATTCTCAACTACAAATTGACAATCTTTAAATATGTGTATGTGTGTTGTGTGTGTGTGTGCCTCAATACAAAGATGGGGAGTTAAGAATAGTAACTCTTTACATTTCTGTATATACCTATCTTCATGATATTGTGGTAGTCAATATCCTAGTAGCAACATTTTTATATAGCAATATTCAAAATATGATCTTTATGTAGAATACTCTTGTTGGTGACTAATTCGAGAAACGCAGGGAAAATGATGACTTCTATGAAAGGGAGGGATGGCATGAGAGCGTATGGACATATTTTACCCTACAGAATAACGTTAGATTTATAATATAGTGCAGGGTGGAAACTTGCAAAGATTCTGAGGACAATGCGCCGCTCCACTGGAAGCCAATGAAGTTCACGCAGGTCTGTGCTTAATTGGTTTTTTTTAAAGTCCCAGAGCCCTCCATAGGAGGCCACAGCAGTTTGCTCCAACCATTGCCCTGTCAGCCTTGCCAATGGCAGTAAACTACACTGCTACTAACCATCACACAAGTGTGACAATTCAGACTGGTCGAGGCCCCCAAAGCTATAAGAATGGCTTAGACGACAGGTATTAGTTGTTTTTAATGTATATTAAATTAATTAAAAAATGTTATTCTGCTCATCTCTAAATTACACAATCTGTGCCCACATGGCAGTTGTCATAAGGGCCGGGGTTGACAATTAAGGGCTGGTGCTGAGCTCCGGAAATCACCTGCTCAAGTTAAGCACTGACGCAGGTGAACCCAAGTCGTGTATATTTGATGAAGGAGAAATAATCCAGAGTCCAGTTCTGAAGCCCAGGTTAGGAAATGACAGACCTGGATGGGGAGAGCTGCCCATCTGAGGTGGCAGAAAGACCAGAGTTTGTTGCTTCTGCTCCACAATAATCTTCACCTGTAACTCCCATCCACTGAAGAATGGCCAATGGATATGTTTTGGAATAATTTGGTGACTCACCCACATCATCCTCCACTTTGAAGAGGATTGGGTCATCAGCACATGTCGAAATGAACACTGGTTGAGTGAATGCGAGCAGCCAAAGGCTGAACGAAGACATTCAGGACATGAGTGACAGGGAGAAGCCCAGGGAAACACTGTTCGAGGTGAACTTTGCATTAAAAGAGTTACAAAAAATGGGTAAGATTTGCAAATGTCCAGTGGGATATGATCTAATCCATGGAAGAGCTATGCTCAAAATTCTGCTCTCATTCAGAGATTTCAGCAAAATGGCCTACAGTTCAGAGTGCCATCTCTTGTCGATCTAAGAGCCACCAAAGAAGAACGCAGGACTGGTTCCACCCCAGGTGAACAGAAACCCACTTGAACCATGTCAAGTCAGTTGGAGTACTTTATAAAAAGCTAGACTTTCTGCCTCACAATCCTTTGTATTGATCTGGGACTGAGAAGGACAGTAGGCAAATGGGGCAAAGTATCTCCAAATCACTGGGTTACAGTGTCAGGTTTCTCTAAGGAATTGTTTAGGTCGAGCCTGGGCATCGCATGCGCTGGTCTGCGAGGCATTTTGTATTCAGCTAAGGACATGAAGCTCCACCCACTTTTCCTCCAATATTTTTCATTGGCTTGTGTTATTGTCCACTGTAAACTGGTTTGTTAATGGTCAATAGGCTTAATAGTCCCTCCTTAGTACCGCCTTGTCTTATGGTGTAACCTCCCATGAGGACACCCCCTTTTACATGTGCTGTTACTTGGTAGGCTTTAATTAAAGCCTCCGAGCTCTATTTTCTCAAAATAACTTAGTCCTGCTTGCTGTTGAAGGCAGGAAAAGCTCTCTCCTAACACTTTAAAAAAAACATCTTTATAGCACGGGCACCAAATGCATTAGCAATGCAATAGGTCTCGCATTTGCTAGAGTTTGAGCTAGTGGCATTGTACATCACAATGCCTTTTATTTATCTGTTTTAAAAACAACACATAAATGTGCATCAAGTGCTTAACCGAGCAATATGTGTGTGGGGCTGAGAGACGCTATGTTTTCGATTTGGGCTCTTTCACTGACAAAACTTGATAATCGATTTTATATTTCTGAGGACTTGTTCTTGCAGATTTTTTCTGAGGTGCACCGGGTAGGTTGCAGTCAAAGCTCAGAATAGATCTGGGTTCATCTTCCTCCTTTCTTACACCAGGCCATGTGTTGCCTCCTTCATAAGTCGTTTTTGTTGTTGTTTTTTTTGCAGATTTATATAGCGCGAACTCGACTCCAAGGTATTTGAGTGCTTTACATGAGCACCAGTTATGTTACACAAGGACACATTCATATTCTCTTTTTGTGATAGGCACGAGGAGATTAAGTGAATTGCCCAGAATCACAGGATGTGGAGTCGACCCCGAGGCTCAAACCTTGGTTTCCCAGCTCCAAATTCGGCAGTCTAGCCGTCAGACCACATCCTCTCCCCATCCTCATCCTCGTTCCTGTCCTTCCTTGCAAACCGCAGTCATGTTGTTGCAGGTGTCCCTTTTTTCTGTGCCCCAACATCTTAAATTGACCCCCCCCTATTTCCGAGATTGCCCTTGTGCCTTCTTGAACACAGTTGCCACAATGTTGTCAGAAGTCAATTTGCTTGGATTCCCTCATTCACGCAGCCGCCTCTCTCCTTCTGCCCCCCACCCCAAAAACCCCGCAGCAGCCACCATGTTCCATTGACGGTTGCTGGCTTTGTGTTTTAAGTTTGGCCTAGAGAGCACTTCAGCTGATTCACCAGCATTGTATAATAATAAAAAGACAAGCATTTGCAATGCAATAGGTCTCGCATTTGCGAGAGTTTGAGCTATTGACATTGTAAATGACAATGTATTTTAATTATATGCTTTTAAAACCTGCAAGCCATGCATAAACACGCACTTTGTACTTATAGTCGTTGCTTATGAGAAGCAAGGCTGGCAGGAACTGCACCTCTTTTAATGCCAGCCTTGCTTCTCGCAAGCAAGGACTATAAGTACAAAGTGCATGTTTATGCACCGCTTACAACTTTTTAAAACACATAAATAAAAGGCATTGTCATTTACAATGCCAATAGCTCAAACTCTTTCAAATGCGAGACCTTTTGCATTGCAAGAGAAGCTAGCCTTTTCTACATTTAAGGCAGTCCAGGTAAGCGTTTTATTAAATTTTTGAGAGCACTTTCTCCTGTTGTTAGCTTGTTGTTTCTCTTAGAGTCAGGCCGGAAAAGCATCTAGCCAAAACAAGGCATACTTCTCCATCACCTTCTATCTCATCTGCTTCATTGGACCATTCTCCTTCCCAAAAATGCAGAAGGAGACCTGGGGCCAGATGTATGTAGATAGCATTTTGCAATTCCATAATTGCGAATCACAAGGATTCGCAATTATGAAATCGCAAAATGCAATGTGTATAGTACACCTTTTGCCTTCCTAGGTGGTCGCAAATTACCTACCTCATGAATATCAATGAGG
Organism: Lissotriton vulgaris; assembly: GCF_964263255.1. Classification (NCBI taxonomy): domain Eukaryota; kingdom Metazoa; phylum Chordata; class Amphibia; order Caudata; family Salamandridae; genus Lissotriton; species Lissotriton vulgaris. Next base: position 577,271,054 of record NC_141697.1, read on the forward strand.
TAGGTCGCATTTTGAAACCTCCTAGGAATCGCAAAAATCATGAGGATGGTTCCTTAAAGGAAATGAGATGCTTCACAAAACAAAAAATGAAAAGTTTTCTTTTCATTTTTTAAGAGCAGGCAGTGGTCCGTGGGACCCATGCTTGCTCTTAAAAATGGTTTTACAAACATTTACAAAGGGGAGGAGTCCCCAAGGGACCCCTTCCCATTTACAAATGGGTTACCACCTACTTGAAGTAAGTGGTAAAATGCAAATGTTTTGCAACCGCAATTGGGGTCACAAAACATTCATACATACCGATGCGATTCGGTATTTGGAAGGAACGCCCTAAACACGCTCTTTCCTAATACCGAATCGCAAATCCATTTTGCGATTCGGTAACAGATTACCGAATGGCAAAATTAGGTTTGCTGCATCGGAAATCTGCAAATCTGCCCTTTTGCGAACGCAAAAATGCTTGATACATTTGTCACATGGTGATGAGGGGGAGAAGGAGAAAATCTGCAGAATTGTCTTGGAGACTTTGGCTGCCTTCAGGTACTAGGCCTTTCCCAGCCACTTGAAGAAGGGAACAGATGGGTCTGGGGACTCAGGGCATTTGGGCAGTCTGGATAAAGCCCCTAACACCCCTGATTTGAAGGGGAAATACATTTCTGAATAAATGGTATCTGACTTGTTGGCCCATATCACGGAGAATATGAGTTTTTCTCCTCTTGAGACACTGGGTACTTCTGACAAAGGTCTTCTGAGACAGTTTCAAAAACATTCTAATGTGGGATAACCAATACATCAATTTGTTACAGATGTGAACAAGCAGGAATGGCGAGATCCTGACAGGATTGTGTTACCTAGGTTGATGACTAAGATTTATCCCTTGAGAATATGGACACTGTTTTACCGGATAATGTGCATATAGACTCTGTCATGACAAGCCTTGTGGGCCGCTTCTGTATGGCTGAGAGTATTATGAACTAATAATCAGATGGAAAGGTGGACTCTGCCTTGAAGAAAGTCTTTTTAGGAGGCATGGCATTGATGGTGCTTATTCCACTCAATCTCTTATTTCGGATTTCAAGTCCTTGATTCCAGCAATTCAGAATGATATAGATTGCTTTCCTTTGTTGAAAGACATGGAGCGTCAGATAGAATGTCTCTTGGATGGTTCATTCGACGTAGTAAGGTCAGCAGCTCTTGCTGGAGGAGTAATGATTGCGACAAGACTGTATATATATATCTCAAGGACTGGAACACTGATACAGCTCAGACTAAGATGCATTATGAGAAATTTAGACTGTTTGCAATGAGTTAGAGGATAAAGTACATCGGAATTTAAAGAAAGGAAACACTCTGCTTCTTTTCAAAATCATTCCTCAAGGATGTAAGTTCTTCTAAAATGATGTCCTCTTTTTGTCAAGCGTCAAGAAGGCAACAGATTCAGGATCAATTTTCAAAATTTCAATCCAAACCACCACACGTTTCTGAGGTCTGTGGTAGAAGATCACCACTGGCAATTCACGGTTCTCCCCTTTGGCTTGAAATAAGCCCCATGAGTGTAGGAGAGTAGGATCTGCTTCTTATAGTTACCCCCACTTTTTGCTGGTGTTTCACTGTTTTTGACTTAGACTGGCTGGGATCCTGCTATCCAGGACCCCAGCCTAGCTGCTTTCTCCTCTAAATTGATTGCATGTATTTTAGGTATTCTCCAAATTGGATTCTGGGGTACCCTTATCAGTCCCTAGTATATGGTATACTATGTACCCAGGGCATAGGTACCCCAGAGGCCTCCCAGGGGCTGCAGCATGTATTATGCCACCGCTGAGAGGCCATTCAAACTGACACCAGAGATCTGCTACTGCAGCCTGTGTAAGGTGGTGCTTGCACCCCTTACTTAGATATAGGTTCACTATATCTACTCTAAATCACTGCACATATAAACTTATCAGTCACCCCTATGGCAGGTGTTATCAATCCTGAAGGCAGGGAGCTGGGTTTTATGTGAGAGGGTGCCCATCCATGAGCAGAGCCCCTCTGCATCCTTCAGTACCTATTTTCCGGGGTTGTTTGTGATGCAGCCAACCATATATATTTAAGTGCATTATAACCTCACGGTAAATGCTAACTTTAAAACGGCTACTTAGAAACATGTTGTGTTTGGTGTCAAACACCTTGGAATCTTACCTCCACACCAGTAACTGGTGTAGGAGGTATGATTCCTCACTTTATTGGTCCACTACTGTGGGTCAACGGGCTACCCGGTGCCAGCTTTCTCGACCTGGGCATCACAAAATGGATGCTGCCAGCCACAGACTTGCGTCTGCCCTCCTGCTGCTGAGCTGAGCTCAAGCAGGGGAGGCTGGACAATAGGTTTCCTGTCACAGGTAGGTGTGACCACCTCCCAGACAGGATTTGGTGTATTGGGGCGCAGTGGGTGCACACTGAGAGTGATTGAAGTCTGCACTGGGGGGAACATTTGGTGTCCCTGTGCATAGTCCAGTTCAAACGGTTTGCAGGAGCCATTGGCTCCTGCTCTGGAGCGAAACTGGACAAAGGACATAGGTGAAGCCACCCCTCTGTCCTGACCCTCCCGTAGGTGGGTCCCCAGAGTTTGTCCCACCCCTTCCTTGGGTATAAAGTAGGAACCCTGACTACAGAACTTTGGATTTTACCTGGACAAAACTCTGCAAGCAGAAACCAAGACCTTCGATGATCTACACTACGCTGGATGACTGAAGAATCTCCCTTGGAGTACAGGAGTTACTCCTGCAACACAGGAGTTGGGTTCCTGAGCATCCCTGAGGTCGATCTGCCCTCTCAGCAATTTGGAGACCAGTATTCCTCGTGGGGACCGCGCAAACCGGACCCCTGTGCACTGTGTACTTTTGCAGCAGCATATGCTTTTGGCGACCCATGAGGATGTGCTTTGGGCTACGTGTAGTCCTGACCCAGAGCAGTAATTGCACTGAAGAGTTCCGGCCTACACTCCACGAGTGTTCCGTGGGCTGGTATTTTGTGATTCAGCTCGAAGTCCCTTCGCAATGGCCTGTGGGTCCCTGAGAAGGTAACTTTGGTTTCTATTGGGCTTCCCTGGTTGCTCCAGACGTGCCCTTACTCCCCATAGCTTGGAGAGTCTCTTGGACCTTGCTGGTCCACACCGGGCCTGCATTCTTTTGCCTGCATGGGTTGCATTTGCCAAGGCTTGTTGGTGTTCAATCCGGACACTGACCACTCGACATCCTTTGTGGGACAGCTCACCTCCGGACTTTGGTCATTGTCGAGATCTCCTGGTCCCCGTGGCTGCAGAGTCAAGCTCCCCGTCATCTCACCTGAAGCACCCGACATCGGTGGGCATTCGTCTACCGAGCCCCTGGTCACCCTGAAGTAACTGTGTCTAGTTAAGTTGTGGTTGTTATATCACTTTCTTAATATATGGTTTGTTCTCCCCCTGGAACCCACTGTGTATTGTGCTATTGTACTGTCGGTCTAGTGATTTAATATTGTGTGCTTTGTGCTCTAATCTCATAAAGAGGTTAGTAGAGAGTGTTTAGTAATAAAACCATATATTTTATATATCTCTTGTGCGGTTCTCCTTTCATATGTTTATTCAGGAGGTTCTAATCTGGTAAACAAGCTGCTTTACATTCCTTCGAGACTTAGCCTGGAAGCGGCTCTCCACAGCTACCACTAGGTTAGCTTACTTTAAAGGTTGTCTTTCACCTAATCATCAATAAGGGTCATTTGGACTGGTGCAAGGGGCCCACTTTAACTAGTGGACAGCATATACCAGGCCAACTTCTCACATTGGTGTGCAGCGGTTGGGATTCAAGCTTGCTACTGTTTTACCAGATAATCTCATTGGACAATTAATTGAAAACCACTAAAGGTATTTATGTACATATAAATCAAGACTAGAATAAGTAAGTTATACTGAACTTGGAGTTGGGTAGTCAAGGGTTTGGCACACCCTTTCTCCAACTCAAAAGAGTTTCGTTCCCACTAGGTTAGGTAGGTACACCACATACCACTAGTATGTCCTCTAAAGGAGAAGCCAGTGGCTCTCTGCCTACTGGGTATGACCTGATCTCATTCCAAGAATTGAGAAACGTGTGCATCCAGGACGCTGAGGACAGGGAGAGGACCCAGCACTCAACGCCTAATAGAAATCTTAATGCTAGATGATCTCAGAAAGACTCCAGGGTCTGATGAATTAGGTAGAGGGGCTGGGGCAGTGTATGAGGACAGAGCAGGAAGTGAACACTTCTTTGATCTGGACTCAGACACTGGCCAGGATGAACAAGATGATTCTAACCTGGAAAATCCAACTTTGCCCTTGGGTAGAGGAGAAGGACTTGGGGGCCCTCTCTTTACTCCCCCAGGTGCAAAGTTTACCTAGAAGGTCTGGATATCCCTCCAGGGAATCTACTCATTCAGGTACTTCTTTAGGGACATCTGATTCTCGGAAACGAGAATTCTCTTATGATAAGAAGTGCCAACTGCTTCAGTTTGAAAGAGCTAATCTCAGAATCAAGAGAGAGCAATTGGCCTTAGACAGGGAATCCCTAAAGCTCCAGAGAGCTTCCAGAAGGTTGGGACTAGAGCCCCATGGTGGCAGCAACAGTGTACCTAGACCTAGAGACCCATGATCATAGGAACCTGAACAAGATAGTCCCTCCCTATCAGAGTGGGGATGACATCCACAAATGGATACCTGTACTAGAGAGGGCCTGTAAAGTATAGAGGGTCCCTCAAGAGTGGCGGGCAGCTATCTTGTGGCTCTCCTTTGCAGAAAAAGTCGAGACAAGCCCCTCACTGTAAAAGAAGAGGATGCTGATAATTACAAAGTCTTGAAAAGTGCTCTCATTGATAGGTTTGGCTTAACCACTGAACAATACAGGAATAAGTTCAGAGACACCCTTGACAGCTCCGTTCATTGATCAGGGGTTTCTGTGGGGAAACGGAAGGTGGCGAGTAGCGCTGAACACAATAATGCGCCCACGGGCGGAAGGGGGACTAGCGCTGCCGGATTTTGAGCTCTATTATTTGGCAGCCCAGTTACAGTGGCTTACTCATGCGGTGGGGCTGGAATTTAGGGGCCCAGATGGCCCAGTGGGACGGTGGATACCGCATCACGTATTGTCCTTCATAATACTCCAACAGCTGATGTGCCTGGGGCGCTCACTAGTGAGGAGTGGACGCTGAGGCTCTGCTGGAATCAAAGTCAACGTAGGGTTGGGATCACTCTTCCATATGCCCCTGAGTTACCTCTAGGTATGTGTACGGCCGTACCACACGGAGGGGATTGGACCATGTTGGCTGAGTGGGAAGCTCTGGGAGTGCAAGTATTGGGGGATTTGTATGAAGACGGGGCCCTGCTGCCTTACCAGACATTGCAGGACAGATACGGTCTCCCCCGGAGAGAGTACCTGTTACATTCTGCTCTAGTGACAGCGATACAGAAACATTGGAAGGAGGGTCTATTAGAACCACAGACAACCATGGCATGCCAGTATGTTATGATGGCTGCGGGGACCTTTAAGGCAGTTACATGCTTTTACCGCCACATGGTGGGGGAGGGCATAGAACCACTGGGGGACTGCGACGGAAATGGGAAGAGGACCTCAGGAAGGAGATCCCTGAAACAGCATGGGCCATCGTAGTGAGGGGAGCATGGAAAAGCACAAGGAATGCAAGGTTTCAGCTGGTATACTTCTTCATATTACACAGGGCATACCTTACCCCTGCTAAAGTAAACAAGTATTTTAAGATAGATACCGCCCGGTCCCCGCGATGTGCATTAGAGGGTGCGGAGTTTCATCATATGATGTCGGGATGTCCACAGCTGGGAACATTCTGGGAGGATGTGGTAGGCCTGCTCTGTAAAATCACGGAGCGCCGCATTGAGCCTGACATGGGCACCTGTTTGTTGCATTGTTTCCCACACACCCCCAAGAAGAAGGTAACGGACAAGTTCTTGGACCTGGGGTTATTGCTGGCAAAGAGAGATATTACAGCGCACTGGAAATTGAGGGGAGGGCCTAGCATTGGGAGATGGAAGAAAGAACAAATTAAATGGGCAACCAGTGAAAGTATAGTCAGACACCAGCAGGCAAAATGGGTGGATAACGATAAGGCGCTGGAGTCTGCAAGGGCGTGGGAGGCTTTGGTTCAGTCACTGCAGGCGTCAGAGAGGGTTATAGATCCCAACTCGGTCCTGAGTGCAACAACGGGCTCACCCTGAAGCATACCCCCGGGCGCAGTGATATGTTCATTACTACTAAATGGAGTTTTTGTTCTAAATTGCAACAACAGCTGAGAGTGGGGACACACTGGTGCCAGTGGGTGGGGTGGGAGGGGGTTGGCTGTTTTGTTACTAGGTTATATTATTTAATGGTCATAGAATGCACATCCATTATAATAACTTCCTGTTGTTATTTGCGAGTGAACTATGAGACGTTTTCGGATTAAAACCATGGGGAAGACCCACAGAATAGAGTCAAGTTAAACTCGAAACTGTATTGAAACTGTAATGAGCGAAATCAGATTAATGGTACTGTGTTCATGAGGATCATGCGGAATTAGTAAAAATATATGATCTGTTGTGAGGGACAAAATCAATTAAAAATATATATTTTTTAAAATTAAGTTCAGAGACACCCAGAAGGCACAGACTCAAGACTGGGTTGACTTTGTAGATTATTAGATTATGCTACTAAGGCTCAGGAAGGCTGGTTACTTGGCAGTAAAGTGTGTGATTTTGAAGGATTGTACAATTTAATTATGAGGGAGGAGATCCTTAATAATTGTCAAAAACAGTTGTTGCATCAGTACCTGGTAGACTCTGATCTGAACTCTCCCCAAGAATTGGGAAAGAAGGCAGACACATGGGTCAGAACCAGGGTGAAGCAGAAAGCTCAGAACCAAGGTGGTGACTCTAAGAAGCAGGATTCTAAAACCACAGATAAGGTTGGGGTGACCAGAAGTCTTCACAAGGGCCCCAAAAGTCTTCATTTGGTGGGAAGTCACAATCTAACAAAAATAAAGGCAAGAAGAAACCTTGGTGTCACATCTGTAAACAGAAGACCCATTGGACAAATGATTGTACCAAGTCCAAGGAATCTACTCCAGCCACCACTGCAACTGTTTCTCCTAATTCAGTCCAAAGTGGTGGTACTCAGAATAATGGTGTGGTAGGGTTGTGTAACGACCGGATTTTCGGACCAGATGGAATCAGCTCCTAGGAGCCCCTCTAACCCAGCCGAAACGTAATCACCTCCCTCCTTAGAACGTATTTACAATGGGTATAGATATATGTATGTACATCTCGTGCCTAAGGATGGGGAAAAATAGCAATAAACATGCATAGGTTTTCTACAATAGCCTATTCATACCAACTAGTCTCGCGGCCACTTAGGCCCAGACTAATCTACCCTGGAGCAGGTCTAATTATGTACTCTTACACAATGATCTCCCTCAGTGCTCACTCGACACGCAATCCGGCGTGCCTACACACGGGCCTGCAGTCCCAGTGCTCTCATTAACACACGATCTGCAATCCGGCAGATCTCCAAACTGTGTTCTTCCGGTGCTCTCATTTACACACGATCTGCAATCCGGCAGATCTCCACACCGTGTCCTTCCGGTGCTCTCATTCATACACGATCCACAATCCGGTGGATCTACACACCGTCTATCTTCGGTGCTCTCATTAACGCCGTGTACCAACGACGATCACTTTCCTATGAACACTGATGGAAGAAATCTCTCATTGTCTACTCGGGATAAAACTACAATAATAGAAATCAATATGGCTTTCCAAATTGAAATATGTACCTTCTGCTCTTGGCATCAAACGTTCCCTCTCTCCCTCATTGCTCAGTCATTTCTTACCCGATCGGGAGTCGCATCCGTTCACGCAAACAATGTCTGACTAGAAGACCAGGTTACCCTGATTGAACAAGAATACAAGGCACATGTCGGTTCACTAAGAACTGGGGTATTTTATTACATTGATTGTAAACACACATAACACTATAAGATATATATATATATATATTCTGCAAAGAAAAAGTAAAAGATTAGAATGCGCGCTTTGTAAGGGAAAGGGCGGAGGTCACCTGGTTAATATGAAGTCGGGGTTCGGCAGTCATCTAGGTTCCCTTCTCGTCTGTGTCTTGGCTCGTCTCGGAATCACACTTTAGCAGTCACGGGTACACGTCTGCACCGCTATGCTCGATCTTCTCTGCTTCCCTCCAAGTCACTGGAACCTCTCTCGTTATTAGCTGCTGTCTCTCTGTCTCTGATCGCTCTGTACTACTTCTCCTTCTCCTTCAATCTTTCTCAGAGAGTCTCAGCTTCCTCGGACTTCAAAATGGCGACTGTCCGCCTGGAAATAATTAATGGCATAGATACTAACGGCTAGCTGCCGCCTACGGACTGACTGACTCTTTGCCTAACACTTTCGCTAATATCAAAGCCTGTCCCTTCATGGAAAGTTACGGCCAGTAACCTGCCGCCCACCAAATTCTTGTACCTCCCCGTACCAAGGACACGTTCCCAGCCGGCCGGCCTGAAGTTGTGTCTTCGGAATGGAGAAAAATACAGTCTTTCGATAAGGGCCAGCCTGAACCGGTTCTCTCCAAGCGAACAACACCTTGAAACTAAAACATTACACTTGACCTAGAAAGCCTCTCAAGCTACCAGGCAGAGGGCAAGATGGAGTCTGTCCCGTTTGAGGCCTACAAGGCCCAAAATAAGCATACCTCCATGGAAGATATACTAACACTCTTGCAAAAGGATGGATCATCACTAATACTTATATATCTATCCCCTAGCTTAAGTTTATAAGCCCTGATCTAAAGAAAAGGGTACGAAAATGCACTACTGTGCCTCATGGATAGGTCCTACCTATAGTCCTAATCCCTATACTATAAGGGTAATAGGCTGGAGTCATCTTCCATCATTCTCCCTCTAAAAAGGGCCGAAAAAGTCGGTCATTACACTTCACCCTTGACTCCAGTCTATTAACCATGTTCTATATAGAACTAACATCAGTGGAAGAATAATAAGAAACAAAATTAACTGATCTATTTCTCTTGCTAAATCTACAATATTGGAGTAGAGAAGGAATGCACTGAATAAAGCAGCAAATGGCCACTAAAACACAAATAGAAATCATAATACCCCCTAAAATCTGTCGTAAAGAATGTAAGTCAGGTAACCAATTAAAGAGCCAGTCAAACCAGCCCTGATCAATATGTTGTCTAACTTCTGCAGTCAAGTCGTGGAGTTTGTCAATATGGGCTTGGATCGATTTAGAGTGGTCAGATAAGTTGAAGCAGCAAAGACCCTCAAAATCAGAACAGTCATGTCCATGTTTTAACAGGAGATAGTCAATTGCTGCACGATTTTGCAAAATTGCCCTGCGTTCACCCTGGGCGTCTAATAACAGGTCAGATAACACGGTAGAAGTCTGATTAATGGATTTAACCATCCAGCAAGCCATCTTGCCAATTGTTTTAGCATTGTAAACGGCCAAAGCCGGGACACCAAGAATAGAAAAAGCTAAACTAAGACTAAGACTTAGAATAAAGATGAATGGAAGAGTCACAGTCCTCATGTAACGTCATAGAGTTGCGGACCACACGGGAATGGGAACCAGGGCGCGAAGAAAACATTAACAAGCTTAATCTAGTGATAGCACATGGACCTCCAGAAATATTTGCAGGAATATAGGGCCAGGAGGAATTCCCGCAGGAAAACAACCAGCCAGAGGGCAGCAACATTGCACGGTAATAACTAGGAGCAACTAATATACGTTTACATGTCATATTATTTTTAACGGAAACACATGAATTTGGAAGTCTTTGTAAGCACAGCAATCGTTGATGAGCTGAAAAAGAAGTGGCAGCTTGCAACTTTAGTTTAACACATTCAGTAATAGCCTTAGGATCACAGGTTAAAATGAAGCATAAGTCACCCTGCGAAATGTTGTAGGTGGTAATTTGGGAATGAATCGGGGGAACGGAGTCCGAAAGGATGGTACACAAAGGGCAAAATTCATGGGCCGCAAACTCGCCCAGAATAATATTGGGTCGGGCACTCGAAATATTGAAAATATGTCGCAACGTTTCAGTGGAAGCAGGGACAGCAACCAAGCAGGTCGCCAGGATATCAGTCACAGACCTCATGAGAGTGAGGCAGAAATGTGGAGAGTTAGTCACTCGCTTTGCCAAGGTGATCCAAAAATTTGCTGAAGAATCCCACGCAGCGAAGGAACGCGGAACTCGGGTTCTCCAATCAACCGAAGTCTGTGGGTTCTCTCCTCTCCCGGCGTAGCAGACCAAAAGGAGTCCAACGCCGGCACATCCTGCAGCAGCAGTCCAGAGAATGATCTGAAAGAAAACAAATACAGGCCTTACTCATTCTCGTAAATAACATTTGTCAGCCGGGACAGCTTCCCAGCTATCTTTCCCTGGTCTCATTACCAAAATGGTATTATCATGACCGGTCGCAATGACTTCAGCCTGTTCAGGGGGATGTTTAGGCGATTGCACCCATATTTTAGCACCTGGATTATCAGTTGAACCGAAGCCCTTCTGGCCTCGTATTGTTAGCAAAGTTGGGGCAGTGCCTTTCTTAATCTCGCCACTGAAAACAGGCATAATTAGCAACTGAGCAACACGGTCAGATTTTTGAATTGACAAATCAATCTCACTGCTATTAAGCAGGAGAACCTTAATCTCTCCCTGATAATCGCTGTCAATCACTCCTCCAAGAACTTGAATACCTTTTAAGGCAAGGCCCGATCTAGGGGCAATCAGTCCAAAGCTACCGGCTGGTATACAGACACCAATGCCAGTTTCAACAATTATTCAGTCTCTACCTTTTAGGACAGCGTCATTCATAGCATGCAGGTCCAAGCCTGCGAAACCTGGGGTTGCTCTGCATGGAGCCAAAGCTCCGGGGGTAATTTTCCAGTACATAACAGTATTAGCAATGGTGTTGGGCTTCGCATCAACAGTCGGAGGAAACAAATGCATTAAAGGAGATTCAGCATGCAACAAGGGGCGATTATTTAAAATCAACAAAGCCTGGAGTAAAAAGTCCCTCCAGTTTTTGTAATGTTCGTCCGTTAACTTTCGTAATTGTCCCTTTAGCAAACCATTCATCCTCTCAATCAGACCCGAAGCCTGTGGATAATATGGAATGTGAAACACCCATTCAATGTTATTTTCCACACAGAATTCCTGCACCAATCTTCCACAGAAATGGGATGCGTTATCAGATTGAATTTGAAATGGAACACCATAATATAATATGAGTAGTTCCAATGTTTTAATGGTATTGATTTGGGTAGCATGTTTACAAGGGAAAGCAACCAGAAGGCCACTATAGGTATCAACAGCGGTACAAATATACTGACAATTTTTGCTCATAGGGAGCGGGCCAATATAATCAATTTGCTAAATTTGAGCGGGCAACTTTCCTCGATGTAAATGGCCTTGAACAATATGAGGCACTTTTCTCTTTCTAGAATGCTGACAGATGGGACAATGCAGAATGACATCTTTAATCAAATTTAAAGGAATATGAATTCCTCGATCGGCAGCCCACCTGCTAGTGGCTTTTTCTCCAAAATGTCCCGCTTTCTGGTGGGCCCATTTCGCCAATCCTGCCAAATCAGAATCTTGCATGTCCACCAATGCCTCAGAAATTTTAGACTTTTCATCTGCAATGTTATGAAAGAATTTGTCAAGGGAGTCTATCGGGGTGTGAGCATCCACATGAAAGATTGTCACAGTACTCTGTGGGAGCAACCCCCAAATTTCTTGCCATAGTTCTTTTCCCCACAGTTCTTTTGAATGCAATTCCCAGTGATGAGAATGCCAGGTTGGTAACCATACCGCCAGTCCATTAGCAGTGGACCAGGAGTCAGTGAAAATGTGACATGTGTCAGGTAGTTCTTGCTTCAAAACTTGGTAAACTGCATATAATTCAGCATACTGACTACTCTTTCCATCACCAGTTGTACTCAATAATTTCTGCATGATCGGATTATAGGACACTGCTTTCCAATGCCGTTTCTCACCAATGAACCTCGCTGAACCATCCGTAAACCACACATGTTTTCTGTCCTCCGCGGACAAATCATCAAATGGCTTACCCCACTTGACAGGAGATTCCTGCACTACAGGCACGGAACAATCACTTCCAGTCTCATTCGATGGCGCCTGCGCCACTCGCTCATGCAACACTGCAACACCTTTCGGACCCACACGTGCCCTGTCCTGAATGTACCATTTCCATTTAATCACGCTCGCCTCTTGAGCATGTCCAATTCGATGGGATTTCGGTGAACTCAAAACCCACTGCATGATAGGAATTTCAGGTCTCAAAATCACAGCATGACCTAGGGTCAATTGCTCGGTATCCACCAGGGCCCAGTAACAAGCAAGCAACTGTTTTTCAAAAGGTGTATAACGCTCACCAGCCTCAGGTAACTTTTTAGCCCAAAAACCTAATGGCACTTTTTGTCTGCCCTGCTTTTGCCATAGACTCCAATTGGCATACGGACCTTCCACAGACACATTCAAATCCACATCACCCTCGCCCACAGGCCACAAATCCAAGGCGTACTGAATCGCTTCTTTCGCCAAATTAAATGCATTCTGTTGTGGTTCACCCCATTCAAACGCATTCTTTTTACGAGTGACTCGATATAAGGGAGCCAAAATCTGACTCAAATGGGGAATATGCTGACGCCAAAAACCAAACAAGCCAATGAAACTCTGAGCCTCTTTTCTATTCCTTGGAACCGCAAAATCTAAAATTTTCCGCTTTACCTGTGGGATCACTTCTCTGTGACCTTCATGCCAGTTAATGCCTAAAAATGTAACATTTTGGGATGGGCCTTGTAACTTATCAGGATTAATTTCCCAACCTTTTGCACGTAAACAATCAAGGATCTGATCTAAATGGGACTAGACCTGATCTTGCGTCTCACCTTGAATCAAAATGTCATCAATATAATGACACACCTGAATTTGTGGATGTACAGGCACCTCAGACAAATGTTCCGCCACCAGCCGGTGACAGATCGTAGGACTATGTACATAACCTTGAGGAAGACTCCTAAACGTCATTTGACGTCCATTCCATGTAAAACTGAATTGTTCCTGACACTCGGGGCAATTGGAATCGAAAAAAAAGCATTAGCAATATCAATGGACGCATACCATGTACCTGGATGCTTTTGAATTCTCTGAATCAAAGTAACAATGTCTGGCACTGCAACAGTCAAACGAAGTGTGTGCTTGTTTAACTCTCGATAATCAACAGTCATGCCCCAAGAATCATCACTCTTGCGCACAGGCCAAACGGGATTATTCCAAGCAGAAGTGACCGGAGTTATAACTCCTGCGTCAACCAAATCCTGAATAGTGGCACTAATTTCTTCATGACCACCTGGAATACGATATTGTTTCTGAGAAACTACTTTCGTAGCTTGAGGAATTTTAATGGGGGGCATCCGTAAACGGCCAACCCGTACGGGTCTGGACGAAATGTAATGCTTGGTTCCAAATTGATAACAACCATCATCCAAATGCAAAGTCATTCCTTTCAAAATATCAATTCCAATTATATACTCCAAAAGTGGTACAACTAACACAGAATATTCTTTACGGGGAATCCTACCAATTTTCATCTCAAGTGTAGTTTGCACTGCGGGGGTCTCTTTTCCACCTAAACCAGTAATTGTGAAGAATTGTCCTTTAAATTTCTTTGATTTACCATGAATTAAAGTGGCCTCCGCTCCTGTATCTACTAATGCTCGGGCCCTTTGGATATTACGATGTTTCCAAAAAATCTCAATATCTACATAGGGTCTGTTGTCTCTGTGAGCCCACCTGCGTACTGGAGCTTGACCTATTTCCTAGTCATTTTTACTGCGTTCCGTCAACCAAGACAAATCAGGATAAATGCTCTCAGGTTTCTTGGGTATCAAAACGTCCTGTTCATATCCATCTCCATTACGAAATGGATTTTTATCATTTTCATAGTACTGTGAATTACGATCAGAAAGCCTATGACGATCCTCCCTTCTCCTCAGCTCAGGGGAATAATCCCTCTCATCTCTATATCGGTTGGAAACACGATCATCTCTCCCCCTTTCTTTTTCCCCCTCTCTCACTCTCACTTTGTCACGACGCGGGGACACATCACGGTCATAGCGCCGGTCATCACGGCGATCAGAATCCACACGACGCCTCTCATCACCACTGTCATCAGAACCATGGTCACAATCATTCTTCCGCAGACGACGGGCACCCTCCTTCCGATCCAAACCACGCTTACGAAACATCTCCCATAAGCGATTATTAGGTTCGCCGTCAATGTCCTCCCTTTTCACGCCATCAGCCAAAAGTGCAAGAAACATATCACGTCTAGAGAATTTATAATCCCCAGCAGTACGACCCTCAGGTCGAGATTGTCTCTCAGGTTTAAACCATTCACCCAACTCACCAAGCTGACGAACAGATTCAAGCACCGTAGACAAAGGATTGCCAGTCTGATTAATTTACAAAGTCATCATAACCTGTTTATAAGCAACAGGGGAAGAACGAATAATGCGATTACGTACAGAAGATGTCAGAAGTACCGAGAAAAATCGCAGTCTTCATCACTTCCTCCTTCAAACGCTGCGACGCATCGCGTAAAGTGTACCACGGCTTGTCATTGACAGGCCAATCAGATTCAGTAGAGTATTTATGATTACAGCCTTCAGTCGCAAGCTGGAGCAAACTAATCTGGCCAGCACCATTATAATTCCGAAAATGATCTTGTACAGTAGAATCGGAACTCAAAGAGCAAAATCGTAAACAATCACCAGCATCAAGCATGATACCGGCAGCACCCAGTTCATAAAGGCGCACCATCCATGTAAGTAAAGCCTCACCGGGCCGTTGACGAAATCGTTGTAAATTGTCACTAACCTCCTGTTGAGTAAAATCTTCAATACTATCCATAGGAATACCAGCAGGATTACCAGGAGCTTGTTGCAATTTGCGACGAAATACAGGATGAGCAGAAACCTCCGGAAGAGCTTCCGAAGAAGCCCGGTCCTTAGATTTAGAAGAACAATCAGGGCGAGACACGTCATCAAAATGGGAAGAGCGACCACGGTCGCCAGAAACAACATCATTGTCACAAGAAGCAGATTTACAATCACGCCCGGAGCGAGAAGACTCGCGCTTGTCACCCTCCTCAGCCAAGGAATCAGAAGCATTTGAATCCCAGATATTACCATCCCACTCGTCAGGGTTCCAATACAGTCCGGCTTTCGCCACGACCAGACGCACTTTCCGTGTAGACACACGACCACGACGGTGTTTGTATTTATATTTCGCAATGCGAACCGCAGCCCTCTCGGCTATAGTTTGATAAGTCTCAAGTTTGTCGGCAAGCAATTTATTCTGACACCGCAAAAGAGTATGCGCATTTTGCACTTCAACAAACTTTTCTTCCACATCCACAAACCGCTTTTGCAACTTAACAAACCTCTCATGAAGAATTCTGTATGCAGTTAGCACAATCCAACCTCTGCGTCCCAAAATAGGAAGCTCATCACCCTTCACCACTGGAGCTTTTTGCAAGCAAGAAACCACAGCAGCAGGCTCCGCCTGCTCCAAACAGGAAGACCAATTCTCACTCAAACCAGTAGAATCGGCCCACTCACGGGCCAAGGCCTCGTAAGGCGTAGATTCCCAGCCGGGAATTTCAACAGGCAATTTGAAAACAGATTTCGATTTTTTCGAAAACATTTCGACACACAAAAAATATATACACAATTATCAACAAAGAAAATACGAACGAGCCGAGCGCAAACCAACAAGATCAAAACAATACAGCGCACACAGGCTTCGTAAACAGTTTGTGACGCCAGATGTAACGACCGGATTTTCGGACTAGATGGAATCAGCTCCTAGGAGCCCCTCTAACCCAGCCGAAACGTAATCACCTCCCTCCTTAGAACGTATTTACAATGGGTAGAGATATATGTATGTACATCTCGTGCCTAAGGATGGGGAAAAATAGCAATAAACATGCATAGGTTTTCTACAATATCCTATTCATACCAACTAGTCTCGCGGCCACTTAGGCCCAGACTAATCTACCCTGGGGCAGGTCTGATTATGTACTCTTACACACTGATCTCCCTCAGTGCTCACTCGACACGCAATCCGGCGTGCCTACACACGGGCCTGCAGTCCCAGTGCTCTCATTAACACACGATCTGCAATCCGGCAGATCTCCACACCGTGTCCTTCCGGTGCTCTCATTTACACACGATCTGTAATCCGGCAGATCTCCACACCGTGTCCTTCCGGTGCTCTCATTCATACACGATCCACAATCCGGTGGATCTACACACCGTCTATCTTCGGTGCTCTCATTAACGCCGTGTACCAACGACGATCACTTTCCTATGAACACTTATGGAAGAAATCTCTCATTGTCTACTCAGGATAAAACTACAATAATAGAAATCAATATGGCTTTCCAAATTGAAATATGTACCTTCTGCTCTTGGCATCAAACGTTCCCTCTCTCCCTCATTGCTCAGTCATTTCTTACCCGATCGGGAGTCGCATCCGTTCACGCAAACAATGTCTGACTAGAAGACCAAGTTACCCTGATTGAACAAGAATACAAGGCACATGTCGGTTCACTAAGAACTGGGGTATTTTATTACAATGATTGTAAACACACATAACACTATAAGATATATATATATATATATATTCTGCAAAGAAAAAGTAAAAGATTAGAATGCGCGCTTTGTAAGGGAAAGGGCGGAGGTCACCTGGTTAATATGAAGTCGGGGTTCGGCAGTCATCTAGGTTCCCTTCTCGTCTGTGTCTTGGCTCGTCTCGGAATCACACTTTAGCAGTCACGGGTACACGTCTGCACCGCTATGCTCGATCTTCTCTGCTTCCCTCCAAGTCACTGGAACCTCTCTCGTTATTAGCTGCTGTCTCTCTCTGTCTCTGATCGCTCTGTACTACTTCTCCTTCTTCTTCAATCTTTCTCAGAGAGTCTCAGCTTCCTCGGACTTCAAAATGGCGACTGTCCGCCTGGAAATAATTAATGGCATAGATACTAACGGCTAGCTGCCGCCTACGGACTGACTGACTCATTGCCTAACACTTTCGCTAATATCAAAGCCTGTCCCTTCATGGAAAGTTACGGCCAGTAACCTGCCGCCCACCAAATTCTTGTACCTCCCCGTACCAAGGACACGTTCCCAGCCGGCCGGCCTGAAGTTGTGTCTTCGGAGTGGAGAAAAATACAGTCTTTCGATAAGGGCCAGCCTGAACTGGTTCTCTCCAAGCGAACAACACCTTGAAACTAAAACATTACACTTGACCTAGAAAGCCTCTCAAGCTACCAGGCAGAGGGCAAGATGGAGTCTGTCCCGTTTGAGGCCTACAAGGCCCAAAATAAGCATAACTCCATGGAAGATATACTAACACTCTTGCAAAAGGATGGATCATCACTAATACTTATATATCTATCCCCTTGCTTAAGTTTATAAGCCCTGATCTAAAGAAAAGGGTACGAAAATGCACTACTGTGCCTCATGGATAGGTCCTACCTATAGTCCTAATCCCTATACTATAAGGGTAATAGGCTGGAGTCATCTTCCATCATTCTCCCTCTAAAAAGGGCCGAAAAAGTCGGTCATTACAGGTTGACCCTGAGATCTGAGATGGATTCTTGCCTAGTCAGAATTCCAACACAAGCTGTGTTAGTCTGTGATGGAGGCATGGATATTGCCTCATTATTTGTAGATCCCAGTAATCTGGGCAAATACAGACAACAGCCTTTGATTAATGGCAAGGAGGTCATGGCATCTAGGGACACAGGTGCAAGTGTCACCATGGTGACAAAAGATCTTGGTGAGATGTACCAAGTGACCAATGCAAGCAATGTCAGGACAGACCATTCCTTGGCAGTTGGGGAGGGGTAACTGGCCCTAAGAAGGTTGTGGTAAGTGCAGAACTCCCTGTTGAATGCTTGTTCTGCACTGATTTAGAAATGTCAGCTTGGGCTGAAGTGGAGCTCATGACTCATGCAGAAATGTTGGGCATCCCTGCAGATGTGTTTGCTATGACTAGGTCACAGGCAAAAATCTCTTCCACTAAACAGGCCTGGATCCTGGAATAATGGACCAGGCGCCTTACAAGAGAAGGAGGGAGATGATCTTAGTCCTGAAGAAGGAACTGTCCCAAAGGAGCTTGAACCTGATCAGGTTGAGTTCTTGGAGACAATTGGCCCTTCCAGGGCAGATCTGAGCCAGGAGCAGCTGAGCTGACCCTCTCTAGAACCCCTCAGACAGCAAGCTGCTGCTGGGAGTCCCAGTGGATCCCATATGATCTATTGGGATGATGGACTCTTATACTCAGGGAGTAGAGACCCCAAGCCTGGTGCTCCCAGGAGGTTGGTTATACCTCTGAAGTTTAGGGGCTTCCTATTGACACTGGCACATGATATTCCATTAGCAGGTCACTTAGGCCAAAACAAGATTTGGGACAGGCTTGTCCCTCACTTTCATTGGCCCCATATGTCAGAGGACACAAAGGAGTTTTGTCGCTCTTTTGTCACTTGCCAAGCCAGTGGTAAGGCAGGTGGTACTACAAAGGCCCCCCTGATACCACTACCTGTGGTGGGGGTTCCCTTTGAGAGGGTTGGGATTTACATTGTTGGTCCCATGGATCCTCAAACTGCATCTGGGCACAGATGTATACTAGTGGTGGTGGACCATGC
This sequence comes from Lissotriton vulgaris, assembly GCF_964263255.1. Classification (NCBI taxonomy): domain Eukaryota; kingdom Metazoa; phylum Chordata; class Amphibia; order Caudata; family Salamandridae; genus Lissotriton; species Lissotriton vulgaris. The sequence goes on from NC_141697.1 coordinate 577,289,879, forward strand.
CACTAGGTATGCAGAGGCAATGTCTCTTTGACAACCACAGCTCCTGTTGTGGCTAGAGCCCTCCTGGGAATCTTTTCCAGAGTGGGTTTTCCTATAGAGGTAGTATCAGACAGAGATGAAAACTTTATGTCTGGTTACTTGACTGCTATGTGGAAGGAGTGTAGAGTAAATTCCAAATTTACCCCCCCCCCCCTATCACCCAGATTGCAATGGGTTAGTTGGGAGATTCAACAAAACCCCAAAGGGCATGATTAAAGGTCTCCCTGAAAAGCTCAGACGTAGATGAGACATACTTTTGCCCTGCCTTCTCTTTGCCTACAGAGAGGTTCCTCAGAAGGGGGTTGGTTACAGCCCTTTTGAACTTCTCTTTGGACATCCAGTTAGGGGTCCTTTGTGTCTAGTGAAGGGATGGGAGTTACCTCTCAAACCCAGTAAACATGATATTGTGGACTATGTACTTGGTCTCCGCTCCAGGATGGTTGAGTACATGAAGAAGGCATCTAAAAACCTTGAGGCTAGCCAGGAATTGCAAAAGACCTGGCATGACCAAAAGGCTGTGTTGACTGTTTATCAGCCAGGACAGAAAGTATGGGTGTTGGAGCCTGTGGCCCCAGCAGCCCTCCAAGACAAGTGGAGTGGCCTGCATACAATCATTGAGCAGAAGGGAGAGGTTACCTACCTGGTGGTCCTTGGAACTCCAAGGAGCCCCCATAGGGAGCTCCATGTGAGCAGGCTCAAACCATAGGTTGACAGGGCAGACATGGGCTTGCTCGTGGCTACTGATTAGGGACAGGAGGACTAATGAGGGACAGGAGGAAGAGAGTGATCCACTCCCTGACCTGCTCTCACAGAACCCTGATGATGGTTCAGTTGATGGTGTAGCCTTGGCAGACAGCCTCACTGGCCAGCAGCAAACTGATTGTAGGCAAGTCCTGAATCAGTTCAGACATATGTTCTCACTGACTCCAAGTCAGACTACCTGGTGCACTCATGAAGTGGACACGGGTGACAGTCTGCTTGTGAAAAATAAGATTTACAGGCAACCTGACCATGTCAGGGACTGCATCAGGACTGAAGTCCAAAACATTTTGGATTTGGGAGTAATTGAACCCTCAGATAGCCCTTGGGCTAGCCCAGTAGTCTTGGTACCAAAACCTCACAGCCAGAATGGCAAGTGAAAGATGAGATGCCCATCAAATACCCAGGGCAGATGAGCTTATAGATATTTTGGCCTCAGCCAAGTTTCTGAGCACATTTGACCTGATAGCTGGCTGCTGGCAAATCAGATTAGCTGAGGATGCAAAGCCAAAAACAGCATTCTCAACCCCCAGTGGACACTACCAATTTGTGGTGATGCCCTTTTGCTTGAAGAATGCACCTGCTGCTTTTCAAAGGTTGGTGACTAAAGTTCTTACAGATCTGGAAGCCTATAGTGCAGCTTATCTAGATGATATTGCTGTCTTTAGCTCCACCTGGGAGGAACACCTGGTCTACCTGAGAAATTCTTTGGAGGCCCTGCAGAAAGCAGGCCTCACTATCAAGGCCACCAAGTGCCAGAAAGGGTAGCGTCAGGTTATATACCTAGGCCACCTTGTTGGTGGAGGGCAGGTTCAACCATTGCAGAGCAAAATCCAGACCATCATGGACTGGGTTGTTCCAACCACCCAGACACGGGTCAGAGCTTTCTTGGGGCTGACTGGGTACTATAGGAGGTTTGTCAAAGGATATGGATCCACAGTGACCCCCTTGAATGAATTAAGTTCCAAAAGAATGCCTAGGAAAGTTCAGTGAACAGTTAGCTGTCAAAAGGCATTTGATGACCTGAAGCAGGCCATGTGTACTGCTCCCATTCTGCAAAGTCCTGACTATTCCAAACAATTCATTGTTCAAACTGATGCATCTGAGTTGGGAGTAGGGGTTGTGTTATCACAACTGAATGAAGAGGGTCAGGATCAGCCAGTAGCTTTTATTAGCAGAAGGTTGACCCCCAGAGAGAAACGTTGGTCAGCTATTGAGGGGGAAGCCTTTGCTTTGGTTTGGGCTCTGAAGAAGCTGAGGCCATATTTGTTTGCCACTCACTTCATTGTTCATACAGGCCATGAGCCCCTCTTATGGCTAAAACAGATGAAGGATGAAAACCCCAAACTTTTGAGGTGGTCCATTTCCCTATAGGGGATGGACTATACAGTGGAACATAGACCTGGGAGTAACCATGCCAATGCATATGGACTCTCCAGATATTTCTACTTAGACCATGAAGACTCAAATGGTCAAGGTTAGTTTAATGTCCTTACGCTGGGGGGGGGGGGGGGGGGGGGGGGGGGTTATATGGGAGAGTAGAATCTGCTTCTTATAGTTACCCCCAACAAAAAGTAGAAACAATATTTTCCACTTTTAGCCAAGTACAAAAGAAAATAAAAATGGCACAAGGCATGGAACCAAACATTCCTGTGTTAGCCAATTTCACTATGCTAGAAACACCTATTGTCAGAAAACTTCTGAACTCCATGCGCTCTGGTTCCCCGAAAGACCCTTGCCCAGCATCAGTATTGAGACAAATCCCTGAAATAATAGGGTCAACCCTCACACCACTGTTTAATAACATAATTACTTCAGGCATATTTTCTAGCCAGTGGAAGAGGGCCTCCATCCTTCCCTAACAACAATCAGCTCAACCTCTCGCAACATGGTTTTAGAGCAGATCATAGCACAGAGTTGGCTTTAATTCAATCCACTGAGGAGGTGAGTAAGGCGCTGAACAGAGGCGGAAAGGCTAGTATGATTTTTTTCGATCTGTCAGCAGCCTTCGACACGGTCCATCACAAGGTTCTGATGGACTGGTTGTCTGAAATAGGGGTTCAAGGAGCTGCATGGAACCTTCTGCAGGCGTTCCTGTCTGAACGTTCACAAACAGTGGACCTGGACAACCATAGGTCAAAGCCATTTACTCTCCCTTGTGGGGTACCACAGGGATCATCATTAAGCCCTACACTTTTTAATATATATTTGATCTACTTGGCAGCTCTGATCAAGCCCTATGGCTTTCAAATAACTTCATATGCAGACGATACACAAATAGTGTTATCAATCACACATGGACAGGAGAAGGAAACTGGGTCTCGCTTTCATAACTGCATGAAGGCCATCTCTGGATTGATGTGAGCCAACTGCTTAAAATTAAACTCTGGCAAAACAGAGGTCCTTATATTTGGAAACAACCCCAATATCTGGAGGCCAGAGTGGTGGCCAGACAAGCTGGGCATATGCCCATCCCCCACTAGGAAAGCAAAAAACCTGGGAGTGATTATGGACAACAAACTCTCTTATGGCGACCACGTAAGCATGGTGGTCTCGGCCTGCTTTCTAATCCTTAGGATAAAAAAGAAAATAAAGATATTTTTCCCTGAGAGGACAGTGATCACAGCCCTCATCATGGCAAGGATCGACTATTCCAATAGTCTTCTGCTAAATACTAAAAAAAACATCAATACACTGCAAATCGCTCAAAATGCAGCAGCAAGATTAATCACAGGCACTCCCAAATATGTCTCTGTAAAGAAAGAGCTGGCACAATTTCACTGGCTCCCCGTGAGGCTAAGAGTATGTTTTAAGGCCCTATGTATGGCCTTCAAAGCCCTCAATGGAATTGGCCCAAATCACCTGAGGCAGAAATGTAAGTAGTATATGCCCACTAGAAATCTTCGGTCTACAGAAGCCAAACTAGTTGTAACTCCCCCGATCAAAAAGGCCAGCTGGGGTGGCAGAAGCTTCTTTACATGTGCCTCTAAAGCTTGGAATGAGCTCCCTTTCCACCTGAGGAACTCTCCAGATCTCCTTTCATTCAAAAGGGGGCTGAAAACATGGCTCTTCACTCAGTAATTTCCCTTCACGGGCTTCCAGCAGGCATGCACAGTGTCAGGACACCCCAGGGTAACCATGCCCTATACAAGTTCCATTAACATAACACTTTTTGCTGATATTTCACGGTTTTTGACTTACACTGGCTGGGATCCTGCTATCCAGGACCCCAGCATAGCTGCTTTCTCCTCTAAATTGATTGCATGTACTTTAGGTACACTCCAAGTTGGATTCTGGGGTACCCTTATCAGTCCCTAGTATATGGTACACTATGTACCCAGGGCATAGGTACCCCAGAGGCCTCCCTGGGGCTGCAGCATGTATTATGCCACCTCTGAGACACCATTCAAATTAACACCACAGGTCTGCTACTGCAGCCTGTGTAAGGTGGTGCATGCACCCCTTATTTAGATATAGGTTCACTATATCTATTCTAAATCACTATCAGTCACCCCTATGGCAGGTGTTATCATTCCTGAAGGCAGGAAGCTGGGTTTTACGTGAGAGGGTGCCCAGGCATGAGCAGAGCCCCTCTGCAGCCATCGGAACCTATTTTCCAGGGTTGTTTGTGATGCAGCCAACCATATATATTTAAGTGCATTATAACCTCGCGGTAAATGCTAACTTTAAAACTGCTGCTTAGAAGCATGTGTTCCGTGGGCTGGTATTTTGTGATTCAGCTCGAAGTCCCTTCGCGATCTCTGGTCCGTTGGCCTGTGGGTCCCTTAGAAGGTAATTTTGATTTCTATTGGGCTTCCCTGGTTGCTCCAGACGTGCCCTGACTCCCCTTAGCTTGGAGAGTCTCCTGGGCCTTGCTGGTCCACACTGGCCCTATATATATGGGGTATAAAAATAGCTCCAGGTCATTTGCGGCATGTGTTGTGTCTTAGTTGCACGATATAGATCCAGATACGTTCTCGTAAGTTGATGAAATATATCTGATGGAGGACGAGCTTATGCTGCATCTCATCCGAGTCAACCGCATCATTTTTATCATTTTCCGACTATGGATACAAGTTCAATTTCACAAAATATCACATCACTCATTTGGCGGTGCTCTTTTTGGGCTATGAGCTCAATAATGAAGGTAAGGGGTTTGCCACCCCACTTCCTGTAGAAATATGCACAATTGCGACCCCCTTCTACACTGAAGAAACTTCAGTCTTTGCTGGGATTTTTGGATTTCGGGAGGACATATATTCCTCATTATGCCCAGCGAGTCAAACCGCTTTATGTGTTGATACAACCAACATATTCTTCTGCCAGCTGGCTTCAGGAACATAACGCTATCCTGCAATCTTTGCAATCTGAGATGCTTGCAACTAACTACTTGTTGACGCGTCATAACACCACAAACCTTTTGATTCGTATTGTACCAGGGATGGTGGGTTTCACTTACTTAACGTTCAATGAGGGAGATACAGTACCTATTGATTACAAATGACATTTGTACACTGCAGCTGAAATGCGTTTTTGAAATGTTGGAAAAATGTTGACAGCAGTCCAAATGGCGGGTCTGAAAGAACGCTCACTGCCGCAAGGTAAATGCATTCTTATGGTCATGCCCTTCCCTGCTTTAGAGGTCGTGACTAAGGCAAGTGTACCTAACTCTAAGGCACTACATCCCCTTTGGATACAATGGGCTATGTCTTTGACATCATCTGATGTCACGTTTATCTTTGACCCTGCATTTCAGACACAGGAGTTTTTACAGTATGAACATGTTCATCCTCCTCCGCTGTCATTACTTCCTTTAGATGAGTACAACTCTATCATTTATACCGATGCCTCGGCTCAACCGGCCACCGGCTCCAAACACGCTTATTCGGCGGCTTGCGCAATTGTTGCTGGTTCAATTGTCAATGGAGAATTTAAGTCTTCCATAGTGCATACACAGGCTCTTGGCGACTGTACAGCGTAATTGGAGGAGCTGCGTGCTCTTGTTCTTGCTCTAGAGTTTGCAGATCCTAATGTGAATACTCCCATTATATGTGGTTTTTATTACTGTGTTCAGTCATCTAATGACAACTTCTTCTTTTTGTCTCAAAATGACTATCAAGACTCTAAAGGCAGCGCAATTAAGCATAAAACACGTTGGGTTCGAATGGCAGACCTTAAAGTATGTCTGCCCCTCACACATGTTATACATACTCTTGGCCATCAGCGTGTGGGAGCACATGCTCTTGGTAAATCTTTGGCTGGCAAAGCGTCCAAATCTGCAGTATCCACGCGTTCCGTAGCAGCGGGTACTAGGTCCATGACTAAAATAAATAATGACATTCTGGCAGAGGTAACTGCTTATCGTCAGGCTTTCCCTTCAAAATACTCTTATCACATATCTCCTGAACAAGTTCCTTATGCTAAGATTCCATCATTTGGGGATCGGCTGATTCCCAACTTGGACCGCGGACTTGCTCTGATCCAAACCGAACACGAGGGCATGGCTTCTGCACATGCCGGGGTGTCAACGATGGTATCTATTTTATAGCAACGTTACTGGTGGAGTGGTTTATGTAAACAGACCCGTAATTATGTACTTTCTAGTGACATTTGTGTGAGAAGTTAGCCTGGTATATGATGTCCACTATTCTAGTGGGCACCTTGCACCAGTCTAATCGACCCTTATTGATGGTAGGTTATAAAGTCAACCTTATAGAAAGCTATCCTAGTGGTAGCTATGGAGAGCAGCCTTCAGGCTAAGACTTGGAGACGAGTTAAGCAAGTTGTTTTACCATTTATAATCTCTTGAGTACCAAATAAAAGCACATCACACAAGGTATATATCAAATATATATGTATTTATTCTAAACACAACCCATCTGCACTCTTTATGAGGTCAGAGGTAAAAGTACAATACAAGGAACTTGATTAGCATACGGTAAGTTGCACAGTATACGTTTTTCCCTAGGGGCCTCACAAACCATGTACTAAAATAGTGGTATAAGAACCACGTGAGAGTTAGAAAGCAGGCCTGGGGCCTGTGGAATTGCTGGGCTACTCAGAACAACCGAAGGTTAGGACGTAGGAGGCCCACGTGAGACCCGTGCAGCGTCTAAACACAGCCATGGGTTACCATTGACTTTCTATGGGAAACAAACAAGTTACAATTTTAAAGATTAAGGGTACAAGGTGGTGAACTACGATGGAACCCTTTTAGACTAGGACACTTGGAGAATCAATACCCATGGGAGCACCGGAGTACTCGTGTTACCTAACCCAGGGAAGCCGGGTGCATAAGGTGTTTTTTCGTGTCGGGTTTCGTCGTCGATTCCAATGGAGAGCTGCGAAGAAGTGCTGCAGGCAACCAGAGGAAAAGTGTCCGGGTGGATTAGAGATGTGAAGAACCTGAAAGCAGAGGAGACAGAGTCTGGGCCACTAGCCAGTGACCAGGGCGGCGATAGAAAGATGCCACCAGATGTTGGGTGATTTCAGGTGAAAAGGTGAAGTTTGTCTCTTCAGCCACGAGGTCCAGGAGGCGTCGACGATGACCAGGAGCTGGATTCAAGCTGTCCCACAAAGGATCTAGTTGACTGCGGTGTCGGTATCCGGATTGGACCCAACAAGCCTTGGCAAACGCAACCCACGCAGGATGTTGAGATTGGCTTCCGTGCAGACCAGCAGGGTCTGTGTAACTTCTCCTTTGCAGGGAAGTTGGAGCAAGCCTGGAGCAACCAGGAAAGCAAGTTAAATCAAACGTTGGTCTTCTTGGGGGCTCACTAGCCAACGGACTAGGAACCGCAAAGACGCGTCGAGCGGAAATGCACAAAGCGGGCCCACGGGACACTCGTGGAGGGTGAACAACCTTTACAACAAAACTTTTACAACGCACTACCATTACAACGCAGGTATTACAACACAAACCATTACAACGCATTGCGCTGGTGGGCGCTCTAGGATAGGGAATAAGTTTAATTTTCTATCCAACACCTTCCCTAGTGTCCACGGGGACTGGTGTTGGAATAGAAAATTAAACTTTTCACTATCCAGCACCTCTAAGCGCTATGCGTTGTAAAGGTTTGCGATGTAAAAACCACGTTGTAAAGGCATGCGTGGTAAAAGTAGGCGTTGTAACGTCATACATCCCTCGTGGAGTGTGGGCCTCTGCGCTTCGGTGCAAAAGGTGCTCAGGGCTGGGGCTTCAAGCACCCTAATGCACAACTTCGGGATACCTCGGGAAGTTGATGCAGGTAGCAAAATGCAGGATGTCCAGGAGTTCCGGTCCCACATCTCTCGTGTCCACCACGGGTCTCAGCTTTGCTGGGAGCGAAGGTCGGGGTCAGAGATTTCTGGAAGTCCATGTCCTGTGTCGCAGATTCTTCAGGGTCCGGCGGGAGCATGCAGACTGGCAAAGATGCTGTTGGTGCCTGTTTGAACAGGGTGGTCATTCCTTGACCACAAGGGAGATTTCTTCCGTCTTCCAGTCAAAATGGAATGTCAAAGGTCCATTATATATGTTGCAGAGTTTCGTTCAGGGTAATCTAAAGTCCTAGGGACTGGGGTTTTATAGTTATAGTAAGTTTAGGGGTTGGACTAACTCTAAGGTCCCTCCTATGGGTGGACCTTCAGAGGGGGTGGTTACACCCCTTCCCCTTTGTCCGGTTTTGCGCCAGAGCTGGGACTGAGTGCCCCAGCAACCAGTTTCAACTGGGAAATGCATGGAGCACCTTATGTGCCCCAGGCAGTGCCTGGAAAGCATTCACTGAATGCAGCCTTCCCTGCCCCAATACACTAAGAGACTGTCTGGGGAAGTGCCAGCCCCTCGCTGGACAGGAAACCTATTGTCCAGGCCTCCCCTGCTGGAGTTTCGTCCAGCAGCAGGAAGGCAGACTCGTGTCTGTGGCAGCAGCCTCCATTTTGTGATGCTGAGGCTTTGTTTAACTGTAACCGGGTAAACCAGTAACTACATGTCTTTTCCCTCAAGAAGGGTGGAATGCTACCCCCGCCGCCAGGTGTTTGACACCTTACACGACATGTTTTGATAAAGCCAAACCAAAGTTAGCATTAACCGCGAGGATTATAATGCACTTAAGAGTATATGGTATGGCTATATCATGGAACAGCTATAAGGAGATGGTTCCGAAAGCTGCAGAGGGGCTCAGCTCACGCTAGGGCACCCTCTCACACATAACTAAGCACTCTACCTCCAGGATTGTCGAGGTCTGCCTTAGGAGTGGCTTATGGGTGTATATGTGTCTATGTAGGTATATAGATATAGGTATACTATATCTAAGTAAGGGGTGATTACACCACCTTACCCAGGCTGTAAGAACAGACCTGTGGTGTCAGTTTGGAAGGCAAACCAGGGGTGGCACAATACATGCTGCAGCCCCTGATAGGCCTAGGGTGCACCTATGCCCTGGGTACCTATGGTACACTATACAGTGGCTCACAAGGGTGACCCAGTAACCAATCTGGTATGTACCTAAAGTACATGGTATCAATTTAGAGAGAGAACAGCTGAGCTGTGGGCCTGATTAGCAGGTCCACAGCCACACTAAAGTCGAAAAACCGGAGAATCACAGCAAAAAGTCGGGGTAACCATAGGAAGCAGACCCTACTCTCCTACACAACCCCCCCCCCCCCCCCCACACACACACACACACACTCTGGAGAGTCCATCTGCATTGGCATGGTTACTCTCAGGTCTATGTTCCACTGTATAGTCCATCCCCTGGGGAGAAATGGACCACCTGAGCAGTTTGGGATTTTCACCCTTCATCTGTTTTAGCCACAAGAGGGGCTTATGGTCTGTCTGAACTGTGAAGTGAGCACCAAAGAAGTATGGCCTCAGCTTCTTCAGGGCCCAAACCACAGCAAAGGCTTCCCTCTCAGTAGCTGACCAATGTTTCTCTTTAGGGGTCAGCCTTCTGCTAATAAAAGCTACTGGCTGGTCCTGACCTTCTTCATTCAATTGTGATAGAACAGCCCCTACCCCCAACTCAGAAGCATCTGTTTGAACAATTAATTTTTTGGAATAGTTAGGACTTTGCAGAATGGGTGCAGTGCACATGACCTGCTTCAGGTCATCAAATGCCTTTTGACAGCTGACTGTCCACTGAACTTTCTTAGGCATTCTTTTAGAAGTTAAGTCATTCAGGGGTGTCACAATGAAACCATACCCCTTGACAAATCTCCTATAGTACCCAGTCAGGCCCAAGAAAGCTCTGACCTTAGTCTGGGTGGTTCGAGCAACCCAGTCCATTATGGTCTGGATTTTGCTCTGTAATGGTTGAACCTGGTCTCCACCACCTGAGTCTGCCCTATCTGGACCTTAGTAGTCTTGATAGTTAGGCCTGCCTTTTGCAGGGCCTCCAAAACATTTTTCAGGTGGAGCTAAAGACAGCAATATCATCAAGATAATCTGCACAGTAGTCATCCAGGCCTGAGAGGACTTTGTTCACCAACCTTTGAAATGTGGCAGGTGCATTTTTTCAGACCAAAGGGCATCACCACATATTGATAATGCCCACTAGGGGTTGAAAATGCTGTATTTGGCTTGGCCTCATCAGCTAACCTGATTTGCCAGTAGCCAGCGGTCAGATCAAATGTGCTCAGATATTTGGCAGAGGCCAACATATCTATGAGCTCACCTGCTCTAGGTATTGTATGGGCTTCTGTCTTAGTGACAGCATTGAGACCTCTGTAGTCTACACAAAACCTCATCTCTCTCTTACGCTCTTGGGTGTGAGGTTTTGGCACCAGGACTACTGGGCTGGCCCAAGGGCTATCTGGAGGTTCAATAACTCCCAATTCCAAAATGTTCTGGACTTCTGTCCTGATACAGTCACTGACATGATCAGGTTGCCTGTAAATCTTACTTTTAACAGGTAGACTGTCCCCAGTGTCCATTTCATGAGTGCAACCTTCTTAAGGCCAGTTACCCCTCCCCAGGAGAAATTAACAACTGCCATAATATGTGTGGTAGTGACATTGCTAGCATTAGTCACTTGGTAGGTTTCACCAAGTATGATCTGTCCTGGGTCCACAAAGTCAGGTATCCCCATTGTGACACTAGCACCTGTGTCCCTGTAGGCCTAAGCTTCTTTTTCATTGACTAAAGGAGTTTGTCTGTACTTGCCCAGATTACTGGGACTCACAGAGGAGGTCATATCCATGCCTCCATCACAGATCAAAACAGCTTGTGTTGGTGTTCTGACTAGGCCAGAACCCATCTCAGTTTCCAGGGTTAACCCTACTACACCCTTCTGTTGAGAACCACCACTTGGAGCTGAACTAGGGGAACAGTTGCCTTAGGGGCAACGGTGGCTGGAGCTGTCTCCTTTTTTTGGTGCAATCACTGGTCCAGCGACAATTAACTTTACAAATCTTGCACCAGGGTTTCTTTGGACCTTCTTTCTTTTTGGATTGTTAGGGACCCCCACCATTAGAAGCTTTTTGGGGACCTTGAGAAGACTTCTGGTCTTTTGCTTTCTCCTCACCCTTTTGGTCTTGCTTCTTCTGGTCACCACCTTGGTTCTGTACCTTCTGCTTCACCCTGGTTCTGACCCATTTGTTTGCCCTCTTACCCAATTCTTCTGGAGAGGTCAAATCAGAGTCAACCAGGTGTTGATGCAATAACTGGTTCTGACAATTATTAAGAATCTGCTCTCTCATTATAAGGTTATACAATCCTGTATAGTCACTTACTTTACTGCCCAGTAACCAGCCTTCCAGAGCCTTAGTAGCACAATCTACAAAGTCTGTCCAGTCCTGAGTCTGTGTCTTCTGGTTGTCTCTGAACAGCAACCTATACTGTTAAGTGATTAAGCCAAACCCATCTATTAGAGCACTCCTCAGGACATTGTAATTGTCAACATCCTTTTCTCTAACAGCAAGGAGCTTATCTCTACCTTTATCTACAAAGGAGAGCCACAAGATTGCTGCCCACTGACTCTGGGGTACCTGCTGTACTTTGCAGGCCCTCTCCAAAGCAGTTATCCACTTGTGGATGTCATCCCCACTCTGATAGGGAGGGACAATCTTGCTTAGGTTTTTATGGTCATAAGACCTATCCCTACCACTGGGGATTTTGCTGCCACCAGAGGGCTCTAGCCCTGCTAAATTCCTCTCTCTTTCAAGAGCTAGGGTCTCTTTCACAAGGGCAACTTCTTGCCTCTTGATCCTAAGCCTGGCTTCTCTCATTCTGGCTTCATGCTCTCTTCTCTCAGGGGAAGTTCTCCCCCTGTGGGATGAGGCAGAGGACCCTATTGATGAACTAGAATGGTGAGATTCCCCTGAGAGAGATCTCTGTATTTGAGGTCCATCAGTAGGCCTACTTGGGGAATAAAGGAAGGCCCACTATGCCCATCTCTATCTCCAGGTAGTCCTGTGTCTCCCAGGTCTGGTTCATCAACCACTTCCTGGTCTGCACCCTCCTCCTCCTCAGAGTCCTGGTGGGGTGCCCACTTGGATCCTCCTCAGATGAGGGGTGGCCCCCCTCCCTACTACCATGGGTATCTGGAGCTGATGCTTTTGCTAAGTCATCTGCCACCAGGATATCTATGAGGTGTTGGGTGGTTAGACTCTGTCCTTGCTTTAATTTTCTCATGGCACACAATCCTCTCAATTCTTGGAAAGTGAATGTGTCATATTTAGATGTCTGCTCCTTGCTGACATCTGGCATGGAGGCACTATCTCCTACCTTTAAAGCCATCACTAGTGAGGTGTGTTGTGTGCACCTACCTACACTACTTGTTACCTACTAGAACCTCTCTAGAAGTTGTAGTCAGGGTGTGCTAAGCCCTTACCACCTACAACTGCTAAGTTCAGTAGAAGTTATGTATTATAAGTCTTGATTTATATGTACCTACAGGTATCTTAATGTGATTTTTCAAATGATATTCTCAAGATTATTTGGTAAAACATGTGCAAGCTCTCATCCCATCTGCTGCACCAATGTGAGAAGTTAGCCTGGTATTTGATGTCCACTATTCTAGTGGGTACCTTGCACCAGTCTAATCTACCCTTATTGATGGTAGGTTATAAAGTCAACCTTATAGAAAGCTATCCTAGTGGTAGCTGTGGAGAGCAGCCTTCAGGCTAAGACTTGGATACGAGTTAAGCAAGTTGTTTTACCATTAATACTCTCTTGAGTACCAAATGAAAGCACACCGCACAAGGTATATATCAAATATATATGTATTTATTCTAAACACAACCCCTCTGCACTCTTTATGAGGTCAGAGGTAAAAGTACAATACATGGAACTTGATTAGCATACGAAAAGTTGCACAGAATACGTTTTGCCCTAGGGGCCTCACAAACCATATACTAAATTAGTGGTATAAGAACCACGTGAGAGTTAGAAAGCAGGCCTGGGGCCTGTGGAATCACTGGGGCTACTCAAAACAACCAAAGGTTAGTATGTAGGAGGCCCACGGGAGACGCGTGCAGTGTCTAAACACAGCCGCGGGTTACCATTGACTTTCTATGGGAAACAAACAAGTTACAATTTTAAAGATTAAGGGTACAAGGAGGTGAACTACGATGGAACCCTTTTAGACTAGGACACTTGGAGAATCAATACCCACAGGAGCACCGGAGTACTCGTGTTACCTAACTCAGGGAAGCCGGGTTCATTGGTGTCTTTTCGTGTCGGATTTAGTCGTCGATTCCAATGGAGAGCTGCGAAGAAGTGCGACCAGAGGAAAAGTGTCCGGGTGGATCCAAGGGTGGATCAGAGATGTGAAGAACCTGAAAGCAGAGGAGACAGAGTCTGGGCCACTAGCCCGTGACCAGGGCGGCGATAGAAAGATGCCACCAGATGTTGGGTGATTTCAGGTGAAAAGGTGAAGTTTGTCTCTTCAGCCACGAGGTCCAGGAGGTGTAGACGATGACCAGGAGCTGGATTCGAGCTGTCCCACGAAGGATCTAGTTGACTGCGGTGTCGGTATCCGGATTGGACCCAACAAGCCTTGGCAAACGCAACCTACGCAGGATGTTGAGATTGGCTTTGGTGCAGACCAGCAAGATCTGTGGAACTTCTCCTTTGCAGGGCAGTTGGAGCAAACCTGGAGCAACCAGGAAAGCAAGTTAAATCAAAGGTTGGTCTTCTTGGGGGCTCACTAGCCAATGGACTAGGAACTGCAAAGACGAGTCAAGCAGAAATGCACAAAGCGGGATCACGGGATACTCGTGGAGTGTGGGCCTCTGAGCTTCGGTGCAAGCACCCCAAAGCACAACTTTGGGATACCTCGGGAAGTCGATGCAGGTAGCAAAATGCAGGATGTCCAGAAGTTCCGGTACCACGTCTCTCGTGTCCTCCACGGGTCTCAGCTTTGCTGGGAGCGAAGGTCGGGTCAGAGATGTCTGGAAGTTCATGTCCTGTGTTGCAGATTCTTCAGGGTCTGGCAGGAGCCTTGAAAATGCAGACCGGCAAAGATGCTGTTGGTGCCTGTTTGAACAGGGTGGTCACTCCTTGACCACAAGGGAGATTTCTTCCGTCTTCCAGTCGAAATGGAATGTCAAAGGTCCAGGATATATGTAGCAGAGTTTCGTCCAGGGTAATCTAAAGTTCTAGGGACTGGGGTTCTATACTTATAGTAAGTTTAGGGGTTGGACTAACTCTAAGGTCCCTCCTATGGGTGGACCTGGGGAGGGAGTGGTTACACTGGTTAGCAGGTCCACAGCCACACTAAATTGGAAAAAAAGAGAATTACAGCAAAAAGTGGGGGGTAACCATAGGAAGCAGACCCTACTCTCCTACAATTTGTCAGCAAATTAAGCCTTCTACGGTCACACGCCCACCTCAAACACAGCTATGTATTTCTACTCAACCATTTGGCTGTGTATATCTTGATCACTGTGGTCCATTTTCTTCTGATACTGCGTATAAATATATATTTGTTGCAGTTGATTTGTGCACTAGATTCCTTTGGGTTAGGCCACAATGCAGTGCTGACGCTCGAAATGTCATCAGGGATTTGCGTGTCTTTGTCGGGATGTTTTCCTGTGGCACCTTCCATTCTGACCAAGGTCCAGCGTTCGCCTCTAAGGCGTACAAGGACGCGATGAAGATAATGGGGGTGCTGGTGCAGTTTTCCTCTCCATACAGGCCTCACGGAAATTCAATTGTGGAGCTAATGAACCGTGACTTAAAGAAATCTGTGACAGCTAGAGCCTTAGGTACTGGCAGGAACTGGCTGGCCCATTAGTATGGTGTTCAACGCACTCAATAATCTCCCTAGAAGATCTCTGGGTGGGCGGACCCTATACGAAATGCTCTTTGGCATTAAAATGTTTGTGCCAGACATAATGGTCTAGACGTTGTGGTGGCAGCTGCAACCTTTGATGTAGATAATCGTTCTACTGTGTTACAGGATCTACAAAAGACCTGTGACAACTACGCAACTGAACATTTACCCTCTTCCAATGATACAGCACCGCTGATTCAGGTTGCCGGCTGGCTTCCCAAGATTGGAGACCTGGTATGAGAAAAGCTAGAGAACAAAAAATAATTTGGTCCCTTATATCGTGCACCAGTTCCAGTACTTTGATTGAAGGGTTCTCGTACAGTAATTTTATCACCTTTACCTGGTCGCAAAGACAACAGATACATCTTAGTGGACGATGTCAAGTTACACCGTCTGGCCGATTCTGATTAGTGTAACACCTGCTGTTTCCTGCAACACTATTTCTTTGAATCCGGTAACCTCAACGTCTACAACTAAAGCTCGCACAGGTGACAGTGAGATGGAAACTGCTGTTGACCTTTCGACTGTTCTGCCTCCTTCCTCTTCCACCACAGATGTCGAGTATACGTATCACACAGATGAGTTCCAGGGGGAAGTGCTGAGCAATCCTTGACAACATCATGCTGATACATCCCACCCACCTTTAATACAGAGGGATGCAAAAGTTTTTATTTGGGGACCATGCCAGCTTCTCTTATGACTCATCCTCCCCGTCTTTCAGTTTGACAGTCCCGCCGACTGCAGTAAGTGTTTCCATCTTGTGGTTCAAAGAGACTTACCTGGTCCCACCATGGACCTACATCTGGTTGGTGCTTATCCTGATTTTCCTCTTTATGTCAATTGGATTTGTGTCAGTGCTCTTCTCACTCATCAATGGTCATTATTTGCCAGAACGCTCTGCTGTGAACTTGGTCGATGGAATTCTTGCCGCTCACACATCGTCCCATATCATGAAACTTTATTAGACACTTGTGAACATTTCAGCATTCCCAGTTGCAGATGGCATTGTTTGGGAAAAAGTTGCTTTCGAAATTCACGGTCCGACTGAGGTGCTCAGGGCGCCATACGTGTTTTGCGTCTCATTAGGAGATGTGGTAACACGGGACATACAGTCTAACGATTGGGACGTGCAAGCAGTACATTCATTATTTTAAGATTTAAAATATTATACTGCTTTTGATGCTGAAGATTTGTATTTAAATTCTTCCAATTAATATATTGTGTTGTAATTGCATTTGTAAAGCGCTTACTATCCCTGACGAGGTGGGGAATCGTTTTTTTCAGCGAGTAGCAGGCTACTCCGGGCCCAATGGAGGATTAGTGTTGAATTAGTATAGTGAAACATGCACGTAATTGTTAAGTGGTGGATATTTTATTCAGTCATTTGGATTCGGAAGGAAAGCAGAAGGATAGAAGAGGAAAAAAGGTTTGTATTTATATAGCGCTTCTTACTCCTGATGGGGTGTTGAAGCACGTTACTCTGGAAACTCATAAAGGATTAGTAGTGAATAAGTATGGTGAAATATGAAAGCAATTTGTCTGATATTAGTCAGTTATTTAGAGTGAGAAGGATAGTGGAGGGATAGAAGGGGAAAAAAGGTTTGCATTCATATAGCACCTGTTACCCCTGATGGGTGTTGAAGCGCTTTTCTGGCGAGTAGCACGCTTCTCCGGAACCCATAAGGATTAGTATTGAAAATTAGTATAGTGAAACATGAAATTAATTTGAATGGTGGATATGTTAGTCAGTTATTTGGATTGAGAAGGGTTGGGGAGGGGTAGAAAAGGGAAAAAAAGGTATGCATTTCTATAGCGCTTGTAACCCTGATGGGGTGTTGAAACGCTTTATTGGCGAGTAGCACGCTACTCTCGAACCCATAAAGTTAGTATAGTGTAATATGGAATTTGAGAAGTGAACATGTTAGTCTGTTATTTTGATTGTAAAGGATAGTGGAGGGATAGAAGAGTGAAGGACTTTTTTTATTATTTTTTTTTATGTCATAGCAGTAGGATGAGGCTTTCGGATGAGTAAAAAAATTTTTTTGCGGGGAAGAGTCAGAGGGAAGAGTTTAGAGAGGTTTGTTTTGGGGTATCGGTATAGTAAAAGAGGTGTCAGATGATGCAAGGAGGGGTAGAGTAGGAGAGAGTCTAGAAAGGGTTATTTTGGGGATCATAGCGTAGTGTATTTGAAATGCTAAATTAGAAGAAAGTGATACATTTATCGATCCATAAGTACATTGAAAGTATAAAGATGCATAAAGGAGATAAGTATATGTAGATTAAAGATATTGATAGGGGTACAGGATGAGAACTAGGGTAGTGTATTGGATATGCTTTTTCAGGAGAAAAGTAACAGACACACAGATCCAAGTACATGGAGGTACATAGATGCACAATGGAAGCAAGTCATGTAGACCAAAGATGATTTTTTTAACAATATAGTTCTTCTATATGTTTATACAAAACAATACAAAAAGATAGGTACATATCTATGGTGAAAATAAATTGTTGGTGGGTATTACTGAATGAGAACATGAGCTGCATTTCTGGTCCTGGTCCCGACCAGTCTTGAACAGGCTCAAACAGGCAACTGCCCTTGTCTTCTCTGCCCTTAGCCTCAACGCCCGGGCTGAGACGCCCTAACCCTGGCCTTTTATATCCCTAGTAATCAGGTGACCCCTCCAGCCAATCGGGACCCTAGCAATAACACTATCCAATCACAACACTACCCCTAAAATCTGGAACCAGTAAGAGACCAGGACCTTACCGCCAATGTTAGCCCTTGTTCAAGCAACCAATCAGTTTTAAAAAACTCTGATGTCTACGTCCAATAGAGGCCCTAGCCCTACCAGTAGTCCCAACCCAAGTCCAAGCAACCAATGGCACAGGAAGCCCAAGTCCCTACTTCCACTAGAAAGCCTAACCCTACTCTTAGTCCCACACCTAGTCCAGCAACCAATCACACCAGAAACCCTAATTGCTACTTCCAATTAAAGGCCTAACCCTAGCCCTAGTACCACCCTAGTCCCAACAACCGATAACACAGGAAGCCCTAGTCCCTAATTCTAATAGAAATTCTAACCCTAGCCCTTGTCCCAACCCTACATTGATTGAATCACAGACCCAGAAATCAATCAGAACCCTTAAATACCCAACCAATGAGGACACTAACCCTAATCCAATAGAAACACCAGATACAACCACCATTCAGTGTACACATGTACAAAAAAATAGCAAACTATATAAGGTCCCAGCTACCTCAGACAAGGTTTGCTGGCCAGGGAGTTGGAAGCTGCTGCTCCATTCAGAAATCTAGGAGACAGACAGGCTCAATCCACACTTTGGACTTCTGCAGGTGAGGGCCTAACAAACTTGTCCTTTAACAATACTGTTTGAATAAAACTTTACTCCCTCTCCTGGCCAAAAATCAAAGTGCACAATCCCTATTAAATACAGTTTACACAGCACACAGCCGATTACTGCTGTCTCAGAGCACCCTCTGATGTAGAATATCCCTGTTGCTGAGGGGGAGGGAAAGGGGGGCTGGTTTCACTGACTTGTTAACACAAAATGGTGGCTGGGGGTGCACAATCATTTTATGCACAAAACAAACACGTTGAGACCAGTTCTTAATTACACTCAATGGGAACATTGTCCTACTCCAGTACAAGGGAGTTCTGAAACTCTAAGAGATAAGTTCACTTATTTTACCGATTATTACAAGTCTAATCCGGAATCCTATTTCTTTAAACTGCAATTGTCATCACAATCCAAACTTATCTTGACCCACACTAAATTGATTTACTCCCACTATTTTAGGACTAAATTGGCCAGACAGGATTATGATCACTCTAAAGAGAACATCAAGTTAAAATTGATCTGGGGCTCTAAATAGTGGCAACTGAAACATTACATTGTGCCTGCCTGATACCAACTCAAATTTTATTTCTAAATGATACAGTGTACCAAACCACTTGTTCCGGCTTCGCAACTGCAAATATTTAAATATCCCATCCATTCCGTCCTTAGCGGAATACGACAATTGGCGTGCTCAGACAAATTATACTATCAATGCATTGCAGCTTTGTTTCCAAATGTGACTTTCAATGTCTCTGAAATTGATTCATCCGGGTGGTTGGTTTGGCAAAACAATTCAAATGCATGTCAATTGTGTTTTTACAACGTAACACCTCTTTTCACACAGACTAGACCGGATCCACATTATCCATTTACACATTCGGTCACCACATACTCGGTGGGTATATTTGGCCAACAGAGGTTGGAACATTCCACCTTATCGTAAGTGAAACAACACCTCACACCCTTGTCGAGCGACATCAATTTGGCTGATTTTATCTTAGGACCTAGGATTCCTAGATCTAAGATATTTATTCTGCTTACAACGAAATTTGGAAACTTTAAGAGATTGAGGCAGCTCTTCATCTGCACCAAATTGACCAAGCCAATTTAGAAAAAGTCCTTGCCGTGGCCGACAATAGAATCAATACACTTTCATCACGCATCTATACATTGGATAATATTGTTTCTTCTGTTATTGATATTGTTCAGAGTGATGTATCTGTGTTATATCATGGTCAGAATCAGCTACGATAAGTTATGCAGTTTGCATGGACGATACAGACCCTTAAAATGGGAAAGGTCCTGTGGGAATATTTGAATGCTTCTGCTTTGTTCCTACCATTTAATCTGACTGATAAACAGATATTTATGTCCATGAAAGATTCTGCATATACACTGTTGCATATTGAACAATTGGAGCCCTTGCCATACTCTGTGGCAGAAATGGATTCTGTTGTTTGGTTAATTCATTGGGTTATATCTCTCACATTTTCGTTGTTTCAATTTAAATCATGCATGCAACATTTTCCGATTGCCTGTTTTGAACCACTAGGAAGTGCATTTCTCCATGAATTATGGTCCCTACCTTTCACTTACAGATGTCAGCGGGAGAATAAGAAAGCTTTCCTAACAGGGGAGGGCTGCGATTCCACAGTAGGACAGTCCCTGGTTTGTAAGCACGTTGAGTTGCACGGCGATTGTAATGTATCCGCGCCTAATCTTGCTTGTTTTTTAAAAGGAACTCCAGTCCCATCAATAAATCCAGCTTTTACCTTGCTTACTAACAGCAGCTATCTTATTTTGAACAACCAAGACTGCTGTGGTTTATGGGCAGGCATCCAGTATTTAGTAACAGTTTCACAGCTTGTAACTTGTTGTAGCAATGTGCTTTTTCCACCCCGCATGGGAGTGTAGATAGATCCATTTGGGGTTCCATTCCGACTTTGAAAACAGATTTCAACAAATTAAGCAGGCTCAACGCACTATTGTTCCAACAAGAAGTGGCTCTCACTTCAGCTCGAGAGAACTTTGAGTTACAGGTGGCTAGGTCATCTAGTGAAAACCAATCACTTCTGAACACTAACCTCCCACTTCACTTTGGGGATTTTATACATCAAACATTTAATGCGTCTGATACTAAAGGCCTTGCACATTTTTCTAAACAAGTGGGATCCGGCCTTGTGACTTCTTTTCGGATGATATTTGGAGTAATACCGGCTTTTATTTATTTTATTTTTCCCAGCGTCTTCGGAGGATTCCGTTTATTACTAGTGGAATCCTGCTTCTTCTGTTCCTGCTGCGCAGTGGCTGCTCATCTTGTGGTAATGCACAGACCAGGCCAATTAAAACTGTACCGTGATCGAATACAACAGGTTTTTGGATGCTTGCCATTAGCAATGCTTGGCGTGAGTTACGGATGAACTTTTCGCTTTGCCTACTTTACTTGCGTGCAACCAGTGTTCTACTGTTGAGGGTGCCCTTTCTATTGGGCTATGGATTTATGCCTCTCCAATACGTCATGTCCGGTCCTGGATTTTAACCAGTTAATGGGCCACTTAGAGGCTCATGACCAGGCTTGCTCTGGTGATGGCCATATGGCGCATGCAGCAGCACCTGGAGTATTGGCTGATTGGAATATCTGTGTGGCTGCGCAGAACCTCCTGCATCAGAGTTTCATAGAATATCACGCAAGTTGTCCGGTTAAACATTTGGAAGCATCAGATTACGAGGAGCACGTTTGTTCCTTCGAACTACTTGATTGGATGGCATTCCTTTTTTCTACTAACAATAGGGATGAACTTTTGGAGGGGATTGCATTCTTAAGTTCACATACTTTGTTGGATTTACCACCTCCTTCATAATAACATTTTCCCAGAGACGACGCTCTTTCAATAGTCGCAAAGACAATATTGAAAATTCGTTTTTTGTTTTTTTCCACTTTAGTGTTTTTTTCATAACGCTTTTGAAATCTGCTTGCCTGTTGAACACTGTTCTGGTCCTCTGTCTATGTACTATGACCTTACCAAGTGGAGGGTGTTATATGGCCATTAGGGTCATTATTATTATTATTATTACATTTCTTATATAGCGCCAGAATCGACCCCCAAAAGGGTATCTCCGCGCTTGCCTTGGGAACCCGTCCTGGTTTTTCCCTGTGAGATAGCCCCTACAGGGCATCCCCAAGGTGAAAGCCAGGCATCCCGCCGCGGGGGGCCGTTGAGGAGATTAAGCAAGCTTAATGCCCAGAGTTGCAGAGTGTGAACCCATGATTAGGTCAGGCACCGAAGCGAGAATTATCGAGTCCGTGGACATATGAGCTCAACACCCTGCCGCGTCAGGAATCGAACCCTGGTCCAGGGTCTGACCTCTGCTTCAGGGTCTGCCTGCTCTAACCAGTGAGCCACACTTCTCCACTTCATTGTCGGCATTGGTAAGTTAGCATGGGCTTTGCTGCCATGATATGGCTTTTGCGCACGTTACTACATGCTCTTTATTTTACAAGACTGTTTATACCTTTCACATGAGAACTGTCTGCCTTTCATGTTCTCTGCTGAGTTCCTGGAGTTTAGTCTGAACATGATGTGTAAGGTCGATAAACAATGCCCCTTGTTATTCTGTTCTGGTCAGTCCCTAGCACCTAGACATAACATGCTAAACACAGCTGTACTGCTAGAGACTGGTGTTTTGATATTACGGGGATGCATGTTGTTTTAACACACACTTGGAGAGAGCCCTTTCCATGGAGAAGAGCTATGCTGTTCCTATGATGTAAAGCTTACATCTAGGTATGGGGTTTGCTGACAAAGCCGAGAGATCTTCTTTTATATAACAAACTTCTTCCAGTCAAGGGGAGGGTTGTTAGGCCTTATAGTCCTTTTTCCACGGTCTTTATATAATGACTTCCCCCTTCGTACTCTATGGAATTGTAACAATGCTAATTATTATGAGTTTATGCATTTTGCTGCTGGTAGTGGCTTGTAAACTGTATTATAGAGCACAATAGTTCAAATAAATATTTTAAACTATTACATTGACTCTGTCAATTCTTATTGTGGACAAGTACGAGTGAGCAAGCGAAAGGGTATGTCTTGCTACCACAATTCCTGAGAGAGTCTGGAATGTTGTGTTCTGGGTTGTCTAATCACTTGTAGCTTCATGATTATGGAGGAGAACAAATGAGACACTATAGCTGGTCGGTTTGGGGATCTTGGAGTACTAAAGTGATAGGTTGGCACACCCCTATACACAATGGTCCTGTTTTCCTGCACATAGTTCTGTGTAGGTGCAGAACCCCCGCAACAGGCCGGGTCCTGAGCATATCCCCTGCATCTGGGGTTGCAGCCACGGTGAGGACCATGCTGATTGAAGTGGCCGGTCGAGCATCCTCTGCCCTGACTGGCCCTATCAAAGAGGGGATGGAAGACTTTCTTAAGCGATGACTGAGATCTGTCTATTGATGTGAATGGATTGATAAATTTTGCAATGTCCTTCACAAAGCGGTCTCCAAACAGCTGTCCCTCTGCCAAGGGGCCAGGTTCTGCGCAAGCCAGCTCGGCTGGTTGGGGGTCAATTCGCAGGAGAATCGATTTGCATCTTTCCGAAGAGATGCGCAATTAGCGTTGCCAAGGAGACAAATCGCTCTCTGAGTCCATTCCCTGAGGACCTCAGGGTGGATTGCCACACCCATCTCCTGTGCCTGTAGGGCAAGTTCTTGGCTAGAGGGCCGGACACGTCAAGAAGTTGTCCTGGCATGCTCGCAGGGCTCGATTGATTCCCTTGTTTGGGTCTTTGCGAAACATTTTTAGAAAGTTTTGCATGGACACGTCTATGTCAGGCGTAAGGGCGGTATTATTAGGAAGGTCCGTGTGGGAGCATTCAGATCTGAGGCTGGATCTGACCTCTTTGTCAAAACTTTTCCACGGATTAGTGTGCATTTAATCAGACACTGCCGTGACTGGGGACCAGTCATGAGGATCTAGGATAAACAAAGTTAGCTGGATCAAAATTGAAACTGGACTGAATGGAGGGGGAAGAGGGATGCTTGCACTTCTTAAAGCGTTTACGTGGTCGTGAATCCTGGGAGGAGGAAGAATCAGTATCTGGGGAAGGAAGGGGGAGTGGTGGGGCCGGAAGGGTCGACAGATCGGTAAAATAGTCTTGATTCCTTGCCTTCTCTGTGACTTTATTGTAGATTTTTACATGAAGCCAGGAATGGCCGGGGGCCTCTGAGGGGGGGGGGAGAGGATTAGAGGAAGGGTTTGGGGACGGGGACGGGCCACTCCCTACAAGTTTGTCAAGACGTTGTGAAAAGGGTAGGAGGGCGGAGGACAAAGCTTTGTCAAGTTTCTTGTCAAGGGTTTTGTCAATCAAGGTTTCGAAGTTTTCATAATAATAATAATTCTTGTAGTCCTGAGGACCATAAATATCCGGGTTCTGCTCGCACACCTAATAATCAGACATTGTGTAGGGAAGAGGGTACTTCCTAGATCAAAATTCCCCAGAGGGAAGCTAAATTCTTACAGCCCCAATCAGCTGAGGTAGGGCATAGGTTAGGAGCAATGAGCTGAACTTCGGTACCTTAGCTTCTTTCCTCAGGTCTTCGAAGGGGTGTTGAGACCCTAAGCCTGGGAAGCAGCTAAAAGTTGCCAAAAAATATTAAAAGAACATCAGGTTGTAATTAGAACAGGAATGTAGAGAAAGCCGTCCAATTCATGAAAATATATAATTTGCTCGATACCGCGTGCAAATTAACTGTGGAACACAGTTATCCAAGCCTGGGTCAGGCGTCACCAGCTCGATGAAGGGGAGTTTGCCGCATGCACTCTTGCGTGTGGGCTCCTGAGGCAAGCGTATGCATCCCAATTGGACTGCCTACTCGACCTCGCTCCAGGGAGGGGCTACTTCCGAGGGAACACCGCAGAGCACATCCGCCCCAGCCCGGCTGCTCTGTCTTCGGTCACGGGCAGAAGAAAACTGAAAAGATAACCGGGAAGAGGCACAACACGCGCCGAAGTCAGGGGAACACCGCGACAACGGGAAAGCGGATTCTAGCAACGGGAGGCAGAACACTGCAGAGGCTGAAAAAATGTACTACTCGGGCAAAAGCCTTACTGGGAGCGCTCGTAGATATAAACAGTATGTAACCTTCAGATACAACCAAATATATTCAAATATATATAAATACATGCAAAATACAAGGGAATGTCAGCAATACTGCCTAACCAATGGATACAAAAATATGAAGCACTTATCTTGACTGTGGAGCAGCAAATACAAAGGGAGTAAGATGGTGCCTCATTATTTTGTAGACATTGGACTAATCTGGTTGGTGTTTGACAGAGGCGTGGTTCAAAGCCACATAGGATTTGTAGTGTTTTTTTACGTTACTGTTTTTTCATCGGCTGCTGCTTAATGGTGCAGTAAAGATTGAGAAGCATAATCTGAGCCTCCGGTCCAACCATAGAATGAAAACTTTCTTAGCTAACGAGAAGGAAAGTTTCAATTCCAGTAAGGACTAGGAGGGGAGGACAATGCATCTCTTTCTTCACTTTATTTGCACAGCAGTTTTAAAGATCATTAAACAAATAACCAGTAAAAACATTACAGACTACACATTCCATGAACCATAGGGGAGCAGTCCCCATGGTAACCATAGTCCAATCATATAACAGTTCATAACAAATAATCGTGTGACGTCCCTTCCGCGTCCTATTCTTCACTGGCGGATGTTAAGCTGGGATCGCTGCTTTATTTGAACTTTTGGTCATTCCCTGCAATACAGAGAGAGTCCAGTTATCAAACTCCTTAGTATACTAGGATGTTCACAGTATTCATGAAAAGGAAAAAACATTCAGAATACAAACTTCCAACTGTATAAAATTTCAATGTCATTAACATTTCATCAAAGACATCATCATGGAAGCAAATTACTTACTGATAACAAATCATCCTGGGCGGGTTGAGATAGAAAAACATCTCAGGGTGGGATAATCCTCACCTCCTAGTCCTTAATAGAATTAAAACTTTCTGTGTCATTAGCTAGGACATTTTTCATTCTATGTCAGGATGGAGGAGAGGATTATGCATATTCAAAGCTTGCTTACTACGACAAGAGATGCCGCTTCCGAAATGGTCTTGAAGTAAAACCTCTTAAAGGTAGAATCAGACGACCAATTAGCCGCATTCATAATATCTTCCAGCCTACCACCTACCTGAATGGCTTTTGATGCCATAGCTCCTCTTGAGGAATGTGCATCAAATTTACTCACATCCACACTTTCCTCTGACATGATCTATCATACCCACCTGGCAATGGAAGGGGAGGAAACCGCCTTGAAAGGTTTCTGCATGGCAATAAGTAACTGCCTTTCCCCGGGGTGGCAAAGCTCCGAGATCATCACCTCATATGCCTTAATGCACCTCACAAATGATAGATGGTTGTCGTGCACAGCTTTTTGGGTAATCCATAAGTTAAATGCGTGGATCGTGCTCCTATGTATACTCCCTGCTTAAGAGTATGTTAAACAAATGAGGATTGCGCTGGCACTATACAGTGCTAGTGTCACACAGGGCACAGATTGTTGATTGCGGGTTATTACCCACCAATTTATGAACAAATAAAGTTTTCAACAAATTCAATTTTCTGTTCTCTGTAGTATTTTATTCATACTTTTGTAAATGATTTCAACTTGAGAGTAAAGCAGTGATCATACTTTTATATCCAACTCCTTATTCAAGAATACATTCCATATATTTCCAATGCATTTCGGCCTACTGGCCTTCATCTGGGAAATCTGTGAGGTAAAAATTATATCTGTCACGACATGTGATATCATATTAAATTCAAGCAAATTAAGTAACTCTAACGTTCTAATCTGTCATACAGTCTCCAACATTAATAACATTATATGCTCAAGCTCAATTACACTGTCTGTGCAGTATTTAGCAATGGTTATTCACACTGAAAGTTTACACGCTAAACGAATGCTTGCATATTCATCATAAAACCGGAAAGCAAGTGATAACCAGCAGTCAGAACAACATTGTAACCAGTTCCCCTTGTGTTACTCTCGTTTACAACTAACTAACATCCAAAACGTGACGCGTTAACCCACCGGACTTGCTAATGGGTTTGAAATCTAAACATGCGTTTTTAAAGATGTGGCGTGTACACGCTGCCTGTGGGGAATGTCTGCGCTGTTACTTCTTACCGGGAATGCACTGAGGTCTCGATTCTATCCGCACGGGTGGCTTCTGCTTTCACCTCGGTAAAAGTCGGCGTGTGACGTATGTGGGCTGCACTCTGCTTCTAAAGATACGCGCGCAATTAATTAAAGGGCCAGGATCTTAATAACATGGTGTATATGTAACCCTATGCTTAATAATTGATCTTGTGAATGAATACAAATAATCATGATTTTAGAAGTTTAAACAATAGATAAACAGCACCATGAAAAAATATACATTATAAATAACAGCTAAATTCTGTCCGTTCGTTAATTCCCTGTGGGCGCAGGGTTTGCAGGTGAAATATCCAGTGATTTTCACGTTTAAGCAAAACTTTTCTGTTGTCTGTTTCTTCATTTTTTTCCACAATTTCCAATATGCATGCCCTTATTTGATTGATTTGGTGATTATGTTCAATAAAATGAGTAGCGACAGCTGATTTTAACGCTTTTGTCCTTATGTTACTTTTGTGTTCGGTCAACCTTGTTTTCAGTTTGCGTTCTGTTTGTCCAACATAGGCTTTGCCGCATGGGCATTTTAACATGTATATGATGTTTTTTGTATCGCACGTACCATTCACTTGTAACTTAATATTGTTACCCCTCATGGGGTGGGTAATGGTGTTACCTTCCATAATGTTATTGCAATTGCTGCAGTTTTTGCATGGAATGGTACCTTTGAAAATTGCTTGAGGTTTCTTGAATGTTGGTTTTTTGATGATTTCTCCTAGGTTTTTAGCTCTAGTAAATGCGAACAAAGGTTCATCCTGAAATATGTTATTGAAATCAAGTTCTGTTCTGAGCATGCGCCAATGTCTTTTGATTATCTTCTTGAATTGAGGAGTAATTGTGGAATATTTGCTCACACATGTGATTCTGTTAGTCTTTTTATTTTTTTGTGAAGAAAGTAGGGTCTTTCTGTCCTTGGCAGTAGCTCTTTTGAGAGCATCTTGCAGTACAACATTGGGATATCCTCTTTTTTTGAATTTATTTATCATGATTTGTGCTTGCGCCTTAGAGTCTTCCGGGTCTGAAACTATTCTTTGCACTCGAAGTAGTTGGGAGTAAGGAAGGTGTTGTTTGAGGGGAGTGGGGTGAAAGCTCTGGTAGGCAAGTAGATTTTTGCGATCTGTGATTTTGGTGTGAAGGGTAGTCGCAAAATGGTTCTCAATTTTTTTGATAGTTACATCCAAATAATTAATTTGACTGTCATGCACTACATGAGTAAATTGTACCCCACTCCCCTCAAACAACACCTTCCTTACTCCCAACTACTTTGAGTGCAAAGAATAGTTGTACTGCAAGATGCTCTCAAAAGAGCTACTGCCAAGGACAGAAAGACCCTACTTTCTTCACAAAAAAATAAAAAGACTAACAGAATCACATGTGTGAGCAAATATTCCACAATTACTCCTCAATTCAAGAAGATAATCAAAAGACATTGGCGCATGCTCAGAACAGAACTTGATTTCAATAACATATTTCAGGATGAACCTTTGTTCGCATTTACTAGACCTAAAAACCTAGGAGAAATCATCAAAAAAACAACATTCAAGAAACCTCAAGCAATTTTCAAAGGTACCATTCCATGCAAAAACTGCAGCAATTGCAATAACATTATGGAAGGTAACACCATTACCCACCCCATGAGGGGTAACAAGATTAAGTTACAAGTGAATGGTACGTGCGACACAAAAAACATCATATACATGTTAAAATGCCCATGCGGCAAAGCCTATGTTGGACAAACAGAACGCAAACTGAAAACAAGGTTGACCGAACACAAAAGTAACATAAGGACAAAAGCGTTAAAATCAGCTGTCGCTACTCATTTTATTGAACATAATCACCAAATCAATCAAATAAGGGCATGCATATTGGAAATTGTGGAAAAAAATGAAGAAACAGACAACAGAAAAGTTTTGCTTAAACGTGAAAATCACTGGATATTTCACCTGCAAACCCTGCGCCCACAAGGAATTAACGAACGGACAGAATTCAGCTGTTATTTATAATGTATATTTTTTTCATGGTGCTGTTTATCTATTGTTTAAACTTCTAATATCATGATTATTTGTATTCATTCACAAGATCAATTATTAAGCATAGGGTTACATATACACCATGTTATTAAGATCCTGGCCCTTTAATTAATTGCGCGCGTATCTTTAGAAGCAGAGTGCAGCCCACATACGTCACACGCCGACTTTTACCGAGGTGAAAGCAGAAGTCACCCGTGCGGATAGAATCGAGACCTCAGTGCATTCCCGGTAAGAAGTAACAGCGCAGACATTCCCCACAGGCAGCGTGTACACGCCACATCTTTAAAAACGCATGTTTAGATTTCAAACCCATTAGCAAGTCCGGTGGGTTAACGCGTCACGTTTTGGATGTTAGTTAGTTGTAAACGAGAGTAACACAAGGGGAACTGGTTACAATGTTGTTCTGACTGCTGGTTATCACTTGCTTTCCGGTTTTGTGATGAATATGCAAGCATTCGTTTAGCGTGTAAACTTTCAGTGTGAATAACCATTGCTAAATACTGCACAGACAGTGTAATTAAGCTTGAGCATATAATGTTATTAATGTTGGAGACTGTATGACAGATTAGAACGTTAGAGTTACTTAATTTGCTTGAATTTAATATGATATCACATGTTGTGACAGATATAATTTTTGCCTCACAGATTTCCCAGATGAAGGCCAGTAGGCCGAAATGCATTGGAAATATATGGAATGTATTCTTGAATAAGGAGTTGGATATAAAAGTATGATCACTGCTTTACTCTCAAGTTGAAATCATTTACAAAAGTATGAATAAAATACTACAGAGAACAGAAAATTGAATTTGTTGAAAACTTTATTTGTTCATAAATTGGTGGGTAATAACCCGCAATCAACAATCTGTGCCCTGTGTGACACTAGCACTGTATAGTGCCAGCGCAATCCTCATTTGTTTAACATACTCTTAAGCAGGGAGTATACATAGGAGCACGATCCACGCATTTAACTTATGGATTACCCAAAAAGCTGTGCACGGCAACCATCTATCATTTGTTTGAACTAACCTGCTCCGTAGCTGTAGCACGCAACCTAGCAACATGCAATACGACGAGATTACCAAACTCACGGAAACCAAAGCAGACATTTTTGCATACTCCAGCGAAGAGTCTGCTAAAATATATTAACTGATTCAGGAAGAAACCATTGAGTACACAACTAAATCAAAGGACCAACAAGTGAAACAATTATTGTACCTGTCACGAAAAATCATTAACCAACGGTTACATGCCAGCACCATGATCAGATATCACAAAGCGTCTAGAATCCCAAGGGGACTGCGTATACTATTAAAACCATCTTTATGCAAAAATTCGAAAAAATTCACTGATAAATGGTACGCAATTCTTAATAAGTGTTCTTTAGATCTCATCTTGTTGATCATCGAAGAATTGTCCCAAATACTTGAGGAATTAGAGAATGACATAACCACAGTGAAAGAAGATTTAGGTAAAATGATGACACCTGAGGAACTAACCAAAATACTAGAGGATACCAAGGCCCAATTGGCAAAACATGCGGAAGAAGTGAATGAAAGAAAACTACGCAAATACCGGCGTGACACCATCGACTATAAGTTGAACGAGGTGTACAATTGGGCAGAAGTATATGCCAAAAAAAGACAAAACCGTCCGTATTCACAACAAACAGACACATCTTCTTCCGATACAGATGGCACATCAGATGCATCTGGAAAAAGACCTTCCATATCAACACCCACAGTTACAGCAAGTACTTCTGTGCAGCCTTTTTTAGGAGTAAGCCCCGCCGAAGGGGACGACCCAGGAGGTCAAAACGAAAACCAAGAACAAGTGAAAGAGAAAGAACCTCCACAAACACGGAACATACAGTCCAAGAAGAAGAAGAACAAATGGACAATCTGGTTATTAACATTTCTGATGTTCACCTCACTAAACTGCAAGTTAAAATTCTTCAAAAAGGAACGTCATTCGTACCCACAGCTCACACCAACCACCTAGAGGTCAATATTAGTTTTTTCAAACTAATGAGGAAACTCAGATTGCGACATTTCTTTTCTAACATTATAGGGGAACAGCAGGATCAACAGGACAATAAGGAAGATTCTTTAAAAGGTCTCACCACCACCAGCTCTTACATGGCTCCCATCAGCCATAAGACCCTGGATTTGTTCGAACAGCTAGTAAAACAGGATCTAAGTAAAATCAACTACCGTAAAAGGTCCAAACTCAAGAATCTTACTCAAAAAGAACACGCCATCCTCAAAAACATAGCGGACAGTCCGAATATCATTTGTCAGAGAGCGGACAAGGGTGGAGCTCTGGTCATTATGAATAAAGACTACTATAACTCACAAGCCCAAGTGCACCTTCAAGATGAGAACACGTATATGGAACTTAACACAAATCCAACTAAGGAAATACAAGCGGTACTTCAAACCATCATTTCAGAAGGCATTATGAAAGGATGCGTGGATGATAAAATGAAGAAATATCTCACTACGGACCACCCTAAAACACCTAGATTTTACCTAACACCCAAAATCCATAAGGATCTTCAACAACCACCTTGTCGCCCTATTGTGTCGACCTGTGGCAGTATTCAAGAACCAGTTTGTAAACTGATTGACAAATATCTCCAACCCTACGTCATCAGCATGAATTCTTTCATTAAAGACACCACGGATTTTTTGATTAAGCTAGACAACGTAACACTGGAACCCAACGAGAAAATACTTATGTGTACCATAGATGTACAAGCATTGTACACCTCTATACCGCACAACCTGGGGTTAGAGGCAGTAGAAGCAGCCTTGCTCGAGATGGAATATGAAGAAAACATGAAAATATTCTTGTTAGAGTTACTCAACTTCACGTTGATGCATAGCTATTTCAAATGGGAGGACAAATGGTTTTTGCAAAAGTCTGGCACTGCCATGGGAAATCCGGCAGCACCGTCATACGCGAACATTTTCATGCATCAGTATGAGAACAAACACATTTTACAAAATGCACAATGGTATCAAGGGCTATGTCTATATTTACGTTTTATTGACGATATTTTCATCCTGTGGAAAGACACTGAAGAACGCTTGATCACTAACATCCAACAACTCAACCTCATTGACCAAAGGATACAATTTACTCATGTAGTGCATGACAGTCAAATTAATTATTTGGATGTAACTATCAAAAAAATTGAGAACCATTTAGCGACTACCCTTCACACCAAAATCACAGATCGCAACAATCTACTTGCCTACCAGAGCTTTCACCCCACTCCCCTCAAACAACACCTTCCTTACTCCCAACTACTTCGAGTGCAAAGAATAGTTTCAGACCCGGAAGACTCTAAGGCGCAAGCACAAATCATGATAAATAAATTCAAAAAAAGAGGATATCCCAATGTTGTACTGCAAGATGCTCTCAAAAGAGCTACTGCCAAGGACAGAAAGACCCTACTTTCTTCACAAAAAAATAAAAAGACTAACAGAATCACATGTGTGAGCAAATATTCCACAATGACTCCTCAATTCAAGAAGATAATCAAAAGACATTGGCGCATGCTCAGAACAGAACTTGATTTCAATAACATATTTCAGGATGAACCTTTGTTCGCATTTACTAGAGCTAAAAACCTAGGAGAAATCATCAAAAAACCAACATTCAAGAAACCTCAAGCAATTTTCAAAGGTACCATTCCATGCAAAAACTGCAGCAATTGCAATAACATTATGGAAGGTAACACCATTACCCACCCCATGAGGGGTAACAAGATTAAGTTACAAGTGAATGGTACGTGCGACACAAAAAACATCATATACATGTTAAAATGCCCATGCGGCAAAGCCTATGTTGGACAAACAGAACGCAAACTGAAAACAAGGTTGACCGAACACAAAAGTAACATGAGGACAAAAGCGTTAAAATCAGCTGTCGCTACTCATTTTATTGAACATAATCACCAAATCAATCAAATAAGGGCATGCATATTGGAAATTGTGGAAAAAAATGAAGAAACAGACAACAGAAAAGTTTTGCTTAAACGTGAAAATCACTGGATATTTTACCTGCAAACCCTGCGCCCACAGGGAATTAACGAACGGACAGAATTTAGCTGTTATTTATAATGTATATTTTTTCATGGTGCTGTTTATCTATTGTTTAAACTTCTAATATCATGATTATTTGTATTCATTCACAAGATCAATTATTAAGCATAGGGTTACATATACACCATGTTATTAAGATCCTGGCCCTTTAATTAATTGCGCGCGTATCTTTAGAAGCAGAGTGCAGCCCACATACGTCACACGCCGACTTTTACCGAGGTGAAAGCAGAAGCCACCCGTGCGGATAGAATCGAGACCTCAGTGCATTCCCGGTAAGAAGTAACAGCGCAGACATTCCCCACAGGCAGCGTGTACACGCCACATCTTTAAAAACGCATGTTTAGATTTCAAACCCATTAGCAAGTCCGGTGGGTTAACGCGTCACGTTTTGGATGTTAGTTAGTTGTAAACGAGAGTAACACCAGGGGAACTGGTTACAATGTTGTTCTGACTGCTGGTTATCACTTGCTTTCCGGTTTTATGATGAATATGCAAGCATTCGTTTAGCGTGTAAACTTTCAGTGTGAATAACCATTGCTAAATACTGCACAGACAGTGTAATTGAGCTTGAGCATATAATGCTATTAATGTTGGAGACTGTATGACAGATTAGAACGTTAGAGTTACTTAATTTGCTTGAATTTAATATGATATCACATGTCGTGACAGATATAATTTTTGCCTCACAGATTTCCCAGATGAAGGCCAGTAGGCCGAAATGCATTGGAAATATATGGAATGTATTCTTGAATAAGGAGTTGGATATAAAAGTATGATCACTGCTTTACTCTCAAGTTGAAATCATTTACAAAAGTATGAATAAAATACTACAGAGAACAGAAAATTGAATTTGTTGAAAACTTTATTTGTTCATAAATTGGTGGGTAATAACCCGCAATCAACAATCTGTGCCCTGTGTGACACTAGCACTGTATAGTGCCAGCGCAATCCTCATTAATGCACCTCACCACACACAACTTAGGATGCTCCATAAAGGAAGGATAAGATACTGACCTGGTAATGGTCTTTGTCCTTCTTGATATGGTTAAGATGACCCCTTCCAGGGTATAAACTCTAGCTGTGATATCCAGAGCTCTGACATCCGAAACTCGCTTACAAGAGATGAGACATAGCAGGGTGGCTGGTTTAGCCAACAGCTCCTTACGAGACAGATAAAGATTATTCTGCCAGCCAAGAAGAAGTCTCAGCACTAGATTAATGTCCCACAAGCCCAAATATCTAGGATCTGGAGGCCTAGACAGCCAGATGCCTCGCATTAGCTTAGAAACCCAGGGGTGTTCCCCTGTCGGTTTGCCATCAATCTCACAGTGCCCTGCTGAGATGGCTGAACGAAAGGAATTATTTGTTCGATAGGCCATGCCAGCTTGGGACAATTCCGCTAGAAAAATTGGAATGTGAGTAACCTTTGCCTCCATGGGATCCACATGTCTCTCCAGACACCAGCTGTGCCATTGTCTCCAAGCTGAGCGATACCTCTTGATTGTACCTGATGTCCATGCCTGCTGGATGAGGTTTGCAGCGTCTGACAAAAGTTATTCATCTTTCCAGCATCCCCTGAAATCCTCCATGCCATGAGTTGCAAATGACCCTGGAGCACCAATGGATGAAGGCCCCCTTGGGAGTCCTTGAGAATTGAAGGGAATGAGGGCAGCTATATTGGGCAATCCCAGGACAGGTCCATCAACGTTGGGAACCAGGCTTTTGCTCTCCAAATTGGCATGATCAGTACTATGGACGCTGCCTGCCACCGAACTTGGGCCGCTGCTCTGGTATCATCATGGAAGGGGGAAACGGGGGGTACTCCATCGACCTGCCTTGGAGAAAGGTGTCCACCGCAGTGGCTTCCGGGTCCGGTCTCCAGTTCACGAATCGTGCGAGTTGGTGGTTCAATCATGAAGCAAAAAGGGCCAGATTGCAGGGTCCCCACCTGCCCTTCAAAGCCAGGAAGACCGCACAATCTAGTTGCCAATCACTGTAGTCAGAGAAGTTCCAGGAGTTCCAATTCGCTTCCGTATTTTGCAGACCAGGAAGGTATTCCGCTGTCACTGAGATCTGTTTCTGGAGGCAATAGTGCCAAAAGTCCTTTGTCAGGTTGGATAATTCCTGCGATCAAGGGCCGCCCATGCGGTTGATGTAGTTGACGGCTGAGATGTTGTCCATCCTCACAGAAAGCAACAAGAGACTCTGCCCTTGGTGAGGGATTTTACTGCAAAGGATCCTGCCAGCAACTCTAGACAGTTGATGTGCAACTGCAACTCCTCCTCTGACCATCTGCCTCCCATCAAGACTTCTCCACATCGGGCTCCCCAGCCCAATCTGCTGGCGTCTGGCTCTATCACCATTTCAGGGGTCGATCCAAAGATGGCCTGCCCATTCCAGGCTGCCATATGGTCGATCCACCACTGGAGTTCCGTCCTGGCTTCCTACGTCAGGGAGATGATTTCCGAGTAGGTAAGACCCCTCTGTAGATGCTGAGCTTTCAGTCTCTGAAGGGCCCTCTAAGTGTAATGGGCCCAGAAATATGGTGGGATCGAAGAGGAGAGAAGGCCCACTATCCTGGCCAGTGGGTGTAGCGAGATTCTGTCCCTCCGGAGTACTTGCTAGAGTTCCTTCCTTAGCTTGTTCGCCTTTGACGTTGGCAAGCTCAGGGACGCTGACGTGGAATCTATGAGAAATCCCAGGAAGACCATCTGTTGTGCCGGGCGCAGTTCTGACTTTTGTTCGTTGATGATAAAGCCCAGGTCCTGGAGTAATGCATTAGTCATGTTCACGTTGCGAGTAAGATGTACCAGAGACTGATTCATAATAAGGATATCATCCAGGTAGAATATCATTCTCATCCCCCTCTGGTGTAGCATTTCCACCACCAGGCGCAACAGCTTCGTGAAGCACCACGGGGCTGAAGATAGGCCAAAATTAGAAAATGTGGTCCTTCCAAGCGAACTAATGAAATCTCCTGTGAGAAGGGAAAATGGGGACTGTTAGGTAAGCGTCCTTCAGGTCTAGTCTGACCATCCAATCCCCCGCTAGAAGGATGTCCATTAATAAGTGTATCCCCTCCACCTTGAAGTGGCGATAGACCAGCCACTCGTTGAACTCTTTTAAACTGATAATAGGTCTGAAGCCCTTGTCCTTCTTCTGTACTTGGAAGAGGTTGCTGAGAAACCCATTTGGATGGAGTACTGACCTGCAAATAGCTCCTTTCTTTGGGAGCTCTGAAATTTCGGAATCTATCAGACACTTTTCTTCTGCTGAAAAAGTTAAGGGTACGGTGCACCTGAGTGGGGGCACCGTAGAACTCTATGTGGAAGCCCCTTACAGTCTGCAACACCTACAGCTCTGTTGTGATCCTTCCCCA
The DNA here is from genome assembly GCF_964263255.1 of Lissotriton vulgaris. Classification (NCBI taxonomy): domain Eukaryota; kingdom Metazoa; phylum Chordata; class Amphibia; order Caudata; family Salamandridae; genus Lissotriton; species Lissotriton vulgaris. The sequence goes on from NC_141697.1 coordinate 577,326,044, forward strand.
ATTGTGTGAGAAGTGTAGGAGCCTCCCCCCTAGATCTTGACGGGAAGAAAGGGTAGTTCTTGCCAGAGGGTCCCCCTGGAGTATTAACACCTCCTCTGTTGTTCCTTCCTTTCCCTCTTATGGAACCTCTGCTGGGATAGAAGGTTCCTTGGCGGTTATCATTCCAGCCATTTTCTTTGTTGCTGACCTCTGTTGGAGGGGCCTTGCTGATGGATGCGGTCGGAGGAGCGACCCCTGCCTCTTCCGGCCCCGGCAAAACCCTGCCCCGGAAAAATCTTTTTTATGGAGGCCTGAGCCTTATCCAGAACTGAAAAGGTGGTAACGAACTTTTTAAGTTCCTTAGCAAAAGACTTGCAAAAGCGCTTACTCTGAGCTATGGGGCCCGCTTCAGAGGTAGCTAGGTACCCTAATTTGGGGTCACTCTTTATAAGGAGAGACATTCTTCTTTCAGCTGCCAGGGCACAATTTGCGTTGCAGAGGAGGCATAATCGCCCTTTGTGCCCAACCAGCAACTATGTCCATAGACAAAGGGGATCCAGGCGCTTTTGAACGTTCCGCCAGTTGTATGATTTGGGTCAAGGGGCCTACCACATTCAGGAGCTTGTCCTGGCAATTTCTCCAGGATCTATCTGTGTCTTTTTTGGGATCCCTCATGTATTTTGAAAAAAATGTGCATAGTTTCTTATCTATCTCTGGTGTGTTTGCCACGTTCCCTTTAAGCAAGGGCCTGGAGCATTCTACCCTCATTTTAGTCCTGACTTCCTTCTCGAGGGGCTGACAGAGTTTCCCCACCACATAATCCGCCACTTTGGCGTCAGGGATCCACTCTGCCGACCTAGGCTGGTAAATCTGAGTAGGGTCGAAAATATCTGAGTGGCCCCTGTCCCCTTCTGGGGACTCAGGGGAGTGGGAACCTGGACTCCAGGGGTGACCCGAATCCTTATCCTCGTTGGAGGAGAAATCTCCCTTTGATACACCCTCTCCCTCAAAGGGAAGACCATCATCGGGGTCAGAATTTGGGACGACTGTGTCGCAATTTTCTCTGGGTTCATCTTCCTCTGGGCAAGGTGCGTGTTTTAGTGTTCTCACACTGTCAAACCCTTCCAAGTGCCCCAGGTTACGCTTTATGGCCCTTCTATTCCCCACCTGGGAGTCACTGGAACCCACCTCCACAAGATCGGGATTGATGAATACCCCTGGGATGCTTTTTGCCAGCCTATCTACTGGTTCCCTAAGGGGTGCCAGCGCCCTAGAAATAGTTTGCTAGAGGACCTGAGCTACTGCAGGTGGAAGGCGTTTGGGGGGCCATTCCTCCTCAACCTCCTGGAATAAGGAATAGAAATGGTCCCCAGATGAAGACATTTCAGTTTGAGGGTGTGAGCACAAAAAACGCCCTTTAGATGTATTGGGCAGCCCCCTCGCCAGTGCTCCAACAGCTGAGCTGAAAACTGCTGCCAGAAGCTGCCAAATTCACACAAATCAATAAAACAGTCACCACCAGCTGGCGCTGCAGTCACCAAATCGTGACCGTGTGGGGGAGAATCACTGCGTTGCAGTGTCAGTGCAGCGAGGGTTGGTTAGGGATAGGACCGGCCAGAAGCTCAGAGTCCTAATCCCTAAACGCTCGCAAAGTGCTGGCACGAGCGGTCGACTGAGGTGCCTCGCTCGGGCTATGCGCATCTGACAGATTCTTCACAGCGCACTAAGTGCACACCGGGAGGTCGGCATCTGCGGGGAGGAAAAGCGCTCGGGCAAAAGCCTGCTGGGCAATGAGCCAACAGTACAATGAGCAAGTACAGAGCAAAACCGCTACACAAAGCACAATAAAGAATGTCACATAAGCGAAGAATGTTAGGAATGTCACTTAACTGACGAGCAGTGAAGAAAGCTGAAGGGAGGTCACACGATTACATGTTATGGCCTGTTATATGATTGGCCTATGGTTACCATGGTGACTGCTCCCCTATGGTTCATGAGATGTGTAGTGTGTAATGTTTTTACTGGTTTTTTTTGTTTATTGATCTTTAAAACTGCTATGCAAATAAAGTGAAGAAAGACATGCATAATCCTCGCCTCAGTCCTGACATAGAATCAAGATGTCTACCAGATACGTCCTTTGTAGTGCCCTTACTAGTTCAGCCCTGCCAAGTATCACGCATTAGGCGTTAGACTAACGCATTTTAATGTGGTGATCCGCATCACCGCATTAAAATGTATTGTCACGCATTTTCAGCTTCTCTTGTCCACGTGCTGTGAGCCTGGTGAACAATTTGACCCTGTATCTTACAAAGTGTAACACCATACTGTAATATACAGAGTCGAATAGTTCAGTTAACAATGCTGCTGCAGCGCCGTTTGCCATTTCTAAGGTATTTGCGTCAATGTCACGTCCTCTTTAATTAGGTTGCTGATTTAGGCAGCGCAGCTCTAGCTGCGTGTGCCGTGGAACAACTGTTAATTGACCTCACAGGAGGGGCCAATGGCTACTCCTGAGACAGGCAGGAGCGTGCGCACTCTGCGCAGTTTTGATATTAAGTTGACTGCTGTGCTGGCAGTGGCGGCAATCGTGGCAGCGCAGATCACGTTGCACCTGGAGCCTAGGCAGTAGGAGAACACCAGCCCTCTGGATTATTAGTCGACTCATGCCCGGGCGTTCTGTTGCTGCAGGGCAGGGGCTGGTGCGGTACCTGCAGACTTGCACGTGGCACTAGCTGGCAACTCTGCAAGTGGTTTGGCAGCAACCGTTGGGTCTTTACGGACACAAGGCACCGCTGGTGTTAAGGTTATTTTTAATTAGATGCATGATCTTAATTTGCAAAGCTGTTGTGCTATTATATATTTTTTTACAGCTAGTTGAACTGAAAATTGAAAGTCACAGTGTGAAAAAGCGCTGTGTTTAATAAATGCACATGTTATTCTCAGATACTGGGTAAACAATGACTAGTGACTAACGAACGCCCTTAATCTATTAACTTTGTTCCAAATTCGGCCCTCGGTCGGAGCGAATATTTTCTGTGTAGAAACGCATGTATCTGTAAAGCTTTACTAGCAGCCTGCCCCAGTGTTGCCCGGGGCAGAAGGGGGCTGGGGGCAGCATTTCAGGCTTGCGTGCACTCCCGCCCCGGCCCCCGCCCGCCACGACATTGTCTGTGTCCCGGACAATGTCGTGGCTGCCGGGGCGGGAGTGCACGCAAGCCTGAAATGCTGCCCCCAGACCCTGAGCCTTACCGCAGTTGTTCCGGGCCAACCTCCCGCACCGGCTCCCTCCCGTCCCCTGTCCCAGAGCCTTACCTGAGCCGCCGCTCCTCCCCGAGCTCCTCACTTCACCGCCGCTCCTCCTCGTCATCACGTACGTTGCGGCCAGCGCTACGTCGTGGCCGTCAGCGTTGGCCAGCGCTACCTTCAGGGCACTACTTTTTTTTTTAAGTTATATTTTTAAATTTACGTTTTTTTTAAATTTTCTATAGCCTATGTCCATCTGCACACCCTGAGGATTACAACAATGTATTGGGTGTGTGGATTGGCGCTGTGGTTCCCGAGTTTACCTTGCCAAAAGGTTTGTGTTCTCTCTTTATAATAGTAGTATAGATTTGTAGGTCTCGCCTGCGTTGCGCTGCTCGCTGGCGAGAAATTTTGTGAGAGAGGGATTTCAGAAAAGGGCTTTAAGTCCCGCCCCTCATTTCCGTTGGCTGGCGTCGCCGTTTATGCTAAACGGTGGCCTGTCCTTGGAAATAAGCTGTTTGCGTTGCCTCCCTTTTGCCTTTTGGTCTGGCCCATACGGACTGGCTGGTCTGCTTTGCAGCTGTAGCAAAGCATTTTCTTATCTTTGTCGGGCCATCTGTTTTCAATCAAACACGGTGATGGACCCCTGCCTACCCCCGATGGCGAGCGCTCTTTTTAATGTAATTTAACCCATTCTTCCGACATAGGCAGAGCATCGGCACGGATGTCAGGAGAGTCAGTTTGCTTTCATTCCTCAGCTGGTTTCATTTAGCTGAAACTTGTTTTCTCTTGCTATGGTGAGCACTGCCTGTGCTCAGACTCAGTGCCTAGAAGCCCTGATGTTATTGGCTGGGAGAGGATTGGTCATTACAGAGCTGTGGACTTTGGAACTAGAGAAGGTGTGTTATCCCTGTGCACTCGTACATACTGGTTGTGCACCATCGACGTAATTGCGTTGTATACATCCATCCCTCATAAGGAGGGCATTGAAGCACTGGAATGGTGTTTATTGAACAGCGATCTTGAAGAGCATAAAAAAGTTTTCATCTTAGAACTAATGCAATATGCATTATATCATAGTTACTTTGAATGGAAAGGTCAATTTTTCAAGCAATCCAATGGAACTTCAATGGGTTTTGGGGGGGCTCCCTCATACGCGAACATTTTCATGCATAACTTCGAGACAGATCACATCTTAAGCAATCGCAATTGGACTGAAGGATTAATCATGTTCAAACGCTACATTGATGATATCTTTTTAATTTGGCGAGGATCAAAAGAACAATTGGAAAGGAACGTTGAGACTCTAAACTCTCATAATGAAAGGATCAAGTTTACTCACACCATCTCTAAAGAATCCATAGCATTTTTGGATGTATAAATAATACTAGTCAACAATGATATCAGAACAAAAGTCTTTCATAAATCTACTGACAGAAATGCGAGTCTTTTATTTCAAAGCTTCCATCCAGATCCATTAAAAAACATCTTCCCACTTCACAATACATCAGACTCAAAAGGATCACGTCAAGTGAAGATGATTTGCAACCTTCAGTCAAACTACAAACAGTGAAGTATGAAAAGAGAGGTTATCCTCCAGACATCTTGCAAAGTGCTTTGGACAAAGTTCGAAAAATCAACAGAGAAATCTTATTAGAACCCAAAGTCAAAAGTGCAGAGCAGAAAACAGTCTGCGTGATGAAATATTCAACCGAATCCTGCAAAATTAAATGCATTGTCAACAAACATTGGCACTTAATTCAAACTGAACCCGATTTGAACAATTTATACTGTGATAAAGTTACATTCGCATTCCAAAGATCTAAAAACTTAAAAGAGCTACTCAATACACCGAAAAGGGAGAAACAAAAATGGAAAGGGATGTCAAAATGTTTAAACTGCATCCACTGTAATAATGTGATCACTGGCAAAATCTTTATGCAGCCTACTAAAGGTTATCCAATTGAACTGCACCATTCCAGCACTTGTGACACCTCCAATTGCATTTATTCCATCAAATGCCCATGCGGCAAAATATATGTCGGCCAAACTGAACGCAAAATTAAAGTCCGCATCACGGAACACAAAAGTAACATCAGACTTGCGAATGTTAAATCTTCTTTAGCATGCCATTGGAAAGAAGCTGGTCACCAAATTTCTCAATTAAAATTCATGGTTCTCGAGACTATCTCGCAACGCCAAGACATGGATCCGGTGAAACAAAGATTAAGAGCGGAGTTTTACTGGATCAAAAAATTGAACTCTAACCATCCGATGGGGTTGAATGATAGGGTTGAACATTCGTGCTTTTTATGATCCATTATCCACGCAGCATTGACTTTTGAATAATACTGGTCCCTGTTATATCATTGCTTATATGTTCTATCATCTCCTTTAGAAATGTAATCTGTTTGGGTACATATTGTTTATTATTGCCATTGTTTATTATTTTTGTCCTTGTGCATGCCTTATCATATGTGGTTTACTGCCTCTGTTATGCTCATTTTGTAGCACATCACGTTTCTGTTAGGTTCATACATCACTAGTATCTCGGCACGTTCCGCACTTCCTTGTTGTGATGTTCCGATACTCTTGTCACATGGTGGGGGCTGTTACCGGCACCTGTTCTGTTATTGGTCCACGTCGCGATCACATGACTGTTTATCTGCCTATGATATGAGAGGCATCGGTGTATCATGGTCTGTATTTGATTGAATTCTTCGAGACGCGGCGGTGTCCTGTTGCTCGTAAGTGTTTGTGTGATGTGTTCGTCGATTTTATTTATCTCGCAATATTATTTCTCACTGGTATTGTCGGTTTGGACTTCTTTGCACGTTTCATCTAGTTCGGTTCAGTAATTGCGCACCGATCGGTTTAATTCACTTGGTGGCAGGCACTATACTTTTACCTTCAGCAAGTTTTTCTAGCACCAGTTCAATTCATTTCACCTCGTCAATTTTCCGGTTCACTTAGTGAACTCTTGGTATCTTCAGATTGCATGTCACAGCATAGCACGCTCATCACTTTTCATTTCATTTCTACTCGTATATGTTAATTGAGTGACTAATCTGGTCTTGTTTATCCCTTGTTTCAGACCCCTGACGAAGGGTCACAGTTGCATGACCCGAAATGCACTGGGTGAATGGAAATTGATATGTCATCACCAATACCGTTACATAAGAATGTAATTATGTACGCAAGGAAGTTCTTTTGACATATGTTTAAATCCACATCTGAAATTTTCAAATGGTGTAAATAAAACTCATGGAACTTGGATAAGAAACCTTGTTGATTTCGCGCTCAGCCTCGAGGATAGATGATTCTACCCTCAATACTTGCAATGACTTTGGAACTAGGCTATCAGACTAGAGTCCCAGCGTCAGCTCAGCACCCTGTGATAACAGGCACATAGTTTCACCTTCCCATGTTCACAATATGAATGCGTCCCAGTGTTATGTAACTGGTGCTCATGTAAAGCGCTTCCTCGGGTCGGTTTCACGTTAAATAAAACTGCTCTGATGAGAACTAAACGCAGGGCTTTAAGTGGGGAAAAAAAACTGGGGGTGCTCTAAAAGGGGCGGGGCAGACCTATTAAGGGGGTGTGGCCTATCCCTGCAGGGGCGTGGTCTAAATCAAGTTAACGAGCATGTGTGCCTATGAAAACCCCTCCAATTAGCCTACCTTTGGAAAACTTTTTCTTCAAAGGATTTCACTTCCTCCTACAAGGCAGCTCACCTAGCATGACGTCTACACTCTGACACAGTGCGGGAAACTGAGCCCACAAACCCTGTGGGGATAGAAGCCTGGAAGGAAATTAAAGGCTGTGAATCTCCTTTTTTGTGGCACTAACGATTCCTGCATGGAGGTCGCGCACAAGCATTTCCATGTACATTAATGACTATTTACACAAATTCTATTTGAGCATAAAAGGTCCCGGAGCCGCACTCTGCGGGCAGCGTGCGTGCGGCGGTGCTTGTGTCATTAACAGGGATAAAAGCCCCGTCGTCGAGGTGTGGCACAGCCGTGATTGATTGTATTGGGGGGTGGGCGGCACTGCTAAATGATGTGCGAAATACCGGGCCTTTGTAGAGCCAGAGCGTGAAGGAGGAGACAGGGTTTGTTGTGCTGTTGGAGTCGGAGACACTGTCATAGCAGACACATTCTCCTGATTGCCCCTCGAGAGCACTGACTGCTGCACTAACATTCCCTGCACGTTTCTAGGCACTATTCGATTTTCAGTAGTATAAAATTTATCATTAAACATGCCATAACTATTCTATTTGCAGTCCTAAAATATATTTTTAAAAACGTATTCTGGCCCGAAAATAGAGCCCGATAGAGACCCGTTTCGAGGCTCTCGAAAAATAACTGCCGGTGCTCAGACCCGGACAGACCCGGCCCACTTAAAGCCCTGACTAAACGTAATCTGAGCCCAGCCCGTCCCAGACCTTCAAGGCTGAGATGGATCCCACCAATCTGAAGGCAGAACAGCAGCGCATCATCACTCATCAGGTGGATCATGGCTTCTGTTCTTTTGTGTTCCCGTCTGATCCTTTTCACAATGCTTAAAAGCCCCTGTCACCTGTCCTGCTGCAGACCACAACAAGGTGTCTGCACAGGGGTGTCACCCCCAATCCAGTTGCTTTTTTGTTTTAAAAACCCCTTTATATGTACTGTATCAGCTTGTCACACCTCCGTGGCATAAGAACCTGCCTGTGAGAAATATCTTATTGTTTGAGAGCGCGCCAGGCCTTCACAAGACTGTGAATAAACAGGACGTTTTCCTTTTGATAACGATAAAGATAAACCGACCCATGCCTCTCTTGTGTCTGAATAGCATGTTTTGACGTTCACTCAAACATCTCGCCGTGTGTTCAGTTCACAAAACAATCAATAGTGCTATACGTCTCTACGTTTTTTAAATGACAACTACATTTTGGGGAATTTTGGAAAACACTTGCTTTTGGTAGCTTAACATCTCAGTGGTGTCAGTAAATCGGTTTCAAAGTTTTCATTTAGCTAAAAGGCGTGTTTCGTTTTTACGTGCAATACTTACCAGGCTTATGTACATGTCAATTCAATCCCCATTCATCACAGTCTCACCATATTTTGTGCTGGCTATATGATCTGCTCACACTTTCAGCTTTAGCATACCAAATAATCCCATATTAAGAAGTATATAACCAGCATTTGCAATGCAATAGGTCTTGCACTTACGCTAGTTTGAGCTATTGGCATTGTAAATGACAATGCGTTTTATTTATGCTTCAAAAACCAAAACATATATAAAAGGCATTGTCATTTACAATGCTGATTGCTCAAACTTGCGTAAATGCAAGACCTGTTGCATTGCAAATGCTTGTTTCCAGTGAGTCTTGGGTTTTTCCTCGGGGCACTGTGTTCCCCTTTTCTGGTCTGTTAGCCTGAGGAAGATTCCCTATGGTCGCCCTCAGAGCCATAGCTAAATATCTATTTATTCATGAGACTTTTACTCTGATTGTTTACGCGACTCAAGCTCTATAAGTTAAGTGTGGATGGCAGCCCTTTGTCAATGAAACCCGCTTACAATCAATTTGGAGACAATACGTTATTATTAATTGTAGTGTCCACTTTGTTTGCAAGTATTTTAGTTTTACAAGCATCTGTTGCTCTCTTCCTGAAGCCCTTTGAGCCCAATGGGCTTTGCGCGCCTGGCACTAGGTTAGTTCTCTTTCATTTCTGGTGTTTTGCAGGTATGTTTTAAGATCTTCTTAAGAGTTTCTTGTTGCTCAAATGTGGGTCATTTCTAATTGTATGTTTTCCTCGTCTTCATTGCTTGATTTTGCTCGCGAGTAAGTATCACTCATAGTCATTGAAATGTCACTCATAATTTCAGTGAAATTATGAAAATGTCACACATAGCAATCTCAAACCTTGGGAGGTATGCTTCTAGCAGTTTAGAAAGCTTCCCAGACGAAGAAGAAATACGTCATAGAGTGCGTCACTGACGTACGCCCGTGTGTTTCCGCCTCTGTTTCCTGGGAGATGAGGCGCAGACGCAGTGCTTGGAACGCGATTCATACTCATCATAATGCCCGTGCGTGGAACGCACTGCGCATGTTTGGGTTGTAGTTTCCGTACGTTTCACGCCGCCCTCTGAAGAGGATTGTTGGTATCGCACATGCGCTTTTCCCATTCTTAGTTTCGCTTTCAGGTGCTTGCCGACTCGTTTTACTTCGCACCCCTGCTGTACTGTGCGGTCCGGGTATGCCGCAACCCCGGTACCGCGCTATGGGGAGGAGAGCCGGCTACACTATCCCGCCCTCGGAGGGCCGCTCCTACAGTGGTGAGTGCTGACACACTGACGTTGGAATCCCCTTGCGTGTCGCCTGGTCAGTTGGTACGCAACAGTATCGTCAAGTCGTGTTTCTACTTCTGCTCTTACGTTTACTAACGAGAAAAGACAGTAGGATTTAGTATCAGGCCAAGTCCCTCTGGCATAATCCTTCAAAACCCACAATTGCAAAGCACTGTGTTAGATATCGGGAATATCGGGTACCGCTCCCTCTTGAGCACACCCCAAGTGCTCCAGTCCCGAGTTTAACCTCTCACCCTAAGTATCACTTGCCTGGATGGTGATCAGTGACTTTCCCATCGGCAGATCCTCTTCCCGAAAACTGATCCCTGTACCAGAATATCCCCGACGTATTTCTATTGCAGTTAGGGATGTACGTATGGTATTCCACTGTTGTTTAAACTTTAACGATCTGTGTTAAATAAGTTGGTTGGTTTATAAGTGATAGTGATCTGATGAACGTATTGCAAGTGCGACCAGTGTTTTTTGAAACTATTAACAGTTGGGTGACAGTGGCACGAACTGCAGCACTCACTTTTAGTACCTAGTCCTTACCTTTACGGTAAGCGTTATTGGTATATAATGTGATCAAAGGGGTGCTAATCTGTGAGAAATTCCTTGTCACTCTAAATGGAGCTATTTCAAGAGGTGAAACTAATCCCACCAAAGTGTCCACACCGCACCTAACGCAATTAGACAGTGGTCCCGCTAATCGCCCCAACAGCTGCACTGGTGACTTGCCTACCTCTGCCCCAGACACCTCTATCCAGGTAGGTGTTCGAGGCCTTCCTCCACCCGCAGACTCCTGCATGCGCCTCATCCCTGGTGGTCCAGTGGGAGAGCCTTGCTCTTCTGCTGTTCCGCTTTTGTCTGCATGTTGTGCCCTTTTTGTCTGTCTGTCTTTTTTTTTGTATCGTGCCTTTTGTTTTTCTGTTGACCCTGCTATTTTTCCCCTTTTTAGGTCGACCGTGAGCCAGCGAGACTTCTTGTAGACAAGGAGCGAATAGAAGCCCCGCCCACTCTCCACCCATGTTTACCATTGGCTTGTGTCATTGTCTGACCTAAATGCTGGCTTCTGATTCGTCAATCCGCTTGTTAGTCCCTCCTTAGTACTGCCTCCTCTTCATTTGTCACCTCCCATGGCAGTCTCTACAGTTGAAGCTGATTGAAGTAAACATGGAGCATTTCTCTAGCCCGGCAGACCGCCTAGAAGATTAAACGGAAACGTCAGGAACGAGCGATCTGGAGCAATGAGGCACGAGGAGTCTGGATGAATATAAGCACCAGACAGAATATAAGCACCAGACAATCGACATTATTATCCACTCTTGGATAATTTAGCCCCAAAATGACGATAAGGAGCGGAAAGCTGTAATGTCCTACACAAAACGAAAAGATGCCCTGATGAATACCTTCATTCAAAATTAGACCTGGTCCCTCTTTTTTTAAGGTTAAAACGCGTAAGCTTTTGTGCGTTGGAGGCCAAGAGTAACCACACAAGAGAAAGAATGCACTGAAAAGTGCAATGTCTGGACTTGAGTAAACGATTGTAGACTTGGAGTCCTTCTGTCCATTACTCTGACACCCATAGGACCGATAAAGTAACTTGTCATCGTGGATTTAGATAGAATAGGTCCCGATACTTCACAAATAATTGTAGGACTAAGGATTCTTTTTCCTTTCTATTTATGTGAATTATGTGTTTTGTTTAACGGGTTAATCATGTGTTTTGTGTACTGTCACATTTATCAGTATATGTTGTGTTCCTGATCCTCTTTTTTTTGAATAACAAGATTTGTTATTTGTAAATATTGTTAAATGTGTCTACACCGTCTCTGTAAAATGTATATGAGGTGCATGTTGTAAATAGTGAGCAAGAGAAAAAAACTTGATTTAAAAAAAAGAAAGGAATGAATAAAAGAAAAATAAGCCCAGAGTTAATAAATATGACTTCTGAAGGCATAAAGAATAATGTTTGATCAATGGGGGGAGAGGCATACCCTGTAAGACTAGTTTTATCCTCTTCATTTGTCACCTCCCATGGCGACTGCCTCCCTTACTTCATTTGTTACATGGTACGTGATATTTTAGACTGCCAGCACTATTTTCTTTAAGGAAGTTCTCCTCAGGAAAGACTTGCCTTGGTGCCTTCTTTAACAAACCGCCCGCCCGTCCGTTGTCCTTGCCTTCTCCACAACCCGCCATCCCGCACGTTGTCCATGCCTTCACCCTCCCTCCCTTTGTCCATGATGCCAACCATTTACAATGCAATAGGTTTTGCATAAATGCGAGACCTATTGCATTGTAAATGCTTGTTTTCATTTGTGTGCCTTGCTTTGTCCTCCGTGCCTGTTTTCGCTGCCCTTTTCCCCCGCGTCCCGTTCCCCATGCTGATTCCCGCTCCCGCCTTCCAGCTGCACATTCCTCCCCCATCCCTATTTAATGGCGGCCACACCGCTGGCGCGTCAAAGGCAAGCCCGTCCGCGACCAGCGCCAGGGACCCTGGTTCTTTGACCAGCCACCACTACGACTCAGCTGCCCTCCTCGTACTCAACCCCGGAAGGAACTATAACTGCCAGCTGTCCACGCCGAACACCACCCACAGCCAGTTCTCCTGCCGTCACTGCAGCCAAACCTTCCCCGCACCCCCACGGCCGCCTCCCCTGCACCGGACTGCAGCACCTCCAAAGCTTTGAGGTGCATCCTTCTCAACATGCGCTCCCTGCATAGATATGCTGTAGCGATCTGGGACCTCCTCGACACCCTCTCGCCAGACGTCCCCTTCTTCACAGAAACTTGGACCAACTCCACTTCTGCCCGACATTGCAGCCGACATCCCCGGTGGATAGAAGATCCAGAGGAAGGACCACCCCAACCGCCCATGAGCTGGACTTGCCATCGCACACAAGAGATCACTCTGACTCACCACCTCCTGCGCGAGCGTCAGCCCACCCACCACCAAACACCTACACTTCCAGATCCAGACCAGCCCCAGCACAACCCTACAAGTCACCCTCGCCTACAGACCTCCCGGACCTCGAACCATGTTCACCACTACCATCGCCGACCTCACTGCACCCCACGCCATCGCCTCCTAGGACTACATACTAATCGGAGACCTCAATTTCCTCCTCTTCAACCTCAGTGACCCTCAACTCCGCCCCCCTGCTAGACAACCTCGCCAACCTCAGACTGAAACAACTCGCCACCACCCCCACCCACAAGGCAGGACACACCCTCGACCCCATCTTTGCAGGAGGTTAACAACTTCCACTTCAGTCACACCACTCAGCCCCCTGGACGGACCACCACTGCTTACACTTCCACGTCGACAAACACACTGCCCCCAAATCGGCACCCTGCTCCGCGAAGGAACTGGAGCAAGGTCACAGAGGAGCAGCTCAACTCAACCACGATGCTCCTCCACCTCGACAAACGCCAACCTCGCAGCCAAAGAACTTCACAGATGGATCACCAACTGCGCAGACGAGCTCGCACCCCAACGTAACCCCAACAGACCGCGCCCCAGAAAGGCCGTCTGGTTCACCTCCGACCTCAAAGAATCCAGACTAACATGCAGACGTCTCGAGAAAAACTGGAGAAACAGAATCCCCAGAAGACAACACCATCTACAAGAACGCCATGACAGAATACCATCAACTCATCAGATCCACCAAAAGGATCGTCATTCGCAACAAAATCCGCGCCAACTCCAGCAACTTGAAGGAACTCTTCAGCATCATCCAAGAATTCACCAAACCCCCCAGCGAAACCACTGACATCACCCCCTCCCAGGACCTCTGCAACAAGCTTGGATCCTACTTCCATCTGAAAACCAAGGGCCTCTACGACAACTTCAACGGCCAGGCACCTGACTCCGAAACCACTCCCCTGTCCAGCAATTCCAGCCAGCCAACACACCATCCCCCTGGACACCAGTCACCGCCCAAGACACCACAGCAACCATGAATGGTATCCACTCGGGGACCCCCCCGGACCCCTGCCCCTGTTTATCTTCCACAGAGACGCCGCCATCCCACCGGAACTATGATGCACCATCGCCACCTTCTAAATCAGCAATTTCGTTGGCGACTGGGAACATGCAGAAGTCAGGCCCCCACTCAAGAAGCCCTCAGGAGATCCTATGGACCTCAAGAACTACTGACCCATCTCCCTCCTTCCCTTTGTGTCCAAAGGCAGAGAGAAGACTGTCAACGTCCAACTAACGAAATTCATCAAAGAAAACTCCATCCTCGACCCCCACCCCCCCCAATTTGGATTCTGCAGCAACCACAGCACTGAGACTGTTCTACTCGCCACCACAGATGACATCCGCACTCTCCTCGACGAAGGACAAACCGCGACCCTGGTCCTACTCGACCTCCCTGCAGCCTTCAACACCATCTCACACCGCACACTCCCGGCCAGACTCCACGATGCTAATAAATAATCACCACTGGGTATGGGTTCCCAAGCAGTAAGGCCAAACCCTGCCTTAACTAGTAATACCAAACAAAATGCCAATACTGCCAATTGATTCTACACACTTATTTCGTTCCGTGCATATGAACAAAACTATATGCAAGAGAGAGTCTTATCATTGAGTTAATCCACTCAATGATAAGACTCTCTCTTGCATATAGTTTTGTTCATATGCACGGAACGAAATAAGTGTGTAGAATCAATTGGCAGTATTGGCATTTTGTTTGGTATTACTAGACTCCACGATGCTGGCATACAGGAAACAGCCCCCGACTGGCTCAGCTCATTCCTCACTGGCAGAACCCAAAGAATCAGCCTTCCTCTCCGAACCCACAGAGAGCCACTGCGGAGTACCCCAAAGATCACTGCTCAGCCCTACGTTCTTCAACATCTACATGGCCCCCCTTGCCGCCATCGCCAGACAGCACAGACTCAGGATAGTATCCTACGCTGGCGACACCCGGCTCATCCTCTCCCTCACCAAGGACCCCATCACCACCAGACTCTACTCCCAGGAAGTATTGAAGGACGTCGCATCCTGGATGAGCAGCAGCTGCCTGAAGCTCAATTCAGAGAGGAGAGTGGTCCTCGTCCTTGGATCCTCTCCCTCTCCATGGGACAACACCTGGTGGCTCACCGCCCTTGGCAACCCCCCCAACCCAGATGGACCATGGCCGGAACCTCTGCATCATACTCAACTCCTCCCTCTCCATGACCCGACAGGTCAACGCAGTTGCCTCCACCTGCTTCAACATCCTCTGCATTCTCTGGAAGACCTTCAAATGGATCCCCCCAAATCAAGGAAGACCGTCACCCACGCACTCATAACCAGCAGACTGGACTACGGAAATGCCCTCTATGTCAGAATTAGCACGTCTCTGCTCCGCAAACAACAGACCATACCGAACACTGCAGCCAGAGTCGTCCTTGCCATCTCTCGCCACAAACACATCACCCATCACTTGAGAAACCTCCACTGGCTCCCTGTTGAGAAGAGATTAACTTTCAAGATACCCACGCCTACAAATGCCTCCACAACACAGGACCCCAATATCTCAACAATAGAATCTCCTTCCACCTACCCAAGAGAAACCTCTGATCAGCCGACCTCACCGAACCCCAACGCAACTGCAGAACAAGAACAGGTGGAAGAACCTTCTCCTGCATCGCGGAAAAGACCTGGAACAAGCTCCCGATCAACATAAGACGCGCACATCTTCAGAAAGACCCTCAAGACTTGACTCTTTGACTGACCGGAGCAGCTCCCCCCGCTCCTTGAGAGTAGCGCGCTCAATATTCTCTGATTGATTGATTGATTGATTGAAATACGAGGTTATACAACTAATAGCGAACGATGCAATTAAGACAATGTGGAAAGATGCGCTTTTACAAAATGCCCATAAGTCAATTTATCTGTATATCTCTTTTTTGCAGGAAGACGCACCAGGGCTATCCATTTCTTATTCTCTGCAGTCTTTAATCACTACATTCAGCTGATCTCCAAACAGCTTGTACTCAGATAAAGGAATGCTTATTAAAAAAAATTTTCTGTGCAGCCTCTGCCTTCTATAACCTCATACATAGCGGTATCCTGGTTGCTCTGCAAGAGCCTTCAGTTGTTGCAGGTACACTTGATTCATAAGACCGATCCAACAGAAAACAAACTTGTTGTTCCAATATGGTCAGACTATTAGTGATATCGCTTTTCTGTTGTTTCTGTCCTTGACAATGTTTCAGGAGAGATTGTACTACGTAAGTTGTGTATGTTGCAGTTCTGATGACAAACTCTGAGGCTGCAAAGAACCTCTTAACTTCCATCTCAAACCTTTTATTAATAGGATCAAATGGAACAACATCCTCTGAGATAATTACACATTGAGTGGATTAGCCAAATCATCTGTTGTGCTATTTCCTGCTCCACGGGTATTATGTGTTCGAAATTCGCTGATATTGGATTCCAAATGGCAAGGAAATGATTCCCCAATGGGTACATATACAGCCTGGCCCAAGGACTAACCATGATGGTTACAGCCATTCATCCCTATACTAGTAACCACTGTCTGTCAGACTTTAAGCCCCCCGAAGAGAAGTCAGCTCTGTTATTAGTCTTTGGTGTCATAGGAAAGAAGACTTTCCCCCGATCTGTCATGAACTGTCCCCAGTGAACTGAAGTTCCTGTGTTGGGATCAGGTGAGACCTCACTTGCCTGAACAACACCCATGCTCCTCCAGGCACCTGCATACTCTCATTGTATGGGATTGTACCTTAGGAAAAAAAGAGGAACATATCAGCCAGTCGTCCAAGTACAGAAATACGTGAGGTCCCCCCCCATCCTCAATGACCTCATCAAACCCCATAAAGCATCCAGGAGCCTTTGCTGTAATGATTTACATCTGGCCGAGGTCCCTAGAATCAGGAGGTCCCGCACCGGAGGACGTCTCTTCTCCTACAACGCCTCTAAACTTTGGAACTCCCTGCCTCTCTCCATCCGCCAGGAAATCAACCACCTCTCATTCCGTAAACAACTGAAAACATGGCTCTTTCCATAAAACTCCACCGGTTCCTCACTGCACGTCCGCAGCGCTGGGATGCCCCTGGGTAGCCATGCGCTGTATAAGAGCAAAAAACAAACAAGCATTTGCAATGCAATAGGTCTCGCATTTACGCAAGTTTGAGCTAATGACATTGCAAATAACAATGCCTTTTATTTTTGTTTTTAAAACATAAATAAAAGGCATTGTCATTTACGATGCTAATAGCATAAACTTGCGTAAATGCGAGAAATATTGCATTTGCAAATGCTTGTTTCAGCTAGTCACGCCCGAGCTTAAGAGCCTGATGAGGCTGAAAGTAGGTCACCTGTATACAGTGACTAGTCCCAAACAGGGAAGAACGTCGCCATGATTATTGAACATCTCTGAGAGATATTTGTCTTTGGTTGAGAAAATATATTTGATGCATTGTTCCTCATCATTTCCACAGACATGGAAAGCAGTGCCCTTCGGTGCTAGGCTGGTGTGTTTGGGCTGCATTGGGCTCCTTTTGACTTTTCCAATGTTTTCCAGTGTTTTTATTATTTATTGTATACAGCATATGCTTGCAAAAATAAAAATTAAAAAACACAATACCCTACACTTGCTAAGGCCAGATCTCTTGGCTTTGCCACTTCTTGTTTAAAGTTGTCCTACCAGCACAGCTGCTACGCTGTTGCTTGCCATTTACAAGGTAAGAAAGGGTACCCACTAGTACTTGGGGGTGGGGGCTCCTAGGGCTGAAAGGTAAGAAGACAGGCAGTCCCGAGGAGGCCCTATATGAAGACGCGATGTTTACGGGATAGCAGTGGAGGGTGGAGGAGGTATACCTGGAAAAAGAGGATGAGATTTAGGGAGATAGTGGGGTTACCTCGTGCCACAACAGAATAAACCCATTTGCACTGGGGTAGTAGTGTTAAATCCGGAGTGGCATCTGATGGAAGAGGGCCATGAGCGGAGAAGAGCTACACCTGTGGTGGAGGTCCGAAGACACCTGGCCTGAGAGGGAACAGTCCCGGGGTCATGGAGATCCTAAGAAAACACAGTTGAAGGTGTAAACAGTAGGGAGAGACTGCAAGGAGTCCTGTACGGGGCAGCAGTAGAGTGTAAACAGGGGTCCCCTGCTAGGGGCTGGTAATTGGCGCTCTGAGCGGGATCCCTGTGGGTGGGAAGAGCAGTCTAGAGATTGGGAAAGTGCTGCCAGGTGACACCACGCCTTCTGTCAGTGCAGATCTGGGCTTTAGGTGGCGATTATTTTGTATTTTAGCTTCCCTGTGTTCTGTATGGGTCTGTAAGTCCCCGCATGCTACGAATGAGCAGATGACTAGAAATCCGATATTGGCTAAAGAAGTCTGACCTGACAAGATGTTGAGCAGCTTCGAATCTCGGCGTCGTCTCAACATCTTGTGATTCTGGGCAGATCTCTTATTCCCCCTGTGCCTTCAAAAAATGAACGTGTCCATGTGTGATGTAACTGGTGCTCATGTAAAGCGCTCCAGTACCTTTGGGTCGCTTTCCCGCTATATAAAATTGCAAAAAAAAACAAGCATTTGCAATGCAATAGGTCTCGCAGTAACGCAAGTTTAAGCTATTGGCATTGTAAATGACAATGCCTTTTATTTATGTTTTTTAAACTAAATCAAAAATAAAAGGCATTGTTATTTGCAATGTCAATAGCTGAAACATGCGTAACTGCGAGACCTATTGCATTGCAAATGCTTGTTTTTAAATGCAATGGTGTATGGTGTGAAAAAAAGGAAAGGAGATTTTATGATAAACATTTCTAAATCAAAGAATAGAAAACTTCATTTGCAAACAGAGTTTCGACCAGAACAAGACATCATGCACCTAAACTTACAGGCAGGTCTGGTGGCTCAGTGAAATAATCCATTTATTGCATGATCTGTCTTGGGTGCACGCAGCCGTGCATCCTCCAGGGGGCGATGTACTCTGTGCCGTATGTCAATAGAACACAGGCCTGCCGAGTGGTGCAATCCCTGCTTCTCCCGTCTCCAGTGAGAGATGTAACGTGGGCGCCGGGTAAACTCCCAGACACGTGCTGACTTTTAGCTGTGATCTCACGCGCTCGTGCAGCTTGTGTTTATGCTCCATACACATAGGGGTGTGTCAGTGGTGCGGCAGGTGCAGCAGCGCCGGGGCTCGGAGGCGCCCCCTCCGGCCTGATTATTGCTGTATGTTACTAAACAACCAGTTGTAGGGAGGGAGGGGCGTGTTCCCTTGCTGCGCCGCTGCATTGCTCGTCTGAAGGGTGGGGGGTGGGGTCATCCATTTTAAATACTCTGGCACAGCGTGAGGCTTGTTAAATCTTGCATAGAGATGTAGGCTCCGCAGATGAGAGGCTTCACTAAATGGAAATGCTTTATTTTATTTAGACATATTCTAAGTGCCAAAGGCAGGGCCAGTAAACTCTGCCCCGATGCACAGTGCATAGAAACCTGCAAAGGGAGCTCCGAGAGAAACGGGAATGCATGAGCTCTTTTTAGGGACCAGGGATAACTGCAGGGGGCCCCTCTCGTAAGGACTATTTGGGGACCCTGAGGTCTCTCAATACTTGGTTCTCCCACTGTTACGTCTTCTGCCTGGGTTCCAGGGGTGTAGCTAGCAATGGTGCAGCAGGTGCAGTGTCACCGAGGCCCAGGACTGTTCAGGGCCGCCTGTGCCCTGATTAGAAATGCGTTTGCTACTCATCTTGGGAACAGCGAACAATGGCTCATTTTCCATGTTTGAATTGGGGGGAATGGCACCCTTGTTTCACCACTGGTCGACTCAGGCTTCCCGGTGTCCTGGCATGTCTGGTCAGGGCTCTGACCTTCCTCCTGGCGACACTGACACTTCAAGAGGATGCTATAGTGTACCTACTCTTGCACAGTTAGAGATACGTGTGCAAGACGCACACTACACTCCCTCTCTGGCACCCTATCCTGCCACAGACTACACCGCCAGAGCCGTGAGGAAAAGTGGGCACGCCTTCCATACAGATTTACTGGTGTGAGCCACCGGGCTCCTACATGCACATACCGTGTCACACGCATGTTGACGGCCAGCGGTATTAAACAAGCTCGTAAAACGAGAAGACACAAAGTAAAACCCGTGCCTTATAAAAAACAAGCAACGGGTTATAGTTTTCTACAGGTAACTAGGCCTGGGTGAAATGTCAATTACCCTGAAGGAATTTGTATAATTCAAGAATTTCACGTCATGGGTATTGCACAAAGTTTCAGAAATTATGCCATTAGGCCCGTCACGTAATAACACCCCTTTCTTGGCAAAATTATATGTAGCATGGGAGTGGGGAAGTAACGCAAAGGAACCAGAATGCAAGCAGGTGTGGTTGACAGTAATTTTGGCAGTATTTTTTTACGTGAAAAGCAGCATTGCGTCCTAAATTGACACGAGGATGCATTTCCCACTAAAATTCCAAATTTCACATAATTAAGCGTAATGTATCCAATTTCATGCAATTCTCCCAAAATTTCACATAAGTGCATGAAAGCAAATTACGTACAATTCACACACTACAGATTACTTGCCTGCAGTTACCTTAATGGTACGTACTTGTATGCAAGTTTCCCTTATCAAAGAACTTAAGTGTATTCCTGGATACACTAGTTTCAGACTTTCATGCAGGACTACAGCACTATTGTAGAACAGTCGTCTCAGCTTGTGCGTCCATCATCCCCTTTGGTATCGCCACTGATGTCTGGGCCACGTTGCTCTGGAAGGGTTTATGGAACGGTACTGAAATGAGAAACTTAACCTGCAGGCTGCCTGAATACATCACCCCGTCCGCACGGCGCCCCAGGCATACAACGGCGTCATCGGCCTGTGTTCACAGCCCGGGATCTTGACACAATTCCACAGGTCTCTCCAGCCATGAAACACAATCGAGAGCGCCCGGAGGAGGCGAGACGACAGAGCAAAAGATAAATAATAATAATGGGCGAGGGAGAAATAACGGTTTGGGGGATCAAGAGTCGGTAACCACGGGGAAGAATGCCCAAATACAGAAGAGGGTCTTTGAAGTACGTCTGGAGCAACATCAGCGATTACTAAAACGATGTGGATGATGTGGGCCAGGGGCAGAGTGTTTTAACGGCTACGGGTGAGGGAAAGGACATAACCGAAAGCGCTCGCACACATTCACAGCAAAGAGCCAGCAGCAAAAGCGCGCTCACAAGGACAAAGCTGACACTGAAAAAGCGCGCGTCCGACTCGTGTCCACATTCAAGTAAGTATATACTAAAGTATATACAAGAGGTCTCGAATGCTCGACCTAAAAAAAACAACAATATCTTTAAAATGTAACAACCCTACTAGCAGAGCCTCCCCTTCAAGCTCAAAATATATATTTTTCTTCCCCTTGTGCTTTCCTTCCTTCGTGTCTGCAATTGACAATGAGGAACAAAACACTCTTCTTTAAATACAAGCATCCAGAAACCAGTTACAATTAAACTCCATATCGCTGACCAAAGAGCGAAACTCCCACTTCCTGCCGCACCCTGTTGCTAAGATGCATTTTACCCAAATCACAGCTGTGGCCCAGGTAGTGATTGTTAAAGTCTATTTAAATACTGACATTTGGCTGCCCTCCCTATTCCCATCAGTGTCCTGGTGGCAGAAGGACGACAGTTTCAGCATTTGTTGCTGGACTGTTAGCCATACTTTGGAAAGAAGGGGGCACCTCTGGTCTTACTTATTCCATGTCACTCTTCCTTTGACTCCCCGTATTTCCATAGATTTGGGTGCCCACAGATTTAGTGAAGGGGAAACCCCTGGTCTTATTCATTCCATGTCACTCTTCATTTGACTCCACCTCTTTCCATAGTTTTGGGTGACCCCCAGATGCACTCCCAGCCACCATGTTGTGTTCACAAGCCCGTGAAACCAGCCTCCCTGCCTCCCCCCACCCCCTGTGAGCTGTTTAAACTGTGTTTTACTGGGGCCTGTGCACTTCATTTTTTGGCCAGCAGGTGGAGTAAAGTTTCATTCAAACAGTATTGTTAGATTTCAAGTTAGTGAGGACCTTACCTGCTGAAGTCCAAAGTGTGGATTGAGCCTGTCTGTCTCCTAGGAGATTCTGAACAGGAGAAACAGCTTCCAACTCCCTGGCCAGCAAACCTTGTCTGAGGTTGCTGAGGCCTTATATGGTCTGCTAGTGGTTGGTACATGTCTGCACTGATTGGTGGTTGTATCTGGTGTTTCTATTGGATTAGGGTTTGTCCTCATAGGGTGGGTATTTGAGGGTTCTGATTGGTTTCTGGGTCTGTGATTCAATCATTGTAGGGTTGGGACTAGGGCTAGGGTTAGGATTTCTATTGGAAATGGGGACTAGGGCTTCCTATGTTATTGGTTGTTGGTAGTAGGGTGAGACTAGGGCTAGGGTTAGACCTTTAATTGGAAGTAACAATTTGGGCTTCTGGTGTGATTGGTTGCTGGACTAGGCGTGGGACTTAGAGTGTGGTTAGGCTTTCTATTGGAAGTAGGGACTAGGGCTACTTGTGCCATTGGTTGCATGGACTTGTTTTGGGACTACTGGTAGGGCTAGGGCCTTTATTGGACGTAGAGATCAAAGTTTTTGAACTGATTGGGTGCTTGGACTAGGGCTAGGATTGGCTGTACGGTCATGGTCTCCTATTGGTTCCTAGATTTTAGGGCTAGTGTTGTGATTGGATAGTGTTAGGGCTAGGGTTCCCATTGGCTGAATGTGTCACCTGATTACTAGGGCTATAAAAAAGGCCAGGCTTAGGGCGTCTCACCCCGGGCGTCGAGGCTAAGGGCAGAGAGAACAAGGGCAGTTACCTGTTTGATCCTGTTAAGGTCAGAGAGGACAAGGGTAGTTGCCTGTTTGAACCTGTTAAGGGCAGAGAGGACAAGGGCAGTTGCCTGTTTGATCCTGTTCAAGACTGGTCGGGACTATGGCCAGAAATGCTGCCCTTTTTCTCATTTAGCAATACCCAGCCCACACCATCCACATCCACAAACAGAGCAACACACTCACACCAAATGTACACCATGCACAGATTAATGTACCAGCCTGCACTACAAACCCAACCAAACCACATCTACACACCCTACTATCCCAACTACCACACATATACCCCATCACCTACAAACAGTACACAACTCTATTCTATACCACTAACCAATACACTCATCACTAACACTACACCAATCAACACCATACATAACTACATCCCATTCAGACACACTCTCCCTGCTGTAATTACACCTAACAGACCTTCCATCAGTTGTCCAACAAGCACCCTCCTCTCCCTTCTACCATAATAACACTAACACACACTGCACACCACCACACTTTGTAACTCTTGCAACAAATATACTTTCAATGTAATTATGGATCTACATATTTATCACTTTTTAATAATTTAGCATTTCCAATGCACTACCCTATTTCTCAGCCTATACTTCGCTCAATATATCTTCTAGCCCAACCTTCTGACTCATCTCAAACTTCTTTCTACTACTCTTTCCAATGCACTACCCTATCTCTCATCCTATACATCTACCAATATATCCTCTACATCCTCTCTCTCATTTACCCAAACCCCATACCACTTCTATGATCCCCAAAATAACCCTTTCTAGACTCTCTCCTACTCTACCCCTCCTTGTATCATCTGACACCTCTTTTACTATACTGATCCCCTAAAACAAACCTTTCTAGACTCTTTCCTCTGAGTCCCCCTCCAAAACACCTTTTTACTCATCCAAAAGCATCCTCCTATTGCTAAGACCTATTTTTTTTAAATTTTTTAATTTTTTATAAAAAACAAAAAAATAATAATCTTTCACTCTTTTATCCCTCCGCTATCCTTTTCAATTGAAATTGACAGACTAACATGTTCACTTCTCAAATTCCATATTAAACTATACTATAATACTACCCAAATAACTGAATAACATATCCAATACTCAAATTGCTTCATATTTTTTTTTTACTATACTCATTTTGAACAGTAATCCTTTATGGATTCCGGAGTGGCGTGCTACTCACCAGAAAAGCGATTCAACTCCCATCAGGGGTAACAAGTTCTATATGAATGCAAATCTTTCTTCCCCTTTTATCCCTCCGCTATCCTTCTCACTCCAAGTAGCTGACTAATATCCACCACTGAAATTACTTCATATTTCACCATATTAATTCACCACTAATCCTTTGTAGGCTTCCTGAATAGCGTGCGTCAACAAGCGCTATATAAATACAAACCTTTGTCCTCCTCTATCCTTCTGCTATCTTTCCAAATCCAAATATCTGACTAACCTACCCACCACTTATAATGTACTTGCATGTTTCACTATACTAATTCAACTCTAATCCTCAATGGGTCCCAGAGTAGCGTGCTACTCACCGAAAAAGAGCTTCAACGCCTAGTCAGGGGTAGTAAGCGCTATATAAATGCAATTACAATACAATACAATACCCAGCCTCTGTAGTTGTGGGTAAAGTGGGTAAAATTAGCTTGTTACTTGTCTTGGTGCCCGGTACAGCAATTACTAGACAGTAATTACACAAAACCTCCACAAGTCCCAACTTCTGTGTTCGGGAGACCTGTAATGGTGTCATTCTGAGGGACTGTGATTGCCTAACTAAATGCTATATAACATTAAGTCATTGATGGTTATTGTATAGCTGTGATTAAGCAGACGGTCTGTTTCCTATGCCCTTTCGGTATGCTAAATGACTTTGGTGCCGTTTGACAGATTTGTGCAAAATTTGGAAAACCGACACTGTGAGGTTCATTATGTGAAGTTTTCTTCTCCTCTGTTCAGCAGGAAAAAACTAAAGGGGGTGGGATTAAAAAAGGAATAATTTTCCATTCAAGGATCCATCGAATTGTGTTCTCTGCTACAGTAAAAAGTGAAAGGAATTACTAAACCTTTACTCAGACTAGTGCAAGTTGCTATTTGGTGTAAATCGATTCAGTACTAATAAAGGGCTTTGCCTCTCTGGTTGAGGTATGGGAGATTCAATGGATTTGGGGCCTGATGTAGGTAGCCCTTTACCGATCGGAATCGGCCGAAAATACCGATTTTCGGCCGTTTCCGATCGGTAAAGGGCTATCGAGATGTAGGGCAATGAAAATCGTCCAAATCGGTAAATATACCGATTCGGAATGGCTACCGAATCGGACATAATCCGAATCGGAAATACCCCGAATCGGTAACAGAAGGAATCGGTAACATACCGATTCGATAAAAATACCGATTCGGTACATGTACCGAATCGGTAGTGACACCGAATCGGAAAAAATACCCATTCGGTCCATGTATCGAATCGGTAGAGACAGCGAATCGGAAAAATTCCGATTCGGATAACCTACCGATTCGGGAGAGTTACCGAATCGGTAAATCTCCGAATCGGACAGAGAGAGAGATTTAGGGAAGCACAGAAATACCGATTTTTGGCTCAAAATCGGTATTTCAAAATCTGTATTTACCATGGATTACAATCAGGTGGTAACCAACTTCAACCTATAAAAATAGACCCAAAATGCATTGCAACTTGCAGGATGGCTGCTTTTTATGTCATTGCAAGGCGGCTACGGCTACAGCATGAAGGAGAGAGGGAATGGCAAAGAGAGGAACAGGTCTACAGACAGAGGATCACCCTGTTCATGCTCACAGAGGCAGAGATCCTACAGAGGAACAGGCTGGACTCAGACACCATTCTGGAGCTCATCAGGGACCTCAAACCACTGTTGGACCACCCCACCCCAAGGGCACACGCCATCCCAGCGCACGTGCAGGTGCTATGCAGCCTACACCTGCTTGCGTCTGGCAGCTATCAAAGTGGAGTAGCTGCGGTAGGAGGGGTGACCCAGAGCAGCCTGTCAAGGTTTTTCCACAAATTCCTTGACGCCATGATACACAGGATGGACCAATACATCTCTTTCCCTGCAACCCACGCAGAACTGGTACAAACAAAAGCTGACTTTTACCAGATGGCACAATTTCCCCAAATCATCGGCTGTATAGATGGCACGCACATTCCGATTTGCCCACCTGCTGACACAGAATACATATACCGCAATAGGAAGTCTACGCACACCATCAATGTTCAGGTGATCTGCAATGCGAAGTGCACCATCACAGACCTGGTCGCAAAATTCCCAGGGAGTACCCATGACTCCTACATTTTTCAACTGAGCGGCATCTATGCACGGCTGACGGCTGGCGAATTTGGTGAAGGATACCTCCTAGGTGAGACACATCATCAGACCCCCATAACACAAAGTAGCTAAGTGAAATACATGTTTTCATGTGAGTAATGTTACCCCTTTTCCTTCTAGGCGACAGTGCATATGCCCTCCGCTCATTCATACTCACCCCCTACCTCAACCCCTCTACACCCAGCCAAAGGAGGTATAACCGGGCCCACAAAAGCACAAGGAATGTAGTTGAACGGACCTTTGGCATCTGGAAAAGCAGATTCAGATGCTTGCACAAGAGTGGAGGTGCAAGGCAGTATACCCCCATCACCTGCTGCAAGATCATAGCTGTCTGTGCAATGTTGCACAACCTTGCGGTGAAGAAGGGCACTGAGGTGGAGTTGTCAGACTACGAGGACCATGACGACGACGTTGCTGTGCCACAAACACAACCTGCTGGGGTGTCTACGCCAAGTGATGGCAGATACAGACATGAGGAGATTACAGAAAACTATTTCTGAGTGAGTACAGATGCACAGACAGGTCAATGGATGTTAGGAAATGAAATATTTAATAATGTTGCAACAACGTTACTGCACTGATGTGCAACAAAAGAAAATGTAAACAAAAAGTTGTTAAATGTCAATTGTCCGGGTTGCCTCACCCGCCCTGGCAAGCTTATTTTTTGCTGCGCTTAGCAGCCCCACTGGGATGTGCCTCTCCCCCTTCTGCATGTCCAGCAGCCTCAGCAGAGCGCCTGCTGCTTCGGCGCGGCTCTGACACTGCGCTGGCCGGGCTGCTGCGGCTGCTGCTGTCCCCAGCCTCGCCCAGGTCCAGGGCTGGATTGCCAACAGTGTTTGAAATTATAAGTGCCTCCATGGCGGTCGTAATGCGGGCCATGCCCCTAGTGACCTCAGCCGTGTTCTGGGTCAGGCTGGCCTCCATATTTGCCCCACGTTGGCATAGCTGGACGGTAGCAGCAGCAAGGCGGTTGATTGCCCTATTATGCATCCGTGCATCCCTGCGGCGAGAGTACTCATGGTCATCCAGTTTGGTACAGAACTGCGTGATGGCAGTGGTCATTCGGCCAAGACCTGTAGCAATGTCCTTATTGCTTTCTACAAATGTCTTAAACCCCTGCGCCATCTCTCCCATCTGCAGGTTATGCACCCGCAACTGGCGCTGGCGGCCAAGATGGATTTAGCCTGCATCCGCTGGATCTTTACCATACTGCCCTCCAGCCCTTGAAACACGCTGCCCTCCCGTGCTGGAAGAGCACTGCTGGATGTTCTGCGCCTCCGGGGATTGCTGCTGCCCTGCTGCATGGGCTGGGGTGCCACAGGTGTAACTGTGTTGCTAGCTGGGGCCTGACCCGCTGCTCCCTCTATGGGGTTCAATGGAGCTACAATAATACTCCTGGCAGGAGATGTGGCAAGTGCAGGGTGGCTCTGTGGTGGAGAGTTATCTGGGGAGAACTGCAATGGGGGCGTGCCAGATAGTCAGGGGGAGTGTAGAAATGTGAGGGAATGTCCAAGGTCCTCCTCATTTTCCAGGGCACTGGTGTTCTCATCCGCCTCCTGTGCTGCTTGACTGGTGCTTGGCCCTGCCACCGCACTGGCAGATGGTGCTGGTGCTTGACTATCTCCTGCTCCTCCGCCTGATGGTGCCCCTAGGTATAAAGAAGCATTTGTGAATTGAGTGCTGGTGTATTACAGTCACTACAATTAAAGCATTGCACATATCATTTCAAATACTTTGATTCAGTTTCACAGTTCTTTTAATTATGCTTCTGCACTGGCATTTGTGCCTAGTTCTGCTGACTACATTTACCATGATGCATTTCTCATGTCTGTTGGTAGCAGTACTGGGCTGGGGTTTGGCTGTGCATTGGGTCTAAAGGGGAGGTGTCTGGTAGGGTGTGCCATGATGCGCATGCTTCCTACCTTTAGCTGTAGCTCTGGCTGAGCTATCCAGGTCCCCAACTCCAACCACACTCTCCCTCTCGATGGTAGTCGCCACTAGTTCCTCCAGGTCAGTGAGGGGTGGCGCCGGGTTCCTGCCTCCACCAGTAAGTCCTGCTTGCCTCTGCAGCTCTGCCAGTTTCCGCTTTGTGAGGCTGCGGATATCATAGAACCTCTTCTTGAGGTCGTCAAGGCTCCTGGGGGTGACACCGACAGCGTTGACTTTCTCCCCTATTTCGCTCCACAGCCTCCTCTTCGTGCTCTCAGGTACAGTGAGGGACAGCCTCCCAAACAGCTGCCTGTGTACCCTCACCACCTCCTCCACCAACACTTGCAGCTCCATGGTGCTGAATTTTGGTTTCCTCTTGTGCCCAGCCTTCTGGCTCTCAGTGCTGCTAGCCATGTTTCACAGTGCTCTGGATCCTTCTTCCACTGCTGCTCACTGTGAATGCTCAGCTCAGGCTGCCTCTCCAGAAAGTTCTTAATGAGCTGCACCTGCCTGGGTAGCCACTCCCTGCTAGGGTGGGGGAGGGTGGTTCCACCTCATTGGCTGTTGTCTTTGGTTTCAGTTTGACTTGCTTGCCGAATCGGCATTCACCGATTCGGTATTTACCGATTCGGATTTTACCGAATCGGTAAATACCGAATCGGTATTTACAATGCGTTCCTATGGGCCTTTTGGCCATGGGGTTGTATTGCGATTACCGATTCGGTATTTGCCGAATCGGTTGTAGCCAATTTGGTAAATTCCTATTCGGTGAATGCCGATTCGGTACGTATCGAATCACAATACCGATTCCTACCGAATCGGTATTTTTCCGATTTTTTTTATTTTTTATCTACATCTCATTTTCCGATTTCAAAATACCGATTCGGTGTGATTCGGTATTTTAAAATCGGAAAATGCGTATTACCTACATCGGGCCCTTGGTCATATAAACATTTTACCTGTAAATCCGTGGTCATCCGATAATTTCAACTCTCTACTTATCTGTCTGCAAGCTACATTTTTATTCTGCTAGCCATTTACGTGATGACAGGAACTGAAGCCTGCATCGCATATCTGGTCAGGCCCAGGTAGTTGCGGGACAGTGACAGCAGTCACAGGCCTAACAGTATATACTTTCTTACCCCCCCCCCCCCCTCTCAGGATTTGGTGCCCTGCTTATGGTTTGTCAGAATGCTTGATATGGTCGCTCTGTACCAATTGAATGCGTTTGATCTGATGAGCAACCTTTTCAGTCTACTAGTCCAATAGTCTAGTTATTTTATAACTTTTATTATGACGGAATCTGAAGATACTTGATGCCTTGGAGTGCGGCAGTGATAATTATTGGTGTAAGAACAGCTATATTGAACACAGAGTATCTTTTCAGGAGCGATTGCATTGTTTCTTAACCATGAGATTTGTTATGGTTCAGTAAAATGTGTCTTGCACGTTGTTCTGAAATCTTGAAGTTCCTAGTGCACAATTACAACTGTTCTCAAAAATAATACCTTGGCGCTGGACTTCTGTGTTCCTCAGTATTTCTTTTGACTTCTTTTTGTTGCCACTATAAACATAAGAGCCACAACCATCTGCAACAGAGTCAAAATTCTGTCTGATGTTTGAAGCAGAATGGCACTGAGAAGGTGGAAGCTATGCTGTGTTCATGGCCGAGCATGGCCTAAGCAATGCATAGATTCTACTTATTTTTTAGAATATTTTTTTAAGATGGTCTGAATTAACGTTTTGAAAAGATTGAAATTCCTTATAACTGGAGGTTAGAAAATTGATGTTTGGGTTGTGTACACATGGTTATAGTTTAATGTTCTGTGTGGGGAACAGCCATTACAACGCAGGTTTTACCACGCGTTGCTTTTACATCCCATGCATTACAACGCATGCGATGTTACAACGCGTGGTAAAACCGCGCATACCATTACATCGCATGCGCTTTTACAACGCATGCGATGTAATGTGTAATGGCGGCGGCGGGTGCGGCTATCCATGTCGTTGTGAGGAAACTTAGGCTGTTTCCTCACAACGACGTGAAGCAAGCAGGAAGGAGGAAGCAGGATCCGACGGCGACGCTGGAGAAGAGAGAGGTAAGGGGGTTTGTGCAAGGGGGGGGGGTAATTTTGTAGAGTTTAGCGTAGTTTAAAAGTAGTATGGTAATGTTTGTGTTGTGTGTGTTTTTTTAAAAACGTTTTAGTGTGTGTTGTGGTGTTGTGTTTGTTTAGTGTAGTGTATTGGGGAGTGTAGTGTAGTGGTTATGTAGTGTAGTGATTTAGGTTTTAGGGTAGTGTAGTGTTGTAGTGTTTGTTTATTGTAGTGTATTAGGGTAGTGTAGGGGTGGGAGTAGTGTGGGTAGCGTAGTAGTATTTTAGAGTTAAGGGTAGTGTAGGAGTGGGAGTAGCATGGGTAGCGTAGTGGTTTAGGGTAGTGTAGGGGTGGGAGTAGTTTGGGTAGTGTAGTAGTGTGGTAGTGTTTTTGGGTTGGGGTAGTGTAGGGGTGGGAGTAGTGTGGGTAGCGTAGTAGTGTTTTAGGGTTTAGGGTAGTGTAGAGGTGGGAGTAGTGTGGGTAGTGTAGTAGTGTGGTAGTGTTTTTGGGTTGGGGTAGTGTAGGGGTGGGAGTAGTGTGGGTAGCGTAGTAGTGTTTTAGGGTTTAGGGTAGTGTAGGGGTGGGAGTAGTGTGGGTAGTGTTTTAGGGTTTAGGGTAGTGTAGGGGTGGGAGTAGTGTCGGTAGCATAGTAGTGTTTTAGGGTTTAGGGTAGTGTAGGGGTGGAAGTAGTGCGGGTAGCGTAGTAGTGTTTTTGGGTTGGGGTAGTGTAGGGGTGGGAGTAGTGAGGTTAGCGTAGTAGTGTTTTAGGGTTTAGGGTAGTGTAGGGGTGGGAGTAGTGTGGTTAGCGTAGTAGTGTTTTAGGGTTTAGGGTAGTGTAGGGGTGGGAGAGTGTGGGTAGTGTTTTTGGGTTGGGGTAGTGTAGGGGTGGGAGTAGTGTGGTTAGCGTAGTAGTGTTTTAGGGTTTAGGGTAGTGTAGGGGTGGGAGTAGTGTGGTTAGCGTAGTAGTGTTTTAGGGTTTAGGGTAGTGTAGCGGTGGGAGTAGTATGGGTAGCGTAGTAGTGTTTTAGGGTTTAGGGTAGTGTAGGGGTAGGAGTAGTGTGGGTAGTGTAGTAGTGTGGTGTTTTTGGGTTGGGGTAGTGTAGGGGTGGGAGTAGTGTGGGTAGCGTAGTAGTGTTTTAGGGTTTAGGGTAGTGTAGGGGTGGGAGAGTGTGGGTAGTGTTTTTGGGTTGGGGTAGTGTAGGAGTGGGAGTAGTGTGGGTAGCGTAGTAGTGTTTTTGGGTTTAGGGTAGTGTAGGGGTGGGAGTAGTGTGGGTAGTGTAGTAGTGTGGTAGTGTTTTTGGGTTGGGATAGTGTAGGGGTGGGAGTAGTGTGGGTAGCGTAGTCGTGGTTTAGGGTAGTGTAGGGGTGGGAGTAGTGTGGGTAGTGTTTTTGGGTTGGGGTAGTGTAGGGGTGGGAGTAGTGTGGGTAGCGTAGTAGTGTTTTAGGGTTTAGGGTAGTGTAGGGGTGGGAGTAGTGTGGGTAGTGTAGTAGTGTGGTAGTGTTTTTGGGTTGGGGTAGTGTAGGGGTGGGAGTAGTGTGGGTAGCGTAGTAGTGTTTTAGGGTTTAGGGTAGTGTAGGGGTGGGAGTAGTGTGGGTAGTGTTTTTGGGTTGGGGTAGTGTAGGGGTGGGAGTAGTGTGGGTAGTGTTTTTGGGTTGGGGTAGTGTAGGGGTGGGAGTAGTGTGGGTAGCGTAGTAGTGTTTTAGGGTTTAGGGTAGTGTAGGGGTGGGAGTAGTCAGGGTAGTGTTTTTGGATTGGGGTAGTGTAGGGGTGGAAGTAGTGTGGTAGTGTTTTTGGGTTGGGGTAGTGTAGCGGTGGGAGTAGTGTGGGCAGTGTTTTTGGGTTGGGGTAGTGTAGGGGTGGAAGTAGTGTGGTAGTGTTTTTGGGTTGGGGTAGTGTAGGGGTGGGAGTAATCTGTTGTGTATGCGTAGGGATAGAGATGTAATTTACGTTGCATACTTTTACCACAAATATAGCTTTACCACGCATGCCTTTGCGTTGTAATGACATGCGTGGTAAAAGCATACTTGTGGTAAAAGTATGCGATGTAATGGCATGTCGTTGTCATTGACATCGCGTAGTAATACCCGGGTTGTAATGGCATGCGTGGTAAAGGCATACTCGTGGTAAAAGTATGCTATGTAATGGCATGTCGTTGTCATTGACATCGCGTAGTAATACCCGCGTTGTGATGGCATGCGTGGTATCAGTATGCGTTGTAATGACATACATTCGTTTTGTGCTGTACCACTGTATCATGATCATTGTTCTTTTTTGATCGGGTGCTCTTTTGTTGTAAACATCTGCTTCGGCAGTTAGAAATGTTGACAAAGGTATGTAAAATAAAGGTTGTCATCATTCTGTTGGAGGACCCAACTGTAAGGAGTGAGTGCCAAACCCTCTTATTGAGTGATGGTGTTTGGAATGCACTTTGGAAAATATAAGTGGGTGATGCACCAAAATATTTGCTTCTCTGTATTCTTGGGTGACTAGGAAGAACTCTTATGTCAAATGAGGTTGGCGGAGAATGAACTGCCTATGTACACTTCCAACCGACACCGGGACTTTCCCTGAAATGCTGAGTGGGTTAGTTACATTTTGATTGAGCTGACCGAGACAGAAGACTGTTAATTTATGGTTTAGTAACTGTTTACTTACAACCAGTAGAAAAGGGTGGCATCGAGCGGGCACTCCATGAGCTGCTGGGTGCTTGTGATGATATTCATTCAAATTATTGAGATAGTAGTTGTCTGTATAGGGTGCTGTGAGGCATCCTGCACCACTAAAGTAAATTTGGAGCATAAATGAATACCTGCATAAATAAAGTAATGCAAGCGGTTCTGATATACCGATTGAGAGAAATTATTTAATTGATGTACACCTCTCTAGTCTTTCAAGCTCTGACTGTTTTGTTTGTGTTCCCTTTTCTGTACAGAACACGACGATCGTGTCACTAGAGGCTTTCCTATGAGGAAGAGAAAAGGGCGCGGGCCCTTCAGGGCACCGCTGTTCATGGACCAAGGCAACAGGGCTCGAAACCGAGGGGATGGTGGGCCTCCTCGCCCCCTCCTAGAGGACATAGATGGTGATGTCGCCATGAATGATACCACCACTGACAATAACAGGAGCCGATAGTAAGTAGAGTTTGTTTGATTCACAAGTAGATAGTAAGTTAAGTTTGTTTGATATATTCAAACTTGTAGGCTTACTGATGGACTGTGGGGGAATATGTATTGGAAAGTTGAGACTTCATTACTCTAAGACATGATGTTAATATAGTATTTGCACTGGAGAACGGAGTTGCTCGCTTGGAGTGCTTAGAGATTGAGGGGTTGACAATATGTTCGGCATAGGGAAATCAAATGTTGACCCTCTAAAATGGGACTGGTAGGTTCAAGGGTTTAGCACTATTATTGAATAGGCCGCCTTCAGGGCCAGATTCTCCCAAGGTTTCTTCAACATTGTTTACAGCTGAAAGCTTTTCTTCAGTATTGCATCCAGCGTGGAGTCTCAATCTTGTTTGGGTGGGGAAGGATAAGAGGATGGCTTCATCTTACTCCACTTGTTGCCAGGTATACTGAAGCCATAGAAAGCTGCTGCTTGGCTTGTTTTCTCCCATAGGAGTATTTGTGAACATTTGATAGGTCTTATCCTTTGCTCTTTAGCATCAGTATTGAAGATTTCTCAAAAAGTTAAAAGTTGTCAGTGCATTGATCTAGTCTTCTTTTTATATACATTTTTTTAATTTATTTTAAATTTAACATTGAGTACGGAAGATTAGAGTGCACAGACCAAAAAATTATTGTCATGAGCAAAACTCCACCCAAAGTGACTTATCCGCATCACTTTAGTGTGTCTCTTTAATTTAACTGCTTTTCAAATGGCATACCCAAAAGGCAACATGAAAAGAGCATTTTTGTTTCAGCCGTAAACGCAGAACTGAAAAGGCTATATATTTCACATCCCTAGAGGTCAGAGTACATAACTTTTGCTTTAGCAGGAAAGATTCAGCGCTCTTACAGCATGGACTTCCACTATTCTGAATCTTCAGGTCCTGTCGATAAAGCTAAAATTCCTCCTTTAAGAGGTCCCCTCTTCTAACCCTCTTACCATCGTCCACTTGCTCTGGAACACATTGAAAGATGGTTTATTCAACCGTAGATCATCATAGGTTTGAAGGGAATCCTTCAAAATAGAAGCCACGTCACAGATTTGTGGGGCCTTCAAAATGGACCTCATTGTGACTGATGTGTGCTTCCACTTTCCAGTTCAGTGTCATCACAGGATAGTTCCATGACATTGAATTGATAAAAAAAATGTAAACTGTTGGGCATTTTGATTCTGACTCCAACCACTTTTCAATTGACTTTTCAGATGGCGGTTGTGGTGTAACATTTGACCCCAGGGTGATTTATGACTTGTGGTCTTATCAGCTTGGATTAATCAAATCAGTTGTAAAATTTGAGGATATCCTATTGGAATTAAATGCGGTAGCTGACATATAAAATCCCGCCAAACAACAAGAATGTTGGTACTCCAAGAACCTACAGTTGTGAAATTGCTGTTTAAATCACTTAAGCTTTGAAGGAGATCTCTTCCCATGTAGAATATTTTGTTTGGTATAGTGGAACAGTGAATTATTATTATTGAAACCTATGGATCCAGTTACCATAGCCCGTAGCTACCCACACCATTTGATATTATGAATCTATTTTCATTTTAAGGCATTTGTATGGCACTGAATGTACCCCATAGTGTTTCTCTGTGTTACCTGCTTATACAGTCTAGTAAACAGAAGTGTCGACTAATGATTGTGGCATAAGAAGGGATGCAGTACATTCCATGTATTGGGGGCTATAGTACTGTCAACCTTGCCTTCTTTCTCTTCCGAGGAATAGAGAACATTTTATTCTAAGATTTCAGGAATGAACGTTTCTGCACATTTTTTTCTTGGTGATTGACCACTCCTAGCACAGTATACAATGCGCAAGGACATGAAATAGCCCTGCAGTAGATTAAAAACCACTTTAGAATTTTGAGGACTGTAGCTACATGTTCAAGTCTGCAATCCTCTGATAGAAGTCTAGTTGTTAAGATGTGAAGAGGTTGTGACCTGGAAATGACTCTGTTATTGAAATAAAAGCAAAAAGACTTTCAGTTCCTTAACAAGACCCAACCAGAGGCATAATGGTGAGGTCTACACGGTTTGCAAGATTCTCCTAATAAAAGCAAGATGTTTTGAGGGCAGAAATGTAAGAGGATAGAGAAAGCTGTTTTTCTGTCTTAATGATGAGATCTCCACTGGTTTAAGGCTAGCTCCTAATTCAGCTGAGTTGACAGTTTATTGGTAGATCTTCTACATCATAAGGGCACACACTAATAATCAGTTTCCAATCAGATTTTTGGAAAAATATTTATTGGTTCTTTATATTCTCTAATGTAAATTACAAATATATGTTAAGATATGCATGCATTTAAGGATATCTCATCGCATTTTGTACCTCCCCATGCTGTCTATGTGCTCAGTTGTTGACCTGGAATTCATGGAGGACAGCTTGGGGAGTCATCCACAGGAAACACAATTTTCAGTATTTTTCTGCATTTAAAAATAAATACAGACAGGAACCATGATGTTCACTGTCTGTATTTATCTGAAAAATCTGTAAAAATGGAAAGCTGGGAGCCTTTATATTTCACCCCATTTCGGTCTTTAGTATGGGACCTTTACAGTGATACATATGCCACAAATCTGTGTGTTTCAGGACGACTTTTGTCCTTTCTTCAGGGTAACTGTGTTTATCAACATTGCCAAACTCCTTTCACATGTATACATTCTCTCCACTAACTCATCACTCATGTCAGCAAAAAGCTATGAAAGTGACTACGGAGGCTATAGAGAGGTATTTGCTCCATTGAGATCAACCACTCCCTACACAGCAAAGATGTCAGCACATCTCTAAGACTAGACCTTTGTGTAGTCTACCAGTTTTATAGCCACTAATCTCTTTACTTCTTCCACTGTTTGTACAACTGCAGCTTTCTTACACTTTGCATGACCAACAGGTTCAGCGAAGGTTCTAGCAAAGTCAGATCCCAGACTCTGTCAAACGATTCCTACTTTCTCAGTAGGAAAGTGCCCCTTTTTGATATGGTCACCCACTTATTGCCTGATATTTGATTCAATTTAGGCTGAAGTGCACTGGGTTCCTGCTAATCAGGTTGCCAGTGCTTTTTCCTTCAAACAAGGTAACTGCTCAATTATTCCCCAGTTGGCAAGACCTTAAGCACCTCGGTATGTGCCTAGTAAATGGTACCTCTGGTACCCAATACTTGGGTACTAAAGAGGGTTCCTAAGGGCTGCATCATGTATTGCGCCACCCACCATAAGGGACCCACCAGTAAAGTCATGCAGACTGCAGATGCAGGCAAATGTGAAAACACAACATGGCACACACCCTGTGTGCCTTGGCCACAGACGCTGCATGCAATATGTTAATCACCCCTACAGTAGGCCCTATGCCCCTAAGGCAGGGTGCATTTTATTACATGTGAGGACATATCTGCTTGAACAGATATACCCTTATGCTGTCTAGTTTAATTGCTAGATGGTAAAAGTGAACAGGGAAGCCATCTTAAGTACATGTACTGGGCAGTGGCCATTATGAAATCCCCAGCTACATGATGGATCACTGAAACCTATGGTGTTTGGTATCAAACACATTGTCTTAATAAATCCATACTAATGCCAATAGTGGATTTATTAAGAGATGCACCCAGAGGGCATCCTACTGGTGTTCCCTGAAAACCTACCAACATCTTAGTGTGCTGGGCGACTGGTATCTTGCAGCCTGCCACCACAGACAAGTTTCTGACTCTCTGGAGTTGAAAGCCCTTGCTCTCTGGTCAAAAAAATGCCTGATTTGGTATACTGAAACATTTCTACTTAGCACTGTTACTGCTCCTTGACTTGCCAGGGCCCGACCCAGTAACCTTTACTGGATTGGGCTTTCCTAAAGAGGTGGTGTCAGACAGAGGTTGTAACTTTGAATCTGGCTACCTAAAAGCCATGTGTGCCGAGTATGGGGTGACATACAAGCTTACCCACTCCATATCGCCCACAAACCACTTGGTCTTGTTGCGAGATTCAACAAGATCATGAAATGTATGATCATGGGAACACCTGAAA
The DNA here is from genome assembly GCF_964263255.1 of Lissotriton vulgaris. NCBI lineage: Eukaryota > Metazoa > Chordata > Amphibia > Caudata > Salamandridae > Lissotriton > Lissotriton vulgaris. The sequence goes on from NC_141697.1 coordinate 577,363,032, forward strand.
AACTCAGGCGATGCGATGTCCTTTTGCCATGCCTGCTTTTTGCCTACAGAGAAGTACCACAGAAGGGAGTTGACTTCAGTCCCTGTTAGCTTCGGTTTGATCATCCTGTGAGGGGACCACTATGTCTAGTGAAGGAAGGCTGGTAGAGGTCTCTCAAAGAGCAACTCACAGGGTAAACCACCTGAAGACTTTCTATGACTGGCTGATGTGGCCATGCTGTTCAGGGGTGTGGAATTTATTAAAATATCTACTTTTCCATGGGGCAGGTTGCTACGTAAATCTACTTGCCATGTAACAAAGCCCACTTGCCCCTTTGTTGCCATGTAATGCAGCGAAGAATTATGGCAGCAATCTCATTATATAAGAGCTCTGATAAAGCCTCTCTGATTATGCCAGGGCTCATACCATAGTAGTGTTTGAATACTTGCAAGTCCCTTATGTTAACATGTTTACGCAGAGCTACATACCGGGGTTGAAGGTAGTGGTAAGCAATAGTTCCAGTGTTAGAATGCCCTTTTGAGTCTGTGCAAACCTACTAACTTGCATGTTTTAAGGGTTTTCAACAACTCTTCTCTAATCTTTTCCTATACTGAGAAATGTTGGAAATGTACTCCTGACAATGGCAGATATAACCTTCTTCCAGAGTTGGGAAAAAAGTGGTTGGAGGGAAAGTGAACTTTCAAACATTCAGATGTTTGCATGAGCAAATCTACACATGCATATTTGTTCATGCTAAAATGCAGTTCACAAATATTTTCTGGGAGTACTATTTCTTGTTCTACTTCTGTAAATTCTTGGGAATTCATGAAAGCCGTATAACTGCCCTTAATGCAAGGACATATACCATTTAGAGACTTTGTTAAATAATTGGGCCCCTAATTTGGTCTTGCGATGAACTTGACCGTTTGAGTTTATTGAAATTCTGTCTCTCTCTCTGTATCGGCTGGCTTGACTGTGAGTGCAAAAACAACAGTTGATGGACAGAATGCAGAACAATGTCATACATTCACCCCAGTACAGAGATCTGGGCCTAAATCCATCGTTTTTTTGCACTCCACACCACCCCAGTTCAGACATGGCCATATGCAAATCAGCCTTGGTTTTGCAAAAACAACAGTTGATGGACAGAATGTGAGTGACAGCATTCTGCTCTTTCACAAGGAGCATATCTGCACAGAAAGACATTTTTTTATTCAGTGCCAGTAGCTACTGTGGCAATATGTGCTTTTTGAGACCCCAAAACTATTTTTGTATTTGCCAATTTTTGTTATAATGGTGAAGGCCCGACAGCTCCTACACCAATATGGTTTTACAAAAACCATGCCAAAACAAGTCGTATATTGACAAAACTTTAAAGCGGACCTACCAGCTTTGCCAATGCTTGTTTATTTTTGTTTACTATAATCTTATTGAAAGTGGTTACTCTGATCTTCCGTTATGAATATTTTTGGGAAATACTAGAATGCATCAACACATGTTACTAAAGTATGCTGCAAAGAAATGGTACCTGACATTTTACAGTAGTTTAGCAAAAAGTTTTTTTTCCTGCTTTCATTTTTTTATAAAGAAAAACCAAAGGTGATGATGGACGGAGCGTTGATAATACAAACACTCCCCCCCAGTCAACTGATCTGGGTTTAATCCATCACCGTTCTTTAGCTCACTCCGCCACCCCAGTTCAGACATGGCCATATGCAAATCGGTCTGACCCTGTGCCTCATGGGAACAGTCCAGCCCGAACTGCCAAGCCATGTCTTCCCTGGACCGGAATCGAGCTTCCCAGGACCGGTTTCTGGCATTGCAGCCGTCTTCAGCCGGGCTTGCTTGACTCCAGTGGCAAAGTGAGCAAGGGACTCACGTCTGAGCATACCCTGCCAACTTAGGGCGAACAAAGAAAAACCAAAGGTGATGATGGACGGAGCGTTGACAATACAAACACTCACCCCCAGTCAACTGATCTGGGTTTAATCCATCACCGTTCTTTAGCTCACTCTGCCACCCCAGTTCAGACATGGCCATATGCAAATCAGTCTGACCCTGTGCCTCATGGGAACAGTCCAGCCCGAACTGCCAAGCCATGTCTTCCCTGGACCGGAATCAAGCTTCCCAGGACCGGTTTCTGGCATTACAGCCGTCTTCAGCCAGGCTTGCTTGACTCCAGTGGCAAAGTGAGCAAGGGACTCACGTCTGAGCATACCCTGCCAACTTAGGGCGAACAAAGAAAAACCAAAGGTGATGATGGACGGAGCGTTGACAATACAAACACTCACCCCCAGTCAACTGATCTGGGTTTAATCCATCACCGTTCTTTAGCTCACTCTGCCACCCCAGTTCAGACATGGCCATATGCAAATCAGTCTGACCCTGTGCCTCATGGGAACAGTCCAGCCCGAACTGCCAAGCCATGTCTTCCCTGGACCGGAATCAAGCTTCCCAGGACCGTTTTCTGGCATTACAGCCGTCTTCAGCCGGGCTTGCTTGACTCCAGTGGCAAAGTGAGCAAGGGACTCACGTCTGAGCATACCCTGCCAACTTAGGGCGAACAAAGAAAAACCAAAGGTGATGATGGACGGAGCGTTGACAATACAAACACTCACCCCCAGTCAACTGATCTGGGTTTAATCCATCACCGTTCTTTAGCTCACTCCGCCACCCCAGTTCAGACATGGCCATTTGCAAATCAGTCTGACCCTGTGCCTCATGGGAACAGTCGAGCTCGAACTGCCAAGCCATGTCTGCCCTGGACCGGAATCAAGCTTCCCAGGACCGTTTTTTGGCATTACAGCCGTCTTCAGCTGGGCGTGCTTGACTCCAGTGGCAAAGTGAGCAAGGGACTCACGTCTGAGCATACCCTGCCAACTTAGGGCGAACAAAGAAAAACCAAAGGTGATGATGGACGGAGCGTTGACAATACAAACACTCACCCCCAGTCAACTGATCTGGGTTTAATCCATCACCGTTCTTTAGCTCACTCCGCCACCCCAGTTCAGACATGGCCATATGCAGATCAGTCTGACCCTGTGCCTCATGGGAACAGTCCAGCCCGAACTGCCAAGCCATGTCTTCCCTGGACCGGAATCAAGCTTCCCAGGACCGTTTTCTGGCATTACAGCCGTCTTCAGCCGGGCTTGCTTGACTCCAGTGGCAAAGTGAGCAAGGGACTCACGTCTGAGCATACCCTGCCAACTTAGGGCGAACAAAGAAAAACCAAAGGTGATGATGGACGGAGCGTTGACAATACAAACACTCACCCCCAGTCAACTGATCTGGGTTTAATCCATCACCGTTCTTTAGCTCACTCCGCCACCCCAGTTCAGACATGGCCATATGCAAATCAGTCTGACCCTGTGCCTCATGGGAACAGTCGAGCTCGAACTGCCAAGCCATGTCTTCCCTGGACCGGAATCAAGCTTCCCAGGACCGGTTTCTGGCATTACAGCCGTCTTCAGCCGGGCTTGCTTGACTCCAGTGGCAAAGTGAGCAAGGGACTCACGTCTGAGCATACCCTGCCAACTCAGGGCGAACAAAGAAAAACCAAAGGTGATGATGGACGGAGCGTTGACAATACAAACACTCACCCCCAGTCAACTGATCTGGGTTTAATTCATCACCGTTCTTTAGCTCACTCCGCCATCCCAGTTCAGACATGGCCATATGCATATTTTTTTATGAACATTTTATGTTGAAAGCAAAGAATCAACAATCTTGCTTTCAAGCTTCTGCAAATATTTGCATATAATCAGAGAGCATTCTGGGAGCATTATAAATAGCCTCATATAGCTAAATTTTGAAAATGTGTGTACACATTTTTATACTTGAACCACTGTCAGTACTGCAGTCGGAGCTTACAACATTTACTTATAGCGCTCAACCTAATTATAAAGGCTTTCAATTAATAAACCTTGAATACAAGAGTGGACAGCATTAACATATGGGTAAAAATATTACCTTAGCTGCAGACAGTGCCCTTCCCTGAACCATAATGTGGTACTGCAAACTAGCAGCCAAAGGGTTTGTGCTGCAGGGGGTTGGGCCTACTAGTCCTAAGGACAAAATACACATGAAAACTCGTTGCCCTTGACCCCAAACAATATGCCCTGGGCATCGGGCTGTAGGAATTTAACATCCATACTGTTGGTCACCAGGAAGAAGAGTGAACCTCTAACTGACCTCCTCTCCCACAGTGCTAAAGATTGGCCAGTTGAGGGTGTTGACTTTTTGGATGCCCTCGACCCAACAGCAAGCTGACTGCAGACAAATTCTGGGGCAGTATGCTAGGCTCTTTTCCCTAACCTCTGATCAGACAACCTGGTGTTACATGATGTGGACACAGGAGACTGCATACCGGTCAAAAACAAAATATACAGACACTCTGACCAAGTTAAAGAAATTATCAGAGCCGACATCTGGAAGATACTGGAGTTAGGTGTGATTGACCCCTATGAAAGTCCCTAGGCTAGCCCAGTGGTCTTGGTCCGCAAGCCTCATTACAAGGGTGGTGAACCTGAGCTGAGGTTTTGTGTGGACTCTACAGGTCTCAGATGCTGTCACCAAGACAGATGCACACCCAATCCAAAGAGCTGATTGTATGAAGCTGGCTCTGTATATACTATACCAAAGTGAGGTAAAGTGTGCACAGAGTCCAGTGGAACCCCAAAGGTAGGCCCAGGTAAAAGTAGATAGCACCTTACTCTCTATTTGTGGTAGTGTGGGCGAGCAGTAAGGGTTGATCAGAGGGTAGTGCTACGCATTTATTGTACCAACTCGGGCAAGAAATTATGTTAAACACTCAAAGACTGAACTCGGACCAATTTGTTTGTATAAAAATATAATGTAGTTATTTAATTTCTAGAACCAAGCCAGGCCTGGTGCAGGTAAGTGAAATAAATGCTTTGCAAAATCTTATGCAATGTTTTACAGTTGAATGCAGATTCAAATGCAGCTGGTTGAATTACAGGTAAGTCAATATTTCAAAATTACTTTTCAGTTACTTTGCAGATTACTATGTGTGTTACTTTTTAGATTACTTTTCAGATTACTTTTGCTAATCAGTGTGATATGCCTAGATATCACACTGAGACATCTCCTAGATGAAAGGTAGGTAATTCACTTTGAGTACATAGGCAGTTTTTCAAAGTTCCATACAAACCAACTCCACGCCTAAAGCAATTTTCAAGGAAAACAGTCAATGTATTCCTATGGAGAAAAATGAAATTAACTGTTTGTAGGTGTACAAAGGTGGTTCTGTATATACTATACCAAAGTGAGGTATAGTGTGCACAGAGTCCAGTGGAATCTCAAAGGTAGGCAGAGGTAAAAGTAGATAGCACCTTGCTCTCCGTTTGTGTTAGTGTGGTTGAGCAGTAACGCTGTATCAGAGGGTAGTGTTAAGCATTTGTTGTACACATTCAATCAGCAAATGATATCACACACTCAAAGACTGAATTTCAGACCAATTAGTTTTGTATAAGAATATTCTTTAAGTTTTTTTATTTTCTAGAACCAAGCAAGCCTGGCACAGGTAAGCAATAAATACTTTACAGTAGTAATGCAGTTTGTAAACAATTTGAATTGCAATTGTATATGCAATTTGATTTGATTACTGTAGAGCTACTAGTAATGCAATGCTTTTGATATACTGTACATGTACTTTGTATTGGCGTTTTAGTAGAATGTCAAGTAGATTATGTTAGAACTGGGGGTCTCTAGTTGGCACTGTCTACCACTGTCCAAATAGGGACCCTTGCTTCTAGTCAGGGCAAGGAGATAACCCTCTTAGATAACCCCTGCTCACCCTCTAGGTAGCTTGGCCTAAGCAGTCTAGGCTAACCAGAGGCATTGCGTAAAGTATTTGTACCAACACTCACAGTAACACAGTGAAAACACCACAAACTGATTCCACAACAGTTTAGGAAAATATAGATATTTATTCTAAACTACACAAGACCAAAACGACAAAAATCCAACATACACAGTTCAAGAATATGGTTTCAAAAGAGTTCTTAAGGTTATAATCAAAGTTCTTTAAGTTGCGACCAAATAATCCACAGATGCGTGATAAGTTCACAGTTGCGTCACGTTTACTCACAGTACCTTTTAGATGCAACAAAGTTCCACAAGCAGGAAGCTGGTGCGGTGGAAAACAAGCGATGCGTTGCTCCTGAGACCCTGGGGAGGCGATGCGACAGCCCCGCTGCAGCAGCGGGCGTATTGCGACGAATCCGGTCTGTAGGGGGAGGAAGGCCACTTGTATGGATTCCGGTGCGTAGGTTCCGTAGGAAGTCTGTTCTCGCAAAGGCACGATGCGACGATCTCGTAGGGGCTGCGACGATCTCCGGGGCGACGATGCGCGGTCCAGCGGTGATCCTCTCTCTTGCAGCTCCTCGATGCGATGGTTCTGCGACGATGCTCGCAGCGACGTGATGCGGTCCGCAAGCAAGCGGTGCGGTGATCTCACCCAGCGACGACAGGCTCTGCGATGACACTTGCAGCGATGTTCGATTCTCCCGCACCGGTCTGGTGCGTCCCGCAAACGAAGGATGCGACGGCTCTGGCAGCGGCGTCAGGCGCTGCGACGATCTCGACCTTCGTATCGGCGGGAAACTTCTCGCACTGTCGGGGATGCGCTCCGCAAGCGAGCGATGCGACACTTTTCAGACTCAAAAGTCTCTCAAGCTTAGTTTCAAGCTTCCCAGCTCAGGTACAACTTCCAGAGGCCCCACAACTGGATCAAGCACTCTAGGAAGGACAGAACTCTCTCAGCAGAGTTCAGGGAAACTGGGGGTGAAGTCCTTTTGTTCCTGGGACTTCAAAAACAGGGAGCCAGCTCTTCTCAGGCCCTTGGAGATTCTTTCAAGACAGGGGACACAGCACACAGCAAAGTCCTCCCCCCTCTCCTTGGCAGTAAAGCAACAGCAGGTCAGTCCAGCAGAGCAACAGCAGGACAGTCTTCCTTCTTCAGAGTCAGCTTTCTCCTTGGCAGAGGTTCTTTCTTGATTCCAGGATGATCTAATTTTCTGTTGTCAGGGGTCCTGTACTTATACCCCTAAAGTCTTTGTTCTCTCTGTGCATGTGGGCCCTGAGCCCGGTCTGAACCAGTTCTGGGTGGATCCTGAGCACTTTGTTTTGCTGGCTGCATCTTTCCTTTCAGAGTGAGGGGCAGGGTCCTCAGCCGCCCAGCAGGAGGTGGAGCCAGCATTGTGGCAGGCAGGCACAGCCCTATTCAGCCCAGGTGCTAACTCCTCCCACCACTCAGGTTGCAATGCATCCATTCAGTCTAGTGCTGACTCATCCAGCCTCTGGGGGAATTCCCCAACCCCTGTCACTCACAAACCAGACAGTCAATACACAAACAGGCCCAGGCACACAGAAGGGTCAGACAAGAGAACAGCAACTTTCTAAAAGTGCTGTTCTCAAACACAGGATTTAAAAACCACCTTTCCTAAAAGATGTATTATTAAAGTCTGGGTTCAGGGATACTAGATACTTATGTCCTATCTTGTTCCTTTGGGAAGAAATGCTGTTAACCACTGTAGCCAGCATCCCCCATGTTAACCTATGGAGAAAGATAGCCTTACAATAGTGAAAAACGAAAATGGCTGTAATTCACTACCAGAGCATGTCACCTACACCAGCACATGCTCTACCTTTCACATACACTGCACCCTGCCCAGGGGGGTACCTTGGGCCTTCCATAGGGGTGACTGATGTGCACGAAAAGGGAAGGGTTAGGCCTGGCCAGTGGGGACACTGACCAGGAGGACATGGCAGTTCTAAACTGACCGTAAGTACTGCAGTGGCAGGCCTGAGACACCATTTTAGAGCTACTCCTGTGGGTGACACAATCAGTGCTGCAGGCCCACTAGTAGCATTTGTCATCACCAGCCCTGGCACACCCAGTGCACTTTACTAGGGACTTCATGGTGATACAAATATGCCAATCATGTATATCCAATCAGAATAACAATTTACACAGAGAGCATATGCACTTTAGCACTGATCAGCAGTGTTAAAGTGCGCAGAGTCCTATTGCCAACAGCCACGGGTCAGGAAAAATAAGGGAGGAAGAAGCAAAAAGTTTGGGGATGACCCTGCAAGAAGGGCCAGTTCCAACAGATTACTTTACAGATTACTTTTCTTACACAGTGCAGTATACCTGGATACTACACTGGGACATTTCCTGTAAACGGGTAAGTGAAAGCATTTTTGGTATTTAGTTACAGTTTTAAAGGGTTTCTTAGATTTTCCAACTCCACACTTGTTTAAAGGTAAGTATTTGCTTGTGGGAGTTGGTATTCTGGGGTCTCCCAGGTTCAAGGATGTACTCTTATTGTCAGGAGTACGTGACCAAGAGCGCCTACCTAAACTAAAAACTACAATTCCCAGGAGCCATGCGGTTGGGGAGGACTCAGCATCCACGTAGACGACGCTGCGCGCACCAATGAGTGTGCGTAATTCTGAATCAGCGTTTGGATTTTGCTTTCAGCGGCCAGAGTGTGGCGAGCGAGAAGCCGCAGTTGCTAGCTCGGCTGAGCTAGTTTTGGCAGACCTCTGGTGATCGGAGCATAAAAGGGCGCATCACTCCGGAGGGGCGAGTGCTGCGTCCGTTATTCTCTCGTTAGAGAAGACTCAGACGGCGTTTACACCGGACGGTGAATACGCGTCTTATTTCGGCAGAAATGGCAGCAGTGTTGTTACCGCGGATGTCATTTTCTTTTCTTTACCCCCAAAACAGACTGCTGTGACATTTCTGGGCACCGCGGTGCTGCAACCGCATTTGAATAGGTAGGGAAAGAGCGACTTTGGAGTGTATAGTTTTTTCTTGGGAGTTATTTTTCTGTGTGCTCATTCACTGGATTTCCAGTGTGTTACTAACACTGTAAAGTGATCAGGACTTCAGATTTCTTTGTGCTATGGGTTCCCCCTTGTATCCCGAACGTTGTCATGTGGGCTTTATGATTTGTGTTTCAAACAAGACTTCATTTGCTATTAACATATTGGATGCCCACCACAAGAACCGGTGAGCAGGCTTGATAAGTAGAAATAAGGGAGTGTGGGGACACACCTACTGTGTGGGCGGAAGTGAGAGTTTGAAGTATAATTTGTATGCTCTGTTTTGTAGGAGGTTTTCACCAGAACCGGATTGTTTGTTCTTTTTTAGAGAGATGCACGGACGTGCTAGGCTTTGGTGGATAAGGTAGTTATGGAATTTAGTGAGACCTTACAGAGAGTAGTCATGTATGGGTATATGTGTTTTGATCTCTGTTGTTTTGTTTTGTAGGTTCTCATCCCTGCTGTTCCCTACCTTTCCCTTCCCTCACTTGATCGCCCTAACGCTCTGTGACTTAATTCGGAGTTTGGGGATGTCAAGGGCTGGACCCCTTATAGCATCATCCAGATCCTGAGGAGTACATAACCTGACACTTGTTACACCCTCAGCGGCACTAGGGCGGTCGGGTGCAGACTGCTAAGGCCCAATGTTATCCAATGCAGGATTGAAGCTTCCCCTTCGTGCACCCTGCTCATCTTGGGGAGGAGGCCTGGCATCTCGTCTCAGGATGTGCATTGTTTCAGGCCCTCGAGAGCAGCAGGCACTCAACCCAGGGATCCAGAAACATGTCTGGCGGTGGCAGCTGAAAGCAGCTGCTCAGCCCGGACACTAGTGGTAGGTCGGTTTTTCAGGGGGAATCTCTAAGATGCACTCTATGTGCATTTTACATTAAATCCCACACTGGCATCCGTGTGGGTTTAATGTGCTGAGAAGTTTTATACCAAACTTCTCAGTTTTCAGTGTAGCCATTATGGTGCTGTGGAGTTTGTAATCACAAACTCCTAGCACCATATACTCTTAATGGCAGCACTGCACTTACAATGCCTAAGAGTGGACTTAGATAATTTAGGGGTACAGGGCTCATGCACCTGTACCCTCGCCACTGGTATAGTGCACCCAGCTAGAGGGGTGGCTGACCTATGCCAGGTCAGTGGGTTGTAGGCATGGCACACATGGATGTGTGCCATGTCGACTCTTCACTTTGTTCTGCACCACAACACGCAGCCTGCAATGGCAGGGTGTGTGTGTGTGTGTGTGTACAGGTAGAGGGACTCTAAGGTCAACACAATAAGTACTGCAGCCCTTCTCTGGCCACAGTGCCCTTGGCACCCATGGTACCTTTACAAGGGACTGACATGTGGCCAGAGAGGTACCAATTGGGGGTACAAGGTTCAGTTTTGGCAAACACAGGCCCTTGGAACCTGATTGGCAGGGGCACATTAAGTCAAAGTGCATCAGTAGTAGGGCAAAAAGTGTGGGAGGGAGGGTTACTGCAACAGAAACCCAGCTTCCTACACTGATGAATTAATTAACTGGTTGGGGGCAGCCTCATTACCTAGCACCTTTGATTTGACATCATGGTACTTGCAGATTGGTCTGACCCCAGAGCGGAAGAGAAATCCTCATTCTCGACCCCAGATGGGCATTAACAGTTAGCTGTAATGTCATTTCATTTAAAGAATCCCCCTGCCACCTTCCAACGGTTGGTGAACAAAGTCCTTTCTGGGTTGGCGTTATTTAGCACAGCATATATTTTTTTCCCTTCTTTCCTTTATTAGCATTTCAGCATACAGAACGCACTTTAAGAGCAACAAACATCAGGCACAGGGAAAAAGTAAGGGGGGGGGGGCAGATTTTCTGCATACACATCATGTGGAAGATAGAGAAAGCATTCCTAGTATAGCATAGTACATGTTTAAATTTTCGACAGCACCCACAGTCTCCACACTTGACAACTCGGTTATAATGCGGAAAGCCCAGTCACCGCTGTAACAACGATTTTGCTTAAGAGCATTTTGTCAAAAACTATTGGTACCGGGGTGGTATTATTACTCCACTGCCATTGGAGATGGTGGTTTGCATGCGCATAAACGATAGGAATGGATCCCAGATATCTTTTAACACGGAGGGGACCACTCTCCCACCCCAGTGCCTAGCCAGATTACCCTTATCTAATAAGCATTGCAATGAGACGGCGTGAGATGGGTAACACTTCCCTCACATACCCAAGGAAACATAGTAGTGGGGGAAAGTGGAGTTGATGACCAATGATTTGCTGAAAGGTACTGTGCACCCCGCAATAGTAGTTCTTATTTAAAGGGCATTCCCAAGCAAGATGCAGAAACGTGGCTTGAGGTGCAGAGCAGCGCAAGCAACTGGTCTCCTCGCGCAGTCCTATATGTTATAAATGGACAGGAGTGTGGTATACCCTATGTAAAAACTTGAAATGTATATGGCAGAGTCGGTAATTAGGCGAAAGGGCTGCAGTCTACGCACCGCTATATGACCATTGTTCGTCAGTTAGCGGAGGGTCTAGGTCCCGATTGCATTCAGTCTTAACGGCCGTGACGCACACCAGTGCTTTATCTTGTATTACTGTAGAAAGTCTGGTGACAAGTATGCGGTGCCAAGTATGTGAGAGCATATGTTCAAGTGCAAGTAACGTCCGGGAGGTGCCAGGAAAGTGGCGTCAAGTGCACAGCATGTGGCCCTGAGCCTAGTATAGAGAAGATTATCCATCATTCTGGGTTTAGTGATGTCAGTCAGAGCAGGTATTGCGAGGAACTGGTCATTCGGGTACAAGTATGCAAATGTAAAAAGAAGTTTCTTCTTGGCCTGTCTACACACTCCACTGTCCATCATTGAGGACAACATGGGGTTGTGTGCTATAGGTATAGAAGGGGCGTATAGACAGTTGAGAGCCACTCGTCGCTGAGACCACCCCACACTAACCTCCTCCACTCCACTGTATCCACTGTAGTGCGTGTGCATTTGTAGGGCCGATAGAGTGCTGTAGCAAGCGGAACCGGAGCAACTAGGTCGGTAACCACGGGCACGTGTTGGTGAAATTTGTCCGGATACAGCCAGAAGTGCAGGTACTGGGCCTTGGCGCAGAAAGCATACAACTGCATGCAAGGTGCATTGAGACCACCCTGACTGAAGGGCAACGTGAGGGTTTCTAACGCTATTCTTGGCTGTTTTCCTGCCCTTGTCAGGGAGATAAAGTTGAACTGTAGACGTTTAAAAAAATTGCTGTGTGAGTGGCATGGGGAGATTAAGAAACAGATATAAAAATGTTGGCAGCACAACCATTTTGGCGATGGCAAGCCAATCTGTCAGCGACAAGGCGAGGTGCGTCCAGGCCGAGATTCTCTCCTCTAATCAGTACATAGCTCTGCCATAGTTGGCCTGGCAGAGTTCTCTCACGTCGCGACTAAGCCAAACGCCCAAGTATCTGACCGGCTTGGATGCCCACTGTAAGTTAAACTCTGGTTGGAATGGTGTTGTGCATGCAGTGAAGGGAAATATAACTGATTTAGTCCAATTTATGACTAAGCCCGACACTCCCACAAACGCCACAACCTCTCTGATGACTGGGTCTAAATTGTCCAGTGGGTGTCTGATGTATAGACCACACCACATCATCAGCATACATGGAGACCAGAATGCCCAGTTCATGGAACTGTATGTCCCGATGGGCATGGTGCTGGCGCAGTCGAGCCTCCAGCATCTCCATGGCGAGTGCAAAGAGGAGGGTTGACAGAGGGCATCCCTGTCGTGCTGCGAGAGATTAAGAAAGGGTTGGGCAGTAGCCCATTTACTCGCAGCCTAGCGGTGGGAAATGTGTTAAAATAGCTTAATGAGTTTAAGGAATTGCCGACTGAGACCCAAATACTGTAGCAATTGGAACAGAAAAGGCCACTCCAAAGAGTCAAATGCCTTGGTGGCGTCCAAGAGAGCGATGATCGCTGGTAGGCTTGGATCTACGCCATGCATAACCAAAAACAGGGTTCTGAGATTATGTGCTGTAGAGCGGTCCGGCACAAACCCCGACTGATCCGGGCGGATCATGTCAGGGAGCAATGGGGCCAGACGATTCACGATTAATTTTGCTAAGATCTTATTGTCAACATTTATCATCGAGAGCGGTCTGTAGTGGCCACATGATGTGGCAGGTTTACCGGGCTTAAGAATCGTGACACTGACTGCTTCTCGAATTGACACAGTGAGTATTTCTGTTTCTACGGATTCTTGGTACATAGCGAGCAAATGTGGGGTTAATAGAGGGGCAAATTCCTTATAAAGGATGTCATGAGGCCATCAAGACCGGGTGCCTTGTCATTCGGGAGGCTATGGATAACCTGTTGGACCTCTTCCTCAGTGAACAGAGAGTCTAAGTATTGACGATGGACATCATCTATCCACACCAACTGTATGGATTCCGAGTACTCCTTAATCTGTTCAGAGTGGAGTCGTGATTTGGTTGAGTAGAGGTCAGAGTAAAACTTAGCCATTGTGTTCAGGATTTCAGTGGGGTTTGTGTAGGGTTGTAGTTGCCCGTCAATAGGATCCACTATGTGGTCATGTGTTTTGTGTGGCCTAATGAGTTGGGCTAACGTCTTACACGGGCGCTCACTCTCCCCATATCTACGGGCTTTAGCCTCCCGACCCAGATAGTGAACCTCGCAGTGAGCCTCCTCCGTATATTCCGATAACTTGTCCCGTATTCTTGTCAGGATGCCCCTATTATTCCTTTGGAATAATTCAAGCTCCATTGCTCTAAGCTCGGACTCCAGGCGTGCAAGTTGTGCACGAATATCCGTTAGTATTCTGGTTTGTTTAATAATACAGACCCCCCGGATTACGGCCTTAAAGGCCTTCCATAGCACATATGGGGACTCAACTGAACCGGCATTCAACACAAAATACTCAATAATAGCAGGCCGTATTTCTGAGCAAAAAATCTGATCTCTCAGCATGCCACACAGTAGGCGCCAGGAGAAAGCCCTCTGGATCTCATGGGGTAACATCAACTCCAAACATTACAGAGAAGTGGTTGAAGAGTGTGCGGGGGAGTATCGAGGTACGGGTTGTCAATGTCCGGATGTCCCTGGTGACGAGCCAATAAGCAATGCGCGACCATACTCCTATTGCAGACTTGACGCCTATGCCCTCCTTATTCATATCATGCAGGGATCGAGTGTCATCAAGGTTTAGGTCTTGTATTAGGGTGTGAAGTTGTGCCGCTGCATTTGGATGCAGGCGACGGGGCGCTCCAGACCTGTCCATATCTTGGTCCAAAGCAACATTAAAATCTCCTCCCCAAATTATTGCCTGTGTGAGTTTCCATGTCAAGGTTTTACGGATCAGTATGGCAACTCCCCGGGCATAATTAAAGTAACAAGCGACTTGCATCTCTGTGCACCATCAAGAATGTAAACGAGCCGTGGGGGTGAGGTGTAGCTCCTCCAAGAAAAATATGTCGGCTTGATGTCGTACGAGGTATGCGTGTATAAGGCGGGCTTTTCTGGCGTCGTTTAGCCCACGGACGTTCTAGGTGAGACATTTAATGCCAGTGGTCATGTTACAGTGTGGGGGAAATGGTTAGTCTGAGTGAGTCTAATATTGTAGAAGCATACATGGGGCAACTTCCTGAGGCAGGGACTGTTAATTATACGGGCGGGGTGTGCGAGCAAAACCGGGAGCATTTCTCTTTGTCCACCAGGAAAGGTGGGGGGAGAGAAGGGGAAGGGGAAATTGGCCTGTGCCAGATCAAGCATGTGTACTAACCAACATAACGGGAACTCACTGTAAATAGAGAACCCACTCTAACCCCAAACCCACCCAGTCCCCACCCCAAACCCCAAGATCAACAGTAAGGCTTGCGTATCAAGTAGCCAAGAACTCCAATACAAACCAACAGAGATAGGACTCATCCCAGGGGGGCAGAGGTGAGCCACACGAACACCCCAGCCAGAACTAGGCTGGGTGGCTGAACCGACAACTGTTGCTCACCATGATGTACATCAGGGAGAAAAATCTTTACATTTAACCTGCAGTAGCCATTTGTTACCCGTATCCCGCCAACAACAACCATAGTGCGCCGAGTGGCAGCACAAATGAGACCCAGTGCAGGTTACATATGGGGGCAGCACTAGTCATTGTCGTCCAACGGCACCACTTCCTCACAGCGCTGAGATCCTCCTTGACACACTCGGGCCAGGTTTTAACCGAATTTATGGGCTGCTTTGTGCTGGTGAAAAAGTGAGACTTACATGCGTGTTCGATTCTCAGTTAGGGCGGTATAGGAGTGCGTATATGATCTCCGCCGTTTGCAGGTTTTGTTCTTGGTAGGGAGGAATTCCTTTCGAGCTGCCTAAACCGTGACAGGAAAATCCGGGTAAAGATCACATTACCACGGAACTGCCCCTCTCCTCGGTTCCGAGAGAGGTGCAGCACCACATCTCTTTCCTTGTATTTGAGGAGGCGCGCGATTATAGGGTGTGCCAGAGCGCCTGGGGGCGACCGCGGCACCAATGACCTGTGCACCCGCTTCACAATGAGCACTGGGGATAAAGGGGCTCCAAAGAGTTCCTTGAGCATGATCGTGATGTAGTCTTCCATATCGTCAATAGCCATGGATTCTGGAAGACCTGCTATGCATAGATTGTTACGTCTAGAGCAGGCCTCTAAATCTTCATTTATGGCTTTGATTATGGATCGGACCCTCTCCATGCAAAGTAATTGCTCACTGGTCGCGGTTTGATTGTAGTCGATTAAGGCAAGCAAGTGCCAGATAGGGCATTGTTTTGTTGTATACGTGGGCACCTTGTAGGTGGAGGCCAACCAAGTTCAGCCCTTACAGCCCAAGATCCAAACAATTGTGGACTGGATAACTCCCAACAACCCAGACTCAAGTCAGGGTATTCCTTGGTTTGACTGGGTACTACAAGAGGTGTGTGAAGGGATATAATACCATTTTGGCACCCCTCACAGAGTTGACCTACAAGAAGCAACCCAAGAAGGTAAACTGAACAGTGAGCAGTCAAAAGGTTTTTGACAGTCTGAAAGAAGCAACGTGCTCAGCACCCATACTAAAAGTGCCTCATATGGCTGATGCAAATGAAAGGTTTGTGAAGGAAAGTGCCCCTTTCTGAGATGGTCACCCCCACGTTTTGCCTGGTATTTGATAACATTTTGACTGAAGTGCACTGGGTTTCTGCTATCCCGGCCCCCAATGCTGATGCTCTTTCCCTAAAACTGAGTAACTGCTCAATTGTTGCCCAGTTGGCAAGATCTTTATCATCTTTGTAAGCCCCATAGTAAATGGTACCTTTAGGACCTAGGGCATGGGTACTAAAGAGGGTTCCTAAGGCCTGCAGCATGTTTTGTGCCACCCTAAGGGACACCCACCAAACTCATGCAGGCTGCCATTGCAGGATTTGTGAAATGCTGCATACAAATGTGAAAACATGACATGGCACACACCCTGTGTGCCATGCACAAAGATACTGCATGCAATATATGTAAGTCACCCCAACGGACAAACAGCATGAGGAAGCAAGGCGTGGACTGCAGGTTTTAACATTGATCACAGCAGGTACGGAATGGGTGGAAGATAAGTTTTTTGATTCAATAGGTAGAAGTAAAATAATGAGTCACTTTGCCGTTTAAACATTCAGAGAGCATTGAAAGAATGATGTAAAATATGCCTGCTTCACAAGCTTTTATTAACCTTTAAAACATCGGTAATTTTGCAGCCAGCACGCGTTGAGAAAGGCAAGGCTCACATGTGAACAAGAGGGTTGGGGGATGGGCACAGCGAAGGGGGAGTATGTGATTGGGACCACCTGGGAAGTGTCAAAAGTGAAGTAAAAATAGAGAGTTACAGTGGGTGAAAAATACAATTGCTACACTTTGGATGTATTATAAGGGGGGATGTGTAAATTAAGATGTAATGTGCGAATACCAAATAACTTAGTCATAGCGCGATATTGATGAAATTTTGTTGCAAGCACACATATACTCATGGACACTGGTGCTAATGTCGACTTTTCTATTATTAATTGTAGTGACCCCCGAAGAAGGGCCTCAAAAGGCCCGAAATGCATTGGGTTTTAAGATGAAATAAAAACTGCCTGTGATGAACAATGCATTATTCATATTCTTACAAGAGGCCAGGATCGGCACAGTCAGAATATAAGAAAACTGAAAATTGGCATGTTAATCGGTTTTGTGGATTTGAAAAAATTTAGATGAAAATGATAGAAGAGAAGTTATATACTAGAGAATACTTTTGGATTACTACTGATAAATGGTTAAATAACCTTCGAAATAACATGCACGCCAGGGGCGGCATGATGCTGTGCAAATGGCTTTATGGGGCTGGATGAAGCTCCATCTCGAATTAGTTCATTTTTCTAACGGCAATGGGGCAGGCCAAATAACCGTTCTGCACGCAAACTAACAAAGGAATGAATAACTTAAAGAATACAAGGCAAACATAAAATTAGGTGTGCATCCCTTCATCAATTTGATGCAATATATGTAAGTCACCCCTACATCAGGCCTTATAGCCCTAAGGCGGGGTACATCATTTCGCCTCTGAGGACATATCTGCATGAGCAGAAATGTCTCTGTGCTGTCCAGTTCAATTGCTAGATAGTATTAGTGAACAGGGAAGCCCTCTTAATTACATGTCCTTGGCAATGGTCATTATGAATCCCCGAGCTACATGATGGCTTCACTGAAACCTATGGTGTTTGGTCTCAAACACCTTGTCTTAATAAATCCATACTAATGCCATAGTGGATTTATTAATATATGCACCAAGAGCGCACATTAGTGGTGCCTCCTGAAAACCTACCATCCTCTTAGTGTGCTAGCTGACTGGTATCTTCCAGCCTGCCACCACAGACTAGTTTCAGACCCCCCTGGAGTTGAGAGCCCCTGCTATCGGAGGTCAGAAACAATGCCTGCTCCAGCAGGATGACTAGTGAATCTGTATACCAAGGCCAGCGGCTTCAAAGCCTCTGCTGACTTTGTTATGCGACCCCTGCTTCCCCCAGACCTGGAAGATGCCATCTCCTATCCTGATGCCCACCTGGCACCAGGCCAGGGTGGTAAATAAGATAAGCAAGTAGGCGTTTTGCACCACCAGGCTAGTTACACCCCTAAGGTAGGCTGCCTGATCTCCTCTACGAAAGAAGGATTCCACCATCTTGATTTTCGGTGGAATTAGGAACTCTGGGACAGGGTTATGTCCTCTAACCACAGGAAGTGGTCATATAGGGGGTATAGTTACTCCAATGGTAAGTAGCTCCTTGGCTACTACCCTTCACTCCCCTTAACACCCCTAAATTCAGTATTAAGGTGGTCCTCTGACACCAGGACTTATATTTGCTTGACTAAAGAAGGACAATGAAGAGTTGAATGAAGTGAGAACTGTGAACTTTTGGCGCCAAACCTTGCTTTCTCCTGTCCCAACAATCACGGCAACCTGACTTGACATGCATCTATGCATCCTCGGACAGCATCGGGCGGCTGCCAGCACTTCCCAAACAAGCCACCATTTACCTTGAAATCGAGGGGCCATTTCCCTGCTAACTGCAGGCAACAGCAGCAACCCCAAGTTCACCGAACTGCTGACCACCCCGCCCACCGAAGCAGCAACCACTCAGGAGCAGGTCACGTGCTCCCAGAGGTCAGATCGATCTCCACACCAAGCTTGGAGACACCAGCGCCCCCAGGAGCCGCTCTGCCCAGTACCCGGGGTACCGGTTCCCTTGCAGCAACCAAAGCTTGTTTGAAGTTGACTCAGACTCTAACCCTGCATCGACTGACCAGCCGACAAGGGACGTTGGCATCGCAGAAGCCAGCACCAAGCGTGGTCCAGCTATCCTGTTTTGTCCCCCTCGGCTGTGTGACAGAGAGCTGTGAGTGTATTTGACGCTCGGGTACAGCCAACCAAAACCCACTGAACCTGAGCTTGCCGACCTGGGTCCGCGACCACAAACTGTTTGCCCCTGCTCCCCAGGTCCTCATGAAGCCCCCCATTGGGAGCTCCTGGACTAGTCCCCAAGTCCCTCTTTGAAGCCTGTTTCTAGGTCCCCCCACCCCTGCCTACGGCGTTGCATGCAATGCTACCAATTCATCAGGCACATCTGCACCCAGACACACTCTAGAGCAGGTAAACCCAAACTGCTGGTAGATCTTTTGACCTTGACCCCCCTAGCACCTTAAGTCCTGAAGGTGATCCCCAAAATACGATTGCAAATACTTACATGCAGTATATGTTTCTTTCTCCATATGAAAGCATTACTGTGCAAAAATGCATTTGTGTGACATTTTTTGCGTAACTGTAAAAATTGATAACTCGTAAAGAACTTACCCAATTACGAAGTTCTTGGTGTTAAATATATAAAAATACCTGTTATTTTTTTCTAGCTTCGTCTTAAGTTTCTTCGAGTGTGTCTAATTTATTGACTCTTTGTACAACAAATGCTTATCACTACCCTCTGATGAGCCTAAACTGCTCGCCCACACTACTTCAAATTGTTAACATAAGCCTTGTAAGCCAATAAGGGTCGTCTGGACTTTCTATACAGTGTAGCTCGTTTTGTTACACTACATAAACCTAGCAGGGGAGATTCCTAGCGTGCGCAGCCAAGGAGCATGATAGATAGACTGGTGTGGCAGGACTTATGCAGAAGGGGGTGGTGACATGGAATAGGCTTTATACAGTGGGAAGAAACATGCCAGGGAAAGTCAGTGTGCTTTACAGTGTGTATTCCATTATTCTCTTATGGGGCTAGGGAACACGTGTTAGTTTTACTTTCCTAAGGCCTAGAAATTCAAGACACAAGTCTGGAGAGGTGTAATTTCACCTGTTGTGCATTTACTAATGTTATTTATTTTAGAGGGACTGAAGGTCACATGTGTAATGTGAAGTGCCTGCGTACGGTGACATCATAAGCAAAGTGGGGTTATGTTGTCAGACATTCCTGCTAGGGTGTCTGGCTGTATATGCGTAATCCTGTGATTTCATCTGTGATGCCTTTAGGGGCTGTGATTGCAATGGATTCTAATGATCCACAAATGAGATGAGTTCTGTGATTCTACAGTGTGGCTTAAACGTGTATTCTTGCTGCTGCGCTTAGGTGAAGAACCCAGACTGCTAGCCCTTAAGATGTAGAGGTGTATACTTCATGGTCAGTAGGAAATGCTCAGTCAGGGTTGTGTGTCCCCAAGGCAAGGTTACCTATTTTAAATGCTTGTTGAGATAATAAGGTGGGTCGCCACTAGGATGGTGCCAGTGCGCAGGGCCCTCGCTCCAGGTTAGGTTCAAGTTACTGCATTGGTGGCAAGATGATGTGCATACATGGGAGTGGTGGTACACCTGCAAATGGCAAGTACTAGCCCACACCACCTCCCTTGAGTAAGCCTTAGACTGGTCTGCAACGCTACCCTCTGAGAGTCATTCGCTACAACTGGGTGTTTGGTTCCCAGTGAAGGACAAATGTAGTCATGTTATTTGTGCAGGCCTCACAGATGCTGCCTCGTTTTCCAACAGTGTCCCAGTATCTCTTTCCAGAATGTTTTAATGACTGTGCATGACAACCATATATGCATAAAGTCATCAGTGGGCTGTGTCAACACCAGTCTAGATAGATTTTGAAGGGTATATTCTTCTCATCGTGCAGGAGTAAAGAACAATTGATGTATGACCTTGTAGGCGGTTTACCTCTGAGGGATGCTCCTATGCAATTTTGGGATGCCCCGCTATATATCGGCGCATTGTATTCCTGATAAGGGCCTCCAAGTCTGCTTCCCTATGTGCCTTGGTATGGGTATTGAAAGAGTGTTAGTGAGTCTTGTAAAGCACTATAATTCTTTACAATGGGTCCTTTTGTGTCTTCAAGTGAGCAAATTAGGTTGAGTATAGGATCGTGTAGTTACAATGGCGTCTAATAGGTGGACTACCCGTCTCAGTTGATAACCTTGTAATCAAGAGTTTTCAGGTATTTTGAGGTCCTTTTTTTATGCTTTGCACAAATGTTTTGATCTAACCTTTTTCTGACCAGATCCCCGAGTGTTCACCTCTCCTAGGAAAGATGCATGGGGGCTTCAGGGGTAAAGTCAGGATTCTTTGCCATGGGTATTTTTGGGGATTGTAAGTTTGTAAGACCTCTTCTCGTTACACGCTTGTCCCATATTTCAACATTCAGTTCTTTTTCTCTGGTAATGCCTGTGCTCTGCCTGTAGTGATTACGGTCTCTAACAGATGTCTTGCTTACAGCAAGAAAAATCATTCTTCAGACTGAACAGTGACAAGATTGCAAGCTTGCACCTGTGGCATGAGTCATACCCAAATACTTCACTTGGAAGCGCAGAAGGAGTATGAGTTCATGCTAATGCCGGCCAAGCGGTGGCTGAGCAGAAACTGAATATCCCAGGATTTTATTAATACTACTGCGAGCCGTTTCCTTGAGCTTTCAATGCAGTTGATGTCTATGGACTTGAAGCTGAAAAACTAGGAAAAGGTCATGAATCAACCAAAAAAAGGCAAGAGCCTCTTCAATCACTCCACCACTGAGGTAATATGATACCGCAAAATGGATACACACATAGGCAAATCATGTAGTACCATCAAAGCGACACAAACATGAACTAAATCCTCCATGCCCTCCCTACCAAGCCTACCCATATATATTGGAAGGCTTTCTGTATTTTAATGCCCACACACTTTTTTCACAGCAAACCTCCTCTGCTTTTAAAGCCAAGAGTAGCCACTTCAAGAGTAGCCACTTCAGGGTCCTAGGGCCAGATGTAGGAGCCCTAATACCGGTCGGAAACGGCCGATTATGGCCGTTTCCGACCGGTATTAGGGTTTTCAGATGTAGGGCATGCATTTACAGAATCTGTATTTTACCGATTCTGTATTTACCGATTCAGTAAAATTACCGAATCGGTAAAGACAGACTCGGTAAAATACCAATTCTGTAAATGCAGATGTAGCTGGCACATGTCAGAGTGCCACATGGCTTTAAGAATCGGTATTTTACCACCCAATCCAATTGGGTGGTAAAATACCGAATCCAGGTGTGCATGCACATCTGTGCATGCACACCTGTGCCATGTGACACACATACATGCCCATAGGGCATGTATATGTGCCACATGGCACACAAGCCTGTAATTGGGGTGCTAGAGGGTGTCAAAGTGACACCCCCTGCACCCTTGCAAGAATAGGTAATTACAGAATCGGTAAATACCGATTCGGTATTCCACATTGATTCCTATGGGCTTCAAGGCCCATAGGAATCAATGGGGGATACCGATTCGGTATTTACAGAATCGGTAAATACCGAATCTTACAGATTCGGTATTTACCGAATCAGCATTACCTACATTTCCCCCCCTCTAATTTACCACTTCTTAAATAC
The DNA here is from genome assembly GCF_964263255.1 of Lissotriton vulgaris. Taxonomy (NCBI): domain Eukaryota; kingdom Metazoa; phylum Chordata; class Amphibia; order Caudata; family Salamandridae; genus Lissotriton; species Lissotriton vulgaris. The sequence continues at coordinate 577,385,307 of NC_141697.1, forward strand.
CGAATCGGTATGATTCGGTATTTTAGAAGTGGTAAATTAGATTTACCTACATCGGGCCCCTAGTCCTTCTCAACAGAAGTCCAGTATGCCTAATGACATCACAGTTTATTTGTAGTTTCATTTGGTGCCATCTATGGAGGTTCATTCTTTTATGATCGGTAGAAGAATTTCCATCCATTTTAGACTCAAATTGCCAGTGACTTGTTTGCACTCTATTGGCAAATCCCTCAACTTTTATGCAGGACCTTTGACTCATTTAGCGTCTCCAGAACGTCTTTGAATTGACCTATTGTTTTAGATCTGCTCAAATGTCAGGATTTATAGTGTAGCTATTTGAAATGGTCCTTTGTATAGCAGATCCTATGGGCAGCAAGAGAAATGCATCTCTAAACAGTAAGGGAACCATTCGCTATGGTTATCAGTCTTTCTCAATCTAGTAGCTTCAAGCATGAGGTGGCCTCACTAGCTTACTGTGATGGAATGGTTATCTTTTTTCCCAAAATAAAATCAAGGATCTGTTATGTTATGTTATGTTTCATACAGGTAGAAACCCGACCGTTGACCTATATTATCCCTGTTGTTACACCACTTAACGGTTCTTGGTACTGACCTTTTACCTAGTTACGGTAATGCCTAAATGACGTGGGGTTTTTCTCTAAAAACTAGCCTCATTCATTATGCATGAGGATTCTTGGAATCACAGCAGTACATCATCTCCTGGATAATAACTACGTACAAGGGTAATTCCTTCCATCATCCTAGTCCGACATGACACAGCAAGGTACATCCCCTGGGGGTATCACATTGGGTATATAACACCATATCTTTGCTGAGGCAAGAGAAGAGAAAATGACTTCCATACCGACACACTGATGCGAGACACTGAGGTTTCTGCACGCAGACACTCCAGTTCGCAGTGGTCTGAAATCCCTTACGGGGTGTCCATCTCAAGACCAAGATGGGGTCCCATAGTCTCTCACTTCAGGTAAGCGGGTTGACTTTATCCTAGAGGGATTCTTGGCTATACACCCACATACATGCTAGGTACACTTAGGTACATCTAGTTAGGGTCGTTTCGTAGGAGCACGCATTTAATACTGTCATGTATTTTATATACTTGCCTGTTTTTATTGTTTTAGCACAATAGTAAAAATCTACCATCCTTTTACTCTGTTAGTGCTTCTAATCATTAATATCTGTTTCTGTCTAACGGTTGTTTCAGCACACTTATTTTACACTAGAATGACACTGGTTCAATAAATGCTCATTGAAAAACTTCCCTAACGTTTAATCTGTGTATCTCTCTGAGACAAAGTGAGCACGAGTGACTGAGTGAAAAGTATTGCACCGTTCCGATGAACCTGAGGGATCAGGGTTGTCCTGCTCGATAGTTACCAAGAACTATTCTCTCCTTGGTAAGAGGGGTTCTAGTGGTACTTTGAGCGAGCTGGTATACAGTCTAACATACCTAGTGGGGGGTTGTCTAGAATCAGTCTGGACACCCCAGGGCTCGAAAAATCCCCCAAATGGTACTTGTCCTGCAGGTCTAGTACCTTGAAAAATCTCCTCGACCTAACTGCAACCTACTTGACCTCAGTCTCTGAAAGCGGAGCAAATGTGACAAGATAACAATATTTAAAGGCATCTTTACTGCTCATTCACTTTGGGAGCAATAAAAATGCCTTTAAATCCAGATATCTTGTCACATTTGCTCCGTTTTCAAAGACAGAGGAGAAAAGTTAGTTTGTCTTCCTACTCACCAGAAAGGGGAGTAGGACCTAAAAACAGCTCGCCCTCATTAAATTTAGCTCGCAAATGCGAGCGGTCAAGTGGAATTTTCTAGCCCTGCACCCTGATTTGTTACCTTTGCCTCAAATTGTAAAGCGCTCTGAGGATCAAGTTTGCGCTATATAAAACTTTTTAAATAAAATAAATACTACAGTGTATGTTGTCTAAACGGGCAGATCCTATATAGGTTAATATGAACTACACTACAACAACCGTGTCCCATATTTCAACGTTCAGTTCTTTTTCTCTGGTATGCCTGCAGGCTGTCTTTAGCAATTACGGTCTCTAACAGACGTCTTGCTTGTAGGAGAGTAGGATGTGCTTCTTATAGTTACCCACACTTTTTGCTGATGTCTCACTGTATTTTGACTTTAGTCTGGCTGGGGCCCTGCTAACCAGGATACCGATATGGTTATTACCGAATCTTAACGATTCGGTAATTGTTACCGAATATTTACCTACATGGCATTTACCGATTTGTAAATACCGAATCGGTAAAGTGCGGTATTTACCAATCGGTAAATGCCATTTACCTACATCTAGCCCCCAGACTCTGTCCCCTCTGCTTTCAGGTTCTTCTGTTCTTTGATCCAGGCTTGGATCACACCGGACACATTTCTTCTTCCCGGCAGTATTATTGTGTCTCTTGGACTCTAATCTCATAAAGAGATTAGTAGTGTGTGTTTAGAAATAAATACATACATTTTATATATATTCCTGGCGTGGTTCTCCTTTCATTTAGTAATTCAAGAGGTTATAATCTGGTGAACCAAGCTGCTTTGCACTACTTCAAGACTTAGCCTGAAGGCTGCTCTCCATAGCTACCACTAGGCTAGCTTTCAATTAATTATGTCTTTAAACCTATTCATCAATAAGGGTTGTTTGAACTGGTACACGATGCCCACTATAACTAGTGGACAGCATATACCAGGCCAACTTCTCACATTGGTGGTAGTGGTGGGATTCAACCTTGCTATTGCTTTACCTGATAATCTCTTTGAGTGACTAACTGAAAACCACTATAGGTACATAGGTACATATAAATCAAGTATAATAAATAGAAGAAGAATAAGTAGAATAAAGTAAGTTCTACTCATCTAGGAGTTGGGTCAGCAACAGGACCAGCACTCCCCTTTGACTCAACTCAAGAAAGTCTAGTAGATCCCACTAGGTTAGGTATGTGCACCACCTCCCTATACTAGTATGTCTTCAAGACCTGAAGCCAGTGGCTCCTTGTCATTCAAGCATGACCATCTCACATTCGTGGAATTGAGAAATATGTGTACAGCTAGGAAGTTGAAGACCGGGATGAGTGCAAACACTCAACGCCTCATGGAGGCTCTGCTGTTAGATGATCTCAGAAAGACCCCAGGGTCTGATGATGGTTTTGTAAGGCATTTTGAGTTTGTGGTGCTGATCAGTGCAGAAAGAGAAAGCGGCACTACTTTTTGCTTTTAATTCTCAGCATTGATTGTGGTTTTAATGTTGCTTTTTGTAGGGCTGTGATTATTTTTTAAATATACTTACTTTTGGGTAGGCTAAGGGGATGATTATCATATCTCCCTCCCGTTAGGATTAACTACCGCTCTCCTGATTGCGGGGCCCGTCCGTGCGAGCGGACCAGCCATTGTGGAGTTAGCGGTTCAGCTCTCTATGCTGGTTGGGCATAAAAACAGATGACGGCGCGAGCGCGCACCATTTGTAAGGCATTTTGAGTTCGTGGTGCTGATCGGTGCAGAAAGAGAAAGCGGCACCACGTTTTGCTTTTAATTCTCAGCATTGATTGTGGTTTTAATGTTGCTTTTTGTAAGGGCTGTGATTATTTTTTCAATATACTTACTTTTGGGCAGGCTAAGGGGGTGATTATCATACCTCCCTCACGTTAGGATTAACTACCGCTCTCCTGATTGCGTGGCCCGTCCGCGCGAGCGGACCCGCCATTTCTGGAGTTAACGGTTCAGCTCTCCACGCTGGTTGGGCATGAAAATAGATGACGGCGCGAGCGCCCAGCAGACGCGCCGAAGGCGCGCCTTAAGCAAGCCCGTCTGCACCTGTCCGCGCCAAGGACGTGCTCAGCGCCAGCCACGCTGCCTCTTCCTTTGGAGATCTTGAATCTGCTGTAGGTGGGTGCTCCATTAGGTACACTAGTGATAAGCTACGCTATATCGAGGAGTGGGGTAAAGATAAGGGGAGTATTAGATTTGTAGAATCAGCTTCACCGACCTCAGACTTCTGATAGATACATCTGCCAGTGGATTCCTCACCTTGTGAATATCCCCTTGCGTCAGCAACATTCGGAAATTCTTTTTGTAGCTTTGCGCCGACGTGGACGACGTCATAGAGGCACGCCATCGCACGCGACTCCGCTAACGTCACCGACACTACAATAGGCCCACGCCGGCGTGATGACGTCAGTTACCTTTTTTCTGCGTCGTCGACGCTAACGGTTTCGGGGTAGCTAATTAGTGACTTTGTTGCCTCTATCTTTGCTTTTCTTCTTCTTTGTTTCAACGCGATGTCGACAAAGAAGACCGGCTTCAAGCCCTGCAGGGAATGCGGAAAAATGATGTCCATCACGGACCCGCACGAGGACTGCATATGGTGTTTAAGTTCAGACCATGATGTGGATGGATGTTCGTCTTGTCGGAAGATGAACCCAAAGGCCCTGCGGGAAAGAGAGACCAAACTCCTGGTGGTGAAGCTGAAGGGTAACAAGGGAAGAAAATCTTCGAGATCTCATTCGAGAAGGGCGAGGTCGAGATCGAGGTCCAAGATCCAGATCTCGAGAGGAGTCGGCTTCGAAGTCCGCTTCAGACCATGCTTCGAAGTCGAGAAGGAGACATAAGAAGAGGAAACATGAGTCCCGGCGTCATTCCGGTAAGGAGTCGGACTCGAGGTCGAGGTCACCGAAAAAGGTACGTTCCAAGGTGGCCACGCTGGATGTCTCGGATCAGGAAGGTGAGGCTTCGCCTTCGGAGTTGCAAGCTCAGTCGCCGACTCGGGCTGCGAATCCGTCTCCGGCGCTGTCCCCGGCCCGAGAGGAGGAAGAAGTTCATTTGGATGAGGATTCTGCGCCTGTCGAAGAGCCGAACCCTCCACAAGACCAGCCTGAGGGTCTTCAGCCACCATTTCGACCAGCCTGAGGGTCTTCAGCCACCATTTCCAGCCCCAGGCCAGGACCCATCTGCCTTTTTAAACGCAATGTATGGTGTCTTTTCAAGGGTGTGGTACCCCTCTGGCGCACTTTCGGGTCCTATGGGTCCTCTGGCCTTCAATTTAGGAGTCCCCAACTCCTATGCTCTGGCTCCATTCATGCCGTTCATGCCGGCTCCGTCGCCGCAATGGTACCGGTGTCGCCCGCTCCAGGTCGACCTCGAGGGCAACCCACTGGACCTTCGGATTCGATACCGACGTCTGTCCCGGCTCCGTCGGAGTCGTTGGTGGATCCGGCAGCGAGGCGTGTTCAATCAATCAATCAAGATATTTGTATAGCGCGCTACTCACCCGGAGGGTCTCAAGGCGCTTGGGGGAGGGGGGTCCGCTACTGCTCGAACAGCCAGGTCTTGAGTTGCTTCCTGAATGAGAGGTGGTCTTGGGTCAGACAGAGGTGGATGTGGAGGGAGTTCCAAGTCTTGGCTGCCAGGTAGGAGAAGGATCTTCCTCCCATGGTGGCTCTTCGGATGCGTGGAACGGCGGCGAGGGCGTGGGTGGTCGATCGTAGCTGGCGGGTGGGAGTGTAGAAGGTCAGGCGGTTGTTGAGGTACATGGGGCCCAGGTCTTGGAGGGCCTTGTATGCGTGGGTGAGGAGTCTGAACATGATTCTCTTGCTGACGGGGAGCCAGTGCAGGTCTCTCAGGTGTCCGGAGATGTGGCTGTGTCGGGGGATGTCCTGGATGAGTCGTGCGGAGGCATTCTGGATGCATTGGAGTCTTTTCTGTAGTTTGGCTGTGGTTCCGGTGTAGAGGGTGTTTCCATATTCCAGTCGGCTGGTGACGAGTGCCTGGGTGACCGTCTTCCTGGTTTCGGTGGGGATCCATCGGAAGATCTTTCGGAGCATTTATTTATTTATTTACAGACTTGTAACGCGCTAGGAACTCGACTCCCTAAGGAGTATCTCCGCGCCTTTGGCAACATCTGTGAACAAAAGCCCTGACCAGTGTATAACAAATGCCCTGACAGAGCTAGTAGTTGAGAGTTAAGAGTTAAGAGTTGTCTATGGGATGTAACTGTCTATACATGTGAAGTGTACCTTGAAACCGCAATAAAGAAATTAAAAAAAATAATAATAATTTGCCTTCAAGCACTGTCTGGATTTTCTATTGAATGACCCCCTTGACTAAACTGTTCTTTGTTGTTACTTATACTTAAGGGGTTATTGGAATGCACTTATTTTTTGTGTATTACTATGCCACAGCATCATCCAATGCATTGGTCCCAAACATGTTGCTCTATGCATCCAAGAAATGTTCCATGCAAATGCTTATATACATCAGTTTTATTTGGATAGTGCGACATAGCACAATTGGTTGTGAAGGAGAGCACATACAGTCTTCAAATTCCATCCTTCCAGTGGTTTCTCTAGTGACTGTTCCCAAGGGCACATCCAGGTGGAAACACCATTTTTCAGCATCCTGAGGTGCTAAACAGTGGGGCAGAACTTCTGTAGCGATGCATTAGGATAATTCAAAGGGAAGCAAAAGCTTCCGGTGACACCTTGAATGAGCAAAAGCCATCTGGTGACTCCTTTTCATATTTCTGTGTAAAGAAGGAGAATAAGCAACTTTACAGCCAAGAGTTTACCACTGATAGATGCTGTTTGTAAACTTCCATTACTCATTTTTCATGATTCTCTTTGTCAGCCAATGACGTAACATCTGGGTGTGACACCAGGCAAGAGTCTAGTGAGCCATTGCTAGGAGCTAGGTTAACATCATGCATTCTATTAATTGCAACATCATGAAATTTCCACAGTGTGCTTACCAGCAGCTTTATGGCAAACAACAAAACATGAAAGCAGACTGTTGCAAAGTCATCCTGTGCCCTGGGCACCCCCCAACTATTTGCTGACTGATACTGTTGGTAACTGACTCTGACAGACCCTGGGCCCTGCCTAACCAGGCCCAGGGCCAGTGCTATGCTGCAAGAGACACATTAGAATACAGCTAAAACACCTACATACACTAGGGTACACATTGGTATGGTGGGGTACCCCTGTGATTGACATGATCTACCCTATAAGCCCCTAGTATATAATAGGGCAGGGGAATAGAAACTACCTAGAAGTCCCTTGGACCCTAGGGCATGGCAGTTTAGAGGCCAGCAGCTCTTTTTGCACTTGCATTTGTGCACTGCTGAAGCCTGAGGTCAGTTTAAAAGCAGCCCTGGGTGCCAGACCTGCTGTTAAAAAGTAAATTGTGCCCAAACTCGACTTTGGTGTTTGGGGCACTTACAAATGGATTACCTACAATGGTTTGACATGTTAGGGACCCCAGGGTCTCCCTTAGGTATCCCAGGATGGGGGGTCAGGTATTTATAAAGTAAACCCTTATAAAATGAGTTTTTATAAGCCTAGGTAAAGTGACATTTCACATTTCACTCCCCACATGCGTAGGATGTTGAAACATGATGAAGAGACGGCGTTGACTTGTCTGGTCTTCGAGAGGGAGGAGTCCAGGATGAAGCCCAGGTTGCGTGCGTGGTCCGTTGGTTTGGGTGCGCTGCCCAGGGCAGGGGGCCACCAGGAGTCGTCCCAGGCAGAGGGTGATTATCCAAGGATGAGGACCTCCGGCTTGTCTGAGTTCAGTTTCAGGCGGCTGTTCATCATCCACTCGGCTACGTCTTTCATCCCTTCGTGTAGGTTGGTTCTGGCGGTGGCTGGGTCGTTGGTGAGGGAGAGGATCAGCTGGGTGTCGTCGGCGTAGGAGATGATGTTGAGGTTGTGTTGGCATGCGATGGCTGCGAGGGGCCGCATGTAGACGTTGAAGAGGGTGGGGCTGAGTGATGATCCTTGTAGTACACCGCAGATGACTTCGGTGGCCTCGGATCTGAACGGGGGGAGGCGGACTCTGGGTTCTTCCGGCGAGGAACGAGGTGATCCACTCTAGTGCCTTCTCTTGGATTCCGATGTTGCTGAGGCGCTGCACTAGGGTGCGGTGGCAGACAGTATCGAACGCTGCGAAGAGGTCCATGAGGATGAGGGCCGCTGTTTCACCGTTGTCGAGCAGGGCTCGGATGTAGTCAGTGATACAAAAACATAAGATGGAAGGTGCACACAATTAGAGTCCAAAGGAAGAATAGTGTATTGTATATCTTCTTCTTTATTTAACAGTTTTTTTCAAATACAGGCACAGCCAACGCGTTTCGTTCCATTAGCCTTGTGGAACTTCGTCAGGGCTGTAAAAAGCGACAAACATATATATACATAAATATACATTAAAATCTTACACATACAAATTGATCACAATTGAAGACAAAAGATCCTGACCCAAAACACACATATTTACAATGTTTATATTTAAGACAAGAGGACAGACTAGAGACAATATGTATATACAAACAAACTTAACCCCTTCCATGCTAATGACAAGGTCAGCTCGTCATGCGTGTTACCTGCGCTGTGCTTATGACGAGCTGACCTTGTCATGAACAATGGGAATGAAGGATCTGCAGCACAGGAGGGGAAAACCCCCTAGCAGCCAAGGTGTTAATTATAAAAAATCCCCCTTTTTTTTGTGTATTATTTGTATGCAGCCATTTCGGTGACTGCATTCAAATTTTTTGGTTAGACTTTTTTTTTAAAAAGTGTATAGACACTCGTACAATGTAAAAACACCTATGACACCAAATATATTTACAAACATCATCATAAAAGGAGGGCTGGAGTAATTTGTCACCTGTTAGTGATACCCTGTCAATACTTGGGAAATTGCATCCAGTTAAAGAAGCATGGTGAGTGTCAAACATTTTTAGAAGTATGTTGACAGAGGTATATAACCACTAATACCAAGACACCTAAAATTACTATTGAAAAATTATAACAAATCCATTCGTAGGAGGAGGGTTCAGCAACATCATTATTTGAATAAGGGAATAATCTCAAGAGAGGAAGGGCACATTGCCAAGTTTACTTATAAGAAATATATCACAGCGGAGCCGGCTGTAAGTCAGAGAACAATAGCTACCATGAGTCAAGGCAATAATTAAAGATAGAAACTTACCGAATAGGTTCAATATTGAAGTTTGTCAATCTGTTCAAACCCACTGTGTGGATCAGACAGCAAATGGCACTAGTTCATCAAGGCATGTAACCTAGGGTGGAGAATAAAAGTAGCTTCACTGTCTAAAAAAGTGGAAAGGAAGCTCAAGAAGAAATACTTCACCACAAATATTCCAGAGAGGTGGGACACAGTCACTGATCTCTAGTAAACCATTCCTATAACCGCAACGTTCAAAGCGGAGAAACGGAACATATTTACTGTAAGCATAGAAGTAGCTTAACTGTTTGAAGAACTGGCAAGGAGGCTATAGTATAAATACCTCTCCACGTCTCTAGTAAACCATTGATATGGCCAAGATATTTTAAGCAGAGTAATAGGACATATACACTGGACTCCAACAGGTCTTTAGTAAGACATAGCTAGAATTCTTCCAACACAGTAGAACTATATTGAGTATTTACCTTCGTATATTCAGAGATGGTGTTCACACTGGATACGAGTGGGTAAGCCCAGTGGATATTCCAATGCTGAATCCAGCAATGTTCAGAATATTAGAGGACTCGGTATAATGATTATTCAAGGTTGTGCGAACGTTCGCCAGGGAGTCTGTTGCGTAAGAAAAAATATATAACAGGCAAAGAAGGGATGGTCAGATATAATAAAAATTAATAAAGTATAATAAAGCCCAGCTTATGCTACAGTTTTATTACATGCCCACCAAGTTAATGGTTACCATTTATTAGAAAGAGATAATTTTTTCAAGCGGGTTCCAGCCACGCAATTAAAAATGCAATATGCATCCGGACAAAATTACCTAATTTTCACAGGGAGAATTTCTTTCTTCTCTTTCTAATATCCAACTCCGGTAAGGGCATAAATAGAAGCTGCAGAGGACACCGGTCCATAGTATAACGCGGTGTTCGTGGTAATAACCACCGAGCACCTATAATGAAGGAGGTAGGCATATATCCATAATAAATACACCATAAGTGTTATTAAATACGTTTTTAAGAAGTGCCCATTAGTAGCAGGAATTGTAATCCATGTGGTTAGTCTAGCAGCAGTATATCAGCAACAAGAGAGGGAGGGTATGAGTAGACACTCCTGGACCCCGGGCTAATTCATACACAAACAACAAAGGAGTGACTAGGCACAAGCATTTGAAAAACAATAACCACGGTTCTCTTAACGTGTGGTGAAGGTTAAATAAATGAATAAATAAACCCCCATGGAAAGTGCTCTGTCTTTATCTAAGCTAAAATGGTGCTGCCAGTTCCGTTAGTATACCAACTGGTATGCCTCTCACCCTCTGGAGCTAGTAATCTACAGTGGTGAAGCTCTATTCATTTAGAAGGACCCTCACTCACCACTAGTTGGTGACATGCTTCATCATCGGGTCCCCGCTAGGGTGACCGAGTATCACCCTAGCGTGCTACAACGCCTGACTACAGCGGAGCAGGATGTGGTGAGTGGAACAGTGCCCAAATCAAAAAGTGACTAAACGTGTGGTGTCAGTGCAAATTAAAAAATGCAGAGGTTGTAACCAGATCAAAAAATTTTTAATGATGGCCAACCCGCATTGATTAAAAATAGTGAGTGGACTAGACAAGGTTCTGAGTTACGGAACCCCAGTCCTAAAAATCGGTCGACATGTTTCTGCTGTTTTATTGCATTTTGCTCAGCTTTCTTCAGGACCTAATAAATAGTCCTCCGGTGGTGTGCGCGCACTAAGGCGTACCCTCCCGGGAGGCTCTAAATGTGAAAATTAATAAAATTCAAAAAAACTGTGTGAAAAAAATAATAATAATCACACAACAGTTAACCATGTCATCTCATGCCATTTGCAGAAACAATCATAGCAACCTATGGGAGAAAAAAGGGACAAAGACAAAGACAAACAATGACACATAATTAGATCTCAATTGTGGTCCAATATCTCAGAATAAGCTGCATTAATGGCGCTGACTGGGTGTGTCATACTGGAAAACAGAGCCCATCCCAAGGTGACGGTGCAGTGTAATATCATTTCTATGAATAGGTGCCTCAAAAATCTAGATCAGCACCCAACATGCCCGACCTATTCTGCCGGTAAAATGCGGGGCAAATCGCATGTATATCCTGCTTTCAAATCAAGTCAGACTTGCCTCATACATATGGTTCATTCGTCCCATAGTATTATTCATAGTCGAGTGAAGGTTAAAACGTTCAGTTTTTAACGTCGTGTGTACAATATAAAACTCAGGGGCTTAGAACCTCTCCATAACGGAAAAGCAGCGAAAATGCTATATTTCTTGATTACTCACAAAAAGCGGGACATTAAGATGCCCCTTCGGTGAGGGTGGCGCGGGTGTACTTCACGCGGTGGCTTTCTGCAATGGGAGAGAGGTATGTATCAATTTCCCCACTGTCGAAAATAATAATAGTAGTAATAGTACGGAAAACCAGGGGCCCCGGGTGATTGTTTATCAGGTCGGGTGTCACTTACTTCTGCACTCGCGGCTCCCCGCCCGTGACCTGCTTTCCTGTCCAACCCTCCCGGAAGCGGTAGTTTCACCGGGAAACGAACTGTGTTTATTAAACGCCCTGGGCGGAACAGAGTACACCACGTGGGACGCCGGTAGTCACGTGGTGTCGTCTGCAGAAGAATTCTTAAAGGGATACAGCGCAAAAAGGGAGTTCCTGCTGCCATGCTTCGCGAGTTCGATCCCCCGCATGACTTCAGTAACCACATTGCCCTATAAGTGATATCAATATTCTCAAGTCAGCTGATTAATCAATTTTCATTATTCCAAAAAGGGTCATATGGAATATATAAAGGGTGATACTTATTATATCAAGGAAGCAGAGTATTAAGATGCTAAATACACAACCTGCATCTACACACAAGTGGAGCTATTAGTAATAATTTTGGTACTGCCAGTGCCTCCCTTAGTCGAACGCTCAACATGCTCCCTACATAGGTTTTTTGCTCAGGATTACTAAAAAAGGCAAGTTTCTCAGCTGTTAAATGACATAAGGAAACAGAACAGGACATGACAAACCACGGACATAGTGTAATACTCTATCTTCGCAGGACACTGCCCCATGGGATATCATCGTTGAGACCAACCCTATTTGTCCCAAGGCGATACACCCAACGTTGTTCACGTTCATAAAGTGACGCCTCAGACCCATATTCTTGATGTTCTAGAATGGTCCACTGTAAATCATTGGGGGTATGTCCCGCCTGTAGAAAGTGTACGGTGAGTTTTGTGGTCATCTTTTTACACCGTATATTACTTCTGTGTTCACAGATTCTGATTCTTGTGCGCCGTGTTGTCATTCCCACGTATTGGAGGCCACAACTGCACGTGATGAGATATACCACGTTAGTGGTGTTACAATTCGTATGACCACGCTGCTCCCAACGGGTGCCATCTGTCAAGTCTAGATATTTGGTATTGGAGGTCAGGTGGCACACGTTGCAATTGCCACAAGAAAAATGGCCTTTAACCGGTGGAAGGCCCCATGCGTTGAGAACGCTTGGTGTAGGAACAGTTGTCCGTTCAGTTCTGGGTCTTGTGTGGACCAGCGAGTCCTTCAGGCTAGTTGCTCTTTTATAGGACAATAAAGGTTTCTTCCAATCTGTTTTGTTACTGGTTATGATCCTCCAGTTCTTCATGATACTTTTACTCACTGCGTTGGACAGTGAATTAAAAGTAGTGACGCAGGTTAAAGGAATTTCCTCCTTCTCTTTGGGGGGATTTTCATCCAACAGAATGTCCCTCTGCTGGTTCCGCGCCCTATTGTGACTCTTGTCAATTATCCTCTGCGGATATCCTCTTTTTTGCAGTTTGATAGACAAAGCATTGGCTTGTGACTTGAAATCAGTGAGGTTACTGCAGTTGCGACGTATCCTTAGACACTGCCCATACGGGAGGTTTTCCCGTAGGGCTCTCGGATGGTAGCTGGTAAAGTGCAATAAATTATTTTTTGCAGTAGGCTTATAAAATGTCGTTGTCTCAAGCCGATTCTCCTTTCTCCTGATCTGGACATCCAAAAAGGTCAACTCATCTCTGGAATATTCATGGGTGAATCTCAAATGATCGTCAAGTCTATTCAGCCATGTGAAAAAATCCAACAGAACCGCTTCTTCGCCTTGCCAAATCACGAAAATATCGTCTATGTAGCGCTGCCACATAAGTATGTTATTACAGAACGGGTTCAGGGCACTCAGAATATGCTTAGCCTCAAAATCGAAGACATAGAGGCCCGCCACCGACGGGGCAAAGGTACTGCCCATCGATGTCCCCGTAGCTTGTAAATAAATCTTGCCATCATGTTCAAAGAAATTACGTTTCAGGGCAAGGGTGGCGCATTCCGTTACAAATACCTTTGATGTAGCATACTCCCAGGGTGTTCTCTCGAGGGCTTCCTTCACTACCTTGATGGTCTCATCCTGCGGGATGCAGGTGTATAGACTCTCAATGTCCATTGAGACAAGAAAGCATTGATCATCTGGTAGGGTAATGGATCTCAGTAAAGACAGGAAACTTTTCGTGTCCTTCAGATAGGTACACGTGGACTGGATGATGGGTCGCAAGAAAAAATCACAATATTTAGAAAGGGGTTCGAGCAGTGATCCTAGACCTGATACTATCGGTCTTCCAGGTGGGGGTAACTTCCGTTTATGAATTTTGGGTAAGATGTAAAAATAGGGTACCAGCAGACCTCGCGTCAGATATTACCAACCCTGGGTCTGTATGTTTGGATACTGTGGTATGCCGAGTCGTCTCATACGTCACTCAAATTACATCAACGAGGGTTAAGGGTTGCGAAAAAATCACATTGCGGGTCAACTAGAAATCCCTATGATAATACATATTTCACGAACATTTGGTTGCAAAAACAAAAAAACAAACAAAAAAAAATATCGCATTGCGGGTCAACTAAAATATCCCCATGATAGTACATATTTCACAAGCATTACCTTCTAGTGCCCTGGGCAATATACAATGTAACTAACCCGTCTCCCAAGCACGAGATCCGGTAGTGACTATTACCGCCCTAATTTGGTAAAGTTCCCAAGGAGATTTGATATGTTCGTAAAGCATTATTTGGGGCCATATGGAATGCCGGCAGCCCCCGCCCTCCCTAGAAGCGCACTCCTCAGTAAAGCATTATTTAGGGCCATATGGAATGCCGGTAACCCCCGTCCTCCCTAGAAGCGCACTCCTCAGTAAAACATATGCGTGTAGCCTCAAACAGATTTATGCCAAAACACGTGAAAGGAGCACACAAATTGCTGGCATCGTAACGGACCCCTTGGTTCCTACCTGTAGTCGGGTGCTCGATTTTCGTGTTCAGTCTCCTGGCGGCGTCCCGGATTGTATGCCAGATCGCCATCGCGCTAGATATGCGGAAGTGGAAGAGGCGGATACCTCCCACTTCCGTGTCAGTCCCGCCCATTGCTGCAGATCACGTGACGGGGCCCATATCGGCTTCACAACATTGGCACCAATGATAAAAACAAACCCCTTTCCCTTAGCCTGGTAACGCGCTAAAAAAGTGCTGCGTTCTTCAAACTTATTGTAACTGCTCACATATTAAAGCCCATGGCGGATTTCTAGTGGCTAAAAAGCCATGATATGCACATTACTCATTCCTAGCCCTGTTTTGTAATGTAGCATTTCCGATAAGGTTAGAACCAAGTTAAGTTTTCAAAAAGAATAGATTGGAAAGGGCCTCCAAGGAGTATCATGAAAAATTAAGGTGAAACGAATTAAATGAATTAAGTAAAATTGGCAATGTGCTACGAGTAAAAAGTCGGGTGTAATGCGTGAGGGATTAATGATATCAACTGATACATGTACCAACCACATTTATAAATTCATTACTCCCAGGATTTGCATATTACAGACACATTTGTAAATTCATTGATCCCAGAAGTTACATTCAATTAAGGAAATAATGTAATTCCCTGTCGGTGTTGTGCCCCATCTGTACCGCCCTTAGGCGACAAATCCATTTCGCTTCCCTCTGTCGGAGTGTCAGCTCCCGGTCCCCACCCCGGCTATCTTGTGGTATGTGGTCAATTCCATGAAACCAAAAGGTAAGATCTTCTGGATGTTTCTCCTGGTAATGTGTGCTGACAGGGTAACGTCCATCCTTACTGGCAATAGCCCTACGGTGTTCTTGAATCCTGACTTTTAGGGGCCGTACCGTGCTCCCAACATATATGTTTCCACAACTGCAACCCAGCACATATACCACGTATGGTGTGTTGCAGTTTATGAATTCAGTGATTTTATACGTTTTGGACGAATTGAAAGTGAATTCAACGATTTTGTTACGACCAAAGGTACATACATTGCATGAACCACAGTTGAAAAAACCTGTGGGTTTTGGTGGAAACCACGTCGGCCTGGTATTTGTCACATAACTCCTGCAGAGAGTATCTCGTAACGATCTCCCTTTACGATAGGTCACTCGAGGATTGTCACTGATTATGTCAGAGAGGCTGGGGATGCTTCTAAGGATTGACCAGTTTTTTTAAAGAATATTGTAAACCCTGTTACTGTTATTGTTGTACTGGGTAACAAATCTGACTGGACAATTTGATTCAGATGTGGATTGTGATTTGTTCCGTTTGGGACAGAGTGTGTCCTCCCGGTTCAGGTTTGTTGCTCTCATTGCCGCTTTCTGCACAACATTTCTATTGTAACCCCTCTTTAAGAATCTTTTGCTGGCTTCCTGTATATTGTTAGTAAAGGTGTCATCCTGGCTACAGTTTCTGCGGATTCTTACCATTTCCCCATACGGGATGTAATTGATTACTGATTGCGGGTGCGAACTTTCTGCCCTCAACACCGCATTACACGCTGTTTCCTTTCTGAAGAGAGTACTTTGGACGACATTGTCCTTGATGTAAAAATGTATATCTAGAAAATCGATGTCTGTCTTTCCCTGTTTCATCGTTAGTTTGACATTGCAATTGTTGTTATTCAGGTAGGAGTGGTAGCCTGCGAGTTGCTCACTCGTTCCAGACCAGAGGACAATGATGTCATCTATGTACCTCCCCCAGAACACAATGTGTTCAGTCCAGGGGGAGGCACATCTGCCCCATGCATGTTCCCGTTCGTACCATCCCATAAATAAACATGCGTACGACGGCGCAAATTTTGAACCCATGGCGGTCCCACAGGTTTGATGATACCAGGCGCCGTCGTGCAAAAAGTAATTGTTGTTGAGAATGATCTGGATCATGTCAAGTAGCATCTCATTATAATCATGTAACTCTGCTCTCTCTTTGTCAAGGAAAGATCGTACAGCAGTTCGGATGTAGTCAGTGGCTGCGATGAGGGCGGTCACGGTGCTGTGGTTGGCTCGGAAGCCGGACTGCGAGTGGTCGAGGGATCCGTTCGTCTCGAGGAAGGCAGCAAGCTGTCTGTTGACGGTCTTCTCGATGACTTTGGCAGGAAAAGGAAGGAGCGAGATGGGGCGGTAGTTCTTGAGGTCGGTGGGGTCTGCAGATGGTTTCTTCAGGAGGGCGCTGAGTTCAGCATGCTTCCAGCTCTCCGGGAAGGTGGCGGTGTTGAAGGGGCAGTTGATGATGTCCCGGAGTTGGGGTGCGATGACGGAGTCGGCCTTGTTGAAGACGTGGTGGGACGAGGTCCAGGATGGAGGCACAGCGCCTTATGGAGGAGCAGAGATATATGGAGTCACATCCTGATATGGAGGAAGGGGAGCTGGAGGATGACTGTTTTGAGGATCTAGCTGATGCTAGTGGCCTGGATTTTTCTCCAGGGTGGGAGTTACCTTCAAAGGACGTCCAGCCTTATCATGTGGTGATGAGGAAAGCAGAGGAACTTCTGCAATTGACTTTGCCAACAGTGGAGTTTAATTTCAATCTTCTTACAGAAGTTTTACATTCGCCCA
Source organism: Lissotriton vulgaris (assembly GCF_964263255.1). NCBI lineage: Eukaryota > Metazoa > Chordata > Amphibia > Caudata > Salamandridae > Lissotriton > Lissotriton vulgaris. The sequence goes on from NC_141697.1 coordinate 577,402,229, forward strand.
GCTCTGTGGTGGAACCATTGCTTCCGTTTAATGAGCCTTAACGGAACCTATTTTGGAGGTTTGCAAAAAGCCTCTAACCGCACCTGCGGTTTCCAAGAGTGTGGTGAGAAGGTACAGGGTTGCGTCTGAAGACCCTGCTTTTCTGGCGTCTCATCCTTCTCCTTAAAGTCTGGTCATACAAGCAGCCTGTTCTAAAAAGACTGTGAGTGCGTTTCCTCAAGTGCCCGGTGATAAGGATGCCAAGAAGCAAGTTCAGGTGGCTAAAAGGACATTCTCCTCTGCGAGTATGGCGTTGAAGTCAACTAATGCCACTTGCCTTATGGGGAGGTATGTACATGCCCTTATGGATACTATGCGTACTTTGGCTCCTAAGATCCCTGATGACAGCAGGAAGGATTTTGAGGAGGTGTTATCAGACGCACAGGCAGCGGCATGTCAAGTGATACGAAGCGGATTGGACACTGCAGACTCGGTGGCACGTATCATGGGCACTGCAGTTGCCACAAGGAGATCGGCTTGGCTAAAAACTTCAGACTTTTCAGCAGATGTTCAGGCTGCTTTGCTGGATCTGCCATTCAATGGATCTGGTCTCTTTGGCAAAAAGGCTGATACAGCCTTAGAAAGATTTAAGGACAGTAGGGTTACTGCCAAATCTTTAGGGCTTCAAGTCAGAGGTTCTACAGCCAAGAGGTTCAGAGGCTTTGGACTCTCTTCCTTTCACAACTATCGGCAAGGTCAGCAGCAGCAGCATCAGCAGCAGCAGCAGAACCCTTTGTACAAGACATATAGGGGTAGACAAAGGGCTCGACCCCGAGGTCGTCAAGCCTCTTCCTCCTCTACCTCCTCCAACCCCCCAGCCTCTGAAAAGCAGCCCTAGATCCGCCATTCAGGATCATGTGGGTCCGGTGGGGGGTCGGCTTACCTACTTTCAACGGGATTGGGAATCGGTTACATCAGATCTTTGGGTTCTCAATCTCGTAGAAAAAGGGTATGCCCTTCCCTTTCGGGAATTCCCTCCCAATTACCCTCCTTGCCAAGGTTTTTGCCTACAGGAGGAAGTTCTGACCTTGTTGAAGAAAGGCGCGCTAGAGGTGGTTCCAGAGCAGGAAAGGGGTCAGGGATGCTACTCCCGGTATTTCCTGATTCCCAAGAAGGATGGCAGGCTTCGCCCTATCCTGGATCTCAGGGTCTTGAATCTCTATCTGAAACAAGAGAAATTCAAGATGCTCACCCTTGCACAGGTTCTTCAAGCGCTGCTGGAAGAAGACTGGATGGTGTCGCTCGACTTGCAGGATGCGTACTTTCACATCCCCATCCTGAAGTCGCACAGGAAGTATCTCCATTTTACGGTGGGATCGCAGCACTATCAGTTTGTGGTCCTTCCTTTTGGAATTACTACTGCGCCTCGAGTCTTCACCAAGGTGATGGCAGTGGTGGCAGCACATCTCAGAAGGTCGGGGATTATTTATTTATTTATTATTATTTATTTGACTTATAAGCGCACTGTCACCTTGCAGGCATCCTGGCGCTTACTGGCTCAAAGGGGCGGGCGAGTCTCGGGCGAGACGTGACAGAGCAGTACAATTACTTGGGAAACAGCCAGGTTTTGATCTTTCTCCTAAAAGGGAGAAGTTCCCTGGTTTGCCTAATCTCGAAAGGGAGAAGATTCCATAGTTTGGCAGCGGCCACCTCAAAGGATCTACCCCCTACTCTAACCTTCCTAAATCTAGGCACCTTCACCAGCCTAGCTGCTGAGGATTCCAGTATGCCCCTATTTGGACGACTGGCTGATCAAAGCAGAGTCGTCAGAGAAAGTGCTCCAGCATCTGCAGGAGACAACTCAGTTGTTGTACCGGTTGGATTTTTCAATAAATGTACCCAAGTCTCACCTGGTGCCCTCCCAGCGCAACCTGTTCATAGGTACTGTACTGGACACAACTGTATGTCGTGCATTCCCTCCACCTCAAAGGATTCGCGACATACAGGAAATGATTCCTTTATTCTACAATGGAGCGGTCGTTCCAGTCCTGAAGGTCCTTCGCCTGCTCGGTCTGATGGCTTCCTGCATTCTGTTGGTCAACCATGCACGCTGGCACATGAGGGCGCTCCAGTGGTGCCTCCGCAGGCAGTGGTATCAACACAACGGAGATCTCAGGGAGTCGGTGAGGACCTCCAGAGAAACTGCGGCGGATCTGTCTTGGTGGAGTGTGGAAGGCAATCTGTCTCAGGGAAAGCCTTTTCATCTTCCTCCTCCGGTGGCCACAGTGATAACGGATGCATCCACTCTAGGGTGGGGTGCTCATCTGGGGGATCTGGAGGTCAAGGGTCTTTGGTCGCCAGAGGAAAGGTTGCTTCACATCAACCTTCTGGAATTGCGGGTGATACGTTTGGCGCTCAAGGCCTTCCTCCTTTCCCTTCGCGGTCTGTCGGTACAAGTCCTGACGGACAACACGACTGCGATGTGGTATATCAACAAGCAGGGAGGAGTGGGGTTGCAGTGTCGCTGCAGCGAGGCTCTGCGCCTCTGGTCCTGGGTTCAGGACCATCAGATTTGTTTGATGGCAAATCATCTGGCCGTGGTTCTGAACGTGCTAGCATACAGTCTCAGTCTGCAGTTCTCGGCTGACCACGAGTGGAGGCTTCACCCGGAGGTGGTTCGTCACGTCTTTCGGACGTGGGGAACTCCTCAGGGGTACTTGTTCGCCACTCGCGAGAATGCTCACTGCCCTTTCATTCTGCAGTCTCCAGTATCCGATGCAAGGAGCCTTGGGGGACGCGTTTCAGTTGAGTTGGGGAAAACAACTCCTTTACGCGTTTTCTCCCATACCTTTGATTCCTCGGGTTCTGAGGAAGGTTCGCCAAGACCGGGCCCAAGTTATTCTGGTCGCACCGGATTGGCCAAGAAGGGTGTGGTACACGGATCTTCTCAACCTCTCCTCGTGTCCTCCACTCTGTCTCCCGTTCAGGGCAGATCTCCTCTCTCAGATGGAGGGGTAGGTTCTACACCCCCACCTCCAGACATTACACCTTCATGCCTGGAGATTGAACGAGGCAACCTGAATTCCTTTTCTCTCACACACGATGTGGTGGATGTCATATTATCGGCTAGGCGTGACTCCACTAAATTCATTTACTCTTACAGATGGTCTAAATTTGTCTCTTGGTGTGGGGAGAAGTCTGTTGACCCTTTGAAAGCCCATTTATCTGATATATTACAGTTTGCTCTGTCTTTGGCGCAGCAAGGGTTTGCTGTTGCTACGGTAAAGGGATATCTTTCGGCATTGTCAGCATTTCTCTGTTTGCCGGACCAGCCGTCTCTTTTCAAATCTCCTGTGGTTTTGAGGTTTCTGAAGGGCCTCACAAATAAGTTCCCTCCAACTCCTTTTATTGTACCTCAGTGGGACCTAAATCTTGTCTTAAGATACTTGATGGGTTCTCCCTTCGAACCCTTGCACAAGTGTCCCATGAGGCTTTTGTCTTTTAAGACAGTCTTCCTGGTTGCGATTAATTCGGCAAGGAGGGTAAGTGAGGTTCAACCTCTTAGTTCCAAGCCTCCATTCTTGACCATTCATGCTGATCGAATGGTTCTCAGGACCAGGGCTGCTTTTCTCCCTAAGGTGGTGACTCCCTTCCACCTAGGTCAATCTATTACTCTTCCTACCTTTTATCCTCCCCCTCACCCTTCCAAGGAGGAGGAGAGACTACACCGTCTGGACCCCAAGAGGGCGGTGAGTTTTTATCTTGATAGAACTAAAGACTATCGAATAGATGACCACCTCTTGGTTGGGTTTGCTGGCTGCAAGAAAGGAAGAGCGATACATAAGAGGACTCTTTCAAGATGGATCATCCTCTGTATAAAGATCTGCTACTCTTTGGCCGGTAACGATCCTCCAGAGGGTATAAGAGCTCACTCTACTAGAGCTAAGTCTTCGACATCTGCACTTTCAAGAGGTGTGCCAGTTGAGGACATTTGTAGAGCGGCGACTTGAGCCTCCCTCCACACTTTCGCAAAGCATTATTGCTTGGACACTGAGGTGAGGAGGGAGGGCCACTTTGTGCACTCTGCCCTACAGGATTTTCTGGTGTAGAGGAGTGGACTCCCTCCTCCGGGAGTGGGGACTGCTGTGGGACTCTATTCACAAGGTGAGGAATCCACTGGCAGATGTATCTATCAGAAGAACAAGTTACTTACCTTCGGTAACGCTTTTTCTTGTAGATACAGTATTTGCATGTGGATTCCTCAATGACCCACCCGCCTCCCCGTTGTCCACTCTTCTATACTAGAGTCACTGTAATATATTTGCTTTATTTCAAATGTTTTATTGTATTTGTTTCACACTGTGTGTGTTACCTTGACATTTGTGTACTGTGTATATTACTACTGTCGTTGGTCCGTCCGTGTGCCTCGAAGGCACAGAAAAAAGGGCAGAACTGACGTCATCACGCCGGCGTGGGCCTATTGTAGTGTCGGTGACGTCAGCGGAGTCGTGTGCGATGCCGTGCCTCTATAACGTCGTCCACGTCGGCGCGAAGCTACAAAAAGAATTTCCGAATGTTGCTGATGCAAGGGGATATTCACAAGGTGAGGAATCCACAGGCAGATACTGTATCTACCAGAAAAAGCGTTACCGAAGGTAAGTAACTTGTTCTTTACGAATAAAGATCTGCTGTCCTGCGGGCTTTTAAATGTAAGATCTTTGCCCAAACATTGAATAGAAATCCAACTGTTGCTGGATCATCATGGTTTGGATGTTCTGTTTATGACGGAAACCTTTGCTCGTCCAGAGTGTGATGTTGACTCGGGTCTGGCTTGCCCGCCCGGTTATAAAATTTGTCATAAACCTAGACAGGGTGGGAGAGGGGGTGGGATTATGGTGATCTATAAAGATTCTTGGGATCTGGTCACTATTGACATTAACGAGGCTGAAGTATTTGAACATTTAGGCTTTGCCATTAAAAATGTTCACGCCCATGTTTTGACAGGGATTATTTGCTATAGGCCCCCTGGGGTTTTTTACGGTGCTTCAGCAGCAGTCACTGCTGGACATTTTTACTAACTTGGCCACTGTTCATTGTAGACTGGTTATTCTGGGAGATTTCAATCTTTGGTTGAACGGATCCCTTGATTCAGGGTACTTCAATGTTCTTCACTTGTGTGAGGGTCTTGGCCTTTTCCAGTGGGTGGCAAAATCAACCCATAAGGGAGGCCACATACTGGATTTAATCTTTGCTGAAGAGCATCATCTTAATATTATGGAAATTCTGCCTTTGGTCTGGCCAGACCATTTTTTGTTTGATTAAATTTGCAGTGGACATTGCTAATCATACCTGCCGAGTAACTGGTGTTGGTAGAGACTGGAAGGAGCTTCTGAGCAAGCGGGGTTTAGCCCCTCTGTTTTCGGTAGATGACTGCTTTTCGGCAACTAAGCTGGTAGGCGAAAATTATACCTCCCTCTGCGCGAAGATTACGACAGTTTTAGACTTATTCGCACCGCTAAAAAATCATAGAACGAGGGGCAGACCATCGGCTCCATGGTTCAATGATAACCTAAAAAACATGAAAATGGATTGTAAATGTGCAGAGAAGACGTGGAGACTGGGTTACTCTGAAATGGGCAAACACACGTGGAGATCTAAGATCATGTGTTATAAAAAGGAGATATATAGGGTTAAGACAGAATATTTTTCTAACATGATTCTTAATGCCCCTAACACCTCCAAAAGTATTTTTAACATTCTGAATAGTCTTACTAACCCTGAGTGCACAAAAAAGCAGATACTCCCTTCCCAGGAACTGTGTAATAACTTGGCTAAGTTTTTTCATGTTAAAATTAAAACTATTATTGATGAGTTGGGGGGGGGGGGAAGTCAGCAAGTGGTTCTTTAAACCACTGACACCGTGGGTTTCAGGGATACGGGGAAGAGGGGTAATGATGTTTTTATCACCTTCCCAGATAGCATGAATGGTAATTATTTAACCGAGTTTGCGCCTTTGACCTCTGAAGATTTTTGTAAAGTAGCACGTGGCATTTAATCAGGTTCCCCCTTAGACCCCGTACCTCATAAAATTTGGAATGAATTCGAGGCAGAATTGTTTCCTACTCTGCAGTTAATTTGTAATCAGTCCCTCAACAGTGGGGTAGTGCCATTGCAGTGGAAAAAAGCTTAAGTGACTCCTTTGCTCAAAAAGCCCTCCCTGGACCCGGAATGTCCTAAGAACTATAGGCTGATTTCTCTTTTGCCATTTCCGGCCAAAATTGCGGAAAGAGTGGTCAGTAGGACGCTCTCCAACCATCTTGAGCAGCATAAATTGCTGGAGGGGGCTCAGTTTGGCTTTCGGCCTGCTCATGGTACAGAGTGGGCCCTGGTGACCGTGATGGACGAACTTCGGATGCGGGCAGACAGGGGTCAGGCAGCTATTCTTATTCTGCTTGACCTGTCTGCCGCGTTTGACACGGTCAATCATGGGACTCTGTTGAGAGGTTGGGGAGGTCGGGTGAAGGGCTGTGCTCTTCAGTGGTTCCAATCTTTCCTCACGGGTCGCACGCAGGCAGTGTCTCTCCCTCCTTACCGATCTGATCTGATTAACATCACACATGGTGAGCCATAGGGTTCGGCAATCAGCCTGATTTTATTTAATATATATATGAAACCTCTGACTGCAGTCATTAAAGAGCATACAATGAACATCATAAACTATGCCGACGACACGCAGCTTATTCTCTCCTTGGAGGAAGAGCAGTCTACCTCATTGGAGGAGTTCCATTGTTGCTTGAGTGATATGGCTCTGTGGCTGAAGGGTAATTCACTGCAATTCAATGCATGCAAGACGGAGGTGCTCTTCTGCTCTGCGGATAGGGTTTTCTCTGTGTTGCCCAGCAACTTCTGGCCCAGTGATATGTCAACTGCAGTGAGACCAGTGGATACGGTTCGCAACCTGGGCATCATGTTTAATAAAAAGTTGACTATGGAGGCTCAGGTTACTAGAACGGTGGGTAGCTGCCTTGCAATTATCAGATCTTTACGTAAGATGTTTCCTTTATTACCCCCCCCCCCAGGCACGGGCATTAGTTACACAGAGCACAGTCCTGAGCAGATTGGATTATTGCAATGCCCTGCTGTTAGAATCTCCAAAATTTCTTTTGGATAGACTTCTTAGGATTCAGTCCATCGCAGCCAAACTTGCCCTGGGCTGACCCAGAAGGTCCTCTCGGGCCCTGGTAGAACTGCATTGGCTCCCGGTGGGGCAGAGAATTCAGTTTAAGTCCCTCTGCCTAGTGTTTAAAGCCCTGCACGGGCTAGGCCCTGTCTCGTTGCAGAGGAAATTTGAGTGGTATGTTCCAGCCAGAAACCTCTGTTCCGCTTCGGCGAGATTAGTGAAGACCTTGAGGTTTAGGAAAGTCAGAGCGGGTGGCAGAACCTTTACGGTGACCGCTGCCAGACTGTGGAATGGGCTCCCTCTGGAACTGAGACAAGTTAGTGATCTCCTTCTTTCAGAAGAAGACTAAAAACATAGCTGTTTCCGAAAATTTAAGGGCTGTATTTTTGGGTGGTTTTCCCACCCCGTCGCTCTTCTGCACGTTTTCTCTACCACGTACTCTGAGTTTGCCAGCGCCAGGATGCCTGTTAGGGGATAGAGCACTCTAGAAATGAAATAAATAAATTTACAAAAAAAATAAATCAGGCAGGCAGGTTGGGGGGGCAGCAGAAGAGGAAAGGCCAAGAGGTGACCGCACCTAAGACCAGGACTCTGAAGCTGACCAGGAGGATCAAGATGATTCTAACCTGGAAAATCCAATCCATCCTGAAGGTGAGGGAAAGGCCTCAGTGGCCCTCTCTATACCCCACCTGGAAGGGTTGGTGGTGTGCCAAGAGGATCAAGATCGCCTTTTCAGGAGTCTAATCATTCTGGTACATCTGTAGGAACCTCTGTCTCTCATAGGACCATTTCCCCTCACCAACGAGAGCCCTCTAATGAGAGAAAGTGCAGACTGCTTGAGTTTGAGAAAGCTAAGCTTAGGGTCAAGAGAGAGCAGTTGGCATTAGATAAGCAATCCCTGGAGCTCAAGAGAGCTTCACACAGATGGGGGCTAGAGCCCATGGTGGCAGCAACAGTGTCCCTAGATGTAGAGATCATACTCATGACCATAGGAACCTGAACAAGATTGTCCCTCCCTACCAGAGTGGGGATGACATCCACAAATGGATAACTGCACTGGAAAGGGCCTGTAAAGTACAGAGAGTCCCTCAGGAGCAGTGGGCAGCAATCTTGTGGCTCTCCTTTGCAGACAAAGGTAGGGACACACTCCTCGCTGGTAGAGAAGAAGATGCTGACAATTACAAAGTCTTGAAGAGAGCTCTGATTGATGGGTTTGGCCTAACCACTGAACAGTACAAGTTGAAGTCCAGAGATACCCAAAAGGTACAGAGACTGGGTTGATTTTGTAGATTGTGCTACTAAGGCTCTGGAGTGCTGGTTACTTGGCAGTAAAGTGTGTGATTTTAAAGGATTGTACAATTTGATTATGAGGGAGCAGATCCTTAATAATTGTCAAAATCAGCTGTTGCATCAGTACCTAGTGGACTCTGATCTGACCTCTCTGCAAGAATTGGGTCAGAAGGCAGACAAATGGGTCAGAACCAGGGTGAGGCAAAAGGTTCAGAACCAAGGTGGTGACTCCAAGAAGCAGGATTCCAAAACCTCTGATGAGGGTGGGGACAAGAATAAAGACCAGAAGTCTTCTCAAGGGCCCCAAAAATCTGCATCTGCTGGGGAGTCCCAATCTAACAAAGGAAAATGCCAAAAGAAACCATGGTGTAAAATCTGTAAACAGAAAACCCATTGGACAAGTGATTGTAGCAAGTCCAAAGACTCAACTCCAGCCAGCATTGCCCCCAAGGCAACTGTTCCCCCTAGTTCAGCTCCAAGTGGTGGTACTCCGAATAAGGGTGTAGTAGGGTTAACCCTGGGTTCTGAGGTGGACTCTGGCCTAGTCAGAGTTCCAATTCAGGCTGTACTGATCTGTGATGGAGGCATAGATATGCCCTCATTTGTGAGTCCCAGTAATCTGGGCAAATACAGACAACAGCCTTTGATTAGGGACACAGGAGCAAGTGTCACAATGGTGACAAAAGATCTTGTAGCTCCTGAGCAGATCTTACTTGGTGAAATGTACCAAGTGACCGATGCTAGCAATGTCAGGACAGACCAATCCCTGGCAGTTGTTAATTTCTCCTGGGGAGTGGTAACTGGCCTTAAGAAAGTTGTGGTAAGTGCAGACCCCCCTGTTGAATGCTTGCTTGGCAATGATTTGGAAACTTCAGCTTGGGCTGAAGTGGAACTCAGGACTCCTGCAGAAAGGTTGGGAATACCTGCACATGTGTTTGCTGTGACCAGGTCACAGTCAAAAATGTTAAAAACGGAACAGGCCCTGGATCGCGAAAGAATGGACCAGGTGCCTCCCAAGAAAAGGAGCAGCAGGGGTAAGGCAGTGTCTTCCCCCCTGACTCAGGAAGCAGATCATTCTCTTGAGGGAGACAATCACTGTCCTGCAGAAGGAACTGTCCCAGATGAGCTTGAACCTGATCAGGTTGCGTTCTTCGGGACAGGGGGCCCTTCCAGGGCAGATCTGAGCCAGTAGCAGCTGAGCTGCCCTTCTCTTGAACCCCTCAGAAATCAAGCTGCTGATGAGGCTGCTGGGAAAGCTAGTGGAACACATAAGATATATTGGGATGATGGACTCCAAGCCTGGTGCCTCCAGGAGGTTGGGTATACTTCTGAAGTTCAGGGGCTTCCTATTAACACTAGCCCATGATATTCCCCTAGCAGGTCACCTGGACCAAAACAAGACTTGGGACAGAATTGTCACTCGCTTTCATTGGCCTCACATGTCTGAAGACCCCAAGGAGTTTTGTCGTTCCTGTGTCACATGTCAAGCCAGTGGTAAGGCAGGTGGTACTACAAAGGCCCCCCCCGATATCACTACCTGTGGTGGGGGTTCCCTTTCAGAGGGTTTGGATTGACATGGTTGGTCCCATGGATCCTCAGACAGCATCTGGGCACAGGTTTATACTGGTGGTGGTGGACCATGCCTCTAGGTACCCAGAAGCCATTCCCCTTAGGACCACGACAGCACCTGTGGTGGCAAGAGCCCTACTTGGAATCTTTTCCAGAGTGGGTTTCCCTAAGATGGTAGTATCAAACAGAGGTGCAAACTTTATGTCTAGTTACCTATCTGCTATATGGAAGGAGTGTGGAGTAAATTACAAATTTACTACCCCTTATCACCCACAATGCAATGGGTTAGTTGAAAGGTTCAACAAAACCCTCAAGGGCATGATCAAAGGTCTCCCAGAAAAACGTAGGTGCAGATGGGACATACTTTTGCCCTGCCTTCTCTTTGCCTACAGAGAGGCTCAACAGAAGGGGATTGGGTACAGCCCATTTGAGATTCTGTTGGGACATCCAGTGAGGGGTCCATTGTGTCTAATGAAGGAGGGATGGGAGTTATCTCTCAAACCCCCTAAATAGGACATTGTGGACTATGTACTTGGTCTCCGCTCCAGGATGGCTGAGTACATGGAGAAGGCAACTAAAAACCTTGAGGCTAGCCAGGAATTACTAAAGGCCTGGCATTACCAAAAGGCTGTGCTGACTGTTTACCAGCCAGGGCAGAAAGTATGGGTGTTGGAGCCTGTGGCCCCAGCAGCCCTCCAAGACAAGTGGAGTGGCCCCCATACAATACTCAAGCAGAAGGGTTACCTACCTGGTAGACCTAGGAACTCCCAGGAGCCCCCCTAGGGTGCTACATGTCAACAGGCTCAAGCCATATGTCGACATGGCTGACATGGGCTTGCTCATGGCAACTGATGAGGGACAGGAGGAAGAGAGTGATCCGCTTCCTGACCTGCTGTCTCAGAACCCGGATGATGGATCAGTAGATGTTGTAGCATTGGCAGGCAGCCTCACTGTCCATCAACAAACTGACTGCAGAAAAGTACTCAGCCAGTTTAGACATATGTTCTCACTGACTCCAAGTCAGACTATTTGGTGCACTCATGAAGGGGACTCTGGGGACAGTCTGCCTGTTAAAAATAAGATTTACAGGCAGCCTGATCATGTCAGGGACTGTATCAGGGCTGAAGTCCAGAAAATGTTGGAATTGGGAGTTATTGAACCCTCAGATAGCCCTTGAGCTAGTCCAGTAGTCTTAGTGCCCAAACCTCACACCAAAGATGGCAAGAAAGAGATGAGGCTTTGTGTAGACTACGGGGGTCTCAATGCAGTCACTAGGACTTATGTCCATCCAATCCCTAGGTCAGATGAGCTTATAGATACTTTGGCCTCAGCCACGTTTCTGAGCACATGTGACCTGACAGCTGGCTACTGGCAGATCAGACTAGCTGATGATGCAAATACAGCATTTTCTACCCCTAATGGGCACTACCCATTGTGGTGATGCCATTTGGTTTGAAAAATGCACCTGCCACTTTTCAAAGGTTAGTGAATAAAGTCCTTACAGGCCTGGATGCCTATAGTGGGGCATATCTAGATAATATTGCTGTCTTTAGCTCCACCTGGGAGGATTACCTGGTCCACCTGAGAAATGTTTTGGAGGCCCTGCAAAAAGCAGGCCTAACTATCAAGGCCACTAAGTGCCATATAGGTGAGAGTCAGGTTGTGTACCTGGGCCACCTTGTGGGTGGAGGCCAGGTTCAACCATTGCAGAGCAAAATGCAGACCATAATGGACTGGGTTGCTCCAACCTCCCAGACTCCGGTCAGAGCTTTTTTGGGCCTGACTGGGTACTATAGAAGATTTGTCAAAGGTATCGATCCATAGTGACCCCTTTGAATGACTTAACTTCTAAGAACATGCCCAAGAAAGTTCAGTGGACAGTCAGCTGTCAAAAGGCAATTGATGACCTAAAACAGGCCATGTGCACTGCTCCCATTCTGCAAAGTTCTATCTACTCCAAATAATTGTTCAAACAGATGCATCTGCCCTCACTGCCCTTATCTGCCCTCACTGTCCAACGCGAAACCTCCAATCAGCCCATCGTCATCTGCTAGTCACTCCCAAAACCAAAACCAAGAAATTCGGTGGTCGCCGTTTTTCTCATCTGGCTCCCGGGCTTTGGAATCTCCTTCCTCTCTCCATCAAATCCTCCCCTTCCCTAATGAACTTCAGGAAATTGCTTAAAACCCACCTTTTCCCTTCCCTGGGCTAATTTCCGCCACTCACGCTCCCTTCCTCACTCACTCTGTCTTATAGCGCCAGGAAGCCTATGGTGTCAGTGCGCTCTATAAATTGCACCTAAGATAAGATAAGATAAGATAAGATCTGAGTTGGGTGGTTGAGGCTGTGTTATCACAATTGAATGATGAAGGTCAGGATCAGCCAGTAGCTTTTATTAGCAGAAGGCTGACCCCCCAGAAAAAAACGTTGGTCAGCTATTGAGAGGGAGTAGGAGAGTAGGATCTGCTTCTTATAGTTACCCTCACTTTTTGCTGATGTCTCACTGTTTTTCGACTTTAGTCTGGCTGGGGCCCTGCTAACCAGGATCCCAGCCTAGCTGCTTCCTCTCTAAAGTGATTACCAGTACTTTAGGCTCACTCCAGATTGGATTCAGGGGTACCCTTATAAGTCCCTGGTATATGGTATACTATGTACCCAGGGCATAGGTACCCCAGAGGCCTACCAGGGGCTGCAGCATGTATTGTGCCACCCCTGGGAAGCCTTCCAAAATGACACCACAGGTCTGATACTTCAGCCTGGGTAAGGTGGTGTATGCACCCCTTACTGAGATATAGGTTACCTATATCTCTCCATATCACTGCAGATGTAAACCTGTTAATCACCCCTATTAACAATCCTGAAGGCAAGGTGCTGAGTTTCAAGTGAGAGGGTGCCGTGCATGAGCAGAGCCCCTCTGCAGCTTTCAGAACCTTTATTCTGGGGTTGTTTGTGATGCAGCCAAACTATATACTCTTATGTGCATTATAACCTCGCGGTAAATGCTAACTTTGGAATGGCTGCATGGAAACATTTCGTGTTTGGTGTCAAACACCTTGGAATCATACTCCCACACCAGTAACCTGGTGTGGGAGTATGATCCAACCCTACTAGAGGGAGAAACATGACAGCACTGGTATACCCGGTACCAGCCTAACAGACCCTGGCATCACAAAATGGATGCTGCCAGCCACAGACCCGAGTCTGCCCTCCTGCTGCTGGATGAAACTCCGGCAGGGGAAGCCTGGACAATAGGTTTCCTGCCAGACAGGCTTTAGTGTATTGGGGCTGGGTGGGTGCACTCCAAGAGTGCTTTGAAGTCTGCACTGTGGCACATTTGGTGTCCCTGTGAATAGTCCAGCTCAAACCGGCTGCAGGGGCTACCAGACCCTGTTCTGGTGCGAAACTGGACAAAGGAAATGGGTGTAGCCACCCCTTTTTCCTGACCCTCCCATAGGTGGGTCTCTAGAGTTTGTCCCACCCCTTCCTTGGGTATAAGATAGGAACCCCTGGCTACAGGACTTTAGACTACACCTGGCTGAAACTCTGACACATAATCCTGGAACTTCGACAATCTACCAGGCGCTAGATGACTGAAGAATCTCCCTTGGAGTAAAGGATTTACTCCCCTGCAAGGCAGGCACCTAAGACGCATCAGACCGGTTTGCATCTCCGAAGCTTCCGCCGGACTCCGAAGAATTTGCAACACAGGAGGTGGGTTCCCAGACTTCCCAGAGGCTGACCTGAGCTCCCAACAAAGCTGAGACCCGTAGCCTTCGTGGGGACCATGAAACCGGAACCCCTGGACACCGTGCACTTTTGCAAGTGCATATGCTTCTCGTCGATCCTTGAGGCTGTGCATTGGGCTACTTGTAGTACACACCCGAGCAGTGTCTCCACCGAAGATTACTGGCCTACACTCACCAAGTGTCCCATGGGCTGCTATTGTGTGATTCCTCTGGAGGTCCCTTCACGGGCCCTGGTCCGTCGACAGGTGGGTCCCTTTGAAGGCAACTCTAACTTTAATTGGGCTCTCCTGGTTGCTCCAGACATGCCCTGACTCTCCATCGCTTGGGGAGTCTCCAGTATCTTTCTGGTCCGCACCGAAACATCTTTTCTCTTCCTGCGTGGGTTGCTATTTGCAAGGCTTGTTGGGTTCAGTCCGAGCACTGACACCGCAGCACTTGACATCCTTCGTGGGGCAGCTCGAATCCAGCTCCTGGTAGTCGTTGACGCCTCCTGGTCCTCGTGGCTGCAGAGTCAAGCTTCACCTCTTCATACCTGAAACACCCGACATCGGTGGGCATTCGTCTATCGTGCCCCTGGTCACTGGCAAGTGACCCAGACTCTGTCTCCTCTGCTTTCAGGATCTTCAGTCCAGCTTGGATCACAGCTGACACTTTTTTCTTCCCAGCAGCAGCACTTTGCAGCAGATCGCCATTGAAATCAACGACGATTCCCAACACCATTTGACACTATGCACCCGGCTTCCCTGGATGAGGAAACTCAAGTACTCCAGTGGGTGTTGGCCCTAGAACCCCCCAGGCCTTAAGGGGTTTGCTCAAAGTCCTCTCCTAAGTGTCCTTAACTTCTAAAATTCCACCTGCGACTTTCCCATAGAATAGTACGGACCTTGCGCCTGTGTTCTGTAGTAGGGGATCTCTGTGTATAGTCATAATCTAGTGAATAGTCCCGCCCATGTGCGTGGACCCCAGCAATCAAAAATAATCTCTTAAGTTGTCAAAACATGCAGAAAACGGCAAAGACACTTAAGAGATAATTTAAAGACAAATAATGCAGCCTATATCCACAGGCTACACTGTCCAGTACTTCAACTAGAAATTCCACCAAACACCACCACACATAATACAGCCTGCCCAGTTTCTACCATAGAGAAACTTGCCTCCCCCAGTAAAAGACACTGGAATGATAGAGAGGAAGGCATGGACAGACAAGCCCCATAGGCTGCCATTATGTGGCTTAAATAGGATACTGTGCCTTTAAGAGAACTTTCCAGAACTTCTCCCAGTATCCCAGAATGCATAGCAGGTCCCTCTACTTTCAGTTCTTTTTTCCGGCTCCTGCTTACAGGACCCTGGCATTGAGCTCTCCCTTGTTTCAAGGGTTTATTGGATATTTTGGCACTTTTGTGTTTTAAAAGTGTTTCAGTTTACTTTCTTGGTGTTCTCTTTCTCTTTTGTGTGCTGATTCAGGCGTTTTAGGGCTCTAAAATGCCTGGCCTTTTTGATAAGTGTCCAGCATGTGGGAGGAAGAAGGCCAAGAGTGATCCCCACGATGTCTGCATCGTCTGCCTCCCTGAAGATCATGTCCCTGAGGACTGTGTCATCTGCCAGCAGTTTACTGCTCGGACTCTGAGGGACAGGATGAAGATCAGGCTTTCTGGCCTTGAGGAGAGGCGTCTGCGGGCTGCTCCCCTTCTCCCCGGGGATCCGGGTCGAGACGGCGTAACGGCTCGACGTCGAAGGGCCTGGAGAGGTCGCCGTCGAAGCCACCGTCGACGATGTCAAGGTCTTCCTATCGACGTCGGAGACTAAGTAACAATCATCGGCGCTCGCCGTCGAGGCGACAACGCCGATCGCCGTCGAAGCACCGGTCGACGTCGAGGAGCTCCTCGACGTCGAGAGCATCTAGACGGCGGAATCGACGCTCGTCGTCGAGGAAGGAACGCTCAACGTCGCGGAGGCGGCGTACGACGTCACGGAGGAAGAGGTCGACGTCGAGGGGTCGGCGTTCGACGTCGAGGAAGAGGAGGTCGACGTCGCGGAGGCGGCGTTCGACGCCGGAGTAGCGGAGGCGACGTTCGACGCCAGAAAAGCGACGCTCAGCGTCGAGAAGAAAGAGGTCGGCGTCTGGGAGTCGTTCTGCCTCTCCAAAACGGCGCAAGAGGGATTCTGCTCCTAGAAGTCAGACTGCTTCTAGTGGAGGGCGCAAGAGGAAGCGATCACCTGCTGAAGGGGCTGGATCTCAGCCCCCTTCGCCTAAGGGGTCACCGGGCTCGGTGTACTCAGAGGTGTACACGCCATCTCGGCCTCGGTCACCACCTCCGCCTGTTCCTAAAGAGGATCCTCCACCCAACGCTCCACTTCCGTCAGGCGACTCACCACCACCAGTTCCTCCGCATGGACCCGCCCCGCAGCCGAGGGTTCCTCCGCCGAGGTCCACTTCGCTGCCGTCTTTGCCTGTGCCTCCTAAGGGGACCCCTAAACCTAAACCCCGAGAGGAGCCAAGGAAGACCCCACCACGGAAACCGGTGGAGCGGCCACGGGCTGGCAGGTCTCGCTCTCGCTCTGGGAGAAGGGAGAGATCGCGACACAGATCGTCCACGAGGTTGAGACGCCGCCATAGGAGGCGCGATTCTCGCTCCCACACAAGGTCCTCTGGTACCAGAGATTATTCTCCTACCTTGTCGGGGTCACCGGACACGAGGGTGTCCCCGATTGATGACCTGGTGGCGTTCCAGGACGTCCTTTTAAGGGGCGCTGCGAAGTTGGGCATATCCTTGACGGTGCCTACTCCTAAAACTTCAGTCATTTTTGAGACATTGCATCAAAAACACCTGTCTCGTCCTCTCCTGCCTCTGCTGCCGGGCCTGGAAGAACCGGCTATGGCCCTTTTTCTCACCCCTGCGGTGACAAAGGTGGCTCCATCGAGGCTGCTGAAGAAGTACCGGGCTCCCGACTCGGACTCGGCCTTTCTGAGGGCAGGACCCCCTCCAGACTCTGTAATTATGACGGCGGCCCGCAAGCAACATGCCACCTCCCCGTCATCCACGGTTCCCCCGGATAAGGAGTCCAGATGGATGGATTCGGTAGGGAGGAAAGTGTGTGGAACATCGGCTACCTCCATGAAGGCTGCGAGTGCCAAAGCGCTGTTGGGACGCTACAACCGCGCCCTCTGGGACTCCCTCCAGCAGTTTGCGGAGATGTTACCCCGCGAGAAGCGCGAGGACTTCCAGGAAGTGCTGAATGAAGGGATGCTGGTGGCTAACCAGATTATCAGCGCGGCAGCGGACTCTTCCTTGTTGGCAGCTCATGGGTTTTGCCATGGGGTTAACCAACGACGTCACGCCTGGCTCCGTCTTACGTCCCTGAAACCGGACGCACAGCAGAGGGTGGCCAACCTACCATTCTCCGGCGAGACCCTCTTCGGGAAGCATGCGGACGATGAGATGGCCCGCATGAAGGCGGAGGCCGAAACGCTCACGGCGGTGGGCCTAGAGAAGCCTAAAGACACGAAGAAGTCGTACCGCCCGTTCCAACGGCGGTTCGGTGGGCAAGGCAGAGGACGTGGCCAGGCTTCGGGACAGTCGCAACCACAACAACAGTTCCGTAAGCCATTCCAGAAGCGCCAGAAGGGCAGAGGAGGCCAGCAGTCGGCTCCGGCGCCCAAGGGCTAGGCTGGGTCTAGGCCCTAGGAACCTACTTCCCCCGGATCTGTTACCCACTCCGGTAGGGGGAAGCATTCAATTTTTTCTGGCAGAGTGGAGAAAAATTACTCAGGACAAGTGGGTGCTGAATATTGTTTGCAATGGATACAGTCTTCGGTTCACCAGCCCTCCTCCAGCAATTCCACCGGTCAGCTCGCAGTTTCAGCGGCGCGAGCTTCAGGCGGAAACGGATATCCTGTTAAGGAAAAGGGCGATAGAAGACGTACCTCTGTCTCAGAGAGGAAGAGGTCTGTACTCCCGGTTCTTTCTCGTTCGCAAGAAGGACAAGAACGAGTTCAGGCCCATTCTGGACTTGCGACAGGCAAACAAATGGATTCGCAGGGAAAAGTTTTGCATGCTGTCGTTGCATCAGATTTATCCTCAGTTGCAACAGGGAGACTGGCTATCTGCTATAGACCTACAGGATGCTTACTTCCATGTGCCCATTGCACACAAACACAGGAAGTTCCTGCGGTTCCAAGTCGGCGCCAATCATTATCAATACACAGTACTCCCATTCGGACTGAAGTCTGCGCCGAGAACATTCTCGAAGTGCATGGCGGTGGTAGCAGCACACCTGAGGAAGAACAAGGTGTTCGTCTACCCGTACCTGGACGATTGGTTGATCAAGGCATCCTCCTTCTCGGAAGCGCGAGCACACTTCCAGAAGACGTGCGTTCTCTTGAACAAGCTGGGGCTGCACATCAACATGGCCAAGTCTGTCCCGACTCCGGTCCAATGCATACAGTACTTGGGAGCCTCCATAAATACGCTGTCAGCAAGCGTGTCTCCTTCGGAAGGCTCAGGCTCTTATGACAACTCCATCTACAACAGTAAGGACGGTGTCTTCTCTACTGGGATCGATGGCCTCTTGTATCTTCCTAACGCGCACGCACGGCTGCACATGAGACCGCTGCAGGAGTGCTTGGAGGACCAGTGGGATCAGAGGAAAGGATCTTGGGACGACAAGATTCGACTGTCGCTGCATGCTCTTCAGTCTCTGAAGTGGTGGTGTTCAGCGGAGAATCTCCTCAGAGGGGTTCCCTTTCACAAGGACATTTCCACGCAGACGGTCGTGACGGATGCTTCTCTCCTGGGATGGGGAGCGCACTCCGGGACTCTACAGATTCAAGGAACGTGGTCACCGATGGAGGCCACATATCACATCAATTTCCTGGAACTCAGAGCTGTTCACTTGGCACTGAAGGCCTTTCTTCCGTCCTTCCAGACCAACTCTCTGCTTGTACAGACGGACAATACCACCACGATGTATTACCTCAACAAGCAGGGGGGCTCGAGATCACGCACTCTGTCACAGGAGGCGCAGGCGATCTGGCACTGGCTCCTAGCCAGAGGACTGACGATAACGGCTACCCATCTGCCAGGTGTGCAGAATGTTCAGGCAGACGCACTGAGCAGGCTGGTTCAGGAAAACCACGAGTGGGTCATAAACGACGAAGTACTAGGAGAAGTCTTCGCAAGGTGGGGAACTCCAGACGTAGATTTGTTCGCCACCGCCGAAAACAGCAAGTGCAGAGACTTCGCCTCCAGGTACTACCAGCAAGGGACGCTGGGGAATGCGTTATGGATCGACTGGGCGAACAGCTTTCTGTACGCCTTTCCTCCCATTCCTCTGATTCCGGCGCTGCTCATCAAGCTGGCCCGGTCCAGGGCTCGGATGATACTCATTGCCCCGGAGTGGCCCAGGCAGTGGTGGTTCACGGACCTACTTCACCGGTCTCTCCTTCCTCACATTCGGTTGCCGTGCAGGCCGGACCTTCTCACGAAGTTCGGGGGACGGATGTTACACCCCAACCTTTCGTCTTTGAGTTTGGCGGCATGGCTCCTGAGATAGTGCAATATGGCCATTTGAATCTGCCTGAGGATTGCATGGACATACTGAAGGAGTCTAAGAGGCCTTCCACTCGAACTTCATATGCTTACAAGTGGAAGAGGTTTTGTATCTGGTGCCAGTCTAAGAATCATGACCCTACGACCTGTAAGGAAGATGTCATCCTTCCTTACCTTTTACATTTGGCGCAGTCTGGCCTTCATGTCCATTCCATTAAGGTTTATCTTGCTGCATTGACTGCCTACAGGAAATGCCCTTAACAGACTTCCTTTTTCCAGATCCCTGTGATCAAAGATTTTCTGGAAGGATTGAAGAAAGTATTCCCTCCTGTCCGGCTTCCTTCGCCTTCATGGGAATTGAATGTGGTGCTGTCCAGATTGATGAAGGAGCCTTTTGAACCTATTCATAAGGCTTCGTTGCAGCACCTGTCCTGGAAGGCGGCGTTCCTCGTGGCCATTACATCGGCCCGCAGGGTGACTGAAATTCAGGCGTTGTGTTGTGCTGAACCTTATACTGTGTTTCATGCTGCTAAGGTTGTTGTGCGCACTCACCCTAAATTTCGTCCCAAGGTTATTTCTGATTTTCATGTCAACCAGACCATAACTTTGCCTACGTTTTTTCAGAACCCTTCGTCTCCAGCGGAAAGGTCTCTCCATTCCCTGGATGTTAGGAGGGTGTTGAAATTTTATCTGGATAAAACCAAAGAGATTCGTAGGTCTGACCAGTTGTTTATTAATTATGGATCAGTCAGGACGGGTCTTGCTACCTCTAAGCAGTCCATTTCTAGGTGGATTGTGTCCTGCATACAATTATGTTACCAAAAGGCTAATAAGACCTTAGGAGGTAAGCCTAAGGCTCATTCCACCAGGGGCAAAGCTGCCACGACGGCTCTGCTCCGTAACGTGCCGATTGCTGAAATCTGCAAGGCAGCCACTTGGAAGTCGGTTCATACCTTTGCTAAGCATTACTGCCTGGGCACCGACGCCAGGGCAGACGCTCAGGTTGGGCAGGCTTCGCTGCGGAATTTGTTCGCACAGTAGTGGCGTTATTTTCTTCTCCACCGCCGCTTTGGTGTGGGGATGGGCTTGCCATTCTATTCACTAGATTATGACTATACACAGAGATCCCCTACTACAGAAGGAGTAGTTTCTGTCCTGTAACTCCAGTTCTGTAGTAGGGGTATCTCTGTTATAGTCATAAGCGCCCGCCCTCCTCCCCGGTGGAGATATTTCGTCATGTACGGAATGCGACAGGTCTGGCGTGCTTCGCCTTCAAAAAGAACTGAAAGTAGAGGGACCTGCTATGCATTCTGGGATACTGGGAGAAGTTCTGGAAAGTTCTCTTAAAGGCACAGTATCCTATTTAAGCCACATAATGGCAGCCTATGGGGCCTGTCTGTCCATGCCTTCCTCTCTATCATTCCAGTGTCTTTTACTGGGGGAGGCAAGTTTCTCTATGGTAGAAACTGGGCAGGCTGTATTATGTGTGGTGTTATTTGGTGGAATTTCTAGTTGAAGTACTGGACAGTGTAGCCTGTGGATATAGGCTGCATTATTTGTCTTTAAATTCTCTCTTAAGTGTCTTTGCAGTTTTCTGCATGTTTTGACAACTTAAGAGATTATTTTTGATTGCCGGGGTCCACGCACATGGGCGGGACTATTCACTAGATTATGACTATAACAGAGATACCCCTACTACAGAACTGGAGTTACAGGACAGAAACTACTCCTTCTCACACTGCACCCATCCCCCGTGAGTCCCCTGTGCCACTAACTTAGGTGGTTCCTTGGGGTCCAAGTGATTCTACATGCTCTAGGCACTGTTTCTAGTCAAGTCGTGGTTCTTATACCACTTTCTTAATATAAGTATATTGCGCTATTTACTGTTGTTTTAGAACTGTATTATTGTGTATCTTGGACTCTAATCTCATAAAGAGATTAGTAGTGAGGGTTTAGAAATAAATACATATATTTTATATATATACCTTGTGTGATTCTCCTTTCATTTAATAATTCAAGAGGTTATAATCCGGTGAACCAAGCTGCTTTATACAAGACTTAGCCTGAAACCTGCTCTCCTTAGCTTAATCTAGTTTAGCTTTCAATAAAGGTTGTCTTTAAACCTATTCATCAAAAATAATAATACACATTTGTAAAGCGCGAACAATCACCCGTTAGGGTCTCTAGGCGCTGAGGGCCGTCGGGAAGATTAAGCAAGCTATTGCCCAGAGTCACATGGTGCTGGGCTAATCTGCTGCTGGTGCCGGGGATCGAACCGTGATCCCCAGATTCCGGAGTCAGTCGCCCTAGCCGTGGCGTGTACCAGTCCAAACAATAAGGGTTGTTTGGACTGGTACAAGGTGCCCACTATAACCAGTGGACAGCATATACCAGGCCAACTTCTCACATTGCTTATAGCAAGAAAAAATCTTCTTCAGACTGATCAGTGCCAAGATTGGAAGCTTGCACCTGTGGCATGAGTTATACCCAAATACTTCAATTAGAAGTGCAGCAGGAGTATGACTTCATGCTAATGCCGGCCAGGAGGTGGCTGAGCACAAACTGTAAATTTCCCAGGATTTTATCAATACTACTGCTAGGCATTTCCTTGAACTTTTAATACAGTTGAAGTCTATAGACTTGAAGCAGAAGGACTAGGAAAAGTTCATGAATCAACCAAACAAAGGCAAGAGCCTCTTCGATCACTCCACTACTGAGATAATATGATACCACAAAATGGATACACACATTGGCAAATCATGTAGTACCATCAACGCGATACAAACCTGCCCTAAATCCTCCTTCCCAAGCCCACCCATATATATGGGAAGGCTTTCTGTACTTGAATGCCCACACAACTTCTTTCACAATAAACCTCCTCTGCCTTGAAAGCCAAGAGTAGCCACTTCAGGTGTAAACCAAGTCCTTCTCAACAGAAGCCCAGTATGCCTGATTACATCACAGATTGTCTGTAGTTTCACTTGGTGCCAGCTATGGAGGTTCATTCTTTTCTGGTCGGTAGAAGAATTTCCATCCATTTTAGACTCAAATTGCCAGTGACTTGTGTGCTCTCAATTATATGGGTTGGCAAATCTCTCAACTCTTATGGAGGGCCTTTAACTCATTTACCGTCTCCAGAACTTCTGTGAAATGACCTATCGTTTTAGATCTGCTCAAATGTTAGGATTTATAGTGTAGCTATTTGAAATGTTCCTTTGTATAGCAGATCCTATGGGCAGCAAGAGAAATTTATCTTTAAACAGTAAGGGAAATATTCTCAATGGTTATCAGTCTTTCTCATTCTAGTAGCTCCAAGCATGAGGTAGCCTCACTAACTTCCTGTGATAAAATAGTTCATCTTTTTTTCCAAAATAAAATCAAGGATATCTACCAGGATCTTCAATGTACAAATAGCATGATCAATGACACTCCAATTGATGAAAGGTCTGAGGCAGTGGTTTTGCAGAACTTTTTGGAGTTGACTTCACTAGAAGTCTCTAAACATATTGTTCAGAGAAAGTCTCGTTCTGAGTGATCCCTGTATCCCACGCACCCCCATTCTCCAGCTCATTCGGAAATATTTTGCAAGGCCACTTACAAACGTATGCAATGCCGTCATTGGAACGGGTGTCTTCCCACAAAATGGGAGGAAGCTACTCTAATTCTGCTCTTGAAAAAAGCAACAGCTAATCCAGAGGACTTAAAATATGGATAGGCCTATTTCTCCGTTACACCTGCTAGCAAGCTTTTCGAGAAAGCTATAAACCAAGATACTGGCGGTGGCAGAAACGTATAACTAACTTGGCAGTTAACTGTCATGTTTCAGGAGTGGATCCACTTCTGAGACAGCCCTAGTAACAGTAATGGAGGACATCAGGGGCATTGTTGACTGGGGAGTATCAATGTTTCTCATTCTGCGGCACCTCTGGGCATTTTGATTCAGTATCCCACCTCCTATTACTAGAACACCTTAAACATCTAGGGATCAGTAATAAGATGTTACCATTAGCGTGCAATCGATTTTGGGCAATATCATTATCTAAGCCCTACATGTTTCAATCTGTATATGTCCCCTCTTGCCAACCTGATTTGATCATTCAGGTGGATGTTCTCCTCATATGCATATGATATGCAAATAATTGTTTCAATATTAGATGATAAAACATCTGTAGCACAAAATTGTCATAGCGGCATGCAGAAAGTGAGTGGATGGCTGAAATCAAAGTGCCTGAAATTGAACTAAAAAAGCAAAGTTATTATTTTTTGGCAATAAATCCTTCTGTTGGTCCCGGGTCTTGCCGTCTGTTAAGTTTACTTAAGATATATAGTAAATTTGGCCAGGAATCTTAGAGTGATTATGGATAACAAGCTTACTTTCTCGAAGCACATTAACTAGATCACACCCTCATTTTTTTGTATTCTGGGAATACTTAAAAAGATTCTCCCCATGATTCTGGTCCCTTCTCGGGGGAAAAATTGTTTCATCGTTGATCTCTTATTGCCTGGAAAACTGCAACGACTTCAGGTTACTCAAACCGCGACTGCCCATGGTATTTCAGACTGGCCAAAATATCAGTCTGTATCCAAGGAAGCTGGTGAAGTTCCATTGGTTGCCAGATGGATAATGTTCAATGTTTTCTCTCTATAAATATATCACTCTTTACCTTTGGAGGGTAGGATTCTTTGACCATATGTTCCTCTACAAGGCCCTTCTCTAGCACCAAGACGCTGACTGGTATTTGAGCGCTTTCGTAGCCTTTTTTCATTTCATTTTAATGTCTTTTGAATTCTTTAAAATGCTAACTCCGGCTGTTGTCATAGCATCTGCCAAGAACAAACATAGGCTTCTTTACTTTTGCTTGCAGGAAGTACATCTGGTTGATGGTGAGAAACAGACTGGGATTAAGAGATGGTATTTAGTCCTCAAGGCAGCACCTTAAGTCTTTACCAAGATTCTGGCCATGGTCGCTGCTTTCTTGGAGCTGCAAATGTCCAGTTGCCTGTTGATGGCCTGTTAAGGTAGCTGTCAGTCATGTCTGGCTTAGGTTGTTGGACTCTTTAATTTTGTGTTCTTGACTAGCTGCCCCAAAGTCCACTTTTGTTCGCTAAAAGAGAATTTGTCTAATCGGACAATTCTTCCTGTTTAGTGGGTTTTAGCATCAGACGAACAGTTGGTCTATTCTTGGGCAAGTCATCCGAGATGGGCTGGTGGTTCCATTGTCTTTTGGTACTACAGATGTTATTTATCCTGGCAGTATGAGGACAATTCTGTGCTGTTTTGAGATATTCAGTGGTTACTGCTCAATGCCTTGTTGAATAGTTATTTTCTAATGATTTTCTGAGATCACCAATGCTATTTCACTCAAAGTGAATAACCATCAGCTCCATTTGTGCCCCTCTGCCAGACCATAGTCTCCCAATCTAGCACGCTGTGAATGCACTCAATACGCAGGCAGATTTTAAAATACGATGGTAGCAGTTTTGTTATGATGAGATTGCCTGATTTTCCAATATTAAATCTTTCATGGATTCACATGCTTGAATTATCCCTGTTGTGGAGCTTGAAATCCCACAGAATAAGTAAAGACCAGCACAGTGTTAAGTATAGAGATATTACATTGACACAGTCACAGACGTGGCCTGTGCACACCATTTTAAAATGACAAGAAGGTCAGCCACTTGGTAAACAAAACGCACTTCACCCAGGTCCCCAGGCTCAGATGTCTACCACACATCGTGTGTGGAGGGAGTCCCTTTGAGCTTGGGTTAGTTAGTCAGCCAGATAAGTAGCAACTCTTTGATTTTTCTTTAGACTTTCTGAGAGGATAATCATTCCTTTACTCTACAATGACTGAATCTTCTAGAAACGACTTTTTGGACCACATGCATTTGTGGCAGGAAAAGACATCCTTAAGATGCCCGCCGCCCTCCGATCCCCAAGCACTGCATATATTGCTTAAACACTGACCATAAGGACATGCATTTGCAATGCAATAGGTCTCTCATTTATGCACGTTTGAGCTATTGGAATTGTAAATGACAATGCCTTTTATTTATGTTTTGGTTTTTAAAACAAAAATAAAAGGTATTGTCATTTACAATGCTAATAGCTTAAACTCTCACAAAATCGAGACCTATTGCATTGCAAATGCTTGTTTGAGTAGGGGATAAGGCAAAGGTGCATTTTAATGTGTTCGGGAAGTGACCACTTTGAAGGGAAGCAGTAGCAATGCAGGAAATATCTTTGGCTAAGGCTGCAATGTTCATTTTCTAGAGTCTGGAAGACAATGCATTTTGCAATGATCCAGATGGTCTAGTTTTGATACTCTCTTGATAAGATCTTTGGCTGAGATTAGCTCCAAGGAATTAGAATTGCAGTAGAAGTGGCAGGTGGAAGTGGATCAGGATATTTACCAGTCAAAGGAATGATTGGAAATGATTTTTTGTCATTTTGGATTTTTGAGGCAAGTATGAAGTCAGTTTATTACACATTGCTTGAGAGTTTAAAGTGGAGTGCAGGGGTTGCTATTGAGGGATGATAGCCATGTGTAGGTTTAAAGGAGTTGTGTGGCAATGTTCTGCTGAAATCAATGTAGAAGGATCTCTTGACAGGACGTATTTTTCTTATATTTGGTGAGATATGGTTTAAAGGCTTAGACTTTAGAATTTATTTATTATGCATGATTAATTAAAACCGTTGCATACATTAAAACCTATTATAAAACATCTGTTCATATATATTTAAAAATGCTGTTATATAGTCCACATATTTAATTTTAGTTACTCATTAAAAAAGGAGAAATAAGGAGGTGGAGGAGGGCATTTGCCACAGTTATTTGACCTCTTCCAATGTGCTGTTTAGCCTTTTTCCAGTTGTTCGCAGTGTTGTTGTAAAGAGGGCCGTGACCAACATAGGGAGACTCCTCAATGTCATTGCCTTAACTCTTGTTTCCGTCGACAACTTATAAGTCTTCGTCAGGAGGAACTCCTACGGAATTATTATAATGAAGATCACTGTGGAAAGCCTTTTTTACCACTTGTTACTAATTTAAATTTAACGAAAATAGGAAGAGTTTTTAGGACGTTGGCTCTGTTAATGACTTTTCTCCCACGTGTTCTATTTGATGGATTTGTCCTTTTGGCAAAGCTTCTGTTGTTGAATGTTCCAAGGGCAACGTACGTACCTTTTTCAGTCTCTTACCTGTTATGTCGAAAACTTTTTTAGTCGACAATTTAGCTGCACTCTCTCTGGGTTGAAACACAGCAGTGCCACTTGTCTACAGGTCCTAACTTCATACTGATTGAACAAAGGTTTTAAAAGGCTTATTCTTATGTCCCTTAGGTTATTGCAGGTGAAAATAATGTGTAATAGGTCCTCCACTCCACAGCCACAGAGGAGACAAGGCTAATCTCCGCTTTTTCACTCCCAAGGGGGAAGAAACTGATTAATTGCACCAATCCCCAAGCGGAGTTTTAAGAATTTTTCCTTTGTGTTCGTTTTTATTCCGATTTTCAAGTAAGATTGCAGTTTTAAAGCTTTGTACGTATTTGGATATCGTGTTTTTATCTTCTGCGACAGACAATTGTTTGGATACCGTTGATACGTTTTTTTGAATAGAGTGTGACACTGTAATGCTCCAGAGGTCTGTCAGTCCTAACAGTTTGATTGAGTCCTGCAGGTACTCTCTAGCTGGTATTTTTGTAGGGTGGAATAACTCTGTCCAAATTTGGCTGTTCAGGGATCCTTCTGCTGCTTCTTTGCTTTTATGCCAGCATTTTACGTATGCTCCCCTTCTTTCGATTGATTGTTTTTGTAGCCCAAACTCCAGCCGTATTTGGGCCGGGGAAGCATACCTAGGGAGGTGAAAGATGGATCAATATGCGTTAGTTATTGTATTCTCTACAGCTATTGCATCTTTGCCCTTCATTGTTGAGCTACCGTATGTTATTGTAGGATGAAGTTTTGCTTGCAGGACTTGTATTAAGAGATCTAGTGTTCGGTCCGGCAGATACTTCTTTAGAGGTTTTATAGCCAAATATACCATTACCCCTTTCCTCCGCACAGAGTCTCTGTGGTTTGAATGTGTTGTTTTGGTCTAATATTAATCCTTGGTATTTGTAGCTGGGTACTTGATCTAAGCAATGACCATCCAGGAACCAATTGAGGCTTTTCTTCCTAAGGTGATTTACTGCCATTATTCTTGTCTTGCTGTAAGGCATTCTGTTCAGAGAAGCTGTGAGTCACATTCAGTAGATGCTGTAATCCAATGGGGGTTCGACTTATCAGAACCAAATCGTCGACAAGATAAAGATTAAAAAGTGACGGGCTAGGATGCACCCTTGTTTGAACCCTTTTGAGGTAGGGATTTCTTTTGATACGCGAGTCCCTGCACCAAGCTTTATCCTTATCCAAGAGTTTGTGTTCAGGTTCCTTAGCTGGTCCAGAAGCGGAGGTGGTATTCCCATCCCTTGTAGATTTTGCCAGAACTTTGTTCTGTCCACATGGTCAAAGGCGGCTGTAAAGTCTATGAAGCAGGAAAACAGAGGGGATTTCCCCTGTTTTGCTGCGTCCATTAGTAAAGTTAGAGCCATAATATTTGTTGTTGTCGCCTGACCTTGTCGGAACCCGGTTTGTGTTGGTGAAATAATATGGTTATCTAAAGCCCAAGTTGTTAGGTCATTTAAAATTAGCCCTACAAAATATTTAGACTCGGTGTATATGAGGGCTATCAATCGATAGTTTTTTGGCTCAGACCTCTTCCCTTGTTTGTAAATCAGGCTCATGATTGAGCCTCTCCAAGACTGTGGAATTATGGATGTTTCAAATGCATATTTGAAGACCGGTTCTAGTGCATCGCTCCAAAATTCAGGATCATGTTTGTACAACCTTGGCGGAAAGCCATTGGGGCCGGGGGCCCCTGCCTGTCTTCCCTTTGCTATTTGTTTCCGAATCAAGGTTGTTTCCAAGCTATTGGACTTCACTTTTGTACTTGTAACATTACTTTGGGTCAGTGTTAAGTCAGTTTCCCTTACTAGTTGGGTGGAGACTTGGGAGAATTTTTCATCTAAATGGACGTAGTTTTGGTTAAAATCTCCTTCGTCGAACTGATCACTCTCTCAGTGCACGGACTAGCGCTTAGAGCAAATGTAGAGTTGGTTTCATTAAAATGATTTTAAAGAAAGTCGACCCAGGCCGCTTCGGAGATGTTAGAGTTTATACCAGGATGGGTTGGGCGTTGTAGTCTGTTAATAGATTGCCAAAACTTGGCGCTATTTTTCGTGTTAGATTAGTAAAGTAGTTTAGCTCATAGATCGTTGTTCAATGATCTTTTCCTGTCCCATCTCCTTCACTTTAAGAGAGCCTTAGATTCACAGAGAGATTGCTGCAGTTTTTGATCTGCCAGTGATTTACGAAGTTGCCTTAAGGTGTTGTTTATGATCTCTTTCGTTTTTTTTGAGACAGGGCTCGTAGCCATTTTTAGGTCTCGTCCTATTCCATTCCGCAAGGAATGAATAGGACGAGACTATAGGGGCTAAACTAAGAGCTAAACTAAGCTCTCAAAAATGCGGATTTCCAGAAGTGCATGTGGTCTCGTGAACGCACTTCTATCCGCCTGCCTCGCATCACCACATGAAAGCCATTTGTTGCCACACCACCATCAAAGGCTTCTGCTCCCCCTCACTCCCTTTCCTCCCCCCCACTCGCTGGCCACGTCAAACGCGAGAGCTTTAAAGGGGCTTGCTTAAAGCTTGAAGGCAATCTGCTTCCCCGCCCCCCCTGGTGTTTCTGGCTTTTCTCGCTCGCTAATCATTTTTTTTTCCCCTCCCACCCTTCCTTTGATGTCCGCCGCGCATGGCCTCTGCCTGTCGCCTAACACGGTCGTTGGTGCTACCACCTCTCACAAAGCTGCATTTACAAATCTTGTTGTTCATAGTAGGGGGCATCTCTTTCGAGCGTAAAGCCCAGTCTTGTCTAACAGACTTCAGGCCAGTGACCATCCACGCAGGCATTAGGCCTCTTGTTAAAAGAGCAGCATACCCTCGTGAGCCTGGTCTGCGTCTGCACGCACATACCAGTCTTAATATTCGAGCCGGTTTAGATAATCTACTAAAGTACTGCATCCATCTACTGTGCTCCACTCCGCTTTGCATGCACCGTGTGATCTTGACCTTTGTCGAGTATTGTTGGCACCGAGCTGCTCTGCTGCCACACAGATGCTTAGTGTTCGGCTGATCTAATTAAGCTGTGCAATGACGGTTGGGATTGTAGATAGCATCAGCAGCGTCCGGTGCGAACTCTTAGATAAGAAAGCACCACTTGTGCCGAAAGCACGGATTTCCGCATCATGTATGTCAGATGTCAGCTCTGGCTCCTTGAGAAACCAGCGGCCACTTGTCACCACCCGATTAAAAATAGACCCAAATCGCAGCCTTGCACGATTTATATTTAAAAAGGGATGTATAGCTCAGCGGGTTAATTACATTACAGCAGCGAATGAGCTTTTCTGTTTGCTACAAAGATGGGACATTTGAAGCTCCTAAAGTGAAAGCAAGCACCGCCTTAGTGCCCTTCTGCTCCCCCTCACTCCCTTTCCTCCCCCCACTTGCTGGCCTCGTCAAACGCGAGAGCTTTAAAGGGGCTTGCTTAAATCTTGAAGGCAATCTGCTTCCCCGCCCCCTGGTGTTTCTGGCTTTTCTCTGTCGCTAATCATTTTTTTTCCCCCTCCCACCCTTCCTTTGATGACCGCCGCGCATGGCCTCTGCCTGTCGTCTAACACGGTCGTTGGTGCTACCACCTCTCACAAAGCTGCATTTACAATTCTTGTTGTTCATAGTAGGGGGCATCTCTTTCGAGAACTCAGAAAAACGCTTATTTGAACGTAAAGCCCAGTCTTGTCTAACAGACTTCAGGCCATTGACCATC
Source organism: Lissotriton vulgaris (assembly GCF_964263255.1). NCBI lineage: Eukaryota > Metazoa > Chordata > Amphibia > Caudata > Salamandridae > Lissotriton > Lissotriton vulgaris. The sequence goes on from NC_141697.1 coordinate 577,432,466, forward strand.
CACGCAGGCATTAGGCCTCTTGTTAAAAGAGCAGCATACCCTTGCGAGCCTGGTCTGCGTCTGCACGCACACACCAGTCTTAATATTTGAGCCGGTTTAGATAATCTACTAAAGCACTGCATCCATCTACTGTGCTCCACTCCGCTTTGCATGCACCGTGTGATCTTGACCTTTGTCGAGTATTGTTGGCACCAAGCTGCTCTGCTGCCACACAGATGCTTAGTGTTCGGCTGATCTAATTAAGCTGTGCAATGACGGTTGGGATTGTAGATAGCATCAGCAGCGTCCGGTGCGAACTCTTAGATAAGAAAGCACCACTTGTGCCGAAAGCACGGATTTCCGCATCATGTATGTCAGAAGTCAGCTCTGGCTCCTTGAGAAACCAGCGGCCACGTTTCACCACTCGATTAAAAATAGACCCAAATCGCAGCCTTGCACGATTTATATTTAAAAAGGGATGTATAGCTCAGCGGGTTAATTACATTACAGCAGCGAATGAGCTTTTCTGTTTGCTACAAAGATGGGACATTTGAAGCTCCTAAAGTGAAAGCAAGCACCGCCTTTGTGCTCTTCTGCTCCCCCTCACTCCCTTTCCTCCCCCCACTCGCTGGCCTCGTCAAACGCGAGAGCTTTAAAGGGGCTTGCTTAAAGCTTGAAGGCAATCTGCTTCCCCGCCCCCCTGGTGTTTCTGGCTTTTCTCTGTCGCTAATCAATTTTTTCCCCCTCCCACCCTTCCTTTGATGACCGCCGCGCGTGGCCTCTGCCTGTCACCTAACACGGTCGTTGGTGCTACCACCTCTCACAAAGCTTGTAGGAGAGTAGGGTCTGCAATCCTATGATCACCCAGATTTTTTGCTTTTGTTTCACTGGTTTACGACTTTCTCTGGCTGTGGGCCTGCCAATCAGACCCACAGCCTGGCTGTTCTCTTTCTAAATTACGAGATGTACCCTAGGTGCATTTACCAATTGGTACTGGGCCACCTTATCAGACCCCGTAACGCAGGGCATAGGTGTACCCAGGGCCGCCAGGGGCTGCAGCATGTATTATGCCACCCCTGGCTGGCCTCCTAAATTTGACACAACTGGCTGCTTGACAGCTGGGGCGAAGACGTGTAATCACCCTTTGCTTTAGATATAGTAGCTCTATATCTAACCATACAATGGACACCCGAGTTCCTATCAGTCACTCCTATGGCAGGCCTTGACAATCCTGAAGGCAGAGTGCGTGGGCTCGTGTGAACTGTGTTCTGGCCCGAGCCGAGCCCGGTTGCAGCTTGCGGAATCAAGACCCAATGGCTGTTCCATGATAACGCGTACCATATCGGTAACTCCGGTATCGCGTTATCAAGGCATGTCGAGTAAGGTGTCATACGAATCGGGATGCTGCCCTCTCACCAACCCTGGCGACGAGGTTAGCATTCCGCCCTTCTAGAGGGACACGACATGTACGTAACTGTGAACCCCGGTTAAAGTTAACTAAAGCCTCAGCTCCACAAAATGGATGCTGCCACCACAGACACGAGTCTGACCTCCTGCTGCTGGGAGTCCTTCCAGCGTGGAGCGCTTAGACAAAGGGTTTCCTGTCGAGGGCGGTGTTCGCACCGTCCCAGACAGGGTTTGTGTATTCTGGGTAGGTAGGGCTTTTGCGAGAAGGTGACTGCGGAGTGGCACCCCGGTGCTCACTACGCATCTGCCGGTTAGAACCAGTTCCAGGGGCACCAGCCCTGGCCTGGGGAAAGTCCGGCAGGGGAGAGGGGTGTAACTACCCCCCTTCCTGGTCCCACCCTTAGGGCAGGACCTAGTCATGTACCCACCCCTTTCTTTAGAATAAAGGCCGGAGCGGGGACCCTTCCAAATTAGATCATCTTTGAATCAAGAACTACTTTCTACGAAAGGACATTCAAGACTCTTCTCAAGATTTCTCCCTTGTGACTAAGGAGTAGTCACCCTGCATCAGCAGGCACCATCTAAGAATTCTGCGGTTTGCTGTAAGTCCTTCCTCAAGGAATCCGACGGCCCAGCTCGACGAGAACCGGCTTCCCTGGCACCTCTGACCTCTACCCACGTCATCAGCTCAGCTGTGATCTGTGGGTGCGACGAGACCTCGAGGGACCGGCCATCATCAGAACCTGCACGCTCTTAAACCAGCACGACCATCGAAGCAATTCTCTGGTGAGTGCTCTGGGGTCCGAGAAGCCCCGACCCTGAGCCGCTCCAGCACCGAAGTGCAGTCTCCCAGCATCTCCACGATCTGCGTGGGGCCCTTCTGCTCGCTGCTCAGCACGTTGTCTGGTCACTAGCCGCTGGCTTGTGCCCTTCTGTGACGACATCCGACAATCAACACTGCTGGTCTGGTTGCTCCAGACCGGCCCTTGCTTCCATCTTTGCGAGAAGCACCCCGGACCCTCCTGGTCCACTCAAGACGCCATCTTAGGCCCACCACGCGGCCCTGAGATCTGCCAAGGCTTGTTGCCCCATCCTGGGCCCAGCGGCGCCGACAGCATCATCCTTCGTGGGACAGCTCGCACCTCCGCCGTGGTCGCCGACAACGCCTCCTGGTCCGTGAGACTGCAGAGCCTAGCGTCGCCCACTCACCTGGTCGAGGTGACGGCCAACCGGTGCCTTCCTGGTACCCTCTGACTACTGGCTAGTAGTACGAACTTGGTCCCCTCTGCTTTCAGGTATCATCAATCTCTGATCCAGGCTTGGATCTCTACGAACTATTCATCCCTGGTCGCCGGCCAGCAACTCCTTTTCTTCCGGCTCCTGGCTCGTCAGCGAAGACCCCGACGCCTGTAAGACTTGTGCAGCCGCAGCCCTCGTGGCTAGGTAACTCGGCATTTCGGTGCCTGCATAGCCTCTTTACTCTAGGGTCCCGAGTCCCTCGCTTCCGACTTGCCTTATCGGGTCCGCCCGAGACCTTTAAACTTTCTGTGTCCTCGGACACTTGTGTTAATTGTGCACTTGAAGTATTTTCCTAAGAGATTTGGTTTGTGCTTAGTACCCTGTCCTCATAAAGAGTACAGGGCTGTTGTGATTCTTAATAAATATCCTGTTTATTTTCATAACACTTGTGTGGTGTCCTTTCACTTGGTGTTCAAGGGGTACATGTGTGGTAAACAGCTGGCTTAACACGCCTTCTCGAGTCTTTAGCCTTAGACTGCTCGTATCCACGCTACTAGGATAGCTGGTCTATAGGTTGACTTACAACCAAACACCATAAGGGTCGTTGGAACGATACATAGCGGTCGCTAGAACAGCGAACATTGCATATCGGGCCAACTTCTCACATTGGTGAGCAGCGGTTGGGATTTGAGCTTGCTGTTGTTTTACCACACGTATCCTAAGAATATCTTGTTGAAAGATCACATAAGTACTGTTAGTACATATAACTAAAGCTTAGAATACTCTGAGTTCTACTGAACCAGCTGTTGCAGCTCCTCAAGGCTTAGCACACCTTGGCTGCAACTCTTAGCAAGGGAACAATAGGTAAACCCATAGTGTAGGTAGGTGCATCACTTACACCACACTAGAAGCAGTATGTCGGACAAAGGAGGAAACTCTGAGTCTCCCCTTGTGTCAGTGGACCCTCCACAGGTCATCCCTTCAAGATATACTGCGCTTAACTTCCATGAGTTACGACAAGTATGTACCTCTAGGAAGATTAAGCAGGGGGCTAACCCCACCACCTCCTTTCTGATTGGTCTCCTAGAGACTTATGATGCCAGAAAGGCTGAGAAGCTTCTTAGCCCTTCTAATCCAGAAGGAGACATGCCTCCCCTCGAGGGAACCAGAGGCGACCCTGACCTAATCCTCCTCTCCGCCGAGAATGAGAACGTGGAGGAGGACGAGGATGAGGATCCCTCTGGGGATGAGGCAGATAAGGGACAGGTTGAAGTCGGAAGACTAAGCAGGTCCAACTTAAGCAAACATGACAGTGGTACTGGGGGACTCCTGGGGCCACTATCAGGTCAGCTTAACATTGGGAATGGACGAGCCAGATCTCTGTCAAGAGACTCTGGCAGATCCCTTCAAACCAATGGCTCTCACAACTCTTCGCAAAGAGGGATGACGTCCCCTCAGCGGAGAGTGTACGAAGCTAAGGAAAGGGCAGCTAATCTGAGGATCGAAAGGGAAGAACTTGCCCTGGCCAAAGAAAGGCTTGCCTTTGCGAGAGAGCAACAGTTAAGTGGGGTAGTCCCCACTGGTGGCAGCAATGTACCTAGCAATAGGGAAAGGAGTTTTGATACGAAACACCTTGGTAAGATAGTGCCCCCCTTTAAACAAGGGGACGACATCCACAAATGGATTACTGCTTTGGAGAGGGCCTGCACTGTGCAAGGTGTACCCCAGAGTCAGTGGGCAGCTATCTTGTGGCTCTCCTTTGAAGGAAAAGGAAGAGACAAGCTCCTCACCACAAGGGTGGAGGATGCGAACAATTACCAAATCTTGAAAAGTACACTCGTTGAAGGGTTCGGCCTAACCACTGAGCAGTACAGGGTGCTGTTCAGGGATACCCAGAAAACGCAGTCTCAAGATTGGTCTGATTTTGTCGATTGTGCCACTAAGGCTTTTGAGGGCTGGTTGCTGGGCAGTAAGGTTACTGATTACGAAGGATTGTATAATTTGATGATGAGAGAACACATTTTAAACAATTGTCAGAACCAGTTGTTGCATCAGCATCTTGTCGACTCGGATCTGACCTCTCCCCAAGAATTGGGAAAGAAGGCAGACAGATGGGTTCGTACGAGAGTTAAACAGAACCAGGGCCAGAATCAAGGTGGTCAGAAGAAAGCAGACCAGAAGGGTAAAGATTCTAAGGGGGAACAAAATGACCAGAAGTCTTCGACAGGTCCCCAACAACCCAAAGAGGGTGGGGGTCAGGCTCCCCAAAAGAAGAAAGAAGGCCAATCCAAAAGATGGTGCCAGTACTGCAAAAGTAAATCTCACTGGTTTAGTGAGTGCACCAAGAAAGGAGGAGGGCAGACTCCTGCCACTGCAGCCCCTAAGGCACCTGTGCCCCCTAGTACAGTCAGCAGTGGCAGTGCGCCTCCCAAGGGTTTAGTAGGGTTAACCCTGGGTTCTGAGGGGCGTGACAACTTAGTTAGCACACTCACTCAGGCTGTCCTTGTCAGTACAGGGGACGTGGACGTGTCCCCTGACATAAGTCCCAATACCTTGGGCAAATACCGACAGACGCCTTTCATAAATGGAAAGATGGCTCACGCCTATAGGGACACTTGTGCCAGCGTCACCATGGTGACGCCTAACTTTGTGGATCCTGGACAGATCATGCCAGGTACAGAATTCCTGGTGACCAATGCCAGCAATGTCACTACCAATCACAGTATGGCAATTGTAGCTTTCTCTTGGGCAGGGGTAACTGGCCAAAAGAAGGTTGTAGTTAGTCCAGACCTCCCAGTGGATTGTTTGTTGGGCAATGATTTGGAGTCATCACAATGGTCAGAAGTGGAGCACCGGACTCACATGGAAATGTTAGGCTTGCCAGCACATGTGTTCGCTGTGACCAGGTCACAGGTCAGGAAATGCCCCACTGAACAGGTGCTGGATCCTGGAACAACGGACCAGACACCTCCCAAGAAAAAGAGCAGTAGGGTTAAGGCTGCGCCTTCCCCCTTGCCCCAGGTCGTGGATCAAGTCTCAGAGGAGGCTGACCTACAAGAATTGAGGGAAACTGAGCCTAGAGAGTTCGAACTTGATCAAGTTGAATTCTTGGGTTCAGGGGGACCCTCAAGGGAAGACCTGGGGAAGGACCAGTTAGACTGCCCTTCTCTTGAACCCCTCAGACAGCAGGCTGCTGCTGAGGCTGCTGGGAACGCCACAGGTACCCACAAGGTATACTGGGAAGATGGACTCCTGTACACTGAGTCAAGAGACCCCAAGCCTGGCATGACCAGGAGGCTGGTTGTACCCTTGTCTCAGCGTGGTTTCCTACTTACCTTGGCCCACGAGATTCCCTTAGCAGGTCACTTAGGCCAGACGAAGACGTGGGACAGGCTTGTCTCACACTTTCACTGGCCTCACATGAACGAAGATACCAAGGAGTTTTGCCGCTCCTGTGTCACTTGCCAAGCCAGTGGTAAGTCAGGTGGCACGACAAAGGCCCCCCTTATACCAATGCCTGTGGTGGGGGTGCCCTTTGAACGGGTGGGGACCGACATCGTCGGTCCCATGGAACCACCAACAGCATCAGGGCACAAGTTTATACTGGTGGTAGTGGATCATGCCACCAGGTATCCTGAAGCTATTCCCCTTAGGACCACTACAGCACCTGTTGTGGCAAGAGCCCTAGTTGGAGTATTCTCCAGAGTGGGCTTCCCTAAGGAGGTCGTCTCCGACAGAGGTGCAAACTTTATGTCGAGCTACTTAACTGCTATGTGGAAGGAATGTGGTGTCAACTACAAGTTCACTACACCCTATCATCCACAATGCAATGGGCTTGTTGAAAGATTCAACAGGACCCTGAAAGGGATGATTCATGGACTACCAGAAAAGCTTCGGCGTAGATGGGACGTCCTGATCCCCTGCCTCTTGTTCGCCTACAGAGAAGTCCCACAGAAGGGGGTTGCCTACAGCCCTTTTGAGCTTTTGTACGGACATCCTGTAAGAGGACCCCTGTGTTTGGTGAAGGAAGGATGGGAGAGACCTCTCAAAAAGCCTGCAGCCAACATAGTGGACTATGTGCTTGGCCTCCGCTCGCGGATGGCTGAATACATGGAGAAGGCATCTGAAAACCTTAAGGCCAGCCAAGAACTCCAAAAAGCTTGGCATGACCAAAAGGCTGTCTTGACTGTTTATCAGCCCGGACAGAAGGTGTGGGTGTTGGAGCCAGTGGCCCCAGCAGCACTCAAGGACAAATGGTCCGGGCCCTACACCATCCTGGAGAAAAAGGGAGAGGTCACCCACCTGGTCGACCTGGGAACTCCCCGGAGCCCCCACAGGGTGCTTCATGTCAACAGGCTCAAGGCATATGTCGACAGGAAGGACATGAGTTTGCTCATGGCCCTAGATGAGGGACAGGAAGAGGAGAGTGACCCTCTCCCCGACCTGCTCACTCAGAATCCTGACGATGGGTCGGTAGATGGTGTTGTCTTTTGTGGCAGCCTCTCCGAACATCAACAGAGCGACTGTAAACAGGTTCTTCAGTCGTTCAGACATATGTTTTCTCTAACACCCAGTCAGACCAATTGGTGCACCCATGAGGTCGACACTGGCGACAGTCTGCCCGTTAAGAGTAAAATCTACCGGCAGCCTGATCACGTTAGAGACTGCATCAAGAGTGAAGTGCAGAAAATGTTGGAGCTGGGAGTCATTGAACCCTCGGATAGCCCTTGGGCTAGTCCCGTAGTTCTAGTGCCGAAACCTCACACCCCGGGCGGTAAGAAAGAGATGAGGTTCTGCGTAGACTACAGGGGTCTCAATGCAGTCACTAAGACTGACGCCCACCCAATACCAAGGGCAGACGAGCTTATCGATAGATTGGCTTCGGCCAACTACTTAAGCACGTTTGACCTGACCGCTGGGTATTGGCAAATCAGGTTAGCTGAGGACGCCAAACCTAAGACCGCATTTTCAACCCCTGGTGGGCATTATCAGTTCGTGGTGATGCCCTTCGGTCTGAAAAATGCACCTGCCACCTTCCAAAGGTTGGTGAATCAAGTCCTTACTGGGCTGGACGACTTCTGTGCGGCGTATCTTGACGATATTGCTGTCTTTAGCTCCACCTGGGAGGATCACCTGGTCCACCTGCGGAAAGTGTTAGAGGCCCTGCAAGCCGCAGGCCTCACTATCAAGGCCACCAAGTGCCAGATAGGGCAGACACAGGTTGTATACCTGGGCCACCTTGTAGGTGGAGGCCAGGTTCAGCCACTGGAGAGCAAGATACAGTCAATCAGGGACTGGGCTCCTCCAACCACCCAGACTCAGGTTCGAGCTTTCTTGGGCCTGACTGGATACTACCGGAAGTTTGTCAGGAACTATGGTTCCATCGTGACACCATTAAACGAACTGACAAGCAAGAAAATGCCAAAGAAGGTTCAGTGGACAGCGAGCTGTCAAAAAGCATTCGATGACCTAAAGCAGGCCATGTGCACGGCGCCTATCCTTAAGAGTCCGGACTACTCCAAACCATTCATTGTCCAAACAGATGCTTCTGAGTTGGGTGTGGGAGCTGTTCTTTCTCAACTGAATTTTGATGGTCAAGACCAGCCCATTGCTTTTATAAGCAGAAGGCTGACCCCTAGAGAGAAGAATTGGTCAGCTATTGAGAGGGAGGCCTTTGCTGTGGTTTGGGCCCTGAAGAAGCTGAGGCCATACTTGTTTGGCACTCACTTCAAGATTCAGACCGACCATAAGCCCCTCTTGTGGCTAAATCAGATGAAGGGTGAAAACCCCAAACTGCTTAGGTGGTCCATTTCCCTACAGGGGATGGACTTTACAGTGGAACATAGACCTGGTACTGATCATGGCAATGCCGATGGGCTCTCCAGATATTTCCACTTAGAACAAGAAGACTCACCTGGTCAAGGTTAGCTTATCGTTCCGACGTTTGGGGGGGGTCATGTAGGAGAGTAGGGTCTGCAATCCTATAATCACCCAGATTTTTTGCTTTTGTTTCACTGGTTTACGACTTTCTCTGGCTGTGGGCCTGCCAATCAGACCCACAGCCTGGCTGTTCTCTTTCTAAATTACGAGATGTACCCTAGGTGCATTTACCAATTGGTACTGTGCCACCTTATCAGACCCCGTAACGCAGGGCATAGGTGTACCCAGGGCCGCCAGGGGCTGCAGCATGTATTATGCCACCCCTGGCTGGCCTCCTAAATTTGACACAACTGGCTGCATGACAGCTGGGGCGAAGACGTGTAATCACCCTTTGCTTTAGATATAGTAGCTCTATATCTAACCATACAATGGACACCCGAGTTCCTATCAGTCACTCCTATGGCAGGCCTTGACAATCCTGAAGGCAGAGTGCGTGGGCTCGTGTGAACTGTGTTCTGGCCCGAGCCGAGCCCGGTTGCAGCTTGCGGAATCAAGACCCAATGGCTGTTCCATGATAACGCGTACCATATCGGTAACTCCGGTATCGCGTTATCAAGGCATGTCGAGTAAGGTGTCATACGAATCGGGATGCTGCCCTCTCACCAACCCTGGCGACGAGGTTAGCATTCCGCCCTTCTAGAGGGACACGACATGTACGTAACTGTGAACCCCGGTTAAAGTTAACTAAAGCCTCAGCTCCACAAAATGGATGCTGCCACCACAGACACGAGTCTGACCTCCTGCTGCTGGGAGTCCTTCCAGCGTGGAGCGCTTAGACAAAGGGTTTCCTGTCGAGGGCGGTGTTCGCACCGTCCCAGACAGGGTTTGTGTATTCTGGGTAGGTAGGGCTTTTGTGAGAAGGTGACTGCGGAGTGGCACCCCGGTGCTCACTACGCATCTGCCGGTTAGAACCAGTTCCAGGGGCACCAGCCCTGGCCTGGGGAAAGTCCGGCAGGGGAGAGGGGTGTAACTACCCCCCTTCCTGGTACCACCCTTAGGGCAGGACCTAGTCATGTACCCACCCCTTTCTTTAGAATAAAGGCCGGAGCGGGGACCCTTCCAAATTAGATCATCTTTGAATCAAGAACTACTTTCTACGAAAGGACATTCAAGACTCTTCTCAAGATTTCTCCCTTGTGACTAAGGAGTAGTCACCCTGCATCAGCAGGCACCATCTAAGAACTCTGCGGTTTGCTGTAAGTCCTTCCTCAAGGAATCCGACGGCCCAGCTCGACGAGAACCGGCTTCCCTGGCACCTCTGACCTCTACCCACGTCATCAGCTCAGCTGTGATCTGTGGGTGCGACGAGACCTCGAGGGACCGGCCATCATCAGAACCTGCACGCTCTTAAACCAGCACGACCATCGAAGCAATTCTCTGGTGAGTGCTCTGGGGTCCGAGAAGCCCCGACCCTGAGCCGCTCCAGCACCGAAGTGCAGTCTCCCAGCATCTCCACGATCTGCGTGGGGCCCTTCTGCTCGCTGCTCAGCACGTTGTCTGGTCACTAGCCGCTGGCTTGTGCCCTTCTGTGACGACATCCGACAATCAACACTGCTGGTCTGGTTGCTCCAGACCGGCCCTTGCTTCCATCTTTGCGAGAAGCACCCCGGACCCTCCTGGTCCACTCAAGACGCCATCTTAGGCCCACCACGCGGCCCTGAGATCTGCCAAGGCTTGTTGCCCCATCCTGGGCCCAGCGGCGCCGACAGCATCATCCTTCGTGGGACAGCTCGCACCTCCGCTGTGGTCGCCGACAACGCCTCCTGGTCCGTGAGACTGCAGAGCCTAGCGTCGCCCACTCACCTGGTCGAGGTGACGGCCAACCGGTGCCTTCCTGGTACCCTCTGACTACTGGCTAGTAGTACGAACTTGGTCCCCTCTGCTTTCAGGTATCATCAATCTCTGATCCAGGCTTGGATCTCTACGAACTATTCATCCCTGGTCGCCGGCCAGCAACTCCTTTTCTTCCGGCTCCTGGCTCGTCAGCGAAGACCCCGACGCCTGTAAGACTTGTGCAGCCGCAGCCCTCGTGGCTAGGTAACTCGGCATTTCGGTGCCTGCATAGCCTCTTTACTCTAGGGTCCCGAGTCCCTCGCTTCCGACTTGCCTTATCGGGTCCGCCCGAGACCTTTAAACTTTCCGTGTCCTCGGACACTTGTGTTAATTGTGCACTTGAAGTATTTTCCTAAGAGATTTGGTTTGTGCTTAGTACCCTGTCCTCATAAAGAGTACAGGGCTGTTGTGATTCTTAATAAATATCCTGTTTATTTTCATAACATTTGTGTGGTGTCCTTTCACTTGGTGTTCAAGGGGTACATGTGTGGTAAACAGCTGGCTTAACACGCCCTCTCGAGTCTTTAGCCTTAGACTGCTCGTATCCACGCTACTAGGATAGCTGGTCTATAGGTTGACTTACAACCAAACACCATAAGGGTCGTTGGAACGATACATAGCGGTCGCTAGAACAGCGAACGTTGCATATCGGGCCAACTTCTCACAAAGCTGCATTTACAATTCTTGTTGTTCATAGTAGGGGGCATCTCTTTCGAGAACTCAGAAAAACGCTTATTTGAACGTAAAGCCCAGTCTTGTCTAACAGACTTCAGTCCAGTGACCATCCACGCAGGCATTAGGCCTCTTGTTAAAAGAGCAGCATACCCTCGCGAGCCTGGTCTGCGTCTGCACGCACACACCAGTCTTATTATTCGAGCCGGTTTAGATAATCTGCTAAAGCACTGCATCCATCTACTGTGCTCCACTCCGCTTTGCATGCACCGTGTGATCTTGACCTTTGTCGAGTATTGTTGGCACCGAGCTGCTCTGCTGCCACACAGATGCTTAGTGTTCGGCTGATCTAATTAAGCTGTGCAATGAAGGTTGGGATTGTAGATTGCATCAGCAGCGTCCGGTGCGAACTCTTAGATAAGAAAGCGACACTTGTGCCGAAAGCACGGATTTCCGCATCATGTATGTCAGATGTCAGCTCGGGCTCCTTGAGAAAGCAGCGGCCATTTGTCACCACCCGATTAAAATTAGACCCAAATCTCAGCCTTGCACGATTTATATTTAAAAAGGGACGTATAGCTCAGCGGGTTAATTACATTACAGCAGCGAATGAGCTTTTCTGTTTGCTACAAAGATGGAACATTTGAAGCTCCTAAAGTGAAAGCAAGCACCGCCTTAGTGCCCCACAGCAAACCGCTATAACCACTCTATTGCTGACAACGGCTTGCTGAGATAGTCATCCTCCCAAGGTCGAATGCTTCAAATTCTTCTTAGAGATGTTTACTATGTCGGGATAGGCTTTTGTTTTCTCCAGTTTCCATGATCGCGTTCTAAAGGTTAACTTTTATAAATGAATTTTGTACTAGAGAACACTCTCCCTCACTCGTACTGATCACTATTTTGCAGCGCCGTCCACACACTCATAATGGCCGCTCGGATAGCCTCTCCTGCTTCAGCCCCCCACCCCTCGTTGTTTTGTTTGTTTTCATTTGTTTTGGTTTGTGCCTTTTATAAATGCATGCCTCTGTTTCCTCAACATGTCTAATTCTTCCCGCCTAAACTGCCCCTGCTACATGTTGTGGTTTTCCACATTCATTCATTCACGTGAATTTTTTTTTATTTGGGTGATGGCTTCTCAAAGAGGTATCGCTTTTATGTGACAAACGCGAAGTTTACATTTTATTTTAGGCACGGGGAGATACATGATTTGCCTAGAGAATGTTGCATGTATTGCAGTGGCTTCCCTTGTATGCTTCTCTCCACCACGCTATACGTGTCACCCTGAAGCACGTGTGCTTCTCTGCACTAGGGCTCCACTTAACCGTTCGCCGTCTTTTTTTGCCCCCCCCCTGAACCCTCCTCCCACTCTCCCGCACTAGTACTGATCACTATCCTGTGCAAATTGTTTGTGCCCCTAGAATTCATAACTTGTATGGGCTTGCTGAGACCGTCATCCTCCCGAGGCCGAATGCTTCAAATTCTTCTTAGAGATGTTTAGTATGTCGGGATAGGCTTTTTTTTTCTCCAGTTTCCATGATCGCGTTCTAAAGGTTAACTTATATAAATTAATTTTGTACTAGAGTACACTCTCCCTCCTCACTCGTACTGTTCACTATTTTGCAGCGCCGTCCTCACGCTCATAATGGCCGCTCGGATAGCCCCTCCTGCTTCAGCCCCCCACCCCTCATTGTTTTGTTTGTTTTAATTTGTTTTGGTTTGTGCCTTTTATAAATGCATGCCTCTGTTTCCTCAACATGTCTAATTCTTCCCGCCTAAACTGCCCCTGCTACATGTTGTGGTTTTCCACATTCATTCATTTACGTGAATTTTTTTTATTTGGGTGATGGCTTCTTAAAGAGGTATCACTTTTATGTGACAAATGCGAAGTTTACATTTTATTTTAGGCACGGGGAGATACATGATTTGCCTAGAGAATGTTGCATGTATTGCAGTGGCTTCCCTTGTATGCTTCTCTCCGCCATGCTATACGTGTCACCCTGAAGCACGTGTGCTTCTCTGCACTAGGGCTCCACTTAACCATTCGCCGTCTGTTTTTGCCCCCCCCACCCCCGAACCCTCCTCCCACTCTCCCGCACTAGTACTGATCACTATCCTGTGCGAATTGTTTTTGCCCCTAGAATTCATAACTTGTATGTGTGCTTCCCCATGCTGGCCACACAACATCAATCCCTCTCCCCCAACTTGTTTTGTTTGCACAGATATTTTTTTTACCGTAGTATTGCAAGGGAATCTGAGGCTGCTAAACATAAAAGAGAGGTTATGATTATTCACATTAGAATGAGCTTTTCTGTTTGCTACAAAGATGGGACATTTGAAGCTCCTAAAGTGAAAGCAAGCACCGCCTTAGTGCCCCACAACAAACCGCTATAACCACTCTATTGCTGACAACGGCTTGCTGAGACCGTCATCCTCCCAAAGTTGAATGCTTAAAATTCTTCTTAAAGATGTTTAGTATGTGAACCCGGAGTTCCAGAGACCGGCCATCGTTGCGTTTCTCTCATAACCCCTGCCCTATGGGGTCTGCACCAGTCTTGTTGTGCCTTTCTGCCCTCTGCATCACCACATCATCACTCAGCGCTACCCCAGCATCACTCAGCACCACCACATTATCACTCAGCACCACCACAGCACCACCACAGCATCACTCAGCACCACCACAGCATCACTCAGCACCACCACAGCACCACTACACAGCACCACTCAGCACCACCACAGCATCACTCAGCACGACCACAGCGTCATTCAGCACCACCACAGCGTCACTCAGCACCACCACAGCGCCACTCAGCACCACCACAGCGTCACTCAGCACCACCACAGCGTCACTCAGCACCACCACAGCGTAACTCAGCACCACCACAGCGTCACTCAGCACCACCACAGCGTAACTCAGCACCACCACAGCGTCACTCAGCACCACCACAGTGCACTCAGCACCACCACAGTGCCACTCAGCACCACCACAGCACCACTCAGCACCACCACAGCACCACCACAGCACCACCACAGCACCACTCAGCACCACCACAGCATCACTCAGCACCACAACAGCATCACTCAGCACCACAACAGCATCACTCAGCACCACCACAGCACCACTCAGCACCACCAAAGCACCACTCAGCACCACCACAACACCACCACAACACCACTCAGCACCAAAACAGCATAACTCAGCACCACCACAGCACCACTACACAGCACCACTATAGCACCACTCAGCACCACCACAGCATCACTCAGCACCACCACAGCACCACCACAGCATCACTCAGCACCACCACAGCGTCACTCAGCACCACCACAGCGTCACTCACCACCACAGCGTCACTCACCACCACAGCATCACTCACCACCACATCATCACTCACCACCACAGCATCACTCACCACCACCACAGCATCACTCAGCACCACCACAGCATCACTCAGCACCACCACAGCATCACTCAGCACCACCACAGCATCACTCAGCACCACCACAGCATCCCTCTGGAACACTACAGCATCACTCTGGAACACCACAGCATCACTCTGGAACACCACAGCATCACTATGCGCTACTACAGCATCGTTATGCGCCACCACAGCATCACTCGGGGCCTCCAGAGCATCACTCAGGGCCTCCAGAGCATCACTCAGGGCCTCCAGAGCATCACTTAGGGCCTCCAGAGCATCACTCAGGGCCTCCAGAGCATCACTCAGGGCCTCCACACCATCACTCAGGGCCTCCACACCATCACTCAGGGCCTCCAGAGCATCACTCAGGGCCTCCAGAGCATCACTCAGGGCCTCCACAGCATCACTCAGGGCCTCCACAGCATCACTCAGGGTCTCCACAGCATCACTCAGGGCCTCCACAGCATCACTCAGGGCTTCCACAGCATCACTCAGGGCCTCCACAGCATCACTCACGGCCTCCACAGCATCACTCAGGGCCTCCACAGCATCACTCAGGGCCTCCACAGCATCACTCAGGGCTTCCACAGCATCACTCAGGGCTTCCACAGCATCACTCAGGGCTTCCACAGCATCACTTACGGCCTCCACAGCATCACTCACGACCTCCACAGCATCACTCACGGCCTCCACAGCATCACTCACGGCCTCCACAGCATCACTCACGGCCTCCACAGCATCACTCACGGCCTCCACAGCATCACTCACGGCCTCCACAGCATCACTCACGGCCTCCACAGCATCACTCACGGCCTCCACAGCATCACTCACGGCCTCCACAGCATCACTCACGGCCTCCACAGCATCACTCACGGCCTCCACAGCATCACTCACTGCCTCCACAGCATCACTCACTGCTTCCACAGCATCACTCACGGCCTCCACAGCATCACTCACGGCCTCCACAGCATCACTCGGGGACACCACAGCATCACTCGGGGACACCACAGCATCACTCGGGGACACCACAGCATCACTCGGGGACACCACAGCATCACTCGGGGACACCACAGCATCACTCGGGGACACCACAGCATCACTCAGGGGCACCGCAACATCACTATGCGCTACCACAGCATCACTGAACGCCACAGCATCACTCGTCGCAACAACATCACTCCGCGCCATCACAGCATCAATCAGTGCAACCATTCAACAACAACTGGTTCAAATATGTTCTCTCAATTTTTCATGCTTTATTACAAATGTCACAAAAATGATGTTAATATTTCACTTCTGTTCTTGCATTTTCCTCACAATAAAATACAGTGAACATATTCTTCACAAAAGTTATTTCCAAAAGTTTGCTATTGCCATTGTAAATTAAAATCACTTTTATTTAAGTATTAATTAATTAATTAAAAAAATTGTAATACATTATTATTTGTAAGATCAATACATCTAAGTCACATAAATACACAAAATGTTGCATTACAAATGCTATAGATGTCACATTAGCAAAAGTTAAAACTATATGCATTGTCAATGACAAAGCTATTAATTTAGCTACTTTATAAAGAAACACATAAATAATATATTTGTCATTTACAAAACCAATAGATCAAACTTTCCTAATGCGAGACCTATTGCATTGCAAATGCTTGTTGTTAAGTTGACAGCCTTGCTGCTCTGTTTCTGATTGGTTCCAGTTGGAGTTTTGTCTCCAAGCGACGTGATTAATTTATCCCAACTGTCCATCGGGTGTTCTGAGTTTTCCTTAGCACGGATTAGTATATTTTGTGCTGTGCTTGATGCAACTCAACCAACATGGAGATTGTAACTGTTGCTTGAGATTTATTGCTTCAACTGAAACTATATTTTTATCAGCCTCCAGTAGTAAGTCTGTCTTTGTTTTTAGCGTCAGCTCCTGTGGCATATGGTCTCTCGATACATTGTTGCCTATTTTGAAAGTGGCCGTTATTTTGAACAAGGATAAAGACATAAAAGTAAAATCCAGATGGAACAATGTTTTTGCTGAGTGATATGTGGGAGCTGGTGGGTTGTCCTCCTTGAAGCGACCGTTTACTGATCTTAAGTTTAAGTGTTCCAGTTCCTGAATAAGAAGTTTGGAGCACCGTGTTTGCTTCACTTTTTTTTTAACGGGGCCTTGGGCTGGAATTCCCCATGCATCTGTAAGTTCCTGGGGGGTGTCGTCGTCATAATCTCCCCCCAGGAGGTGCGTGTTAAAGTCACCGGCCAGGATGATGTGTTCGGTGTCCTCTTCATCCAATACTCTTTTTAGTTCTTTAATCAGTTCTTTAGCTGTTTTTAATTTGTGTTTTTCGATGTACATAAATGTTTATCATTATTACCTTTTGTGCCATTTGATTCAGGAACAGTTTTACTATTGAGGCCTGAATGCAACTTGGAGGAGTCCTACTAATCTTTATCGGAAGGGTTTCGTTTATTCGGGTTATTGCAAATAGGGACTGTAGGCCCCCGGATCGACGTCCAATGCCCATCCTCCTTATTGCCGGAATAAAGCTAGAAGTATAACCTTGTAACTCGGGTGGTTTTTCTTCCCAGGTTTCCTGAATAAAATGATATCGAAGTGTTTTAAGTAATTTAGGACTACTTCGTCATTTAATTTGGATGCTAAACCATTTATGTTCCAAATACACATGGTAATCTCATTATTTGGCAATTGTGGATTTTGAAAATTAGACTTCCCATGTCAATTTGGTTGAGCCGATGTTATTGTTCGTTGTATGCTCCGCCAGTTTCTCGTGGGTGATAAGCGAGTTAATGCCGATTGACCTGAAGTTGGAGAGCTGCCCCTTGCTCCTTTTATAATTGATAAAGACTTATTGTTTTCGTTGTTAGTAGCTGATCTTAAAAAAGGGGCTGGGTATGGTGGTTATGGCACTGGTTTCAGGACTATCCCCCAACTTTGGAAGGTTCCTGTATTATTCTCCTTGCTATCTCTGGCGTTTTCCATCTGGTTTTTGTAACCTCTAGACTGGCCTGACTGCTGTTTGCCTGGAATTCAATTGACAGTAGGTCCAGGGTATTAAGTGGAGAAGTGTGGCTCAGGGGTTAGAGGCGGCAGACCCGGAAGCTGAGATCGGCCCTGGACCAGGGTTCAATTCCCTGCCCCGACGGGGGTTGGGCTCAATAATTCCATGGACTCGATAATTCTCGTTCCGGTGCCTACTCGACTCACGGGTTCACACTCTGCGACTCTGGGCAATAGCTTGCTTAATCTCCACAACGGCCCCTCGCGGCGGGATGCCTGGCTTTCACCTTGTGGATACCCTGCCGGGGTATCTCACAGGGGAATACCAGGACGGGTTCCCTAAGCAAGTGCATAGATGCCTGCGATGTGGGCGATTTGCGCTATATAAATACATGTACATTTAAATTTACATTAATATTCACGATGTTGGGAATTGATTGTAGAAGTCTTAGTACATTTCCTCTGTTTAAAATATCTCCTCGACCTCTTGATTTGTAGTGGGGAGAAAAGATTATGGTATCTATCTCTTCTTCATTATAGAATTCGTAGTTTGTGTACTGAGGGAGCTCCCCATTAGTTGTAGTGTGCTCTTCTGACCTTATGTTATTGGTGCTGTTTGTCCTACGGTCGGTTCTATGTTGCAGCGTTGGCGTTGTCTCCTTAGATTTACCGGTGATGTTCTGCGCCATTGCGCCATGTTGGAAAATTGTGCCTAATGAATGATGAGGCTCTTTTCCTGTGTATGGCTACCCTGCTTCATTATTGTATGTTGGGCGACTTCGGTTAATGCTTTGCTAGTTAATAGACCCTTGCTAGACTCGCTTTTCTTGCAATCAATCTCCTGGTAACTCAGGAGGATAGTGTTTATTATATGTTCTCTGCCAGGGGTTATACTCGGTGCCTCGTTAGTGCCACTCTCCCTTCTTTGGGTTTTTTGTGAAGGGAAGGAATCTCCTAGCTGTGTCGGCGTTGACTCCCTAGATCCTTCTTCCACTGCTTGTACTGGAGAGACCGTGAGCTGAAGAAGCTGTTTTGCTTGGTGCTTGCTCTCTAAAATTGTTTTCTTGTTACTTCCTTTCCTTTTTTTCTTTCGCCGGGTGTTCGTTGTCATGGAGTTTTTGTCAAATGATTCATTTTTGTTATTCTGTTCAATCTCTCTCCCTACTGGGGAAGGATATCTAGATGTTTTTATTGGCTCCAAGACTTCAGGTTCTAATTCCTTTTCCCTGAAGGTGGGCGGGTCGTCACTCACTTTATTCTGGATTTCATTTTATGGTTTCATGATAGATAGAAAATCACCCAGTATTAATAGCAGCGTGAGTAGTTTGTCCACTATTGGAGTGCAAGTGCATTCTTGTTGTTGTAACCTATCCTTGAGTGCTTCCTTTTGCCCTCGTTTTATTACCCCGTTCAAGTCGGCTAATTTCCGTTCAATCCCTGACGTAAAGTCAGCTAATGTTTGAAGTACTGTTAACTGAAGGTCCATTTTGTGAGATTGGTATTGCAATGCTGCAGTTGAATAATGCATAGTACTCAATAGTGCAGCCCAAATCGAGTCCTGGGTCTTATTGGTTTTTTCCTTAGTTTCTGGGTTTGCACAATTTGTATGTTTTTTTTGGTCGTGACTGCACGATGCAACTAGTTCTTCCCATTCTTGTGATGCTAAGAAAGACATATCTCCATTAAGTTTATAGTTACTTTCTTAAAGGAGCGGCTCACTCCATTCTGGTATTCTAATGTCTCGAGATTTACCTCGACACGTTTGGGGTGTTAAGGTTTGTAATTGGTTAGTTGGCTTATGTGGAGTAATGGAGGTTTTATTTGGCGTTTTTTGCTCCCTTGGTTTGTTTTCTTCCTGGTTGGCTGTTTTGCTGAAGGTGGTTTAGTGAAATCTGGAGTCGGTCGATTTTCTCAGACTAAGTTGTTGCAATGCTTTGCATGTTTTAGAGGCAGCTTGTGTCTCCTCTGCCTGGCGGTGTGTTTGAATAAATTTGGTGTCTGTTCTAATTTGCGACCTACCCAGCTGTTCCATTTCTGGAATAACAAGCTCTCTCCCCTCTATGACAACCTTTAAGGGCTGTGAGGGCTCTTCGAAGATATCTTTGATGGGCAGAGTGCTCACCGCAACTTCCTGCTTCACCTGCCTTTGCTCAATTTCAATTGCCCTTATTTTTTCTTCATGACTGATGTTTCCGTTATCTTTTTTGTTTGTAAGCCCCATAATTGATTCTGGCTTGTCATTTTCTTCTATTTTTTCTGGATTTTGTTGAAATTTTTGTTTACTCCTGCTGATGTTTTCTCTTCCGTTGGTTTGGGGAGATTTTTCAGAATGAATAAACACAACGGTTTCATTTGTTCACCTTGTTGGGCTATTTGTTAGGGGTTGCAGGAGTTGATCCTTGTTTCCTGGTTGCAAAGGAGTTTGCAGCCCTTTTATTTCTGTTGTTTTTGAGAATATTATGGTCCCTGGGTCTTTTAGAAATGAAAACTTGGTGTATAACTTGGGCTGAAATAAGCTGAGGCTTCTTGACTGCGATGAGCCCTTTATGCATATTAGAACTAGTGTCTCAGGGCCTAAGCTCGAGGTAGCTATTGTGTCTGTTTTTGCCTCCATTTTTGTTCCTTCTTCTGATAATGATTCTGATTATTTTCCTGTGTTGTTGAGATTTTTGAATGAAAGTTTTGGTAAAGATGTTTTGAGGGAATCTCAGGGTCTCATTGGCTTCGTTGGTATCTTTCTTTTCTAACTTCCCATGCTTTGTTTTTTGCCCATGCGGGCTGCTGCCTTTGCTGCTACCCCCGTTTTCTCCCTCTTGTTTTCTTTTTTTTTTCTTTCTTTTCCGGACCTCGTAGTCTCCTTCTAGCTGTAAATCTGTGTAAATCCGAGTTATAAGCGTCGAAAAAGATTTTTGGATTTTAGCCAATTCCGAGATGGAGGTAGTTGCTCTCCCTCTCTCCTCGCGCCACGCACCACACAATCCGGGCTCTCACCTATCCTCTCCTTTCTTCCCCTCTCCCTTTACTGCTCCCGGGTGTTGTCAGTTACTGTACTCACTGTGGTTATTGAGTCCTGGCCTCAGATCTCCGGCCTGTTGGACCTCTAGCCCCTCCACCTGCTCCAGGCTCCGGGGTCCACTCCGCTCTCTGCCCGCTGTGACTCACTGTGCTGCTCGGCCACCTCCTAGTATCACACTCCTGCGGGAGAGGGGAGTAGAGGGCCGTTAGCAGCTGCTATCTTGATCTTGATGTTGCTGAAGTGCCCCCCCCCCCCAGGGGTCCTGCCTGGCCGTTTCTCCTTGGTGCAATGCCCAGCACGACCCCCGGTTTAGTGCCTGCGCCGGAGTCTGGGCGCGATGTGCACAACGCAGGCCGATTGAGAATCCTGGAGGGACTACTTGAGTTTCCATAGTGTCCCGCTGGAGACCGACAGTAGTTAGCCGGTCGGCCCCGTTGGCCCCGTCTGCCCGTGCTTCCCACACTCTGGAGGGGCTGGGGACCAAGGATGGCGCAGGCTGCACAGGCTGCACGGCTGGGGGCCAAGGCTGGAGCAATCTGCACGGTGGTGCGGGGGGGCCGCAGTGTCACAGCGTCTCGGTTCCACGACTCCTCAGCCCCGCAGCTCTCCCAGCAGCTTGACTCCACACCGCGCCTGCTCTCTGTCGGCGATCCGGAAAACACGAACTGCAGTAGGAAGAGAGATAGTTTAACATACGATTTACAGGCTTGTTTGTCCAATTATTTGCGGTTTTGAGCCAGCTTCATTCAAGCCTTCTGGTTTCAGTGGGGTGAGGTGTTGATTGAACCGGGCCTTGGGTGTATTATTTTTCATAGAGACTTTAGGCTTCAGAAGTGCTTGGTGAACAAGAACCAACTAGCATTTGAGGTAACATTGGCCTATGATGTGTTTTTAGTTGTCTAATTACTAAGAGATGTGTAATTCACTGAAGTTAGAGCATTTGAAGGAATGTTCTTGTAGTTTCCACATAGGAATGCAATGAGTTTGTTTGGAGAAGTGGAGTTTCACCCGGGATGTGGTTGTGAATTGAGAACATCTAATTAGTGCGTGGTTGTTACAGGAAAGTGGAGTGAAGGAGGGGTTTCAAGAGGGTAGATTGTGCTCTAGAACGAGGAGGACTGGGCACCAGGTTTGGCGGGTTGGACTTTTGGAATGTTGGGTGCGTCGATTAGTAAAAGGAAGTCTTTTGTGAGCAAATTAACTTTGTCCAGTTGAAGGCTGAAGTCGGCAATTGATAGGTTTTCTTTTTTAGCAGTATCTCGTAGATGTTAACAAAGGCTGTGAAATTCTGACAGATAGGTAGAACAGTGTTTTGATGATTGATGGAGAATGGGTATAAACGCTGAGAATGCCCATGGTGTACTGCATTTCGCCGACGGGTATTCAGAAGAGACGAAAAGGGTCCAGGAATTCTGTGAACTTGTCCTCTGAGTTGTAAATGACAGTTACTCCTTTACCCTGCTATCAGTTGCAACATAGAGCAAGGACGTTGGGTGGCAGGACTGCGTTTATCCTAACTTCAGTGTTTATTCGGAGCCATGCTTTTGCGATATCTAGAATGCAATATTATGGAGCTCTATGAGGAGTGTGTGTGTTTAACTGTTGAACGGGAATTGATAAGGTAGTGTTGGTGGTGTCCAAAGCTCTGGTAGATGATGAGCAGGGTCTAGTGCACCAAACTAAACGGGGGGAATCGTAAAACGTGAAAAGTGAACTGGGTAGAGGTCAAAGAAAGAATAAGAGCAAGGAAGAACAACAGGAAAAGAAAAGGGTAATCTGAAAGGAGGCTGAAAGTGTAGTACAGGATAAACTGTTGACGATTGTGTACGGGGAGGGTGTTCTGGGCAGTGGGTCTAATTGTGGCAATGTGCATTGGAATTGCATAAGTGAATCACCATCTAGACCCTGCCCCAGTAACTATAATTTGTATAACTCTTTTGGGGCAAAAAAGGAGGTGGAGGAGTAGATCGTAAGCCGTTGGTAAAGAGAAAGCTTTCATGAGTTCAAGCTTAGGGGATGTAATGTAGATATAATTGGTTAGTATCAGAGTAAAAGATGAAATGAACCAATCTGTGATACAGCAGTACTAAAAAGGTAACAAAATACGTTTTTTGCAGTTACTGTGTAATTGTTCAATTCCGCATGGGGGCAGCAAAGTACAATATTAGAATTACAAAGAATGAAAAGACTGAAAACGTTCAGCGGGAAGAGCCTTAAAAATACACATTCATAATGAGAAGTTGATGTTTGAATGATCAGCAGGTCTGATGAGATCCTACTTTTGTAGGTTTTTCAATGACCCGGATGGTGTTGTACAGCGTCTGGTTTGTAAGCTGTAGTGGTTAAACAACGAGGTATTTGTGAATCAGTGGGTTACGGAGTACCATTCCAAACCGGTCTGCCAAATGTTTTCTGGGATAGACAAAACAAGTTGATTTGTGAGTGCCCGACAAGCAGGAAAACCTGTTTGTACATGAATCTATGACTTTTTGAAGTAGTTTGTGTTTCAGCCCTCTAATTCTTGTGTTCCTCGAGTCGCCTGACAAATAAATATCCCAAGCCGGGTAATTCTTTGGAGAATCCGAGCTACGGCTTTTATTTTCTCTGATTCGTCACATTAACGAGGGTGTTGATCCTATGTTTTCACGCTTGTTCCCCGGGAAGGGTTAAGGGAGGAGCAGCTGACTGCCTCGGATGGCACGGAGATCGCCCCACAGACAGCTCCACTTACAGCACAGCTCCAGCGGTAGGCAATTCTCTCCTGCTCAGTCTGCCATAAATGCACCTTGCTCCACTGCAAGCAGTAGAATGATTTGCACAAGCTTGCTTTTGACAAAATCTCATTAAGTCCTGTTAATTCCTTTTGTCTACTCTTTGTTCATGCATGCTGGTTCAATATGCAAGCTCAGACTGCTCCATTAAATGGCCTCAGTGAAGCCATCTCCTACCATGGCTAGTGAAATCCACCATACATTATGTGCTTTTAGTGAAGTTCCAAACAGCTTCCTCGTAAAACAAGAAAACGGCAACAAGAGCAGCGTTGGAGCGTGACAAGCTCCAAAGTATGGCCAGACCGCCCTTTCCCCTTTTCGCCCGGCAAAGCACTTTCTTATCTTTAGGGTGGGCCATCTGTTGGCCAGCCATGCTGATTAGAAACAGATGGCTCCCCTAAAGATAAGAAATTACTTTGCGACAGCCGCAAACCAGACAACCCTTTCCGGATCGGCCGGACGAAAAGGAGAAAGGGCAGCGGCTACAAAACCCAATTTTTAATGGCAGGCCACTGTTTAGCATAAATGGTGACGCCAGTCAATGGAAATGAGCGGCAGGGCTCAAGTCCCCTTCTCAAATATACTCTCTTGCAATAACTCTTGCCGAGCGTCAGCGCTTTGCGCTGCAACGCCAGGCGAGACCTAAAAAAGTCTGTAAAACATTCAAACATTTTTCCACAGAAATTCTTAAAAACTCTGAGTAGACCTTTACTATGTCTCTAGAAGAACAAGTCAGAAGAAAGCCATACCTTTGAGGAGGGGTCTGATTCTACCTCAAAATCATATAAAAAGACATAAAAACATGCTTAATCTGAGCATTGCTCAAAACATTCTTATGAAGCAAAATCCTCAACTTAAGAACATTGCTTAAAAAATCTGAGAAACGCAGTTTAGTGTCTCTTGAAGTTGCAATACTGATAAAAAATACATTCTAAATCGGTCAGCAAACCATCATCTGAGCCCTCTACTTAAAACAGATCCTTTGATAGATCAACTTCCAAATCAAAACCATTTCTTTCATATTTGACTAGACCAGCGTTTGAATCATCCTTGATGAAGAAACCCTCATCGTCGTCAATGATACCACATTTAGTGAAGTAATCCTCCTCTTTGACATCATTGGGTAAGTTACCATCAACACTGTCTGCAAAGATGAGATCATTGACGAAAGTCTTGTTGACTATAACACCCTCCATGTCAACGCCCAGTCGGGTTTCATTACTGGAAACAAAGGATTATTTATCGTGGAGGTGCAAGTCTCAATCACACCTAGATATTTAAGTTTGTCTGAGATTTCTTTTGAAACTCACAAAAGATACATCCTCTCTTGTAACAAGGGTTATGTGTAAAAGAAGTCGGTGGAGAAAAAGAGATCCTTTTCAAGGACAAGAACCCTCACTCACTCGAGAGTGACATGCTTCATCATTGGGTTCTCTCCTCACATCTGGACCGCAAGGTCCGGGATGTTGGTTACAACTTCCCACCAGAAAAGTGTAGGTGGAGAGCAGCTGAGGTGTTTTCAGTAGGGAATACCAGTGAGTAAAAAGGTGAGTGAGGGGCAGAGTGAAAAAACCCAAAATAGTGAATAATTAAAACTATCTCAGGGGCCCAATAACTTTATTCCGTGGTACCCTTGGATAGGATTAAAAAACAAGAGGACTGGGGGTTCAAAACAAATATACCCCCTTAGTGGTCAACATGTTTCTGCCTCTATTTAGACTCAACCCGAGTTCTCTAGGCATTCATCAGGACCAAAAAATCATTCAAGTCACTCTGCGAAAATAAATAAAAAAAACAACAATCAGATGGTTATACTGGCCAGGTTCAATTGTAGTCACGGAGAGGATTGGTACTTAATTCACCATCACATTCTGAAAGAAAAAATGAGATACAGTGAAACAGAAAACAATGTGGTCTAAAAAAAGGATCAACTAGTTCATAAGTATCATTTACATAGTATCACAGGGCGCAGTTAGGGAGTGGTACGTTTTCCCCCCTTTTCGGGATTGTCTCCCTTGGATCCCTTGTGTGGATTTGAATTAAGATATCTTTGACCTGTGTTTTTGCATCATTTTTTATAGGGTACTGTCTCTGTGGATTTGGAGTAGATTTTAATGGGATTTCATGGTGGTAGACTCCACGTCCCACCCTAAGTGGTTACTGTTTAATGCCGGAGCAAGCACCCACTCCTGCACGTATGAATGTTTTAAAGATACTGGAACAAGTTTGGAGAAAGCAGGCAAAATGACGCTTTCTCCTTTTGGGCAATCCATCACAAACTCAGGCGGCCAATCCCTTTCTGCTGGAGCATTTCTCGCAGGTTAGGCTGTTAATGTTCGCACAACTAACTGGACACTGTGTCTGTATAGCCTGACTATGTCTTTGTATATTTTACATACTTCATCCACTGATAGTGTATCTATCTGTGAATATGGAGTATATGTCGCCAAGACCGGCCAGGTCGCTCCTTCTATGCTGAGCGGACCGAGTCTCACAACAGATGTTGTTGGCGGGAGGACGCCTTTAAACCAGCTTTTATGCTGCTGGTAAGGGACTTCAATGTCTACTTATGGAATGTATTCTTCTGGTGGTTCAGCTACAATGTATGTGAGGAACAATTTAGTCGCCGGATCTGCAGGTGGGAACTGAACCCAATAATAGAATACCTCTGATCCGAAAACCTTGTGTGCCTCAATCATGAAGGTGATTCAGAAAAGGGGGTGGTGATGAACAGAGTGTCTGACTTGAGCAGACCACTCTTACCCAGTCCAAAGATCAGGGCTTGATCCATCACCGTTATTTATCTCACTGCCCCATCCCAGCTCAGAACCTGGCTATATGCAAATCAGTCTGTCCCTGGCCCAGTGCATCATGGGAACAGGGCAGACTAAACTACCAAGCCAATTCTTCACCAGAAAGGAGACAAGCTACCGGGGACCGGTTTCTGGCATTTCAGCCGTCTTCGGCCCGGCTTGCTTGAATCCTGATGGAGCAGTGAGAAAGGGACTCATGTCTGAGTATACCCTGCCACACCTATAGTGGCCAAAAACGATTCAGAAAAGGGGGTGGTGATGAACAGAGTGTCTGAATTGAGCAGACCACTCTTACCCAGTCCAAAGATCAGGGCTTGATCCATCACCGTTATTTATCTCACTGCCCCATCCCAGCTCAGAACCTGGCTATATGCAAATCAGTCTGTCCCTGGCCCAGTGCATCATGGGAACAGGGCAGACTAAACTACCAAGCCAATTCTTCACCAGAAAGGAGACAAGCTACCGGGGACCAATCATGAAGGTAACACATCCACTAGTTGCTGGTTCACCGTGTTCTAACAATTTCATAGTAACTGCTTGTCTGCAGTTTTCTGTAATGTTAAGAGCGTTAGCCAACTCTTTCTCCGAATTCCCTGAACCACTGCTAGTGGACTCAGTCATTCTCAAATGGAGAAATATAAATGTGTTTTTCAATTTCTTTATTCAAGATTTTGCACAATGTGAGGAAACTTTTATCCTTACAAGCTTGATAAACCTTCAGCCAATACACAGAGTATATCTGCTGCGCTGAGGCGGAATTCCCTTCCCACTTCAGACATCTCTGAATAGTATGAGTAGGGCTTTTCTGAGAAAGCACGATTGAACCACTCAGATATTCACTGTTAATATAAGAACCAATCCAACGTTGGTGGCGCCATGCCTTGTAGTTCCTAGGGGTCCCACAGGACCTGCGCTTTTTGGATGACCTAAACTGAGGGCTTGGTGTCCAAACCGCTTCCGGACACCCCCACAGGGTATGTCAGCTGTTAGGCCAGCTAGCTCTACAGTGCCACTACCACCCCCTGTATCCTACAGTCGTGTAGGTCGTTTCTGGCAACCCCTGAACAAGACAACCCTGTTTACTCTGGGATCGTGGAAAACAGTACAGTACTATTCGCTCAGACACTCATGCTTGCTTTCTTGCAGAAAATACACAGTATGGTGAGTAGGACGTTTCAATAAGTATTTATTGGTCCAGCGACAGCCTTGTGTAAAACATATGTGCTGCGATAACCAAGAGACAGAAGCATACGAAAGAGATTGCTAGTACCAGTATAGTAAATAGTAGATAGATTTCTACTATAGTGCCAATAAGATGAACATAAGCAGTTCAGATAAAAACAGTAGTACTTGCCTATGCCTAAAATGATCGCCCAAAGTATTTTGCCTAAATGTACCTAGCCTAACCTGGATGTGTAGGTGCATATGTGTATCTGTAGCCAGGAAACCCCTAGGGGAAAAACCAGCCCCCTTACCTGATGGTTTAGAACAAAGGATGATGTCTCTGCATTGAACATGACAACCCCCAAGCAATGTCAGCCCGTTGTGTGTCGAAGATTTGGCATGCAGGACCCCCGCCTTTTAGAATCAAACAATTTTTATTCAGCAGACATGTAGCAGTGAACACAGCTAGGCTGCCTACATCCACCGGCCGGCAGAGCGGAGAAGAACAGCACAGAAACACAGCCATGAGGTCTACAACCTGGAGGGCGACCCGGCGATGGTGGGTTGACAGCCAGGTGGTGCAACCATGTAGGGTGTCGATGCTGCTTTTATGAAACCAGAGAAGAGAAAAACAACCCAGAGGAAACAAAAGCCTACCCACCCCTCCCACCACCCCTCCGTCCCGGACCCCCCTCCCTCCCACCCCCTCCGCATCAGCATGGTTCAGGCATCCAACTAAGCCCAGATTCCCAGGGTCCCCATCACATTCCAAGGGCGAGCCAAGAACTCTCAGGCGGTCGCCCCTAGCGGTTCTAACGGAATGAGTTGCAATATCTGTAGGAATTTGGGACATGTGACCTCTCGTAAGTCCCGAGACAGCAAGTGTATGAAGGGTGCCCAGAGCTTCGCATACGTATCCCCTTTACCATCCACACACAGGGAGAGCCGCTCCATGCCCAGCAGCAGCCAAAGTCGCCTGATCCAGTCCCTCGGGTCAGGGGCGTCTGGTGAGCGCCACCGTGCGAGGATTACCAGGCATGCCGCCAGAAGCGCCAGAGCTATCTGTCTACCCCGCGGGGAGCGCAAGGGAAACGCCTTAGGGTGAGGTAGGCCCAACAGTACATGCTCTGGAGCCCTGGGAAAGGTGATACCAAAAGCATTGTCTATGTCGTCTAGAACCTCCTTCCAGTAACGCACTAATTTGGGACAGTGCCAAAGCAGATGTGTCGGAGTGCCTGTCGCGCCACAACCCCTCCAGCAGAGACTCGAGCACTTGGGGTCCCACCCATGGATCCTCGCTGGCGTGTGATACCAGTATGTAACTATTTTAAAGGCCGCTTCAGCTCCCGCAACGTTGGCTGTGGTGTGGTGTGCGCGATAGTGTATCTTGTCCCATTCCTTACGCGTCAATGGGCGGCCCAACTCAGTCTCCCATCTAACCTGCGCCTTGGAGCGCTGCGTGTGTTGGCGCTTCATAATGAAAGCATAGAGTTCAGAGATGAGTCTGCGATCATCCTTCTTGAAGGCTACCCAGCGTTCCAAGGGCGTCATAGGACGGTTATGTCAGCAATATTATTAGGGAGTGTTACCCAATGTGCGACCTGCGAGTAGTGGAAGGCATCAGCGGCTGTCAGCTCGAAGTACTCCCGGCGGAGAGTGGAAAACGGTATCAATCCCTCCAGTTGAAAGAGGGGACCCACCCTCTTACAGCCTAGTTCCCTCCAGCGCTGGAAGACCGGCGAGGCGCATCCCGGAGGGAATTCCGGATTGTCAACAATAGGTGTCAGTGGCGATGGGAAGGTGGTCCAGCCGCGTCTGTACGCCAGACGATCCCACACCGCTAGCGTCGGCGAGGTTACCGGCAAAGAGTAAAGGCCCCAGGCCCGGTGTTTATGCGGGAGCCAGAGCTCGCGCCAGATGTTACGTCCCGCCACTGTCTGGTCCATAAAGAGCCAGTGCTTTCTGGACATGGGCCTGTTCCACTCTAGGATGAAGCGTAAGCATGAGGCCTGGTAATACGCCTCCACGCACGGGAAGTTCAGGCCGCCCTCATCTCGCAGCGCCATGAGTCGGTCGATGGCGACGCGGGGGCGCTTGTGGTTCCATAGGAACGTGGTCAGCAGTCGCTGGAGTTTCCTCAAGGACCCTGGGGGGGGGGGCGCAGGGGTAGCATCTGGAAAAGATAGAGGATGCGAGGGAGGATCGTCATCTTTATCGCAGCTAGGCGGCCAAGCCAGGCCAGCTGCAGCCGGGACCAGTCCAAGACAGACTTGGCTGTGGGTAAGTGTGGGCGCCAACTGGATCCCCAGGTACGGGATGTCCGTCTGGACCCATTGGAACGCGAAATCTTTCCGGAGATCCCGGACCTCCTCCTCCGGCACCGAGAGATTCAGGATTTGGGATTTCGAGTAGTTGACTTTGAAGCCAGCCACCGTTCCGAACTCCTCCAGCTCCCGGGAAAGATGTCTCAGAGAGGAGCGCGGATGCGTGAGGGACAGAATGACGTCATCCGCGTAAAGGCTCACCTTGTGCTCCTCCGCCCCGAAGTGGATCCCCTGGACGGCCACATTGTCCCGAAGACGCTGCGCGAACGGCTCCATATAGAGCGCAAATAACAGGGGCGAGAGAGGGCAACCCTGCCGAGTCCCGCGCGTGATCGGAAAATATGCAGACCTGCAACCGTTCTCTCGGACAGTGGCCCTGGGGGAGGCATAGAGGCAGCGGACCCAATTGACAAAAGCGTCTCCCAGCCCGAACTTTCGTAAGACCGCGAACATATACGACCATTCGACCCGGTCGAATGCCTTCTCGGCATCGATGGTAAGGAAACACGCCTGCGTACGTGACCGATGTACTGAGTCCATCAGGTGCAGGAGCCTCTTGGTGTTCTCGCCACCTTGTCGCGTCGGCACGAAACCCACCTGGTCAGGTTCGATGATGCCCTCCATAAACGGGCTGAGGCGGGCCGCCAGGAAGCCAGAGAACAACTTCATATCAATATTAAGAAGTGAAATGGGGCGGTATGAGCCGCACTCCTTGGCATCCTTGCCTGCTTTGTGGATGACAGTGACCACCGCCTCGGCCATGGACGGAGTCACGTTCCCCGAGTCCCTAAAAGAGTTAAAGAGACGTGTCAGGAAGGGGGCCAGGGCACCACAGAACTTCTTATAGAAGGAGGCTGAGAAGCCATCGGGGCCCGGTGATTTAGCCACCTTCAGACGCGCTATCGCCGAAATAACCTCTTCGATGCGTATCTCCGCGTCAAGAGACGTTGCCGAACTCTGGGAGAAGGGAGTAATATGATAAGACGCCAGGTATGCCTGTACCCGGTCGGGGTCCGGGGGATCGGACGTATAGAGCGCACGATAGAAACGTTGAAAGCTGTCCGCGATGCGCACGTCGGCCGCCTGTTCTACCGCGTGGTCGTCCCTGATGACCGAGACCGTCGTCTGTTGTGTCCGGGCCCTCAGACGATGCGCTAGCATCTTGCCCCCTTTATCGCCGCTAACTGCTCATTCACTTTGGGAGCAATAAAGATGCCTTTGAATCCAGATGTCTTGTCGCATTTGCTCCGTTTTCAGAGACCGAGGAGAAAAGTTAGTTTGTCTTCCTACTCACCAGAAAGGGCGAGTAGGACCTAAAAACAGCTCGCCCTCATTAAATTTAGCTCGCAAATGCGAGCGGTCAAGTGGATTTTTCTAGCCCTGCACCCTGATTTGTTACCTTTGCCTCAAATTGTAAAGCGCTCTGATATCCTTCGGGATCAAGTTTGCGCTATATAAAACTTTTTAAATAAAAAAATAAATAAAATAAAGATAAAATTTGTGGCGCAAGCGTAAGAGCGCGTACTCAGCCCTATCGAGGTCTAAGTGTTTTAGCATGCGCCTCTTTGTCTCCAATTCCC
This sequence comes from Lissotriton vulgaris, assembly GCF_964263255.1. Classification (NCBI taxonomy): domain Eukaryota; kingdom Metazoa; phylum Chordata; class Amphibia; order Caudata; family Salamandridae; genus Lissotriton; species Lissotriton vulgaris. The sequence goes on from NC_141697.1 coordinate 577,463,639, forward strand.
TCCAAACCCTCTGCGCCCCGGTCCGTTTGTGTATTGCCTCTAGCCCGCGCACGTCGCACTCGAGTTCCTCGCGCTTCTCCTTGCGCAGCTTCGCCAGGGATGCCGAGATCGCGATACATTCGCCCCGCACGACCAGCTTAAGCGCTTCCCAGACCGAGCTAAGGGGCATGTCGTCGACATCGTTGGCGGCAAGGTATTGCGTAATTGTGTCTTGTAAGCGGTCCACCACAGAGGCAGAGTTGAGCAGAGAATCGCACAAGCGCCAGCCCCCGCGGGTCTGCCCGCCGGACCCCCCAGACAGCACCACAGAAATGAGCACGTGATCAGAAAGGGAGCGCGGCGCAATCTCCGCAGAGAAAAGCTGGGGCAGCAGGGAGGTGGAGGCAAGAAAGTGATCTAGGCGCGCGTAGGACTTGTGCGCTGCTGAGTAGTAGGTATAATCGCGCTCTACGGGGTGCAGGTGGCGCCACACATCATGAAGTCCCCCCTCCTGTAGCCAAAGCAGGCCCCCTTTGGAGACAGCGCCAGTCGAGTGGGAGCGTGCTTCGGTCCTGTCAAGCGCCGGGTCCATCACCATGTTCAGATCACCTCCCACCAAAACCCAGGGATCAGGGGAGGCCAACACATCTGCAAGCGCTGAGGTTAAAAAGGGTTCTTGCTGCACATTGGGGGCGTAGAGGGAGCCTACCGTGAAGTGGGAGTCGCCCCATTGAATCCTAACCGCTAAAAATCTGCCCTTGATGTCTACTACCTGGGACAGTACTTTACAATGCGCCTTCGCGCTGATCAATATCGCCACCCCCTGCCTCTTCGTGCCACAGGAAGACCATAACTGGGTGGGGAAGCGCCTGTTTTTCATCCTTCTCGTGTCCTTGGCAAGGAGATGCGTCTCCTGCAGGAGACAAATGTCGCCCTCCATTCCCTCCAGTAGTGACAAGATCGCCGCTCACTTGACAGGGCTGTTGAGGCCTCGAACATTCAAGCTAACAATTTTCAGATCCTTCCCCATCGAGAGGGCAGGACAGGGATCTCGCTAACAGGGACCAGCGGCTGATGCGGAGTGCCCTCCCTCCCCCCCACGACCCCCGCCTTTTATACTAAAGTGGTCACTCCAGTGTCTTTTGCATAATCCATTTATTTTTTTAAACAACCATGGATATGTTGAAAACAATCATAAATGTTTTGAAAACAATCACCAATGCTTTTCTAAACAAGTGTGTTCGTGCACAGCTGGCTGTTGGCCAAGGACCTTATACAGAATAAATCTGCTGTGCCTGGGGACATGTTTATGTACGCCGGGTACAGGGATTATGATAGAATACTTAGAGCCTGGTGTCAAGGAGACAGGAGCAAGGTACTAGGTAAAAGGTCACCCTTTTAGAATCGTTATTGTCGTGTGGATGTGATAATGTATGTAAAGATTGGGTATACATTGATGGACTATCCTAAAAGATATGACAGTTCCGAAGGAGAAGATGAGGAGACGATGCCCATGTGGCCATGCATCTATCCCAACACAGCTAAAGGTCAAATATCGAGACCTAGATGAGGTCGAATATGATCAAGCTGAAGAACCTGGTTCTGCAAACCGTACCCATTTACAAGGTCCACTTACTAGAAGATCTTCTAGGTCTTTCCAAGACTACCAAGACAACATGATCATGAACCATATAATCAGGTTTATTTTGGTAGACATGTTGAAGAATCACTGCAGGCACTTGAAACCGATACGGACACAGCAAGTTCTGTGGGACTCTAAAAAAGACAACTGCAACCCTTTCGTTGAACTGGAAGGATTCCTTTAGAGGATGTTACCAACCTTACAGATGTCAACCAATTCAACAGCTGTACTGACAAGGTTACACACAACAATATTGACCGCCGCCACCAGGGTTTTACATTAAGCCTTCCCTCGAAGATGATCTACAAAGCATTCTTGCGGAAACTAACTTCCGATAAAACAGACATTATGGAAGCAAAGGTCACGATAGTTCCTGAATTGCTTGTAGGAGAAAGAATCTCAACTAATATATTAAGTTTTATATAGTGCAAACATGACCTGAGGATATCTGGTATCAGAGCGCTTTACAGGAGCACCAGTTTCGCTACAGACGGACACATTCATTTTTGTTAGACACACGTAGATTAAATGATTTGCCCAGAATCACAGGATGTTGAGCGTCGTTGCTCGAGCCCGGTTCCCCAGCTTCGAGGTTGACCGCTCTAGCAGTAAGGCTGCTTCCTCTTCCCAACTTTATACAGACTATGGTAGCTATAACGTCTGACTGCTGGGTATTAGGTCTGATACACTTTGGCTGCACACTAGAATTCGCTCAAAAGCAACCACCACCGTCCAGAGGACCCCACGAACATCTTTGTCTGTTAGAAGCCGAGTTTTAAATAATGTTGCAAAAAGGGGCAATAGAGCAAGTACCTATTTACCAGAGAACATTAGGTGTCTAGTCTTGCTTTTTCCTGATTAAAAAGGAAGAAATCTGGAGAATGATTTTTGGCTTTACGAAATTAAAACCAATCTCTCAAGAAGCAGCCCTTTCTAATGGTCACTTTACAAGAAGCCCTCCTGCTAGTTCAACAAGGAGTTTACATGACATCCTTAGACTTAAAGGGTGTATATTTATTTATTTATTTATTTATGAGATTTAAAGAGCGCGAGCGAATGCCCGGGGGCGTCTTGGCGCTAAAAACTCAATTCATGACTCCTGATATTGGATCTCGGCGTGGGTTACTGGTTAAACAGCCAGGTCTTTAAGCTTTTGCGAAAAGAAAAAAGAGTGGGACTCAGCCTGATGGACAGAGGAAGAAAGTTCCAAAGTCTGGTTGCGGTAACTGGGAAACGTCTGTCTCCCCAAGAAACTGTTTTAGTACAAGGAACTGTTAGTTGGTGCAAAGTTACTGATCTCAGTTGTCTTGGAGGACAGTAAGGTGTTATCTGGTTCAAAAGAAACTGCAGACCTAGGTTGTGTAATGCTTTAAATACAATGCACAGTGTCTTGAATTTTATTCTATTTTTGATTGTTAACCAATGAAGATTCCGAATGGTTTGGGCAATTGGTTTGAATTTAGGGGTCCTGGAAAGCAGTCTTGCAGCAGCGTTTTAAACTGATTGCATTTTGTTAACAACCCGAATTTGTGCATTGGCAAACAAGCCATTGCAGTAGTCGAGTGATGATAGTACGAGTGTGCTTACCAGGGTTTTGCCAGCGCTGTCTGGTAGAAACGGTATGATTTTTTTAATGAGTTTTAGCTTATGGAAAGCTGTTGCCGCTATTTGATTAGCGTGAGCAAAAAAATTAAGATTTTCATCAAATACAACTCCTAAGTTCCGAACCTTTGGGACGGGGTTGGGCAAGGTTCCAAAGGCTGGCGGCCACCAGACGGGGGACCAACTTGGGGAGAGTTTCCCGAAGATGACAACCTCAGTCTTTTGGGAGTTGAGTTTAAGGGAGCTGGAGGCCATCCAGTCTCCAATCGCCAGCATGCCTTCCTGGAAGCGTTCCGCCACCTCTTCACCATCGTTGTTGATGACGAGAACTAGCTGGGTGTCATCTGTCTAGGAGGTAAGGCCCATCCCATATTGCTTGATGACTTTAGCTAGGTCCGACACGTAGATGTTAAAAAGTGTCGGACTTAGGGATGAGCCTTGAGGCACCCCACATGGTAGAGAGAGCTCACTCGATTTAAAGGGACCTAATGTAACTGCCTGAGTCCTTCCGGATAAGAAAGAGGCAAGTAGCTTCTTTGCTCCCAGTTGGATTCCCATCTTTCCGACACGGTCGATCAGGATGGAATGATCGACCGTGTCGAAAGCGGCAGATAGGTCCAGCAGTACAAGCACTGCAGTTCCTCTCTGATCTCTGATAACTCTAATGTCATCAGCCGCTTTGATAAGGGCCATTTCAGTCCCGTGAAATTTGCGGAACCCAAACTGGGTGTTATCCAGCAGGCCGTGTTCTTCAATATAATCCAACAGCTGGTGATTCATGGCCTTCTCTACCACCTTAGCTAAAAATGGAAGGCTGGCTATGGGTCGGTAGTTTTTTAAATCGTCTTTGGCGAGATGTTTTTTTTTAAAAGTGGCTTTAGAAGAGTATTTTTCAGAGCATTAGGATAAATCCCTGATTTAAACATAGCATTGCATATTTGGGTGACTACCCGCGTTAGTAGGTCCATGACGGGTGGAACATTTTTTGGTGGACATGGATCTAGGGCAGATCCTGTTTTTATGTTGTTGATAATGTCCAAAATGTGTTGCTCAGTCATTTCTTTGAAGTAAGTTAGGGAGCAGACAGAGGGTGTCGTACAGGCGAAATGTGTAAAGGACTTATCCTTAGATGAGAAGGCCAGATAAATATCGTTAACCTTTGTGTAAAAGAAATTGGCCAGTGCGTCGCAGAAAGATTGGGAAGGGGGTGGGGCAAGGTCAGGAGTTTTCCCTACTAATTCCTTCACTAAGTCATAAAGTTGTTTACTGGATTTTTTAGCATTTTCTATTTGATCGCTGAAGAACTTCCTTTTTGCATTGATGATCATTTTTTTAGGTCTCGGCTAAAAGACGCGCGTAAGCGCGTCTCCGCCGAGATCTTATGTCAGCGAGTAGCAGTCCCAGGAGACAGTCCTGGCCACACGCATCCTTCCAGGCGATTTGTAACTGGAACGCGCGCTGTGGCCAGGCGCTGTCTCCTGGGAAGCGCAAGCACCACACACGCATGCGCATACACACACACACGCGCCCATGCACGCACGCAAATACATACATACATACATACATACAGAGACACCACCCCTGACTCATACACACACGCGCGCACACACACAAGTGCACCGAGGCCCCCCTCCCCCCCGCCGTCGCACACATACATACATACACACACACGAGCACACACACGAGCATACACACACGTGCACCAATCCCGCTCCAGCCTTTAGGAACCTACCTTACCTCAGCACGCGGCGCCCAACCTCCTGCTGGCGCGGCCCCGGGGCTCTACACCGCTCACAGGAGCCCCGGGCCGCGAGACGCAACGACTCCGCCTGCCTCCTCTTCAGTTCCGGTCTGAACGTGGCCCCGCCCCCGTCACTGGCGACCGTGCCTGACTTCCGGGGCGGCCGCGATACGTGCCTAAACAATAGCGATGCGGGCCACTTCATCTTTGGATTTTCATCCTAATCCTCTGGGGGCAAACATACATACAACTGCCCAACTATTTCCAAAAACGTACCCTAACAAAATGACAGATCTATTGGCTTTACCAGTGCATATTTTGTAATCCTTGCGTATTATTCAGAAAATACATATTTTTACTGTTTCTTACAAACGTGTTTTGACCTTCAAGTTATTCTAACTTTAATGATGCTTTAAATGTTTGTTGCATAATATATCCCTCACAAATCTCTGAAGAGTTATGTGCTCCGCTATGTTAGCAAGTAGGCTCAAATACCTTCCAAGTGGCCTGGTTTCGCTGATAGGGAGCTCTGTTGCAGCTCACATAAAGACAGTGACCTCTCACTGCCTTGGCCTTCGTGTCGGAGTACCTACTTTTATTAAGCATTTTACGTTGCTTTTATATTGCACATGCTCAAAAATGGAAAGTTAAGTGGATTCCTGTTTGTCGAACAGTGCAGAGTGGTGAGTGCAGAGTGGTGAGTGGTGAGTGCAGAGTGGTGAGTGCAGAGTGGTGAGTGCAGAGTGGTGAGTGCAGAGTGGTGAGTGCAGAGTGGTGAGTGCAGAGTGGTGAGTGCAGAGTGGTGAGTGCAGAGTGGTGAGTGCAGAGTGGTGAGTGGTGAGTGCAGAGTGGTGAGTGCAGAGTGGTGAGTGCAGAGTGGTGAGTGCAGAGTGGTGAGTGCAGAGTGGTGAGTGCAGAGTGGTGAGTGCAGAGTGGTGAGTGCAGAGTGGCGAGTGCAGAGTGGCGAGTGCAGAGTGGCAAGTGCAGAGTGGCGAGTGCAGAGTGGTGAGTGCAGAGTGGTGAGTGCAGAGTGGTGAGTGCAGAGTGGTGAGTGCAGAGTGGTGAGTGCAGAGTGGTGAGTGCAGAGTGGTGAGTGCAGAGTGCAGAGTGGTGAGTGCAGAGTGGTGAGTGCAGAGTGGCGAGTGCAGAGTGGCGAGTGCAGAGTGGCAAGTGCAGAGTGCAGAGTGGTGAGTGCAGAGTGGTGAGTGCAGAGTGGTGAGTGCAGAGTGGTGAGTGCAGAGTGGTGAGTGCAGAGTGCAGAGTGGTGAGTGCAGAGTGGTGAGTGCAGAGTGGTGAGTGCAGAGTGGTGAGTGCAGAGTGGTGAGTGCAGAGTGGTGAGTGCAGAGTGCAGGGTGGTGAGTGGTGAGTGCAGAGTGGTGAGTGCAGAGTGCAGAGTGGTGAGTGCAGAGTGGTGAGTGCAGAGTGGTGAGTGCAGAGTGGTGAGTGCAGAGTGGTGAGTGGTGAGTGCAGAGTGGTGAGTGCAGAGTGGTGAGTGCAGAGTGGTGAGTGCAGAGTGCAGAGTGGTGAGTGCAGAGTGGTGAGTGCAGAGTGCAGAGTGGTGAGTGCAGAGTGCAGAGTGGTGAGTGCAGAGTGCAGAGTGGTGAGTGCAGAGTGGTGAGTGCAGAGTGGTGAGTGCAGAGTGCAGAGTGGTGAGTGCAGAGTGGTGAGTGCAGAGTGCAGAGTGGTGAGTGCAGAGTGGTGAGTGCAGAGTGGTGAGTGCAGAGTGCAGAGTGGTGAGTGCAGAGTGGTGAGTGCAGAGTGGTGAGTGCAGAGTGCAGAGTGGTGAGTGCAGAGTGGTGAGTGCAGAGTGCAGAGTGGTGAGTGGTGAGTGCAGAGTGGCGAGTGCAGAGTGGCGAGTGCAGAGTGGCGAGTGCAGAGTGGTGAGTGCAGAGTGGTGAGTGCAGAGTGGTGAGTGCAGAGTGGCGAGTGCAGAGTGCAGAGTGGTGAGTGCAGAGTGGTGAGTGCAGAGTGCAGAGTGGTGAGTGCAGAGTGGTGAGTGCAGAGTGGTGAGTGCAGAGTGCAGAGTGGTGAGTGCAGAGTGGTGAGTGCAGAGTGGTGAGTGCAGAGTGCAGAGTGGTGAGTGCAGAGTGGTGAGTGCAGAGTGCAGAGTGGTGAGTGGTGAGTGCAGAGTGGTGAGTGCAGAGTGGTGAGTGCAGAGTGGTGAGTGCAGAGTGGTGAGTGCAGAGTGCAGAGTGGTGAGTGCAGAGTGGTGAGTGCAGAGTGCAGAGTGGTGAGTGCAGAGTGGTGAGTGCAGAGTGGTGAGTGCAGAGTGGCGAGTGCAGAGTGGCGAGTGCAGAGTGGCGAGTGCAGAGTGGCGAGTGCAGAGTGGCGAGTGCAGAGTGGTGAGTGCAGAGTGGTGAGTGCAGAGTGGTGAGTGCAGAGTGGCGAGTGCAGAGTGGCGAGTGCAGAGTGGCGAGTGCAGAGTGGCGAGTGCAGAGTGGCGAGTGCAGAGTGGCGAGTGCAGAGTGGCGAGTGCAGAGTGGCGAGTGTGCAGAGTGGCGAGTGTGCAGAGTGGCGAGTGTGCAGAGTGGCGAGTGTGCAGAGTGGCGAGTGTGCAGAGTGGCGAGTGTGCAGAGTGGCGAGTGTGCAGAGTGGCGAGTGTGCAGAGTGGCGAGTGTGCAGAGTGGCGAGTGTGCAGAGTGGCGAGTGTGCAGAGTGAGTGTGCGCAGAGTGGTGAGTGTGCAGAGTGAGTGTGCAGAGCAGTGAGTGCAGAGCAAGTGTGCAGAGCATTGTGTGCTGTTGAGTGCAGAGTGCTGTGTATTGGCAATGTTAATGACAATGGCCATTTATTTTTGATTTAAAGAAAAAAAAAGAAATGTCATGAGCAATGCCAATAGCTCTACCTTTAATGATGCCGAGACCATTGCATTGCAAATGCTTGTTTATAGTTTGCAAGTGTTTCCTTGTACTGGGATTTGCTTTCATGGTCGTAGGTTTTTCGCCAGAATCTCTCGCAACTTCTACAAATTTGTTTTTGTTTCCTAAGTTCTTCCGAGAACCATGGTGCAGAGGGGGCTGTCCTATTCGTAGATATGGTTTTGTAAGGTACCAGCGCATTTATAGCATTGCGTAACCACTCTGAATATTGATTCATGGCTATGTTTGGGTCTGCTGACATCATCAGGCAGGTACTATTCAGTAATGCTCTAAAGTCTGCATTATCGAGGTCCTTCCACGCTTTAAAAGGTGCGCGACAAGGATCAGTCGGTCTGTCTATTGGAACGTCAGTGATAGAAATAGCACAGAGAATGGCATAATGATCAGACCAGGGGAGCGGGAGGACGTCTTTTACAAGGATCCCATTAAAATTAGAGAAAATGCCGTCCAGAGTATGACCAGCCGCATGTGTTGGAGTTGAGACCAATTGGGGAAGTCCTAGTGTTTCCTTGTCTGACAATAGTGCGTGTGTTTCATTATTGTCTTGGTGAAAGTTGAAGTCACCTAAAATTGTATAGGAGTCCTCAATTGCTAACGATTCAAGCATTGAGTTCAGGTCAGAGAGAAAATCAGTGCGTGTTCCAGGCGGTCTATACAGGAGCACTCCTTTGAAGTTATGCGAGGGTGTTAACATGATGGAAAAAAGAGTTGCTTCACAAGTTGATGACAGTATGGGAGACGTTGTCACCGTAAAGATATTACGGGCAATTATTGCCAAACCACCACCCTTTTTCCTTTGTCTGTCCTGTCGGTAGACCTTATATCCTGGGGGAACTGCAACCGCTAGATCAGGATCTGAGGCACTATCCATCTATGTCTCTGTGACAAACAATATCTCTAGTTTCGTATCCTTAATAAGGTCTGATATTTCTTGTCGATATTCACACCATTCTTCCAAATCATTTGGAACAGTTGTTCCCAACCTTTTGACTCCTGAGGACCCCCACTGAGTCCCTACTGGTAGTCAGGGACCCCCAAGCATTTTGTACACTTTAAATTTCAAACATTAAAACAATAATTCGCAAAAAATAAACAAGTACACACCAAATAAACACTGAAATTACCAAAGATTTGATTATTTCATATTGAAAAAATATGCAAAATTCAAAACATTTTAATGGGAAGGTTGGTGCTGCATCTCAGGACAAACTTTTCAAAGTTTGGTTTTATTTCGCGGCATGAGGCTCCTGCTCCTGCCAGGGCTGGACTGAGAACCCAGAGCAGCCCCTACAAATGTTGTCAGGCCAGTCCCCATACGTTGCCTAGCGAGTGCAGCGAGCAAGCCTGATCACTACAAAGTGGGGTTCAGGGCATTTCTCCCCCCCAGAAAATTTAGGGCGAAAATGGTGCATTCTACAACACATTTATCAGTATATATTCAATGGTATTGGCTTTTAAAGCATAGTAAATTATGACCTTACTGTTCACCAGGATACGACAATCTTCTTTGTTGGGGCTTTTGAATGATCACCCTCTAACATTGCATCTCATCTCTCCATAACCCCTCTGTCACATGTATTTCAATTGTTTTATAGCACCTCTCATACTAGTGTAGGGTGTCTGAGCACTTTACATCACACACATACAGACAAAAGAAATCATACTGTGTAAATCAATGTATAGAAGATGTTACATAAGGCAAATGGGACTTCAAGGTGTAGGATACTTGTCATCTATACTGGGAGGCATTTTTTAAGAGTGCTTGGTCGGGAGAAGAACAAACTCAAGATTCACAGCATAACATTGACATTCACATCAGCATTGACTTTAATATTAAGAATGTATACAGCATCAGGATAATGAAAGACTGGGAAAAAACATAACTTTTTAACTTGTACAATGTAGTTTGCATGCAGCTCTTTGGCACTTCATAGCTCACTGTGCTAGATTACAATTGGAACTTATGAACTACACAGTAACAAAAGAATCTCTGTGACAAAAACAGTAAGCCACCGAGCTATGCACATAAAATACTGTTTTTTGATATGCATGGGACACGTTCTTTGCAGCAGGCGTATTAACCATCTGCGCTACCTTATATGAATCAAAACTGCCACTAGACAAAACTCTCATCTCTCTCCTGCAGGTACATTAATCACCAGAGTTATCTTAACACTTTTATTGTTGCCTGAAAACTACTGGATATACAAGTAATGTTGCAGTGCTTTTAAAACTGTTGCCTTCATCCCCCCTGGGACTGTGTCTGCGGACCACAGGTTGGGAACGGCTGATTTGGAATATTGACAAAGTGTATGGTTGCGGTAGCAGTGCATTTAAGTACATAAACTATTTTCATACCTAGACTACTGGCTAGTCAAAGGAAACTCTCACAAAGCTTCAAAGAGATAAACAAGAGACTGCTTGCTGATCTTCCATAAATTGGGGCTTAGTTTCAATGAAAAGAAATACTGCTTAATACCCTCGAGAGAAATACAATTTGTAGGAGCAATTTTAGACACCATGCAACACAGGACCTTTCTGTCTAATGTATAACGTCTAACCTCAACAGCCAAGACTTTGCAAAAGAAAAAACAAGTAAGAATCTTCAAGTGATCTTTAGGGATGATCTCCTGTGCATCTCCATGAGCCCTCATTGCTGTCTTCATATGAGACCCTTTCAAGATGACCAGGAGTGACTTCACGTTCAGACATCATTCGAGGAATCATACAGGTGACAAAACAAATGGAATAAATGCTTTACCATGGCGGGCTCAGTCTACAAATCTCAATGTTGGGTTGTCCTATCTGCAAGGAAAAGTTCACTTCAATAAGACCATAGATCCTTAGGAGGTTGGGGAGTGCACTTGCAGAAGCTAGCAATCTGCTTAAATGGTCCCCCAAAGAGAATCCACTATGTATCAACATACCAGGTTGAAGGCCATAGCCCCCGAACTTACGAGTCTTTCTTCTAAGGGTAACCAATCCTTCAGTATTAATATGGGCACATTACTATAAGCATGGTTTATATCCACAAACCAGGAGAAACACGTGCCCTACAGCTTTCCATTGAAGCACAGAAAATATGGGACTTGGCTTATCAAAGCCATATCTAACTTAAAATTTCTCAGGAGCACCTAACTTTTTGGGCCGACAGCCTCAGCCAAAACCCCTAAGAAATGTTGTGGGAGAGAGAGTTGCAGCAGCAGCAACAGCTGAACAATATTTTACTGAGCTGGGGCATAACAAATCTCGATCAGTTTGGGACCAGCCTGAACTGCAAATGCTGATACTATGCCAGGAGGCAGTGCCCTCATGGATCATGGAGGGAATGCCTTTTCAGTCACCTGATCAGGGCTTGTGAATATACCTTTCCACCCCTTTCATTGATTCTAGGGGTCCTCGCAAAGATGAAATGAGAAGGATGTTGTCTTGTTCCAATAGTTACTTGGTGATCCACACAGTTGAGATTCACAAAGCTACTTCTCTCTGAACAGACCAGAAATCAGTTGAAATCATCCCATAATGTATTGGCACAACGAAACGGCCAGGTAGTTAATCCAGACCCAAACTATCTGAGGTGACAGTTTATCTCCTGAGTTCAGTGAATTCTGCCTTCTAGATAGTCCAGAAGATTGCAGGAGAATGTTATCTAATGGTAGCGCTCCATCAAGGAAGAAAAGTAATGGAACCACATGAAAATGATTTCACTCCTGGTGTGCTGATCACAGTTTGCACTCAAAAATAATCTCTACAAAACCAAATATTACCATGTGTGTTGCATCTGTCTCAGTTAGGTCTGAGCCTCGCATTGCTCAAAGTCCTCATATCGACGATTTCTTGCTAAAGAAGAACACTTAGTCGACCACTGCTATAGTCTTAAAGAATAATTAAATAATTTCTTAAAGGCCTTTTTAGACTTTATCCACCAGTAAGAACCTCACTGATTTAGTGGCATTTGAATGTAGTTTTAGCCTAACTAAGGAAGACTCCTTTTTAACCAATCAACAAAGCAGAATTTAAATTTCTTTCTTGAAAGGTATTTTATTTTTTAATAATTTTATTGGCATATAGGTATATCACATAGTGCATATCATAATGACTCCATTTATAAGCTTCCGCATCCCCCCCGCAGGAATAAATTAACCAAATCCCATTGCTTGTTCAAAAGGGCAGGTTTCTGGTAGATAGGGCTAAAACCCACCACAGTGAACATGCTTTTGTGGTAGGACAGTATAAAACAGATAGAAGCAAAAACATTGTGCGATTACTGGTTACCCTCAGAGGCTATAGTGGTGTGTGCCAGGTTTAGGCCCATGTAGCAACGCTGCACATTTTCTTACATTGTCCTCTTTCTGCACAATAACGTTTTCTATGGCCTTTTGCAGATATTTGCATGTGTGACTTTGTTGGATAAGTTTGTTTGAAACTACTTTGCTTACACATCTGGCCTCGTGCAACATCATGATGCCTCAAACATGGAGTATAAGGCCTTTTGGCACGTTGTGCAAATGTCATTCTATCTTTATCCACGGGGCGATTTGCATACCCATAACACTAATCTGCATATACATCGCAAGGATGTTTTTTATTATAACCATTTCCAGGGGTTATAGAGGAGACACTTCAACTGACGTCGTGTTCTCTGCATGCTAAGGCTTCGGCAAGCAACTGCCTAACTTCTCTGTAACGTGTGTCTAGTTTGTGCCCAAGACAGTGTCCTATATTCTTTCCCGCAAGGTAATGGGGTTGGATCATCCAGTGGGGGGATTCTTGGTTATGCACCTACATACACTCTGTTTTCAGGAACGAAGGTCCCTACAGTCAATATATTGATAGCAATGCTCTGGAGACCAGAATGACATCCAGGAGTAATAAAAAATGGATATGTAGTACACTTTTCATCAAACATTTATATGTGTGGAATATTAACCCCACTGGAGTAATCCTCAACGTGTTTTAAAAACATGAAAAACAGCAGACATGAGACATTAAATAACCATCAGTTGTATTCACCATGGGGGTTACTTTGGGGGTTACTTATTTACATGAAGGAGAACACTACTGCACCCAGAAGTCATATACACATATTTAAAGGGTCAGAGTGTTTAAGGTCAGTGTTTCGATCTGTGATAATTCAGGATCATCATCAGGACTTCTAAATACATGCCTGATTACATTTATTGGTGTGCAAAGAATACATGTCATCTTATGTATAATTAACAACCCCTGAGATACCGGAGTATCATTTACTAGGGGTTCATAAGCATTAGACATGTTTCTCGAACCAGAAACATGTCTGGTGGTGGCAGCTGGTGAGCAGCCACTCAGTTCAGACACTAGTGTTGGTTAGTTTTCAGGGGGCGTCTCCAAGATGCCCTCTGTGTGCATCGTTTTTCTTCAGATCGGACCACAGACCTCTCTGATATCCACTGAGAAAATGGCCTGCTTCACTTGGCTACCCCGTCATCACCGCTATGAAACTACTCTGCCATCTTGCCAGGCCTCAACCCCCTTGGAAGGTTTTATTAGGCTTTTATCAATGCATACTTCTGCCATAAGGGTTAGTGAAATCAATGCCTTTATAATCAAAGAGCCTTTTTTCCAGATTAAAGATGATCATATAACTCTAAGAACAAATCCTGATTTTATACCGAGGATGTCCACTAATTTACATTTAAACAAACCAATTGTACGAAAGTAGCCCTTTTTGACAATTACCCCACTTCTTGCATGGTAACTGATGGGATTTTGAGTGCACCGGGTACATGCTAACCAGGTCCTCAGTGCCAGAGCTCTTTCCTAAAACTGTACAATTGTTCCCCCAATTAGCAAAACCTTTAGCCCTCTCTGTAAGTCCCTAATAAAGGGTACCTAGGGCCTGAGGTACTAAAGAGTGTCCCTAAGGGTAGAAGTACAATTTGTGCCACCCTAAGGAACCCCTCACCAAGCACATGTAAGGCTACCATTGCAGGCTGGGTGTCTTGGTGCCGACAAAAGTGAAAACGCATGTCTCACATTTTTGTGTGCCATGTCCTCTAACACTGTATGTGATATTTGTAACCCCTACAGTAGGCCTGACAGCCCTACGGGAGGGTGCTGAATAGTACATGTGAGGGCACACCTGAATGAGCAAATATTCCCCTGTGCTGTTCAGTCCTGTTACTGCCAGGGCAAGTGGACAGGGAATCCATTTTAAAACATGTGATGGGCACTGGTGCAAATGAATTCCCCAGCTACATGGTGCTTCTCTGAAAATAGGCAAGTTTGGTATCAAACATCTCGTATTGATAAACCCTCACTGATTCCAGTGATGATTTTACCAATACATGCACCCAGAGGGCACCTTTAAGGTGCCCCCTGAAAACCTACCAACCTGTGGTGTCCTCCTGACTGGTTTCTGCCTGACTAACAACCAAGACGATGCTCCGACCGCATAGGGTGAGAGCCTCTGCTCTCAGAAGGCCCAGAACAAAAGCTCATCCGAGAAGAAGGTGTAACATTCCCTCCCACAGGATGGCCTGCTGATTAGCCCCCCCAAGGCCGGCAAGCTGCAAACAGCTGCCGCCTTTGGAATGCGAGGCTGGCTCCTCTCACAAGAGGGGAAGCCACCTCTCCCCATGTCCAGGACCCCCCTGGGCCCTTGACAGGCGGGGAAATGAACTTGTCCAGTAGGCATGCCACATCCAGGCTAGTACCAACCCTAAGGTGGGCTGCACTAAGGTGGACACAATTCTTCAGAGAGAGACATCTTTCTGTTGACTTATTTGCGAATTCTGGGACAGGGTATGCCCATTTTCCATAGGAAGTGGTCATATAGGGGGTGTAATGCCCCTAAAGGTCAGTAGCCCATTGGCTACTACCCTAACCACACCCTCAAGTCAGTGCTGTTGGAGTTCCCGGTACCAGAAAAGCAGATCCTGACGACCTAAGAAGAGGGTGGACACCGCAACAGAGAAGAGTGAAAAAGCAACTGGCTCTAGAACCAACCCTGCCGGCCTATCTGCATCGATCATTGAAAACTGCACCATAGTTGACCCGTCCTGCAGCTGTTGACTCGAGAACTTTGGAAGTCTGCCTGCCTTTGTGAAAGACCAAAGACCTCCAGTGAACAGCGGACCTGTACCCCCGCATCCTGCAGAAACTCTGAAGCAAAGACTCTGAGGCCCCCGGAACTGCCAAATCCGGACACCTGAAGCCACCACTGCACCAGTCGCCCCCAGCCCAAGTTGAAGTGGGCCAACCATGTCAACAAGGTCCCCCAGCCCTCCAGAGCTAGAGTCAATTGTGGTTTCACCCCTTGTGGACTCCCCAACTTCGCCTGCAGCCTCTACACACAGGCCCTCTTGAACGCAACTGTTCACAGTAAGAAAACCCAATGCCCAAAGTCACCTCTGCTTTTGACGCCCTCAGGCCCCGGAGAAGAGGCTCTCAGGTGGTTCTATGTTCCCAAGCATCGCAGTACTGGAACCCCCATGTTGCTTCAACCTGACTGGCCTTTTAGCCAAAGCCTACAGCCTCTTTTTGCTGTG
This sequence comes from Lissotriton vulgaris, assembly GCF_964263255.1. Classification (NCBI taxonomy): domain Eukaryota; kingdom Metazoa; phylum Chordata; class Amphibia; order Caudata; family Salamandridae; genus Lissotriton; species Lissotriton vulgaris. The sequence continues at coordinate 577,479,009 of NC_141697.1, forward strand.
ACCGATCTCCATAGAAAATCATTGGGCTTCCCCGCTGTTTTGTACCCTGCACCTGGCGGCCCTCATGCTGTTGGTGGTATACTGCTGGTGCTGCCTTGGACCTTGCCTATCACTCACCTTAACTCCTGGAGATTGGTCTTGTAAGTCACTATGCTGTATTTGTTTGCAGAACTTGTCACACGCTAAAGACCAGTGAGCCAGCCAGGATACTGTACCTCCCCCTTGTCCCAATCTGTCAAATGGTGTAATTTTACTGCATGCACTAAACCAAAGCACCTGCCGCTCCCTAGATGCATCCAGATGGTAAAACAGATTCCAAAATACACAGATGGTAGTGCACAGCAAAGTTAGAGTTCTTTCATATACAAGTCAAATTCCTACATGTATGTAATCCAGAACATCTTTATTTTTCATTGATTATGGTAACCCCTACCAGCAAGACATGCAGCTGTATGGCACGAGAGCTGAGCAGTTTAGGAAACTTCTTAAGGAGTCAACAATGAATGCATAATAGCGGACCCTGGATGAATTATTCATATCAGCGGGTGATATGAGGATCTGATGCAATAGAATGACCGGGCTCGCAACGGGTGAAAATTAGAAACCGAATGCCATATTCGATCGATGCACATTTCTATTTACCCTGGTGAAGTTGACGTGTTGTGAGCGAAACGCGTTGGCTGTCTTTTGCTATCATCAATGAAAAATGAAGACTTTCTGGATTAGATCCATTTGGGATTTGGACTTGTATTTGAATAGACTCTAACTTTGCTGTGCACTATCGTCTGTGAGATTTGGATTCTGTTTGCATAACATGTTCTTCCTTCTGTAGGATAACATTGCAGAACTCAATTGTAGTGTCTGCTTTTTGAACTCAAAAGAATTTCTATTTAAAAACATACTAACTTGAACAATTTTTCTCTGATGCCTAAACATATGTAAGGTATTTGCTTTTTTTATAAATTGGTTTTGCTCTCCATCTTGTGTTGTCATTTATTGATCATTGTGTCTATGTGCCGATGTCTTGCGCTCCTCTGTGTTATCCCTAAGGCTGTGCAATGACACTACCCCCTAACAGAGCATTTTGGGATTGCCATAGCAAGTCCTGTCCAGTCATAAGGGAACCCCTTTACAAGGTATATCAGATGGGGCGTGGCTTGGTAAGCCACGATGGTGGCGGTGTTCTGCTGAGGCTCCGCGATCGGGCTCGCATCCTGCCCATTTCCAGGGATCGCCGTGAGCCTCAGCCAAAGCAACGGCAACTGACAGACGCGGCAGCACCGGGGGCTTCACCCGAAGGAGTCGTGACCGCTGCTGAAGTGCGGTATCGACAGGAAGAAGCTTTGTCTGTCGGGGCGAGGAGCCGGACCGCAAGATGGCGGCCGCGCCCCCGGCCACCTAGACCCTGAGTGTCCGCACCCCCGCAGCCGGTCCGGAGACCCCGGGGACCGCGCACACATCGAGGCGGCGGAACTCCTACCAGGTCGGCGTCCCTGATTTTTGCAGGCTTATGCGACACGGGACTCGCCGAGACGACTGCGCATCGGTGCACAAGATGGTGGACGCCAGCCCGGAGCCTCGCCCCACCTACACCTCTGCCCGACTGGTTGCCGGTCTGGCCGCTGGGCACTGAAGGACGCCAGCCAGCGCTCCACCGTCGCGGCGCCCGGATCCTACTGCAGCGGAGCAGCTCCTGACGAGCGGTGAGTGCCGGCTCCCCCCCTCCCCCCCGGGGGCCCCCACCACTACCTCCACAGCGACCTCCGGACCCTCCCTGAGACCCCCAGCGGTCATCCCACATCCACGCCATGGGCCGGGGACCGAGGCTGCATTGACCCCCCTGGCGCAGCGGACAGCACTACCACTCGAGCTGCCTGACCTCGGCATGGCGCCCGGAGAGGCCTAGGAGCCTCGCCCCACCTGCATCTCTGCCCGACTGGTTGCCGGTCCGGCCGCTGGACACTGAGGGACGCCAGCCAGCGCACCACCGTCGCGGCGCCCGGATCCCTCTGCAACGGAGCGGCGCCTGTCGAGCGGTGAGTGCCGGCTTCCCCCCCTCCCCCCTGGGGACCTCCACCACTGCCTCCACAGCGACCTCCGGGGCCCCCCCTGAGACCCCCAGCGGTCATCCCACATCCACGCCACGGGCTGCATTGACCCCCCTGGCGCAGCGGACAGCACTGCTACTCGAGTTGCCTGACCTTGGCATGGCGCCCGGAGAGGCCTAGGCGCCGAGCCTGGCCCGGGCTTCCCTACAGCAGCGACGGTGGTAACCCGCCCTCCGGGACACGGCGGAGTCACACCGCAACAGGAGCAGCACCTCACCACCACGGTCCCACGGGAACACACTTTACCTCGACCCCCGCCACGGACTGTTCACGGCTTTGGGGGAAGGGGTGTGCAGCTGGCCCCATACCACGTCCATAGCCTGCTGCCTTGGACCCGCGCAGGCCCTGCCACCGAACCGGGGGACCCCGAGCGAACCCCGGGGGCTCTGACTGCCACAAGAGCCTGCTTGCTCGACCCCCATAGGAGTGACCCTCGACCCAACTACCCGTGGCCCCCGGACCCCGAGACGCCGTGGTGCCCTCTCCTACAGCCCAATGGGGAAACCAAGGGGCACGCAGGTGACCGCCGTCCCTGAAACGGCCATCGAGAACATGCCGCACACAAGGACATGGACTCAGGCGAACACGCCGACCGCGGATCCCACGCTATCAGCGAAACTGGATCAGGTGCTGGCGGCTATCGAAATGTCCCGGCTCTCTATGGAGGAACGTCTAGGCACCCTGACGACGGACATCAACCTAATACGCGACGATCACCGCAAACTGGTGGACAGAGTGAAGGAAGGAGAGCGGAACGTGGCGGCGCTTCAGCCCACGGTGAAGACGCAAGAAGCAGACATGAAGGAAGTCTTGCGCCGAGTGGCGGCCCTCGAGGAGCGCACCGTTGATTTGGAAGGGCGCTCAAGACGTTGCAACATCCGCGTCCTGGGTCTGCCGGAGGGTATTGAGAACTCGGACCCGCTGACCTATATGGAATCGTGGACCAGGTCGTTTACCCCCGAATCGGAGCGGTCAGCGTTCTTCTCCATCGAAAGGGCACATAGGGTCCCAGCCCGGAAACCCAAACCGGGCCTGCCCCCACGCCCTATGCTGGCCAAGTTCCTGCATTTCCGAGACCGAGATGCGGTGCTCCGCGCGGCCCGGATGGCGGGCCCCTTGCAAGTGGAAGACCAGCAGGTCATGGTGTTCCCAGACTACGCCCGCGAGATACAACAGCAACGCTCGACCTATCTGGAAGTTAAGAGGCGTCTCCGTGAAAATGGTCTTCAGTACTCCCTTCTGTTCCCGGCCCGCCTCAAGGTGCTTCATAACGGGAAATCCATATTTTTCACCACGGCGGAGGAAGCGCAGGACTGGGCGGAATTCCACTGTCCGCTGATCCCTAAGCCCGGTCCCCAGCGGAGACAAAACAATGACTCACGACGTACTAGAAGGCGAGGCATGAACCGCACCCGAACAGACAACTCCAAGAGCCAAGCGTCCTCACCCTCGGGCTCACCCGATCTCACGCAAATTATGCAGGAGCGACGGGATGCCCTACGGGCAGTGACTGAACTACACACTTCTCCTCCAGCGTCGGACCTGGAACACCAACCACACCTGTTCACCCCCGAGAAGGACCGGGACAGTGATGGCACAATGTCAGGATTTGGTCCGATTTCATCTCCCCTCCTTGCGGTGCACACCACGGACGCCACCCATGCAGGTCAACCAGGCACCTCTTCAGGATGAACAATCGGACGATTGCTGTATCCTCTTTTCCTATTGGCTGTTGATCACGCTATGCGTAGACTGCGCGCCGCCTCCACGGTAACCCTACAACAGCCCGATTTGCGAACAGCCCAGCAGTAACGCACGCTACCACCCCCACAGAATTTTGTTATATTTCTCCCCTAGTGGGACACTAGTTTGGATATGCCACCCCTGGTGATATATCCCCGGCATTGGGACTGTTCCCCATTTTTGGTTCTACACGTTGTAGCCCCCGTTAGACCCTCCCCCACACATATGGCAGCATGGCGCGCAGGAGCACATACGAGACACAGGCCCACACGGTCCTTGGGAGGTACAAGGGTTCCCCACTCGCAAGCACGAAACCACAGCAATGGCGACTCCACAGTCAGATGTTAACGTTCTCACGCTGAACGTACGGGGCCTCCACACACCCAGCAAACGCTATTCTGTCTACTCTTACATTAAACGCATGTCAGCTTGCATAGCACTGTTACAAGAGACACACACCAACGCTACCGAACTGGCCCGATTACAGGCCAAATGGCGGGGGACCTTTTGCGCCACGACTTACTCAGCATTCGCTCGTGGCGCCTTAGTGTGGGTTAGGCCAGGCACCCCTTTTCGGACACTTAGACGGGTGGTTGACAGGGAGGGCAGATACGCATTGTTGGAGGGAATCTTAGACGGGCAAGGGGTCCTCCTGGGCAGCATTTACGCCCCTAACACCGAACAAGATAAATTCTGGGATCACCTCACAGTCGTCCTGGCCCAATTCACTGCCATCCCATGGATTTTGGGAGGTGATTACAATTGCACGCTGAACCCCGCTCTAGACAGATCACACCCCCCTCCCACAGGCTCCCCAACCCCCCGACAGGCGGAACTCTTCAGGGCCTGGACCACACACTGGGCACTCACCGACGCATGGCGACACTTACACCCGCTGGCCCGTGTCTATTCGTTCCACTCGATTCCACACAACCTTCGGGTCCGTTTGGACAGGTTCTTATGCTCCGCACTTATCCTCCCAAGGGTCACGTCCTCGGACTATCTGGGTCGGATCCTCTCGGACCACGATGCTCACATCTTACGCCTGACCTGGCGCCCCCCACGCCCGCCGGTCCCCACCTGGCGCCTCCCTAAGGACTGCTTGTCAGACCAAGTCTTCAGGGACACGCACAAAACCAGTATCCAGGATTACTTCCTACACAACGCGGGTACGGCATCATCGGCGTTAATGGAGTGGGATGCATTCAAAGTGGTGGCGCGGGGGGAATGCATACAACAAATCGCGGGGGTTCGTCGCACACTAGAACAGACACTCCTCACGTCGGAACGGCGTCTGGCTACGCTTACAAAACAAACCGATGACTCGGAAGAGAGCGTCGCGCTCACGGCCGAGGCGAAATCGATATACCAGGCTGCTTGCGCCGATCTCCGGAAGTATAATTTTCGCGCCTATGCCTCCAGAGTACACAAAGAACGGGACAAAACGGGGGCACTGCTTGCCTGGATGGCACGACAGGACACCGAGACCAAGCCGATTACGGATATTATCAATCCGGACGGCATATTGGTGCGATCCCAGGCCGAGATTCTCCTAGCGTTCCAACGCCATTACGCACAGGTATACGAGGCCCCAACCCGCTACGCTCCATCGTGCGTGGATTGCTTCCTCGATTCGCTGACGCTGCCCACGATATCGGACGCTGACAAGCGCACGCTTGACGCCAAAATAACACCCTCGGATGTCACTCAGGCATTACGGGCCCTTTCCCGGAATAAAGCCCCGGGACTCGACGGCTTCCCACTGGAGTACTATTCGGCGTTCTCTACCCTGTTGGCTCCCCGAATGGCTCGGATGTTCGCAGCAGCTCTCCATCTGGGAGTGCTTCCTCAGTCACTACGGGAATCCGTTATCGTGACCTTCCCCAAACCTCACAGGGACCCGCTCCAGCTGGGGTCATATCGTCCTATCACGCTCCTCTCGGCGGACTGCAAGGTCCTCGGGAAGATCCTGGCCGACAGGTACACCCAGGTCATACGCCCACTGGTCCACCCTGACCAATGTGGGTTCGTACCGGGCAGGAACACCTCACAGAACATCCGCCGGGTCTTCCATGTACAGGATCAGGTTCGGGACAGATTCCCGCGCGCCGCTTGCCTGATCATGGACTTGGAAAAGGCGTTTGACACTCTCACCTGGCCGTACCTATTCGCGATCCTGAGTCGTCTCAACGTCGGCCCGACACTCATGGCATACACTCGCCTCCTATACACCGACCTAACCTCGCGAGTGCGGATTGGGAAACACATATCCTCTGCATTCGAGGTTCGCCGAGGCACGCGACAGGGATGCCCCCTATCACCCCTTTTATTCGCCCTGGCCGTCGAACCGCTGGCGGTTAGACTGCGTCAGGAGGGAACCCACTGGGGCATCCCGCTTGCGGACGATACGCATTGCGTCTCCCTGTACGCAGATGACCTCCTGATATATGTCCGAGATATAGAGGCAGATCTAACCCCCATAGGGATGGCGCTGACAGAGTTTGCGGACGCCTCAGGACTCCAGGTGAACTGGGACAAGTCCACGGTCTACCCATTCCACCCGCACTTACCGCCCCGAGACGTCGAGCTGGGAACCCGCAAGCTCTCGTGGTCCGCGGAGGCCCCTCGGTACCTCGGTGTCCGCCTGTACCACTCACCGGTGGACATCTTTGACGGCAACCACCGAAAGGTGCTTGCTAACCTACGCCCGACTGTAGCCTTCTGGAACAAGCTCCCGTTAGCCCCGATAGGACGGATAGCCCTGGCAAAAATGGTGATGCTCCCCCGACTTCTTTATCACTTCACAAACCTGCCGGTGGTACCGCCCAGATCTTTCTTTCGGGACCTCAACTCTCTGCTAGGCACCCTTATCTGGGGCACGAATCGACACAGAGTGGCCTTGAAAACCCTCCAACTCCCCACAACACAAGGCGGACTTGGAGCTCCTTCCTTCGAGTCCTACTTCCTGGCGGCACAGCTCCAATGGTTATCATATTGGACAGCGGACCGCTACACCCTGGAGACCACTACCCCGACCGGCAGAGTACCGACCCCGGAGCTCATCCGTCTCCTTCTCCCGGGCACCAAACCCAGACGGACATACCCCCGACAAGTCACGATAGCGCGCCAATGTATGATGCGGATCCACCGGATGGCCCCTAGTAGGACCCCATATTCCCCACTGCTGCCGTTGGTGGGCTGCCCCAGACAAGACTCCTATTTCTCGGCGCCAATGTTAGCTGAGTGGACCCGTTGCACTATCATGGATATGGAGTCGCTCTTCGAGGAAGGACAACTGAAGCCAATCACTCAGCTAGCTGCAGAATACGACCTCCCCCCAGGTCAATTCCTCAGGCACCGACAGCTGCTTGAGGGATTCCGTCCCCACCATAATCTTAGAGCAGGGGAACCAGAAGCGCACCCAGTAGTGCACACCATCCTACACATGGGAGTGGGTCGCCACCTGATCACCTGGTTGTATAAATCAATCCAGGAACTCTCACACGCCCCCCTGGCGGCCCTGCGGGCCACATGGGAGGAGGACATCGGTCGCGCACTACATGACTCGGAGTGGACCAAGGCGCTCGAGGCCCCGAAACGCGTCTCCAGAAATGCCAGATTTAAAAACATCCAATACTACATACTACACAGGGCATACCTCACGCCGGCGCGCCTACAACGGTTTTACCCATCCACACAATTCCTATGCCCCAGATGTCGATCCCCCGATGCAGATTTCCGTCACATGTTCTGGGACTGCCCCGGCCTACACTCCCTATGGAAAACTGTGCACGACACACTGGCGGATCTCACAGGCCTCACAACACTAGCTTCCTGGGAATCCAGCTCACTGGGCATCCTACACATCCCTAAACAGGAACCTGTACACAGGCGGTTCGTGTCCCTGGCGCTGCTGCTGACAAACAGATGCATAGCTATGCATTGGCGATCCCCGGAAGGTCCCCCTATAGCAGCCTGGACAGGAGCAGTTTGTAAGTGGGCGGCAGCGGAGGAAGACGCCCTTAGGGAGGAAGAGGCCAAGGGCGCGCGTAAACATCCCATTTCCATGGAATGGGCCATGCTCCTACACAGCTTCCGGCAGTCCCTGCGCACAGACGACCCACCTACGCCCCCCCCCTCACCCCCACTCCCTCTCCCGAATGAACATATAGCTCCTGTCCAAAGCCCTGTCCCCACACTGTAATCCCATTGGGCTCTAACATGGAATGCCCCCGCTCTCTGACCACACTGCCCTGATATAGACGTTCTTTGAGGGAACCCTTCGTCTCCCGACATCCGACACCTGCTCCTCTTCTACCGTGCACCCGCTAACGCCCATATGCTCCCCTCCCCAGTTGTGTTTCCCCAGTTATCAGCAATATAATCATAAGAACTGTACAGACACTGACACTACGCCACCAAGGCGGGCATTCATGTATCCTCTAGTATCCACCCTTCTCCCCTATGGAGCACGATAATAGGATCCCAGCCTGAGACTGTATCAAGCCGATCTGTACTGTTTCACAGAAGAAATGTCATAAATTCATAAGTTTGCTCACAGAAAAGTTGCGCGCATGGCTGACCGTGGCTGAATGTTGAAGCCGCGCCAGCAGTTGATTCTCTATGTACCCAAGTATTATGATGCAACAATAAAAACACATTTAAAAAAAAAAAAAAAAAAAATACAAGGTATATCAGATTTCTGATATATCCCATAAAGAGACAGCGTCTTACACCAAAAATCTTAAAAACGTATTTCGAGAACCCAGCCAACGCAGTGGAGAGAGCACTTCATACATTAGACATTTAAAGGTGTATAGGATTTTATATTAATAGAATACAATTTTTCCAGCAGTCTGATAAGTTGTTATTGTCCTGGGGTTCTGCGTGAAGAGGGCAACCACTATTGAAACACTCACTGGGTTTCTGCAGCCATACTCTACTGCCATAATAAGGTGGGATATCTGCTTCAAGAAAATGTCAATGCACTTTCCACAAGAAGTACGTCTACATCTACAGTTGTATTTTCCGCAGTTCCAATACTGGGCGTTTGCAGAGCAGCCACATGAAAGAACATTAACACTATTACTCTGCATTATTGTCTGGACTCAACACTTGGCAGAGATGTAGCAGAGGGACAACCAGCGCTACGTCATCTTTTTCATTAAGATGAATCTGTCTTTTCTCCGCCGCTCCTTCTGTTATCTGTATAAAGTTACTGCTAGCTACTCTGCAATGTGAGTCTACGAAAGACTCCGTATTGGAGAAAGAAATAGTTATTTACCTGTAATTTTAGTTCTCCAGTATTGGTATTTTTCATAGATTCACATGCGACTCACCCTCAGGCTCACCTATATTGCACTAAATTTAAAAACACTTGTGCTACAAAATCTGAACCTGGGGACCTGTTTAAGGAAGGGTGAAATGTGTGCTAATTGCCAGAGATTCAGATCATTTTAAAATTATGTCTATAGGCTTTATCTGTCACTGTCAAGGTTTTCTGCCTATACTTAACATTTATACCGTGGGACTCCTAGCTTGAAGACATGGCTGAATCAAGCAATACTGGAGAACTGCATTTACAGGTAAGTTGCTTTTTCTTTATTAACTTACAGTGCTTTGCCTCCTGATTTCAGGGCCTGATTGATGAAAAGTAAGGTAGTCTTCGATCTACTGACCTCAGTTCAGCAATGATTTAGAATTCCTCTTTTACACAGCAACCCCTATGGGCAGAGGACACTCAGACATGGTGAACACTGTCCTGCTCATGACCAAGGTGGTCCATCTAATATCCACATCACAGTGAGACGAGCCACTCCTCCCCGTGACCTACGAGGAGGCAATAGAAGTATCCAAAACAATCGGTTCAAGGTCACGGTAAGGTTTGGAGCTAGTAGCCATGAGCTTCTGATGCTGGAGAGTGGGCGAATGGAGGAAGTTTGGAGACACAAAGGTCCCATTGATAGATTGTAGTCTGCTGGTGCGTCCAACTGCAATAGGACAGTAGAGGACTTTGTTAGACTGGGCTAGGTTAGATTATACCTGTTGATTAGGGATCTCTGCTGCGTGTGTGTGTGTAGATGAATACAGACATGAGAGTGAATACAAGGGTTCAAGGAAAGGAGTCAAGAGGGAGTTATTGTACTTGGAGCAAAGGAAGCATTAGCTAGCTTTTATGAGATGCTGGGGGGGGCTGTTAGAGGTAATCGGGAAACACATTGTCTTGTACATAGTTCCTGAAAAGGACATATGCTAAAGAAAGGTTTGGTAGTGTGAAAGATGATATGTAATGGCTGTGGTTTTCACATCTGTAAGCCTTTAGCGGCTTTCACCAGTCTTCTCCTTTAACTCTAGATCCCCCAGGGCAGGAGGTTTGATAGGAATTGGATCCTGTCTTCTATTCAGAGTGCTTGTAGTGTTCCATTCCACCCTGTAGAGGTAAGGTGCTCTGCAATCTACAGCTCTTACAATGGACATAAGACCACTGTCAGTAGGACAGTTCATTCACCTTCTTTCTTTCACTCTAGTTTCATTTCAGCCGCATGCGAGCAGTGTTCTTTGTGCAGGGGGCACAGGTGGCAAGTGCTCTACAACAGGTTTCCGGGAGTATCACAGACCCGGATGGCAACAAGGTATGATAAAACCCACACAACTGTTTTTTTTTCCTGACAAAAACTGTTTCTCAAATACTGTTTTTCCCCCACACCCCTGAAGGGAACTCCAAATCAGATGAACTAACTGGAGTGGCTTTCTTTGATTTGTGTTTTTATGTGCTTGTGAAAAAAGTTTTTGAAAAGAAGGCGAAAGTATGATAGGATCCCTGTTTGAGCGTCCTGTTAAAAAGTAGTTGTTGATTTACATGATTATTACATCTACCACAATCCTTTGTGAATATTTTCTGGATTAATATGCTGTACTTTATTATGAAATCTAGTAGTTACATCTGGAATACTTAGCGTCTTTTTTTGTGTGCAAGTGTGCACTTGGATGTTACTGACCACTATTTGGTGCCAAGTCCTTCCTCTAGTGACATTAGATGTACGTCCGGAAGTTCCTGTACGTGATTGCCATATTAAAAACAAAATGTCCTCAGTCACTGAAGAACTCAAAGGTTTTAATGAAAGTTCAAGGAAAAACATGGAAGATGTGAGAAAAACCTAGAGTATTGCAGATGCCCAGCAAAAAAACATTAAAGAATGCAGAATACTGAAAGTTTTAGAGGTGTTTCCCATGAGAAGGCAAACGTGAGTCTGAGAATGAGAGAAGGGTATGGAATATGCTCCTTTCCGATTTTTGCCCAAAGTGCCACCATAAGTCAGCATACAAAGATAGCCAAGAGGTGTGCTTTTTTTGCCTGCCGTAGGACAACTACAAGGTGGACTGTGACCCATATGCCTAATTTCAGTTGAATATGGAGGTCAAACTGGGAAAGATTTTGAAAAAGACATCGAAAGACAGCGAGCCATGAAAACACCAGTTAACACTTCAGGAGGTTGCAGTGAAGTCGAGCCGAAACCTTAGTTTACTAGGTCTTGGAAGAGTAAGTCCATGGCACCAAAGCCAAAAGCTAGGGGGTGGGGGAGGTGCACAAACATAAGGAACCCTACGAGTCAAAGTCAAAAGAGACTGATGGCGGTAAATCTTTGGATCCAGCCTCCACTTCGAAAGGCGACCAAGACTGTGGGGGAACTGGGGCTGATGAGAGAAGCTCTTGGAAGTTGAAAATAGTGCCAATCCCAAGCAAAAATCTCTTTCGGAAAAAAAGGGGAAAAGAATGCTGACTCGCGGCTAAAATGGAGTCTATAATAAAGAGGAAGAAATGAATTTACCATCTTCCTAAGAATACTCTGGAGAAGGGGATGTTCCTCAAGAAGAGGAACTCACAGAGCTGATTTCTCCCTTCACCCCCCACACCCAAATTTACCACTAGAGCCCCAAGAGGAAGAATAGGAGGTTGTCTTTGACTATAAAGTGAGCAGTAAGAGAAGCAGTATGGAGCATGTCCATATCTTTAGGTTGAAACAGAAGAAGTGTGGCAGGATCTAGACATCGCAAGGTGGTGACACGAACTTCTCGTGTCACGAAAGGGTAGCTCAGCCTGATTCACGTTTGTGATCAAATATCCACATACTCAATACTGTTTGTCACAATTCATCTAGTTTATTTGACAATTTTCTCCATCTTGATAAGTCACAAGGGTATCATGGGACATTGAGTTCATTGGGAGCGGCACCAATGAGGGTGGTAAATCATCGCTGTTGAAACTCTTTAGGGGTGGAGCATGGGAGCCGTACATTATTAATTGAACACAGGAGGGAAAGGAGGTGTTTAATTAAAAAACTAAGCCGCAGGGAGATCGCGTTCAGCATTGCGTTAGAGTTATTGGGCGAGAAGACTGCTTGTATCATCACTAATCACCAACAGGTACTTATCGGGGAATCAAGTAATTTAGTATGAGTTTATGGGGGCAGATTAGGGAACGGGCATAGTTAGTGCTTTTGGAGATTTTTATTAGAAAGGGCACAAGCCAGTGAAATTTTGTTAACCACGAGGTTTATGGTATTCGCTGTCAGGAGGGTGTACATGATTGTTCGGTGGGGTGAGCTTGGGCACAAGGGACTTGTGTTTGTTTTTAGTTTTCACATGTTTATAATGAGGATTATGCATTGTGTTTATGGGTTCATAATGGGCACGTATAATGTACTTGACATCAAGAAAGATTAGTGAATGTTAATCTCATGGGACTGATCTATTTTTTTTAAACATCGTAGATACTCCTGAAGAAGGTCATTTAAAGACCGAAATGCATTGGGTAAATTTATTGTGGTGGAGCAACGGAGTATGTATACGTGCCAGTGAATAAGCCCAGATGGGCAATTCTTCTGCAATCGAAGATGCGAGAAAAGATGTAACTCTGTTTCTTTGGCGTGATTTATCAAGATGAAGAAAATTGTCAAATAAACTGGATGAATGTGACAAACAGTACTGAGTACGTGGATATTTGATCACAAACGTGAATCAGGCTGTGCTATCTTTTCATGACACGAGAAGTTCGTGTCACCACCTTGCAATGAATTTATTTTGCGCATTCGGAGCGGAGCGTTCAAAGTGTGTATGCGCGCCAAACTTGATTAATGGATGAATTTACAAATAGAACATAAACAAAAAGGGCGTGCTTCAGGTTTCCTTTCAATGAAGCAGGATCTAGACACCCATTTTCCCCCGAGGAAAGGGTTGAGTCACATCTCTTGGCTCTCATTTCCTGATGACCTACCAATGTAATCTAACGCTCTAACCAAAGGAGCAGCTAGCACCTACGAGGTACACCTGGAGGAATAGCATGTAGTTATGCTTTCTACTCAAGACACTTCTACCCTCACTAAGCAAGAATCTGTTTCTACAATGATGCTCAGCATTATTAACCAGGGCCATGAAGTTTTGAAAGACCCCGCAGCCCCTAAGGCAGTGACACCAAGAATAGACAAGAAATATTCACTCTTCTAAGTACCTGATTTGCATTAAAGAGAATGCAGCATCTGGCTCCATCGTTGTTACTACCTGGAAGAGATGTAGCACACCCACAATATTGGTCCCTCCACTGGATAAGGAGAGCAAGAATATGAAAATGGTAGGAATGAAAATGGAGATGGTGGCTGCCATGGAGTGCCACATTACGAATCAAAAGCACTGATAAATAGATACAACCACCAAAAATGGGAGGAGACAGAGGAGCTCATGCAGCATCTCCCAGACAGTACAAGAAAAGATAAGACTGTTACTCAGGAGGAAAGGTACATTCCTGAAGTCCGCATTAGGTCCCACTGACATAGCAATTATAGAGCTTTGCTCAAGAAGTAGCTTAAAGAGATACGCCTGGCTGAGAGTGCACTTACAATGTCTGAGAATTGGTATAGACTGTAGGGGTACAGGGCTCATGCACCTGTACCATCACCACTGGTATTGTGACTATGGTTACCCCCAACTTTTTTGCCTGGTGTTTTGCTGGTTTTCCGACTTAGTTGACCTGGGGCCCTGCCAATCAGGGCCCCAGGCCTACTGCTCTCTCTCTAAAATGGATTCCATGTGCCTTAGGTACATTTCCAATTGGGACTGGGCCACCTTGTCAGACCCTGTAACTCAGGGCATCGGTGTACCCAGGGCCTACCAGGGGCTGAAGCATGCATTATGCCACCCCTGGATGGCCATCTAAATCTGACACAACTGGCTGCACGACAGCTGGGGCAACGTGGCGTACTCGCCCGTTGCTGTAGGTATAGTATCCCTATATCTAACCCCAAAATGGACACCCGAGTTCCTATCAGCCACTCCTATGGCAGGCCTTGACAATCCTGAAGGCAGAGTGCGTGGACCGTGTGAATTGGGCTCTGGCACGAGCCGAGCCCGGTTGCAGCTTGCGGAACCAAGACCCAATGGCTGTTCCATGATAACGCGTATCATATCGGTAACTTCGGTATAGCGTTATCAAGACTTGTCGAGTAAGGTGTCATACGAATCGGGATGCTGCCCCCTCACCAATTCTGGCGACGAGGTTAGCATTCCGCCCTTCTAGAGGGACACAACATGTATGTAACTGTGAACCCCGGTTAAAGTTAACTGAAGCCTCAGCTCCACAAAATGGACGCTGCCACCACAGACACGAGTCTGACCTCCTGCTGCTGGGAGTCCTTCCAGCGAGGAGAGCTTGGACAAAGGGTTTCCTGTCAGGGGCGGTGTTCGCACCGTCCCAGACAGGGTTTTGTGTATTCTGGGTAGGTAGGGCTTTGCAGGAAGGTGACTGCGGAGTGGCACCCCGGTGCTCACTACGCATCTGCCGGTCAGAACCAGTTCAAGGGGCGTGCAGCCCCTGACCTGGGGAAAGTCCGGCAGGGGAGAGGGGTGTAACTACCCCCCTTCCTGGTCCCACCCCTAGGGCAGGACCTAGTCATGTACCCGCCCCTATCTTTAGGATAAAGGCCGGAGCGGGGACCCTTCCAAATTAGATCATCTTTGAATCAAGAATACTTTCTACGAAAGGACTTCGAGACTCTTCTCAAGATTTCTCCCTTGTGGCTAAGGAGTAGTCACCCTGCACCAGCGGGCACCATCTAAGAACTCTGCGGTTTGCTGCAAGTCCTTCCTCAGGAATCCGACGACCCAGCTCGACGAGAACCGGCTTCCCTGGCACCTCTGACCTCTACCCACATCGTCAGCTCAGCTGAGATCTGTGGGTGCGACGAGACCTCGAGGGACCGGCCATCATCAGAACCTGCACGCTTTCTTAAATCAGCACGACCACCGAAGGAATTCTCTGGTGAGTGCTCTGGGGTCCGAGAAGCCCCGACCCTGATCAGCTCCAGCACCGAAGTGCAGTCTCCCAGCATCTCCACGATCTGCGTGGGGCCCTTCTGCCGCTGCTCAGCACGTTGTCCGATCACTAGCCGCTGGCTTGTGACCCTTTGACGACGAACGACAACCAACGTTGCTGGTCTGGTTGCTCCAGACTAGCCTTCTTCTCCTTTTTACGAGAGGAGCACCCCGGACCCTCCTGGTCCACTCAAGACGCCATTTTAGGCCCACCACGTGGCCCTGAAATCTGCCAAGGCTTGTTGCCCCAATCCTGGGCCCAGCGACGCCGACAGCATCAACCTTCGTGGGACAGCTCGCACCTCCATCCTGGTCGCCGACAACGCCTCCTGGTCCGTGAGACTGCAGAGCCTAGCGTCGCCCACTCACCTAGTCGAGGTGACGGCCATCCGGTGCCTTCCTGGTACCCCTTGGTTTCAGGTATCATCGATCTCTGATCCAGGCTTGGATCTCTACGAACTATTCATCACTGGTCGCCGGCCAGCAACTCCTTTTCTTCCGGCTCCTGGCTCGTCAGCGAAGATCCCCGACGCCTATAAGACTTGTGCAGCCGCAGCCCTCGTGGCTAGGTAACTTCGGCATTACGGTGCCTGCATAGCCTCCTTACTTAAGGGTCCCGAGTCCCTCGCTTCCGACTTGCCTTATCGGGTCCGCCCGAGACCACTAGAACTTCCGTGCCCTCGGGCACTTGTTTTAATTGTGCACTTGAAGTATTTTCCTAAGAGTTTTGTTCTGTGCTTAGTACCCTGTCCTCATAAAGAGTACAGGGCTGTTGTGATTCTAAATAAATATACTGTTTATTTTTCATAACACTTGTGTGGTGTCCTTTCACTTGGTATTCAAGGGGTATGTGATGGTATAACAGCTGGCTTAACGTGCCCTCTAGAGTTTAGCCCGAAGACTGCTCGTATCCACGCTACTAGGATAGCTGGTCTAAGGTTGACTTACAACCAATCACCATAAGGGTAGTTTGGACCGATGCATAGTGGTCGCTAGAATAGCGAACGCTGCATATCGGGCCAACTTCTCACATTGGTGAGCAGCGGTTGGGATTTGAGCTTGCTGTTGTTTTACCATGCGTATCCTAAGAATATCTTGTGAAAGATAGCATAAGTACTTCAGGTACATATAACTTAGCTTAGAATACTCTGAGTTCTTCTGAACCAGCTGTTGTAGCTCCTCAAGGCCTAGCACACCTTGACTACAACTCTTAGCAAGGGATCAGTAGGTAAACCCATAGTGTAGGTAGGTGCATCACTTACACCACACTAGAAGCAGCATGTCAGACAAAGGAGGAAACTCTGAGTCTCCCCTTGTGTCAGTCGACCTTCCACAGGTCACCTCCAGATATGCTGCACTTAGCTTCCAAGAGATGCGACAGATCTGTACATCTCGGAAGTTAAAACAGGGTGCAAACCCTACCATTCCGTTTCTGATTGGTCTCTTGGAGACTTATGATGCAAGGAGGGCAGGTAACGCCGACCCTTCTCATCCAGAAGTGGATATGCCCCCCCTCGAGGGAACCCAAGGTGACCCTGACCTTATCCATCTCTCCGCAGAAGGTGAAGAAGAGGATGAGGATCTAGAGACATCTGGGGACGAGGCAGACAAAGGTCCAGTAGTGGTTAGCCAGCTAACTAGGGACAACTTAAGCCGGCACGAGAATGGTACTAGGAGACCCCTGGGGCCCCTCTCAGGCCAGCTTAACATTGGGAGTGGACGAGTTAGGTCTCTGTCGAGAGGTTCTAACAGATCCGCTCGAACCAATGGCTCTCGAGGCTCTGCTCGAAGAGGGATGACATCCCCTCAGAGGAGAGTGTACGAAGCGAAGGAGCGGGAAGTCAATCTGCGGATCGAAAGGGAAGAACTGGCCCTAGCCAAAGAAAGACTCGCCTTTGCTAGAGAGCAGGAATTGAGTGGGACAATTCCCACTGGTGGCAGCATTCCCCCACGGGAACCCAGGAGTTTAGACACTAAGCACCTGAATAAGATAGTGCCCCCCCTTCAAGCAAGGGGACGACATCCACAAATGGATTACTGCTTTGGAGCGGGCCTGCACTGTACAGTGCGTCCCCCAGAGTCAGTGGGCAGCTATCTTGTGGCTCTCCTTTGAAGTTAAAGGTAGAGATAAGCTCCTCACTACTAGAGTCGAGGATGCTATCAATTACCAGGTCCTGAAGAACACACTGATTGATGGGTTCGGCCTAACCACTGAGCAGTACAGGTTGCTGTTCAGGTATACCCAGAAAACTCAGTCTCAGGACTGGTCTGACTTTGTCGATTGTGCCACTAAGGCTTTTGAAGGCTGGCTACTGGGAAGTAAGGTTACTGATTTTAAAGGATTGTACAATCTAATTATGAGAGAGCAAATCTTAAGTAATTGTCAGAACCAGTTATTACACCAGCACCTGGTAGACTCTGATCTGACCTCTCCACAAGAATTGGGTAAGAGGGCGGACAAATGGGTCAGAACCAGGGTCAGGCTGAAGAACCAGGGTGGTGACCAAAAGAAGGAATCGACCAAGCCTCAAGAGAAGGGTGGGAATAAATCTTCTGATCAAACCACAGGGCCCCAAAATTCCTCTGAAAAGGGTGGGTCCCCAACTTCTCCCAAAACCCAAAAGAAACCTTATTGTCACACCTGCAAACAGGTGGGCCATTACAAAACTGACAGCAGTTGTCCCAAGGCCAACAACAATAAGGAGAACATACCCCCAAATAAAGCTTCCCAGCCTCCTGTTACTACTAGTAGTAATCCCCCAGGTGGTGGGAGTGCCCCCAAGAATCTGGGTGCATTTTGTTTGGGAGTACCTGGGGACTCTGGCCTAACCAGGTCCCCGGACTTAGATACTCTTGTCTGTGAGACTGGCATGGGGTTTGCCAACTTCACAGCCTGTCCCAACACTTTGGGCAGGTACAGACAGGAGCCCCTCATCAATGGTTCAAAAGTTGACGCCTACTTGACACAGGGGCTAGCATCACCATGGTGGCTGAGAGCCTAGTCCCCTAAAGGCAACTTATGCCTGGTGCCACATACCAGGTAGTGAACATTGATGGAGTGCAGAGAGATCATCCCATAGCAGTGGTAAATCTCAGCTGGGGAGGTGTCACTGGCCACAAGAGAGTGGCAGTGTCCCCAAACTTGCCTGTAGATTGCCTACTGGGGAATGATTTAGAGACCTCAGCCTGGGCTGAGGTAGAACAAGAAACCCATTTTAGAATGGTAAACCTCCATGGTAAGGGTAGTGGGCCAGTGATAGCCACGGCCCCAATCCCAGAAGTCCTCCCCGAACAGGTCAGGAGGGCTGTGCCAGTCGCAGCCCTATCCCAGAAAGATGCCTTTCCTGAACAGGTTGGCAAGGCTGTGATGGTCACAGCCCAAACTGAGTCCCTTCCTGAAAAGGTTGGTGGAGTTGTGATGGCCACAGCTCAAACTCAGACCGATAATAGTGTTGTGAAGCCTGAAACAATGGATCACTCCACTCAAACAGAGAGCATTGAGGAGGAAGAAAAGTCTTCCCCCTCCCAGACACTAGGTGAGAGCCAGCCTCCTCAGGGAACTGACTCTACCCCTGGTGAAGGAACTGCCCCAGAGGTAGTCAGGCCTAGCCTGGCAGAGCCCCTGATGACAGTGGAACCTTCCCAGGTGGGACCCGGTCTGGAGCAGGTAACCTGCCCCTCTCTACCCTGCCACAGTCAGCCCAGGCCTGTAGAGGTCAGGGAGGCCAGTGGTGGACCCCAAAGGGCCCCCTGTCCAAAAGAATTTCCCAATCAGCAGATTAGGATCACTGAAGCTAGTAGCCCTAGCCAAGTGAAAATAAAACAAACTCCTGAGGGAACCCCCTTAAACTTAGTTAGGGAACTCCCACAGCTGGACACTGCTGGGCACAGCCAAACCTGGGGCCTAAAACCCCCAAACCTGACCTGTCCGTCCACTAAGCCAAACAGAGGGACTCAGCCTCCAGCTTTAGGTAGCCAGAGGTTGACCCTGAGAGCTCATAGCAACTCAGTACCGGAAAGAAAGGCGCATATGGTGGATAGTGATTGGAGGAAGTTGAGCCCAACCGTAGTGGAGTCTCACTTCAGTACTCCATTCCCACACCAGCCTTTTACTTTGCCAAAGCACACCACAGGTAGTGATTCCCTATGGTGGAGACCCTCAGATACCCTTAGGGTGAGGGGTTGCTTAGTGGACCATGATATAGGGGGTAACCATGCCAGTGCATGTACCACCTCATATGGCCACTCAGGCAATATAGGCTTACCTGGTCAAGGATAGCCTTATCTCCTTTCGTTTGGGGGGGGGGGGGGGGTTGTGTAGGAAGGTAGATACCTGACTATGGTTACCCCCAACTTTTTTGCCTGGTGTTTTGCTGGTTTTCCGACTTAGTTGACCTGGGGCCCTGCCAATCAGGGCCCCAGGCCTACTGCTCTCTCTCTAAAATGGATTCCATGTGCCTTAGGTACATTTCCAATTGGGACTGGGCCACCTTGTCAGACCCTGTAACTCAGGGCATCGGTGCACCCAGGGCCTACCAGGGGCTGAAGCATGCATTATGCCACCCCTGGATGGCCATCTAAATCTGACACAACTGGCTGCACGACAGCTGGGGCAACGTGGCGTACTCGCCCGTTGCTGTAGGTATAGTATCCCTATATCTAACCCCAAAATGGACACCCGAGTTCCTATCAGCCACTCCTATGGCAGGCCTTGACAATCCTGAAGGCAGAGTGCGTGGAACCGTGTGAATTGGGCTCTGGCACGAGCCGAGCCCGGTTGCAGCTTGCGGAACCAAGACCCAATGGCTGTTCCATGATAACGCGTATCATATCGGTAACTTCGGTATAGCGTTATCAAGACATGTCGAGTAAGGTGTCATACGAATCGGGATGCTGCCCCCTCACCAATTCTGGCGACGAGGTTAGCATTCCGCCCTTCTAGAGGGACACGACATGTATGTAACTGTGAACCCTGGTTAAAGTTAACTGAAGCCTCAGCTCCACAAAATGGACGCTGCCACCACAGACACGAGTCTGACCTCCTGCTGCTGGGAGTCCTTCCAGCGAGGAGAGCTTGGACAAAGGGTTTCCTGTCAGGGGCGGTGTTCGCACCGTCCCAGACAGGGTTTTGTGTATTCTGGGTAGGTAGGGCTTTGCAGGAAGGTGACTGCGGAGTGGCACCCCGGTGCTCACTACGCATCTGCCGGTCAGAACCAGTTCCAGGGGCGCGCAGCCCCTGACCTGGGGAAAGTCCGGCAGGGGAGAGGGGTGTAACTACCCCCCTTCCTGGTCCCACCCCTAGGGCAGGACCTAGTCATGTACCCGCCTCTTTCTTTAGGATAAAGGCCGGAGCGGGGACCCTTCCAAATTAGATCATCTTTGAATCAAGAATACTTTCTACGAAAGGACTTCGAGACTCTTCTTAAGATTTCTCCCTTGTGGCTAAGGAGTAGTCACCCTGCACCAGCGGGCACCATCTAAGAACTCTGCGGTTTGCTGCAAGTCCTTCCTCAGGAATCCGACGACCCAGCTCGACGAGAACCGGCTTCCCTGGCACCTCTGACCTCTACCCACATCGTCAGCTCAGCTGAGATCTGTGGGTGCGACGAGACCTCGAGGGACCGGCCATCATCAGAACCTGCACGCTTTCTTAAATCAGCACGACCACCGAAGTAATTCTCTGGTGAGTGCTCTGGGGTCCGAGAAGCCCCGACCCTGAGCAGCTCCAGCACCGAAGTGCAGTCTCCCAGCATCTCCACGATCTGCGTGGGGCCCTTCTGCCGCTGCTCAGCACGTTGTCCGATCACTAGCCGCTGGCTTGTGACCCTTTGACGACGAACGACAACCAACGTTGCTGGTCTGGTTGCTCCAGACTAGCCTTCTGCTCCTTTTTACGAGAGGAGCACCCCGGACCCTCCTGGTCCACTCAAGACGCCATTTTAGGCCCACCACGTGGCCCTGAAATCTGCCAAGGCTTGTTGCCCCAATCCTGGGCCCAGCGACGCCGACAGCATCAACCTTCGTGGGACAGCTCGCACCTCCATCCTGGTCGCCGACAACGCCTCCTGGTCCGTGAGACTGCAGAGCCTAGCGTCGCCCACTCACCTAGTCGAGGTGACGGCCATCCGGTGCCTTCCTGGTATTCTCTGACTACTGGCTAGTAGTACGAACTTGGTCCCCTCTGCTTTCAGGTATCATCGATCTCTGATCCAGGCTTGGATCTCTACGAACTATTCATCACTGGTCGCCGGCCAGCAACTCCTTTTCTTCCGGCTCCTGGCTCGTCAGCAAAGATCCCCGACGCCTGTAAGACTTGTGCAGCCGCAGCCCTTGTGGCTAGGTAACTTCGGCATTACGGTGCCTGCATAGCCTCCTTTCTTAAGGGTCCCGAGTCCCTCGCTTCCGACTTGCCTTATCGGGTCCGCCCGAGACCACTAGAACTTCCGTGCCCTCGGGCACTTGTTTTAATTGTGCACTTGAAGTATTTTCCTAAGAGTTTTGTTCTGTGCTTAGTACCCTGTCCTCATAAAGAGTACAGGGCTGTTGTGATTCTAAATAAATATACTGTTTATTTTTCATAACACTTGTGTGGTGTCCTTTCACTTGGTATTCAAGGGGTATGTGATGGTATAACAGCTGGCTTAACACGCCCTCTAGAGTTTAGCCCGAAGACTGCTCGTATCCACGCTACTAGGATAGCTGGTCTAAGGTTGACTTACAACCAATCACCATAAGGGTCGTTTGGACCGATGCATAGTGGTCGCTAGAATAGCGAACACTGCATATCGGGCCAACTTCTCACATTGTGCACCCAGCTAGAGGGGTGGCTAACCTATGCTAGGGCAATGGGTTGTAGGCATGACACACAGGGATGTGTACCATGTCAACTCTTCACTCTGTTCTTCACCAAAACACGCAGCCTGCAATGGCAGTTTGTGTGTGTGTGTAAAGGTACAGGGCCTCTAAGGGTGGCCCAATGAGTGCTGCAGCCCTTACAGGCCCTCCCTGGCCACAGTGCCCTTTGTACCCATGGTACTTTTTACAAGGGACTGCCATGTGGCCAGGGAGGAGCCAATTGGGGGCACAAGGTACAGTTTTGTGAAAGAACACAGGCCATGGGAACCTGATTGGCAGGGACCTAGGGCACATCAAGTTGAAGTGCATCAGTAGTCTGGCAAAACGTGGGTGGCCTAGCTTCCTACACACAAGCCTCTGAAAACCATCACAATCGCGCCCATCCCACTAACTACTGCACCAGGCCTCCAGGCCTCCAGCACATCACCTATTCACTGTGCTCTCACCAATCCTGACCTCCCTTCCCTCTAGATTGAAAACCTCACCCTCCCCAATGACTCCACTCGACCCATTAGACTAAATGATCCACTGACTGACAAGGATAGTCTCTTGCTCTTATCACCCAACGTACGCTGACAACACACAAAAGCGTAAAATAGAGACAATCCAAGCTGACCCGCACAGTGAACCCAGGGCTAATCCCAGAGCCTTAAAAGAGAACAAACTCACATTAGTCACCACCTCACATACAACTCTAGCCAACACCAATTTGAATCTTAAATGCATGCTTCTCAATTGCAGATCTGCAGTAAGACACACAGCAGATATCGCTGCCTTCATCCTAGAACATGATCCTCATCTCCTAATGCTGACTGAAACCTGGCTAAATGACTCCTCTGCACCTATCCTTAACCTACTAGTCCCTCCTAGTTATGAGATTATTAGGTTAGACAGATCTAGTAGGCAATCTAACAGTTTATGGAAATTATCTCAACTAATGCAAATCATCACAGTACACAAATCTTCTTTGGAGATTTTATCCTTCACTGGAATGACATGAATGACCCGTCTGTAAACAGCCTCAAAACTTTCCTCATGGACTTAAATCAAACCCAAATATGCGACAGCCCTATGCACGTCAAGGAAGCAAGCTTAGCTCTAATCATTGTTAAACCCATCTCCATGCACTTTGATTCTATTGTCCGTGGCGACTGGACACGCCACCGCTTCATCACCTTCCTCATCACAGAATCTGTAAGTACTAAAAAAAATACAACCAATAAAACCCAAACACTGGCATAGAAGACCGCGAAACATGATCCTGGATGATCTGACAATCCTCAGTAATATCATTTTACACCCCCCTGAGGATATGACCGATTTCCTCGACCTCATTGACCACTGCAAAAGATCCATGACGAGCATTCTAGACACAGCCCCCCCTTTACATTTAAAAGAATTTCTCCAGTATTAGGGTTGTCTTTCATAGATTCACATGCTTGAATATTCCCCGTCGTCGAAGTGGGAGTCCCACGGTAAATAAAAATAGCAATAATGCTAAATATATATAAATATATATAAAATATATGTACACATAATCCATGATAAAGAATAGGAAACATAATAGAAACCTCAAAAAACGATTCCTACATAGGAATGCATGGTAAAGAGAAAAAACTACTTGTTACACATTAGTGTCATTATGTTAGTCCAAATTACAGCCAATCAGGCGTCAGCACCCTCTAGAACCTTCTCCTCAGAAGCTCAATCCCTCAGATTTTCTACCGCACGTCATGTGAAGGGAGTCTCCCTGAGCTCTGCTCAGTTTTCACTTCTACTCATCTAGTTCCAGTGTTTTTTCACAACATGTCAAGTAAGAAGTCTTTATTTAGACCTTGCTCTTCTTGTGGGAAGCTGCGCCTTTTTGAAAAGGACCCCCACCAGAAGTGTATATACTGTTTATACCCTGATCATGAGGCTAGCAGCTACAAGTTGTGTAGAACTTTCTCTACAAAGACTCTGAAGGACAGAGAAGGCCGCCTTCTCCTTTGGCTTCAACGTCTTAAAGACAAGGATTCTGTCCTTTCAGACGCAAAAAGTTTTTATTCTGAACTTCCTTCAGCAGCATCCAAGCGTGGTAGTTTACAGGATGTTCCATCTCCTTTCCTCAAGAAAATGAAGTTGGCCTTGCCTCTAGCTCCTGGGGCGTTTTCAGCCACCTCTACCACCTTTACGCCCACGAGACCTGGCTCTCAGGCGTCTTCTGCTGCCTCTCGAGGTGTTTCCACCCCTCTCAAAGTTCCGCCGTCGACGGGAGCGTCGACGAGCGCTCCGACGACGAGAACGGCATTTGCTACATCCTCGACGACGACGCTGACTACTACCTCAGCTTTTTCTTCGTTGACGCTGGTCTCGTCGACAGCATCCACGTCGACGAGGGTTGCCTTATCTGCTAAGCCAGTTCCGTCGACGATTCCCATTTCCTCGTCGACGAAGAAGAAAGAATCCTCGTCAACGAGAGTCTCCAAGAAATCTTCGTCGTCGACTCCGTCCACCAAGATCTCGTCGACGAAGATACCGTCGACCAAGGACCCGTCGACGAAGATACCGTCGACCAAGGACTCGTCAACGAAGACATCGTCGACCAAAGCCTCGTCGACGAAGACTCCGTCTACAGAGGGTCCACTGGCGTCGACGACCGTTCAGTCGACGATTGCTTCGTCGACGACCTCGTCTTCAGCTGGACGACCGTCGACAGTGGCCCCGACGACGATTCCGTCGACGGCCGTACCGTCGACGATGATTTCTCCAAAACTATCTTCGTCGACGAGCGAGTCAGTATCGTCGACGATAACGACGACGGCACCGTCGACGGTGGCACCACTTTCCTTTGCCTCGTTGCCGTTAGTGCCTTTGAAGACTTCAGAAACTTCTCATCGTCGCGATAAGGCTCTGTGTCATCAGCTCTCTGATCCAGAGCTGCAACCACCTTCTCCAATGTTTGCCACTACATCTGAGCCTGATACTGACTCAGAACAAGAAGGGGATACCTTTGGAGCGGCACAGAGTCCATCTGACTTAATAATTAAGTGTCAGGACTCGGATTCTGACGAAGGTGACGGTGATCAACAGTCTCAATCTGAGGAACAGCTGGTCCAAGTCCCTATGGCTACCATTCCTTTAACTATGATCTCAAATCTCCAGCATATGCTGGATGATTACAACCGCCGTTTCCCAGCTACGCCACAGAGTACACCGGCACCATCTCCGGTTCCCGTAACACTGCCTCCACCTTCTCGACCGCCTGTGTTACCGCCTACAACTTCGTCTCAGGTGCAGGCGTCTATTAGGATCCAACGGTTTATCTGCACGATGCGGATGATGAGGCGGTCCCAGGGCGCGAGGACGGAGAGGTCCCAGACAATTCGGATGAAGCAGGCGACCAGGATATGGCTGAATGGGATGATTATCGGGTACAGACGCCCTCACCTCAGCCAGGGAACTCTGGAGATTCACCTCCTGTAGATATCGCCAGTTTCCATCTTTAAATAGATAAGCAGCTGTGCGCTTCAAATTACCAAGATCACAACGTGAGGAGGACTGTTTCCTTTATGATTTTGAAGACAAACCTTATAAGCAGACCCACACAATTCCTATCATCGATTTTGTTTGGGAAGGAAGGAATTAAACTCATGACTTCTCCAAACTCCTTACCTGCACAGATACGGCGCCTTGAGAAAAAGTACAAGGCCCCGATTGGCTCTCCGGCTTGCCTGCTTTCTCACCCCAAGCCGGACTCGGTAGTGACTCAGGCCGCACAGCGTCGAGCCCGGAACCCAGCGGCTCCTATCACAGCCCCTCCGGATAGAGAGGGTCGACATCTGGATGCTATTGGCCGCAAGTTCTCAGCGATGGCTTCCACATCTGTTCGGGCAGCCAATGCCTTAGCCATCTTGGGACGTTATGACCGACAGATGTGGTCAGACATTTCAGATCTGATAGAACTCATACCTGATGCTTCCAAGGCTGACGCTCAACAGATTCTTCGCTATGGACAGAGAACGTCAGAAGAAATGATCGACTGCGCAGTCGATGTTGCTAACACAGGATTCCGTCTGCTTGCGAGTGCGGCTGCACTCCGACAACAAGGTTGGCTAAAGTCCACATCCTTCCAGCCGGAAGAGAAATCCA
Organism: Lissotriton vulgaris; assembly: GCF_964263255.1. Classification (NCBI taxonomy): domain Eukaryota; kingdom Metazoa; phylum Chordata; class Amphibia; order Caudata; family Salamandridae; genus Lissotriton; species Lissotriton vulgaris. The sequence continues at coordinate 577,505,210 of NC_141697.1, forward strand.
AAATAATGGACATGCCCTATCATGGGGAATCACTATTCGGATCCCATATTGATGACGCCCTGGAGTCCATTAAGAAAGACACCGATACGGCAAAGTCTTTGGGCACGTTACAATTTCGGAAGCAGTCCTTTCGAGGTGCGCGCGGACGCAGCACTTCTTCCAACGTTCGAGGTGGGCAGCAATACCGCTCATACAATCAGAGCGGCCAACGTTACACTCCCAATCACCAATCTCGCCAGCAGTCCTCCAGGCCTTACGGAGGAAAGTCCTCTTACCGGGGATCCAACTCTAAGCGCCAATGACTTTTCTCACCATCAAAGTGTTGGAGGTTGAATCTCTCTGTTTTATTCTCAGTGGTCCTCGATCACCTCGAACCGCTGGGTTTTGGACATTGTACGACGGGGTCATGCCCTAGAGTTTGTAGAGATTCCTCCGTGTACTCCACCTCGTGGCCCGCCTCCTCCACACCTCGAGGAGCTTTACCATCAGGTTCGTCTTCTTGTGTTAAAGGGTGCAGTCGAAGTGGTCCCGAAACATCAAGGAGGAGAGGGGTTTTACTCTCGATTCTTCCTCATACTCAAGAAGAACGGAGATTGGGGACCCATTCTGGATTTGAGGGCTCTCAACCAGTTACTAAAGTCCCAATCGTTCCGCATGCTGACGTTACTGGAAATCTTGCGTCTTCTATCCAGCGAGGATTTCATGACCACCATAGACCTTCAAGACGCATACTTTCATGTCCCGATTATGCAACAACATCGCCAGTACCTGCGTTTCAAGGTGGGGCCAATGCGTTTTCAGTTCAAAGTTCTGCCCTTCGGGCTGCGATCAGCTCCTCGTGTGTTCACGAAGGTACTGGCCCCTGTGGTGGCTCACCTGCGTCTACAAGACGTTAAAATCTTTCCATATTTGGACGATTGCCTTCTAAAGTCTCAATCCCACCATCAGCTATGTCAGGACACTCGCCTTTGCCAGCAGGTGTTTCAGTCTCTGGGGTTGACCATCAACGTCGAAAAGTCACAGTTTGCACCTCTGCAGACCAGATCCTTCTTGGGAGCGATCCTAGACACGAAGCTCTCAAAAGCGTTTGTCTCCAACGAGCGACGTCACAAGATCCTTCGTCTGCTCTCCCTCCTTCGAAGAAAACAGTCCGTTTCTGTTCGAACGTTAAAATCATTCTTGGGAATGGCTTCATCTTGTATCGCACTGATCCCAAATTGCAGGTTGCGCGCCCGTCCCATTCAGGAAGAACTGGACTTGCAGTGGCGTCAGGTCTCCGGGTCCTTCAACGACCCGGAGACCTGACGCGTTCTCGGAGGCTACTGCTTTCTATTCTATTCAAGCATGTGAATCTATGAAAGACACCCCTAATACTGGAGAAGAACAATTGTTACTAGGTGGTTCTCCAGTATTGGTGTCTTTCATAGATTCACATGCGACCCACCCTCCTCCCCTCAGAGGCTCTCTTCTCCTCATGCGCTCTTTGTTACTTGTGCTACGAAAATCTGAGGGCTTGAACTTCTGATCGTTTTTTGAGGTTTCTATTATGTTTCCTATTCTTTATCATGGATTATGTGTACTTATATTTTATATATATTTATATATATTTAGCATTATTGCTATTTTTATTTACCGTTGGACTCCCACTTCGACGACGGGGAATATTGAAGCATGTGAATCTATGAAAGACACCAATACTGGAGAACCACCTGTTTACAGGTAAGTAACAATTGTTCATCTTCCAAAGTCCCCAAACCATGGTACAACGGTAGTATATAAACACTGAAAGAAGAAACTTGAGACTAGCGAAAAGATTTTGGAGATCCTCGACGTCTCATGAACATGTCAAACATCTGCGATCATTAAGGAACATCTATAACAAACGCATTATAATCTGTAAAGCTAACTATTCCATAAACCAACTTGAGCAAGCAAAAAATCGACAGAAAACTTTTCGAAATTGTTGAGCTTTAATCAAACTGCCAACTCAATCTCGCCCCCTTGGGACCATGTCCACAGCCGAACTACAAAAAATGCTCTTCATTGAAAAGACAACAAAGATGGAAAATGATCTGCGGACTGCAATGGAGCTCCTGCTGATCTTGCCACCTATCAGCCCCCACCCTCCCCAATCTTTGGCACTTCCGCTTGCGCCAGTTTGTAGTGCCACGAACAATGCCTCTTGGGGATTATCCGAAATCTCGCATGATAACACTATTCTAAAAACTCACAGCATTCAGACCATCCAACCACTTCAGTGACCCTTTGCCATCGAATTTCTTCAATGAGATCAAACTATCCTAACTTTCACTCTGGGCCAAGATAGTCAATACCCCACTGCTCCACGGCTCTATCCCAGACTGTCCTAAGTCTGGACAGGTATCCTCTATCCTTAAATAGGATTCGAATAACTGTATTCGTTTTTTTTTGCTTTAAACAATCAAAGTATAAAAAAATCCATCATTTTACAGTCTCAAAAACTAAAGAATAGAGTTCTTAGATTACGTATAAAAATGAACTGTAAGAAAAACAGGAGTAAAAACATTAAAACAGACTAGCTTCTAGTTAAATAACCTTCCAATTAGAAGCAACTCCACTTAAAAACATATTGAAATGTATTCTTATGTACAAAACACAGTTTATTTGTTCCAGTAGCCAACATTTCCACAATCACGAAAATTCAATTCTGATGAAAGCTGCCATTCCAACCTAGGTTAAAAACTTCTGATGGTTAATCCAGAAGAAGAATAAGAAGCGCCTAACTGCAAAAACCATTGGCCCGAATGTATCTGTTTTTAGGATTCTGTATGCAACATGGTATTGCCTGACTCTAAGGCTTAAGCAGATCGGTTGTATCCACCTCCTGCGTAAAAAGAGTACATGTTCTTCCATCTCTTGTACTCTAGCATAGGCAGGACATAGTTCTGGTAATAACCCAGCAGCCTGGTTACTGGGGAACCTTAGGAGTAGATTGCCATACCTAAATCTAGCGTATATACATTGAGCAAGTGGGGGTGTGATTTGATCCAGAAAGTGTTCTAATCTGGGGCATAGCTTGACACTTAAAAATTGTGTTGATAAGTGGCCATTTACTAGTCTAGCAACGTAGTGCTCTCCCACAAACGCTCAGTACCTAGCTTTCAATCTAGGTAGATCCCCTTTGATTGTCCTCTCTGGATGTTCCCATGTTTCCAACATACCCAGTGATTTACACCAACTTGCTATATGTTTGAACCACTGTAGTTTTTTAGTACCACTGATCTCAGGACCTCCCTCAGGGAATTACAATATTCAGAAAGCTGAGGTGTTGTCCACATACGTAGTCAATGCGTTAAGAGTTCCAGTGAAGCCATATTGTGAGAAAGGGCCCTCTTTCTGCATGGTTGCCTCCACTTTTTCCCAAACTGCTGATGTACTTTGACTGAGTGTGCCCAGGACTCCTGTTAATCAGATTCTCAGGGCCTATGTTCTTTCCCTAAAACTGCATTGAAGACAAAACCCAATTGGCACTCTCTGGCCACAGGTCAGCCCCTGTTAAATGGAACCACAGGTACCCAGGGCACTGTGACCAGGGAAAAGCTCTAAGGGCTGCAGCACTTATTGTGCCACCCTTAGAGGCCATGTACCCTTACACTCACACACTGACCTTGCAGGCTGCATGTTTTGGTGCAGAACAAAGTGAGGAGTTGACATGGCACACATCCCTGTGTGCCATGCCTACAACCCACTGCCCCGGTATAGATCAGCCGCCCCTCTAGCTGGGTGCACTATACCAGTGGTGAGGGTACAGGTGTATGAGCCCTGTGTCTAAGGGCCATATGTATGAAGCCATTTTGCAATCGCAAACGCTGAAATTCGCAGAATTCGATTCCTTAAGTACAATGTAAGAAGCACAAAAGAAAGTGCGATTTGGCCTTAAGGAATCGCAAATTACCACCAACTTCAAGTTGGTGATAAATTGCGATTTCACTTAAAAACGCACTATTTTGCATTTTTTAAAGTGCCATGTGGCGCACAAACATGCCCTATAGGCATGTATGTGTACCACATTTGCACACATGCACATTTCAGGGGTACAACAGGGTGTCCTTTTGACACCCTGGCACCCTTAAAAATGCATTCTCAATTTGCGATTATCTAATTGCTAATCGCAAATTGAGAATGCCTTCCCATTTATTCCTATGGGCCTACTAGCCCATAGGAATGAATGGGAAGGTATTCCTTATTTGCAAATCTCAATTTGCGATTCGCAAATAAGGAATATGTGGGATTCGCAAAATTATTAGCAAATCCCACATACATTGCATTTTTTGATTCTCAAATTGTGATTAGCTGAATATCGCAATTTAAGAATCGCAAAACTCTACTTTCATACATATGGCCCTAAGTCAATTCTTAGACATTTTAAGTTCAGTTCTGCCATTAAGAGTATATGGTGCCGGGAGTTTGTCATTACGAGCTCCAGAGTACCATAATGGCTTCACTGAAAACTGAGAAGTTTGATATCAAACTTCTCAGCACATTAAACCCACACTGATGCCAGTGTGGGATTTATTGAAACATGCACACAGAGGGCATCTTAGAGATGCCCCCTGAAAAATGACCTAATACTAGTGTCCAGGCTGAGTGGCTGCTTTTAGCTGCCACCACCAGACATATTTCTGGGTCGAGAGCCTGCTGCTCTCGGGGTCTGAAACAATGCACATCCTGGGACGAGGTGCCAAGCCTCCTCCCCCAGGATGGGCAGGGTCCACAAAGGGGGAGCTTCAAAGGCTTGCCACCTTTGTGGGCTTCCCCATGCCTTTTGCTGTTTTCAGGAACTGGCCCCCACCGGTTCTGACCCCCACTTTGGGCGGGAGAATCGGCGGGAAAACCAAGTGAGGAAGAGAGGTGTGCCCACCTCTGGTGGGGGAGTCGAGGTGAAGCACAACTTTCAGTCCCCACCATCTTGCATTTGGGGGGACCCTAGCCAACCAGAGCGAGGCATATGCCTCCCTCCCACTGAAGGGTGGCATAATAGGGGGTGGACCCACCCCAAGGAAGGGATCTGTAACGCCCTAAATCTAGTATTTAGGGGCCACCCCGAACATTGCCTCCTCAGACAAGCAAAGACCACAAAGAAAAGAAGGACTCAACAGCCGTGCCAAAGCTAAGAAGAGGACATCCACTGACTTGTCTCCAGCCCTACCGGACTGTCCCCACCTCAAGCCTGCAGAAGCGAAACTCTGGTGGGTCCTGCATCCAGTAACCTCAAGAACCCCGAGGACTTGCCCTTCCTTCCAAAGAAAATACTCTGTTTCCTGTGAACACTGGATTTGTTCACCCACAGGCTCCAGCTCCGACAAAATCCGGAAGTCTGCACTTCTCTGCACACATCGCCCAGGGCCCGAGTTAGAGTGGCCGAACACCACGAGGAGGTCTACCTGGCGATCCTGACCCTGGATCCAGTGACCCCTGACCTGCCTCAGGCCTCCAGCCGACGCTTGCAGCCTCAGTCCGGAGGATCCCCTGAACCGCGACCAGGAGCTGGCAAGAAGATCCGACCCTAAAAGACACCCCTGCACACAACGCCCCACGACCATGGGTGGCCCAACCGACTGTGTCTAGCCAATCCTCAGCATCCCAACTTACCTCTCCAAGTGGTGGTCGCTCCCAGAAGACCTTCGTCCCTGAGCCTGCACTGTATTTGCAAACCAGAGTAACTCCATTGAAAGTAAAAGGGGGCCTGACTCCAAAACAGCACCTTGCACCCGGCGGACCTAGTGCTGCAGAGTGTGCACCTTTGGTGCTATCTTGAACCCCCATTTGCCCTGAGCTAAAATCCAGGAGCTTTGCTCCCACAAACTTGTCGCCTGCTCTTGAGGTCACCAACCGGAGGCCCCCCACTGGATAACATTGGGCCTCAGCACTCGGCACCTGGCTGCCCTAGTGCCGCTGAGGGTGCTTTGAGAGTGCATCCTCGACCATGGGGTACCCCTGAGTCTAACCCCAGAAACCCAATTCCCACAACAAAGTACTTACCTGTGAGCCGATAACTCTATTTCCTCCCAAACTATAACATTGACTGTTTTCTACGAAAAGGTTTTGAAGTGTGGAGTTGGAAAATCTATAAAAGTTTCTATAACTGTATGCAAATAACCAAAACGCTTTTACTTCTCTGTTTACAGGAAATGTCCCAGTGCAGTATCCAGGTATACTACACTGTGTAAGAAAAATAATCAGTAAAGTAATTTACGTGACATCATATTGAAAAGTCATTACAAAGTATATGTAATATGTCAAAGTATTGCATTACCAGTAATTCTACTGTAACCAAACCAAAGTATATATACAACTGCAATTCAAACTGTATTGTTACTGCAAAGTATAAATCACCTACCTGTGCCAGGTTTGCTTGGTTCCAGGTAATAAATATAACTAAAAGAATATTTTTATACAAAACAAATTGGTTTGAGTTAAATCTTTGAGTGTGTGCAATCATTTGCTGATTGAGTGTGTACAACAAATGCTTAACACTACCCTCTGATAAAGCCTTACTGTTCACCCACACTACCACAAATAGAGAGTAAGGTTCTATCTATTTTTACCTCTGGCTAACTTTGGGGTTCCACCGGACTCTGTGCACACTATATACACATTTTGGTATAGTATATACAGAGCCAGCTTCCTACACATATCCACTATTCTTTTCACCCCTATATCGAAGAACAGTGGGATCAGTGGGGTGGTGATGGGTACGGAGATAAGTGATCCAACAAAGATGTTTTCACAAATCGTCAATTTGTTTGTGCTAATATGCCCCCATATCTCTGCTCCATGCAAAGCACTGCTCTGGGCTTTAGAACGATAAACCTCTAATACTGGGGTCAGTGATCGAATACATGACTGTCTTTGGTATCTTAGTATTGATTTTGACCTATGGCATAACGTAAGATAACTATTATCTATTTGTTGTTTCCAGCCAAGTGAGTCACTTAATCTTATCCTGAGGCGGTGAAAGCTTTTCACCCTCTCAAGGGGTTCACATGGAATCCTTACCTCACGTGATTTCTTCTGCGCTTTCCCGAGCACCATATATTTTGTTTTGGCAATGTTAAGTTCTAGACTCCTATCTCTGGAGAATTTTAAGAATTTGTCCACTAAGATTTGTAGGCCTATTGGGGTTGTGGAAATAAGTAAAGAATCATCTGAAAAGAGCAGGATCGGGACTTTCGTGCCATTCATAACGGGAGTTATTCCTGCAATCCAGTAGTCCGCTAGCTACATCATTAATGAACAGAAAAAATAATGTGGGAGCAAGCACGCACCCCTGGCGCACCCCACGCTGTTTAGGTATTTTATGGGTTGGTTTGTTTTTTCCCATCTGACCTGAGCCTAATTGTCCTCGTGAAGTATTGCTATCAAGATTACCAGATCAATAGGGGCGCCTAAGTCCAGCATAGTTCTCCATAATGATTTGCACGGTACCAGGTCGAACAGGGCTCTCAGATCAACAAATGTTACATAAAGTTTTTGTTTTTTTATCAGCACATATTTCCATGTAAATAGGGTGAATCTGAAGACCTGGTCGCATGTACTTATTTTCTAACAAAAACCTGCTTGATATGGGGACAATATCACCTTGTCATCTATCCAGATTTGAAGTTTATCCAGAACCTGCCCTGCAAAGATCTTTTGCAGATTGTCAATCATTCTGATGGGTCTGTAGTTGGAGGGGATGGAAGAGTCTCCCTTTTTGTGTATTTTTTTGGTAAACAGATTTTTATTCAATGTCAGCATAGCAAGCAGTACCATCACAAAGATACATATGATTTATCATCATGTTGCTAACAGTGGTTATCAACAATCCTAATTATAGCCATATATTACTGCTCTCGGCTCCTCACCACATGTAGCCGTCATCTCAGTGCGCAACTGTGTGCATCGTTCCTATCAGAGGTCGCTGTAGATCTGCGTTCTATATCCCTATGCCGGGGGATCAGCATCTCAGTTGCCCGTTCCAGCCCTCACTCATTACTATCTCAACACCCAGTAGATGTACAAAACACCCCCCCCCCCCTCTCCCTTCAGGCATGTCGCTCTATCAGTTAGTTCCCAGTGGACTATAGTATCGAGTCATGTTAGGCATCGTGTTCCATATGTCAATTAGGAGGGTGTCCACGGAGAGGTAGCCACTATATAGTACATGCGTGTCAATTTCCAAGCTACCTGCTCAGGTAAGGTCATGATTTAATCACCTGGACACTCAGCTCTCGTTTGAACAACACATTGGAATCATGTCAGGCAAATGTTATGGTATTCTGAAAGCCCATCGTAAAGTTTTAGATCTTCTCCCCATTAAAGCAAGAACGCTGATACACGCCTTAGTCACTCCGCATCTGGATTATGGGAATTCTTTGCTTATCGGTCTTAACAAAAAAGGGATTCAACAACTCCAATGTGTTCAAAACGCAGCTGCTAGACTCGTTCTTAATTTGCCCAGAAAAACATCAGGGAAACGAGCGTTAGCGACTCTCCATTGGCTCCCTATACGTGAACGTATCCTGTTTAAAACCATGTGTATAGCTCATCGCATTGCACAAGGTAAAGCCCCGGTTTATCTGCAAAACTTGCTGACCATCTATCGTCCCAAACGCATCCCGAGGTCCCTTGGCAATATGCAATTCCATGTTCCTTGCATTCATAAAGCACGGATGGGATGTCGCTCTTTCAGATACTTAGCTGGTAAACAGTGGAATGCATTGCCTATTGAACTCCGGATGGAGCCCTCGGAAACTAGGTTTCGCTTGAAACTTAACTCACCTCTTCCCGAGGTATTCACTCTGGCGGACTGTCCACCGCCCCTTTCCTGTCTATGACTGCTTGAATCTCTGTTCTTCTCGTGGACTGTAACCACAGCGCGAGGACACACTGAATATAGTCTCTAGAGGTGGATCTGCACTCCCTTTTTGTGTATTGTAATTATATGAGCTCCCATCCAGGTTGTCGGAATATCCCCACCAGCCGATATACAATTTGACAAGAAATTTATGTACGAATCCCATATCATGGGTTTGGATTTATATAAATCGCTTGGTATCTGATCAGGGCCAGGGGTTTTTCTTGCCTTGAGTCTTTTAATTGCTGATAAGTTGTCATCCCAGCTAAGAACCAATGCAGTGCCAGTCGAATGCATGGCAGAAAGGATGTTAGGACTATTCTGGTCAGCTCTAAGGTTGTCTATACAGCGAGTAGCCTCATTCCTGGTGTATAATGTGGTGAAGTGTTCAACCCACACCTCCGGCTGGATATGATAACTAAGAGTATTTGCGTTTTCTGAGTTTCCCTCTGCAGTAATGTGCCAAGCGATTGTCAATGCATCTGGCGGCTAATAGCAGATCTTGCCAATTTTTATCTGCAAAATCACGCTTAGCTTTGGCAAGTGCAACTTTATATCTGTGGCGTGTCAGGGCTATCCGAGACTGACTACGCTCCTTAACCGCTAACTGTCGTGCCCCCTTTGCTAGTTTGCATTCGTAATTGAACCATTTATTGTTCGTTCTACCAGCTGGCCTACTAACAGAGCTATTTTTAGTATGTAGGGCTTCGTAAAATACCCTATGCACTGACAGTATGAAAATTAACCTTGGGGAGTGTGCACAATCCAAACTACTGCTCAAACCAGACAAAGTGTACAAATAGCTCATAAATCCTAGTATATAAATCCATGTATGCAAGGACTTTGGGCCAGCTGACTCTTCTGCAGTTATTGGCTAAAAGTGGCTCTTTCGCCCTTGAGATACATTTGGATGATTTCCTTTCAGGGCATTGCCCATTGTTTTTAACAGCAAGTGATTATGATTGCTATCTGACCTCTGGGCGATCAACATAACCTCAACTAGTGACCAGATTCTTAAGTCAACTAGAATGTAATCGATGACACTAGTGATGACACCCAATTTGAAAATGACTTGCCTGTTTGGAGAAGTGTGGCTCAATGGTTAGAGCGGCAGACCCTGATGCAGAGGTCTGGCCCGGGACCAGGGTTCAATTCCTGCCTCAGCGAGTCTTGGGCTCAATTTCCTCGGACCTGATAATTCTCGCCTCGGTGCCTATTCTAATCATGGGTCCCACTCTGCAACTCTGGGCAATAGCTTGCTTAATCTCCACAACGGCCCCAACAGCGCTGGGATGCCTGGCTTCACCTTGGGGGTGCCCAGGAGTGGACATTTCACAGGGAAAAGCAAGGAAGTATTCCACAGCGGTATGAGTACAGCGCCAGGAAACCCCGGTTGGGGTATAAGTGCACTTTACAAGTACAAATTAATTTCATTTCATTTTATTTCATTATATCAGATATAGTCCTCCCGTTGCATACCCTCAAGCCCCTTCCTGTAACCAATGATGCAGTCTGGAAGGAAACGGATGTTAAACGATGGCATCGTTTGGTCGTTGCCAGATTAGGTATGCCCCATATATCATCCTCCTCCTCTAGTAAAGTACTTAGTAGGGGAGAGGGTTCAAAAGAGGCATTAAAATCCCCAGCTAGTATGATTTTGGAGTTGCTTTGATATACTCCAACCAGATCATCTGCAACAATAATACTGAGACGTGCTGCTGTAAGATTCGGACCTAGAAGAAACATTAAACACTGTCAAATTTAGGCCTGTTGGAAAGGCAAGCTGTATCCCCAATATATCTTGTGATTTTATTGTTCGCTGTTTATACTTGCTGGATAGAGTATTCCTCACAAGAGTTATCTGCCCCCAACTAGCTCTGCCCGATATTCTTGGGCGCGTTAGCTTCCACACTGTATGTTGTGTAACCATTTATGTGTACCCTGTCCAGAGCCCAAGTCTCCTGGAAAGTACAGATATAATTTTTGACTATAAGGAAGTGCCATTCTGGATCTTGATGTTTTAAATGGATCCCTGCCAGGTTCCAGGCGATTAGGGTCAGTCTACTTATGATCTCATTGTTGAGTGTGGGCAAGCATCTATAGGTCTCTGCGTTGTAAGACGACATATTATCAGTAATTGAATAATCAGATCAGATTAGTGAAGTGATTGTCAATGGAGGCGCAACATTGACTACATCAGGGTTGCAGTTAGGTGGTACATCAATTTTTGCTTTGGAATGCAAATTAGTAGAGGATGGCTCAGCAGTGTAACTGACTCCCAAGGGCCTTTGGATAACGCCACTATTGGAAGATGTGTGGTCTAACGGTATATGCAAATGAGCTTTCAATTTCACCTTTTGGCCACACACCATACTATTCAGGCTAGATTCATCCCTTAGACCACTGTCAAGAGGTTGAAATTGGGTAATGTTACCAGACCTTGCTGCACATGCATTACTGCAATTTACATGAAGTGGTGCAGGGGTAGGAAGGGAAGAATTGGAAGCATTTGTGAGTCAATCCACAGCACGCATTGGGGAGAAGGGGCTTTTCCTAAGTTTGATACCCTGCAATACATCAGTTCCTGGCCTGCAATACTTAAATCTAATACATACATTTTTTGAAGTGTTTGTCCTAATGTCTAGGGCCACTAGATCATCCACCAACCTTGCATCTTTTAATGTTAGTTCAATCACGTCAAACATTGAGTTCTTGGGGAGCTCTTTTGGGCACAGAGGACGTCTTCTTGAATAATCGATGAGAAGTGACAACCTCTATTATGCCTAATCCAGTGGGTGGTTTTGCTTATGAGAGAATCTTCAGATTCAAACTTTACGCGGGGCTGCAATTTAGGTTTACGTGGGGCTGCAATTTAGGTACCTTTATCATTACAAGTTTAAAAAAAATTATTAGTCCCACTTCTAAAACAAGAGGCGGGCCTGTAGTTCCACCCTCTCTTAGCTCTATCGTGCTGAGGGTTAGAGATACATGGAGGATTCAGTGACTGCAACTGACGAGAGTTAGGCAAACTAGAATTGCTCAAAATGCTATTACTCCATTTTTGGACAGGATTGGCTCTAGTATTGTGCTGGGAATGAGACTGGGATCTTAGGGACCTAGAATCCTACTTACTGCCTCGTGTGCTCCATTAGTTCCCTGTGGGTAGGGAGCATCAGGTGGGTATACAAGCTGATCTGCATCGAGCTGTTAAGTAGTCTGTGTGCTCAGAATAGTAGACTTGTCAATATCATTTGCACCTTTAAGCTTATTTAATGTGAGAACCAATCTAGATTTGATAGTTTATAACTCTCCCATTACTGTTCTTAGTTCATTGAATAAAACAATACATTCCTTGCCTGATTGAGTTGTGGATTCTGGTAACATAATATACAAAGCAGAATTAACAGGGGGAACAGGGATAATGAGTTAATCAGCTATGTCAGATAATGGTGAGAATCGGTTACTACAATGGACAATATCGACTATAGTAGATGGATGAGATGGATCGGGTACATCCGGACTAAAAGGTTTACTCTGAGTAACGGCCGTGGTCGTAGGCTGTCTCGATACCTTTCCAAACATACTGGGTATTCGCGGTTGTTAGCTATGTGTCAAGAGTGTAGCAAGCCCTCACATTCAACAATAAGGTTGTCAATTCGGTCAATTACACAGTTCCCACCGGCACATTTGACAATTCTTTTAGATTTTTTAGTGCTTGTGGTGCTGGTGGACCCCTTGGTTGCTTTTCTCTTTCCCATAACTATGATGATAGTAGGGGCAAGGTATTGTTGGACAACACTAGTGCAAGAGAAAGAAGAGCCGCAATAGTCACTTAAAGAAATTAAAACAATGGTGTCAGTAATGCACCCCTGATAAGGTCCCAGTCACTCAATCACTCCATGTGAGCCTGAATATAGCATCCAGCAACAATATAGAGAAATTGGAAAGAAAAAAGTCTTGCTGCGTACCTCCTGGATTTCAAAGGTTAGAGGGATGGCCCAGCCTCCTCCGGGCGTGGATGGGCCTGCCCTTGGCCTGGGCACGTTCCGCGCTGCGGGAGCCCTGAACTGGTCTTAAGCGCCTCCTGGCGCGAACAACGTTGGTGGCGGCGGCAGCCGCAGGGCGTGTTGGGGGATGGAGTGCCCTTAGGCTATGATGGGCTACCTTATTCTCAAATAACCTATGTCAGACAACAGAAAACGTACAATCAAGCTTTCTCTGGTATCGCCCAGAGAATTTGGAACTCCCTGCCTCTTGAAATCAGGATGAACCCCTCAACAACATCTTTCAAAAAGGAAGTTAACAAACTCTTGGTAAACAAATTCCTGCCCTAGAACCCCCATTCCCGACAAGCACTCCAAGACGTGCCTGCCTCTCCCTTTTTTATTACCAGCATTTTTATGATTGTGTTTTGATCTGGGTTTTCAGAGAGTTACTTCTTTTTTAGGTTTCGCCTGGGGCACGGAGCTCCTAGCTCTGCCCCCAGGAGAAATCTTTTGTTTTGCAGTATGGGGGACTTGAATCCGCCCCTTCTTCCATTGGCTAGCTCCATAAATGGAGGCTAGCCATTGGAAGATGGATCTGTCCGTCAAGGCCGGACCAGATTTGTGGGCGTTCCCGAGATTTTTTCCATCTCCGCCTCTGCGATGTCGTCATCGCGGCGGTGGGCGGAGTTTCTTTTTTTTTTTTTAGGGTTTGTTTTTGTCATTACATGCCGACCACGGCCGCCGGAGGAAGCCCAGGTGAGTGCTTGTTTTTAAATATTGCCTTCCCGCCCCCTCCTCCCCCTCCCCGTGTGTCCGTTCCGCCCCCCTCCCCGTGTGTCCGTTCTCGGTACGAGGCCGTGCTGTCCCCCTTGTTTACGTAGCTTGTTCCACTGCGTACTGCGGTTTTAGTTCCTCCCGCCCCCTCCTCCCCCTCCCCGTGTGTCCGTTCTCGGTACGAGGCCGTGCTGTCCCCCTTGCTTACCTAGCTTGTTCCACTGCGTACTGCGGTTTTAATTTCCCTTTTAGCCGATTTTTGGTCGGCGTTCATTTAACCAGCGTTTCCATAGCTCGGTGGTCGTCTTCCCAATGCATGCTGCTGCCATACGACCACATTACTGCCTGGCTGCTCGATGTGCGAAAAAAAGCCACATCTTGGGAAGTCTGAAACTGGATGGAACCTTCTTTCTCGGGGTGAGCCTGCGAAACCCAAATGAAAATGACCCCTATCCAGCAAATCGACCATCTGTACCCTGGGAAGAGGAAAGCGGCCTCCGTTTTCTGTGAAGGAGAGTTTTTACAAAATGATAAAGTGCGAGAGGCCAAGGGAGAGACAGTGTCCGGCGGAGGGGGGGCCGCAGGAAGCCAAGGCTCGCACCACGGCTTCCTCGGCTTGAAGGAGCTGTGCTCGAGCCTGGCAACCCCCCGCTTCCCCGTCACCTCGCTGAAACATGTCACCACACTGGAGAATTTCCGTCACATCGTGAATGAAGGCGCTATCCGCGGCTCCGACAGGACCTTCATCCTGAAGGGAAACCTCGTAAACCTGAGTGTCTCCTGCTGGTCCCCGCACATCCCGCGCCCAGACGTGGAGCGCTTCAAGAGCAGGCGCTTGGAGGCGGTCTTACAGCACTACTGGGGGTGCAGCATCCCCCACCGGCAACTCCACCCTTCGATGCGAGACCTGCGGGAGATGGGGGCCAACTCCCCGGCGTTGTGCGAAGACTCCCGCTACGGGAACTGCCTGTTCCCCTTCGGCTTCGAGGAGCTATTGTGGAACTACAAGCAGCAGCACTGCGGGGGGCAGGACCTGGCCCTGAGGGTCCTGGGCACCGAGGCCTACAAACTGGAGGTGGTGCACTGGGTGCTGATCCACAGCCCCTCCTGGGTGGGGGTTGAGCACCTTCCCCTGCTGGATTTCGTGTGGCCCCGCTCCTGGACAGGGGACCTGCTGTGGGCCCCCGAGTCCACCACAAACTTTTACACCTGGTACTTCGACCCCTCCACGGGCCGCCTGGAGAAGTATCCGCTGGACTTGAAGTCACGGCAGACGTACGAGCCCTGCAGATGGAACAACGTGGTCTTCGCCTTCTACCTGCCCGGGGGTCGCACCCTGAGCCTGGGAAGGGGCCCCCTCCTGAGAAACGTGGAGGCCTGTGAGACGGCAAGGAGTCTGTGGGTGGACAGCAGCCCCGTCCTGAGACATCCCCCAGAGAAATATGTATCCAAAGAGGAGGCGGAATATGTCATTTACCAAGAGAGAGTTAAAGCCTCGCTAGCTTGGCAGTCATTTCTGTTTTCATTCACTTTTGCTACCTCTTGTATTTTGTTTGCTTTTGATACATGCACAATTGCCACCATTGGCTCATGTTACGTAACGTTTGTTCTTGTGTTTTGAGTGTCTACTTTTTATTATATTATATTTTATGCCAGTATTATACCTCTACTTGTACTTTAACTTTGTATGCTTTTGTAACATGCATGCACACATGTCACGTTTTCCTCTTGTAACATACTGTTTGCTACCTCTTGAATTTTATTTGCTCTTGATACATGCACAATTGTCACTATTACCTCATGTAATGTAACGTTTGCTTTTGTAACGTGCTCACTTGTAATTTTCTCCTCATGTATCATTACTGCTATTGTGAAGCGCTCTGTGTCTGACACCTTCGGGTTAAGTCCGCGCACTATAAAAACGCATAAAATAAAAATAAAAAGATGTAACCCTTTCCAACGCGTTTGGTTGCTGTTGAGCTCAGTTCTGCTTTGGTTGGGTAGCCTTTCGCTTCCACTGTGCAGTCTTCCAGCCGGCTCCATGAACTGATGGTCGCTCTAGTCTCCGCGCCTGCCTTTGTTTGCCTTTGTTCAGTGACTCCGATCAAAGGAATGCTCGCTCCCTCCGGAATGCCTTGAACTCGTCGGCTGCAGGAAGCTGCGGCCTCCGCGGCGTTTGGTTTTCACTGCTGACTCTGGGCTGTCATCACACCTTCGGAATCCGCTTTGTGAATCCCACATTCTGCCTTGTGACCCTAGGTGTTTGCTTCCCCGCTCCTTGCAGCTCTGAATCTGGTGTGCTACTTTTTCCAAAGTACATTTTGACTTGGTGAGTTTAAATTCTGCTTGGGATGTGCTTATTTTTCCAGCGAAATATACTAACTTGTCCCCCTCCTGCTAAAACCCTTCGTTATTCGCACTTCTTATTACCCGAGTGCTTCTTGGCATTCCCGTTCAGACTATGGCTGCTTTCGGATATTTATTTTGAGTGTCATGTTATTAAACACCCTCTCCGAACATCTTCATAGACATTGCGACTCCCAGTTTTTGGGTGTGGCTCGAGAAAGGTTCAGCTGCTTGCAGAGATTTGCCATGCTGGTAAAACTGAAAGAGTACAAGAAAGGATTTGTGGTGCCACGCTGTTGTTGGCCAGCCTCTTCTGTCAGGCAGGCGTTTTGTATTGGCCAGCAGTGGTATTCCTCTGAGGAGAGTGAAGTGCTCATCCATAGCATTGGAGGCCCCTTACATTTTCCGACCACCACGCCTTTATAAGCCACCCTTATTGTTGCTGTGAAGATCGCTCCACGCCTGTATACTCTTTGCAGTTGC
Organism: Lissotriton vulgaris; assembly: GCF_964263255.1. Lineage (NCBI taxonomy): Eukaryota > Metazoa > Chordata > Amphibia > Caudata > Salamandridae > Lissotriton > Lissotriton vulgaris. Next base: position 577,521,677 of record NC_141697.1, read on the forward strand.
GGCACAAGCTGGATTGGGATGAAGTGTTGACCTGTTCTGCTGTATAGAGTTTATTATAGAAGTCCCCAAGTATGCAGGTTCTCTCCAGTTTGGAGGTCGCCATAAGTCCCTACACTTTGCATATATTACCTATATATTCCTATTATCGTTTGGTCTGTAGGTGGCGTGCTACAGGTGTGTCCATTTAATTACTCTGTGAATAAGGATCCTGTTTGAGGCGTAAAAGTGTGAATTTACCTGTTATAAAAAGAGTTAATGTTCCCACTCACAGCAGTGACTTTCTACTGAAGGGCTAGGGTCTGTGCGGTTTTATTGCTGTCTGCTGAGCTCGTCCGTAGGGTACAATAGGTCTCACATTTGCGAGAGATTAAGCTAATGGCAATGTAAATGACAATGCCATTTATTTATCTGTTTTCAAAACCAACACATAAATATAAATTTTGTCATTTACAATGCCAATAGCTCTAACTTTTCCAAAGGCGAAACCATTGCATTGTAAATGCTTTTTGTACTTTTTTAGGTCGAGCCTTCGCAGTGCATGTGCTGCAAAGGAAAACTTCCTTTTCCGAGCGCTTAGGCTTTTCAGCCAAGCAAGTGCACACGTTGCCATTGCCTTCAATGGCAACGCGTGCACGTCAGGAGATCCACTCGGGGAGCGCGCGCCCATCTGGTCGCAATTATCGCTCCCGCGTGTGAATCCCTCCCCCCTGCTGCCGCGCGAGCGCTTTTTTCTTTCAAGTAAGATACAGTGTTTTGTGTTGTTACATCTGCATATTTTTTTGTTATTAGGGTTTCACACTTACAGAAATGTATTTACTTTCAGACTTCAATATACATTGGTTATTGTTGTATGGGTGTGTTCAGCTCCACTTACGTGGGTTTCTTCATTATTTCATGTCCAAAGGTCCTTCGCACAATGCTCACGTGGCAGCTGCTCCTCATTTTAACATCTTGCAGCTCTGGTTTGTTTTCTGGTGCAAGAAGCAAATGTCGCATGCCTCTTACATGATTCCGGCGCTGCCCCTCAACACTCACCATGTGACCTCATGACCTCTCCAGCCCCTCCTTCCTATCAGCTCACTGTGCTGCCCAGTGACGAGCACACACGGATAAGAGGCTGAGCTCTTGTGAGGGCGGATTCATAGAGAGGTGAAGATGCTGGAGTCCCTATTGCGTGAGATGCTGTGATTGACAACCTCTGCAGGCGCACGATTGAGGTGTGACAGGCAGGGCAGAGGCAACCTTTCCATCACAAAAGCACAGCCGGGCGCCTGGCGGCAGTGCCAGGCGGGCGCGTCATACAGCCAGTATCTCCAGACCCACCGCCCCCCTGCCCTGTGCACCTCCCAAACCTCCTTCCCATGATACATGACCCTCCCTTCGCTTAGGGCTGGGCATTGAGGCCTTACATGCCCGTGAGACCAGCGGGTCAGTAGGGAACATTTGAGAATTGCTGTCGGAAGACCACATTTAATTCTGTTTAAAAAAAGACCAAATTATCATTGGACGTTTGACGTAAAATCAGGTTTTATTTGGTCGCTTGGTATGCTGCAAATAAGATGGAACTGCATACATGTAAATTACTCGTTTCCATGCACTGTGTGACAATTAGTGCACATCTGATGCGAAACATATCTGCATATCATCCAGAGTTACTATAATGCTTTATTTCTCTATTAAACACACCTGAAACATAGGCATGTGTACAGGAGCGCGGCCATTGCTTTCTATGCTGCACGCATGCACCTGAGCATGGGTAGAGTATTAGCTGCACACAGAAATGCTTCCAGAACCTACTTTATATGTAAACGCCACAAGATGAACAGTACTGAAGAGGAGGGAGTGAAACCAAACAATCGTTTTTTGAAAACAAAGTAATTTTTTACTTGTATATGTAATTTATATATGTACGTGATGACCTTTGGCTGTGTTTTTTTAGGTCTGTGCGTGTGTTTCTTGGGGTAACCATTGTCCCTTGAGTTCCTTATTTCCACTTTGTGGTGCCACCCACCTCCTTACTTGAAGAAAATCGCAAGTGTTGAGGAGCACAGTCGCATGATTTGAGTTAATGGATGCTCTGTCTGTGTGCCTCCAGTTTGATCCTTGGCTTGCATTGCAGGTGCAAATGGGCTAGCAACAGGGCTTTAAGTGGGATGAAAAAACTGGGGGAACTCTCAAAGGGGCATGTCCAGTGTAATTAAGGGCTTGGCTTAAAACACGTAAGCTAAAAATCTGTGCTTAGCATAGAGTGCCGCCTGACTTGTATTTTGCTGTTTCTGTCATTGCATCCAGATATATGATACAACAAATAACATCCTGCCTCTAGAACAGTTTGAATATATAATTTACACTGACGGATCTGCCCAACAGGCCATAGGCAGTACGCAACAATATAGCGCAGCATGTGCAATTGTTAAAGGTCGCATGCAGGATGGAAAGTTCCATCCAAGTTGCACGAAAACACATTCTCTAGGAGACTGCATGGCACAGGTGGCAGAGTTAAAAACCTTGATACTGGCACTGGTAAATCCGGATCGTGAATTCCCCACACTAATTGTGTCCGATTCCTTTTATTGTGTTCAGTCATAGAAGGAATACTTGCAATACTGGGTTCAAAATGGGTACAAAGACGCAAAAAGTGGCACAATTAAGCATAAAATGCTATGGGAACAGGTAGTGGAGTTGAAAACAGAACTACTGAGGGCTCACGTGATACATACACTGAGTCATCAGCGTGATGGCGTTTACGTTGAAGGGAATTCATTGCGTGATGAAGCTGCAAATGGGGCTGTATGCACAGCTTCCGTATCTGCAATCACTCGTTCTAAAACGATGAGATTATGGTAGCTGTCATTGCTTCACGCAAAAACAGGGGTGCAGTACCAAAACGATTGCCACTAAAGTACTACTACAAATTAGATGCCAATAACATTACATTTGCTCAGATTCCTGGAGTGGGGGATAGAGTAATTCCAAATATGGATCGGAAGTTAGTTTTAATTCTAGCAGCACACAAAGGGATACGTTGTGCACATGCAGGAGTTACGACAACTGCTTCTTTATTAAAACAACACTGTTGGTGGCCTGGATTAACAAATCAGACTAAAGACTATGGGCCAGATGTAGGAAGCCTATTACCGGTCGGTAACGGTCGAAATTACCGTATTAGGCATTTGAGATGTAGGGGCCTAATTTAAGGATTCGGTAATTTACTGAATCCTTAATTTAAGGAATCAGCAAATTACCGAATTCTTAAATACCGATTCGGTAAATTACTGAATCCATAATGTAGGAAGCACTCAAGTGAGTACTTTTCACTTGTAAGGATTTGTTATTTACCACCAACTACAAGTTGGTGGTAAATAACGAAAACCTTTAAAAAAGCAATTTTGTGCTTTTTTAACAGTGACACCCTGCCACCCTTGTAGGTCTTCCCCCTCTTACCGATTCGATGTTTACCGATTCAGTATTCCCCATTAATTCCTATGGGCCTCCAGGCCCATAGGAATAAATGGGGAATACCGAATTTTACCGATTCGGTAAAAATTACAGAATGAATACCTACATACCATTTACCCATCCTAAAATACTGAATCAGTAAAATTCTGAATTTTAGAATCAGTCAATTGTATTTAACTACATCTGGCCCAATGTCTTGAAATGCGATATCTGCCAGCAAATGAAAGGTTCCTCCGTAACACGTCCAGCGCAGACACCATTGTTTTTTTTTTTCACTCCGGTCCAGGGAAGACATGGCTTGGCAGTTCGGGCTGGACTGTTCCCATGAGGCACAGGGTCAGACTGATTTGCATATAGCCATGTCTGAACTGGGTGGCAGAGTGGGCTAAAGAACGGTGATGGATTGAACCAGATCTTTTGACTGGGTGTGAGTGTTTGATTGATTCAGATGCTCCGTCCATCACCACCCCCTTTTGTACCGCTTTTGGCCGCCATAAGTGTGGCAGGGTATGCTCAGACGTGAGTCCCTTGCTCACTTTGCCACTGGATTCAAGCAAGCCGGGCTGAAGACGGCTGGAATGCCAGAAACCGGTCCTCGGAAGCTTGTTTCCGGTCCAGGGAAGACATGGCTTGGCAGTTCGGGCTGGACTGTTCCCATGAGGCACAGGGTCAGAGTGATTTGCATATAACCATGTCTGAACTGGGGTGGCAGAGTGGGCTAAAGAACGGTGATGGATTAAACCCAGATCTTTTGACTGGGTGTGAGTGTTTGATTGATTCAGATGCTCCGTCCATCACCACCCCCTTTTGTACCGCTTTTGGCCGCCATAAGTGTGGCAGAGTATGCTCAGACGTGAGTCCCTTGCTCACTTTGCCACTGGATTCAAGCAAGCCGGGCTGAATACGGCTGGAATGCCAGAAACCGGTCCTCGGAAGCTTGTTTCCGGTCCAGGGAAGACATGGCTTGGCAGTTTGGGCTGGACTGTTCCCATGAGGCACAGGGTCAGACTGATTTGCATATAGCAATGTCTGAACTGGGGTGGCAGAGTGGGCTAAAGAACGGTGATGGATTAAACCCAGATCTTTTGACTGGGTGTGAGTGTCTGATTGATTCAGATGCTCCGTCCATCACCACCCCCTTTTGTACCGCTTCACTTGTACCACAGCGGCTACTTAAAAAGAGATGGGGTTTACAGATACATCATGGTTGCAGTGTATTCCTGCTCAAGATTCCTATGGGTGTGGCCCCAGCGCTCGACTGCCGCTCGAACTGTTATAAAAGATTTGCGAATCTTCATAGGTACATATGCAATTGGCACATTACATTCCGACCAGGGCCCTGAGTTAAGTTCTCAGGCTTACAAGGCCATGCGAGGATTGGGTGTAGCATTGCAGTACTCCTCTTCGTACCATCCCGGGGGAAATTCGGTCATGGAGAGGAAAAAACGAGACTTAAAGCAGTCTTTAACAGCCAGAGTATTAGGCACGGGTGAGAGCTGGGTAAAACATCTGTATGGAGTACAAAGGGCTATGAACAATATGCCAAGAAGTTCTCTTGTGGGGGGTCACTCCATATGAGGTCCAGTTTGGGACAAGAATGTGGCTACCTGATCTGGATTGTGAAGGCACAGTGGCTGATGAAACACCTTTTGACATCCATGATCGTTTGCCTGTTTTACAGGATCTAAATGAATTCAGGACACAACAAAGTAATGTCCACCTGAAGCAGACTGCCACTGGGGAAGTCAAATCAGGCACGGCAAGATCTGTCTGGATTCCAAAAGTTGGGGATCTGGTCAGAGAGAAGATAGCAGACAAGAAGGAATTTGAGACATCCTACAGAAAACCTGTACATGTCAGAGCAGTGAAAGGCACATCAACTGTACTTCTACCGCCTCTTGCCGTAAAAAAGGAGAAAAGATTTGTCTCAATAGACGTAATCAAACCACACTATGTGGCTGATACTGAGTAGTAGGCCGCGTGGACTCCAAAGTAGCAGAACCCCGCCTCTCGCTACAATTCAAGAGGTTCAAATGGAAAGACTCATCACGTTCGAAGAGTCCCTTGTACCGAATGAAGGACTATGTAATAATGCAATGGAACTAGTTCCCCTTGAACCTGAAATTCAAATTCCGAATCAAAGCAAAACAAAAATAGCTATTTGACCAAATACCGACGTCTACATCAACATGCCTCAACAAGAGCAATCTACGATTTCTGCAAATCCTGATGCAATACCAACAATTGATCAAACTGCTTCTGCTGCTTCATAAACTTTGATATGTTTTCTTTGGATCCAAGTAAACATGAAATGATGCTAACCCAAAAACCACACAAGCAGCAAGTCAAAGACTTTCTGAACTTTCTTAAAAAAAACTATTTGGTATCACCATGGGTAGAACTAGGGGTCATTTCCGGGATCCTTTTCTTTCTTTTCTGGGTAGGCTTAGTAATAGTTTTTAGTATGCTTGTAAATGGGAAATATCTTCGACAAAGCTCTGCAGCCCAAAAGGTGAATTTAATTTTAAAACCACACTAATCATCTAATTGAGAACAAAGAGATTTGTCATCAGTGAACATTACAGCAGTTCCTATACCTGATGTGTGTGGGATAAGGTTGATTTCGATATATTTGGTCTGCCTAGCTTTTAAAAATTCCACATTTATTTAAAATATTGAGTGATATCATTACCTCAAGTACATTTTCAGATGATTGGGACTTTGATAGTGTAAATAACATGTTTTCTGATTTAGAAAAAGCTGCCTTTTCTAATAGTGAAATAGTGGAGAGCACTTCAGATTACGAAACTATGTAAAGCTAGAGTAGAAATGAATAATTTGTTCCTGGAACAAACTGACTCCTTTACATATCTGGGCGTTACTATGGGCAAAAGGTTGAATTGGAAGCCACAGATGGATCTGTTGTTCTTGAGGCACAACCAACTAGCAGGGGCCCTCTTAAAAAAACACCGGCGATCCCAAACCAAACCAGTTGCTCGGGGTCTCACTATTTACCAAGGGAAGGTTAGAGCTTCAATTATTTATGGAGCTGAACTTTGGGGCTTTGAAAATCTATTTCCATAGTCCAAGCTCAGAACAAGTTTCTGAGGGCATTGACCGGCCTTCCAAAATCGACACCTCTTAGACCATTACTTGCAGATCTGGGTTGTGTTTCTTTTGAGAAGGTTGCAGGTTTTAGACCTCTTGCCTATCGGCGAAGACTCTAGACTACCCCGGAGTTAGCTCCTTATGCACGAGCAGTTAAGTATATTAGAGAAGCTGATAAATCCAACAATATCATATGGTTACAAAAGATTAAGGCCAATTTATTGGCTATGGGCCTCATCCATTTGTGGGAGGACCCTGAAGGGAATTCTTTCCCTTCTAAAATACATTTTAAAGCCATATACAGGGACATGGTCAGCCAAAAGTCTCTGTCTCTGGTGAATGGTGCTTCCCTAACTGGTCTCTTTCTGGATCACAAAATTGAATATAGGCTGGAGGCTTATTGGGATACCATCACGAGCCTTGGTGACAGAAAACTATATCACCAATTTAGAGTGCGCTCTCTCCCCCTAAAATCTTTTACTAAAAAGTGGGGGATCAATCAAGAAACAAAATGTCACCTCTGCCGATGTGAGGAAGAGACCTTACCGCATGTTCTGTTTGTATGCCCTGCATACAAGGGCCCTCGTCATAAATGGCTTAAGCCTGTTAGCGCTTTAATAGGAACAAGATCTTGTCAAACGGCTTTCCGTATCTTAAAAACTGATACTAGTGAAGTCTTAGTTATTGCTATGGCTAAATTTTGGAGCTGGACGTGGGCCTTTAGAAGGATTAGTTTGCAAGGTTCTACGTAGCAGGATTGTGTTGAGTGTACTGTGTTTTAGTCTTTTCTAATATATTCTGCTCATAAGAATGAAGCGTCTAGTCATAACTTGTGTAATTCAACATAATGTTTTTTTACTATGAGTTTTTATTTGGTTTTAGGAGGAAAGGATTCATAATCATTTTATTGTTGATATGTGTTTAGAATTTTAACTGAATCTTACCATGATATGTTTAATATTTTTTAAAACATTAAAAAAATCTTCCACACATTTTAACTACTTTGGATTGTTATATGTGTCTTTTATGATTATTTATGATCGAATAAAGACAAATTTGAATTTGATTTGTATTGTTTTCAACATTATGGTCATCACTTTTTGCATAAATCTGCAAATCCTCGAAATGTGTTCACATACCACCATTGGGAATATTGTCCAATACTGCCGAAAGGTAGTTCAAAAACCTTTACACAAAAGTTTCCATATTTTTCAGGTTTTAATATGTCTGATCCAGCCTCATACTATTATCAGATTACTCCAACATCAGCACAGACAAAAATATGTTAACAAACACCAAACAGATTTACTCTGCATCCTTTATTGCCTAGTTGTCTGAACAAGGTTACGACTTATGGAAAGACACCATAGACTTAAAATCTGTCTGGGGTTCTAGAGAAGGGCGATTTCAGGGAACAGAAGCTTTATTTAGAGCATGCCTTATCCCTCAACAGATCATGTTTTTGAACGAGACAGTGCAACAGATGTCTTGCCTTGGACTAGCCAAGAACAAAGACTTGAACACACTTTGGCTGCCAACACCGTCACTCAATCAATCAATCAAGGAATTTGTAAAGCGCACTACATACTCGTGAGAGTCTCAAGGCGCTGGTGGGGAGGGGTGGGGGGAACCGCTACTGATCGAAGAGCCAGGTCTTGTGAAGTCTTCTGAAGGTCAGCAGGTCTTGTGTCTGTCGAAGGTTGGTGGGGAGGGTGTTCCAGGTCTTGTCGGCGAGGTGAGAGGAGGATCTGCCGCCGCCGGTCGTTTTCCGGATGCGTGGGACTGTGGCGAGGCTGGCTGAGCGGAGGCGGCGGGTGGGGGTGTAGAAGCTCAGTCGTCCATTGAGGTATGCTGGGCCGGCGTTGTGTAGGGCTTTGTGTGCGTGGATGAGGAGTTTGAAGGTTATCCTCTTGTTGATGGGGAGCCAGTGTAGGTCTCTCAGGTGGGGGGTGATGTGGCTGCGTCGGGGGATGTCGAGGACCAGTCGGGCCAAGGCGTTCTGGATGCGTTGCAGCCGTCTCAGGAGCTTGGTTGTTGTTCCTGCGTAGAGGGCGTTTCCGTAGTCCAGCCTGCTGGTGACGAGGGCCTGAGTGAGGGTTTTTCTCGTTTCGGAGGGGATCCACTTGAAGATCCTGCGGAGCATTCGGAGGGTGTTGAAGCAGGATGCAGAGACGGGGTTGACCTGCTTGGTCATGGAGAGAGTGGAGTAGAGGATGAGGACCTCCGTCTTGGCAGAATTCAGCTTCAACCTGCTGTCCTTCATCCATTCGGCAATGGCCTTCATTCCCATGTGGAGGTTGGCTTTGGCGGTGAGAGGGTCTTCGGTGAGTGAGATGATCAGCTGGGTGTCGTCGGCGTAGGAGATGATGTTGAGGCTGTACTGGCGGGCGACGTGGGCGAGTGGAGCCATGTAGATATTGAACAGCGTTGGGCTGAGAGAGGATCCTTGCGGTCCTCCGCAGATGATCTTGTGGTCTTAGAGCGGAAGGGTTGGAGGCGGACGCTCTGGGTTCTGTGAGGCGGTGGATGTGGGGGTCGTGGCGTTGAAGCTGTTGTGGATGTCGGCGATCTTGCGGTGGAAGAAGTTGGCCAGCGAGTCACACAGGTCCTGAGAGGGGGGAATGTTGTTAGTGTTGGAGCTGGGGTTGGAGAGTTCTTTCACGATGTTGAAGAGCTCTTTGCTGTTGTGTGCTTTGTTGTCAAGGCGGTCCTTGAATGCGGTCCTCTTGGCGGTTCGGATGAGTTGATGGTGTCTGCGAGTGGCGTTCTTGTGGGCTGTGTAGCTGTTTGGTGTCCGTTCGCGGAGCCAGTTCTTTTCCAGTTTTCGACAGGTGTGCTTGGAAGCTTGGAGGTCTCCGGTGAACCATGTAGCTTTCTTGCTGGGGTGGTTGGCTGTGGGGTTCCTGAGTGGAGGGAGGGTGTCTGCGCAGTCGTTGGTCCACTGTTTGAGGTTGAGGGCGGCGGTGTCGGGGTCGGTAAGGTTAGGGGGTGGTCTCAGGGCGAGGGTGGTGGTCAGTTGGTCTTCGGTGACCTTTCCCCAGCAACAGCGAGGCATCTGTTGGGTGCGGTGGTGCGTGGTGGGTTTCCTGAAGGTGAAGTGGACGCATCTGTGGTCAGTCCAGTGGGGTTCGGTGGTGTGGTTGAACGAGACGTGGGGACTTGCGGAGAAGATGGGGTCAAGCGTGTGTCCAGCGGTGTGGGTGGGTGTTGTTATGAGCTGTCTGAGTCCGAGGTTGGCGTGGTTGTCGATTAGGGTGGTGGTGTTGGCATCGTTGTCCTCGATGTGGAACTTCAGGTCCCCGAGGAGGATGTAGTCCGTAGAGGCGAGGGCGTGGGAGCTGATGAGGTCGGCGATGGAGTCGCTGAACTGTGGTCGGGGTCCGGGTGGTCTGTAGACGAGGGTTCCTCTGAAGGTGGTGTTGGGGTCGGTGTGTATCTGGAAGTGCAGGTGCTCGGCGGTGTTGAGGGTGTCGTCTGAGTTGGTCGAGACTCTTATGGTGTTCTTTTAGACGATCGCGATACCCCCTCCCACTCCATTGGTGCGGTATCTGCGGGAGATCTTGTAGCCTTCTGGGATGGCGATGGCGATGTCTGGTGCTGAGGTGGTGTTCAGCCAGGTCTCCGTCAGGAAGGCGACGTCGGGGGCGGTTGAGTCGAGAGAACATCCATGGGTAGCGACATCCTACAGTGTTGGGAAGTTTTGCCTTGATTGTCTAAAAACCTCAACACTCACACAGGTGAAACAACACTTACTCTTATTTTCACAGGATGTGGATCTTAGGGATTTTTTACTAGGTCCCAGGACGCCACGTAAGAAATGTTTCATATATGCTGGCATTTATGCTGCCTACAACAAAATATGGAAAATATCCCAACAAGAGGCCGCAGGGAGATTACAGGAAATAGACCGTATAAATGTGGAAAAATCTCTAGCAGTGGTAGACAATGGACTAACTACATTGACCTCAAGGATGTATTCCTTAGGCAACATTGTATCTTCTGCGATAGACATACTAGAACAAGTTTTGGCTATACTACAACACGGGCGATCTCAATTACGTTCTATCATGTTGTTAAGCTGGACGCTACAATCTTTGCTTGCAGGCTATGTGCCTTGGCGTTTTATCAACAGCACATCTCTGTTTTCTGAATACAATCTAACAGATAAACAGATAGAAATGGTGCCAAGGGGAGCAAAATATACAAAGCTGCGTATCAAAAAACTGGATAGATTACCATTCACAGTAACAGAATCACTGTCTACAGAGTGGCTAATCCATGGCCACATAACTCTACCAGTCACTACTTTTCAGTTTCAGAATTGCTTTGAACAAAAGCAGGCAGGAAGATATGAAAAAAAGGGTAAGGAATACATTAAGGAATCATGGGAATTACCATACAGATTTCGATGTGGGAGTAGGGATTGAGAAGTGTTTCTTATCGGTACAAACTGTGAGAATGCTTTAAGTGGATCACTCATATGTCAGGATATAATGCTGCACAGGGCTTGTAATGGTTCTGTAGCGAACTTGTCCTGTCATCTGAGGGGTGTCCCAGCTGCAGTCATTACTCCAGCATTCGAGCTACTCTCAAATGGGAGTTACTTGATGCTGAACGATCAAGGCTGCTGCAGAATGCTCCTGGGCATCGCATATCCAGTAACCGAGAGCTCCAGGGTTACATGTTGTATGCAAATATTGTTTCCACCGACACATACAATCAGGGAGGCGCCGTTATGGCCTTCACTGAATGTTTCTTTAATACTGGTTGATACTCTAAGCAGAATGAAAGACTTGCTTTTACAGAAGTCTGTACCCTTAACCTCCGCTCGAGAGACTTTTGATTTCCAGATCACAAGGTCTTCAGCAGAGATACAGGCTCTTATTCATAGTAACTGCCCTTATCATTTCGCAGAAATGGTAAATCGTATCTTTAACATGTCTGATACGACTGGCATTGTCCACCTATTTAAGACCATAGGTTTGTGACTTCTAGGCACCTTTCAACAGGACTTGGAGGTATACCAAACTTCAAACACTCTGTGTTCGGAAGCATCTTTGGAGGACTTTCTCTAATCCTGTTTCTAATAGCAGGTATCCTGATTGTCTTCTATCTGCTGTGCAATGGACGCCCCAGTCACCAAGGAGATGGAAAAAGCACTCCTGGAGCGCAAATACAGTGACCGCATGGTACAGCTCTAGGCTTGCTTCTACTAAGAGAACTAAGTGCCTCTTGATTCCTGTCATTTCGACCAGTCTAGATGGACTGCATCTTACCTGTCCTCCAATGCCTGTTTTACGGAGAAGAATGCGTGTTAGACCTTTGTTTAACACTCCCATCATGTGCTCAACCGTACGTGAATGCTCTATTGGACCTGATACTGGCCCATGTTCTGCAGTGTCCCCAACGTATTCCTATGTTGATGGCGGCATTCCTTGACACACCACAGGCTGTAACTACATCTGTTGGTATGGACACCGGGTCCTCCGCTGACACCTAGGCTTTGGACGGCACACAGGCTGCCCCAGCACCAGCTGCGGAAAGCATGGAACATCATCTGTGCTCAATTGATGTACTCTGCGAGGTGCTACAGGGGCCGTCTAATGCAGAAGCAAGCAACAACAATGTTGTGTCTACAATCCAGGACACAAGCAATTGTCTCTTTTTTTGGCTCGTCGTCTGCTGGAAGAAATTCGTCCTTTTTAAACAAGCTCAAATTCGGTACTCACAAACAAAAATTACATTACTTTTATTTTTTGGGCATACATGGCTTTCTAAATGCTTATAGTGGTTCGGACTATAACTGCGGACACTTTTACATCTATTGCTTGCAAATTTTTTTTCTCAAACATTTTTAAGTCTTTTAGACATGTTTGACGTTTTTAAATATTTTAGCAAAACAAATGTTTTTAACACTTTGTGCCTACCAATGTTTAGTTCAAATGATGGTACAATAATAGGTTGCATATGTTGCCCAGTTGGAAGAGAAGTGGGTGTTATATTCCATATAGGTACCCTAGATCGGCGCATGGAACACTGCAACCATTCACCTATATCCTTCCCTACATTACATACATAACGGTTCTTAGGCACTGACCTTTTACTTAGATACAACACTGCATTTAGAACGCAGGTTTTTCCCTAGTTTGCAACTCATACATTATGCATGAGGCGTCTTGGAAGCACGGCTGGATGAACAACTCCTGTATAATATCTCTGTATAAAGTTCAGGCCCGACGTCATCCTTTAGGCCGACACAGTAACACAGCAAGGTAGGACCCCTGGGGAGAACTGTGGGTATATATACATCACATCTTACTTTTGAAAGACAGAGGAGACCGTGACTTCCCGGCTGACACACTGACCAGAGACCCTGAGGTTCCTACATGCAGACACTCCAGCCAGCAGCGGTCTAAAATCCCTTGTGGGGTGTCCAACTCAAGACCAGAATATGGGGTCTCATATTCTCTCATTCTCAGGGAATGGGGTTGGCTAGATCCTAGAGGGATTCTTGGCATAACACCTACACAGATGCTAGGTACGTTTAGGTACATCTAGTTAGGGAGGCATCGTAGGAGTACACACTTTTTAGGTCTCGGCTAGCGTAGGCTGCGCTTGCGCAGTCTCGCTGGCGAGATTTTATGTTTTCTAGTAGTGGGGCTTAACCCCGCCCCTCTTCTCCATTGGCTGGCTACCTAAACGGCGGCCAGCCATTGGAGAAGAGGTATGTTTGTCAATTTAAGCCCCGTCTTTTTCGGATTGAGGGGTGTGTTTTTTAGTTTCGTTCTCTCCTCCTCCCATTGGCAGGAATGTAAACAACAACAAGTCAAAACACGCCCGTTGTTTACATTCCAGCCAATGGGAAGAGGAGAGAAAGAAAAACGCGCCCCCCAGTCTGAAAATGACGGGGCGTTTCTCAGATCCATTTCTGCTTGACCGCCCGAGCTGGGGTTTTTATTTCCGTGCCTCACTATGTGCTCACCCTGCCACAAAGGAAACTGCCTTTCGGTCCAGTTTGACCCTGGGGCAGGCATGATCCCGTCATCAGAGGCTTGTAATCCACTGTGAATCTCTGCGCTCCCCCGATGGCTGACGCCTCCGTGCCTAAAATCCTGGGCTCTGGGGCCCTTTTCCCCGGTCCTCTCTCGCGCTCTGAGGCTGGGAGCGGCGGCCCACGGGCGGGTGGGGTCTCCTTCAGGGAACTGTGGCGTCACAATGAGGCTCCGCGGGGAGTGTGTTCTGGAACGGGCCGAAGTAACACAGGGCTCCGCCTTTCGAGCGTGGGGGGTGGAAACAATGCCAGGGAGCCCCGGCCCGGGGGCCCTCCCCGCGCGCCTGCTGCACCCTCGGCTGTGGCACCCACGGCTCGGGGGCAGCCGGGGGACTTTTACAAGTAGCGGGGCACGGTCCGGGCTAAAGCCTCGCATGCATCACCAGGGGTCCGTCCGCTGATAGCTTCACATGCAGGCAGAGGGCATTCACTGCCAAGCGCCGAGCTAGAGGAGACGGGTGCAGACTAAATATCATACATACACAGTGACACAGTGAAGGCAGGCGGGCGAGTTTTCTAAGTTTTAAAACACAATCTGTTAAACACATGCTTCCATGCACACAAAAGAAGCCCAGCTTCAGCCACTTCCCGTGCCTGCTCCCGTTTCAGCTGACCCAGTCATCAGAGGCTTGTAATCCGCTGTGAATCTCTGCTCTCCCCCGATGGCTGACGCCTCTGTGCCTGAAATCCCGGGCTCCGGGGCCCTTTTCCCTTGTCCTCTCTTGCGCCCTGATGCCGGGAGCGGCGGCCCCCGTGCGGGAGGGGGCTCCTGCAGGGAGCGGGCCCTGTGGCGTCACATTGGGGCTCCAGGGGCCGCGGGGAGCTCGTTCTGGAACGGGCCGAAGTAACACAGGCCTCCGCCGGCCGAGCGTGGGGGGTGGAAACAATGCCAGGGAGCCCCGGCTAGGGGGGCCCTCGCCGCGCGCCTGCACCCTCGGCTGTGGCACCCACGGCTCGGGGGCAGCCGGGGGACTTTTACAAGCAGCGGGGCACGGTCCGGGCTCAAGCCTCGCAGGCATCACAAGGGGGCTGTGTGCTGATAGCTTCACAGGCAGGCAGAGGGCATTCACTGACAAGCGCTGAGGGTTTGTTTCGGTGCCTCACTATGTGCTAACCCTGCCACAAAGGAAACTGACTTTCGGTCCAGTTTGACCCTGGGGCAGGCCTGAGAGGTAGCACAGCCCAAACACCAGCAGCCGGCCGGCCCTCGGCGCGCTGCTCCAGTGACGTAGTCAGAGCACCCCTCAGACAGGACCCCCTGCAGCGGGACAGCCAGGGGACCCGCAGATATCCCAGCTCCTCCACACTTTACTGCAGCCTCGGGACCCGCAGAGGCTTCGGCAGAGTCTGGGGATACCACCATCAGCAGGCCAGCCTCAGCACAGGATGGGCCCCTGCCTGTAGCACATCCCGAGTATGAAAGAAAGGTGCAGCCCCCAGGCCCCCGCCGTTGTGAGGTGTAAGCTGGTCCTTGTGGGAGAGGTGCATTGTGGGAAGACTGCCATGCTACAGTTGCTGGCCAAGGACTGCTATCCAGAGGTAAGTGCCTGCCGCATAATTTACTCATCCCTGCCTCAGCTGTGTATGTAGCTCTGTGTGTGGCTCTGTGTGTGTGTGTGTGTGTGTGTGGCTCTGTGTGTGTGTGTGTGTGGCTCTGTGTGTGTGTGTGTGGCTCTGTGTGTGTGTGTGTGTGTGTGTGTGGCTCTGTGTGTGTGTGTATGGCTCTGTGTGTGTGTGTGTATGGCTCTGTGTGTGTGTATATGGCTCTGTGTGTGTGTGTGTATGGCTCTGTGTGTGTGCATCTGTGTGTGTTTGTGTGTATGTGTACGTCTCTGTGTGTGTGTGGCTCTGTGTGTGGCATTTGCGAGAGATTAAGCTATTGGCATTGTAAATGACAATGCCATTTATTTATCTGTTTTCAAAACCAACACATAAATAAAAAAAATGTCATTTACAATGCCAATAGCTCAAACTTTTGCAAAGGCGAGACCGTTGCATTGTAAATGCTTGTTATCATGTGTTTTATATACTTGTTTTATATTCATGATAATTGCAAAATGGTAAAGCTTTACCATCCCTTTACTTTTGTAGTAGTGCTAATCCTATATCTCTGCTACTGTCTAACGGTTGTTGCAGCTCATATGTTCTACACTAGAATAACAACTGTTCTTATTGAAAACGCCCAGCCTGTTTATTTTGTGTAATTCTCTGAGAGTGAGCAGAAGTGACTGAGCGAAAGGTATTATATTGTTTCCTCAATTCTGAGGGATCAGGGTTGTCATGTTCTGAGGTTGCCAGAAACTAATCTCGCCCCTGATAAGAGGAAATTCTAGTGGCACTGTGAGCTAGATGAATCAGACAGGCTAACGTTTCCGGTGAGGATGCACGGAATCAGTCCGCCACCAATCCCACAGTTTATGTTATCCAAACGTGCAGATCCTGTAAAGGTTATATAGTTACTACACAACCCCATGGATAGCTTGATGACTTGTGCGTCTGCAGGGTCAACATGTTTCAGTTCATTTTTATTGCCAAATAGGTCATCCAGCTTTCATAAGGACCATCGGGGACACAACATTTCAGATGTTTATTTCATTCTTGTGCCTTATTCCCTTGGGGTTACAAATATATAAACTGAACATTCCATGCAATCACTCTTGGAGGATACTGATACTGAATTGGGGATTCCAAATGAGTTTTCATTTTTTTTCTAAACTGGGAAACCCCGGCTTCTCAGTTATGTGAAAACAGGGGATAATGAATATATATTTTTCAATTTTTACGTTATACCTCACCATATGTAACAACGTGATACACCACATCCTGTTGACACTTACGTTGCCGTCCTTATTTTATTGCACTTTTCACTGTGATTGGTGCCATTCATGCCATCATTCGGTGTAGCCATAAGCATAAGAACACACACCTATTATTCTGTATTCTATTGTTAGCTATTGGATCCGGTTTATAATTTTAATGTTTGGCCGTGTGTTATCACAGTCTGTATTCAATGGACAAGGACCATGCCTCTAGATTCTCTTGAGACCAGCGGACTCTAAAGTGAGTGATTTACCCTTAATTATTATCTACATGCTATGTGTGTGTGTGTGTGTGTGTGTGTGCGTGTGTGTGTGTGTGTATATATATATATTTTTTTTCACAACATTCCAACTTGTCCAAGTTTAGAAAAGGCGCGCACACTGGAATCCGGTTAGAAAATCTTTATTTGCAAACCCCCCGTCACCCCTGACAGGCGCGTTTCGCTACTCTAGCTTCGTCAGTGTCAGTTTGTCTGTGAAAAAACGCGCCGTTTTAAAGTGATTGGCCATTACATAAATCATTGACATAAATGAGGTATTCAATCGCCAACGTGGCGGTCATATTAGTGTCTAATTTTACAGTACATTCAACTTTTAAAACCAGGCGCAGTTCCATATAAAGTGCTTTAGTGCTCATTAAAAACATATTGACTGACAAACATTTCATCATTAGCTTTACACATCAAATTGAAACAATATCAGTGGACTTTGACAGGGCAGTTTATGAAGTATAATATCTATTAATTAGCTTTCATGTTCGCTATTTAAGGGATATATTCCCAGTGAATCAATTTTTTGATAAACTCTATCCTCCAAAATTAATTGCCCCGTGTCTGTCCTGTTTTGTAGCCCTGTATGGGCATGCATTCATTGTTATTCATTGGTTTCTAAACGATGGCGGGCTGTTCACATTACTAAGTACATAGGGAGTTTCTTTTTTCATTGTTTTTTACTTTGGAATATCAATGTTTTCAGTACCTTATACATGGTCCCATGCATTTCTCTTCTAGAGGTGAACCCACAGTTCCTTGTCATTGTTCAAACCTCAAGGAGTCATAGTTTTTAAATCAATTATGTATCATGACTTCAGGATTCTAAGTGCCTTTTCCCTGTTTCCCCCACGTTCATGTCTTTCGACTTGATCTATGCAATAAAATCTTAACAGATCTCTATTGCTCTGATGGTACTCCGAGAAATGGCGGGCTACCGGGTAAGATTTGTCTTTGTTGGTAACCGCCCGCATATGTTCTAAAATCCTGAGTTTAGTGGGGTTGATGGTGCTTCCTATGTATCTCTTCTTACAAGGGCATTCTAGGCAATAGATGGTAAATTCAGAGTTGCAATTTAGCAGTTTAGTAATTTTTCTGTTGGGTCTACCTTCTCCAGTTCTGTTCGGATACTCCAAAGTTTTCCTACTCCCTTTGCAGGCTTTGCAGTGGAGGCAGGGTTAAAGCCCTTTTAAGTTGGACATGGTCACTGGCTTTGTTGTTTTAGCTGAGAAATGGCTGTGGACAAGGTGATCTGATAATGATTGACAGCGTTGGTAAGTTACTAGAGGTTGTTCCGTTAGATGTTTCTTAAGAACGCTGTCAGTTTTTAGAATGTGCCAGTGTTTTTTCAAGACATGGACTATATCAGCCGATCTCGTATTAAATCGGGTGATCATTCTCACTTCATCTTTTATTTTGGGCACTTCTTTTGGTATCAGGAGATCCCTCCTGTTTACTGTAGATACTTTTGATGACGCTTGATTTAGTAGGCTATTGGAATTTACCCTGATGAGGAACCTGTTCTTGGCCTCACATTTTGCTTTATGGAAATCAGTTTCCATAGAGCAGTTCCTTTTTAAGCGTAATAGCTCACCATAGGGAACATTTCTCACCAGACTGCGCGGATGGTAACTAGCTGCATGCAAAATAGCATTGCCTGCTGTAGGCTTCCTGTAGAGTTTCGTTTGGAGTATATTGTTTTTTACATAAATCTCCAAATCCAAATAGCAGATGTTTGTGGCACTGATTGTGCTTGTGAATTTCAAGTTTTTCGTGTTATCATTTAGTTTGGTGATGTAATCCTCAGCCGATGTTCGATCACCGCGCCAAATAATAAAAAGGTCATCAATATACCTTGTCCACATTAAAATATTATCAGTCCAGATCTCATTCTGCTCTGCCCAAGCATCGTGCTTCTCCCACCAGCCAACGAATAAGTTCGCGTAGCTGGGGGAGAAGCACGAGCCCATAGAAGTACCTCTTGTTTGTTTATATAATTGATTAGAGAACAAGAAGATGTTATGGTACAAACAGAAACATATCATTTTAAGTAACATTGCACTGTGGGTTCTGTATTTTTCCATTTTTTTGGCCAAAAACCATTCAATTGCCTCAAGGCCTTTCTCATGGTTTATACAGGTATAAAGATTAACCACATCAAGTGTGATTAATAACATGTTTTCTTCCCAGGCAATATTGTCCATAATACGGAGAAAGTCTTGTGTATCTCTCACGTAAGATGGGAGATCTTTAACAAAGGGCGCGAGATACTGATCTATGAAAAAAAAAATATATATATATATAAAGCAAAAAAGGACTCACTGACCGTGAGAGAGGCTGTGAGGCTGAAACGCGTCGGTACAGTGTTGGTGAAATAAAGTAACTTTCAAAAATATCCGGTTGTGCCGCCCTTCTTGTACATATATATATATATATATATATATATATATCCAAAGTGCCTTCCTCCATTGAAAGAAGCAGAAGCCCAGACGAGGAACAGTTGAAAAGGCTTTATTGACATCAGCATAGCTCCGGTGGCGGCGAATGCATTTCGGCTATCCGCCTTCTTCAGCGCCCAGCACCAGAGTGGAAATAACGGTGAGTCCTTCCCTGCTGCCTGAAGAATGACTGGCGTGGTCCGCTCCTCCCCCTCACCATTGGGCTCACCTGTTGTAGTTCATTCTGAATGCTCTGAACCACAACTCCCAGGATGCTTGATGCACAGCACCTTAGGCCGGTGACAATGGGGGGTACAAGAAAAATACGTCCTTGCAGAACCTATTAGTGAAAAGCTACTTCCAAACCAAAGAACAAACTAATGGTGGATGGAACAAAATGTAGGCTTCAAGCCATGTACCACGTGCAAAGCTTGCAAGATAGGCAAAAAGACAAAGACAGTGTTGGAACCAGACGGAAAAATCATGCCCATCAAGCAGTACATTACATGCACATCAAAAAATGTGGTGTATGTAATAGAGTGCAAATGTGGAATGAAGTACATAGGGTCTACCACATGCATGCTGAAGAAAAGAATATTGGAACATATACGAGCAGTGAAAAATCAGAACTTGTTGTACGCTACAGCCAAACATTTGAGCACCTGCCAAAATGGAGACTGGCGAGCCATGAATTTTTATGGACTGAAAATGCTAACCAAAACAGAAAGAAGAGGGGACACGGTCCGTCTCTTGCGACAAATGGAATCACGCTTCATTGTCCGATTCCGAACAAAACAGCCCAAAGGCATGAACTTCGGAGAAGATCTCCACATACATCTGGAGTGAGAATGAACTCTGCAAATATCTCATAAAAACTCGGGTACTAAACCCTTTACACAGAACCTTAAGAATTACCTTAACTAAATTGACAAATCAATTCCCTGAGTGAACATAACTTGGGACGCTAAGTACTATACTTGTTATGTAAACACACCAGTCCTTTGTCTGTCATCTATGTTTAACAATTATTTTGCTTTAAAACTACATATCCCACAATGCCACTTAATGGCTCAAGTGGGGCAGTATATAAAGAGAAAGCAAAAAAGGACTCACTGACCGTGAGAAAGGCCGTGAGGCTGAAACGCGTCGGTGGAGTGTTGGTGAAATAAAGTAACTTTCAAAAATATCCGGTTGTCCCGCCCTTCTTGTACATACATATATATATATATATATATATATATATATATATATATATATATATATATATATATATATATATATATATATATATATATATATATATATATATATATATATATATCCAAAGTGCCTTCCTCCATTGAAAGAAGCAGAAGCCCAGACGAGGAACAGTTGGAAAGGCTTTATTGACATCAGCATAGCTCCGGTGGCGGCGAATGCATTTCGGCTATCCGCCTTCTTCAGCGCCCAGCACCAGAGTGGAAATAACGGTGAGTCCTTCCCTGCTGCCTGAAGAATGACTGGCGTGGTCCGCTCCTCCCCCTCACCATTGGGCTCACCTGTTGTAGTTCATTCTGAATGCTCTGAACCACAACTCCCAGGATGCTTGATGCACAGCACCTTAGGCCGGTGACAATGGGGGGTGGAAATCACGATGTTGATACTCGGACCCATGATGTAGCAGGGTAGGGAAACAAACGCCAAAGTCTTTCAAGCCTCTCCTCGGGTCCCCGTCGATACTGCCACCGCCCTCAATCACGAGAGTCCTTTGTGCAGGGACAAATGCAATGCAAATTGCCACGAGAGAGGTGAATATCCCGACTGCTCGAGTCCTCTGTAGTCAGGGGCGGGGGACCGGACATTCTCCATACCTGGAGCAAAGGGGAAAAGCTGTGAGGCATACCAGAATTGGTCCGGACCCAAATTTGGCAGGGACTTCTGAAGTGCGCTTCTGGTGTGCGCAGAAAATGTCTCCAAAGTGCCTTCCTCCATTGAAAGAAGCAGAAGCCCAGACGAGGAACAGTTGGAAAGGCTTTATTGACATCAGCATAGCTCCGGTGGCGGCGAATGCATTTCGGCTATCCGCCTTCTTCAGCGCCCAGCACCAGAGTGGAAATAACGGCGAGTCCTTCCCTGCTGCCTGAAGAATGACTGGCGTGGTCCGCTCCTCCCCCTCGCCATTGGGCTCACCTGTTGTAGTTCATTCTGAATGCTCTGAACCACAACTCCCAGGATGCTTGATGCACAGCACCTTAGGCCGGTGACAATGGGGGGTGGAAATCACATATCTCGGACCCATGATGTAGCAGGGTAGGGAAACAAACGCCAAAGTCTTTCAAGCCTCTCCTCGGGTCCCCGTCGATACTGCCACCGCCCTCAATCACGAGAGTCCTTTGTGCAGGGACAAATGCAATGCAAATTGCCACGAGAGAGGTGAATACCCCGACTGCTCGAGTCCTCCGTAGTCAGGGGTGGGGGATATATATATATATATGTATATATGTATATGTATATATATATATATACATATACATATGTCCGTTTGCTGAATAAATCTACGTCTGCTGCACATAACTCTGCTTTGTGTCCGTGACTGCTGTGCTTTTGAGCAAGGTGAAAAGGAGTACAGCTGTGGTGTATTCTAAAGAGGCTGCCTGCCTCGTGACGGACCGCCTTCACCAAAGCGGCTGGGAGAGGCGCTGCGAGCGTTATCGCTTGCATTTGGGATTTGATATATACAGACAGACAGACAGACAGACAGACAGACGTACATACATAAAAAGACTCTCAGCCCCATATGTGGTAACAGGCAGGCTGTGTAATTCGTAAGAGAGTGCAGTTCCTAGGGGGTGGATAGAGGGGAAGGGAAGATCTTTTTAAGAACTGCCCTCACACACCCCGGAGGATGTCATGCTTCATTATTGGGCCTGCTCCTCGTCGGGCCGGCGCTGCAATGCCCAACGGGCACCCGCTAAGGGGCTCTTTGGCGGAGATCTTTTGGTGATGAAGCCGTAGGGTGAGTGTAGGTGTGTGGGCTAGGTAGTGCTTTGAGTGTAATGGATAAAATAGGTCTAGGGTTACCCTAACGTATAGTGTTTATTAACAAGGGACACTAGCGTAACTAAAAACCTGGGCCCTAACTGGATAAAATGGTCCTATAGGACTGTTGTGGTGCATAAGGTCAACATGTTTCGTGCCTGGTAGCCCCTAACAGGTCAAATGGGCACTTCATCAGGACCAAGGAAAAATATTTAAATACTCTGGCACTATAGCAATGCTGGTAGGAATTACCAGTAGATAACCAGATGTGGAAAAGTGCCCCGGGTCAGATGATCCAGAGGGAAAAGACCTAAGGGTAAGGTGAGGGAGAGATAAACACTAGAAGAGAACCATGGTCTAGTTTAGACATTGATTGGTATATAGAAATAACAATTAACAATTCAGCACTTGATGTTGTGTGATTGGTGAGACTAACTACAAGCACAAACGTGGAGGTGCAAGTAGCACTTATAATTGTACATACATGGTGACTGTCCAGTAGCGTAGGGTGAATCAATTAAATTCAATTAAAATAACAATAAAACTCACAGTACCATTAAGTGTGAATATGGCTGCGGTGAGTAGATAGTGGCTTGGATGCAGTAATGCGGGAGGCTTATGGCAGCAGTTGAAATCCGAAAACGTGACAAAACCATGCTTCCGAACGAGCCAAGGCATACATACACGTTCTATTTTATGTTACCTCCATCCACACGGATATAGAACAACACACGTATACCAATGTCAGAAATTATACCACTGTCAAAAATGATATGCAGGACACCAGGTGCGATGTCCGTATACAAGTCATATCCAAATGAGGCGTGCACGTAACATTACATACGCGTTCTGTCTTTTGTAACCTCTATTCACACGGATAGAGTACAACTTATGTATACTACTGTCAAAATGTGTGCAGAGTATCAAGTGCGAAGTCCGTTTGCAACTAATAACCAACTGAGGCGTGCTCTTAACATTACACATTATCGGAGCCAGTGGGAGTGCGCCGGCGGTGCATCGAGGCACCTTTGTAATGGTGGCAAACTCACTCCTGAAATGTAGGGTTAAAGACTGACGGGGATGGCAGAGCATTGCTCTGATGGTGAAAGATAAAAATATTAAATCCAATCAGTTATTTTACACGGAAAAGGTCTCCAGGAAGGTGAGGAGGTCACTCCTTAGTGGCGCCATAAGCGGTGCGGTGCATACTCATGCAGATCTACAGAGCGACTTCCTTAGATCCTACCCTCACGCCGGGCCCCCAGCCTGTGACTTCCAGGTCTGGGGATTATGAGGTTTCACGTGGACATCTAGGCTACTGACTCGGGTGGCCATCTTGGGAGGACGTTTTATTGAATACCTCTCAAACTAACAAGAGGGGCCGGGACAGCGATAAAATGAAACGTGGGGGTAGTAGTCTAATTGAAAGAAGGTGACTCTGAAGTAAGTAAATAGCCTACTTAACGACAATAACATCAGATTGAGTCAACTGGCTTGAAGGGTAATGTTATTGAAGTTGTGCATTATGATAGTTATACACGGACCACATATGCATCGGATTATAGGCTAGCGAAGCCTGCCCTTGCAGATAGGAGAAGACACTGAGGTGTCATAGCGGTGGAATGGGCTAGGCAAGGTTGATCAAGTGGATCAAATGATCCTGCCTTGGTTAGGGGGCACAAATGATGTCCAAGAGGTTTGCCCACCTAATATGTGATAATCCGGCATTGGATATAACTAAGTTTAGAACAACCTAACTGGTGTGCTAGGAAAGTAAGTTAAGGGCGGTTTAACTCAGCCCAAGGAATGTTGTTGCTGAAGCCCCGAGTATGGGATGAGAGCTTGAAGTCATTGTGGGTGAGGTTTTGCTTCAAGAAGTGGGTACACATCTTTGTATTAGTTTTGTTGCACCTGATGTTACTTCTGTGCTCTGTCATTCGTGTTTTTACAGGGCATGTGGTCATGCCTATATATTGAATGCAAAAACAACAGTTGATGGACAGAATGCAGAACAATGTCATACATTCACCCCAGTACAGATATCTGGACCTAAATCCATCGTTTTTTTGCACTCCACACCACTCCAGTTATTGCCATATGCAAATCAGCCTTGACCCTGTGCGTCATGGGAACAGTCCAGCCCGAACTGCCAAGCCATGTCTTTCCTGGACCGGAATCAAGCATCCTAGGACCGGTTTCTGGCTATCAGCCGTCATCAGCCAGGATAACTTGACTCCAGTGGTGTGGAGAGCATGGGACTCACGTCTGAGCATACCAATCCCACTCGGGGTGACAAATGCAAAAACAACAGTTGATGGACAGAATGCAGAACAATGTCATACATTCACCCCAGTACAGAGATCTGAGCCTAAATCCAACGTTTTTTTGCACTCCACACCACCCCAGTTCAGACATTGTCATATGCAAATCAACCTTGACCCTGTGCCTCATGGGAACAGTCCAGCCCGAACTGCCAAGCCATGTCTTTCCTGGACCGGAATCAAGCATCCTAGGACTGGTTTCTGGCTATCAGCCGTCATCAGCCAGGATAGCTTGACTCCAGTGGTGTGGAGAGCATGGGACTCACGTCTGAGCATACCCATCCCACTCAGGGTGACAATTGCAAAAACAACAGTTGATGGACAGAATGCAGAACAATGTCATACATTCACCCCAGTACAGAGATCTGGGCCTAAATCCTTCGTTTTTTTGCACTCCATACCACCCCAGTTCAGACATTGCCATATGCAAATCAGCCTTGACCCTGTGCCTCATGGGAACAGTCCAGACCGAACTGCCAAGCCATGTCTTTCCTGGACCGGAAACAAGCTTCCGAGGACCGGTTTCTGGCATTTCAGCCGTGGTAGAGTGGGCTAAAGAACGGTGATGGATTAAACCCAGATCTGTTGACTGGGTGTGAGTGTTTGATTGGTTCAGATGCTCCGTCCATCCCCACCCCCTTTTGTACCACTATATATTGAAGATGGCGGGCAAGTGATGAGGTAAATACAATTGCGAGTATTGCAATTTGTGTTTGTTTTGATGCCATGTCAGCGTGTTTGTAAGTGTAATGGTCTTTGTTGCTCTTGTCAGGGGACATACTACACATTGCCCGCAGGGAAAATGGCCTGTGACTGGAGGTAGATTCCACAGGGTGCGTTGCTGTGGTGGAGTGTTTTTCTTGGGTTTGGTGTTCACCAGCAAGTCTTTTAGATTTGCAGTACGCTTAAAAGCAAACCTTGGTTTGCCCAGGGCATGCTCCCCCACTTGGAGGATGTTCCAATTGTTCATGACTACCCGCCGCAGTCGCACACTGCAGAAGAGGCGAGCCTGGCGTAGTGCCTAATTTGCTCCTATATGTTGTATGTTGAAGTCTTGATGTGATGCACCGTATTTGTGTGCGGGGACCATAGAGTATCCTGTCACCTCGCTTCATGTGCAGTGATGTCCTTACTTCCAGTTTCAAACGGTTCACCCTCAGATGCTTGTCATTATTAGCAGTATCACCACCCCCTTTTGCACCACCTTTTGTGTCATTATTAGCAGCCATATTGGAATGGGTGTGTTTATGTAGCATCAATGGTGCCATCACCAACATATGTTTTATGTACTTTAGTATATAATTATATGTGTATGTACTTTGTGGGCTATGGAGATCAGCCCTAGGACTTGTCTGCTTCCGCTGAGGGACTTTTTTTTCTTTTCAGCTGCCTCTATTTAACTGTCTTGATAGAAAACGATCAGTAGAGATCAGATAAATACCAGAATTCCTTTCTGCTGAGGGACTTTCCTTTTTTATTTTTCTGGCAACTGCCTCTATTTAACTTTCTTGATAGAAAACGTCCAGCAGAGGTCAGTTAAATACCAGAATCACTTTAACATTCTCTAGATTCCAGTCCATAGAAATTGTCTTCCACGAGCACCCTTGGACAATAATATTTTTTTCAAATCTTGTCTTTTCAGTGATATGACCACCAAAGGCCCTGATTTTATATTAAAAACAGAGCGTTGGACTATACCATTTCCTGCTGAAAGGCAATATTTCTCTCCATGTGTTCCCATACCTGGTGTGTCACGCATTTTGGTGCTAACGTTCCCTCCATGTTAAAGAACAGTAGATTTTTCAGCACCCAGGCTAATGTACGAGTTACTTACCTTTGGTAACGATGTATCTGGTAGAGACGTTGTCTAGCCGCAGATTCCTTAAATTAGAATATCCCCAGGCAGGAGACTGGATCCAGACTTTTTTTGCAGCAGCACCTCTGCGCGCCTGGGGATGGCGCCACGCGACCCCGCCCTGACGTCGTCCTCATACGTGACTTCAGCGAGGTCATATAAGTCCCCCCCCGGCGCGCTAGCGTCAGTTTTCTTCGGAGAAACTTTTCCGCGGCACAACGCGGAGCCACCAACCAAAAACTGTGAAAGTATGGGAACAGTGTGCGAGGAATGAAAAGTCTGTGAATAAAGGAGGATGGTGGAAAACACCATCCTAAAGACAGAATAGACATTGACCACACATATAAGTGGAGACTGTGAGAAAGAGCCCCGCAAGCCAAGCGGAGGCCCCTTCCCCAGTACAACCAGGGAAAAACATCTCAACAGACAGAAATAGACTGACAGTACCATGTGGAACTGTGCCATCTAGTAAGAACGGAACACAGAAAGAACAACAGTTCATTGTAGGAAAGAAAGAGAAGTCAGGCCTTTCTGAGCCCCCTTAAGATATAACCCAATGGCAACGGAAGAGACTAGTGGAGAACACCACCAGACAATGTCCTCCCAGAACGGGGAGGCTGGATGGACGTTAAGGAATCTGCGGCTAGACAACGTCTCTACCAGATACATCGTTACCGAAGTTAAGTAACTCGTTTATCTGATAGAAACATCTAGCCGCAGATTCCTTAACTTAGAATAGATACCACAGCCATACCCCAAAAGGGGGATGGGTTTGCGACAGGATAACAGCAAGCGGCAGGCATGTGATCCGGCAACAGGGTGACAGATACAAGGGGGAAAAACTGCGGCACAACAGTCCGGCAGCAACCCCAGCAGCTCCGAGAGCAGAAGGCACAGGATGAAAGATATCCAACAACATGCCAGAATGGCACCACACCGTACAAGCATTAGAAATGGCATGTAGAACGGTATGATACCCAGAAAAAAAAACGAGAGAGAGAGAAAATGAGGGAGAGAGAGAAAATGAGGGGGAGAGAGCGAGAGAAAGAGAGAAAATGAGGGAGAGAGAGAAAAGGAGGGAGAGAGAGAATGAGAGAGAGAGAGAATGAGAATGCAGTAACTCAAGCTTGGAATGAACTTGAAGAGATGCAACCAGCGCCTAACACACCAGTTATAAAAAGAAGGCCGAAAGTGCCTAGGGCAAGAGCCCAAAGGCAAGCCAGAACCTGAGCAATGCATTGGAGATAGCTAGCGGGACAAGAAGCATGCCAAGCACACCCCCAACCTCAAAGGGTAAGGAGGGGCACCAGCATCAACCTCTGAAGCAGGTAGAATATGCCGTTGGCAAACTGCAACAGAGACCTGAAGTGGGGTACACAGGAACAGAAGAGCCCCCGACCAGGCAGCACAAAGCCAGACAAAGGAACAATCACCATATAGAACAGTTGACAGTAATTGATGACCACCGCCATCAGAAGAACCGTCCCACAGGCGTGGTTCTACAAGAGCAGGCCATTCCGAAGGGAAACGCACAAAAACGCCAAATCAACAAATGGTGAAAAGAGTCTTAAATCCAGTTCAAAAACTCCCAAAGACACGGATAGTGTCGAACACCATAAAGGGAGCATATGACAATTGGGAAAAACATCCCAGGATGCGGAAGCAAGGAGAACCCTATGGCAACTTGCACCTTAAAAGGGTTCCCCCACACATGAAGAAATTGATCCAGATTTCGCAACCCTTACAAGAGGTGGCAACGTAGGAAGAGGAAACCAAGGCAACCGGCATCGAGACATAATGTGTATGCAGGACCATACTCAGCACATTGAAGATGGCACCCAGAAAAAACATAGAACACCGTCCAACGGACATGTAATCGGCGCATGGGGCCCACAGAATTACCAGGCCCAGGTGAGATCAGCAAGGCTATATAATAGCGTACAAGTACCCCACATGGAGTATGTATACCCCGGACAACGGGGAACACCTCGTAGGGCAAAAAGCCAGATGAAAAAGAATGCAACAACGAACCGAACCCATGAACAGAGTCCCGGGCCGTAAGAATGTTACCGAGCTGGACTACCGGCTGAAAGCCACAAGCAGAGGACACAGCAACCTGTGACATATGACCACAGAAGGCCAACATGCAATTGAAAGCAAAATGCATCCAAGAGATGCTAGTAAAAGGGTAAACACCCTTGACCACATAAAAAGAAGACGTAAAACTTACGTGCATCTAAAGGCTCACTGCCTATGTTAAACACAAAGCGCATCTAACGGATGCGAAAATGAAAGGATACCACAGAAGACAGGCCTAAAAGACCTAAGTGGGAGGACGAAAGCCCGCCAGCAGCCAGTGAACCGCAGACTCGGTGTGAGCGTCAAAGAGCAAAACCCCATCAAAGAGTAAATCAACCAGATGTTCCCGGATATTTTCAGGGAAGACACTGCCTCGCAGCCAAGCGTGACGCCGTAAGGCAATAGAATTCGCCATGGCTCGGCCCAAAGAATCTGCAGTATCTTAGGCTGAACGGATTGTGAATTCGGCCATGTCGTGGCCATCCCGAATGGAGTGAAGAAGATCAGCGCGAGTACCCTCGGAGGTGACAGTAAGCAAAGACTCTGCAGAGTCCCACAGGGCAGAAGTAGCCCGAGCCAAAACACACATGGTATTTAAAGACTGAAGGGCTGCACTAGTGGATTCAAAGACGTTCCTGCCCCAGGATTTAAGCCACCTGGACTCCTGAGAAGGAGGAAGCATTAGAGGGGGCAGAGAAGGAAAGGCAGTTTGTAACACAAACCCCTGCGCATCAGGGTGCACAAAAATACAGACCGGGTCATGTGGAGCTGGGCATTGGTGGTGTAAAACTGAGCGTGCCACTGGATTACCTGAAGCAGGTCGGACCCAGGTACCCCAGAGTGCATCATAGAGGGATGCCTCAAAAGGCAAAAGCGGCTCCACATTGCCGGACCCACAAGGTTGAGGACCTCCAGTAAGGGGTCCACCGACAAGGGGGTAGAGGGGGGTTGACCGAAGAGACCACCCTCAAAAAAGCCGCACCAGCCTCAGTAGCCCTCTGCGGAGGTGAAAACTGCTAATCAGTGGTGGAGGGTTGTAGACTGACCCTCCCAAGACACTAAGGGTGCGCCCAATGCCCCAAAGCCCAGTGGAAGAATGAGGATCCTGACGGGGCTCCTGGGGAGGTGAACCGCCTACCGGTTATGGGAGCTCCTGAGGAGGCTCCACGAATTCCAAAGGGGGCACTGGCAGCATGAGCTCCGGCGATGCAGGGCAGAAGGGTGGCGCTGAACTTTCTCCACGGCGGCTGGAATGCCAGAAACCGGTCCTCCGAAGCTTGTTTCCGGTCCAGGAAAGACATGGCTCGTCAGTTCGGGCTGGACTGTTCCCATGAGGCACAGGGTCAGACTGATTTGCATATAGCCATGTCTGAACTGGGGTGGCAGAGTGGGCTAAAGAACGGTGATGGATTAAACCCAGATCTTTTGACTGGGTGTGAGTGTTTGATTGATTCAGATGCTCCGTCCATCACCACCCCCTTTTGTAGAACTTTCTCCAGGGGCCTTTATAGAAGAATCCAGAACACGCGCCGAAACTACACTTGTCGGCGCCGATTGCGCCTCGTCAGACGCCGACTCGCCAGCTTCCGGCATCGAGTCGGCGCCGTTTAGCGCCTAAACTATGACAAACTCCCCCTCAGAAGAAGAGGTTTCCGGGGCCTGCAAGGCAATCTTCCGACGCATCCCGGCCGCTGGGCTCCGATTCCGGAGAAAGGAGCGGAGGCGGAGCCAAGGAGGCAAGCCTCCGCGGTGTCGAGACGGCGCCAACCCTAGCTTTGGACAGGCAGTCTCCTGCCCGAAAGGCTGGGATGTGCTCAAGCCAGGGCTCTGAGCACGGGCAACCTCCTGTGGCACCACAGGAGGCTCTGCAGGGCTATGCAGCACGGCAGAGGTGCCGTGGGACGAAGAGGGGGACCACGGAGGGCCACGCCCCAAAAAGAAGCATAGGTTCCGAGGACGCCCCAGGAACGGTAGAGGACCCAATGGAGGCCTGCAAGGCAGTAGCATATGCCTCCATTTGGTCCCGAGTTGGCCCCACACCCGGAACGGGCGGGTAGAAGGGGACAACCGCCGGGAGCGCACGTCCGGAAAGTTCCGGGAATCAGAGCCCCTGACAACAGACGAAGGTGAGGTCGAATACCTGGGCGACAAGCGCCTCGACTTACCAAGTGGAGAACGACGGCCCGGACTTCAGAGGGTGATCGACGACAAAACCGGACAGTAGAAAGACCCGCAGTGGACGACAAGGCCGGGGGGGCGAAAGAACTGCGACCGGGATAGCCGTGCAGAGAGAAGCTTCCTACGGAGCTCCCGCCGAGACTTCTGTTTCAGACGTCGACAGGCTTCACAGTCCGTGGAGTCCTGGTGCTCACCCAGACACCACATACAAATAAGATGCGGGTTTGTCGCTGACATCTGCTGCAAACATGAATTACAAGATTTGAAGCCCGAAGGCATCGCACACTGTTCCCTACGCAAAGCGTCGAAAAGGAGGCCTGAAAAACAGGCCAGAGGAGCTCACTCCGAATACGCGTTGCACGCGGAAAAGAAGGAAACTGACGTCAGCGTTCCAGGAGGGACTTATATGCCCTCGCTGACGTCACGTACGAGGACAACGTCAGGGCGGGTTCGGGTGGCGCCATCCCCCGGCTCGCAGAGGTGCTGCTGCAAAAAATTTCCAGATCCAGTCTCACGCCTGGGGATATTCTAAGTTAAGGAATCTGTGGCTAGATGTCTCTATCAGATGTGCTACATAGCTAAATACATGTATGGTCCCAAAGGCGAGACCGATTTCATTACAAATGCTTGTTTTACATAAATGTAGATATATGGGACTGTAATGTTAACCATTTGAAATATTATATGTTCTGCTAGATTGCGTAACCTAGCAAAACCATTTGGCGTTGTGCTCAGACGTTGGTGTGACTGTTAGCTGCCATATTGGTACTGTCATGTATGGGTTGAATCAATGATGCCACCACCAACATATGTTATTGAATACGTAGACACCTGGGATTATTATTAGGGCTCCCGGTTTTATGGTATTTGTGAGAAGTTGGCCTGGTATATGATGTTCACTATTCTAGTGAACACCTTGCACCAGTCCAAACAACCCTTATGGTGATGGTTGTAAAGTCAACCTTATAGACCAGCTATCCTAGAGGTAGCATGGACAAAGCCGAATTAGGCTAAAAGACTCTTGAGGGCGTGTAAAGCCAGCTGTTTTACCATATGTAACCCCTTGAATATCAAATGAAAGGACACCACACAGGATGTATATAAAATATATATGTATTTATTTACTAACACACTCCTCTGAACTCTTTATGAGATCAGAGGCCAAAGCACATAACAAGTTACACTCAGAAATACTTTAAATAGCACAATTTGCAGTTAGGCCCTAGGGGCGCGTAAAACCATATACTAAGTAAGTGGTATAAGAACCACGACTTGGGAAAGGAGAAAGCCTAGGGCCTAGGGAATCGCTGGGGCTACACTATCTGACCCTTAGGTTAGGAGTAGGAGGCCCACAGGCGGCGTGTGCAGAGTCAGTACTCTCACGCGAGAGTCAATAGAAAGTCAATAGGAACGTAAAAAGGTAAGTAATGAAGATTTGGGACACTTCCGGGCTAACTAGGATTACACAACTACTAAAACTGGACACTAGGATAGTCAATCCCTACAGGAGCACCAAAGTATTCGCGTTACCTCACCCACGGGCTGCGGAAGCATAGGTGTCAAGGTGTGTCGGGTTTTCTCGTTGTTTCCTATGAAGCCTTGGAAGAAGATGCTGCAGGCGACTAGGAGGAAGATGTCCGGGGAGATCCAAGGGTGGATCGGAGTCGAAGAAGACCTGCAAGCAGAGGGGAAAGAGTCTAGGTCACTAGCCAGTGACCGGGTGGAACCAGGAAGGAACCAGACGTCGTCGAGGAGCAAGCAGGTGCAGGAGTGAAGCTTGTCGTTGCAGCCACGCGGACCAGGAGGCGTCGAGGACGACCAGGTGCTGGAGAGGAGCTGTCCCACGAAGGTTCTCACAGATGGAGGGGTCGGCTTCAAGATCGGAGCCAACAAGCCTAAGCAAAGGCAACCCACGCAGGACACACAAGGAGCTTCTGGTGCAGACCAGTAGGGTCTGAGGTACCTCACCTTTGCAGGGAAGCAAGTGCTAGTCTGGAGCAACCAGACCAGCGGTGGAGTTTCAAAAAGGATCGTCGCCAGGGGCTACTAGCCAACAGACCAGCAACCGGACAACGCGTCGAGCAGAACACAGGCAGAAGGGCCCCACGCAGATCTTGTGGAGTGTGGAGGGCTGGTCTTCGATGCAGGTGGAGCTCGGGGTCGGGGTGTCTCAGTGCACAGCTTCGAGGAGGCCTCAGGAGCTGCGCTGTTAGCAAGTTGCCGACTTTCCAAGTTACCTGCTTCCACGGTTCCCGACAACTTCCAAGGTGCTCAGCTGTGCTGGAGTCGTGCAGTGGGGTCAGAGGGATCTGGGAGTCGAGGTCTTGTCAGACTCTGTGCTCGGGTTCCGGCGGAAACGGGGACAAAGCAAGCCGTCGAGTTGCTGGATGGTGCCTGGTTGCCCAGGGTGGTCACTCCTTGGTCACAAGGGAGATTCTTCAGTCTTCAGCTTGGTTGAATGTCGAAGGGTCCAGAGTTTCGTCTTCAGTCGATTCCAGGATTCCTCTAAAGTCTCCTGGGTCAGCTCCTACCTTTATACAACTAAAGGGGGATGGTTTGGTCACTAGGTCCCTCCTATGGGTGGGACCAGGAAGGGGGGTGGTTACCCCCCCTTTCCTTTGTGCAGTTTCGCACCAGAGCTGGGGCTGGAGTGCCCCAGCAACCGGTTTGAACTGGGGTATGCATGGAGCACCTATAGTGCTCCAGGCAGTGTCTGATTCTATTCAGCCCTCCCTGTCCTAATACACATCCTCCTGTCTGGGGTGGTGCTCGCACCTCCCCAAGCAGGAAACCTATTGTCCAAACCTCCGTGATTGGAAGGACTCCCAGCAGCAGGAGGTCAGACTTGTGTCTGTGGCAGCAGCATCCATTTTTTGATGCTGGGGCTCTGGTTAACTTTAACCGGGATAGTCAGAACTAACATGTCTTATCCCTCTAGAAGGGTGGAATTCTACCCCCGTTGCCGGAAGGATGCAGTGGAACTATCTATGTTGTCCAGTATTGATTTAGAACTCTGTGGTCGATACATGGATGAGAGACAGGGGAACCAATCTGAACTGAACAAAACTCCCAACATAGTAAATCCCCCTGGACTAACATTATATAGTAGTACTCCATCCATTGCATCCAACGACATTCCCTCTATGCAAAGTGAGATGAAATCTCCAAATCTCAATCTATCAGGGATTCGAGCTTATGTAGAGACCGAATATCCAAAAAATGAAAAACCGATTTCGGACTCTTTAATAGCACTCGAGGACCTTTTGGCCTCTATATTACTGCTATTAGGAAAATTTGCTGTGAGTACTGATTGTATTATGGACTCAGTAACTGAGATTTTGAAAGTACTAGTGACAAAGCATACGGAGAATGGAAAAGTTATGCCCAGTACTCCAGTGACCTCAAATACTGCGGAAGGCAATAACATATTAAGAACAACTCCTGTGGTTGGGCCAACGCTCCAGGTGGAAGTTCATGAGCATGTTGAAACTTTAATACCATCCTCCACAATAAAGTTGAATGAAAAACAAAGAGACTCTATAGTGACGGAAGAAAGTTCACGCCTCACATCTGAAACTACAGCAAAGAGTCAAATAAAGGAGGAAGAATGCCCTGTAGAGGACAATCAAACCACTGGAAATGCGCTATTCCCTATCTTTAGTCATGACAAAAAAGTATATGAATCAACATCTGGTACTAAGGGAACCAAAAAGGGAAAATGTAAAAAATATAAAGGAAAGAATAGGAAGCCAGTTCGCAAGTATACGAGGAGACGACAAAGGCAAGTCATATTTCAACAACATTTAAATGAAGCTTTGGATGAACTAGAAATCTCAGAAAACTCCATACTAGATACCAATATGAAAGTGGCAGAGGTTTGCGTCTCCAGCTCGACTGTGAAAGACATTCCTGCTGTCAATATTAGTGATGGAAGAGCCCCAAGTTCCGAGATTAACGAGTCAGAACCACGTGTATCAGCAGAAGAAAACATAAGAAAGGAGACTACGGTAATACGGACACTTAATCCATCTGCCCCTATTTTTCAATTGCCTTCTGAAGTACCACTGGTATCAATTAATGTGCCACCAAAAGCTGCTCCGGTATGGGTAGATACACTGTCATTGGACTTTTTGCCATTATTTGACTTTGACTTAACTTTGAATAGGTCATGGCTGCTTAGCTGCCTTAAAGATATTGAAAGTTTAAAATTAATTCAGTCAAGTGACATCGATCTGGTTTCGATAGTAACATGTGAGAATGGTCAACGAGCAAGGGTTAAATTCTGCTCAAAAATAATTGCTAATATCATTCTCCAGCAAGCAGAAGCTTTTCAATGTCGAGGTATAGATGTATTACCATTTACTAGTATCTGTTATAGAGAAGGACCATCTAACTTGGGTATTAAACAAAATGTCTTGTCTGCTTGTAACAAGGATTTAAAAATTTGCGTATCAAGGGGAAAGCGTATGGTTTCAAAGATTCCAACATGTAATGAGAACATGATTTCGTCTCAATGTCATGACCCCCAGCAATGGAATTGGCTACCTGGAGCATTATCGAGCAACACATCGATTAGTAAATGTCTATTTCAGCATCTTTAACAGACAACTTAATATTATCTCCTGGAATGCTGCAGGTCTGTACAATTCCCCTGAGAAATTGAACTATCTTCTTTCTCTGAATGCTGATATATTGTGTATCCAAGAAACATGGTGTAAAGATATACAATATGGGGGGAAAGACTATTTTGTTTTTGAGGCCCCCGCTACACCATCAAATAGAGGTCATGCAAAAGGAGGAATTGTCTGCTTTTTATCTAACGCTTTTCAATGGCAATTCTCTCATTATATTGATACTAGTAAACTTTTTCAAGTAATAACCATCAATAATCTAGCTTTAGAAGGTCCTCGAAAGTCACTCGTAATTATTAATGCATATATACCCCCAGAACATAATTTTAATGCTGTCTTAAAGCGAATGTTCTTGTACATAAAACAGTTGATAGAGGGGGCTGTCCCTCCATATATCCTTCTTATGGGTGACCTGAACAGTAAAGTCTCTAACGTAAGTCTAGAGCTATTTAGAAATAAGACAAAGGAAGAAGCGTATAATATACCTCAATCTGTTTTTCCTAATAAAATAAAAACCAACAAAAGAGGAAAGATCTTATTAGAGGAAATAAGCTTGGTAGAGGGGCTTATAGTAAATGGCAGAATGCCCTCTGATGTCCCAGCTAAGTTCACACATGGGTCATATAGAGGTGAATCTATTTTAGATTATGTTATCACAGACTATGAGACGTATTCTTTTATTCAGGATATTGTGATTTCTAACTCTACCTTGAGTGATCATAAAATCGTTAATATAACAATTTCCCTCCAACCCCCTGCGACTGAGTCCTGGACTTTGAGTAATACAGGAATTAATATTAAGCATAAGGGAGGGAGATGTTTCTGGGATTCTAGTTCTGTAAGGAACGTTCAAAGTATTCTTGCCCAAACCATATTGGAACTAGAGGAATGGCAAGGTTCAGAACTCCTTCAGTTTGAATTACTATCGCAGAAACTAAGAAGGGTGGCAAAGATGAATAGTAATCCTAAGAATCTCCCACGCCCTCCGCCTTTATTACTATCCTTAAATAAGGAAGTAAATAAACTCGTTAGGCAGCAATACCTAAACAGAACTAGAGAAAACGAACGAAATTTAGCCCTACTCAAAAGAAGAAGGAACAGATTAAAAAATAAATTAAAGAAAGAAAAAGAAGATAAGCTATGGATACGGTTAAGAGAGGCATCTGTCAATAATAACTCTAGAGACTTCTGGTCTATAATAGGAAAAGGATGCGGAGCGAGAACTCTTCCTACTCCAGTTTCTATTGCAGAGGAAGTATGGATGACATTTATCTCTAATCTCTACGCTTCCAATGGAGTGGAGGATAATAATTTGGAATTAATCCTGAATAAAGATGATAATATAGATCTTCCTACTGAAGAATCCATAGCAGCTGTGATAAGAAGTATGCGCTCTTCCGGAGCCATGGGCCCGGATGAATTGCCTATGACTATGATAAAGCAGGATGTTACTTTATGGAGTAAGATATTACTCCCACTGTTTCAGGCATGTTTTATTACTAAATCAGTCCCCAATTCTTGGAGGGGTAGTATTCTGATTCCCATATTTAAAAAGGGAGAACGGGATAACCCTAAGAATTATCGCTTAATAGCACTTTTAGATTCAATAGGAAAAATCTTCGCAAAATGTGTTTTATTATTAATTATGAAATGGATAGATGTAAATGATATTTTACCTATGCAGCAAACTGGCTTTCGTAAAGAGCATGGAACCCTTGATAATTTAACTGCCTTACAGGTGCTTGTAGACAAATATGTCCGAGTTCGAGGAGGCGGAATATATGTGGCATTCATTGATTTTTCAACCGCGTTTGATAAGGTAGATCGGTCAATGTTATGGAAAAAACTTGCCACAATGGGTATGCCAGCATATTTACTAGAATTGGTAAAGTCCCTTCACACCAACACATGGTGCAAGTTGTTACTAGGTGGGGAAAGGGGACTTTCCCAATCAATCCCTTCCCCGAATGGATTAAAACAAGGATGCATATTAGCCCCTATACTGTTCTCCCTATATACAGCTGACCTACCTTCCCAAATAACATCCAGTGGAGGACTAGCCCCAAAAATCGGGGGAGTACCGATATCTGTTCTAATGTATGCAGACGATATACTTGTTCTTGATCTAACCCCGAAGGGCCTGTCAAATCGCCTGCATGCATTAACACTCTTCGCAGAAACACACTTTATGAAGATTAATGCTACTAAAAGCAAGATTATGTGTATTTTCGGTAAGAAGAAATGCAGGTCTGCAAACTATAACTGGATATTAGGAGGACAGAAATTAGAGGTCGTTAAAACCTACACCTTTTTAGGAAAAATAATTACAGCAAACATAAGTGAGACTGCCCACATAGAGCACAATTCTCGTAAAGCATTATCACATGGGATGGGATTGTGCTCCTTATATAATGCTACAGGGAAGAGACATTTCACATTATTCCTTGATGTATTCAAAGCTAAGATACCTGCCACTCTCCTCTATGGGATTGAATTAGTGGATATAAAGCACTGGGGATTTGTGCAGAAAACAGAAGGAAAGATCTTAAGGAAAATATCATCTCTAAATACGGCCTGCTCTGACAGTACATGCAGGCTAGAATTTGGTTTGAGAAGTGGTTGGGTACAGGGGTTGATTGCCCTTGTAAGATGGGTAGCCTGTCTGGTTAGAGGTAAAAATGGTTCCCTCAGAGAAGCGATCAAAAGAGAACTTTTGGGGGATCTCAACGACTTCTCTTTATTGGTAAAAAACTTTAGAATGGCTGTTGGTCTACTAGAGTTGGATGCAAACATCTTGTTCTTATTAGAACCTGTTGAACTTAAGATGAAATTAAAAAATGCATCCTGGGAACTATGTTACAAACTAGATAGGATAGCCCAATCAAGGAAAAAAGAAAGACAATCTCTGTTAAATACATATTTGTTTAAACAGCCCCAACAATATCTCATCTGGAACATCCCTCATAGAATCAGAAGGTTATGGTTTTTATTGAGGCAAGATCTGCTTCCTTTAAATTCTCTTCACGCAAAATGGTACGGTGTGTCTCCCGTATGTAATTTCTGTCAAAATGGTGTACAGAATCGTAATCATGTTTTGTTTGTATGTAAGGTATTGCGTCCTTTTCGCCTCAAATGGCTAAAACCAATTTGTCTGCAGTTAGGAATTTTAAATGTAAATACTTTTCTCCATGCACTTTATTGCCCACCTAATGAAATGTTTTGCTACAGAATTTTTAACTTTTTAAAAAGTTTTTTAGATATTTATTAATAATGCACGGGGAATTGCTGGGGATTGCTAGACTAATGATTGTATGTGCCACATCGCTTTTTCTAGACTGTATGGTTCTACTTTGTTGTTACTTTTATGTGATGTATACTGTGTGTTTTATTTTATGTGGCCCTCACTGAGAGCCAAAACATAATAAACTTTGACTTTGACTACCCCCGTTGCCAGAATTGGCGAGGGGGTAGTATTCCAAAGCGCATGACACCTTACACGACATGTTTGGATAAAGCCAAACCAAAGTTAGCATTTAACCGCGAGGTTCATAATGCACTTAAGAGTATATGGTATGGCAGTATCATAGAACAGCTATAAGGACATGGTTCCGAAAGCTGCAGACAGGCTCAGCTCATGCTAGAGCACCATCTCACACATAACCAAGCACTCTGCCTCCAGGATTGTTAAGGCCTGCCATAGGAGTGACTTATAGGTTACTATGTGTCTATATGTAAGTAGGTATAGGGATACTACACCTAAGCTAGAGGTGATTACACGACCTTCCAGTGATGAGCCAGTTGTGTCTATTTGAGTGGCCAGCCAGGGGTGGCATAATACCTGCTGCAGCCCCTGGTAGGCCTTGGTTACACCTATGCCCTGAGTACCTAGGGTACACTTTTACAGGGGCTGACAAGGTGACCCAATTCCCAATTCTATGTACCTAGAGTACATGGCTTGAATTTAGAGAGAGTGCATCTGGGCTGTGGGTCTGATTAGCAGGCCCACAGCCACAACTAAGTCGAAAACCAGTAAAGCAAAAGCAAAAAGTGGGGGTGACCATAGGAAGCAGACCCTACTCTCCTACAGTATTTATTTATTTGACATTTCCATCTGTATTTATCCATATTTGTTATGGGTTTTGTGAGAAAAAAAAATATCTGAAACTGGTATATTTTCACATTATTTAACCAATAAATAGGCAGTCATGCTTGAAAGCCTGACTGGTTTCAGTGATTCGAACACCAGCAGAAGATAAATCAATGCTTTTATATGAAAAGATGCACATTTCAGTATCAGCATTGTGCATATATATCTACTGCTATTTAAGCCTCTTTACTAAAATTCCTTTTTTTTTAACCCCCTTACCTATCAATCCACACAGTTATTGGCCTGGCAGTCATGGCAATATGCACTTAAAATCACTCAAAAAAGCACCCATTTCCGTTTTTATCCCCATTTAAAAATAAATATAGACATGAAAATAAATGGTTTTCTGTCTGTGTTTATCTGTAAAAAACAGTAAAAACGGAAAACAGGGAGCCTTAATTATAATGCCTGAAATAGTTCTCATAAGTCACAGTGTCAGTAAGATGGTGTTAACATAGCACCAAGTAAGGACTATGTTGACACCAACTATCATGTTGTGAATTTCCATATGTATGCTACCCTTACACATCCGATTAGGGGGTCGGAAAATCTGATTGTAATAACCTACCCATCATGATATCAAAATGGTTTTACAGTTAATGATAGGTTATCAAGTCTTGCACAAGCCTAACAAGGTGATATCATCATTTAGTCCCCTCATGTTTGTTGACAACCTATATCCATCTCGTTTCTCTTTCCAATAAAACCCTAATGTGTACCACCCTGCCATGGACACCGCTATATTGTGGTCTCTACAATCCTGCAGTCTCTCAGAACTCCAAATCTTTGGTCTCTACACCCTTTTCACAGTGCTTGCCATGCTTTGCTATGAGCATGGCTGATATCATTTCTCAGAGGCTGGCTCACAAAGTGGGCAGTTGAGCAGACAACAGAGGGAGTTTATTCAGATTATTGGTCCCAAATGTAGAGTACCTGGACCCTTCTTTCTTTTTGGCTGGCTCCCTCTACGAGAATGATGTTGCTCTGCATCTGAGCTTCAATCCTAAGAAAAGGTTTAACTGCAAATGATTGCAATCTCTCCTTACCTGTAAATTCCTAGCAAATATTAGCCAAGGCTAAAAAAACAATTCCTCCATCCTTTATGGCTAGTTGAAACAGGCTTATC
Source organism: Lissotriton vulgaris (assembly GCF_964263255.1). NCBI lineage: Eukaryota > Metazoa > Chordata > Amphibia > Caudata > Salamandridae > Lissotriton > Lissotriton vulgaris. Next base: position 577,562,176 of record NC_141697.1, read on the forward strand.
ATCCCGTATTCTCTACATATATGCCTGAAAAATAATGCAATATCCTACTATGAAAAACTCCTTGCCAAATTGACTTTATGTAGTTTCCCCTATATGCCAATCCACAAAATTGGGCACCGTTTTTGTCAGAAGTTTTGATATGTAAGATGATGGGATATTTACAGATGCAATCATTTTTGTGCCCTTCATTGTTATACAACCTTAAAATTGCTAGGTGCAATTATTTTGACTGTTAATCACCCTCAGATCTCCAAACCTTTATTTGTGGGTTCACTTTCTTGCTGGTCTTCATGTGCTACTTTAATGGGGGCAAATTTGGGAGTGCCATGTTGGACATTCTTTTCACAAATAAAATTCTTAAGGGTGGTCGCTCCTGCTTTTCTGTGTGCACAGAAGGGCAATTAATTTTTTTCTGAAGCCACTCCAAGGCTTAAGCATTTTTTAAGCTTAGGCAGGGTCTACCAAAACAATTCCAAATTGATGTTCTTTTTTTTTTTTTTATTTTGAATAGTTTTTATTTGCATCCAAGGAACACACAAAGCAAAAAACATTTCAAATTTACAAAAAAGAATATAGAACAATTTTCAAAAGCTACATTAGGTAATTATACATTACTTAGGCCGTAACAGATATATAAATAAGGTCAAACAAACATAAGTTTTAAAAAGAGAATTATTGAGACATAAATAGACCCCAAATTCTATCAATTTTTCGTTTGGCCTGTAGCCCCCTTGAATCCGCAATAGCGGTTTCCATACTATAAGTTTCCTTAACTAGACTCCACCATTCCAAAACTATTGGTGGTTTTTTTTGGATCCATGCTCTAGCAATAATTAACCTTGCACATGTGATTAGAATATTCAAAAGATCTCTAAACCTTTCACCCCCGTTGATGCCCACAAAAACATCAGTGTGTAAAAATGAGAAGGGTTGCTCAAGTCTATCAGAAATCACCTTAGTTATTCCTTCCCAATATTCACTAAGACGTGGGCAAGAAAAAAACATGTGGATAATATCCGCACCACTCAGATCACATTTAGGGCATTTCGTTCTATCAGAATAATTATTATTCGTAGCCCATTTGAGTATCCTCTCAGGGGTATGATATAATTGACAAACAGTTTTAAACATTTGCAATTTTAAACTAGAAGATTGAACAGATACGTTAAGACTTTTAAGAGATGTAGTAATTAAATCAGTTGGTACACTCACTGCCAATTTTCTATTCCATTTCTCTGTTAAAGTAGTAACATCGCTGATCCTAAGATCAGACAAAAGCTTATATCCTAAGCTTATGATGGATTTGTCTACATCTCTATAAATACAATCCCATAACTCAAAGTCTAATACCATAGTGAGTTCTAGTTTCTTCACCAAAAAGTCTTTAATCTGATAGTATTTAAACCTTGCCAGTTCAGATAAATTATAACAGTATTTCATTTTGTCAAATGCCATAAAACCCTGATGGTCATATAAATCTCCCAAAAATCTAATACCAGAATTTAAAAACATTCGGCAGGTTGGATCATGAAAAATTATAGGGAAACCAGGATTGCCCCATAAAGGTGTTTTACAATGTAAAAGAGAGGTATTGCATTTAACCATAATAGATCGCCAGACACTCACGGTATCCCGTATAGTCTTAAATTTAACCCTTTTGAAATAATTGGGGTCATTCATCCTATAGAGAAACATATTAGCATCCAGTCCTAGTAGGAACCTATGAAAATACAAGCATTTATCCATAACTGTCAAACTGCGTATCCGAGTCAGAAATGCTGACCAGTAATAGAATTTGAAGTCCGGGAACAAAAGTCCTCCTTGACTAAAGGGGAGTTTAAGCGATGATACGGCGCGCCGGGCTTTTTTATATCCCCATACAAAACTGCCAATGATACCTTCTAATCTAAGAAAGAAGGAATTATTGACCCGTAGGGGAATCGCTCGGAACAAATACAGAAACTTAGGCAAAATTTTCATTTTTATTAAATTTATTCGACCAATCATGCTGATTGGCAATTTATGCCATTTCTTAAGTTGCATAGCGGTCTCTTTTAGTAAAGGTTCGTAGTTTAATCCTATGATGGAATCAATATCAGAGGAGATTTTAACACCTAGGTAGGTAGCTGCGCAACTTGTTCCAAAAATAGGGGCAATTGGCTGATAGTTCATAACAACCTGAGTTTTTGTGGTATTAAGTCTGTACCCAGAAACGGAGCCGTATATACCTGCTTCTATTAAAATGCCTTTCATGGTTTTAGCAACATCTGGGGGAAAAACTGCAATATCGTCAGCATATACAGTAATATCTAATTTATTTGAGCCATTAATAAAAGGACAAATTAAGGCTTGGCGTTGAAGTGCAATTAAAAAAGGTTCTATCGCTAAAGCGAAAAGCAGGGGTGATAAAGGACACCCCTGCCTTGTCCCCCTTTTAATAGAACCAAAGAGGAGCATTTCCCCATATACGAGATCTTACCCATAGGGTTATCATATATTGATTGAATCCATCGTAAAAGTTGACCCTTAATACCAAATGCCTGTAAAACTGCCCACAGAAAACCCCACCCCACCCGGTCAAATGCTTTTTCTGCATCTAATAAAATCATACCGAGTGGGGTGAGTTTAGCCCGTGCAGCATCAAAGGCAGATATAGCCATATTGATATGCGCTGTAGTGTCACGCTTTGGAATAAAACCATGTTGTTGGGGAGAAACAAGTTGGGACATGAATGGTGCTAACCTAGTAGCCAATATTTTGGCAAAGATTTTTGCATCACTATTAATAAGTGAAATTGGCCTGTAAGATCCCCTCTCTCGGGGCGCCTTGCCTTTTTTTAAAAAGAAAATAATTTGAGTTAAATTCCAGGATCTGGGAGCTTGTTGTCCTTTACCAATAGCACCAATCACATCAGTAAATAATGATATTAGTTCCTCAATACAGTATTTATAAAGTTCCAAAGGGATAAGATCTTCCCCTACAGCTTTGCCCATCGCTAAAGATTTAATTGCCTCCCTAATTTCTATTGCTGTAATGTCGACCGCTAATTGAGCAGATTGTTCCGGCTCTAAGTTATTGACTTTGTTTACGTTAATATAATTGTTAATGCTATCATCTGGAATAGCGACTTCTGGTGTATATAAAGTTTGATAGAAGGAAGCAAATTGTTGTAAAATCGATTTTGGATCACAAAATAATTGATTATTGTCCCCTTTAATTTCTTTAACCATATTAACAGATCGATCTTCCGCAAGTTTGTAAGCCAGTAATTTACCACTCTTATCACCATTTTCATACTGATCTAGTTGATATTTCTTTAATTTGTTAATGCTTTTACCCCTTAGAAGATCTTTTAATGCAGCTTTAAGCTCAATTAGTTTGAAGTTTAATTCATCTAGGTTTGAAACCCCATTACAAATAGCGTCAGATATCTGGAGTTCAATATCACGAATTTCAATGAGCCTTCGCTCATTTAAAGTTCGAAGTTCTTTGTTTTGTCGCCAGATGTATTGTTGGGTAAATCCACGTATGCTTGCTTTACAAGAATCCCATACTATCCAGGGTGAACTGGAATGTATGTTTATATCAATAAACTCTTTTATATGCTCCTTAAGTTGAGTTACAAACACCATATCAGCAAACAAATAACGAGGAAATGAGAAGGAGCGAGAGGTAGCCTCCTCAGTTACTAGTGCAAATTTTATAGAAATCGGGTTATGATCAGAGGTCACCCTTGGGTGTATAGCCATTGAACAATTACCAAGAATCAAGTCTGAAGCCCATATCATGTCTATGCGTGAGCATACCTTATGTGCAGCAGAATAAAATGTATAGCCGGCTATTTCAGGATTTAGACATCTCCATACATCTTTTAGAAGATGTATAGCTGCCAAATCCAGAATTGCAGCTCTGGTTTTCCTCATTCTTTGAAAAGAGTTTTTTCTAGTAATATCCAAGTTATAATTCATTATGCAATTAAAATCACCCAACACAATATATTCCCCCTCCCAGCCAAGTAATTCCATATTAATCTGGTCAAAAATTATAGGCTCATCTTGATTAGATGCATAAACTCCACATATTGTATATTTACAGTTTCCTAGCTTTATCTGCACTATCACCCATCTACCAGCTTTATCAGTTAAAGTCTTGATTATCTCACATTTTAATCCTTTATGTTTTAAAATCGCTACCCCCCGAATTGAAGCGTTCAATTCAGTGCAAACTAAGGGATCATATTGATGTTCTTGCAGTATGCCATTTAAGGAAGTGCAATTCTTAAATACATACACAGTGTATGGTGATGACTGAGTAGGTGCTTACCGGTTTAAAAAGAGGGCAATAAGCGGGTATCAAACAGTCATGCACAAGATCTAGGGCCTCTTGTATCTATTGCTTTGAAGTAAAACAGGATTTTCCAAACAGTCCTCCATTGAGTCAGGTCTTGAATTGTTATGTAGAAGTGAAATATCTGTACTTTTAAGAAACCAGTTTTGAATGTGCATTTAATGTGATAGTTTGTAGTCTATTCACAATATTGTTTGCGTTTCAAAGGCAGATGTTTAGATGGAAAGGCTTGAACTCTTACCATGCCCCAATCCCCTTCCCCTCTTGGGGGCTACATGCAATTTTTTTACAAGGCGTGACAATTTACTACTCAAGTCCCTGGTTACAGTCCCAATTAACTAAACCCCTTTACAATGGGAAATGGCTGTGTGGGGAAAAAACTGCCATGTTCCTTCGATGGGAGAAAATAAAAAAAAAGTTGTCTTATGTTTGAAATCAAGCTTGATTAGTGGATCGAATAAACAGGGCACACTTATTGCTCCAGTTTTATCTCCATTTAATCAATAATTGTGTATGCAGTTCATCTTTATATTAATCTTCCCAAAAAGTTTCCAAATGTGTAACCAAATGAAATATTTGTTTGAGGCATGTGAGCTGTAGCTCACATGCTGTGCATAGCCTGCCATCTAGTGTTGGGTCCGGATGTTTGCATTTTGTTTTTGTTCGAAGAAGTCTTTTCCAATCACGAGGTAGGAGACTCCCATTTTCTGTGATAGTACGCATGGGCATCAACTCCATTGTTAGATTGTTTTTATCCGCCATCAGGTTCGGATGTGAATTGCTGCGCTCCGGTCTGTTTGTCGGGTTCCCTTCAACGCGCAATCCACTACCCTTGACGGTATTGTTTCTCGATCGTGTTTCCTATTCTCCGCATATCGTTTCGAACCAAGAGTCTTCGATCGGAAAACTTGTGGAGGGCTGTTGGGCATACCCGCGCCGGGCTCGCTAGCAGTCGATGGAAGGGACTCCATTCAAGCTCTGTCCCGGGTGTCGCGCCAGGTTTTCGTGCACCGACCTGCACGAAGTGTGCAATCTCTGTTTGTCCCTAGAACACGACAAGAAAGACTGCGACGCGTGCTGATTGTTTCGATCGAAGAAGACGCTCAGTGACAGTCTGGCTCGACTTCACGAAATGCAACAACAAGGCAGCTCCGAACCGGACATCTTCGTTGAAGCTTCCGACCAAGAACATGCTCAAGGAGCCGAGGAAGAAGAATATGTCTCCATGTCCGAAACCGGCTCCGACATGGATGAACAGGAGCAGGCTACACTGTGTCAGCATACCGTGAGTACAGAAACCCCCTTGCCCCAACATCCAAAACCTAAGAAGATTTCCGCTCCTTCCTCTTTCTGCGGGCCAAGGTCGGCACCAAGAAAATGTTTTGAGCACCCCGCCCTTGGGCCCGGTGCTGAAACACAAAGAAAAGCCTTCCGTCTCGGGATCGAGTGTGCCCCCTAGCGGCACCGAACCGGAATTCCTCGGCGCCGAAAACTAAGCATGTCCAGACTCAATCTTTGTCTAAGCCTAAATCTTCTGTGCCGAAGAGTTCGGAGCCGAAACTCTTGACGCCGAAAACTACAACTAAAGAGAAAAAGACTCCAACAAAAGATTCTCGGTCCGATGTTCCACCTCCGGATCTGAAACATAAAGGACTGGTTATCAACCCAGATACAGAACATATATTCATGCCAAATTACCTGAAAAAAGGAAATTGGCACATCAAGATGAGCATCATATACTTCTAAAGAAAAGGAATATGGATACAAACCAATCGCCACCTGATATTCCACCTCTTTCACCTACTAATCCTCACCTACTTATTAACCCCACTAATTCACCACCACCACCACTATCACCTGACCCACAGGTTGAGGAGATGGGATAGGGGTGACAACAGGCCACAAGATGCTGATCCATGGGAGGATTATATTACTGATCCACATACAGACACTGACCCTGATTTGTATCCATCTAGCCACCACCTCCTGATGACAATTTAGGTTATATTGAGCTTATTAATAGGGCTGCTCACTATCATGGGGTGGAATTACACAAAGAAACTTTAGAGGACTTCTTTTTCGAGACATTAAGCTCCAGTCAAAAGAACAACACACACTTCACCAATGCTTAACGGGATGCTTCAGCATGCAGATGAGGTTTTCAAAGACCCTGTCAGGGCAAGAATAATCATGCCCAGGGTTGAGAAAAAATATAAACCAGCACCTACTGACCCTGCTTACATCAAAGGTCAACTGCCCTTAGAATCTTTGGTGGTCTCTATTGCTCGTAAAAGAGCAAATTCACAAACAGCAGGTGAGGCCCCTCCTCCTGATAAAGAGTCCAAGTTAATTCATGCCTATGGTAAAAGGGTAGCTTCTTAGGCAGCTAATCACTGGTGCATTGCCAATGCTCAGGCTTTGCTAGCCAGATATGATAGAGCTCGTTATGCTGAGTTGGAAAAACGTATCAAATATCTGCCTGATCAGCATAAAGCTACAGCAGCACATGGAGTAAACACAAGCGTGTTGCTACACAGACACACATGGTTAAGAATATCAGGTTTCAAACCTGAGACACAGGCCTCTATTCTTAACCAACCTTTTGACAAGGAACACCTATTTGCCCTAGCAGTTGACACCTCGCTGGAAAAAACAAAGGACACTACGGTCGCAAAGGCCACGGGGGCTTTCCAATTACCTGCTAGTAGAGGTTCCTTTTGCCTCTCCTTTTACAGGGGTGGTTCTAAAACTGTTACCACAGAAAATCCCTCCTCCTCTTACAAGGGCAACAATAAATCACCCTCATCAAGAGGATATTTAAGAGGAGGTTTTAGAGGAAACAATGGTAAGGGAAGAGGCAGAGGCAACTCCTCCCACTAATAACAAACAGTGACTTGCTGCCACTACCCTCCGATTATTCCACTCCTGTCGGGGGATGTCTCTCAATTTCTCCCTGTCAGGAACACCATCACCTCAGACAAATGGGTTCTACAAGTTATCCAATATGGTTACTGCCTGGAACTTACAGACACCCCCCCAAACATTCTTCCAAGATCACATGCAATGTCACAGGAGCATCCCACCCTTCTAAAACAAGCATTGGGATAGCCAATAGGTCTCGCCTTTGGGACCTTTTAAGCATTTAGCCATGCAACAGTTGATGTTGTTGCACCAAGGATATTGTGCTGGATAACTAAACACGTATAAGGTCCCAAAGGCGAGACCTATTGGCTATGCCAATGCTTTTTTTTAATTGACTTCATCTTTAACAGAGGTGGCCATGCCCCTTTTTTGGTATACGTGTCTCACCAAACTCCTTTAAAAAAAATGTTATGTGTGTTTTTTTAAGCAGCGGCTGCAGCACACTTCACTTTGCACAGCTCAACAAACTATTTTGTTTTTTATTTATATTTTTGTTTAGCCAGTGCAGCAGTCATTTTCATTTTGCACGCCGGCTGTTTGGGCCAGGTATACAGGGAGAAGGCGGGAAGAGGGACCACCACCACAGGGAACAACAATATGGTGGAGTTCTTCAGTTCAAGAGAGAGAGAGGGAGACAGGGAGAATAGGGGGGGGAGAAAGGTAGAAAGAGAGCGAGGTAGAGAGCAAAAGAGAGAGAGGTAGAAAAAGAGGGTGAGAGTGGGAGGGAACAGAGGGAATAAAAGAGAGAGCGGGAGAGAGAGTGAGAGGTTGAAACTTATACGGCTCCTTGGCACAAGTGGAGCTTGCCAGGAGAGCAAGACAACTCAGTGAGAGGGAGAGCTGCTGCTGAGCCAGAGCCGAGCCGGGGGCCGGCTCTGGCTCGAAGAGCCTGTGCACAAGCAGAGCATTTAAAATATGTGCCACGTAAATCATGCAACAGTGTGCTATTCAGAACGTGGGGCCCTAGCCGCGCCGAACTGTCTTTTAACAAGTGACACTATGCATTAGATGTGAAACTAATAAACAATTACTAGAAGTGTACTATCGTGTAAAAGTGTAAATAATGAAAATGAAGAAGAAAGTAGGGAAGGAAAAGAAGGGCAGAAAGGACCGGAAGGGAGAAATGGGGTTATGGAAGGAAGAGAAAGATTAAAACAAAAAGGAATAAAGAATTAGAAATGAAAGGTGTACGGAAGGAGAATAAAAGAAATGCATAGCTCGAACACGGAAGAAGAAAAAAAGTTTATGATGTTAAACCAACGTTTTGTTTTTTAAAGTTTCTAAGTCTGGACTGTGTGGCTTTTCAGTATTGAACTGGAAGTCAAAAAATACTGTAACATTTCAGAGTCTAGTGAAGACCCTAGAGTTCTTGTGCACTATCGAATAGTTTACATATCTCACCAGCATTACTTTGAAGGAACCCTCACTGGGAGTTCAGTTCTGTCTTGTCAGCAGTGGGAGGCTAGAAACGGAGCTGCCTTTTAAGGTAGTGACGTAGTGACGCCATCGATGCAGCTGACAATTCCCAGAACTCAACCAACTATATTATAAGCAGGCAAAACGGCAAACAGCTCAAAACGTGAGCGCCTCTTTCCTTTCCTGTTACACTTCAGAGAAAGGCTTCTTTTAGTCCCTCTTGTTCTCACTCCCTTCTCATAAGGGCCCGTTTGGGGCGGTGTCCGACCCGATCAGACCGCAGTCACATTTAGGCATCCCCTCCTGGGTGTCAAGAGCCTCAGAGGTATCTTACCACTTCCTTCACTAGATTGCCTCTTAACTGCTATTGTCATTATCTCCCATAACTGCCACCAACAGTGGACAAAAATCTTCATGTTAGGATATGAAAAGTGTCTTTAAATTAAAAATAAGTGTTTTATCTTAGCACATCAAAAAATCTCACTGCACTGAGAAGTATTTAGTAAACGTGAGAGGTTTTAAACATGAACTGAGAAATATTTCTGCCCCACCCTGATGACAATACGATCAGTCGACTGATCAGTCGAATGAGAGGCAAATCCGGAGTCAGTCAAGTGTATCCTGTAAGTGGGCTGGTATCTTATTATACACGGAGCGGAGAAAAAGTTTAGCCCATCAAACAAGATAGGTTTTTTTTTGAACAGCACACAACCCTAAATCATGTATTTGAAGTTTCTCTAATATATGATAATGAACAAAACATAGACTTGGTGAAAGAAAGTGTGTTCGAGGCATGTGGGCTGCTGAATTCATATCTGTGCATAGATCGCCGCCTAGTGTTGGGTCCGGATGATTGCATATTGTTGTCCTGGAAGAGTCTTTGAAGTATCATGAGATAGGTGGCTCCTCCCCCGGACTACAGTGCGCATGGGCATCCTATCCATCCTCAGATGGTTTTTTTCCGCCATTGGGTTCGGATGTACTTTTACTTACTCAAGTTCGGAAACTTATAAAAGCCAAAAGGCCTTCGGGGTCGTCGGTGTTGTTTCGATCGGTGCCGAGTTCTTGTTCCAGTTTTTCTTGGACGGGACGTCGAGAAGAGCCGCGTGGCCTTTTCGACACCGGAGGCCTGATCGTCGATGGAACGGAGCCCGATCAAATAATGCCCCCTTTGTAACTCCAAGTACCCGCACATCGATGTACACCCGGTGTGCAACAAGTGCTTATCACCGGAGCACGACGAGAACAACTGTCGATTCAGGTCGAAGAAGACGCTTAGGCTCCGACGTGCAGCGAGGCAAACAATGTCGAAGCCAGCGCCCGACCCGGTGAATATATTCGACGAAGACGACGATGAGGTCGTCGACGCAGAGGATCCAGAACAGCAGTCGGATCTTGGTTCGGAGTATTATGAAGAAGACGATGACAACGAAGAAGAAGAACACGTTGTCGAGGTAAGGGACGACGTATCCCCCATCGGAGCCCTTGATGACGACTCAAGCGATGAACCAGGCCCAACTATGGGTACTGGGCCCAAAATAGACACTCAAAGACTTTCAAAGGCTCAGGTCGAGGCATCGCCAGAAGGCCTTAGCCGAGATCGTGAAGAACTTTCTGTAGCCCCGCGTCCAGGCCCGGCTAAGAAAACATTATATGAGCCATCGGTTCCAGTGCTCAAACCGAAACCGAAAGATGTCGAGCACATAGCAAAACCGAAAGTGCTGAAAACCGTCCTCGCGTCGAAACCTTCGAACCCATCGGAGGCTACAAAAAAAGCTGGTGTCGACGACCCTGCTAGGTCAAAAGTAAAGAGTGTCGAACCGAAGATCGGGGCGCTAAAGTCCTCCATTAAATCAAAGAACGTCGAACCCAAGACGTCGACGTCAATGGACAGCAACATCAACAAAGGACTCGAGTCTCGGAAGGGTCTCGATCCGAAGCATCAGGTCGACAGACCCCAGCTTGTCAAAGGCCTTGAGTCGAAAGTCGAAAGCTCCTCTAAGGACCACGTCGAGTCGAGGCAGAAGAGCGCGCCTCCGACGCCACAAGCACCAAAGCCGTCGCACTCCAAGAAGACTGCTGGCGAAAAGGCAAAGTCGGTCGGGCCCACATCGACGCCGGCGCCAGAAAAGGTCGGTCTGTCTACGGAGCCACCGATAAAATTCGGACTTCCACCGACTGCACGCCCCAAGGCGCTCGATCCGAAACCTAGGGTCGAAACCCCTAGACAAGTGTTATTGGGGAAACTGAATCATCCTTCAGAAGAGGACGTTATGTAACAGGAGCCCTCATATGATGACCAGTCCAAGTTGCAAATAGACTCAGATTCTGGTAAACTCACTATTTATCAGAGGAAAATCAGATCTGAAAGTACTCTGGAATCATACAAAATTCCACTCAAGAAAAAAAGGGATTCTGCAACTTCACCTGTCCTTTTTGAGAATGTGCGGTACTATGGCCAGGACACTTCGGCATATTCACCCACACCCATTACTGAGGATATTGGTTATGATGATGAGGAACAGTATCATTACCCTGTGGACACTAATCAGGATGACCAGACTCAAACCTGGGCAGACCCTGCTGACCAGGGAGAATCACAAACTATTCCCGATACTCCCTCTTATCCTGTAAAAACTTCACCTACGGAAGATACAGCCGCGTTCAATGCTTTGATTGAAAGGGCGGCGCTAAATCATGATGTAGACATGCATGCTGACCCTATTGTAGAGGATTTCCTGTTTGACACTTTCTCCTCTTCAGAAAAATCTGTAAAAACTTTGCCAATGCTAAAGGGTGTCCTTAAACATGCTGGTGACATCTTCAAAGAAACCACTAGAGCAAGGGTTATTAACCCCGGGATTGAAAGGAAATACAGACCGGCGCCTGTGGACCCTACATATATTAAGGGACAGCTGCCGCTAGACTCCTTGGTGGTCTCCAATGCCCGTAAGCGTGCCAATTCACAGACTATGGGTGATGCTCCTCCTCCAGACAAAGAATCTAAAGTACTTGAATTTTCTGGGAAAAGGGTGGCTGCTCAAGCAGCTAATATCTGGAGGATTGCTAATACACAGGCCCTATTAGCCAGATACGATAGGGCACATTATGACACTCTAGAGCAACTGCTACAACATTTGCCTGAGGCCTACAAGGAGGGAGCGGAGATGCTAATACAAGAGGGTAAACTCATTACCAATGCATCCATTAAGTGTGTGCTAGACGTCGCAGACACTGCAGCCAGGGCCATCAACACAAGCGTCATGCTCCGGAGGCATGCTTGGTTGCGCATCTCTGGATTCAAACCTGAGATCCAGACCACACTACTGAACCAGCCTGTGAACCCAGATTTTCTTTTTGATCCTAATGTGGACACAATCTTAGAAAAGATTAAAAAAGACACAGACACGGCCAAATCCATGGGTGCCGTCCAGTCCCAGCAATTTAGAAGAGGTTCCTTTCGTCGCTCCCGTAACAGAGGAGCTACACGAGGCCAGGCATCACAACAGGTCCAGTACAATCAAGGGAGCACGCAAACCACCTACAATAAGAATAATAGAGGTGGATACCGTGGCAACAGCACCAAAGGCAGAGGACGGGGAAATAACAACACCAGATCCTCCGCCAATACCAAACAGTGACGTCTTGTCACTGCCCCCGGACCATATAACACCGGTCGGGGGCGATTACAACAGTTCCTGCCAGTCTGGGAGAGCATTACCACAGACAGGTGGGTGAGACAACTGATTCAGTACGGCTATTGTCTAGAGCTAACCTCCACTCCACCCAACATACCCCCAAAACACCGTCCTATGTCAGCAGAACACATAGACTTATTGCAGCAAGAAGTCATCAGCATGCTGCAAAAAGGGGCCATAGAACTCATCCCTATTCAAGAACAAGGTACAGGGGTATACTCGCTGTACTTCTTAATCCCCAAAAAGGACAGGTCTCTCAGGCCAATACTGGACCTCAGGCCCCTAAACCAATACATCTTGTCAGAACACTTTCACATGCTCACTTTACAGCAGGTTCTACCATTACTCAGTCAGGGAGATTTCCTCGCAACGCTAGACCTAAAGGACGCGTACTTCAACATACCGATACATCCTGAACACAGGAAGTATCTCAGGTTCACCATACAAAACCAGCACTATCAGTTCAAGGTCCTACCCTTTGGAGTGACAACAGCACCCAGGGTATTTACTAAGTGCTTAGCGACAGTGGCGGCGCACCTGAGGAGAAACCATGTCCACGTCTACCCCTATCTGGACGACTGGCTCGTACAGGCAAAGTCGGCCCAGCAATGTGCCAGCCACATGTCGCGCACTATTCACCTCCTACACAGCCTCGGATTCTCACTAAACTACGCAAAGTCTCATCTCCAACCCGCTCACGTACAACAATACCTAGGAGCGACTATAGACACTCTGGTAGCATAAGCACAGCCAAACTCCGCAAGAATCAGTGGTATTCGGTTGCTGATTCAGAAGTTCAGGCCCTAACACTCGCTCCCAGCACGGGTGTTTATGCAGTTGATAGGCATGATGGCCTCCTGCATCTTCATAGTCCCTCACGCGAGGCTACACATGCGTCCGCTTCAGGAATGCTTAGCACAGCAGTGGAACCAGGCTCAAGGACAGTTGAAAGACCTAGTGTTGGTGACCGGTCGCGCATACCACTCTCTGCATTGGTGGAACCCACAAAACCTTTGCAGGGGGCGACCGTTCCAAGAGCCTGTACCACAAATAGTGCTGACGACGGACGCATCTCTACTGGGCCGGGGAGCGCATGCCCTCCATTACACGGTGCAGGGACTATGGACGACACAGCAGAGAAAAATGCATATCAACCTGCTGGAACTGATGGCAATCTTCATGGCGATGAAGCCCTTCAAAGTACACCTGTGCAGCAAAGTCGTGTTGATCCGGACGGACAACATGACTGCCATGTACTACATTCAGAAGCAGGGAGGGACACACTCTCCACAGTTGTCACATCTAGCGCAAAACATGTGGAAGTGGGCCATTCAAAGGAACATCTTTCTCATGGCGGAACACCTCGCGGGCAGGGACAACCAGATGGCGGATCTGATCAGCAGACACAGCCACCAGATGCACGAGTGGGAGATTCATCCCTCGGTACTGCACCCGTACTTCCAGCAGTGGGGTCACCCAGAGATAGACCTGTTCGCCACAAGGGAGAACGCAAAATGCCAAAGCTTCGACGCCAGGTTTCCACACCCGCAGTCTCAGGGCAATGCGATATGGATGAACTGGTCAGGCGGATTTGCGTACGCTTTTCCCCCAGCCCCGCTCATACCACTAGTGGCACGCAAACTACGACAACACTCCATGACACTCATCCTAGTTGCTCCAACGTGGGCGAGGCAACCATGGTACACCACGTTCCTAGAACTTTCCGTGGTGCTTCATCAAAGGCTGCGATTGACACCCAGTCTTTTAACGCAGACCCATGGAGACATTCAGCACCCAGATCCGCAACAGTTGAACCTTGCGATCTGGCTCCTGAAGTCATAGAGTTTGGTTATCTGAACTTGCCTCCTGACTGTATGAACATTATCAAGGAGGCAAGGAGACCTACAACCAGAGCTTGCTATGCGGCAAAATGGAAACGGTTTGTCATATATTGTACCAATAATGACATAAATCCGCTGGATGCATCTACCCAAAACATCATATGTTACCTGTTACATTTGCATAGATGCAATCTAGCCTATAGCTCCATCCGTATACACTTAGCTGCGGTGGCAGCTTATCTTCAGAACAGGCAACACCTTTCACTCTTCAGGGTACCGGCTATTAAAGCTTTTATGGAAGGACTCAAAACGCGTGATTCCTCCAAGACACCTACCTTCACCTGTCTGGAACTTAAACGTGGTTCTGACCAGACTGATGGAACCACCTTTTGAACCTCTACACTCATGTGAGATACAGTTCGTAACGTGGAAAGTGGCTTTCCTAGTGGCAATTACTTCACTTGAGTGAGCTACAAGCCCTCACTATTCAGGAGCCATTCATACAAATTCATGCAAATAGAGTAGTACTGCGTACAAACCCTAAATTTATGCCAAAAGTAGTATCACAATTTCACATCAATCAAACTATCGAACTGCCAGTGTTCTTCCCAAATCCAGATTCAGTGGCAGAAAGAGCTCTACATACACTAGACGTTAAGTGAGCTCTCCTGTAGTATATAGACAGGACAAAACCTTTCAGGAAAACTAAACAACTGTTTGTTGCCTTCTCACCACAACACAAAGGCAACCCCATTTCCAAATCAGGTATAGCCAGATGGATTGTTAAATGCATACAAATTTGTTATCAAAAGGCTAAACTCACATTAACAGTTCCCCTAAGAGCGCATTCCACACGCAAGTTAGGGGCATCCATGGCTTTCCTGGGAAACATTCCTCTAGAAGACATATGTTGAGCAGCCACATGGACTACCATACATACATTTACCAAACACTACTGCGTAGATATACACTCCAAACAGCAAGCAGCTGTAGGACAGGCTGTACTCAGAACTCTTTTTCAGGCTGCTGCAGCTGGCACGGGCAACCACCGCTAAGAGGGACACTGCTATACATTCTATGCACAGATATGAATTCAGCAGCTCACATGCCTCGAACGGAATATGCTACTTACCAGTATGCATCTGTTCTTGGCATGTAGGGCTGCTGACATTCATATCGCCCTCCCTCCTCCCCGGTGCCTGTCGCTGCTGTACTACTCAGAATTATGCTTAGCATCGACATCCCTTACTGTATCATACTCCATCCCTGCCACAATGGCGAAAAACAATCTGAGGATGGATAGGATGCCCATGCGCACTGTAGTCCGGGGGAGGAGCCACCTATCTTGTGATACTTCGAAGACTCTTCCAGGACAACAATGTGCAATCATCCGGACCCAACACGGGGCGGCGATCTATGCACAGATATGAATGTCAGCAGCCCTTTATGCCAAGAACAGATGCATACTGGTAAGTAGCATATTCCTTGCCTAGGATCACACAATTTGGTCAAGCTGGGACACTGGGATTGCTCCCAGATTTTAAAGTTTCACACTATGCAGTTCAGCCACCAGATTCGGAAGTCTTTCAGACATTATCCTGGTCTGTAACGATGAGTAAAATGTGGCTATTGTGACTGCAGCACTAAATCAGATCAGCTGCGAGACAACGGTCTACACTCGGGCATGATTTCGGGGTGGGATTTAGGGGAGAGTATTCGGTAATGCTCAATCTTTCCTTGGCCTAATCCATAGCACACTAAATAAAGTAGACCAGTGAATTCTCCTCTGATTTTAGCACCCAAACACTTGGCTCAATCAGAAGAAAGCTACAAAAGGCGTAACTTTTCCGAACAAAAATTAGAAGCTACACTACTCGATGCCTCAGGATAGGAAAGTAGGTAAGGCCGCTGCGTAGCGCGAGGCAAGTTATCAACAAGGTTTGTGCATCTAAGCTGGGCCGTTTTTCAGCACCGACACTTGGCCCAAGATTGGTGAAAATACCACCGGGGCATTGGTGCTGAGCCCGCTAATTCCTGATCGACAGGACTGCTTACACCACAGAAGGCTCAACCAGAAGAAAGCCACAACAGGCGTAACTTTGCTGAACAAAAATTAGAAGCTACATTACTCGATGCCGCCGGAGAGGAAAGTAGGTAAGGCAAGCCGTGGAATGCTTACACCACGGAAGGCTCAATCAGAAGAAAGCTACAACAGGCGTAACTTTGCTGAACAATAATTCGAAGCTACATTACTCGATGCCGCCGGAGAGGAAAGTAGGTAAGGCCAGCTGCCGAGCTCGAAACAAGTTATCAACAAGGGTTGAGCAACTAAGCTGGGCCGTTTGCAGCATCGACACTTGGCCCGAGATTGGTCAAAACACCCCCAGGGCATTGGTGCTGAGCCCCTAATTCCTGATCGACGGGACTGCTTACACCATGGAAGGCTCAATCAGAACAAGGCTACAACAGGCGTAACTTTTCAGAACAAAAATTAGAAGCTACACTACTCGATGACGCCGGAGAGGAAAGTAGGTAAGGCCAGTTATCAACAAGGTTTGAAACACAAGCGCGGCCGAGAAAGTTAATTGTTGTGAGAGAGGGGGAGCAGGAGGTGAGCCGGCGAGTGCTGTGCGCGCGCTTGGGATCGCAGTCTGCTCATTTTCAAGCACTGCACTCGTTTTTGTGGGCGCCCCTGCTCGCTCCCGAAGGTGGATGGCGCCACAAGCACAAGTGTGTGCTTGAAAATGAGCAGAGCGACGGCTAATGACCCTCCTTTGCAGCGCATGCGCGCTGTGTAGGCGAGACCTAAAAAGAGGTGCAATCTCTGTTAGAAAAAAGAGCAATAGAGCCAGTCCCATTAGAACATTAAGAAACCAGATTATACTCCCTATACTCCTTAATTCCCAAGAAGGGTGGATCACTTAGGCCTATACTGGACCTCAGTGAACTAAATCTATACATTCAATCAGACCACTTTCACATGGTCACTCTACAACCAGTACTTCCACTCCTTCAACAAAGCAATTTCCTGTCCACTCTGGACTTAAAGGACACCTATTTTCATATCCCAATACATCTTGCTCATCGCAAATACCTACGGTTAGTAGTAGCAGGACAGCATTATCAGTTCAAGGTGCTCCCATTTGGAGTCACAACTGCACCCAGAGTTTTCAACAAGCTCACCTTCGAAGACAAAACATTCACGTCTTCCCATATCTGGACAACCGGCTCATAAAAGCCTGCTCGCAAAAAGCTATCCCCGTCACACTCACAAAACGGTGCAGTTGCTCCACGATCTTTGATTCACAGTAAGCCTGTCAAAGTCTCATCTACAGCCATCCAACACTCAGGTGTATCTGGGAGCCACAATAGATACACAAAAGGCTTTGGCCTACCCCAATCCGACCAGAATCTACAACATGCAGGCTCTGCTCTGCCAGTTTCAGCCTCATCACTCATTTGCTGCTCCAGTATTCATGCAGTTACTAGGGATGATGGCGTCTTTCTTACTAATAGTCCCTTACGCAAGACTTCACATGCGTCCCCTTCAAGAGTGCTTGGCACGTCAGTGGAACCAGGCTCAGGGCCGGTTATCAGATCTAGTTTTGGTGGACGGCCGCACCCATCGCTCTCTGCAGCGGTGGAATACACAAAACCTTTCAAAAGGGCGGCCCTTCATTGACCCGGTTCCACAGATAGGGCTAACATCAGTCGCATCGCTCACTGGTTGGGAAGCTCATCTCCAAACACATACAATACAGGTCGTGTGGAGCCTGCAGCAAAAACAGCTCCACATAAACCATCTCGAGCTGCTAGCACTTTTTCTAGCGCTCAAAGCGTTTCAAGTTCATTTGTAGGCAAAGCTGTCCTGATCCATACAAACAATATGACAGCAATGTACTACATACAAAAACAATGGGGTACACACTCTCTCCAGCTGTCACAACTAGCGCAGACCACCTGGAGATGGGCCACACAACACAGAATGTTTCTCCTGGCAGATCACCTTCCAGGGGTAAACAATCAGATTGCAGATCTGCTCAGTCATCAAAGACAACAGATCCACAAATGGGAACTCCACCCTCAAGTTCTTCTCCCATTCTTTTAAATGTGGGGCTTTCCAGACATAGATCTGTTTGCCACAAACCTAAATGCAAAATGCCCAAACTTCGCATCCGGACATCCACACCCATTGTCCAAGGCCATTGCACTATGGATGAATTGGTCAGGGATATTTGCCTACGCTTTTCTGCCTCTCCCACTCATTCCATTAGTGGTTCGGAAGCTCAGGACGGCGTCCCTGACATTAATCCTAGTTGCTCGCATATGGGTTCGACAACCCTGGTTTACAACCCTGTTGGAGCTCTCAGTAGTTCCTCACCAAAAACTACACCTCTCTCCCAATATGCTCACTCAGAGCCATGGAGAAATAAGACATCCAAATCCCAGCCATCTCTGCCTTGCGATCTGGCACCTGAAATCTTAGAGTTTGGCTACCTTAATCTTCTGCCAGACTGTATGGATATTATCAAAGAGGCTAGACTTCCTACCACAAGAGCCTGCTATGCAGCAAAGTGGAAGCGATTTGTTATGTACTGCAATACCAATCAAATAGTTCCACCTTGGTGCTTCTGTTCAAAACATCATTTGCTATTTTCTACATCTACAGCGTCCCAATTTAGCGTACTCTTCCATACGCTTACATCTTGCTGCAATAGCTGCATAACTACAGAAGAGACAAAATATCTCTCTTTGTAGAGTGCCTGTCATCAAAGCATTCATGGAGGGACTTAAACGAATCATTCCTCCAAGACTTCCACCTGCTCCAGTGTGGAATCTCAACATTGTCCACCCTTTGAACCATTGCATAAATGTGAAATACAATTTCTTACTCGGGAGGTAGCTTTCCTCATAGCTATCACATCTCTGAGGAGAGTGGGTGAGCTTCAGGCACTAACCATGCAAGAACCATTCTTATAAATACATCAAAACAAAGTGGTTCTGTGGACCAACCCTAAATTTCTACTAAAAGTAATTTCTGCCTTTCATGTCAACCAATCTGTTGAGTTGTCTGTGTTCTTCTCTCAACCAGATTGTGTGGTAGAACGTGCTTTACACACTTGAGATGTGAAAAGAGCTATTCTTTACTATATAGTAAGGACAAAACCTTTCTGCAAAACAATTATTTGTCCTTTTTGCTCCACCACATAAAGGCAATCCAATATCAAAGTCAATATATACAGAGGGTGGGTGACCCAATATACCCTTGCGGGTTCGGGCAAATATAATAGAAAAAAGTACCTGCAAGGGTTTTATTCGCTATCTTACCAGAACTCAGACTTTATGAATCTATTTGGTTATATATCTGATCCAACTTAATTTGGAGTCTGTACAATTATTCAAGTCAAGAACAAATATTTGTCAAATTATTATTTCAATGACAAAATGTGTAAACAAGAGAAGAAACTAACAGCAACACGGGGAAGATTTCATATCAAGGAATTTTCTTTATGTATTTATAAAATAATCAAAGGGTACAAATCATTAAGATCCAATTATACAGACAAATGAACAAAGGAATAGTAAATCATCCTAATGAACATTTGAATAAAACAAGTCCAATCAAAAATAAGAAAGCAGAACACTCCTATTCAAATAATAGAGAGGGACATATGCAATATTGATTTTGACTGTAGAGATGGACTTGAGAGTCGGCGTTTCGGTCTTCTTATTCAATTTTGAAAACCATCTTCAGGACAATATCTATTAAAATATGACGATGAACCCCTAGGAAGGCGCACAATGAAAATAATTACCATCATAGCCTTATTATACACATGATACAAAACATATCTAACCCGTCTGTATTACCTAAACTAAAAAAACCTTTCATGTCTCCTGTTGAGATATAGAATAAATCTGCTCTTGAGGAGAAGAGAGAACATTTATCTATAATCACTCTCTTTCCATCATGACAACATTAAGTTCTTTACATAAACTCATTTATGTGGGTCTTAGCTGCAGAGTTGTGCCAAGACTCAACTGACTTCATGCTCATAGCCTTCTGTTTTTCACAAAAAATCTTTACATGAATTAATTTGTGTGGGTCTTGACTTCAAAGTTATGCCAAGACGCTACTGATTTCATTCTTGTAGCCTTCTGCTTCTGACACTTTAATTACATCTGTGCACTTACTTATTCAAGGTGTAACCAACACAAGTCCTCAGACAGTGGTGAATAGTGGAGGGACACAGATTTTTCTAGTTGTCTGTAAGGAAAACATATGCATAGCAGTGTAATATACGGCTTGCAATGTGACCCTAATGACATTATTCTTTGCAGCAAAATTGTTACCAGAGCGCCAAAAGGTAACAATTTTGCTGCAAAGAATAATGTTATTAGGGTCACATTGCAAGCCGTATATTACACTGCTATGCATATGTTTTCCTTACAGACAACTAGAAAAGTCTTTGTCCCTCCACTATTCACCACTGTCTGAGGACTTGTGTTGGTTACACCTTGAATAAGTAAGTGCACAGATGTAATTAAAGTGTCAGAAGCAGAAGGCACAAGAATGAAATCAGTAGCGTCTAGGCATAACTTTGAAGTCGAGACCCACACAAATGAATTTATGTAAAGATTTTTTGTGAAAAACAGAAGGCTATGAGCATGAAGTCAGTTGAGTCTTGGCACAACTCTGCAGCTAAGCCCCACATAAATGAGTTTATGTAAAGAACTTAATGTTGTCATGATGGAAAGAGAGTTATTATAGATAAATGTTCTCTCTTCTCCTCGAGCAGATTTATTCTATATCTCAACAGGAGACATGAAAGTTTTTTTTAGTTTAGGTAGTACACACGGGTTAGATATGTTTCGTATCATGTATATAATAAGGCCATGATGGTAATTATTTTCATTGCATGCCTTCCTAGGGGTTCATCGTCATATTTTAATAGATATTGTCCTGAAGATGGTTTTCAAAATTGAATAAGAAGACCGAAACGTCGACTATCAAGTCCATCTCTACAGTCCAAATCAATATTGCATATGACCCTCTCTATTATTTGAATAGGAGTGTTCTGCTTTCTTATTTTTGATTGGACTTGTTTTATTCAAATGTTCATTAGGATGATTTACTATTCCTTTGTTCATTTGTCTGTATGATTGGATCTTAATGATTTGTACCCTTTGATTAATTTATAAATACATAAAGAAAATTCCTTGATATGAAATCTTCCCCGTGTTGCTGTTAGTTTCTTCTCTTGTTTACACATTTTGTCATTGAAATAATAATTTGACAAACAGTTGTTCTTGACTTGAATAATTGTACAGACTCCAAATTAAGTTGGATCAGATATATAACCAAATAGATTCATTAAGTCTGAGTTCTGGTAAGATAGCGAATAAAACCCTTGCAGGTACTTTTTTCTACAATATCAAAGTCAGGCACTGCAAGATGGATAGGCAAATACATTCAGATATGCTATGCAACAGCAAAAAGAACTTTAACAATTCCCCCTAGAGCACACTCCACTTTCAAACTAGGGGCTTCTCTGGCATTTCTAGAAAACATACCCATAGATGACATGCTCATAGATGCAACATGGTCTACACCTGATACATTCACAAAATTACTTTGTGTAGATGTGTTAGCAAGACAGCAAGCTAGTATGGGCCAATCAGTTTTACGTACACTATTTCAAACCACTGCAACAGCTTCAGGTTAGCCACTGCTTTGGGAGATAACTGCTTTGCAGGCTATGCACAGCATGTGATCTGCAGCTCACATGCCTCGAACGAAAAATGCCACTTACCCTGTATGCATCTGTTCTTGGCATGTAGAGATGTAGAGTCACATGCGCCCACCCGCCTCCCCGGGTACCTATACCTGTTGCCGTTACATCTTACTTCGATACACACATACATGGACATCTCTTACTACTCTTACGCCATCATCACCCTCTGCAGCAAACAATCTAACAATGGCGTCGATGCCCATGCGCACTGAAAGGATGAGTCGCCTACCTTGTGACGGGAAAAGACTTCTTCGAACAAAAACAATATGCAAACATCCGGACCCAACACTAGATGGCGGGCTATGCACAGCATATGACTACAGCTCTACATGCCAAGAACAGATGCATACTGGGTAAGTAGCCTTTTCCTATCTTCACATCCTAAAACATAACAATCTTCTTAAACAAAAAACACAAACTCTCACAAATTTCACCTAGATTAAAAGCATGCGTATACCTTATACTCATGCCCTTCGATCCAGAATTGTCTTCTTGTGTAGTCCCCTATCCATTACTGCAAAATAAAACTTCAAGCAATAGACCACAAAGTGAATTGTACCAATTTATAATTTTAAAATTGACAAGGTGATGGATGGAATGCTTGAATTAATCTCAGCCACTGGCAATCTCTCAGGGTCGCATCCCTATCCATCGTTTTTCGCCCTTCATGCTACTTCAGTTTGGACCCAGCTATATGCATATGCAAATTATCTGTGTTCGGTTCATGGAAGAGCTGGCATGGCAGTTCGGGTTGGATTGTTCCCATGAAGAGCAGGGTCAAGACTGATTTGCATATGGCTTAGTCAAGACTGAGTTTGCATGGTGGTCAAAAAATTATGGATTTCGTTGGGGCTCGTGCGATTGCCAGTGGCTGATATTATTAATTCAAGCATTTCATGCATCACCTTGTTGTTTTTCCATTTTATAATTCCACATCGTCGTACGTAATTTCCAATAGGACATTACCCGCATCTGGTACCATGTATAAATCATTTAACTAAACATTTAATAAACTTTTACAAAAAACTCTTGCAATCTTGTCCTCCATTTAGTCCACCAGGATTCACCGTTACAAATCTATCCAAAACTACTTGCATTGTTATACCTGTTTCATATCACCGCCTCTAAAGTGTGGATCCTACTTTGCTTAGGTATCTGAAAACATAACTGAGCAGCATTAGAGTATGCTTAAAAAAAGTGCCTAGCTGCATTTGATTTGGGATATATATCGAACTTGTGTTTCATTTGAATTTTCATACTTCTGGAGATTTGTCCTAGATACCCTTTATGCCAGTGTATTTCAAACAATTATTCACATTATTTAAATGTCTCAACAATGTTACCTTACCAGTCCATGAATGTACTTAAGTTCGATATCCTACATCAAGTGCTGAAACTGTCTACCATATTGTGGTTTTTAACCCACCATTACTACAGCTCTTCAGCCAAATGTTTTCTTATTTGACCTTGCAATCCGGGCATTGTAAAGAGCATGATGCCATACTACTCTAAAATGTTTGTCCCCTGTACTACACTTTCCAAATCCTTTCCAGTAAACTCCTTTGCTCATCCTCACACTGCCCTGGCTAGCACCTTCTTTACTCCTTAGCGACTGCTGTTCCGCCTTTGCAATGCAATTTTTGTTCTATTCATGTGTTTACATTCCCTTCTGTATTATGACTTTAGATACTTGAAATGGTTTGTTCCCTTCTTTTAGATGGCGCTATTAGTGGACCCTTGTAAACCAGCACGGCGTACACTGAAAAAATTCAGAACATTCAGAGAATTGGTGGACGAAGATATTGTGCACCTAAAGGTGAGCCTATTCAGCCTGTGTGTTTGTTGAAAAGGAGTGTCTTCTTGAAGTATGGTCACATGAAGTGCTTACTAAGGTACTTTGCCACTCCTATTGTTGCTACTCGGGTTTTCTTGAGAATCTTAGTAGTAAGGATCTTTATTTCAGTTGATTCTCTTGTCTTCCAGCTCTGCATGAGTAGACGGTATAATGGAGCATTGCAAGCACTGGATATGAATGACATCTGCAATGATACAGGTACTTCAAAATGATTGTTTGTTAGAGTAACCTTTCTCTAGCAAGTTTGGAAGAGGCACATGTTTGGAACAGTGTTGGATCCTGACATCGTGATGTATTGCTTGATCTGATCTGTGAATTGTGGGGATGCGGTTTATCAAAAAAGTGTTAATTCGCGAATACGTTTGACATTGTACGATTTTGAATTTGCACAAGATTTGGCAGAGACTATGAAGGATTAGTTTTCTATAGGTATGTCAAGTTTAGTGCCTATACATAAACTGAGGGGGGGACGTAGTTACATTTTGAGTTCAATTCAATTTTCACTTGCTTATCATTTTGGTGCTGTTTGATAGATCTGTCGCAAGTGTGACAAATAGTTAGCAAGTGATATTCAGTGTAAGTTTGAGTTTCATTAGGTTCCTATGGCTGGGGGAGGGGAAGACCTCAATATTTTTTATTTACTCCAAAACTAAACAGAGCAACAGACTAGTTGGTTAGCACCTCACTTTATTACTGCAATTTAGTCTTTGATAATTGTGCACAAATCATCCAGCACTTTTTGCCCTTAAGTGCCACTGAATACAGATTTCGACTTTTGATGAAGGCAAGGAGATGCACCAAGAAAGTAGATTCAGTCCATAATAATTTCTTCAAGAAAGTTCTTTATTCAAAAGTTCATGCTCATTCAAAGAACAACCAGCCAACGCGTTTTGTTCCCAAAAACTTTGTCAGGGCTGTACCAAATAACATTAAAGACATGAAATGACTGATGGACATAACTGATGACATAAAAAACTTTGTTATCACTACCATCAAATATTAACATGTGAATTAAATCCCTTCCCTAAATTACATTTAAAAAAGCACAAAGGACACAAAACAACATGACTAATAACGAAACAAAAGATTTTTTTGTTTTGTATAAACCAAGTAATAAATAGGCAATGCGAGTAACAAAAACACAACTACATGCAGACTGACCTGATGGAGACATATTAACTAAAACACCTACATGTAAACAGGATGAGAGAAGACCTATTTGCAAAACTCTTTAGCAAAAAACGGTTTGCAAGTGTTATCTCTTCGTTTGACAAATAAATGGTTAATTTAGGTGATTAGGTTGTATCAAAAACTGGTGTGTTTATCTCTTCCATTAGAGACACTAAATAAAATCCAAATTTCACCCTAAACCGTGATGAAAGTGATAGCATAAAGGTTTTACAGGGATTTAATTACTCACTTGATGAATATGAAAACCAATTTAGAATAGCGTAAAGAGAAAGACAGAGAATAATAGACGTACAATTGCAGAGAAAGACAGATGTTACAGGAAAACTAATCAATAGAGTTTATTCTGGAGAGGCTAAAAACAGCTAAATCAGATGATAATCTGAACTCTCACCTCTATAATGTAAAGTTCTGGTGCGCCGTAAGGATACATCTTAAATCTGATTGCCGCCTTATGATAGAGGTAAGTTTCAGGTTTTTACAGCTTGTCACCTGGTATGAAAAATATTTGAAAACTTGTGATTAGAGTAAGGATAAGGTTTATATTAAAACAACTGTGTAATTCCTATACCCATAGACGTAAAACTCATACTTCTTTAGGCCACATCTGTGTCACGTGTAACTAACAACTATGTTATAACTACCCTATAACTACCATAGATCTGAGTTCTCCCAGGACCCATAAACAACAGTTATCTAAGGACATTCATCCTTCCTGATTTGATTCCCCATGCTGTGTAAAGCAACTTGTCTCCTCCATTTACCGAATAATTGTAACTTTGATAAAAACCTAAGAGTTGCTTTGCTTATTGTGGTCCCCAGCTACACTGCACAATGACACACGTAATCTGACGAGTTTGGATCTTCAACTAAGTTTGGCTGCATTGCGAGTACTCTAGTTCATTGTTATACCGGCCAATTTCTAGCATGTCTTTCAGTGATTTATCTACAGTTAATGCTTGCCACAATACCCTTCCTCTTCACACACCTAAGCGAGAGAGTTTTAACCGTATCTGAAAGCTCAGAATATAATACCATAATAAGTGTTTTCAAACAAGCCTTAAAAACAGCATTTACAGGTGATGCTGGCCCCAGTAGCCCCACTCTAAATTAATCACGTATTACACTGAAATGCGACAGTTAAAAAACCTTGCAAAATGATCAGATTGCCAGTATCTAGACAAACTCAAGATTTAAATCTCAATCCACCAAAACAAAGTTGGCGAATTCGGTCTTTCTTCCCACATACCTTTCCAAGTGTCTCAATTCTCCTTCCGTGGTTCAGTGTAGTTTTGAAAAACGCACCGTACTGACACGTGTAAATATTCCTAACAACAGGTGATAAAATGTGACGTCATTTTTTTTTTTTAAACATATTTTATTGTTTTATAATATGATGATCATTCAAAATACTTTACAGTCAATCTTTACATTTTCCTATCCCTTCCTTGTGACCAGGATTCCAAAATAACTGTGCAAACATACATATTATTGTGAGGCCTACCACAGCCCTACGGAGAAAAGTCCAATTATTCTACACACAGACTATAATGTAACTCCCCTAAAAGGAAATCTAATCATCACTTACAAAGAATATCCCAAAACCAAGTGGGACCCTCCCCCCTCACCGGTGCGTTCAGTGTGTTCACCACAATCGCAATGTATGCCTCAGGATGACCTAGAACCAGGATTTCCCACTCTGGATGTTTATGTGGCTATCTTAGGCGGGACCACCCTACAATGTGTTCACTTCGGGCTGTCGGTCGGATACTGCTTGTACCAGCTCTTCCCATGCTTTCGCCAAGTCCAGCGCTTTCTCGTTATTCAACTGTCTCGCTTGTTGAAACCGAAGAACACTTTCACTGCTAGCCCATTTAATCAACTCGGCCCTCGACCTCTTGCTGCTAGGGCCCTCCTTTGATTTCCAATGCATCGTTATTTCTCTTTTCGCCAGCACCAACCCCATATCTACGAATTTACTTGTTACCTTTGTCTTGGAGGTGTGAGGGATCCAATGCAATATGCACGTGGCTATGTCAAAAACTATTTGGCGCTCTGTAACTAAATTTATTAGATCTCCCACTTCAACCCAATAACTCCCTAGGTTTGGGCACTCCCACAGCATATGCTCCAATTCCACCCCCTCCCTTGTGCACCTGGGGCATGCAGCATTGTCAACCTTAAAATATTTCTTAATCTTACCAGGCGTCAGGTATGCTCTGTGTAGAACAAAAAAATGCACCAGCTGGAAACGTGCATTCCTTGTGCTTTTCCAAGCCCTGCGTAGAATATGACCCCATGCAGTCTCTGGAATAGGTTTCCCAATGCCTGTCTCCCATTTCAGTCTTAATGTGTCTAGTGGAGCTAACCGCTCAGTCAGCATTCGCGAGTAGAGGCATGTAACTGCTTTAAACGTTCCTGCTGCCATCACAACATACTGACATGCCATCGTTGTTTTGGGCTCTATTAGTCCATCCTTCCAATGTTTCTGAAGTGCATTCACCAGAGCAGCATGTACAAGGAATCCCCCTCTGGGGAGGTCGTATCGTTCTTGCAATGTTTGGTAGGTCAGCAATTCACCGTTCTCGTATAAGTCCCCGAGTACCTGCATCCCTGCCTGTTCCCACTGCATCAAGGACGAACAGTCTCCTCCATGGGGCAATGTTGTTACCATCCCCAGCGGTATTTCTGGAGCATACGGGTGCGGCATTCCCGCTCTGCGCTGGCTCCGATTCCAGCATAATCTCAATGTTTTCTCTTCCAGAGATAGGCCTCTAAGGTCAAGCCTTTGTTGTAAAACTATAAAGGATATGATGTGTCTTGGTATCCCCCTGCCTCTCAGACACTCAGGGCCCCTAAATTCTATTGTGACTGCCTGCGTAAGGACCAGTAGTTGGGCTGTTATATAGTAAAGCTCCAAGTCAGGAACCGCTAGCCCCCCCCCTCTGCTTTAGGTCTCAACAACGTTTTCAGGGCCACTCTTCATCTCCCAGACCCCCAGAGGAATCCCACTATTATGGAATTCAACAACTTAAACATGGAGCTCGGTATCCATATGGGTAATGTTCTAAAAAAATACAACAGCTGAGGTAGTGCCACCATCTTTAGTAAAGCAACCCGGCCCGTCACTGACAACGGGAGCGTAATCCAGAATGCCATGCTACCCTTTAGTGCTCGTACACATCTCCCAATATTCCCTTCCAGAATATCACTGGTCTCGTGGTATATACATGCACACCAAGGTACGCTAGACAAGCCGGCTCCTAGCGTATATTCCTTGGTATCTTGGGTGCCGCTTTCCAGGGTTTCACTAGAAACAAGCATGTCTTAGTCCAGTTGACCATTAAACCTGAAATGTCGCCAAACTCCAAGAGCAATCCTGCCGCCCCTTCCAATGCGCCGTTATCATCCGCAAGAAACATCAATACATCATCCGCATATAGCGAGATGTACTGGTGTTCCCCTCTATACGTCAAACCCTCATATCTCTGGCCCAACCGAGTGCGCGCTGCCAAGGGTTCTATTGCCAAAGCAAATAATAATTGGGAGAGTGGGCAGCCCTGCCTCGTCTCGCAAGTTAATTGATAGCGGGGGGAAATCATCTCTCCCACCTTCACTCTAGCCACTGCCGAGGTATACAATACTTTTGTCCATCCTACAAATGCCTCTCCCAGCCCAAAACATCCCATTGTTTTATACAGGTAGGGCCATTCCAGGCTATCGAAGGCCTTCTCTATGTTTACTGAAAGTATAGTGGCCATAGGGGAGTCAAGGTGGTCCTCCCCCAAAACTCTCATCAGTCTCCATAGTTTGCGGCGGTATTTCTAGTTGGGATAAACCCAGCCTGATCCCCATGTACCAAACCGGTCATATGCTGTAGCAGGCGAGATGCTAAGATCCGACTCAAGATCTTGTAATCCGTCGACATTATTGACAATGGGCGATAAGCTGCCGTGCCTGTACTTTCCCTTCCTGGTTTTAGTAATGGGATAACGAGTGCCTCTCGCATAGTCATGGGGAGATTGCCAAGTTCTCGCGCTTCTCTGTAGACCTCTAGCAGCCTCGGGGCCAACAAATCCGCATACTGGGAATAAAACTCTACCGGCAATCCGTCAACCCCTGGAGTTTTATTGCGAGCCATGTGTTTGATTGCGCTTCTAATTTCCTCAATCGTTATGTCACAACCCAATTGCTTCGTTTGTTTCTCCTCTAGCTGCGGAAGGGGCACTCCCTCGAAGAAGGAATCAAAGTCTACCTCCCCCGCCACCAGTGTGCTCTCATACAAGACTTCATAATACTCCAAAAATCGAGACATAATCTCTCTTTGAGTATACAGCAGCCCACTGCCCGCCCTTTCAGCGTCATGATTGGTGAGCCTCGCGGAGAAGGGTTGGCCAATCACGCCAACAACGTCCCCGCTTTGTCTCCCCCTGCGTGAGCCTTTGCAACATATTTCTTATAATCGAAGCACCGTACTCTCTCTAATTCTGTAGCTACTGCCTCCTTGGCCTCCACTACCTCTTTTTGTACTTCCGGACGCTCAGGCCGCGCTCGTTCCGCTGATCGTAACCTGCGTTCTGCTTTTTCCACATCCTGCAGCAATACTTTCTGCACTCCTGCATACTTACTAATACATAGCCCTCTTACCACCACCTTAAATGCGTCCCACTCCATTGCCCTAGTGGAGGCTGTCCCTGCGTTTTCATTAAAATAATGCGCTATTCCTTCTCCCACTTCTCTCCAGAAAACCGGGTCGTCCAGTGTTTCCGGTCACAACCTCCAAGTAGGGATTTCGGACTTGTCCAACATCCAGTGCATAGTAATCAACAACTGGTTGTGGTCGGATAACGTCCTAGCAGGATACTCAGAGTGGGTTATGGAAGGGACTATCGACTTTCAGCATAATATTGCATCTAGTCAGACATGGAGATCATGCAGTGCCGAAAAATAGGAATAGTCCCGGTCATGCGGGTGATGGTTTCCCCACACATCTACAAAATTACATCTGGCTTGCCAATCTTGTCTATGTTTCGATAATCTGTGGACCAGAGAATCTGATAAGGGGGGGGGGGGGGGGGGGGGGGTGAGACCTATCGTGAGAGACATCCATTATTGAATTATAATCTCCTCCCAGCACTGCTGGGCCCGTGAAATAGTGTGTTAATGTGCCGGACATGCGGTCCAGGAACCGTGCCTGGTCTACATTCGGAGCATAGATACTGCACAACGCTATGTCCCTGCCATATAAAGGCCCCTCAACCGCTACAAACCTCCCTTCAGAGTCCATGGTTTGCTTAGTCACCTGAAAGGGGACCCCTGCTCTAATCCAAATCAATGACCCCCTCGCGAATGCTGAGTACGATGTACTAAAAACCTGCCCCCTCCATCTGCGCTGCAATGCTAGACCCTCTGATCTTGTGAGGTGCGTCACTTGGAGCAACGCTATGTGAACCCCCCTCCTGACCAAATACGCATGAACCTTATGTCGTCTTGTCATGGTGTGTAGCCCCCTTACATTCCAAGTGATGCACCGTAAATCAGGTATCGTCCCCATCGTAGTAAAGTAACCATTTCGTCCCTCCCTGCACAAATATGAACACACCGGTGATTCCCATAACCCAACCAATCCCCCAATCCCCCCCCCCCCACCCCCACCCCCCAAGAACAGGTCCTAGAACAACACTGCTAGTCCCCATCCAAACTAGTCTAACAGGTAACACACTCCTAAGCCCACCAGTAGTCACTGCGATCGTGCCTTATGGGCAATGGGGGGGGGCTCAGTGCCAACGGGCGACCGCTTACGTGCATTATATATCTCCGCTTCGATCCCCCAAGTAGCCACAGTTCCAATAGCCCACCCGTACACCTTCACTTAGACATGCGATCTACTGCCCACTGCTCAAATTCCCACTTCGGTCCGGCCTCCCAAAGGACCCCGTGAATGCAACGTGCCAGCATCCCTCATCTTAAATAGTGCCTATGGACCAGCCTTCCCTTCACATATACCAGCCCCTGTGACAGCCCTCTAAACTGCAAAATATCACTCATCCAATAGTCCGTCTGCTGTGGCCGGGGTGACCTGCGGCATCTTCAGGCTTCCTGCTTCCGAGGCCTCAGTGTGTATTTAGGTAAGATTCACAGACATTGCATCCAATATATTTATTTAACCGGCGGTTGCATTGCCTTCAATCCCTCCCCGTTTACATCCTATTTACAGTCGCGTGCCTCTCCTGTGAGTTACCAGTGTGAAAACCTATCTCCATCGCTTGCCTGCCTTTCTTCACCCTGCTCAGGGGTAAGTGGCCATGAATGTCCGACTTGTCTATGGTACACTTCATTTTGCATAGAAACCTGGATCTCATACGATGTCTTCTTTATTTAACTCCATACAGGTCCCGGCTGGGTTCCCTGTAAGTTTTTCTGGACTTCACTTTTACTTCACTGTGCCACTCTTTTTAACTGCAGCTGCGCAGTGCAAGCCCCCTACAGGTACACTATAATTTGAGTACCTTACTACAGTGCAATTAACCATTCCCGTGACAGCCCAGTCAGCTAATAATGTCCCTATCATATTCCATAGGTGTCCCTTCATTGACCAGTCCTGAAGAGACCCAATACCCAATTTGGGTTGAAACGTCGTCGACAACCAAAAAGAGACAGACCTCAAACAATAGTTGTCCTCATTGTTCCAACTA
The DNA here is from genome assembly GCF_964263255.1 of Lissotriton vulgaris. Classification (NCBI taxonomy): domain Eukaryota; kingdom Metazoa; phylum Chordata; class Amphibia; order Caudata; family Salamandridae; genus Lissotriton; species Lissotriton vulgaris. The sequence continues at coordinate 577,593,934 of NC_141697.1, forward strand.
TTGCATATTGTTTATGTATACGCCACTAGGTCTCCTCTTTCCAATGAAATCTAATATGAACTAGAAACCTTTTAGTTTACCTTTCCACTTCAATAGTTTAGGTTTGTTACATAAACATTCACTTGGGACACACTTTCACGTTGTGATTATTTGTATGTATATATTTTTCTCAGATCCTTTCTAAAAAACTGTTTATGTATATTTAAATAAATTGTACAAATTGTCGATCCAATTTAGTAAGTGTATACGCTGCTTCTTTGTTTGACATCCCGCATATATTGCCATTGTGCTTTATACCTATCAGAAAAGACATATATATTTATCCACTGGAGCCGTTGTTTCTTTCTATAAACTTTACACCCAGGCTCCAAGTGAGTAGGGTTCCCTTGTTTTCTTCCCCAGTCCGAGGCCTCAGTGTCAGACTGTGCTTTGTCTCTCTCTGAGTCCGTGCTCCCCGATGACTGCAACACCTGCTCCCCGTTCAGCGCCGTCACCGCTTCCAAAGCCTCCTGCCTTTCCAACTCCGTCTGTGACTGCGATGGTTTCTGCATACCCAGTCATCGCCTCCTGATCCGCTGTGACTTGCGCCAGTGAAATTCCCTCGAAGACTCCTGGTGGTGCCTCTCCATGTGGTCTGCCCCTGCCCTATAGGTTTTCCAACCAGGACCATGTGTCCTCTGGGGTATCATGGAAATGAGTGCCACCATCTAACATTATGTTTGAGGCATATGGGCTGCTGAATTCATATCTGTGCATAGATCGCCGCCTAGTGTTGGGTCCGGATGATTGCACTTTGTTGTCCTGGAAGAGTCTTCGAAGTATCACGAGATAGGTGACTCCTCCCCTGGACTACAGTGCGCATAGGCATCTTCTCCATCCTCAGATTGTTTTTTACGCCATTGGGTTCGGATGCTAACTCCTATACTCACACTTCGGAATCGAAACTTTTCTAAAGGCCTTCGACTTTGACAGTATTGTTCTCGTTCGGTACCTCTCTACTCGATCCAGCCTTCCATCTCGAATCGGTCGTCGACGCGGGCCGTTGGGCCTTTTCGACGCCAAGTGAGCCGACCGTCGATGGAAAGAAGCCCGTTTAAAAGGTGCCCACAATGCCACTCCAAGTTCCCACATACTGACAAACACTCAGTATGCAACAAGTGCCTTTCCCCAGACCATAAGGAAGAAACCTGCCCAGCCTGCGCCCAGTTTCGATCGAAGAAAACTATACGAAACCAACGGGCCGCTAGGCAAGAAATGCAGCGACAGGCACCGGAACCGGACAACATCTTAGATGATGACCAGGAGATACCGGAAGCTCAAGACTCGGACCTAGAAATCATCACCGTCGAGGACTACTCGGACTCAGATGACGAGATCCCACCGGGGCAAATCGTGAGTACCCTGCCCCCGACACCAATTAATCCGTTACCAAAGGCTCCGGTCGAGGCATCGCCAAAAGGCCTTAGCCAAGATCATAAAAACCTTCAGAGACCCCAGGGCCCAGTAACATCGTCCCGAAGAAGGTTCCAGAGCCAAAAAAGATCGTCGACCCGAAAAGCGTCGAACCAAAAAAGACTGTCGACCCGAAAAAGGCTGCTCAGCCAAAAACTGTCGACCCCAAAAAGGTAGTCGAACCGAACAAAGGCACACAGCCGAAGGGCGCCGAACCGAAGAAGGTCGCCGACCCGAACAAGCCTACGGCTCCAAAATCCGTCGACCCGGCAAAAGGTGCGTTCCGAAGCCCGTAGCATGGCCGGAAAAACCTGCCGACCCTAAAATAACTGCTCCAAAGACACCAGTCGATCCAAACAAGAACATCGACTCGGGAAAAGACACTCTGCCTAAAAAGCCTACGGAGCACAAAAAACGTGTCGAACCAAAAGATCCGGTCGACCCGAAGGCACTCGTCGACTCGAAAAAAGGGCCCGAGCCTAACAAAACACCAAAAGTCGTCAAAAAACCAGGTGATGCCGACCCAAAGAAGTCTAACACTCAACCCAGGACTGTAGAGGAAGAACTCTTCCACCCAGATCCATCAGACGACCAGGCAAAAATATATATGAGACTGGTAAAGTTACCATCCTGCGTAGAAAGAAGAGGCCTTTGGACTTTGAACCTCATTCCCCTATTCCATTAAAGAAAAAGGACTTTGGAACGTCCCCTTCTAGACCCTTCATCCCTTTTCAGCCTCTCATGCATACTACACCTTTTGCTCCTTGCTCTCCTTCTCACCACGGGGACAATGAGGGTAACCCGGGGGATGAACCACAGCCTCTATATGATTTCCCACAGGATACTGACCCACAAGAGGAACCTTGGGAGGAGCCAACAGACCCTTACAACACCCATCCCATCCATGATGTACCCTCTGATCCTACTAAGCCGTCACCTACTGATGACACCATAGTCTTCAATCAACTCCTAGACAGGGCAGCACAATTCCACAATGTAGACATGCATAATGACCCTGTTGAGGAAGACTTCTTATTTGACACCTTCCCTACTTCAGAAAAAAGTGTCAAAACACTTCCCATGTTAAAGGGAGTCCTAAAACATGCACCTGACATATTTAAGGATACAGCCAGGGCACGGGTAATCAATCCCAGAATGGAAAAAAAGTATAGGGCAGCTCCTACAGACCCTACTTACATCAAAGGGCAGTTACCACTAGACTCACTGGTAGTGGCTAACTCACGTAAAAGGGCCAACTCCCAAACAACAGGGGAAGCACCTCCCCTGATAAGGAGTCAAAAATACTGGAGGCATCAGGCAAAAGAGTAGCAGCACAAGCCTCCAACTCATGGAGGATTGCTAATACACAAGCCCTACTGGCTCGTTACGAAAGGGCGCACTATGATTAGCTCGAAAGTCTAATGCAACACCTACCTGAGCCTTTTAAAGCACAAGCTGATGATCTCATTCAGGAGGGAAAATTCATATCAAACGCCTCCATCAAATGTGCGCTTTACGCAGCAGACACCGCAGCTAGGTCAATTAACACTAGCGCTTTTCCTCGCAGACATGCATGGCTGCGTATTTCCGAGTTTAAGAATAAGGTGCAGTCCACCATTCTTAACCAACCTGTCAATCAGAACTTTCTATTTGGCCCTGCTGTCGACACCATTTTGGATAAAATGAAAAAAGACACAGAAACAGCAAAATCTATGGGGGCATTGCAATTTCAGCAACATAGAGGCTCCTTTTGACGCTCCTCATACAGAGCAACTACACAAGGAAATACCTCGCAAACATTTGCCTCATACAAAGGTAACACACAAGGTTCCTTCAACAAGAACACAAACAGAGGAGGTTACAGAGGTAACAATAATAAGGGAAGCGGACGTGGAGGCAATAACACCAGAGCCTCCACTGCCACAAAACAGTGACTTCATTACGCTACCTCCAGACCACTTAACACTGGTCGGAGGCAGACTCCAACAGTTCCTATCTGTCTGGCACGCAATTACCACGGACAGGTGGGTAAGAGAAATTATCCAGTTTGGTTATTGCCTAGAACTAACTTCTACACCACCAAACATACTACCCAGACATCGTCCCATGTCCACGGAACACATCACCCTGCTACAACAAGAGGTCAAATGCATGCTGGAAAAGGGGGCCATAGAGCAAGTCCCTTTCCACCAACAAAGGACAGGAGTATACTCCCTATACTTCTTTATTCCAAAGAAGGACGGTTCCCTCAGACCAATATTGGACCTCAGACCCCTAAATCAATATATACTATCGGAGCACTTCCATATGATCACACTACAACAAGTGCTCCCGTTGCTACAACAAGGAGACTTCCTAGCAACACTGGACCTCAAGGATGCGTATTTTCACATACCCATCCATCCAGCCCACAGAAAATACCTCAAGTTCACAATAGGACAACACTACCAATTCAAGGTTTTGCCCTTCGGGGTTACCACGGCTCCAAGAGTGTTTACAAAATGCTTAGCGACAGTGGCAGCACATCTCAGGAGACAACACATCCATGTGTACCCTTATCTGGACGATTGGCTAATACAAGCAAAATCGTACCAAGAGTGTGCAGCACACGTCTCAAACACTCCAGTTGCTACACAGCCTAGGCTTTTCAATCAACTACCGAAAATCGCATCTGCAACCATCTCACGCACAGCAATACCTGGGAGCCACTATAAACACCTCAGTGGCAAAGGCATATCCAAATTCAGCAAGGATAGCCAGCATGCAGATACTCGTTCGCAAATTCCTGCCACAACACTCTCTGCCAGCTCGAGTCTTTATGCAGCTCATAGGCATGATGGCCTCCTGCATATTCATTGTCCCCCATGCCAGACTTCAAATGCGCCCATTACAGGAATGCCTAGCACGGCAATGGAACCAGGCTCATGGACAACTAAAGGACCTAGTGTTGGTAGAAAGCCGCGCTCACAACTCTCTGCAGTGTGGAATCCACAAAACCTTTCAAAAGGGCGACTGTTCCAAGAGCCTGTTCCACAACTAGTACTAACAGCGGACGCATCACTGACAGGCTGGAGAGCCCATCTCCTTCAATACACAGTACAAGGGCTCTGGACAACCAAACAGAAAAAGCTGCATATCAACCAACTAGAATTGCTAGCGATATTTCTAGCCCTAAAAGCATTTCAGAAATACTTGTACAGCAAGACGGTGTTGATCCGGACGGACAACATGACCGCAATGCACTATATCCAGAAACAGGGAGGAACGCACTCTCCACAGCTGTCCCATCTGGCACAAAGCATATGGAAGTAGGCGATTCCCCAAAACATTTTTCTCCTAGCAGAACACCTTCCAGGGAAGGACAATCAGATTGCTGACCTGCTCAGCAGGCACAGCCAACAACTACACAAATGGGAGATTCACCCCCAAGTTCTCCAGCCATTCTTCAAAAAGTGGGGTCACCCAGAAATAGACCTGTTTGCCACAAAAGAAAACTCCAAATGCCAGTACTTTACCGCCAGATTCCCACATCCATTGTCACAGGGCAATGCGATATGGATGAACTGGTCAGGCAGATTTGCATACGCTTTTCCCCCTGCACCGTTGATCCCGCTGGTGGCACGCAAACTGCGGCAACACTCACTCACGCTGATCCTAGTTGCTCCCACATGGGCGATACAACCATGGTACACAACGTTCCTAGAACTTTCAGTAGTTCCTCATCAAAGACTGTGCCTTGCACCCCATCTTCTAACTCAGAACCATGGAGAAATCAGACACCCAGATTCCAATCAAATAAACCTAGCGATCTGGCTCCTGAGGTCTTACGAGTTTGGATACCTTTACTTGCCCCCAGATTGCATGAACATCATTAGGGAGGCAAGACGGCCAACCACACGAGCGTGCTATGCAGCTAAATGGAAAAGATTTTGTTATTTACTGCAACAATAACCAAATTAACCCTTTGGACGCTTCCATACAAAACATTATATGTTACCTGCTGCATCTACAAAGATGTAACTTAGCATACTCTTCTATACGACTACACCTCGCTGCTATAGCAGCATACCTTCAAAACAGGCAACACCTTTCACTGTTTAGGGTACCTGCAATCAAAGCCTTCATGGATGGTTTGAAAAGGGTGATCCTTCCAAGACACCCCCTTCCCCAGTCTGGAATCTAAATATAGTACTTACCAGACTTATGGGCCCTCCTTTCGAACCACTACACTCATGCGAACTACATTTCTTAACGTGGAAGGTTGCATTCTTGGTTGCCATTACCTCACTCAGAAGAGTGAGCGAATTACAAGCACTAACAATTCAAGAACCTTTCAGGCAGGTCCATGCCAACAGGGTGGTTCTTAGAACCAACCCTAAGTTCATGCCTAAGGTTGTATCCAATTTCCATATCAATCAATCAATAGAACTGCCAGTTTTCTTTCAAAATCCACAGTCAGTAGCTGAGAGAGCCCTACACACATTAGATGTAAAAAGAGCTCTACTTTATTACGTGGACAGAACTAAATCATTTAGAAAGACAAAACAACTATTTGTTGCTTTTGCACCACAACACAAAAGAAATCCTATTTCAAAGTCAGGAATAGCCAGATGGATAGTTAAATGCATTCAAATATGTTATCAAAAGGCAAAACACACTTTAACCGTCCCCCCAAGAGCACACTCTACAAGGAAAATGGGGGCATCCATGGCTTTCCTAGGAAATATTTCTCTTGAAGACATCTGTAAGGCAGCCACATGGACCACCAGACACACTTTCACAAAACACTACTGTGTAGACGTGCAAGCTAAACAGCAAGCTGCTGTAGGCCAGGCTGTCCTCAAAACTCTTTTTCAAACTGCTGCAGCTGGCACAGGTAGCCACCACTAGAGGAGATACTGCTGTACAGTCTATGCACAGATATGAATTCAGCAGCCCACATGCCTCGAACGGAATATGCTACTTACCAGTAAGCATCTGTTCTTGGCATGTAGGGCTGCTGACATTCATATCGCCCACCCTCCTCTCCGGTGCCTGTCGCAGCTGCAGCATTATCTTTTGCATGGCCATCTCTTTCTTTACTATCTCCATCTCTGCCACAATGGCGAAAAACAATCTGAGGATGGAGAAGATGCCCATGCGCACTGTAGTCCAGGGGAGGAGTCACCTATCTCGTGATATTTCAAAGACTCTTCCAGGACAACAAAGTGCAATCATCCGGACCCAACACTAGGCGGCGATCTATGCACAGATATGAATGTCAGCAGCCCTACAGGCCAAGAACAGATGAATACTGGTAAGTAGCATATTCCTTTGAGTCTGGCTGGGAATAACAAGGAATATTGGAGGCCTTCCGATCTCAGCTCTCTCTTAACTGCTAGGTGTGCGGCGACGCTGGATCTCCAGAGTATAATCCGGAAAAATAGAGACGTTGCTATTTTCAACCTGATACTGGCCATCTTTTTGCGCTTTTCGGAGTAATAAGTCCCTGTCCTTATAATGCAGAAGTCTTGCTACCACTGGACGGGGAGGACCCCCCGGTAGTGGTGGTTTCGCAGGTACTCTGTGCGCCCGTTCTAAGGTGTAGAAGGGCGACAGCCCCTCTGCAGCCACCGCAGTCCTCAGCCAGCTCTCCAGATATTGCACCATGTCCGTCCCTTCCACTTTCTCAGGCAGGCCCACTACGCGAATGTTATTCCTTCGATTTAGACTTTCCGCGTCCTCCGCCCTGTTCTCCAATGCCTGTATCCGCTCCAAAGCATCCGTCATTTTGGTCTCCAGTACAGTTTGGGCTGGCGCCACCTCCTGCAGCGTTACCTCCACCTGCTTAACCCTATCCACCAGCTTAGAGTGATCTGTGGTCAACAGGCCTAGTCCCATTGCCACCTGTGCGATGTTTTGTTGGTGGGCCATGCGTGAATCAGCAATCACCGCCAGTATCCTATCGAACTGCTGCTGCATCTTGGGGTCTTGGGGTGCCTCCATCTGATCTAACTCGGCCTGCGCCGACGAATCGCTGTCACGCAGTTGCTGCGCTCCACCTCGTTTCCATTTCGTTTTCCCCATGTCCTGGCCCCCCGGAGCGTGTGCAGGTATATATGGACTTGCCACGGTGCCCAGTCTTCAGGAACAACCGAGCCCGCCTCCACTGATCCCAGGATTCCAGCCCGCCAGAGGCTCCTCGCTCCGTGGCCAAGGTGTCCCAGAAAACGGATCTTCACACTTCCTCAGCAGCGCAGATCCGTGAGCACTAGATCTGGTCCCGCTGCCGCCATACCCCGCTGAACAACATTCCGCCCCCTGTGCTCGAGTCCAGCAGTGTGCGGCTGAGGAACAACAACCTGTATCCTTACAGGGGAGTTGCCTGCTGCACCCCTACCTCCTCAGGCTCTCAGGCCCCAGTTGCACCTTGCTCTCCGTACTGTTCCAGGCAAGGACCTACGCCCCACGCTCCGGGGCTTGACCTCCTGACCAAAGCCCACTGGTGTATCCTCGCCATACCGGGCTGTGTCGAGGACACCCTCCTCTAGGCCCACATCCGTCTACTCTGTCCCAGGGGCCAAAACACGCACTTAGGGATCTTCGCTGCACCTCACGCCGCACCCCAACAGGCAACCTTCAAGGGTCAAGTGCCAGACCCCTAAGGCTCGTGTCTCAGCCAGCCCCCTCCACCTCTGCCTCCAGCCGGTGTAGCGTTCATGCGGCAGTCCCTTCCCTGTGGGTCCACGTCCTGCCACCAGTGCCCACCATCCACCCCCGCCGCAGCCGCCCCCGGAGACCCGCGTCCGCCTCCGCAGCCAGGATCTCCGGGCCGGGCCGCACCCCACTCACTGAGGCTGGACCAACGGTGCCACAGCTCCTCCGTGCCCAGTCAGGCATCCTCGTTCCGCCGCACCCTCTCTGGCTCACAGGATGCAGCTCCAGGGGGACGGAGCCTCAGGGTCCCCACCACCGACCACAGCTCCCGCCGTCCATCAGGCCGCCACTGCCCAATGCGACCATGAAGCGGGACGCTAAAGCCCGCAGCTGTCCCGCACTCCAGTCCACAGCCGATCCACTGACGAGCTGCCGCTCCCGCTTCAGAAGTTCCTTGTTCCCCCAGCCCCCTCCACCTCTGCCTCCAGCCAGTGTAGCGTTCATGCGGCAGTACCTTCCCTGTGGGCCCACGTCCTGCTGCCAGCGCCCACCATCCACCCCCGCCACAGCTCGCAGGCCGCGGACGCCCCCGGAGACCCGCGGCCGCCTCCGCAGCCAGGAGCTCTGGGCCGGGCCGCACCCCACTCACCGAGGCAGGACCGACAGTGTCGCAGCTCCTCCGTGCCCAGTCAGGCATCCTCGTTCCGCCGCACCCTCTCTGGCTCACAGGATGCAGCTCCAGGGGGACGGAGCCTCAGGGTCCCCACCTCCGACCACAGCTCCCGCCGTCCATCAGGCCGCCACTGCCCGATGCGACCATGAAGCGGGACGCTACAGCCCGCAGCTGTCCCGCACTCGACGGCAATCCAGTCCACAGCCGATCCACTGACGAGCTGCCGCCCCCGCTCCAGAAGTGCCTTGTTCCCCCAGCTGGCGGGTCCGCGCGGCCCCCGATCTAGGCTTTAGCGATGGTCATCGGGGCCGCCGTCATTTTAGGACGCTCCACTGCCAACAACCTCGGCAGGAAATCCACTCTAACTCCCGCTCCGCGTCCGATGTGCCCACGGACAGGCGCCAGGGCAGGTCGGCACCCCTCCGGCCGTGCTCTGTGCCGCCGGGCAGGCCAGAAAGATCAATATTTCAGGATTTCTGCAGGGATCCGTGCGGAGCTTGGCGCTCACGCAGCCTGCTCCACTGGCTTCCAATCTACGCCCCTCATAATATGTGACGCCATATAACACCTGACGCACCGTTGGTTTCACCCCCTAGTGTATTGCCAGCCATCGATAATAGGTTTGGCCATCCTTGAATGGCGCCAGTGGCACTTTAAACCAAGAAACCCCGGTTCATAATTATTACATCAGTGGAATGCGGCATGAACCTGCTTACAGAAACAACCTGTTTACAAAAATCTACTTACAACCCAAGCGTACGTGTGAAAAGCTGGGTTTCTGTTGCAGTAACCCCCCCCTACTTTTTGCCAGACTACTGATGCACTTTGACTTGATGTGCTCTGGGTCCCTGCCAATCAGGTTCCCAGGGCCTGTGTACTTTCCCCTAAACTGTACCCTGTACACCCAATTGACACTCTCTGGACACAGGTCAGTCCCTGGTAAATGATACCACAGGTACCCAGGGCACTGCGACCTATTGTGCCACCCTTAAAGGTCCTGTACGTTTACACTCACACACTGCCTTTGCAGGCTTCGTGTTTTGGTGCAGAACAAAGTGAGGAGGCGCCATGGCACATATCCCTGTGTGCCATGCCTACAATCCACTGCCCTGGCATGGATCAGACACCTCTCTAGCTGGGTGCACTATACCAGAGGTGAGGGTACAGGTGCATGAGTCCTGTACCCCTACAATGTCTAAGTCCATTCTTAGACATTGTTAGTGCAGTGCTGCCATTAAGAGTATATGGTGCTGGGAGTTGGTCATTACGAACCCCACAGTACCATAATGGCTGCACTGAAAACTGAGAAGTTTGGTATCAAACTTCTTAGCACATTAAACTGATGCCAGTGTGGGATTTAATGAAAAATGCACTCAGGGGGCATCTTAGAGATGCCCCCTGAAAAACGACCAGCCTCTGGTGGGTTCCCTGTCTGGTACACACCAGCCTGCCACAACGAGACATGTTTCTGGACCCCTAGGGTGGGAGCCTTCGCTCCCTAAGCTCAGAAACAAAGCCTTTCCTGGGCATGCCAGGAACAGCCATCTCTGGCAGGGGACCTTCAAATGCCTTGCAGCCTTTGTAAGGCTAACCCTCCAGACTCTCCTGCTATCGGGAGCAGGCCCCCATCCTGTCTCGCCTCCTTTTCGGCAGGAAGGAAAAATTAGCCAGCCCAGAAGGTGTGCCCACTTCTGCCAACTCCACCCCTCAGGTGGGAGAGGCGAGGTGAAGCCCACTCTTTAGTGCCCGCCATCTTGCAGATGGCAGGCACTCCCAATCAGGATTAGGGATTGTGTTCACACTCCCATGTGTGATGAGCACACCAAGGGTGTGGTCACCCTAAGGTCTGTAGCCCATTGGCTACAGACCTCGAGACCCCTAAAACACCCTGAACCAAGAAGTCAGACAAGAACCAACTACAAGATAAGAAGGACTGAACAGCCGTGCAGAAGCTAACAAGAAGAAGAAGCCCACTGACTTGGTCCCAGCCCTACTGGCCTGTCTCCACCTCGAACCTGCTCCTGCGAAACCTTGGTGTGTTCTGCAGCCAGCAACCTCAAATACCCTGGAGGACCTGCCTACCTTCAACCACAAAGACTCTGTCTCCCGTGAAAACCGGATTTGTTCATCTCCAACCTCTGGCCACAGCCAGAAACCGCAAATCCAACCCACTCTGCACCCACCGTCCACGGCCGAGCTCGAGTGGGCAAACACCACGAGGAGGTCTCCGCGGTGATCCTGACCCGACATCCAGTGATGCCTGACCCTGCACCAAGCCTCCAGCTGACGCCTGCAGCCTAAATGCAGAAAGTTCCCCCAAACGCGACCAGGAGTCGGTAAGAAGATCCGGCCCTAAAAGGCACCCCTGCACCCGACGCCCCACGTCCTTCGGTGGCCCAACTGACGGTGCCCAGCCAACCCCTAACATCCCAACTTACCTCTCAAAGTGGTGGTCGCACCCAGAAGACCTTCTTCCCCGAGCCTGCTGTGCTTTTGCAAACCGGAGATTCCCCATTGAAAGCTACAGGGCTCCCGATGCCAAAATAGCACTCTCCACCCGGCCTCCTCAGTGCCACTGAGGGTGCATCTTTTGTGCTGGCCTAAAACCCCATTTGTCCTTAGCTTAAGTCCATGAGCTTTGCTCCCACAACCCAGTGGTCTGCTCATCAGCATCCACCAACCAGAGGCCCCCATCCCCATTGGGTAACATTGGACCTCAGCACTCTGCACCCGGCCGCCCTGGTGCCACTGTGGGTGTAAAAAGAGTGCATCCTTGACCCTGGGAGACACTAAGTCTACCCCCAGAATACCAACTCCCACAACAAAGTACTTACCTTTAAACCGTTAACATTATTTTTCCCCCATAGGATAACATTAGGTACTAAGAAAAACGATTTTACTTACCTGTTTACAGGAAATGTACCAGTGAAGTATCCAGGTATACTATACTGTAAGAAACATAATCTCAAAAGTAACTTACCTGTAATTTTACAAAAAAGCTCATTCAAAGTATATGTACTGTATTTGCAAAGCATTGCATTTCTCAGTGTCAATACTATAAGTCAAAACAAAGTGCATATCCAATTCAAATTCAAACGGTATTACAATTGTATATTTACTGCAACGTATTTATCACTTACCTGTGCCAGGCTTGCTTGGTTCCAGGAAATAAAATAACTATAAGAATATTTTTATACAAAAACAATTGGTCTGAAGTTTAGTTTTTGAGTGTGTGAATTCATTTGCTGACTGAGTGTGTACAACAAATGCTTAACACTGTCCTCTGATAAAGCCTTACTGCTCAATCACACTACCGCAAATAGAGAGTAAGGTGCTATCTAGCTTTACCTCTGCCTACCTTTAGGGTTCCACTGGACTCTGTGCATACTATACCTCACTTAGGTATAGTATATACAGAGCCAGCTTCCGACATATGGCCACAATGCTTGGTTAGTGTAATTTCAATCCAAAAAACCACTGCACATAACTATTACATCAGCGTAGTGCGACATGATCCTGCTTTTAAAAACAATCTGTTAATAAAACTTCCTATAACCCAAACGTACGGCCAGATTTTAATGGAGCTAGTTTCAATAACCAACCGCGTCTCATAATTTGTACATATAGCCCAATTGGATGAAGAAAAAAAAAGGTAACGCACCACATCGTCTGGCCATCTTCAAGTGTGGCAAATATAGCTACAGCCAAACTGGGCTGGCTATTTTAGCCATCCGTATGTGAGGATGCAAAAGCCTAATTCAGATATTAGTCAAATACGCCTATTTCGGCATTTGGAGTTCGCTCCATAGGGTAAACTGAGGAAAACAACATGTTCGAGACATGTGAGCTGTAGATCACATGCTTTGCATAGCCTGCCATCTAGGGTCCGTATGTTTGCACTTTGTTTTTGTTTGAAGCAGTCTTTTCCAGTCACGAGGTAGGTGACTCCTTCTGTCGGTGATAGTGTGCATGGGCATCAACTTCATTGTTAAATTGTTCGGGTTCGGATGTGAATTGCGGCACTCTGGTTCAACACCGTTTTTCGGGTTCTCTCAACGTGCAATCCACTATCCTCGATGGTATTGTTTCTCAATCGCGTTTCCCAATTCTCCGTGTATCATTTCGAGTGAAAGTCTCCGATTGGAAGATTTGTGGAGGTCCGTTGTGCCTACCCGCATTGGGCTAGCTAGCAGTCAATGGAACAGACTCCATTCATACTCTGTCCTGGCTGTTGCGCTAAGTTTCCGCTCACCGACTTGCACGAAGTGCGCAATCTCTGTCTACCCACGGAACACAACGAATAAGACTGCGGCGCGTGCTGATCGTTTCTGTAGGAAGGTGGATATCTGACTATGGTTACCCCCAACTTTTTTTTCCTGGTGTTTTGCTGGTTTTCTGACTTAGTTGACCTGAGACCCTGCTATTCAGGGCCCCAGGCCCACTGCTCTCTCTGTAAAATGGATTCCATGTACCTTAGGTACATATCTAATTGGATACTGAGTCACCTTTTCAGCCCCTGTACAGCGTACCTTAGGTACCCAGGGCATAGGTGTACCCAGGGCCTACCAGGGGCTGCAGCATGTATTATGCCACCCCTGGCTGGCCATCCAAATCTGACACAACTGGCTGCGCGACAGCTGGGGCAAGGTGGTGTAATCACCCTTTGCTTTAGATATAGTATCCCTATATCTAACCCTAAAATGGACACATGTATTCCTATCAGTCACTCCTATGGCAGGCCTTATCAATCCTGAAGGCAGAGTGCTTGGAATTATGTGAGATGGTGCTCTGGCATGAGCTGAGCCTGTTTGCAGCTTGCGGAACCAAGTCCTAATAGCTGTTCCATGATAACGCGTACCATATACTCTTAAGTGCCTTATAATCCTCGCGGTTATTTGCCTACTTTGGTACCGCTTTATCAAAACATGTCGAGTAAGGTGTCATACGAACTGGAATACTAACCCCTCGCCAATTCTGGCGACGGGGTTAGCATTCCACCCTTCTAGAGGGACAAGCTACACTTGTGCTTGGAAAATCTAAGGGACTAGAGCTTCTCTCAGTAAGGTTCTACAGCACAGGTACTCAAGTACGGCCCGTGGGCCGCCAGCGGCCCGGCAAGCCTTCCTAGGTGGCTCGTGGACCTTGCTGACAATTTACCTGTGTTTAAAAAAAAAAATAGAGTGTCTGCAAACACTGCGCGCCGAGACTTTGCTGCTCTGTGGGGGCGCAGGCATTTCAGTGATAGTCAGAGTGGAGCTGCACGGGCGCTAAGAGGTTAAATACAAAAGCTTCATTAACATACAAATGGTCTTTTAAAGACCTGTGAAGTGCTCGGGTGCGGCTGTGTGTGTGTGTGTGTGTGCCCGGAAGCTGTCTCAGCCCGGGCACACACAGGCAGGGTGAGATGAAGAGGGTGACAGAGGGAGGGAGACAGAGGGAGAGAGGGAAAGGGAGGGAGACAGCGGGAGAGCAAGGGAGGGAGTGAAAAGGAGGGAGAGGGAGGGAGGGAAAGGGAGGGAGAGCAAAGGAGGGAGGGAAAGGGAGGCAGACAGAGGGAGAGCGAGGGAGGGAGGGAAAGTGAGGAAGAGCGAGGCAGAGCGAGGGAGGGAAAGGGAGGCAGACAGAGGGAGAGGGAGGGAACGGGAGGCAGACACAGACAGGGAGAGCAAGGGAGGGAGAGAGAGGGAGGCGGAGAGAGAGAGGGAGGGAGGGAAAGGGAGGCAGACAGAGGGAGAGGGAGGGAGGGAAAGGGAGGGGGGAGAGCGAGGTAGGGAGGGAAAGGGAGGCAGACAGGTAGAGCGAGGGAGGGAGGGAAAGGGAGGCAGACAGACAGAGGGAGAGCGAGGGAGGGAGGGAAAGGGAGAGAGAGGGAGGCAGGGAAAGGGAGGCAGACAGAGGGAGAGGGAGGGAAAGGGAGGGAGGGAGAGGGAGGGAGGGAGAGAATGGGAGGCAGACAGAGGGAGAGCGAGGGAGGGAGGGGAAAGGGAGGCAGACAGGGAAAGGGAGGGAGAGGGAAGGAGGGAAAGGAATGAAGGGAGAGCGAGGAAGGGAAGGAAAGGGAGGCAGACAGAGGGAGGGAGAGTGAGGGATGGAGGGAAAGGGAGGCAGACAGAGGGAGGGAGAGTGAGGGAGGGAGGGAAAGGGAGGCAGACAGAGGAAGGAAGAGCGAGGGAGGGAGGGAAAGGGAGGCAGACAGAGGGAGGGAGAGTGAGGGATGGAGGGAAAGGGAGGCAGACAGAGGAAGGAAGAGCGAGGGAGGGAGGGAAAGGAAGGCAGACAGAGGGAGAGCGAGGGAGGGAGGGAACGTGAGGAAGAGCGAGGCAGAATGAGGGAGGGAAAGGGAGGCAGACAGAGGGAGAGGGAGGGAGGGAGCTGGAGGGAGGTAGACAGGGAGGGAGAGTGAGGGAGGGAAAGGGAGGCAGACAGAGGGAGAGCAAGGGAGGGAGGGAAAGGGAGGGGGAGGGAAAGGGAGGGGGAGGGAAAGGGAGGGAGAGCGAGGGAGGGAGGGAAAGGGAATCAGACAGAGGAGAGCGAGGGAGGGAAGGAAAGGAGGGAGGGAAAGGGAGGCAGACAAAGGGAGAGGGAGGGAAGGAAAGGAGGGCGAGAAATGGAGGCAGTCAGAGAGAGCGAGGGAGGGAGGGAAAGGGAGACAGAGAGGGAAACAGAAAGGGAGAGGGAGGGAGACAGAGGGAGGGAGAGAGACAGACAGAGGGAGACAAACAGAGGGAGGGAGGAAGGGACAGATGGAGACAGAGACAGGGCGACAGACAGTGGAGGAGGGAGGCAGAGGGAGGAGGGAGACAGCGGAAGGGAGACAAAGGGAGGGAGACAAAGAGAGGGAGACAGACCGGGAGACAGACAGAGGGAGGCAGACAGACAGAGGGAGGCAGACAGACAGAGGGAGGCAGACAGACAGAGGGAGGCAGACAGACAGAGGGAGGCAGACAGACAGAGGGAGGCAGACAGGCAGAGGGAGGCAGACAGACAGAGGGAGGCAGACTGATAGAGGGAGGCAGACAGACAGAGGGAGACAGACAGAGGGAGACAGACAGAGGGAGACACACAGGGAGACAGACAGAGGGAGACACAGTGAGGGAGAGGGAGGGAGACAGAGAAAGGGAGAGGGAGGGGGAGGAAACAGAGAAAGGGAGAAGGAGGGAGACAGAGAAAGGGCGAGGGAGGGAGGCAGACAGAGGGAGGGAGGAGGGAGGGAGGAGGGTGACACACAGGTAGGAGGCTGACAGGCAGAGGGAGGGAGGAGGGTGACAGACAGAGGGAGTGAGGAGGGAGGAGGAGGATGACAGACAGAGTGAGGAGGGCGACAGAGTGAGGAGGGCGGCAGAGTGAGGAGGGCGGCAGAGTGAGGAGGGCGGCAGAGTGAGGAGGGCGGCAGAGTGAGGAGGGCGACAGAGTGAGGAGGGCGACAGAGTGAGAGAGAGAGGAAGAGCGAGAGAGAGGAAAAGAGAGCGAGAGGGAGACCGAGAGAGAGAAGGAGTGAGACAGTCAGAGTGAGTGAGACAGGGAGCCAGGGAGAGCGAGTGGGCGAGAGAGGGAGTGAGACAGGGAGTCAGGGAGAGCAAGTGGGCGAGAGAGGGAGTGAGACATGGAGTCAGGGAGAGCGAGTGGGCGAGAGAGGGAGTGAGAGGGAGTGAGACAGTCTGAGTGAGACAGAGGGAGAAATATGGAGAAATAGGGAGTAAGGGAAGGAGAGAGGAAGGTTGAGAAAGAGAGGGGGAGAGAGAGAGTGAGAGAGAGATAGAGAGAGAGAGACAGTGTGAGAGAGAGAGAGATGTGTATGCCGGGTCTGGTGGTTCAGTGGACGAAGGCGTCCGCTGCAGGACCTGTATTCAACCTCATGGTCACAGTTTTTTTTGTTGCTCTAGCCCGCCCCCACTGACCCCGCCCCCACTGCTTCGGCCCTCGGATACAAACCACACTGTAAATTTGGACCCCAAGAGAAATGTTGTGAGTACCCATGTTCTACAGTGTGGTCTCTTCTGATTGTTTGAGTTTTAAGTTTGGTCCTTTTTAGGTTTCGCCTGGGGCACAGAGCTTTAGCTCCGCCCCAGAGAAATCTTTAGTTTTCAGTATGGGTGCCTTGAATACGCCCTCTGTTCCATTGGCTAGCTCCATAAATGGAGGCTAGCCATTGGAACAGAGATCTGTCCGTCAAGGCCGGACCAGATTCGGGGGCGTTCCCGCGATTTTTTCCCTGGGCGTGGTTATCTTATGTGGGATCGACTTTGTTGCACGTCATTCTGGCCAAACACGCCCCCGAATCGCCTCGCCTTCCTGCTTCCTGCTAATCCATTAACACTAGTGCTGTCCAAAGAGGTGCTGCATTTTCTTACGAACACTTGCTAATCATTGCTTCTTTTCAATTATAAAAAAAAAAATTCACTCGATTTCCCGCTGTAACGTTTTCCTTGGCACGTACGATGGATGCTGTAGGCTTTCGTTGTTTTTCGTGAAACCGCCATGGGTTTTTAGTTGAACCACCCAGTGCGCTGTGATTGGTTCTCCCGGCGACGTGTCATAGCGAGGATGCGCTGTGGTTGGCTGCCGTCGGGAAGACCCCGCTGACGTCACCGGGGGCTCGCCAAGAGAGCCGCGACCTGATTGGTCCTCGTCACTCGGGTCGTTTCTCAGAAGCTGCCGGAGCCTCGTCCAAAGAAGATTGCGGGGAGAGGAGACCGAGTCATCGATGACCCGACCCCGCCGAGGGATCTCCAAGTGAGTTGCGCACCCCTGGCCTGCCGTCCCAAGTGCAGAGAAGCGCACCAGTTTCCCGGCGTTCGCTGGGGGTGCTTGGCGCTTCTGTGCCTCAAGTGGTGCATTGAAGGCTGGTGCATGGAGTTGTCGTGCTGCTTCGACACGGCACCCTGTCCGATCCTGCTGAGATGGTGCTCCCTCCATCTTACGTTGCTTTCATACATATTGCATAGATCTGGTCGCCTTGTACGCTCTCCGTACCAGATGCCATGTAGCGTATGCAAGGGGTAAAGATCTGTTTTGATTATTGTAAATACACCAGGCAAAATTAGACCCACCCCTCACAGACTCCGACGAGCCGGATGTCCACACGTGGCTGAGAGCGGCCGGCGCGACTACCAAAGGCAGTTCAATTGGATTTTGGCTAAAACAATGTTGACTTTGCTGGGTAACCATAATAAAGAGTTCCCAGCCCTGTGGACAGGCTAGACTGCTTTACTGGCAGCGCGGTAATATGAAAATTAAGCGCTGAGTGCGAGGCTCCTTTTCGGAGAGCACTGTGATCAACAAAGATGTCAGAGAGCTCTGCATGTGTGACTAAGTACTTTAATGCGGTGATCCTGGGCAAATCACTCCTTTCCCCTCTTTTCTTATTGACAAAAGACGACAGTGCAGCGCGCAGCGTCCACGCGCTACGGCCACGCCGAAGGTGCGCCAAAGGTAAGCCCGTCTACGCCCGTCCGCGCCTGGCCCGCGCCCAGCGCCAGACCCCCTGGTTCCCGCAATGCCCAGCCCACTCGCATCACCTACAATGCCACCACCCTCCTAACCCTTAACCCCGGCCGCTCCCCCAACTGCGTCCAAGCCGCTCCTGGACACACCCATGGACCCTTCTCTTGCAACTCCTGCAAGTTCGACGGCACCATAACCAACTCCTCATCCACCAACACCAAACAGAGACCTGACCCCAACCACCTTAAATGCATCCTGCTCAACACCCGCTCGGTCCACAGACACGCCATCGAACTTTGCAATCTACTAGACACCATCTCTCCCGACGTCGCCTTCCTAACAGAAACATGGATGAACGCCTCATCAGCTCCTGACATCACCATTGCCATCCCGGAAGGATACAAGATCATCCGTAAGCAAGCAAACAGGAGGAGGAGGAGGAGGCATCGCTATCGTCCACAAGAACTCCATCCGCATCTCAACCAGCTCAGACATCAACCTTGCCAGCGCCGAACACCTCCACTTCCAGATCCACACCGACCCCAAGACCACACTCAGAGGCACCCTCCTCTACCGGCCCCCAGGACCCCGTGCACAATTCAGTGACGACATCATTGACTTCATCACCCCACACGCCCTCCCCTCCGAGGACTACATTCTATTGGGAGACCTCAATTTTCACCTGGAAAAGAGCAATGACAGCAGCGCCACCACCCTTCTGGACAATCTCGTCAACCTCGGACTCAAACAACTCGTCACTACCCCCACCCACATTGCAGGTCACACACTCGACCCTATCTTCACCTCCAGCAAACATGTCTCATTCAGTCACACCACAGCTCTTCATTGGACGGACCACAGCTGCGTTCACTTCATCTACAATAAGACCACAATCCACAACCATCCTCAACCCACCCTGTGAAGAAATTGGAACAAAATCACCATCGACCAGATTTCTTCATCGCTTCTTCTAAACCCCCCCGCCCACTCCTCAAACCCCGACCAAGCAGCCATTAACCTCACCGACTGGCTATCCAACAGCGCCGACATCCTAGCACCGTTGAAAAAACGTCAAATAAAATTAGGCAGCAAAAACGCCCCCTGGTTCAACGATGATCTTAAGAAATCGAAGAAACTCTGTCGCTCCCTCGAGAAGGCCTGGAAAAAAGACCCAAACACCAGCACCAGGGACGCCTTCAAAAACGCCACACGCATACACCACCAACTAATCCGGTCTGCCAAGAAAGCCGCATTCAAAGACCGACTAGACAACAACGCCCACAACAGCAAGGAATTATTCAACATCGTCAAAGAGTTTACCAACCCATCAGCCAACTCCAACGACATCACCCCCTCCCAAGCCCTCTGTGACTCCCTAGCTTCCTTCTTCCACAACAAAATCGCAGACATCCACAACAGCTTCGACAACCGACCCGGAGACCAACCCACCCAACCTCCTGCAGGACCTTCACCCCCCTTGAACGTCCTTAACGACTGGAACCCAATCTCCACTGAGGACACCATCCGCCTGATGAACTCCATCCACTCAGGATCGCCCACAGACCCATGCCCTCACCACATCTTCAACAAAGCAGACTCCATCATCGCACCACACCTCCGAGATGTCATCAACTGCTCCCTCAACTCCGCCACCTTCCCGGAAAGCTGGAAACACGCAGAACTCAGCGCCCTTCTGAAAAAACCCACAGCTGACCCCACCGAACTCAAAAACTACCGCCCCATCTCGCTTCTTCCATTCCCGGCCAAAGTCATCGAGAAAGCTGTCAACAACCAGCTCGCCACCTTCCTCGAAACCAACAAATCCCTCGACTCCTCACAGTCCGGCTTCCGAGCCAAACACAGCACTGAGACCGCACTTATCGCAGCAACAGACGACATTCAAACTCTATTGGACAATGGAGACACAGTCGCCCTCATCCTCCTCGACCTCTCCGCTGCCTTCGACACAGTCTGTCATAGCACCCTTCTACAGCGCCTCAGAAACGTCGGAATCCAAGGAAAAGCACTGGATTGGATCACCGGAAGAACCCAGAGAGTCCGCCTCCCACCATTCAAGTCAGAGGCCTCTGAAGTCATCTGCGGCGTGCCACAAGGATCGTCACTCAGCCCCACCCTCTTCAACGTATACATGAGCCCCCTCACGGCCATCGCTCGCCAACACAACCTCAACATCATCTCCTACGCTGACGACACTCAACTGATCCTCTCACTCACCAAAGACCCTAACGCCGCCAAAACCAACCTACATGAAGGAATGAAAGAAGTAGCCGAGTGGATGAAGCACAGCCGTCTGAAACTGAACTCAGACAAAACAGAAGTCCTCATCTTAGGCACCTCCCCCTCCGCCTGGGATGACTCTTGGTGGCCAGAGACCCTTGGAAATGCACCCATCCCGACGGACCACGCACGGAACCTGGGCGTCATCCTGGACTCCTCACTCTCGATGACCAGACAAGTCAACGCCGTTTCATCATCTTGCTTCAACATTCTTCGCATGCTCAAAAAAACATTTCGCTGGATCCCCACCGAAACTAGAAAAACGGTCACCCACGCACTGGTCACGAGCCGCCTAGACTACGGAAACACCCTATACGCCGGTACCACCGCAAAACTCCAGAAAAAACTCCAACGCATCCAGAACGCTTCAGCCAGGCTCATACTAGACATCCCGCATAAAGAACACATCTCTGGCCACCTGAAAAACCTCCACTGGCTCCCCGTAAATAAGAGAATTACTTTCCGCCTCCTAACCCACGCACACAAAGCACTTTACGAACTTGGACCCGAATGCCTCAACACACGACTGTCCTTCTACACCCCCTCCCGTCAGCTACGATCCTCCAGCCAAGCCCTCGCCACTGTACCTCGCATCAACAAAACCACCATGGGAGGTAGATCCTTTTCCTACCTGGCAGCTAAAACTTGGAACTCTCTTCCCACTCACCTTCGCCTCACTCAGAACCACCTAGCATTCAGAAAGCAACTTGAAACGTGGATATTCGAGAAGTAATTCCCCACCCTTCCTCAAGCGCCTTGAGACCCTATGGGTATGTAGCGCGCTATATAAATCTCTTGACTTGACTTGACTTGACTTAGAAATCTGGCAGGCTGTATGAAGAACTATGTAAAACATACGGGAGAGATCACTCCGTTCAGGCTGGAGGAGCTGTAGGTAGCTGCAGTGTGTTATGATTATCTGATAGTGCCTTCTATCGCTAGTAAGGCTTCGAAAAGCTTTCTTAGCGTGATCGCCGTTTTCATGCTATTAACGGATTCAATGAAAACTATGCTGCACCGGCCTATCTATAAAGCTGCAGGGTGTTGTTTAAGGGAATGGCGGGGTGTAAAAGCAGAAAACGCATTATTTTAGTGATTTCATTTAGAGTTGTGCTATGGTGCAAAGTGCTCACTCACTCACACACACTCTCACTCACTCATTCACTCGCATACTCACTCACACACACACTCACTCACACACACACTCACTCTCTCTCTCACTCACTCACACACACAATCACTCACTCCTGCCAGCCCTCCAATCGTAAGGTAATAAGGCGCCAGGGTGCTTGGAGTAGTCCAACAGTGTTAATGGGATCAGGGGAAGTGACAATTCCCCCAAAGAGTGGGTCACTCTGGGGAGTGGGCTCAGGAGAGACCCCCATGCCGTGGGCTTCCAGTTTGTCAAGCTTTGCGCCCGGGCTGTGTGGGTGTGTGTGGGAGGCTCTGTGTGGGGGAGGCTCTGTTTGTGTGTGTGTGGGGCTCTGTGGGGGGGCTCTCTGTGGGTGTTTGTGTTTAGCATTTGCGAGAGATTATGCTATTGGTATTGTAAATAACAATGCCATTTATTTATCTGTTTTCAAAACCAACACATAAATAAAAATATTGTCATTTACAATGCCAATAGCTCTAACTTTTGTAAAGGCGAAACCGTTGCATTGTAAATGCTTGTTTACTAAAGGACAGGGCTATGTTATAAAAGATTTTAATGCCTAGAGACTTATGTTCTATGTCTAAAAGGACAATTATTTTGATAAAACCGAGGACTCCCATCTTGACGAGGGGAAATGATTCAAGCATGTGAATCTATGAAAGATTCCAATAATGGAGAACTATTGTGACAGGTAAGTTACTTGTTTCTTTGCGACCCTCGGTCTCGACGTCGCGACATGCAAATCGAATACACTGGTTCCATTTCGGACCTTGAGACCGGAGATGCCACCATGGGAGACGAGAAAGAACAAAAGCCAATCCATCTCCGAATACGTCTCCGATGTGGATGAAAACATCCCGAAAGGGCAGCGTATCGTGAGTACTGATCCTCCCTTGCCCCAAAGTCCACCTCAGTCCAAGAAGAAGTCTGCGGTACAACCCCTGCCTGCGGGCCAGGGTCGGCATGCTGAACTTGTTTCCGACATCCCACCTTCTGGCTCGGCACCGAAACACTCCCTAAAGCCTTCCGGCTCAGAACTCAGTCATTCGAAATCGGCACTGAGCCAAAACCTTCGGGATCAAAGTCGAAGTCTGGCTCAGCCCCACCCCTTTCTATGCTGAAAACGTCTTTGGATCCGAAATCCTCTGCATCCAAAATACCGGAACTGAAACCTTCGGCACCGAAACAAACATATGTGCTGATCCCATCAAAAGAGAACCATTTCGATGCTCCTCCCTGAAAACCGGATCCGAAACAGAAAAAACTCTTAATTCACCCAACAACTGGACATATTACCACCAAAGTGACTCTCAAAAGTAAACCTGAGACTGAAGAAGCTTACCACATTCCATTAAAAAGGAAGAATGTGGATACTAACCCTTCTCCTCCTCCTCCGTCTCCTCCCTCATCACCTCCTTCTCCTGAGTCTCAACCATTGGCAATTTCACCTGCTGACTCACCACCACAATATACACCTGATGATCAGGATGACGGGGATGGGGCTGTGGAAATGATCCAACACCTACAGACCCCTGGAGAGATTATAACACTATTCCTCCCACAGGTAAAAATCCTGATCTGTACCCTACGAAGCCTTCTCCACCAGACAACAGTGTAGGATATATAGAATTATTAAGTACAGCTTCTAATTACCATGGGGTTGAATTGCAGAAGGAATCCCTAGAAGATGATTTCCTTTTTGAAACACTTGGTAGTTACCAAAAATCCTCTCACACACTTCCCATGCTCAAGGGTATGCTTAGACATGTGGATGACATTTTTAATGATCCTGTGTGGGCACATATCCTCACTCCTAGGGTAGACAAAAAATGTAAATCTGCACCATCAGAACCAGCTTACATCAGGGGGCAGTTACTACGTCTCTAGTTGTTTCTAATGCACGAAAACGGGCCAATTCCCAAACGTCAGGAGATGCTCCACCCCCAGACAAGGAGTATAAGTTGATAGATGCCTCTGGGAAAAGAGTAGCCTCCCAAGCTGCAAACTTTTGGTTCATTTCTAATACCCACATACTTTAAGCCAGGTACGATAGGGCCTATTGGAAGGAAATGGAGCAATCGCTCCAATTTCTGCCTAATGAGCACAAGTCCAAAGCTCAAGACCAAGTGCGGGAGGGACAGCTCATCTCGAACACTTCCATCAGGTGCTCTTTAGAAGCGGCTGACACTACGGCTAGAGCAGTCAAAACCAGTATTCTATTAAGAAGGCATGCCTGGTTTTGCTGCGTGAATCCTTTTCTGGATTCACATGCTGTGCATCATTCTGCCATATAGTGGTTGGGTCCGGAATTGTCTTATTTTTTTTCATTTTTTTTTCTTCTTGTTTTGGTTTCTGTCGACCACCATTTGGTGCCAGGTATGTCCCCTGTGTGACGGCAGACTGTATCCTGGAGGTCTACGTGCCTAGTTGCCATCTTCAGATTCTTATTCCGCCGTTGGGCCTAGAAGCAAGATGGAAAGCTACAAAGAAAGTTTTTTTTTCCCAAAAAAACTTAAAAAGAAGATGATTACCAAATTATATTTAACGTCGAAACCGGAGGCAGGAGCAGCGCGTCCGTTTGAACACCAGAGGACCACTCCAGTCCAAAAATTGAGTGGTAGGGGTCATGCAGCATACCCCTTTCAAGTTCTGTCCCAAGTGCCACCACAAGTACGCACAACGCGACCCACACGACTTCTGAAACCTCTGCCTGCCCCAAGTTTATCAGGACAAGGACTGTGAGGCCTGCCCAGCATTCCTGCCTAAGACACTCAGCACACGCCGAAACCAAAGACAGGCCCACTACGCCACAATGTCGCAGACAACGAAAAAAACTTCCCTGAGAGACCCGAGTTTCTCCAGCGACAAGGAAGAACATGGAGCACCAGCGGAGTTGACACAGTAGAAGTGGACCACGAAAAAAATTACGCCGAGAAGAAAGCGAGGGATCCGAAAAAAAGACGGAGAAGGTAAGACACCATAAAGACCATACAAAGGGCATGTCTAACAAATTGGCTTGGACATCCCCCAAGAAGCCAGTTGTACGAAGCCAGGCGTGACGTCTCAAGGCCACCTTCGAGGACATCGATCTACCCAGCGAATCGGGCGTGTCTAATCCACACCGTATGGGGAATTTTGCTGCATCTTTCCTGTCTTTAACAGCTTGGGAGAGCAGAGCCCGGGCCTCCTCCGGGACTTGTGGCAGCACACTCGGAACCGTCTCCCAAAGGGAGTGACAGAAATGGCCCAATAAGCATGCAGTATTCACCGACCGCAATGCCAGACTGGAAGGAGAAAACATCTTTTTCCCAAAGGAGTCCAGTCTCTTGGATTCCCTATCCGGAGGTGCTGAAGAGAATGGGCCCTGGGATGTAGAAGCCTGCACCACCATACTTTCTGGGGTGGGCGTGTTTGGTGAGGAACTTTGGGTCGCCCGAAGGTGGGCGATGGCGGCGTGCAATCGTCCTATTCACAGGAGCCCCTGTGCTAGATTTGGACCATGATCCTAGAAGGACGTCTGTAAGTGCCTCATTAAAGGGCAATAGGGGTTCAGAAGTGGAAGTCCCAGGTTGAAGCACTTCTGTCAGGAGATTAGTCCTGACCTGCCCTGAGGGCAGTTCCAGTCCAAGGACTTCAGCTGCCCTCTTAAACACCATGGAATAGGATGCCCCCTCCTCCGTAGCTACTGTAGGTGGAGAGACATGCCTGTATCAGGAGAAGTGTTCGAGGCATGTGGGCTGCTGAATTCATATCTGTGCATAGATCGCCTAGTGTTGGGTCCGGATGATTGCACATTGTTGTCCTGGAAGAGTCTTCGAAGTATCACAAGATAGGTGGCTCCTCCCCTGGACTACAGTGCGCATGGGCATCCTCTCCATCCTCAGATTGTTTTTTTCCGCCATTGGATTCGGATGCATATTTGTTAACTCAAGTTCGGAATCGATAAAAACTTTCCTATTGGCCAAAAGGCCTTTACTTATCGTCGGTATTGTCTTGCGATCGGAGCCCAGTTCTTGTTCCAGCTCAGTTCCCGAGCCGGACGTCCAGAGGAGCCGCGTGGCTTTTCGGCACTGAAGGCCCGGTCAACGCCACAGGCCTCATCGACAAACCATCATGGAACTGAGCCCGTTCAAGAGATGTCCTGTTTGCAACTCCAAGTATCCTCACATCGACGTTCACCCAGTGTGTAACAAGTGCCTGTCTCCGGATCACGATGAAGCCAGCTGTATGGCTTGTTCTCGTTTCCGCTCCAAGAAGACGATTCGACTTCGATGCGCAGCGCACAAGGAGGCCCAACAGACGGCACCTGACCCGGTGAACATTTTCGATACCGAGGAGGATGAGGGAGTCGAGCAGGAAGTTCGAGAGAACCTGTCTGATCCTGCATCGGAGATCGACTCCAGTTACGACGCAGATGTTGAAATGGTCGATAATGAAGACGTAGTCGACGAGGTAGGAGACGACGATGTGGCCTTTGGGGCCGTGGAAGATTGCTCAGGCGAGGAGCTAGGCCCAAACGTTGGTACGGGGGCCGAGACCGATACACTCGATAAGGCTCAGGTCGAGGGATCGCCACATGGCCTTAGCCGAGATCGTACACTTGGTTCTACAGCCTCGCCTCAAGGCCCGGCTACGGACATTTCGAATGAGCCATTGGTTGACCGATCGAAACCGAAACCGAAAGCATCAGTTTCTACACAAGCACTGGACGCAAAATCGAAACCGAAAGTGCGTATTGCTTCGGTCGGCTCGAAGACCTCTGAACTGTCGGCACCAACGAAGCAAAAGAGTGTTATCGACCCGGAGAGGTCGCAAAAGGGCGTCGAGCCAAAGACCGGGGCACCGAAGAAACTGGTCAAGGACGTCGACCCGAAGAAGTCGGTGCCGAAAACCGTCGACACAAACAAAGGACTCGGAGCTCAGAAGGTTCTCGATCCTACGCGTCGACCAGACAAGGCTAGAAGCAGTACAGACCTCGAGTCCACACCTGGCGGTGGCTCGAAGGAACACGTCGAGTCGACACAGCCCTCTGCCTCCTTTTCGAAGCAGGTGTCGGACTCGCTGAAACGCATTAAAGACAAGGCTTCTACTGTCGGACCAAAAGATGCTCCACCACCGAAGCCAGTCGGTAAACCTCAAAAATCGTCGGCACCCATCCAGTTCACCCTGCCGCCGAAAGTGGTACCTAAGGCCTTCGCCCCTAGGAAGGACGACGAAGCAACTAAGAAGGTGTTCACGGGCCGAAGCCTACAACTGCGGAAGTGGTCACCAGGCATCACCAACCTCCGCTTGAAGTGCAGTCGGGGCAATTCATCGACGCCGACACAGGGAGACTTTCTATTTACTAACGGAAGATCGCCCCTGAACAACATATGGAGTCATATAACATTCCACTAAAAAAGAAGAGGGATTCTGCTACATCACCTCTTCTCGTTGAACCGATATCACCACATGGCCAAGACACTGCTCCTAGCTCGCCCACATACTCAGATTTGGAGGCAGGGGAAGGTGACAATGAGGAGTACAGTTATCCTATAGACACTGATCCTGAAGATCGAACTGACCAATGGGCGGACGCTGCTGACCCAGGAGATCCACACACTGCCCCTGACAGCCATGCCTATGCTGTAAAAACCTCGCCTACTGAAGACGCAGCGGCGTTTAATGCGCTTATTGAAAGGGCTGCCAATAATCATAAAGTCCAGCTCCATGCTGACCCTATTGAAGAGGATTTTTTGTTTGACACCTTCTCAACCTTAGAGAGAACTGTCAAGACTCTACCAATGCTGAAGGGTGTCCTAAAACATGCTGGTGACATTTTTAAGGAGACCACAAGGGCAAGGGTGATAAACCCAAGAATTGAGAAGAAATACAAGCCGGCACCTGGGCACCCTACCTATATCAAGGGACAGTTGCCGTTGGACTCTCTGGTTGTTTCCAATGCCCGGAAAAGGGCAAACTCGCAAACAACGGGTGATGCTCCTCCCCCTGACAAAGAATCTAAAGTGCTAGAAGCATCAGGGAAAAGGGTGGCAGCTCAAGCGGCCAATATCTGGTGCATCTCCAACACTCAGGCACTCTTAGCCAGATATGACAGGGCTCATTACGACACACTTGAAACCCTGTTACAACACTTGCCAGATGAATATAAGGAGGCAGCAGAGATGCTGATACAGGAAGGGAAGCTTATATCAAACGCATCTATCAAGTGTGCGCTGGACGCAGCAGACACCACGGCCAGGGCAATTAACACTAGTATAATGTTACGGCGACATGCCTGGCTGAGAATCTCCGGTTTCAAGCCAGAGATACAAACCACCATACTAAATCAGCCTGTTAACCCTGATCACTTATTTGGACCAGAGGTAGACACCACCTTGGAAAAAATAAAAAAGGACACTGAGACTGCAAAGTCTATGGGGGATCTACAGTTGCAGCAGTTCAGAGGTGGTTCTTTTCGTCGCTCCAACAATAGAGGAGTTTCCAGAGGCCAGCTGTCCCAGCAGACACATTACAGTAAAGGAGGCGCGCAAACCACCTACACCAAACAGAGTAGAGGTGGCTATCGTGGAAACAGCACCAAGGGCAGAGGTCGTAGAAACAACAGCTCCCGATCCTCCGCCGCTAACAAACAGTGACGCCTTGTCACTGCCCCCCGACCACACCACACCGGTCGAGGGGAGACTACAACAGTTCCTGCCGGTCTGGAAATCCATCACTACAGCAGGTGGGTGAGGAAGCTTATACAGTACCGTTATTGTCTGGAGTTAACATCCACTCCACCCAACATACCCCCAAGACACCGTCCTATGTCCACAGAGCATTTGCACTTATTGCAGCAGGAGGTAGTCGTCATGCTGCAAAAAGGAGCCATGGAACTCGTGCCTGTGGAGGAAAAGGGTACAGGGGTGTACTCACTGTACTTCTTAATTCCAAAAAAGGACGGGTCCCTCAGACCCATACTGGACCTCAGGCCCCTAAACCAGTACATTCTATCAGAACACTTTCACATGCTCACATTGCAGCAGGTTCTACCGTTATTCAGTCAGGGAGATTTCCTCGCAACATTAGATCTAAAGGATGCATATTTCCATATTCCGCTACACCCATCACACAGGAAATACCTCAGATTCACCATTCAGAATCAGCATTATCAGTTCAGGGTCCTCCCTTTCGGAGTGACGACAGCACCCAGGGTGTTTACCAAGTGCCTGGCGACAGTGGCTGCACACCTACGGAGACAGAACGTTCACGTCTACCCTTATCTGGACGACTGGCTTATCCAGGCGAAGTCGGCCAAGCAGTGTGCAGCCCACATGTCCCACACCATTCACCTTCTTCACGATCTGGGGTTTTCACTGAATTATCCAAAGTCCCACCTCCAGCCCGCCCACGTACGGCAGTATCTGGGTGCGACAATAAATACTCTGGCAGCCAAGGCACAGCCAAATTCAGTGAGAATCAACAGCATTAAATTGCTGATACAAAAATTCAGACCACAACACTCGCTTCCGGCACGAGTGTTCATGCAGTTGATAGGCATGATGGCCTCCTGCATCTTCATAGTCCCGCACGCGAGACTACACATGCGTCCGCTTCAGGAGTGCTTAGCACGTCAGTGGAACCAGGCTCACGGACAGTTGAAAGACTTGGTGTTGGTGACCGGTCGTGCATACAACTCTCTACATTGGTGGAATCCACAAAACCTTTGCAGGGGCCGACCGTTCCAGGAGCCTGTGCCACAGATTATTCTGACAACGGACGCATCTCTCCAAGGATGGGGAGCTCATGTACTCCACTACACAGTGCAGGGACTATGGACAGCGCAGCAAAAGAAGATGCACATCAACCTTCTAGAACTGATGGCTATCTTCATGGCGATGAAAGCATTCAAAGTACATCTGTGCAACAAAGTTGTGTTGATCCGGACGGACAACATGACGGCAATGTACTACATACAAAAGCAGGGAGGTACACACTCTCCACAGTTGTCTCATCTGGCTCAGAGCATGTGGAAGTGGGCCATTCAGAGGAACATCCTCCTCATGGCGACACCTCCCAGGCAGGGACAATCAGATGGCGGACCTGCTCAGCAGGCACAGCCACCAGATGCACGAGTGGGAGATACATCCATCAGTACTCCAACCGTACTTCCAGCAGTGGGGTCATCCAGAGATAGACCAGTTCGCCACAAGGGAGAACGCAAAATGCCAAAGCTTCGCCGCCAGGTTCCCACACCCACAGTCGCAGGGCAATGCGATGTGGATGAACTGGTCGGGCAGATTTGCGTACGCTTTTCCCCCAGCACCTCTGATACCGCTGGTGGCACGCAAGCTGATGCAACACTCGATGAGACTCATCCTGGTTGCTCCAACGTGGGCACGCCAACCATGGTACACCACGTTTCTAGAACTATCCGTTGTACCGCATCAAAGGCTGCACCTCACACCCAGGCTTTTGACGCAGAGCCATGGCGACATTCAGCATCCAGATCCGCAACAGCTCAACCTGGCGATCTGGCTCCTGAGGTCTTAGAATTTGGCTACCTCAACTTGCCTCCTGACTGTATGGATATCATAAGGGAAGCAAGAAAGCCCACCACCAGAGCATGTTATGCGGCAAAATGGAAGCGGTTTGTCATTTATTGCGCCAACCACAACATCAACCCGCTAGATGCATCTACTCACAACATCATTTGTTATCTGTTCCATCTATACAAATGTAATCTAGCTTATGCTTCCATTCGTATACATTTGTCTGCAATAGCAGCTTATCTCCAAAACAGGCAGCATCTCTCGCTTTTCAGAGTGCCTGCCATTAAGGCTTTTCTGGAGGGTCTCAAACGAGTTATTCCTCCCAGACACCCACCAGCTCCTGAATGGAACCTAAATGTGGTCCTCACCAGACTGATGGGTCCACCTTTTGAGCCTCTACACTCATGCGAGATTCAGTTCTTTTTTTTTTTTTTTTAATTTTTTGAAAACCTTTATTGTGCATGAAAAAGGGAACAAATACGGGCCTACAACCGTCCGGCCGGCCACGATACTTTAAGCACAGGTGCAAGCAATGTGGTTCCTCAGCGGCATCAGGCAATATAGCAACAATTAATAGCAGTTACACTGAATGGAATCATGTCGCCAAGGAGAAGGAGCATTGAAGGTTAAATTTTTAAATTTTTTGATCTAAATATAAATCAGTAAAGAATAGAGTCCAGGAGAACTGAGTCCGTACATTAGCTTCACAACATGAGCAGGCAGCAGCAATAAGAAGCAACAGTAGTGAGGAACACCCCGTCAATATGGCAGTACAGTGCAAAACAACAGGAACCTCAGTCCGCATTTACGTACCACCCACAGCGCCACCCACTCCCTACTAACCCCTGTCACAGACCCAGAACAGAAAACAGGACAAGAAAGCGCAGAAAGTTTAGAAAAATAAGGCCCATAGAAATGAAATAAGGAAAACTAAATCTACCCCCCCACCCTACATCATTGCGGAGGCTACGGCCTACCCCCCCCCCCCGGCAAAGTGCCTGTCGCCCATTAAAGAACCCGAAATATAGACCAAGAATAGAAGAGAAGAGAGGGAAACGATAAGAAAGTAGAAAATTGAACTCTTGAAATATAGGGAGGAAGAAAAGAACAAGCTATTCTACCACTCCCAAAAAAAAAAGGAAGGAGACGGGGAGGAGCCCACACAATAACAGAACTCTCAGACCCCCAGCCACCTGCAACCCCTACACCGAGTGAAGCAATAATATCGAGAAGCACAGCACCAGAAGGGGAGTTGAATCAGGTACACCCAGGTCCCCGAGTCAGTACATGAATGACCACCCCGTCCATAGAGATAAACAGGATTTGTACAGCTCCACCCCACGTGCGAGGGTGCTAGGATAGACAACAGTAGCAGAACAAATGTGGGGAGCCACGACTACAACATTCGCCAAAGAGGCGGCCCAATCTGAAATCGCGCCAGCCCGACCAACAAGAGTGAGCACCCGGAGACCTCCAGCTCTAATCAGGTCGCAAGCGACCACTACACCATGACGCCCGACAGAAGCCCGCCCCAGCCGGAACAAAGGAACAAGATGGCCGCCTTAAGTGGCGCATAGACAAAGGAGAGCAAAATGGACGCTACCCTCAACCAGCAGTTCCCCAGTCCCAATAAACTTCTGTGACAAGCAGTCAGGCACCAATGAGAATGTGGCGGAGCCGATAGCTCACAATTTATCAGGATAGCCAGTATATGGCGCCGACTGTGCCATTGACAAAGGTCGCAATATCACAAAGGATGCCTTGAATGTAAAGCAAAGCAATAACTAGCGGTAACAGAGACAGACGGGGGAAAACAACCTACATTATTCGTGTGATCCGTGCAGCCACTATATATAGCGTTCTAAACCCAATCATCGCCAGGCAAGAAAGCAATACAACAAGGAACCCGCCTAACCCTGGCCCGATCTCGGATGCCCCCCTGAACCCAGCCCTCGATGGATGCCAACCCTCTCCACAGCAGAGAAACAAAATGGGCGCAAGGGGGGAAGGGGAGATACGTAAATACAAAATGGTCGGTGCCAAATACCCAACAGTGCAGTGAGCACAGCCAAAAGAGTCTCCAAGTAGCTATGATAGCACAAGTACATCAGGGGAAAAAACGGAGGCTTCAACGAGAGAGTCTTGAAGGGAGCCTGAAGTCGCCCAGCCGGCAGCCTCATTGTCAATAGTGAAAGCGAATACAAAGAATCAGTCCCCGAGTATGGAGACAATGTAGCACAGGCGGAGTCGGTAAGCGGTCTCCCACAGGCTCCAGTCTTCACGGGTCTCTCCACCGCTGGAAACGCTTGGCAACATAGTAGCAGCCTCAGGCACCGGCAGGGGATAGCACAACTGTTGCTGGGAGCAGTCCCTCCGTATCGGCTCCAAATCCAAGGCTATGTCGTCAAGTTTCTTGCTCAGCCTGTGGGAGCCATGAAGCAGCGCTGATCTCAATTCGCCCAGGGCAGACAGGATATCGCCGTAGGATAGGGTAGGCTGCGGTCCGTCTGTGACTGGGACAGGCGTGGGTATAGTCAGTGCAGACCTCGGCCACGGTGTTGCAGGCACGGGGCGAGGGTGAGCAGTCCCCTCCATCCCGTGGGTCAACGGGAACATCCACAGCTCCCCAAAGCCGGTCGCCAGAACGTGGGGGGGGTGCAACAGGAGTCAGCAGTTGTCCCTTCTCCCATTGCAACCAGTTGTGGCCCAGCGTCGCCATCAAGGGGCCCCCGTCGGCCTGAACAGGCAATCAGGGCAAACGGGCGGTCCACCGAGTCCGGGCACATCCCGCAATGGAGGCTAGGCGGCCCTCACCCAGCCCGTAACAAAGGAGCCGGTCGTTTAATATATTCCACCCTCAAAGCTACTGTAGTCTCAGTGTCCAGCAGATCACGACAAGCAATGTGCCGCGGTCCGCGATCGAGAAGGAGGAGCTCCGCACAGACTGTGGGCGTCCTGCCGGCAGGCCGGCCGTCTCCGCTCCGTCTAAGTCCGGCCTCCGGCGGCGATTCACACCGGAGTCATGGCGCAGGGCCGGGCAACGGTCTTTCTTCGTATTCCGACCGAGCTGAGGTGTCGGAGGGACACGGGTGAAGTCAGCGCGCAGTCCCCAATCGAGCAGCCGGTGAAATGAGCAGGATGTCAGGCAGGATAAGAACAAAGGGCTCAAGGGCTGGCGGAGCCGAGAGCTCACACGTCTGCTCCGGTCGCCATCTTGGCTCCTCCGAGATTCAGTTCTTGACGTGGAAAGTGGCTTTCCTAATAGCTATCACATCGCTGCGACGAGTTAGTGAACTCCAAGCACTAACTATCCAGGAGCCATTCATACAGATTCACTCCAACAGGGTGGTACTCCGCACTAACCCTAAGTTTCTTCCTAAAGTGGTTTCACAGTTCCATATCAATCAGTCTATAGAACTGCCAGTGTTCTTCCAAAATCCTGAGTCAGTGGCGGAGAGGATGCTCCACACACTAGACGTCAAAAGAGCTCTAATGTACTACATAGAT
Source organism: Lissotriton vulgaris (assembly GCF_964263255.1). Lineage (NCBI taxonomy): Eukaryota > Metazoa > Chordata > Amphibia > Caudata > Salamandridae > Lissotriton > Lissotriton vulgaris. The sequence continues at coordinate 577,627,631 of NC_141697.1, forward strand.
AGGACCAAAGATTTTCGGAAAACAAAATAACAGTTTGTTGCCTTTTCGCCACAATACAAAGGCAACCCCATTTCCAAAGCAGGTATAGCCAGATGGATCGTTAAGTGCATTCAGATTTGCTATCAAAAAGCCAAGCGCAGACGGAGGAGCCAAGATGGCGGCGGAGACGGACGTGTAGTCTCCCGGCTCCCAGAGCCTTTGTTTCCCGCACAGCAATCCTGTCCACTATCCTGTTATTGCGTACCAGCGGGATGTTTGGGAAAGTGTTCTGATGCCATTGATGTTCCGCCGGTGTCCCTACCTGTCTGCTACCCTGAGGTTTCGTCGAGATGACTGCCGACGCCTACCCGAGCCCTGGACCCGTGACCTGCTATACAGTGTGCCGCCTGTGATTGCTGCAGCTGCGGGGGCCGATCGTGCTGGAGCGGCGCGGACATCCGGTATTGGGAGATTGGACCTGTGGACGTTTGCACCGGGCGCTTGAGCGGATAGTACTACTGGCCAGCTGGGAGTCTAATTCACCGCTTTCCATCTGCGGGACGCTGGAGGTGAGCTGCGCTTTGTTTTCTCCAGTGGCGGAGATGTTCCGGCTGCCGGGGCTCATTTCTTGACTCGCCTCTGCCTGAGTCGAGCGGAGAGGGACCCCTCACTATATGCCGTCCACGATCATGGACCCATGCTGTCCTGATGGGATCGATCACCGCACCATAGTGCTGACTTTGCCTGAAACCTTTGCTATCCCTGACGGCATGAACGTGGCGGGTGGCTCCCCAGCGGTAATGGCGGACGGCGCCTCGGCTCCTGCCCGGTATGCCCATCACGTACCCGATTGGGATGTGGACCTGTCTGCTGCGCCTCACAACGCGGAGGTGATGGAAGATCACTCGACATTAACTTGCGCCTCCTTTCTTATTGCTCTTACTCAACTGAGGGTCGAATGGAGTGAAAGCTCGAGACTGTTGGGAGAGAAGCTGGACGGATTTGCAACCAGATCGGGCTATACTTTGCCAGGCCGCTTTCCTCACTATGTTGATCAGTCTCCGCTGATCCCTGTTTGTGAAACTTTGTTGCCGCGAGAGTGTGTGAAGGAACGACTTCATGGCGATGATACAACGTGTGCTATGCGATCTGACTGCCCTAGTGCTGCTACAATGTCTCTCTCCCTGGTGCAGCGCACAACCTCGCCCACGGCGCTCATGGAGCCGCTGTTGCAACAATTGACTATCCTGATTGACTGTGCCTATTCAGTAGAGACATCGATAACTTTTACATTGCAACGTACTACTGCTTTGAAAACGCAGCTCCTTTTGTGTGTTGGCTCTGTGTGGGACTGGCGACGTCCATCTTGTCCTTGGACATCTCTTCTTTATCGAGTGCGGCAATTTTGCCTCCTTGTTCTCATTGGGGCGGGCCTTCTCTTTATCTCTGAAGGTAATGGCTTTTCACGAGGGGTGGGTACGGGTGGACATCCAAGATCGGGCCAGGGCTAGGCGGCTTCTTTAGTGGAATGTACGCACTGACGGGCGGGGACTAGGTTGGGACTGTTTTTTTTTTTGTCTGATTTGTCTACATATTTGGAAATGACGCTCCCCATTTGTAGAATGATACCTGCTCCTTCCCCTGCGGAACCTATATTCTCCAGATGCCCTGGTGGAACTATGCATGTGAACAAAAGACTCTATGGTGATTGTCGACGGCCATTTTGCGATCCTGGGTCACCTCCTTCTTCTATGCGGCCATATTGTCTCTTTGTGTCCGAGGGGAAATGCCTTCCTAGGGGAGTGTACTCAGGGTTGCATCCACGATCGGGTCAGGGCTAGGCTGCCTTTCTTCACTATCGACTCACTGGCTGGCTGGGACGGGGTTGGAGCTGTTTTGTACATGTTTTGGGAGCAAACTGCGTGATGATATTCTCCATCTGTATTAACATTGCTATTTGCTACTGTACTGGTGTATTCAGGGTGGAAGATATACTTGTGACTGGGGTGACCGGGAGTATATAGAATTGGCCCTCCTCTCGTTTCTTTCGTGTTCTATGAGAGTTGTAGATTAGTATGCTCTTTTCTCACTCTCTATATTTTGGATATTATAGTATTCTTTTCTCTTCCTTTCTCTTTCTTTCTTGCTATATTTCGGGTTTATTGGGCGACAGACACACTGCTAGGGGGGCGGGGGGGGGTAGGCCGTAGCCTCTGCATGCGTGTAGGGTGGGGGTTGGGGGATGGGATTTTAGTTTCTTGGTTTCAGTTTCTATGGTGCCTTATTTTTCTCTTCACTTTTGTTTTTTCTACTTCATTCTGTCTTGGGTCCGTGTCTGGGACTGCTAGGGGGTGGGCGGCGGTAGACATTGGGTGGGATGCTAGATCTGATACCTCCACTGCATATACTTCTAGCCGCCATGCCGCCTGGGGGGGATTTGACTGTTGGGTTGTTAGATTACGTTGTGATTTGTCGCTAATGTCATGTTACGTCTGCACGGACTCTGCCTTTTTAGCCTATTATTTCTTTTTCAATATTAAGAAAACGTACAAGTCGAACTTTAATAGCTGCAACAAAATTTAAAATTAACCTTCACTGATCCTGGAACACGGTATCACGGCGCATTACAGTGTAACTCTTAAATGCTTGCTGATGGGAATAATGTGGTACTGTGTCGCCGTATTGTATGCGTTGGTGCTTCATGAGTATCCGTGGCCGGCCTGATGGTTGTGGGCCCGTATTTGTTCTTTTATTGATGCACAATAAAGGTTTTCAAAAAAAAAAAAATAAAAAAAAAAAAAAGCCAAGCGCACATTAACGGTTCCCCCAAGGGCCCACTCCACGCGAAAGTTGGTGGCCTCCATGGCTTTCCTTGGAAATGTTCCTTTAGAAGACATATGTAGAGCAGCCACATGGTCCACCACACACACATTTACCAAACACTACTGTGTAGATGTGCATTCCAAACAGCAGGCAGCTGTAGGGCAGGCTGTTCTAAAAACACTTTTTCAAACTGCTGCAGCTGGCACAGGCGGCCGCCGCTAATGGAGGGACTGCTATGCATTCTATGCACAGATATGAATTCAGCAGCCCACATGCCTCGAACCGAATATGCTACTTACCAGTATGCATCTGTTCTTGGCATGTAGGGCTGCTGACATTCATATCGCCCGCCCTCCTCCCCGGCGCCTGTAGCGGCTGCAGCACTCATAATTACTCTTAGCATGGTCATCACTTACTGTAATACACTCCATCTTTGCCACAATGGCGAAAAACAATCCGAGGATGGAGAGGATGCCCATGCGCACTGTAGTCCAGGGGAGGAGCCACCTATCTCGTGATACTTCGAAGACTCTTCCAGGACAACAATGCGCAATCATGCGGACCCAACACTAGGCGGCGATCTATGCACAGATATGAATGTCAGCAGCCCTACATGCCAAGAACAGATGCATACTGGTAAGTAGCATATTCGATCCTCACCACTGGCTTCCTCAAGTTCCCCATACCAGTCCATTGTCTCCTCAGAGACATCCTGGTTCTCTAGAGGGTCTCCAGATTCCTCCCAATCCTCTCCTGAGCCTAGCACCTCCTCAGAGTGCTCAGGCAACAACATAGAGCCCCTGGGTTCTGTCGACGTCTGAATCGCCGTCGCTCAATGCGGTTCCGGCTCCGTGTCGTCGGGTATGAAGATGGTGCTCGCGCCACCGATGGGCATCGGCAATGTCGTAGGCATTGACTTTGGATTCGACGCCGGATAAGGTCGCGTTGGCAGGACCGGTGTCGATCCGGATCCGGGATCGGATCGACATCGGATCGGATCCCTGAGCCCCCACTGGCGCCGGGGCTGGAACCGACGGCGTCGAAACCGTTGGGACCTCCTCCGACCCCGTGGAGCCCAAAAGCTCACCAGTGGGGCCGTTCAGCTCAACTAGGGGGCGCATAGTGTCATAAAAATCTTTAATTTGAGCCGGAGTCGCTCCGGCTCCCAGAAAGGGTGGGAGGCGCGAAGTTGACTCTGGCTCCAGCTCTGCAGAACCGTACCTGGAGCGTCGGTGCTCCTTACCTCTCTTGATGACAGATGCTAGTTAAGGTCAAGTCGAAGTCCACTTCTTTTTCTTGTGACTCTTCTCCGAGTGTCCAGAGGACCTCGAATGGGAGAAAGAGGACTTAGGACTCCGTGAACGGTCCCTTGACCTCCTCTTCCTCGAGCATCACCGCGACCTCCTCGGAGTCTCTCGTATCGGTGTCGACTGCCGGGCCGCGAGCAACTTTATTGCTTGCTCCCTCAAGGTTTTCGAGGCCATGGCCCGACAGTCTGAACACGACTTCTAATCGTGGTCGCGTTCAATTCACCAAAGATAAATGCGGTGGGGAACGGTAACTGACATCATGCGGGAACAAGTCCTGCATGGCTTGAAACCTGTCTTCCTCGAAGACATCCCTCGCACACAGAGTCGGATAAAAAATTTCTACAAAAAGTCACGAAAAAGCCTGCCAAAAAGCAGCAGAGGGGTAGCTCTTCCCGGATCGGAGCTTAACTGATGCGGAAAGAAAAGAACTGCAACCGCATGCCTGGGTGGCGCCTATACAGGCATCGCAATGTCAAGTCAAAGAATTTATATAGCGCGCTACATACCCAGAGGGTCTCAAGGCGCTTGAGGAGGGGTGGGGGATTACTTGTCAAATATCCACGTTTTAAGTTGCTTTCTGAATGCTAGGTGGTTCTGAGTAAGGCGAAGGTAAGTGGGAAGTGAGTTCCAGGTTTTAGCTGCCAGGTAGGAGAAGGATCTACCTCCCATGGTGGTTTTGTTGATGCGAGGTACAGTGGCAAGGGCTTGGTTGGATGATCGTAGCTGTCGGGAGGGGGTGTAGAAGGACAGTCGTGTGTTGAGGCATTCGGGTCCAATTTCGTAGAGTGCTTTGTGTGCGTGGGTTAGGAGCCGGAAAGTGATCCTCTTATTGACGGGAAGCCAGTGGAGGTTTTTCAGGTGACCAGAGATATGTTCTTTACGCGGGATGTCTAATATGAGCCTGGCTGAGGCGTTTTGGATTCGTTGGGAGTTTTTTCTGGAGTTTAGCGGTAGTACCGGCGTAGAGGGTGTTTCCGTAGTCAAGTCGGCTCGTGACCAGAGCGTGGGTGACCGTTTTCCTAGTTTCGGTGGGGATCCAACTAAATGTTTTTTTGAGCATGCGAAGAATGTTGAAGCAAGATGAAGAAACGGCGTTGACTTGTCTGTTCATCGAGAGTGAGGAATCCAGGATGACGCCCAGGTTCCGTGCGTGGTCCGTCGGGATGGGTGCTTTTCCAAGGGCTTCTGGCCACCAAGAGTCGTCCCAGGCAGAGGGGGAGGTACCTAAGATAAGGACTTCTGTTTTATCTGAGTTCAGTTTCAGACGGCTGTGTTTCATCCATTCGGCTACTTCTTTCATTCCTTCGTGTAGGTTAGTTTTGGCGGTGCTAGGGTCATTGGTGAGTGATAGGATCAGTTGAGTGTCATCCGCGTAGGAGATGATGTTGAGGTTGTGTTGGCGTGCGATGGCCGCGAGGGGGCTCATGTATACGTTGAAAAGGGTGGGACTGAGTGAGGACCCTTGGGGTACGCCGCAGATGACTTCAGTGGCCTCTGAGACGAATGGTGGGAGGCGGACTCTCTGGGTTCTTCCGGTGAGGAACGAGGTGATCCATTCCAGTGCTTTTCCTTGTATTCCGATGTTTCTGAGGCGCTGTAGAAGGGTGCTATGGCAGACTGTGTCGAAGGCTGCGGAGAGGTCAAGGAGGATGAGGGCGACTGTGTCTCCATTGTCCAGGAGAGTTTGAATGTCGTCTGTTGCTGCGATGAGGGCGGTTTCAGTGCTGTGCTTGGCTCGGAAACCGGATTGTGAGGAGTCGAGGGATTTGTTTGTTTCGAGGAAGGCGGCGAGTTGGTTGTTGACCGCTTTCTCGATGACTTTGGCCGGGAATGGAAGGAGCGAGATGGGGCAGTAGTTTTTGAGTTCGGTGGGGTCGGCTGTGGGTTTCTTCAGGAGGGCGCTGAGTTCGGCATGTTTCCAGCTTTCCGGGAAGGTTGCAGAGTCGAGGGAGCAGTTGATGACGTCTCGGAGGTGCGGTGCTATGATGGAGTCTGCTTTGTTAAAGATGTGGTGAGGGCATGGGTCCGTGGGGGATCCTGAGTGGATAGAGTTCATCAGACGGATGGTGTCCTCAATGGAGATTGGCTTCCAGTCTTGAGGGTGTTCAAGGGAGGTGGGGGTCCTGTAGGGGGATGGGTGGGTTGGTCTTCGGGTTGGTTGTCGAAGCTGTTGTGGATGTCTGCAATTTTGTTGTGGAAGAGTGAGGCTAGAGAGTCGCAGAGGGTTTGAGAGGGGGTGATGTCGTTGGAGTTGGCCGAGGAATTGGTAAATTCCTTGACGATGTTGAAAAGTTCCTTGCTGTTGTGGGCGTTGTTATCTAGTCGGTCCTTGAAAGCGGCTTTCTTGGCCTTTCGGATTAGTTGGTGGTGTATGCGGGTGGCGTTTTTGAAGGCGTTCTTGGTGCTGGTGGTTGGGTCTTTTTTCCAGGCTTTCTCAAGGGAGCGGCAGAGTTTCTTGGATTTCTTAAGATCATCGTTGAACCAGGAGGCCTTCTTGCTGCCCGGTTTGATTTGTTGTTTTTTCAGTGGTTCTAGGATGTCGGCGATGTTGGATAACCATAGGGTGAGGTTGGTGGCGGCTTGGTCAGGGTTTGAGGAGTGGGCTGGGGGGTTTAGAAGAAGCGATGAGGAGATCTGGTCGCTGGTGATTTTGTTCCAGTTTCTTTGCAGAGTTGGTTGGGGGTGGTTGTTGGGTTTGGGCTTGTTGTAGGTAAAGTGAACGCAGCTGTGGTCAGTCCAGAGGAGAGCCGTAGTGTGGCTGAAGGAGACATGATTGCTGGAGGTGAAGATAGGGTCGAGTGTGTGACCTGCGATGTGGGTGGGGGAAGTGACCAGTTGTTTAAGTCCGAGGTTGGCGAGGTTGTCCAAAAGGGTGGTGGAGTTGTGGTCGTTGTTCTTTTCAAGGTGAAAGTTGAGGTCTCCCAGAAGGATGTAGTCTTTGGAGGGGAGCGCGTGTGGAGTGATGAAGTCCGTGATGTCCTCACTAAATTGTGCGCGGGGTCCTGGAGGTCTGTAAAGGAGGGTGCCTCTGAGTGTGGTCTTGGGGTCGATGTGGATCTGGAAGTGAAGGTGTTCAGAGTTGGCGAGATTGACGTCTGAGCTGGTTGAGATGTGGATGGATTTCTTATGGACGATAGCGATTCCTCCTCCTGGGTGGCCGGTACGGTCCTTGTGTATGATCTTATAATCTTCAGGGATGGCAATGGTGATGTCTGGGGCAGAAGAGGCGTTCATCCATGTTTCTGTTAGGAAGGTGACGTCCGGAGAGATGGTGTCTAGTAGATTCCAGAGGTCAATGGCGTGCCTGTGGACCGATCGGGTGTTGAGCAAGATGCATTGTAGGTGGGTGGGGTCGGGTATCTGTGGTGTGATCGTAGCGGAGTTGTTGTCGGTGCCGTTGAATTTGCAGGAGATGCATGAGAAAGGTCCGTGGGTTTGTCCAGGAGCGGCTTGGACGCAGTTGGGGAAGCGGCCGGGGTTAAGGGCTAGGAGGGTGGTGGCATCGTAGGTAATGCGGGAGGGGTGGGCATGACAAGGGCCAGGGGGACTAGCGCTGGGCGCGGCCTTGGCGCGGACGGGCGTAGACGGGCTTACCTTTGGCGCAACTGGGGCGTGGACGCTGCGCGTGAACGCTGCGCGCATGGGCTACTGTCATATTTGGATGGTGGGAAGGGGGAGGGGCGAGGGCTGTTCAGCTGGGAGGCGGGGCGGGCTCACGAGGACGCAGACCTCGGACAACAACAAAATAAACAAAATGGCAGCGGGGGGAGGGCAGAGCACAGCGCCGGCGGTAAACGCGCACTTAAGTTAAATCAATATCAGCGGAAGCGAGGCGAAGCAGCGCCCAGTGTCCTACAGTGAAAACAGGCTTTACAATGCAGTTCAGTTTAATCACAAGCGAGGCGAATCAGCGCCCAGTGCCCTACGCAAGCTATACAATGCAATGCAATGCAATTAAATCACAAGCGAGGCGAAGCAGCGCCCAGTGCCCTATAGTACACGCAAGCTATACAAAGCAATGCAATTATATCACAAGCGAGGCAAAGCAGCGCCCAGTGCACAACGATACCAGGACTCGCCAGGGAGGCTGGGGAGCGACCTCTCAGCAAGTAGCACTGAGGGGATCACAGCGCTTCCAGGAACGGGAGCGCTGTAAATACAAAGTGGGAGGGCTGTTCAGCTGGGAGGCGGGGCGGGCTCACGAGGACGCAGACCTCGGACAACAACAAAATAAACAAAATGGCAGCGGGGGGGAGGGCAGAGCACAGCGCCGGCGGTAAACGCGCACTTAAGTTAAATCAATATCAGCGGAAGCGAGGCGAAGCAGTGCCCAGTGTCCTACAGTGAAAACAGGCTTTACAATGCAGTTCAGTTTAATCACAAGCGAGGCGAAGCAGCGCCCAGTACCCTACGCAAGCTATACAATGCAATGCAATGCAATTAAATCACAAGCGAGGCGAAGCAGCGCCCAGTGCCCTATAGTACACGCAAGCTATACAAAGCAATGCAATTAAATCACAAGCGAGGCAAAGCAGCGCCCAGTGCACAACGATACCAGGACTCCCCAGGGAGGCTGGGGAGCGACCTCTCAGCCGCTGATGACATCACGTGGAGCCAAATGGAACCACCCGACGAGCGCAAGGGGTATTGCTCAGCAAAAGTTTCCGGATTCAGTCTGACAACTGGGAAATTTACAGGTAAGGGATCTGTAGCTAGAAGTCTAAAGTCAGATAAAGAGAACTTTAATAATACACCCTAAAGTACGTTCCACTCTCAAAATAGGGGCTACTATTGCTTTCTTAGGAAACATCCCCATAGTTGACATTTGTAAAGCTGCAACATGTTCTTCACCGCACACATTCACTGTTGGACAGGCCACATGAAGGGCTTGCTCCCTCCCCACATGACAGGGCCCGAGCCCTGGCCCACCAGGTATTACCCACAGAAGCAATCCGCACCCCGTCTCATACGAGACTCCTGCCCCCGGACATCTCTGTATCATGGGGCCGAACCACTACCGGCTCCCACGCCCGGCCCGGCCGCCATCTTGGACACTGCACCACGAGGCCGCGTGGCCTCAGCTCGACCCTAACCCTGGGCCTGGCCAGGCCCCGACATCCCGGCACCACCATCCACCCAGGAGGTGAACGGACCACTTGGCAGGCTGATGGGAGAAAGAAGTGTCGATGGCTCTCCCCCGCCAGGTGCCGATCGCCCCCAGCTCCCCCGGGCGCTGGCTCCACCCCCCTGCTGGGTGTCTGGACTCCCTCATCCCGGACCTCCCGACCTCCAAGTGCGAGGGTCCGGACATCAAAGGGCGCTAGACCTATAACTGGGGCAGCTCCAGAGCAGGAAGGCAGTTGTATCCTGGAGTCGAGAGACACCGTGAAGAACTCATCCTTGACGGACTACTGGCGCTGCCGTAGCCCTGCCTTGAGAACTATCGTCTTGCCTGCCGGCGCTGCCGCCCCCTTCTGAATCCTTCATCCTCGTCGGGACCAGCTGGCGCTGCCGCGGACCGTTGTAACTACCATCTTCACCGGGACCTGCTGGCGCCGCCGCGGACCGTCGCTACCTACGATCATCTCGGGACCTGCCGGCGCTGCCGCGGCCCGTCCATCTAGAACGCCGAGCTCGAGGATTGTGAGCTATCCATCATATCATCACCTTTGCCAGATTGGTAACAAGACTGTCCCGCTACCCCCTTCCCATCCGAGAGACTAGAATCGAGGGGACCCCTGCGTCCAGACCTCCTTGTTCCATTCTACCGTACCTTAAGTTTGCCTATAAAGAACGTAAACCTTATCTTTGTGTGGTGTCCGTCTGTGGGGTGGAAGTTACTCGTCTGTACGATCGCTGGAGACGGCTCTCCCCGGAGACCTCTCCTCTTGTCCTCGGCAGACCCTCCCGGTCCGTCTAACATTGGTGGCCAGCGGCGCGATCCGAATCAACGCGTAATCGTACAGAGAGTAGCTCACCCCACGACAAAACCACAATGACAACCAAAGAGAGCGGATCCACCGAGGAATTCCAGATGGAGAAATTAGAAGAGTACAACCATCGTGAATTGAAACAATTCTGCATTGAACTAGGCATTGCTACCACCGGTCTGAGTACTAAAGACGATTTCAAGCACGCCATTGAGTCGTGGGCGGAAACCGGGGCCGTCAGACCCCCGGACCAAAACATTGCAGCATCAGAGAGGAACACCACGGCTCCCGAGGAGCAAAGGACGGGTCTCTCGCAGGAAGAGATCCGAGAGAGAGAAAAAAGCAGACTACATGAGTTGGAAATGGCCCGGCTCAAAATGGACGGTGAACTCAAATTAGCCGAACAAAAACTGAGCCTAGAACATCTGCGGCTCCGAGAAGAATGGGAAGAAAAACAGAGGCAGAGAGAGCTCGAAGAAAAAAGATTGGCGTACGAACACGAGCGCAAACTAGCAGAAATAGACCTACGGAAGCAGAACAAAGAACTGGGGGTGCCCGAGCAACCGCGCACCCCAGGAGCGACAGAAAAGAAAGTACACATCCCCAAGGATGTCGTTCGAGAGTATTTCCGAGATGACGACATACAACAGTGGTTCAAGGCCTACGAGATCGCCATGACCTCCCACCGGATCGATCGAAGTGACTGGGGAGCCGGTCTATGGGGGAGGTTTGTCAATGAAGGCCGTGATGCCCTGCTACAGCTCCCAGACCATCTGATGACCTCCTATGACCACATGAAGGCTGCCCTCCTCACCCGGTATGGGCTCACACCCGAAATGTACCGCCAGAGGTTCCGAGACTGCACCCGGATCCCGGGTACCACTTGGGTGGAATATGTAAACTATTTCAGCCGAGCCTTCGAGGGTTGGATCAAGGGCAGCCATGTGACGACCTACGAGCAACTTTTTAATCTCATGGTGTGGGAGCATCTCTCTAACAACTGCTTCGTCGAGCTCAGGCAGCACCTCCTCGACAGTAAATTGACTGACCCACGGCAGCTCGCCGCCGAGGCTGACCGGTGGGAAAGCACCCGAGTGGGCCGGAGTGGGCCGCACGAACAGAACCGGAACAACCAAGGTCAGCACCGTCCCCGAGGAGGAGGAGGAGGCCAGGGGCGAGGAAGAGACACCGTCCCGGCCGCTCCCGCTGCCAGCACCCCGCCCCCCGCCCCCGGCCAACCGAGGCAACCCCCCGGTACGCCCGGGGTTCCGAGCCAATGTCACGTGTCACAGATGCCGGCGAGTAGGCCACTACGCCAATGACCCGAACTGTCCCCAGAACCAAACTCCGAGACCCCGCCAGGTAGCTGCCGCCGTCCTGGGGGGAGAACAAATCTCCGAAGAACAGGAAGAAGGCGAACAGGAGCCACAAGAATGGGAACCGGCCGCCATGGTTCTAGCGTGCTTAGGGGGAAGAGACATGGTCCCGCTGGCTCCCCTACCCGCCAACACCAGAAAATATAGTCAGTGGGTGAACATTAATGGGCACCGGGCCGAAGCCCTACGTGACACCGGGGCCAGTGTGACGGCCGTCCGCTGTCACCTGGTGACCCCGGAACAGATCCTGCCGAACATTCTCTGCCCCGTCCGTTCAGCCGACAATTCGGAGAGCCTATGTTGGATGGCCTGCGTCCCCTTCGAATGGGGAGGGGTCTCCGGCATGTTGAAGGTGACGGTCCGAGATGATGCCCCCGTGGACTGTCTCCTGGGGAATGATCTTGAGAGCTCCCCGTGGGCCGCCGTGGAAAGAAGAGAGCACCTGGGGATGTTGGGCCTCCCGGACTGGGCATGCGTAACCACCCGGTCCATGGCCGCCCGTACCATCCCCCGACCAGAAGAACCCGAATGGCCAGCACCTCCTCCACCGATCGCTCCAGTAGAAGACACCGACCATACTAACCCCCCAGAGCAAACTCCCGAAGGGCTCGCTCAGCCCCAGGACCTTCCCGGCCTGGCTCAGTGGCGTCAAGAAGGGGGGCCCACTCAGGAACAGTTCCGTCAAGAGCAGAGGACCTGTCCCTCCCTCGAGGGACTCCGCCAGCAAGCCCTCGCCCAGAGCGCAGGGGACACCACCGTAGCCCATTGGATCTACTGGGACAACGACCTGTTGTACAGTGAACAGAGAATCGCAGAGTTAGGGGCCAGTCGAGTGTTGGTGGTGCCCCTCCGTTTTAGAGACTTCTTGTTAAATTTGGCCCACAATGTCCCCCTGGCTGGACACCTAGGTCAGGACAAAACCTACAGTCGCCTGGTGACCCACTTCTTCTGGCCCAAGATGAGAAACGACGTCCTCAACCACTGCCGGTCCTGCCCCACGTGCCAGGCCAGCGGGAAGAGCGGCCGCAAATTGAAAGCACCTCTACAACCCTTCCCAGTTGTCACCACCCCGTCCGAGAGGGTGGGAATAGACATTGTGGGGCCCCTGGACCCCCGTACAGCACAAGGACATCGGTTCATCCTGGTACTGGTGGACCACGCCACCCGCTACCCCGAGGCCGTTCCCCTGCGAACTGTAACAGCCCCGGTGGTTGGCCGGGCCTTGATGGGGATCTTCTCCCGGGTGGGCTTCCCCCGAGAAGTCGTCAGCGACAGAGGCACGAACTTTATTTCCAAATATATGAAGTCCCTCTGGCAACAGTGCGGGGTCACCTACCGATTCACGACCCCCTATCACCCTCAAGGAAACGGACTAGTCGAGCGGTTCAACCGCACGCTCAAAGGGATGATTGGGGGGTTGGAAGAGCCCCTCCGTCGCCAGTGGGATGTGCTACTGCCGTGCCTCCTCTTCGCATATCGAGAAGTCCCCCAGAAATCCCTCGGCTTCAGCCCGTTCGAACTCTTGTATGGACACCCTGTGCGCGGGCCCCTCAGCCTAGTCAAAGAAGGTTGGGAGATGGCCCCCCTAAAGACCCCTCCAGATGTCTTCAAGTACCTCCTGACCCTACGCAATCAGACCAGGCGATTCAGAGAAATGGCGAAGGCAAACCTTGAGGCCAGTCAGGAGGACATGAAAAAATGGTACGATCAAAATGCCTCCTCCATCGAATTCGAACCGGGCCAACAAGTGTGGGTGATGTCCCCCACCGAATCATGTGCCTTGCAGGACAAGTGGACGGGGCCCTTCAAGGTGGTCGAGCGCAAGAGCCCCGTCACCTACCTCATCGATATGGAATCCCCCCGGAACCCCCTCCGGGTCCTCCACGCCAATAGACTCAAACCCCACTTTGTGCGCTCAGAGCTCAGCCTCCTGATGGCTACAGACACCGGAACAGAAGAAGACTCCGAACCTCTCCCTGATCTCCTAAAGACTCGGGAGAAAGATGGCTCCGTGGACGGGGTCCGACTCTCAGATGCCCTCACCCCGGAACAGCGCCAAGGCTGCGACCTCCTGCTGCAGTTTGCGACCCTGTTTTCCCTCACCCCAGGGGTCACCCCCTGGTGCTTGCACGACGTGGACACTGGGGACAGTCCCCCTATCAGACATCGGGCGTACCGCGTACCAGATCGGGTACGGGCCTGCATCCAAGAGGAGGCGTCAAAGATGCTCACGCTCGGGGTCATCGAGCCCTCGGACAGCCCCTGGGCCAGCCCGGTCGTGCTGGTCCCCAAAGCGGCTGCCCCCAGCACCACCCCTGAGCTCCGATTCTGCGTCGACTATCGGGGCCTGAACGCTGTCACCAGAACCGACGCTCATCCCATCCCCCGAGCAGATGAACTAATCGACCGCCTGGGGGCTGCCCGCTACCTCAGCATCTTTGACCTAACAGCGGGCTACTGGCAGATCGGTCTCACCCCCCAGGCTCAAGAACGATCCGCCTTTTCCACCCCCGATGGCCACTACCACTTCAAAGTCATGCCATTCGGCATGAAGAATGCTCCAGCTACTTTTCAGCGACTGGTAAACCAGGTCTTGGCGGGACTTGAGGAGTTCAGCGCCGCCTACCTGGACGATATCGCTGTGTACAGCCGCCACTGGTCCGACCACCTCCACCACCTCCGAGAGGTCCTGCAGGCCCTCCAACGGGCCGGCCTCACCATCAAGGCCAGCAAGTGCCAAATTGGTCAGGGGTCCGTAACCTACCTCGGACACCAGGTGGGAAGCGGTCTGGTGGCCCCCCTTCAACTCAAGATCGCTGCCATCCAGTCCTGGCAGCCTCCCGTCACGCAGACCGAGGTCCGAGCCTTCTTGGGGCTCACCGGCTACTACCGGCGGTTCGTGAGGGACTATGGCAGCATCGTGGGGCCCCTCACGGAGCTCACGTCCAAGAACCACCCGAAGACGGTCAACTGGACTCCAGACTGTCAAGCGGCCTTCGAGAGGCTGAAGGCCGCCATGTGCACTGCCCAGGTACTCCAGGCCCCTGACTACAGTCGGGAATTCATCGTACAAACGGATGCCTCCGACCATGGCATTGGGGCGGTTCTCTCCCAGTTGAACCCCGAAGGACTTGACCAACCAGTGGCCTTCATCAGCAGACGTCTCCTGGCCCGAGAACAGCGCTGGAGCACCATCGAGAGGGAGGCCTTCGCAGTGGTATGGGCCCTCAAAAAGCTCCGGCCCTATCTCTTCGGTACCCACTTCCGGGTGCAGACCGATCATCGGCCCCTGCAGTGGCTAATGCAGATGCTGGGGGAAAATCCCAAACTGTTGCGTTGGTCCATCTCCCTGCAGGGTATGGACTTCACTGTGGAACATCGACCTGGCCAAGACCACGCCAACCCAGATGGCCTGTCACGCTTTTTCCGCCTCGACGAGGAGAGTCCCCAAGAGGATGGGTGACTCTCCCCGCCTTCAGCTGGGGGGGACGCATGTTGGACAGGCCACATGAAGGGCTTGCTCCCTCCCCGCATGACAGGGCCCGAGCCCCGGCCCACCAGGTATTACCCACAGAAGCAATCCGCACCCCGTCTCATACGGGACTCCTGCCCCCGGACATCTCTGTATCATGGGGCCGAACCACTACCGGCTCCCTCGCCCGGCCCGGCCGCCATCTTGGACACTGCACCACGAGGCCGCGTGGCCTCAGCTCGACCCTAACCCTGGGCCTGGCCAGGCCCCGACATCCCGGCACCACCATCCACCCAGGAGGTGAACGGACCACTTGGCAGGCTGATGGGAGAAAGAAGTGTCGATGGCTCTCCCCCGCCAGGTGCCGATCGCCCCCAGCTCCCCCGGGCGCTGGCTCCACCCCCCTGCTGGGTGTCTGGACTCCCTCATCCCGGACCTCCCGACCTCCAAGTGCGAGGGTCCGGACATCAAAGGGCGCCAGACCTATAACTGGGGCAGCTCCAGAGCAGGAAGGCAGTTGTATCCTGGAGTCGAGAGACACCGTGAAGAACTCATCCTTGACGGACTACTGGCGCTGCCGTAGCCCTGCCTTGAGAACTATCGTCTTGCCTGCCGGCGCTGCCGCAACCTTCTGAATCCTTCATCCTCGTCGGGACCAGCTGGCGCTGCCGCGGACCGTTGTAACTACCATCTTCACCGGGACCTACTGGCGCCGCCGCGGACCGTCGCTACCTACGATCATCTCGGGACCTGCCGGCGCTGCCGCGGCCCGTCCATCTAGAACGCCGAGCTCGAGGATTGTGAGCTATCCATCATATCATCACCTTTGCCAGATTGGTAACAAGACTGTCCCGCTACCCCCTTCCCATCCGAGAGACTAGAATAGAGGGGACCCCTGCGTCCAGACCTCCTTGTACCATTCTACCGTACCTTAAGTTTGCCTATAAAGAACGTAAACCTTATCTTTGTGTGGTGTCCGTCTGTGGGGGGGAAGTTACTCGTCTGTACGATCGCTGGAGACGGCTCTCCCCGGAGACCTCTCCTCTTGTCCTCGGCCGACCCTCCCGGTCCGTCTAACATTCACCAAACGCCATTGTGTAGATGTGTTAGCGAGGCAACAAGTTAATGTTGGCCTGTATAATCTATGCAAAGCATGTGATCAACAGCTCACATGCCTCGAACGGATAACGTTACTTACCCAGTAAGCACCTGTTCTTGGCATGTAGAGCTATAGATTCACATGCACCCACCCGCTTCCCCGGCTACCTGTACCTGTTGCAGTTGTCGCTCTTACTCTATAAACATACGCATGGGCATCTCTATTCTTTACTTACTAACTCCATTCTCACCCTCTGCGGGAAAACAATCAAACAATGGATTCGATGCCCATGCGCACTATCACCGAAAGGAGGAGTCACCTACCTCGTGACTGGAAAGCCTTCTTCCAAGAAAAACAACTTGCAAACATCCGGATCCAACATTAGATGGCAGGAGTATGGAAAGCATGTGAACCTACAGCTCTACATGCCAAGAACAGATGCTTACTGAGTAAACAACATTATCCTTTTCCAGGATTTGTATCTGTCAAATTGATATGAATGTCACGCTATCTTTCAATGATTTCCCATTTCCATGAGTCCAGGCACTATCACAAAACTCACAGCAGTCTCTACACCATCCCCATCGCGTGTCATCTACAGTAATTTGTACTTGTAGCACTTAGCCCCCATCGTTCAAATCTACCCACATGCCCTCCTAATGCATTCCTTTAGAATTTGTAGAAAAATAAACTGAGGTATGTAGAGCTGAAGGGCACATAGTCTGATGGAGCCCAGATAACACATGTACTCCATACTCCTATTTTTAGTGCGATTTTACTGTTAAAATCTCATTAGCAAGTTGAAAGTGGGGTTAGTGCATACAAATACAAGAATCGCTATTCGGTGTAAGATTTAACTATGTAATTTGTTTGCTGTCTTTCAGAACTCCTAACACAGGGTGTGATGTTGGGATTGTTTAGGAAGGATCACATGCGGGCTGTGCTCCAGATTATCAAGGAAAACATCCCTGAGGTGAGTGAGGCAAACCTGGGTTCCAGACATCAAAGTCAGATATGTGTTAATGTAGCATGCATTCTAATACAGGTGGTTGTCTCCAAACATTTCAATGCACAAAAAGAAAATTACACGCAGCTACTGCCTAAGTAAACATGACCATTTTCTATATAAGGGTCATCCTTTTTTCCCTTCTCACTTCCAGTCCCAGTGGAAGGAATCGGAAATAGCCAAGCCCGAGCCTTGCAGCTTCACCTAAAATACCTTGGTTCCCACCATACAGATGGACTTCTATAGCGCTTATCTCCTAATCTCAGATTGCAGTTCCCTGTAAATTCCATCTCTACTCGCACACCCATTTTTTTTTTTTAAATATATTTTTATTGCAGGAATTAGCAAATTGTTACATATTCGACCAGCGTTATAGATCCAACAAAATCAGTGGAATGCAACCCTCCGTCCCCAGCAATATGCGTCCTTACACAGCCATTCAGCCCACAACCAAGCGGTCGGGCGGCGAAATCCAAAGGGGGCACAGAAGGAAGTTGAAGCTGGTCCGGATGATCCACTGTCCGTCAACTGCTTTTCTAAACAAGCCTACAAAACCAAAGGAAAGCCCCTCCCTCAAAACACTATAAACCAAATTAACCCCTGCCCTACCCCGCCATCAGTGCACGGCAATAACCACAATAGGATGTGTGAGAGGACCCATGAGGATAGTAACAGATGTATAAAGTGCAATCGCCTATCGGGACTCGGGGGCGCAATAATCCCTGAGAGCCTGCACTAATGTCTCCCACTCCAGCGCTGCTTCTTGTGCCTTCTCGTTATGCTGTCTCCTGGCTAACTGGTACCTCAGCGTGCTTTCTCCCGCTGCCCACTTCAAGAGTTCGCCGTGCCATCGGCCCCCCGTCGGACCAGCCCGTGCCTTCCAGTTCCTGGTCACCTCTCGTTTAGCAAGGAGGAGCCCCAAATCAATGAATTTACTGGTAATTTTGTTTTTGGGGGTATGTGGAAACCAGTGTAGGAGTCCCACCGCCGCGTCCACCGATAAGGACCTCCCTGTCACCTCCTCCAGGGTCTTCCCCACTTCCATCCAGTAGGAGGACAATCCTGGGCAAGACCACAACATGTGGAGGAGGTCTGCCTCCGGCGCCTGGCATCTGGGGCAGTCCGCCGACCCCGTAGCAAAATACTGTTGGATTTTCGCCGGGGTCAGATATGCTCTATGGAGTACGTAGTAGTGGACCAATTGAAAGCGGGCGTGGCGCGTGCCCTTCCAGGCTCGCCGCACAAGCTGGGACCAGGTCGTCTCCAGGATCTCCTTACCTATGTCCTCCTCCCAACGGGTTCTTAAGGCAGTGAGGGGGGCCAGCCCCTCAGTGATCAGTCTACCGTAGAGGCAAGTGACCGCCTTCACCGTTCCCGCAGACATCATAACGTATTGGCACACCGGAGATACAGGGGGTTCCTCCTGCCCGTGCTTCCAGTGCGCCTGGATCGCTCGGACCAGGGCCGAGTGCAATAGAAAGTCGCCACGAGGAACTTCGAAGCGATCAATGAGCTCCTGAAAGGGCAAAAGCGTCCCGTCCTCGTAGAGGTCACCCAGCAATTGTAGGCCCGCGTCCTCCCAGTCCGCTAACCGCGACCAATCACCGCCATGGGGCAAGGCCGTCAGCATACCCAAAGGTATTTCGGGCGCATACGGTATTCGCAATTGGCCCCGGGCGTGGACTCGGTTCCAACACAGGCGAATGGTCTTCTCCTCCAGCGACAAGTCCTGTAAGGCCAAACGCTGTCGCAGCGCTATGAAGGAGAGAACATGCCTGGCCATCCCCGTGCCTCTCCTATCCACCGGACCCCGGAATTCCCTGGCGATCTCCTGGGTGAGGGTCTGTAGTTGCGCCGCCAAGTAGTACTTTTCAAAGTCTGGCACCGCAAGCCCACCCTCGGCTTTCGGCCTCATCAGGGTCTTGAGGGCCACTCGGCTGCGGCCCGAACCCCAGAGGAATCCGACCACCATTGACCGTAATAGTCGAAATGTGGCCGGCGGGACCCAGACCGGTAGCGCCCGGAAATAATACAGCAACCGGGGGAGCGCCACCATTTTGAGCAAAGCGATCCGTCCTGCCACCGAGAGCGGTAGCGTAGCCCAGAAGTCCATACTACCCCGTAACGCTCGAGTACTGCGAGCAATGTTCCCATCCAGGAGGTCAGTTGGTTCATGGTAAACGTACACCCCCAGGTACTTAAAGCAATCAGGTTCCCATCTAATCTCTCTACTGATAACAGGACTAGGTGTGCCTCTGCGAACCGGGAAAAGACAGGTCTTGGCCCAGTTCACACGAAGGCCCGAGACCTCCCCAAACGCCGTGAGCGCCGTCGCGGCCCCATGCAGGGCAGCAACCGGGTCCTCAAGGAAGAGCAACAGGTCATCGGCGTACAGCGAAACGTAGTGTGGGCCCGAAGGTGTTCACAAGCCATTATAATGGGCTCCCGATCGGAGTAGCAGCGCCAGAGGCTCCACCGCCAACGCAAAGAGAAGCGGGGATAACGAACACCCCTGTCTCGTGCCTCTCTTCACCGGGTACTGTGAGGAAATCAGCGGGCCTGCCCGAACCCTGGCCGATGCCGAGGCATACAGGACCGTGGTCCATCTGATAAAACCCTCGCCAAGGCCGAACCGCAGTAACACTGTGCGTAGGTAGTCCCATTCCAGGCTGTCAAAAGCCTTCTCCAAGTCTACCGATAGGACAACTGGGCACGGGGCGTCCACGAGCGGTTCTCCCAGTAAGCGGAACAACCGACGGATGTTCATGGTCGTGTTTCGCTTGGGGATGAATCCAGCCTGGTCTTCATGTACCAGAGAGCTCATGTGACCTAGCAACCTCGAAGCCAAGATGCTGCTCAGTATTTTATAGTCGACCGTCAGCATTGATAAAGGACGGTAGGACGCCGGATCGGACGAGTCCCTTCCTGGCTTGAGGAGGGGAACCACTAAGGCCTCACGCATCGATTCGGGGAGCCGACCAAGCCTCTTCGCCTCTCTATACACTATCAATAACCTTGGTGCTAGGAGATCAGCATAAGCGGCATAAAATTCAACAGGAAGGCCGTCCAGGCCCGGAGTCTTATTCCTCGCCATCTTTTTAATGGCGCTGCGGATCTCCCCCAGTTCTATGTCGGACCCCAGGGCTTTCGCCACGTCAGGCTCCACTGTCGGGAGTTCCAGGGGCCGTAGATAATCCTCGAGCAGGTCAGGGTCTCTGGCAGATCGGCTGCGGTACAGACGTTCGTAATAGTGCAGATAACAGCTCAGAATCTCAGAGTGTATACTTCAGTCCCATCCGCCATGCGCATGGACGTCGTCAGTGAGGCCTGGCGCGTTGGATTAGCCAGCCATGCCAGCAATGCGCTCGACCTATCCCCCTCTGCGAGGGACCGAACCGTATAGGCCTTGTAGTCGAAACAGCGCAGCCGTTCAACCTCCGCCGCTACCGCCTCCTTCGCCTCTATCGTGCGTTCCTGGAGTTCAGGGCGCCCGGGTCGGCGGAGTTCCATCTCACGGAGGTTCCGATCAGCTGTATCTAAGTCGTCAAGGATAACTCGCCTCATGCCCACCTTCTTGGAAATGCAGTAACCCCTCACCACTACCTTAAAATCGTCCCATTCCAGCGCTCTCGAGCTCGCAGTACCCCTGTTGGATGCAAAGTATTCTGAGATCTTATCTCCTAGGTCCGCTTTGAATACACCGTCCTCAAGGATCTCGGGACGCAACTTCCAGGTAGGCACCGCAGGCACCCCAGGAAACCAGCGAAGGTCCAGTAGGAGGGGATTGTGATCTGAGATGGTCCTGGTCAAATATTCAGAACGGACCGCCGCTGAAACCAGTTCAGTCGAGCCAAGAAATCCGTCCAATCTAACGTGCAACTCGTGCAGGCCCGAGAAGTGGGAATAGTCCCTAGTGACGGGGTGTTGCGCCCTCCAAATATCCGTCAAGCCCCAGTGCGTCTGCCAGTCTCTACGACCTTTAGCTACACGACGGACCGGAGAGTCAGGGAGAGGCGGGTGCGAGCGGTCAGTCTCCACATCCACTACCGAATTAAAATCCCCACCAAGCAGGAGGGGCCCGGAGAAAAAGTGGGCCAACGAACCCGATAACCTGGAAAGGAAGGCAATCTGGTCCACATTGGGTGCGTAAACACAGCAAACGTTTAGGTCCCTCCCCCCAAGAGTGCCCGAAACGGCCACATACCGCCCCTCCGGATCCACCCCAGCTCTAATCCAAATTAGCGCCCCCCTGGCATACGAGGAGTACGAAGTGCAAAAGACCTGCCCTCTCCACCTACGCTGTAGCGCCGCCCCTTCTGCCTTGTTCAGATGGGTCTCTTGTAGCAGCGCCATTTGTACCCCTCTACGCACTAAATAAGCGTGGATTTTGTGGCGCCTAGACATGGTGTGAAGCCCTTGCACGTTCCAAGAAATACATTTCACATTAGCAACATCAGCCATTGTCCCATATTGTTCGTACAATGTCTCCCCCTCTGGGTCTCAACAAAGAAAGAGCAACAATCAACCCAGCACTGATGGCGGCCATTTTCCCCAACCAAAACTCAACAACCCCTATTCGACCCAAACCCCTGCCCACCCTCCCCAGAACAGGACCCAAATAGCACCATCTAGTTCCCATCCAAACCATACCCTCAAAAAATCCCCTATCCCCGACTAATCCTGCGGTCGCCACCGTAGGAAGGCCTTAAGGGCCAGGTGCGGGCTGGGCGTTGGCAGTGGGCCCTCGATGCTCTGGCTACCAGGACTAAAGCAAGCCCAAAACAGTGCAAGAAACCCTCAGGGCTCGAGCGTGGCACCCCTCCCCCACTTCCCCGGGGGTCATGATCAATCGTCGGCTCCTGCCACCCCCGCTTCGGACCCCCACCCAAATGAATGCAGCTCACCCCGTCAACCCTGTCCATCCAGAAGGTCCTCAACCGATTTCGGTGTGATCACCGGCGTGTGGACGCTATCAGTCACCGATTCCTCCGAGTCCGATGGCACCCCCTCGTCACTAGGGTCCGCTTCCTCGTCGATGGTGCCGTCCCGTGAGCCAGATAGCGCAGATAATACCTCCAGCACTCCCCTCCGCTCCGTCGATGTCTCCGCAGTTGAGGGTCCACCTGATCGGCCACGGCAACTCCGAATCCTCTTGGACCGCCGTCGCTGTCCCGGCTCCACCTCTAGCTGAGATGAGGAGCCAAAACCATCCTTTCCGGCTCTATAGAGTTCAAGCCAAGCACAAACATCCTCCGGGGTATCAAAGAATTGAGTCTTGTCATCGACAATTATGCGGAGCCTTGCAGGAAATAGGAGCGAGTATTGGATGCCCTCGCTCCGGAGCTCGCGCTTGACCGCCAAGAATGAGAACCGCCTGCGTTGGGTCTCATAGGTGTAATCTGGGAAGATGTTCACCTGGCTGTTCGGCACCTTGAATGGGCCATTTTTCCTGGCGGCATTGAGGACAAGGTCTCTGTCCCGAAAGTGCAGTAACCGTGCTACCACCGGTCGCGGGGCACGGCCCTGTTGTGGAGGCCTCGCTGGGACTCTATGCGCTCGCTCCAGGGTGTAGAAGGAGGATAAGCCCTCTGGGGCCACCGTGTCTCGGAGCCAGGCTTCCAAGTAGGCCACCATGTCGCCATCCTCAATCTTCTCCGGCAGGCCCACCACTCGAATGTTGTTGCGCCTGTTGCGGCCTTCCGCATCTTCCGCCCGCTGCTCCAGGGCAGTAATCCGGGAGAGGGCATCCTTCATTGTCGCGGCCAGGGTTCTCTGCGCCGGCTCCAAAGTTTTCACCGAGCCCTCCACTTCCTTGACCCTGTCCGAAAGTTTGCCGTGATCCGCTGTGAGGAGGCCCAGGCTCGTCGCCACTTGGGCAATGTCCTGCTGGAGGGCCGAGCGTGTGGTCGCAATCGCCTCTAAGACACGGTCAAATTGTTGTTGCAATGGCGCACCACCAGAACTCTCCTGGTCTCCTCGTTCCTCCTTGTCCGGGGCCTCCGAGTCTGAGGCGGCTGGGGTAGTCCCCTTGGCTCCCCTTAGTTTCCCCATGTCGCCGGAATCACACAGTGAGGACCCAGGTAGAGGTGCCACCGAGTGCGGGCGCCGGCTATGCCTCTCTCGGTTATTGGTCTTCGGGTCGAGGGCCGGTGATCCTCGCCTCCAGGGCCCGCTGGATCTCCACAGCCTTGGTCCGCGCCACCACCACGTCGTCGGAGGGCACTGAGGCGGAGGCGGAGACAATCGGCGCCAGGTCGGGCAGGCCCGTCTGGCCGATGAGGACCCGGAGCGAGGGTCACCAACACCACCGGAGACTTTGTGGCGCCAAGGGGCTGTGCCTCCCATGGGAGTGGGTCAATCGGGGAGATGCAGCCAAGTGCGACCTAAGGGGTCGGCGGCACGTCCCGGGCCTCCAAGCGTCCGTGTGCCGAGATCCGCTATAGTGAGGGCATCCGACCATCTAGGCGCGATCCCTGTTGCCAGAGTCCAATCGGATCGATACCCAGACCCTCATAATGAAGGGAGATGAAAAGGTGGAGGGTACGCTATAGCTAGCGCTGCTCTGCCAGTCTAATGGTCCCGTCCAAGGGGACAAAGAGGTCCGGGCGCCATGTTGGGTCGCACTCCGCGGATCCACAAACTTCGATTTTCTGTCGGATCACCTCCTGTTCGGGTAGCGCCAGGTGCCCAGGCAGGTCCCAGCCGGTCCAATCAACAGTTTGCGGGGGTGAGGGTGCCCCACGGCCTCCGATTTACAGGATAATCCCGGGCTCAGTCCCGGAGCCGAGCTCTCAGGCGACCATCGCCATCGGCGCCCAAGCCACGCCCCCCCCTCGCACACCCATATATGTACATCTCCTCTTCCCTATCCTTGCTCCAGAATGATAACTGAGCAAAATGCTCTCAATCCAAGGGATAGCTGCTTCAGATTAGTAGAGTTACCACTAGCCCTCCTCTGCCGGCATCCCAGGGCTTGTGGGCTTGGTTGGATGCTTTTCGGAAATTGCTCTTTAGTTATTCAGTAGCTCTGCATGTGGAATCCCATGCTCTGTATTCATTTTAATATCTCTGATATGAGATCCTGTGGCATCTGAGCAGTATGCTGTCGATCCAGTTCTTTACACCTAGCGTGCCATCAATGATGGTCCACTCCAATTCTCTAAGCAGTCTATATTTAGATAGGAGGTGGTAGAAATTAAAACTCAGACACATCATGGAAAAGTATCAAGCACACAGTAAACCAAATATCCAGCCAGTGCTATAGCTTTTAACTGTACACTAACTTTATAGGTAAGTACAAGTATGTCAATCAAAAATATACTGTTCATAACACACATGGTGCTAGCAAAGAGGGGGGGTTAAAACATGTAGGAAGCTGGCTCTTTATGTGATTTATCAATAATCTGATATATCGTGTAAAGAGTCCAGGGGTTCCTTTACTAGTGGACAGGGCTTCCTATCCTATCCCAATGTGCTCTGTTAGGGAGTAGTATGGTCGAGCAGCCTGAGGCTGAACACGGAGTGCAGGACATTCACAAATAAACACAATGATTAATAAATGACTCACATGACTCAGGAAGGAGTTCCATACTAATTTGTAGAAATAGCAAGTACCTTTATATATGTTTAGGTATCGGAAAAAAAATAGTTCAGGTAAGTAAGTTTTTAAATATAAATTCTTTTCACTTTAAAAAGTAGACAGTGCATTGGAAAAATTTAATTCACAGCGGAGGGGCAAGATGGCCGCTAGTGGATTGTAGAAGGCAGTCTCATTTATACCCTCTCCTGTGCGGGATGCTGATGGTCAAGAATTACGGGCATGCTGTGGAGCTCTGAACCCCAGTCCAAGGTGAAGGCAGTCGTGCGCCTAGATCAGCGTCTAAATCGGAGGCTCTGCTTGTTACTTCTGATCGTGAGAGCCTGGTGTAAAAAAGTCTACTGTGGTGCTGCTCACTTTAGTGCAGCGGGAGAAATGGCGCAACGATCAACAGCCGAGAAAGAAAAGTTGCTACCTGCGCTACCTAACTTGCCGAAGCCGATGGGACAGCGCGACACCCCGGGACCGGAGAGCAACGTGAGGAAGCACAACAGCGCAACGCGATCAGCAGCAACCTCTAGTACAGCAACAAAGGCACAGCTTAAAAAGCTAGACAAAGGAAGGGGCTCGGAACGGAAGACAACGCTGAATGCCGTTGATAGCAGCGAAACGGCACTAAGGCAGCCTACCTTAACGGAAGCATTTTCTGGGAAATCTTCTACAGCCGGGCCCGATAGGAGACAGTCATTGCTGCCGGTGAACGCTGATCAGGGGAAAGCCGTCCTCGAGGACGCAAGCGTCATGGTTACCAGGCAACCACAGCAGACGGAGTCAGGCATGGAAAATGTACCTCCCGCCGAAAACGCTCCGATAGAAACTCACACGGACAGCAAACAGGAGGTGAGCGGAGGAGGTGCAGAAGGGGGGAGAGACTGTGATAAAGTGATGCACCCCTTAGAGAAACTTAATATCACCAACACGAACACTGACATGCTGTATGCACTGTTGCAGGTCGAGGCAGGCCTCAACAGCAGGAGGGTGGAAGGAGTGGAAGGAGTAACTAAGTGGGTTAGCTTGGTAAGCCTAGACTCACAAAAAGAAAAGGAGGAGAATAAAGGGGTCAGAGGTAGTGGATCACCAGAACTGGATAAGTTTTATTCAGTTAATGAGGAATCAGATTCTCTTTCCTCAGATGGGACAGGAAGCGCATCGGGCGGTCCCTCGGACTCGAACTTAAGTTCTACTGTCTCTGGGGGGAAAAGCACGCAAAAGAAAAGAAGGAAGCCGGTGCGAGAGCAGGCAGGAGGCGCCTCCCCTGATAGTATGAATAAAAAATTGCTGTGGGACTACACAGCCACTACCAGTCTGTACCAAGAAGATAACGCCGGGGAAGGGGCAGCAGCCGCAGGGAGCAGCACCAGGTCCCCTTTGCAACATGCCACACTTGACTTAATGTTTAATACATTAAAACAGATGCAGGGGGAAGCCAGAGCAGAGAGCCGGAGGGCTAGGCATGCAACGAAAAAAATCCAAGGCTCCCTAAGGAAGATGAATAGGAAGTTTGATGAAATGGATGATAGAGTGACCCAGGTCGAAGAAAGAACGGGCAGACTAGAAGATGATGCAGCAGATTGGCAGACTTTCAAAGCGGATCAAGAGAAGGTGGTGGAAGATCTCCAATGGAAGATGGAGGATTTTGAAAACCGCCAGAGGCGGAATAACATTAGACTTCTTGGTTTGGCGGAAGGGGTTGAAGGACAAGATCCGAGCTATGTAATCAAATTGCTGAAGACCGCCTTCCCTGAGACACACTGGCATTGGGAGACGGAGGTCCAAAGGGCCCACCGCTTCCCGCTTACACCTAAGAAAGGCAGGGATGGCAGTCAGGATAACTTACCCAGGGCTATGCTGGTGTTCCTAGGAAATTTCTTGGCAAGGCAAGAGATAATGGATAAAGCCAGACCTAACTCCAAAATAACAGCCGAAGGGGTCACCTTCTTCGCAAGACCCGACTTCTGCCACATTACGGTGGAGAGGAGGTGGAAGCTTAGGCAATTAATTGCCCCCTTCCAGGGTCTGGGCTCAGAAGCCTATCTGTTGTACCCAGCAAGACTTAAGGTCATAACGAAGGGGCAGATCAGGATGTTTTTCTCGGAAATAAAGGCTAACCAATTTTTAGAGGAACTCACAGACAGTGGAAGGGGACAAGGTAGTAAAGGTAAAAGACCACCTCAGGCACCTTAGGGGCAACACAGCAAACATGAATTTGGCTTAGGCAGGAGAGGGTAGCGATACTACAATCCAGTACAGCCACACGTAGGTCATGCTTGACCTACTTGCCTGTAAAAGGGGGGGGAGGGCTATACAGGGGGAGGAGGGGTTGCGGGGTTGGGGGGGGGACGGGGGACGGTGGGAGGTACACTACAGCACAAAGACAATAAGACACAGAGACACATTTATTTTGAACTGACTATGGCACACAGGAAGATAGAAGAGGAGCTGGAAACCACAAAGAAACTTGTATGGCAGTAAGAATAGCCTCGATAAATATCTGTGGTTTGAATGAGGGAGGCAAAAGGATGAAAGTGGCTGCCATGTTGAGAATGCTTAGATTAGACATAATTTGTCTTCAGGAGACCCACGTGGAAGGGAATAATAGCCAAATATTGAACCAGTTAGGTTTTGAGGTACTTGCATACACGAAACAAGGCACCAAAACAAGAGGGGTGGCCATACTAGCAAAAAAAGGGGGGGTTAGGGTTCTGAAGAAAAAAAAGGATCAATGGGGACGTTGGGTGATGGTGGAGGGGGAAACAGAGGCAGGAAGATGCACAATCATCTCGGTGTACGGCTCTACTGATGATGAACCAGATATCTTTCAATTTTTAGATACAGAACTGGTGATTTGGCCCGAACCTATAATCTGTTGTGGGGACTTTAACATAAATGGCATGGAGGGAATAGGTCTAACGGGCGGGAGCCCATACAGGGGGGGAGGAAAAAGAAGACTTCCCAGGCTATTGTGAACTTAGTAAGGAATAATGCACTAGTAGATCTATGGGCTCAGAAGAATCTACCTGGTACAGGGAGTACATACTACTCTGCTCCCCACAGGATGGTGGCCAGATTAGATTATTTCTTCGTGTCTAGTTCATTAGTAAGCGACAGCCAATTGGAAAGAATTCCAAGAATAGTATCAGACCATAACCCACTCATCTGATCATTACCTCACAAGAACAAAATCAGGAAAGAGACCACATGGACCTTTGAGAGGGGGCTTCTTAGAGAGGATGGCTATCTTGAGCATATGCAGAGGTGGATCATTGAATTCTGGAAAATAAATAGGGGAACAGCTTCATCTGGCATAACTTGGGATGCGTTTAAAGCTGCAGTAAGGGGGTAAACCCTGAGCTATACATTGTATAGAGATAGGCATGAAAGGAGTAAGGTACGGGAAAAGAATAAAGAACTGGCAGATTTAGAAGAACTCCTCATTGACGCTATAGTAAAGCAAGACCCGTTAGAGGAAATTTTATTAAAGATGGAAGTAGTTAAGATAGAAGCCACCGAAAATATTGCGAGGAAGGCCGCCTGTAGGTATCTTGCTAATAAAGAAAAATGTTATGAGTACAGTGAGAGGATTGGGCATTTGCTTGCAATTAGAGCAAGGCAAAGCTCGGCTATGGGTGAGATAAAAGAAATAAAAAAAGGGACAGGTGTGATCACAAATAAGGTGGAAGAGATCAGAGAGACTTTTAGGAAGTTTTATGAGGCTTTATACAACCAGGGCCCCCCAAAATCGGACGCTGAGATTATGGAATATCTGTCTGTGATACCACATGTAGAATTAGCAGAGGAGGGGAAGGAGGAGCTAGACCAACCGTTAACATTATTAGAAATTCAGGAAGCTATACAGAAACTCCCCTCGGGTAAAGCCACTGGTCCAGACCAAATCCCGGCAGAATTCTATAAGACTTCCCAGAAGGTGCTGGGGGAAGATATGCATAGGACCCTTGGGCAGGCACAGCAGGGGCTATCAGTCCCCCCCTCTTGGGCAGGGGCAGATATTATAGTTATTCTTAAAAAAGATAAGCCTCCATTAGAACCGGGGTCTTATAGACCAATCACGCTCATGAATTCAGACGCTAAAATCTTCTCCAAATCACTGGCACAAAGGCTGAGCAGGGTAATTGAGAGTTTGGTGAGCGATACACAGCATGGGTTTATACCAGGGAAGGGAACTACTCAACATACACGCCAGATGATCACCATATTTGATGCTGCAGAGGTTGCGAGAGACCCTGTTGCAGCTATTTTTCTCGACGCAGAGAAGGCCTTCGACAGGGTTTCCTGGAACTATCTGTGGAGGGTGATGGCCTGGGCTGGGATTGGACAGGGGTTTATTAAAGCAATTCAGGCTCTGTATATGGGACCCATGGCAAGGATCAGGATTAATAAAGGATACACCGAAATGTTAAGGATAGGGCGAGGAACCCGCCAGGGCTGCCCCGCTTCGCCCCTATTATTTGCTTTATATCTAGACCCTATGCTACGGAGGTTTCCAGGCAACAACAACATAGTCCCGATTACGCTACACAATAGGGAATTCAAAGTGTTTGCTTATGCAGACGACGTGGCAATTATTACACCAGATCCAGGGAGGGCCATAATGGAAATTGAGCAGGAGGCATTAATATTTGGCAGAATTTCGGGGTACTCAATTAATAAGGGGAAGACACAGATCGTACAAAATAACAACACTGTATATCAGGACAATAGGATAGTATTAGAGGCAACTTATTTAGGGATTAAAATTACTACGGATTTGAATAAGTTGGCTGAATTGAACATGGATCCCTTAATAACAAAAGTGAAGAAAAATACCGAAAGATTGCATAATTTGCACCTGACGCTAATGGGTAGAATAAATGCTATAAAGATGATTACCTTCCCCAAATTTCTCTATATTTTTAGGGCCATCCCACTCTTTTTCGAACACACTTGGTTTACCAAAGTGGAATTAATCCTCAACAGACTTATCTGGGCGCATGGGAAAACGTGGAGAGCGTATCGTCACATCACACTACTTAGAGAGAAAGGGGGTTGGGGTGCTCCAGATTTTAGACTGTATTATTGGGCAGCAGCCCTGCAGTATTTCCATGGGATGATAGGGGGAGGGGGTCAAGACCAAGACCAAGGGGGCACAGGAATTAATTTCACGAATGTATATACTGCCCTGATGGGGGGGGGGGATGCGCAGAATGCCTTCTTAAACACAGTTGATTTTAGCTACTTTAAGCATACGAGGTTCAAGACTCTGAAAGCAGCCTACAAGGTGTGGACAGCAGTATCTAAAACACTGGGATTGGGGAGATGTAACAGATACACTCGACTGAATACAAATCTCTCACTACCGGGGGACATATTCAGGGATCCAGTTATGAGGGAATGGGAGAAAAAGGGCATTAGGAAAATAGGGGACCTCTGCGATCAGGGAGGCATTCTTTTGTTTCAGGAGTTACAAACAAAGTATAAATTAGACGGAAGGAGTTTCTTTAAGTACCTGCAGATCAGAAGTTTTTTTATGAATAAGAAGGGAGGTACATTGGGGTTTGGGCAGTGCAAAATAATGGAATATGTACAGCGTGGCCAGCACTGCACGATCCGGCAGTTGTATGCAGAACTGTATATATTGAAAGAAGACGACAGGAGAAAGTATGCCGCAAAATGGGGGGAGAAAATAGGCTCAACGCAAGAGAATTTCCAGGATTCAATGGACTTAGGCTGCATGGTGTTATGCTCAGCCACGCTTCAGGCACAACACTACAAAACACTGTTTTCACTTTACTATACCCCTGCTAGAATAGCACAATGGGGGGGGCACCTCGGGAACTACCTGCCCGAGATGTGACTCAACTAATGCGGACATTGTCCATATGTTTGCTGAATGCCCACAACTATACTCATTAATAGCGGCAATAAAGCCCTTTATAGGAGGCACACTAGGGATTCCAGTAGTAATGTCTCCAAAATTGATAATGCTTGGGCTGACAATGGAGGGAGAGGGACACTACATAGAGTTTGTTTGTTGCCATGGCAGTATTACGAATCTGTATTGCTAAAGCTTGGTTGGATAGAGTTCCGCCAACCTTTCAAAGCTGGCTAGCTAGGTTACTCACCACATATAATCTGGAATGTGCAATATATGGTAGGAAGGGGCGGAGAGCAAGAATATTAGGTGGTAAGATCTGGCAACCTATAGAACTATGGAAAACCAGAATGGGGAGGGCAGTAAACTTAAGATAGGAACACATTAGGGTTAGATTTGTTTTTTGTATTTTTTTCCCCTATAGATTCCTCTTTTTTTTCTGGTTCTATTTTTTTTTTCTTACTTCTTTTATTTACTTATATCCTGTGAGGTCGGATTTTCAGTTGTAATTTGATATGTATGTCAGCTGTAAACAAATGTGCTGTAACATTTGCGGAGTAATGTTGGTAAATATAAAAACTTTTAAATAAAAAAAAAAAGTAGACAGTGCGATTTCTGAGTTTTGCAATGCTATCCTATGGAAGAACAACACGTTCTGTAAACATGTATTGTACAGGGACTTACAAGACCAATCTCCAGGAGTTAAGGTGAGCAGTCGGCCCTTGTAGGAATCTGGCTCTTTATATGGTATTACCACTAGGTAGTTACACCGTGCACAGAGTGCGGGAGTTCCCCAAAGGTGTACAGCTCTCAATGTAAAACCCGAAGTGCTTTATTACTGGTAATGTGGACGAGCAGCCTTAGGCCTAACACAGAGGAGTGTAAGATATTTAATGCATAACATTGACCAATAATGGACACACGACTCGAGAAGGAGATCCAGGCCAATTTCAGAAAATGTTACTTTGTACTTTAAGACCAAGATCTTCGCAATAAGGTAAGTACGTTTTTAAATAACATTACTATTCACTTGGAAAAATCGACACTTTAAAACTTTTCCGCACAGTTAAATGTTACCTTATTGGGAAAAGAATATCGCGGTTAAAGAAGTAAGTAATGCACTTACAATTCCAGTCTTCGGAACCAAATGTCCGCAAGGGGATCTGTCCAGTGTTTTTCAATGTAGACTGGGGGTGGCACACCTACTTGACTAGCTAATTCTCCCTCCTGCCTGGGTTCCAAGTGGGCTCTGACAGGGAGGGGGTACCGGGGGGGGGGGGGGTAGGGGCTTCCTCTCCTTTGATTGGACCAAGATTTGCATTCCGAAGGCGGCGACTCCTTTAAAGCTTGGCAGTCCAAGGAGGCTAACCACAGGCCCTCCTATGGGAGGAGGTGTTACACCCTCTTCCTGGACAGGCTTTTATTCCAGACCTCCTGAGAGCAAAAGACTCTCTCCTCAAGAGGTCACTAACTGGCCTCATGCTTGCAGAATCCAGTTAGCAACACACCAGAGGCTGGTAGGTTTTTAGGGGGCACCTATAAGGTGCCTTCTGAATGCATGATTTGATACATCCAACGCTGGCATTAGTGTGGGTTTATGAAGACGAGATGTTTGGTACCAAACATCTCTATTTTTTTTTAAGCCATCCTCGTTTTTACCAGTGTCCAGTACATGGTTTAAGTTGGCTTCCCTGGTCACTTGCACTGGCATCAATAGGACTGACCAGAACAGGGGAATATCTGCACATGCCTCACATATAATATTAATATTAAGCACCCTGCCTTCGTGCCGTTAGGCCTGCAGTGGTAGGGGACATGGCACACAGGATGTATCACTGAATGGTAGGATGCACACCATTTTTTGCTCCTTTTATATTCTCTTTTTTTAGTAGCTGCTCAATGGCCATATTTAAGCGTGCTGGCTTGACTCGTGCTCTGTCATGGCGGCACGGACGAGATTCAACTTTCCTAAACACGGGGATGTGTGACATGTTGCGTTTTCTCTTCTGTCTGCATCAAGACATGCAGCCTCCTATGGCAGTCATGCATGTACTTGGTGATAGGTCCCTTAGGGTAGCACAATTCGTGCTGCAGCCCTTAGTGACCCTCTTTAGTACCTCAGGCCTCGGTTCAAGGGTACCATTTACTATGGACTTACAGAGGGCGCCTTAAAGTTTTGCCAGTTGGGGGAACAATTGCACAGTTTGGGGAAAAAGCTCTGTCACTGGGGACCTGGTTGGCAGGAACCCAGTTCACTTTATCGAAATCACATAATGTACCAGTGTACCAGGCAAAAAGATGGGGCAACCGTGTCAAATAGGAGCACTTTTTAAAAGGCCCCCTCCCCAAAGAGGATGAAACTAACCTTTGTCAAGAAAGATTCTTCATCTTCTTAGTGGAAGAACCTAGAAAGGCCATCTGCTTTTGCATGGTAAGTCACAGGTTTGTGTTCTACTACAAAGCCCATTCCCCGTAGCGATATGGACCACCTTAACAGTTTGGGGTGTTTACCTTTCATTTGTATTAGTCATCTAAGAGGCCTGTGGTCTGCTTGGACAAGGAAGTGAGAGCCAAACAAGTATGGTCTCAGCTTCTTCAGCGACCAAATCACAGTAAAGGCTTACCTCTCAATGGCACTCTGTAGAAAGCTGGCTCTGTATATACTATACCAAAGTGAGGTATAGTGTGCACAGAGTCCAGTGGAACCCCAAAGGTAGGCAGAGGTAAAGTTAGATAGCACCTTACTCTCTATTTGTGGTAGTGGGGTCTAGGCCGTGGGGCGTTGGGTGCAGGGGTGCCTTTTAGAGTCTGATCTTCTTAGCAGCTCATGGTCCCCGTTGGGATTTAGGCTGCAGGCGTCGGCTGGAGGAAGGTCAGGGGTCGCTGGATCTCGGGTCAGGATCACCGGGGAGACCTCCTTGTAGTGTTTGCTCACACGAGCTCGGGCCATGGACGGTGGGTGCAGAGTGGGGCGGATTCGTGGTTTCCGCCAGGGCCAGAGGTTGGAGGTGAACAAATCTGGTGTTCACTGGAGACAAAGTCTTTGGTCTTGAAGGCTGGCAGGTCCTCCGGGTTTCTTGAGGTTGCTGGCTGCAGGACACACTAGGATTTTGCAGGAGCAGGTTCGAGTTGGAGACAGACCAGTAGGGTTGGGGCCAATCAAGTAGGCGTCTTCCTCTTGTTAGCTTCGGCACAGCTGTTCAGTCCTTCTTTTTCTTTACTTGTTGCAGGTTCTTGTCTGAGGAAGCAAGGTTCAGGGGTGCCCCTAAATACTAGTTTTAGGGGCGATACAGGTAGGTAAAAGGTTGGGACCAATAGGTCCCTTCCCTGGGTACTCCCCCCTATTACGCCACCCTCCAGTGTAAGGGGGGGCATATGCCTTTCCCTGGTTGGCTGAACAAATCCAGTGTTCACAGGAGACAGAGTCTTTGGACTTGAAGGCAGGCAGGTCCTCTGGGGTTTTCGAGGGTGCTGGCTGCAGGACATACCAGGATTTTGCAGGAGCAGGTTCGAGGGGGAGACAAGCCGGTAGGGCTGGGGCCAAGTCATTAGGCGTCTTCTACTTGTTAGCTGCTGAAGAGCTGTTTGGACCTTCTTCTTCTTGTAGTTTCTTTGTGTCTGAGGAAGCAGATTTAGGGGCGTTACAGGTAGGTAAAAGGTTGGGAACAATAGGTCCCTTCCCTGGGTACTCCCCCTATTACGCCACCCTCCAGTGTAAGAGGGCATATGCCTTTCCCTGGTTGGCTGTGTCCCTTCATCCTCAAGATGGCGGGGACTGAGAGTTGTGCTTCACCTCGCCTCTCCCACCTGAGGGGTGGAGTTGGCAGAGGTGGGCACACCTCTTTTCCTCACTTGTTTTTCCCGCCCATTCTCCCGCCCAAAGTGGGGATCAGAACAGGTGGGGACCAGTAGCTGAAAGCTTCAAGTGGCCTGGGGAAGCTCACAAAAGCGGCAAGCCTTTGAAGCTTCCCCATCGTGAACCCTGCCCATCCTGGGGGAGGAGGCTTGGCACCTCGTCCCAGGATATACATTGTTTCAGGCCTCCGAGAGCAGCAGGCTCTCGGCCCATGGGTCCAGAAACATGTCTGTTGGTGGCAGCTTAAGCAGCCACTCAGTCAGGACACTAGAAGTTGTTTGAGTTTCAGGGGGCATCTCTAAGATGCCCCCTGCCGTGCATTTTACATTAAATCCCACACTGGCATCAGTGTGGGTTTAATGTGCTGAGAAGTTTGATACCAAATTTCCCAGTTTTCAGTGTAGAAATTATGGTGCTGTGGAGTTTGTAATGACAAACTCCCAGCACCATATACTCTTAATGGCAGCACTACACTTACAATGCCCAAGAATGGACATGGGCACTGTAGGGTACAGGGCTCATGCACCTGTACCCTCATCACTGGTATAGTGCACCCAGCTAGAGGGGTGACTAAACTATGCCAGGGCAGTGGGTTGTAGGCAGGGCACACAGGGATGTGTGCCCTGTCAACTCTTCACTTTCTTTTTCACCAAAACACGCAGCCTGCAAAGACAATGTATGAGTGCAGTGGTACATGACCTCTAAGGGTGGCACAATAAGTGCTGCAGCCCTTAGAGGCCTTCTCTGGTCACAGTGCCCTGGGTACCTGTGGTAAGTTAAGTCAAAGGCAACATTTATTTAGACCATAGTCTTTTAACAGCAGTAAAACTATGTTTATAAATACCCAAAATTATTCATTACAATTTCATCAATGGTTCCATAAAAAAAGGTAACCAATAGGCAGAAGAAAACGACCCAAATATCCTAACTATGAGTGACTTAATAACATACTTTCCTAATGTAAATATTAAAAGCACAGCCCGCTGAGGTAAGTAAAAGTTAATTTAAAATGTTATGTTAATAAATACGTGCATTTTAATAAAATTCACGCTTTAAAATCTCTAAAAACCCTTCAATATTCTATAACCCCTTTTTTTTTTACAACCAATGTTATTGATTTTCTGAAGAGGCAGACAAAGAACAATCCAGCAGCAGGTAAGACATTAATGCCCAGCAGGGACAGGGTGTCAATATAGTCTCAAATACATCATGGGTAGGCATAGAACATGACAGAAAACAGATTGATGCCCACCTCGGGCCACAGCCGTTCATAAAACGTGCTAGTCAATTTGCACCCCCACCCATTTACCCCACACTTTACGATACTTCTTCGGGCATCCCCTGGCTTCGTACAAGGGCCTCTCCTGTGCCGCACGCAAATCCACCCCCCTGCAACATCGTGCCATGGTGGGCGCAACCGGATTCAGCCAGTTTGCCGCAATGTCTCTCTTAACCACCATTATGGCTGTGTTCAGGAAGAGTTTGTCGGCTCTGGATCTGTCCAACCCATCAGTGACCCCTAGGATAAAGTTCACTGGGTTAAGGGGAACCTCTCAGCCCAAAACCTCAGTGAGTTTCCCCACCACTGACTCCCAAAAGTGTGTAACCACGGGGCAAAGCCATACCATGTGGAAGAAATCAGCGTGTGGGCGATCACAATGGGGGCATTGAGGCGAACACCTTGACCTCCGAGTAAATGAGGGAGATGGGGCAGTAGTCGGAGCAGTACCTCGAGGCCGGCTGAGATTTAGGAATCATCACAATGGTGGCAATATGCGTTTCCATGCAGAACGAGCCCTTATCAGCCGCCTCCGCGTACACCTCCAATAGGTGGGGAACCAATGTGTTGCGGTAGGCCACATAGAACTCTTGTGGGAATCCGTCTGGCATAAAAAACTTTTTACGGCCTTCATATAACTTCCAATAGTAATTGCAATCTTAAGATTAGACATGTCTGTTAATAACTCTACAGCATGGGCCTGGAGCACAGTAACATATTTTAAAGAAATGGGGCGTAAAAATAGTTTACGCTGGGCTAAGAGTAATACACAGTCTACTAATATATGCAAAATGTCACAGTTTGTTCCCAGCATACATTTACAATTTCCACTGGGCTGTATCATTCCTGCTTTTATTTTCTCGTTTGCCATCCAAGTATTTTTTTTTTATAACTCTTTTTATTGAAAAAGCATCAGTAAAATCACATTACAGAGGGTCAAATAGAGCAGCCGAGTACACATAAAGGGGCAACTGATTAAACACCGTTCATAGTTGTATGGGAACTTTACGGAGAAGGGGGGTCTTCCAGAGAGGCATTCAGGGGTGGTGTACAAATTTCCCCTCTGTAACTGTTCCAAGGTCCCCAAATCAACGACCACTTTCGAGGGCATCCCCACGCAAGATATGCAGTTTTCTCCCTGACCATGCACCAGTCCAAATTGTTTTCCCACACTTCCAGGGTGGGAGGTTGCCCAGCACCCCACAGTTGGGCTATATTTCGTTTAGCAATCATGAACCCCAAATTAGCCCCTTGTGTCTGTGAGGTATTCAAATTCGTAGGCTCCCAGATGTTAAGTAAGCACCTCCTCGTCTCCAGTGAAAGGGAGACCCCAAGAACTCTATGTATGGTATCATGTATGTTGCGCCAGTATGTAGTAATGTATTCACATTCCCAGATAATGTGTATGAAGGTGCCCACGTGACCACATTGTCGCTTGCATAGCCCCCTGTCTGAAAGTCCCATATGGACCAGCCGAGGTCCCGTGATGTAAATCCTGTGGAGAATTTTAAGCTGAACTAGTCGCAGGCGGGCAGGAATGGCAACTTCCCTAGGGGAGGACACTGCTGTCTGTCAATCTTCCTCATCTAGCTCTATTCCGTCCTGCATCCATTTGTCTCTTAGCACCTCAAGAGGGTCAGGTCTGTGGTTGATCAGTTTTTTATATATCAAGGAGACCGTTTTGTCAGGTAGGTGTCCGTCCAGTATCCTATCTTCCAGGGGGGAAGCCTCTGGGGGCTCTGTTCCCTCGGGAAGTGCAGAGACAAGGGAGTGACAAATCTGTCCATAGCGGAAATATTCCGACTTCGCCAGTTTATATTCTACCTGCATGGCCTCAAATGATTTAATACTCCCCTTCCCCCAGATATCCTTGATTGTGGAGATTCCGATGAGATCCCATTTGTCGAAGCCTTTGGTCTTCCAGAGCGTGCCCAACTGCTCCGAATCCCAAAGTGGGTGGCCATGATCATCTTAATTTTCCAGCCCAGTGAACCCGTGGCCACATGCCAAACCTTGACCGAGTGCTTAGTCCGCCCCGTCAATGCCAGTCTATTAGGTCGAGAATGTAGGGCTCTGCTATACCTACCCCCTGGGAGAAGCCATTTATCCATAGTATATCCAGGGTCATCAGCCCGGCCATATGTGCCATAGTTGATTGCGGCCAGCTGGGATGCCCAGTAATATCTCTTTATATCTGGGAGGGATATGCCTCCGTCATACCATGAAAGTGTTAATTTATGTAAAGCAATGCGAAGCCTACCCTCCCACAACAGACTCCGCTGTAAGCTCTCGATCTCACTGAAGTATCTAGATGGTACCACTTCCAAGGTGTTTTGCAGGGCATAGAGAAAACGAGGGAGGGCCATCATTTTGAAGAGGGCTGTCCTACCAAACAATGAAAGAGGAAGTTTCTTCCAACTGGAAACATCACTCTTGAGCCTTTGGAGAGGGGGAAAAAGGTTTCGAGTATAGCTAAGCGAGGGGTCCAGTGAGACAAAATCTCCCAAAGAATTGAATCCTCCTGAACTAAACTGTATAGGACAGTTTGGCGGAGGGACAGGGGGGTCTACCTTCAATACAAATAACAAGGATTTCTCCCAGTTGATGGAAAGCCCAGAGTTCCTCCCGAAGGAAGCCAGGACATCAAAGATCACAATAAGGGACTTACGTTTAGAGGTCAGATAGAGCAGTATATCATCTGCATACAATGATATGCGGCCCTCCCATTACAGGGTCCATAGCAGACCCCTAATCGAATGCTCCCAACGTATCCAAGCAGCCAGAGGTTCCAAAGCCAAACAGAAAAGAGGGGGGGACAACGGGCAGCCCTGACGGGTACCCCGTCCCAGCAAAGAGGGAGCTGAAGCTCTCTTATTTACTACAACTTGAGCTAGTGGCTCCGAGTACAACAGAGGTACCCATCCAATAAAGCCGGGGCCGAACCCAAACTTTGCCAAAACTGCCCACAAGTAAGGCCATTCAATCGTGTCGAAAGCCATTGTTGCGTCGAGAGACACAATTATTGCTGGCTCCTGTAGGGTATGGGCTCTGGCTAACACCCCATGCAGTCTACGCAATTTTCGGGCAGTGTTCCTATGGGGCATAAAGGCTGTCTGGTCAGGGTGTACCAGATCACTGATGACTTTTACCAATCTATTTGCCAGGAGCTTGGCCAAAATCTTCGGCTCGGCGTTTAGGAGTGAAATAGGCCTATAGGAGGCACAGTTTGTTTTGATCTTGCCCTCCATATGGATTACGACTATCGAAGCAATTCTCTGATCTCTGGGGAGAATCCCTGCATCTCTGGATTCCATAAACATTTCCTTCAAGTAAGGCACAAGTTTATCCGGTTTAAGTTTGTAAAGTTCAATGGGGAGCCCGTTGGGGCCCAGTGCCTTACCGGAGTTTAATGAGTGGATGGCCAGTGCAATTTCGTTTGCTGTCAGCGCTCTATCCATAAACTGTCAGTCATCGAGGGAAAGACACGGGAGCTGGTTGTCAAGGAGCAGTAGATGGGAATCAGCTTTGGGGCAGGAAGAGACTGATGTATAAACCACCTGGAAGTGATCAGCAAATGTATTTACTATGTCCTGCGGTTCAGTGAGTCGTGTCCCCTCCCTCATCATGAGCTCAGGGACCAGCCGGCAAGCCCAGTCTCTCTTATCCAGCCACGCAGTAAGCTTCCCTGCCTTGTCCCCCAGCTCGTAAAGTCTAACCTGTTGCTCCCTACCAAGAGCCTTAGCCCTATCTGTGACCAATGCCTTGTAATCATGCTGCTTCAGGCTCAACTGGTGAAGTTTAGCCCGCGTCACTCCCTGTTCCAATTCCCCTTCCAGTCTGCTTATTTCAGTTTCCAACTCCACCACTTCCCTCTGCTTCTCCTTTTTAGCACCCGCTATTGCAGACAGGGCGTGGCCCCGAATAACTGCCTTAAAAGCCTCCCATAAGGACCCAGGCGAAGACACGGAGGCCACATTGTTGGCAAAGTATTCATCTAGCTTAGCAAGGAGGTCTTTGTGGGTATTGGGATTACGCAAATACCACGGATTTATTGGAGCCACCCTTCCCGCCGTGCCTCGGGTTATAGCTATGTGGATCCAAAGTGGAGAATGGTCTGATATGCCCCTGGCTAAGTTCGTAACCTCCACTATGTATGAAGCTTGTGCAGCAGGGACCAAACAGTAGTCTAGGCGTGAGAGACTATCGTGTGCCCCAGAGTGAAAAGTGTATTGTTTTTGATCTGGGTGGAGTAACCTCCAACTATCAATTAGGCCCATTGCGTCTATAAAGTCTGGTAGCCACCGCATTGCCCTCCCCGTTTCCCATGGGGGATACCTGTCCATCATACCAGAGACTACTGCATTAAAGTCACCCCCTAAAAGTAAAAGTCCCTCAGGGAGCGAAAGTAGGACCGTCCCCAAATCTGCTAGCGTTGTGCCTTGAGCATCGACTCTCAGAAAGCGAAAGAAATATTGCTTCGGGTTTAACGAAAATAGAAAGTGATCGCAATTGCGGCACTACTATAAAGAGATATCCAGAATTTCCCACCGGCTGGTGGATAAACTGAGAACGAGTAAGATACCAGGATTGATCACACGGTGTCAGATAGTGCCGGCTGACATACTGTTTCTGCCCTGCTGTCAATGAGAGATATACGCAGGCTTTCTTCTAAAATAACAGGTTGTCCAACTGTATTATAGTCCTGATGAAGACCCGCCCAGGTTGCGATAAAACCAGCACCAATATCGAGGGTCGAAACGTCGACGTTAAAATATGGATCAGTCCCTATCTAAGTTTCAATACAAGGAAGAAAATTGTATCTATTGAAACTATTGTCTTGAGTTTGGGACTACCACACTGTTCCATTTTTGTATATATGTATAAATTCACCCACTAAAACACTTGTCACTATTGCACTGCAACACAATTTTGCACGGATATATTTTTATGTCAATTTTGTTTAGGATAGCCATTGTATATATATGTATATATGATATTTCGAGGTTAAAAATTTAGAAATAAGATAAAATTTGATACAATCCTCGAGAAGAGGTGTGTGTGGTTACTTCTACAGGGTGTTCTCGCCCTTCTTCCTTTTTCCAATGTATTGGTATTATTAGAGAAAAGAATCTGTCTAATAACAATGCAAATTATGTGATTTACCTACATAGAAGGTTTATGAAAGAGATTGTTTCCCGACAGAACCATTGTCTTTATTTAAACTTGGAACCCAGTTTCTGAGGGTCATTGGGCCACCCCATTGTATTTAATGGTGCCTTGTAACCCCGGCGGAACATAAACAGACTGGAAGGTTACATGCTGTCCCTCCCACATGCCCATGTCTCCGATATATCTGCCCCTCTCATCCTCCCATGTGGAGGTCACTGCCAGTGGAAATGCTTTACAAATCAAGATACCCACACCCCTGGAACCAGACGTGAACCCAGAATGTGTGATTAATTTGTACCCCATTCTGTGCAAGGCATTGCATGGGTTTCCAATGAGATGTGTCTCTTGCAGCAGGACCACATCCGGTGCCTGCCTTTTAAGGAATTGAAGAACTACACTCCGTTTAATTTTATCCCCCAACCCGTTAACGTTCCAACTCAATACTTTTATTTCTTTACCCCCCATCCCCCACCCGGTACTGCCACTGCGCCCCCACATTTCGTCTATTGAAACCGAATTCTGTGCTGATGCGACAAACAAACTAACCAACATAAAAACCAACCCCCCCCCCTCCCCCCCAAAAAAAAACACCACGCTGCCCTGCCCACTGGGCTTCAAACTGCCCATTGAAAAGTGCATAGTGCCTGTCGCCCCTAACGATTCAAAGAAAGAAAAAGAGGGTAGGGTTCGGCCTCACCGCCCCCTTCTGAACTAGTAAATCCCCCCGAGCCCCGAATCCCAACAACATACCAAACTCCCAGAGAGTCCCGCTGCAGTTCAAAGGCCATACAGTCACTGATACCTGACAGGTTCAAGTCACACAGCGAAATAAAAGACAATATTATTCCCGTTCCACTGTCTCTTGCTCTTCTGACCGGTCCGATGTTCCAGCTCCATTCCGAGGGAGAGTGTCTACCCAGTCTGCCACAGTCTCTGGGTTATCAAAAAACCAAACCCTACCATTGACCCCCACCCTTAGGCGTGCTGGGAACATCATGGCATATTTCAACCCCTTATCTCTTAATTTCTTCTTGACAGCCAAAAAGTTACGTCGCTGCTTCTGGACCGCCTGCGTACAATCGGGGAAAAAAGGAAAGGGCAGCATTCTCATACCGGATAGGATCCCCGGACCTTGCAGCTTGCAGGATAGCATCTCTATCCCTGAAGTTCAGGACCCTGGCGATGATGCGGCGGGGCTCCAGTTCTCGGCCTCCCCCCCCGGAACCCTGTGGACCCGCTTAATGGTGAAAAATGTGCTTAAGCCTTTAGGTTGGAGATGTTTAAGGACTAGGTCCTCCACAAATAAATCTGGGCCTTTGCCCTCTAACCTCTCGGGCTACCCCAAAATACAAACGTTGTTTCGCCGGGCCCTACTTTCGTAATCATCCAGTTTGCGTTCTGCCAGTTCATGGGAGGATTTAAGCACACGTACATCCTGTTGCAGCTGGGCCACATCATCTACCAGGCTGGAAGTCTTAACATCAAGCGATTTAACCTTCTCATTGACTTTAGTGAGGCCTGCTCTTATGAGGTTAACTTCCATGGAAACTGTATCCAGCTTGGCGTCTAATGTCCCCATCTGCTGTCCCAGGGAGTATTTGACACCATCGATGGCAGCCATGATGTCATGCAGCGTGACTCCCCCCCCCATCCCCCCCAACACCACCCCGCACCCCCCCCCCCCACCCCCTCTCCCCGGATCCAGGGACTCCCCGGCTGCGAAAGTGGAAGACCCCGGACCGGCCGACGAACCCTTCGGCAAAGTATAACGGTCCAGCTTGCTCGATTGTACCGGCTTTGGTGCCCTCGATCCCCTGGAGGAGTGCTTCTCCCCATCCAGCTTCGGCGCCATTGCAAATGTTATGCACTGGACAGTCTAGTATTCATTCAGGTCTCTCCACGTCAGAAAGTGCGATACTCCAGAGCCTTAGGCGCAATCCCCACCTCAGAAGGATATGTCAAGTAAGTCTCTCATCGGGGGGGGAGAAGGGGGGGGGCCTCCGCACACTCCGCTGCCCAGTTGCAGTCAATTGTCTCCAGCACCGATACACCCCCCTCAATCAGAACCAACTGTTCGGGCCGGAAGTAGATAATACACTGGAAAAGATGAAAAAGGACACAGACACTGCTAAGTCTATGGGTGCATTACAATCCACCCAAACTAGAGGTTCTTTTAGCCGCTCCTCTTATAGAGGAGGCTCCAAACAAACCGGCGCAGATACCACATCATATTTTAAAACACACACACAAACCTCCTCTAATAAAGGCTACTTCAGAGGAGGATACAGAGGCAATAACAACAAGGGAAGAGGTAGAGGTAATAACAACAACCGCTCCTCTTCCACTCCCAAACAGTGACTTCCCTGTGCCTCCCCTACAACACTCCACTCCTGTGGGGGGCAGACTATCACAGTTCCTACCTGTCTGGAATTCCATCACAACAGACAAGTGGGTAAGACAGATTATCCAACATGGCTACTGCCTAGAACTCACAGCAACCCCCCAAACATACCACCCAGGCAGCGCCCAATGTCCACAGAACGCATAACCCTGCTTCAACAGGAAGTTCTAGCACTCCTAGAAAAAGATGCTGTTCAAGTAGTTCCTCTACAAGAACAAGGAACAGGAGTTTACTCACTGTACTTCTTAATTCCCAAAAAGGACAGGACACTAAGACCAATTCTCGACCTCAGGCCCCTCAACCATTATATACAATGAGATCATTTTCACATGATCACTTTACAACAAGTACTCCCATTGCTAGAACAGGGAGATTGTCTTTCAACACTAGACCTAAAGGACGCCTACTTTCATGTGCCTATACATCCTGCGCACAGGAAGTATCTAAGATTTGTCATACAAGGACAACACTATCAGTTCAAAGTCCTTCCATTCGGGGTCACAACAGCACCACGAGTGTTTACAAAGTGCTTAGCAGTAGTAGCAGCACATCTCAGAAGACAACAGATACATGTCTTCCCTTGCCTAGACGACTGGCTCATAAAAGCAAGATCGTTCAACCAGTTTGTACAACACACAAAACAAAGGATTCAAACATTACACGACTTAGGGTGTACGATAAACTACACCAAGTTGCACCTAGAGCCTTCGCACGTTCATCAATATCTAGGAGCTACCATAAACACATCAGTAGCTCTAGCGTGTCCAGTCAAGCCAGGATTCAAAGCATTCAGAACTTAGTTTCCCTTTTTCAATGCCAACACTCTCTTCAAGCCAGAGTGTTCATGAAACTAATAGGCATGATGGCATCTTGCATATTCATAGTTCCTCATGCAAGACTGCAAATGCGCCCACTACAAGAATGTCTGGCACAACAGTGGAATCAGGCTCAAGGTCAGCTCACAGACCTGGTGGGGGTGGACAGCCGTACATATCGCTCTCTGCAATGGTGGAACACCAAAAACTTGACAAAGGGACGGCCGTTCCTAGACCCTATTCCACAGATAGTGCTCACGACAGATGCATCCCTCACAGGATGGGAAGCCCATCTCTTGCATTATACCACACAAGGCCAATGGAACAATCAACAGAAACAGTTCCACATCAACCATTTAGAGCTGCTAGCAATTTTCCTAGCACTCAAAACTTTTCAGTACAAGTACAAAACAAGGCTGTTCTAATCCGGACGGACAGTATGACAGCCATGTATTATGTACAAAAACAGGGGGGGGGAAGCACTCTCTGCAACTGTCCCACCTTGCACAGAGCATTTGGAGATGGGCCATCCCTCAAAACATACACCTGACAGTAGAACACCTTCCAGGAATTCATAATCAGATAGCAGATCTGTTGAGTCGTCAGTCACAACAGATTCACGAATGGGAGTTGCACCCACAAGTTCTCCAACCATTCTTCCAAAGGTGGGGGCATCCACAGATAGATCTGTTTGCCACCCACGAGAATGCGGAATGCCCAAGCTTCGCCGCTAGTTTTCCACACCCACAATCGGAAGGAAATGCGATATGGATGAACTGGTCAGGC
This sequence comes from Lissotriton vulgaris, assembly GCF_964263255.1. NCBI lineage: Eukaryota > Metazoa > Chordata > Amphibia > Caudata > Salamandridae > Lissotriton > Lissotriton vulgaris. The sequence goes on from NC_141697.1 coordinate 577,672,398, forward strand.
AGATTTGCGTTCGCTTTTCCGCCTCTCCCACTCATTCCACTAGTAGTACGCAGGCTCAGACAACATTCTCTCAAACTAATACTAGTGGCACCCACATGGGCACGTCAGCCGTGGTTCACCACGCTACTGGATCTCTCACTGGTTCCTTATCAAAAATTACGGCTCACGCCATCCCTGTTAACACAGAACCATGGAGAAATAAGACACCCAGACCCAAACCAACTGAATTTGGCGATCTGGCTCCTGAGGTCTTAGAGTTTGGTTACTTAAACCTACCACAAGACTGTATGAACATAATTAAAGAAGCTAGAAGACCCACTACCAGAGCATGTTATGCGGCTAAGTGGAAAAGATTTGCAATATACTGTAACAACAATAACATTGATCCACTGGATGTCTCCATCCAAAATATCATCAGCTACCTTCTACACCTACAAAGGTCCAATTTGGCTTATTCTTCCATACGCCTGCATTTAGCAGCAATCGCAGCCTATTTACAAAATAGACAGCATTTATCTCTCTTTAGAGTACCTGCAATGAAAGCATTGAGCCTTTACACAAATGTGAACTGCAATTCCTAACATGGAAAACTGCCTTCCTTGTTGCCATCACCTCTCTCAGAAGAGTAAGTGAAATACATGCATTCACAATAGAAGAACCATTTTTTCAAATTCACCCTAACAAAGTGGTTCTTAGACCCAATCCAAAATTCCTGCCAAAAGTCATTACTCCTTTTCACCTTAACCAATCAGTAGAGTTACCAGTGTTTTTTCAAAATTCGGACTCTGTTGCAGAAAGAGCTCTACACACCCTAGATGTTAGAAGAGCTCTACTATACTACACAGACAGGACAAAATTGTTCAGAAAGACAAAACAACTATTTGTATCTTTCTCTCCCCCACACAAGGGCAATCCCATCTCTAAAGGAGGACTTGCCAGATGGATTGTAAAGTGTATTCAAATATGCTACCAAAAAGCGAAACGTGCACTAACAGTTCCTCCTAGAGCGCACTCCTCTCGCAAACTAGGAGCCTCTATGGCTTTCTTAGGAAACATACCATTAGAGGACATATGCAAAGCAGCAACATGGTCTATAATACACACCTTCACTAAACACTATTGTGTTGATGTGCAAGCCAAGCAGCAAGCTGCAGTAGGCCAAGCTGTACTTAAAACACAATTTCAGTATGCTGCAACGGATACAAGCGACCACCGCTAGGGGAGACACTGCTGCACAATCGTTGCTAAATGTACAATCTACATCTCATATGCCTCGAACGGAATATGCTACTTACCAGTATGCATCTGTTGGCATGTAGAGCTGCAGAGTTGTACATGCCCTCCCGCCTCCCCAGGACTTGTATCCGTTCCAGTACTCATCTTACTTAGATGCACACGCATGAACATCCTTTTCTCTTTTCTTCTACTAACTCAATCATTTTCCATCATGGCGAAAAACAATCTGAGGATGGAGTCGATGACCATGCGCAGTAATGTCCAAGGGAGGAGTCACCTATCACGTGACTACAAAGACTTCTTCCAAGAAGACATCAACAACCTGCAATCATCCGAGCCCAACACCAGGTGGCGATCTATTGCTAAATGTACAACTCTGCAGCTCTACATGCCAAGAACAGATGCATACTGGTAAGTAGCATATCCCTTTTTGCTGTGGGTTTATGGTGAGTTCTTGTTTGTAGATGGTTGCCAGTTTTCGTAATAACATCAAGAAACACCATTTCCTCTTCATGATGTGAATGCGTAAATTTCAGATGCTCATCACATGTATTGATCCAGGCAAAGAAATTGAGTTGTACATCTTCTGGACTTTTCCATATGAGGAGGACATCGTCGATGTACCTTCGCCAAAGAGAGACATGGGCTAAGTACGGCTTGGTGTCAGATAGAATGTGTCTTCGTTCGAAATCATATACATACATTCCTGCCACACTTGGGGCAAAAGTACTGCCCATAGATGTCCCGGTGGATTGGAGGTACAAGACCCCCTGGTATTAAAATAATTCTTCTTCAAAGCCAAAGTGGGACAATCCACCACAAAGCTACATGGAGTCGTATAATCCCAGTTGCTGTTTGCCAGGGTTTCTTCAATTACACTGATGGTCGAGTCTTGCGGGATACAGGTATATAGACTCTCTATGTCAAGTGTTACTAGGTAAGTAGGGTCATCAGTCAGCTCAATGGTTTGTAAGAGAGCTAGCAAACTTTTCGTGTCTTTCAAATAAGTACATGTTGCTTGGATGAGTGGTTTCAGGAAAAAGTCGCAATACTGCGATAGGGGTTCCAAAAACTATCCTAAACCTGACACGATAGGCCTCCATGGTGGTGGTAGCCTGTTCTTATGCATTTTTGGGAGGGAATAAAAATACAGTATTGTGCCTTTACTTGTGGTTAGGAAGTCACTCTCATGTTTGGATATGTGGCCCTGACTCTCAGCATTGCTTACTAAGGATACAATGGGTTCCTGTAAGGATAACGTTGGGTCATTGGTCAGGCAGGTATAGCTTACATTATCTCACAGTAGGCGTTTGCATTCCGTATCATATGCTTCAGCATCCTGAACCACTATACCTCCGCCCTTGTTGGCGGGCTTTATCACGATGTTTTTATTGTTCTGTAACCGTGAGTTGTACTTTATATCCCACAGGTTAGGGTGCGCCTTAGCGTGTGCATACCGCCGTGGGATTTTTTTGAAGGTCCTGACAAATGCTTTGCTAATTAATGCAGAAGCATGTTGACCATTTTTTCATAATACTTTCGGATGCTACCAGCCACTTTATAGGACTGACTTACATCCATCTCAAGTTTTTATTAGTATTTGGGCAGCCTTTAATAAATTATTGGATGGGCCAGTCCCAAACCCTTTTTAAATCTCACTTTCACATTTCACTATCTTTGCACTTACGCATAGAACATCCTGCTCCGCTGTAAGTCAGGCGTGGAAGCATACCAGGGAAGCATCTGGCTTCTCTGGTAGAACCCTATGATGAAGCATGTCACCGACCAGGTCGGTGAGTGAGGGTTCTTTTAATAAACATTTCTGATGTCCTTGTCCTTTTCTTGTAAACCCTTAAGGAATAACACGTTTTATGGTTATTTCTGAGCCACTCTTTTGTTGTTGAATAGCTCTTGAATTATAGCCAACAGGCCTTCCGGAATGTTATATTTTTTTTAAGTCTCCCAGAGGCATTTACGATCCACTAACTCAAACGCTGCACGGAAGTCCACAAAGCAACAGTATAGCTTCCCTCTTTGCTCAATTGACTTCCGTGCCACTGCCCATAGGGCGAAGCATCGGTCGACAGTGAATTGGCCTTCCTTGAAACCACCTTGTTCTACCGGCACAATCGTTGGCCACAGATGCCAATCGGGGTAGTTTTGGGAAAAGAACACAGGCCCTGGGAACCTGATTGGCAGGGACCCAGGGCACACCAAGTAAAAGTGCATCAGTAGTCTGGCAAAAAGTGGGGGGTTACTGCAACAGGAACCCACTTTTCCTACACTATGTTCTTTCCCTAAAACTGCATTTAAGCCTAAACCCAATTGGCATCTCTGGCCACAGGTCAGCACCGGGCAAATGGTACCACAGGTACCCAGGGCACTGTGACCAGAGAAGGGCTCTAAGGGCTGCAGAACTTATTGTGCCACCCTTAGATGTCCTGTACTATTACACTCACACACTGCCTCTGCAGGCTGCGTGTTTTGGTGCAGAACAAAGTGAAGAGTCGACATGGCACACATCTCTGTGTGCCATGCCTACAACCCACTGCCTTGGCATAGATCAGCCACCCCTCTAGCTGGGTGCACTATACCAGTAGTGAGGGTACAGGTGCATGAGCCCATTCTTAGACATTGTAAGCGCAGTGTTGTCATGAAGAGTATATGGTGCTGGGAGGTTGTCATTACAAACTCCACAGCACCATAATGGCTACACTAAAGACTGAGAAGTTTGGTATCAAACTTCTCAGCACATTAAATCCACACCGATGTCAGTGTGGGATTTAATGAAAAATGCACACAGAGGGCATCTGAGAGATGCCCACTGAAAACTAACATACCACTAGTGTCCAGGCTGAGTGGCTTTCAGCTGCCACCACAAGACATGTTTCTGGACCCCTGGGTCGAGAGCCTTCTGCTCTCGGGGGGCCTGAAACAATGCACATCCTGGGACGAGGTGTCAAGCCTCCTCCCCCAGGATTGGCAGGGTTCAGGAAGGCGAAGCTTCAAAGGCCTGCCTCCTTTGTAAGCTGCCCCAGGCCACTTTCAGCAACTGGTCCCCACTGGTTCTGACCCCCACTTTGGGCGGGAGAACCAGCGAGAAAAAGAAGAGATGTGTACCCACCTCTGCCAACTCCACCCCTCAGGTGGGGGAGGCTAGGTGAAGCACAACTCTCAGTTCCTGCAATCTTGCAGATGGGGGGCACAGCTAACCAGGGAAAGGCTTATACCCCAATCCCACTGGAGGATAGTATAATAGGGGGTGTACCAACCCCAGGGAAGGGACCCATTGGTCCCAAAACTTTACCTACCTGTAACACCCCTAAATCTAGTATTTAGGGGCACCCCTGAACCTTGCTTCCTCAGACAAGAAGAAACTACAAGATGAAAAAGAAGAAGGACCGAACAGCTGTCCAGCAGCTTACAAGACGAAGACGCCCACTGACCTGGCCTCAGCCCTACCGGCCTGTTTCCCCCCTCAAACCAGCTCCTGCGAAATCCTGGTGTGTCCTGCAGCCAGCAACCTCGAAAACCCCGGAGGACCTGCCTGCCTTCACCCAAAAATAGTGTTTGAGGCATATGAGCTGCAGATCGTACACTATGCATTAGATCGCCACCTGGTGTTGGGTTCGGAAGATTGCAGGTTGTTGTCTTCTTGGAGAAGTCTTTGTAGTCACGATATAGGTGACTCCTCCCTTGGACAATACTGCGCATGGGCATCGGCTCCATCCTTAGATTGTTTATTTCCGCCACTGGATTCGGATGAAAGTTTCTCCGCTCCTGCTAGAAAAACTTTTCCAGCAACTTCAAAGCGCAAAAACTTCCTACAAACAATATTAACGTTGACTATACAACTTTCGACGCCATCACCTCGATTCCGGTTCATCGACGCGGGCCGCTGGGCCTATCTACGCCGTGCGGCCTACACCACATGGAAAGAACTCCATTCAAGAAATGCCCGAAATGCCAGGCAAAATTCCCGCATAGCGATCATCACGAGGTTTGCAACCTCTGTCTATCGCCAGATCACAACGAGTCGACCTGCACAGCCTGTGCGTCCTTCCGATCAAAAAAGACCATCCGGGATCGGAGGGCCCGTCGACACGAGATGAGGAGATCAGCCCCAACACCGGAGAATATCTTCGATGACGAGGTTCCGCTCGTTCCAGAGGACGATTCGCCGGATCTCCAGATCATATCAGAGGCAGAGGACTCGGACGACTCGATTCAATAACGTCAACCCGTGAGTACCTCTGCCCCTGCACCACATACACTGCCCAAGCCAAAGGTGAAGGTCAGCACTCCGCCCAAGGGACCCAGTCGAGACCAAGTGCTCCCTCCTAAAGCCCAGACCTCGAGCTCGGCTCTGAGGAAGACAACTACGCCTTCAGGTGCTTCGGCACCGAGTAAAACACACGTGCCGATTCCACCACCTCCATCGGCACCGAAGCCCAAAGATCCTTCGGCACCGAAGCCAAAAGACTCTTCGGCACCGAAAGCGAAAGACCCTTCGGCACCAAAAGCGAAAGACCCTTCGGCACCGAAAGCGAAAGATCCTTCGGCACCGCAGACTAAAATGGTACCGAAAGAAGCTCCGGCTCCGGCGCCGTCGACTTCCAAAACTAAAGATGGAAAGCCAGCGGCTGACACCCCAAAGCTGGCGAGACCACCTTCCATTCCGAAGACTCCTGCTCCGGTGACAACACCCGCGAAGCCTAATTCCGAGGTTCCTAAGCCCTCGGACATGCCAGCCAAGCCGAAAGCAACACCTTCGGCACCAAGAACTTTGCCACAGGACACTGTAACGCCTCCCAAGGCAAAACGAGAAAAACAACCTCTGTCGGAACCGAAAAAATCGACGCCGATGAAGGTTGTAGAGGAAGAATTGTTCACACCAGATCCTAAACAAAAGAGGATCTACATAAACCCAAAGACTGGACATGTAGGTGCTATACCTCATAAAAAGAGACCAACAGAAACACCACCTGCACTTGTGGTTCCTGCCAAGAAGGACTGTGCAACTTTCCCTATGCGCCCTCCCTCTCCTGTATCTCCTTCCTCTCCTATCCCTCCTTACATTTCACCTCAAATCTCTCCTGTACCCTCTCCTGCATCCTCACATTCACCACAAACTGATGAGGAGTATGACTTAGGTGGTGGGGAGGATCCAAATGCAGACCCAAATACATATCCTTTGGATGAGGATATCTATACTTTTCCACCACATAATGTGCCTGATGTCCCTGATCCACAGCTATACCCATCAAAGCCTTCTCCCCCAGAGGACAGCATTGGCTTTAATCACCTCTTACACAGAGCTGCTATCTACCACAATGTTACAATGCATTCTGATGACATTGAGGAGGATTTTCTGTTAGATACTTTTGAGCCATCACACAGATCTACTCAAATTCTTCCCATGATCAAAGGAGTCATTAAGCACGCTCCAGAAATATTCAAAGATCCTGTGTGCGCTAGGGTACTGAATCCAAGAATAGAAAAGAAATATAGGCCTGCACCCTCTGATCCAACCTATATTAAGGAACATCCTCCTCTAGACTCTTTAGTGGTGTCCAATGCAAGAAAAAGAGCGAATTCAAAGACTTCTGGTGAAACGCCCCCACCTGACAAGGACTCCAAAGTTATTGATACGTCAGGTAAAAGGATAGCTGCACAAGCTACAAATATATAGCGCATTGCGAATACACAAGCCCTTCTCTCACGTTATGACAGGGCTCATTACGACCAAATAGAGACACTACTACAGCACCTTCCAGATCAATATAAAGATCAGGCAACTGAGCTCATTCAAGAAGGCAAATTAATTTCGAATGCCTCCATAAAATGTGCACTAGATGTCACAGACACAGCTGCTAGAGCTGTAAATACTACAGAAGACATGCATGGCTGCGCATTTCCGGGTTCAAACAAGAGGTGCAAACCACAATTTTGAACCAGCCTTTTAACCAAGACCAGTTATTTGGCCCAGAAGTAGACACAACACTGGGGAAAATGAAAAAAGACACGGACACGGCAAAGTCAATGGGAACTCTACAGTCCACACAGACTAGAGGTTCTTTTCGTCGCTCCTTTTATAGAGGAGGATCCAAGCAAACTGGGGCAGACACAAGAACATCTTTCAAAACACAAACCTCCTCTAACAAAGGATTATTTTAGAGAAGGATACAGAGGCAATAATAACAAGGGAAGAGGTCGCGGTAACAACAACAATCGCTCCTCCTCCACAACTAAACAGTGACTTCCCTCTGCTCCCCCAACAGCATTCCACTCCTGTGGGAGGCAGATTAACGCAGTTCCTGCCTGTCTGGAACTCCATCACAACGGACAGGTGGGTGAGACAGATTATCCAACATGGCTACTGCCTAGAACTTACAGCAACCCCCCCAAACATACCACCCAGGCAGCGTCCTATGTCTACAGATCACCTGACACTGCATCAACAAGAAGTCCTAGCACTTCTACAAAAAGATGCTATTCAACTAGTCCCATTAGAGGAACAGGGGATGGGGGTTTACTCGCTGTATTTTCTAATTCCCAAAAAGGACGGGACACTGAGACCAATTCACGACCTCGGGCCCCTCAACCATTACATACAATCAGATCATTTTCATATGATCACTCTGCAACAAGTGCTCCCACTATTGCAACAAGGCGATTTCCTTTCAACACTAGACCTGAAAGACGCCTATTTTCACATCCCAATACATCCTGCTCACAGGAAGTACCTACGGTTTGTAATACAAGGACAGCACTATCAGTTCAAAGTCCTTCCATTTGGTGTCACAACAGCTCCACGGGTGTTCACAGTGTGCTTAGCAGTAGTAGCAGCACATCTCAGAAGACAACAGATACACGTCTTCCCTTACCTGGACGATTGGCTCATAAAAGCCAAATCATTCCACCAATGTGTACAACACACTCAGCAGACAATTCAACTGTTGCACGACTTAGGGTTTACGATCAACTACACAAAGTAGCACCTAGAGCCTTTGCATGTGCATCATTATCTAGGAGCTACCATAAACACAGCTACAGCTCTAGCGTATCCCAGTCCAGCCAGGATACAGAGCATTCAAGCCTTAGTCTCAACTTTTCAACACCAACAGTCTCTCTAGGCAAGAGTGTTCATGAGAATAATAGGCATGATAGCATCTTGCTTATCCAGTATTATGGGTGTCTTTCATAGATTCACATGCCTGAATCATTCCCCGTCGTCGGGATGGGAGTCCCTGGTACATAAATAAGTAATGTCCTATAGACATATAGAGAATAGTAGGCCTAAAGGCCTCACATTAGTAACATATCCCTGTCCTTTTGTAAAAAGGACCAAACTCTAGAGTATAGCCAATCAGCTGTCACCTCCCTCTAGAACCCTCCTGGAAGGAGCCTCAGTCCCTCAGATTTTCTACCGCACGTTGTGCTAAGGGAGTCTCCTCTGAGCTCTGCTCAGTTTTTTCTTCACAACTGGTTTCCAGTGTTCTTTGGTGTTTTTATTCTGTTCCATCTGTGATTGCTAATATCCTCATGGCTGAGACACCAAAAAGGGACTTTTTAGGTCCTGTGGTTCCTGTGGAAAGAAAAGGCTGCCTATAGATGACCAACATCAAGACTGTCTGTATTGCCTGTATCCAGACCATTCTTCCAAGGACTGCAAGGTATGTCGTACCTTTTCCACTAAAACCCTCAAAGATCGTGAGGGACGCCTCTTAATTTGGCTCCAGAGGCTAAAAGACAGGGACCACTTGGAATCTTCTGAAGAAAGTGAAGGTTCTTCAGTCTCTTCCAATTCTTCACTAAAGAGACAAAGGGTGGCTTCTCCTAACCCTACGGTACCTCCTCAAAAGAAGGCGTCAAAAAAGTCTTCAGAGGTTCTCTCCAAGGCTACTTCTGCGTAGGTTTCCTCTCAGGAAGTTCCCACCTTCAAAAAGCCTACTTCGACTCTTTCGACGACGGTATCGTCGACGACGTCTTCATCGTCGAGGAGAGCTACGTCTACTGCATTGTATGTGACAACATCGACGACTACTGTTTCTACGTCGATGGCATCTTCGTCATTGTCCTCGTCGACGACTACGACCCCATTGTCGATGGCAGGTAAGACTGTGCCGTCGACGATAAACATCAAGAAGACACCGTCGACGTCAAAGCACTCGTCGACTCAGCACTCGCCGGCGACGGAATCGGCGACGACCTCGACGGCGAAGTCAACATCGTCAACGTCGACACCATCGACGAAAACGTCGGCAACAAAGGTACCGTCGACGAAGGCAACGTCGACGAAAATACCGTTGACGAAGACTCCATCGACGAAGTCTCCAGTGATGTCTGCACTGTCGACGACGCCCCCGTCGACGATGAATCCTCCGGCTACGACACCCGTTGACGCCTCACCGTTGACGACCACACCGTCGACGGGCTTGTCGACGATGATAGATTCAGGTCTGCAAAGCACATATGTGCACCTAAAAATTACAAAAAAGGCGCTGACGCCGGCTTTAACTTCGCCAAGCAGAGTCCGACCACTGCCTCCAGCATGTCTTCTTCTAGTGGGAGATTCAGATGAAGGTGACTGCGACAAGCCCTTCGGAGCTTCATGTCAAATGTCAGAGTTCGGACGAAGAAGAGGAACAGGAGAAAGAATATCATCCACCTCCACCTCCAATGGTTTGCCTTCCAGCCTCTTTAGTTTCGGACTTGCGGTACCTCATACAAGACTACAAACGGAGGTTTCCAGAGTCTCCTGCACCTCAACCTTCCGCAGTATCTCCCTCAACAAGACCACGGCCTCCACCTTTGAGTGTACAGCCGGAGCGGGTTGATCTACCACATCCTGTGGTACTGAAAATTCTGGACCCGTGTTATAAACATCGTCGTATCATGGCGATTTTGGTATCAGCAGACCGGAAATGACGAGTATACTATGCACAAGCATTTTCGTCATATTCGGGTGACGAAATCTCCCTGAAATCAGCGTTTCCGTCCTGAACCCTCGGGTTCCATTTTGTGAACGGCAGCCATTTTGTGATTGCCCTCACATAGGTCAATGATTAAGGTCAAAAACGAATCTGAAGGACACATACACCTTTGCTGACTCCTCTGTGACCTGGGCAAGCTGACTCCACTGCCTGAAGCCAAACCTGTTCGGCCAGTTTCTGTCACGATTCTGGAAACCTCAGGATCAGGGTGATGCTGAAAGGGGTCCACCTCCTGATTTCCCCACACTCTGACTGTACAGATAACACAGAGCGTAGAGGTAATCAAGCGAGGGATAAATCAGGGAAGGTAAGGAAGGGGGCTGGAACGGATGGGATAGCTGAAATGACAAGATTAAAAAAAAGGATTATCACATCAATTCTGACTGCTCTCATTCAAGTCTCGCTAATGGAACGATACATACCACTTAAATCAGGAGGGGACCTCTTTCCTCTAAACCATAGATACTTCTCTATACCAGAGTGCTACCTGTAAGAAAATCATGTATTACTAATGGGTCAACAACCTTCAGCAAAGCATTCAAAAGGCCAATCCTTCACCACACATACCCTTATAATGCTTCCCTTGAGTATAGAACAGTTCTCTCCAGTAACCCGGGGTTTATAGTTTCTGATACTGCCAAAACCTCAGTTCCAATCACTGAAGATCAGGAATTCGTGATAGTATTTTTGTATGCACTTCCAGTTCATCCAAGAACAAAAATAATAGTTTTCGAAATAGTATTCCTAGCTGGGCCCAACTTATCATGGAATACTAACAAAAATAGACATGAAAGAATGCTTCCTCATCCGAGGCTTACCAGCTTCCCTTGCATAAGTTTTATGTAGTTCAAAAATTGTGGTTGCGCGAGCTTTCTCGTGTTCCAGCAACCCAGATTTGCCACAGTATCAGCTGCTTCCTCCTCGCGGCAGCCGCTCGCGATAAAGACCAAGACACAGTCTAACTTCTTGAAGCTGACAAGCTTTCTGGCAACAACAAAGTTCAGAATAATGCGCCCCTCACATCGGACATCCAGAAACCGGGGATCTTCCCTCGCGGCAGCCGCTCGCGAACGGGAAATCTCCTAAGAACACAGGAACGCCTTCTTTTGGCCGTCGTTACACAAACACGGCTTCTTCCTCAATGACGCGCTTTTCTTCTCCTCGCGGCAGCCGCTCGCGTTAGGAAATAACAAGTAGGGAAAGCCTTCCCCAAGTCGGTTTGGCAAACGTGATTTACTCGCTACTCAGAACTCCAGCAAATATTCAGGCTCCCAATCTTTGATCCTGGATAAGGCTCCCGAAAACAGGGAACACAACCACACTCTCCTCTCAGGTTCCAAAGAGTAATCAATTACAACGCCATCTAGTGGACAACATAGATATATAGACTCTGTTCCACACCTAGATTATGGGAGTTGTAGTCCAGTAGGCGCACTTACGCAAATCCTGACAGTATGCCCTCCTTAACGGCGCCTTCTAGCACCTGGTTTCCCTGGATTCTGAGCATGAAATCTTCGGACCGCAAGAGGGGCATGCACTTCAGTACAAGGTTCCCAGGAGTCATCCTCCGAATCGTATCCTTTCCATGATATTAAATACCACAACTTCCCCCGTTGGTATTTGGAGTCCAGGATACGACGCACCTCATACTCCAGCTGGCCGTCTCTCAGCACTGGAGGAACCGCTTGACGCCTCCCAGTTTTGGCGGGTTTCAATAGACTACAATGGAATACCGGATGTATACGTAAGGATGCTGGCAACTTCAGTTTATATGCCACCGGATTCACTACACGCAGCACTTCATAAGGTCCGATGAATCGAGGATGGAAGATACTGCGGTAGCGAAAACGAATGTTTTTGGTCGACAGCCACACCTTATCCCCCACCTTGTAGTCTGGACCCTCCTGACGACGTCGATCTTCCCACTTCTTATACGAAGTTTTTGCCCTTTCCAAGTGCTGTTGTACTTGGCGATGGATCTTCAACAAAGCCTTTATCCTGGCAGCTACAGTAGGATGGTTATGCACATCGCTAGGGATAGAAACAGGCAAGATGCCAGCATGATAACCCGTGTTGGCCCGAAAAGGGGATTCTCCCGTAGAACTATGCCATGCGTTGTTGTAGGACAATTCGGCTAGCCACAACAAAGAGACCCAGGAATCCATAGCCTCTTCGGCGTAGCATCTCAGATATTTTTTAAGTGTTTGGTTAAGCCTCTCGGTTTGGCCATCAGACTGAGGATGAAAACTCGTAGACAAGGCATCCGTCACTTGTAGAGCCTTGCACCAAGTATGCCAGAACCTGGCGACAAACTGCGGTCCACGATCCGAAATGATGACCTTGGGGATTCCATGCAACTGTACCACTTCAGTTAACAACAACTGCGCTGTTTGAGCAGCTGTAGGGAGATTACGACATGGAATAAAATGTCCCATTTTGGTCAGGCTATCCACCACTACCAGAATGGCATCACAACCCTTATCCAGCGGTAGTCCCAGCACGAAATCCATGCTTATCACTTGCCACGGTCTAGAGGGGGTAGGAAGAGGCATCAACAACCCCTTGCTCCTGGTTTGTTCACTCTTAGCTCTTGCACAAATTTCACACTGCCCAATCCAAGTCTTTACATTAGTCATCATTCCTTCCCACCAGAATTGTCTTTGTAGCGCCTGTAGGGTTTTCGTATGTCCCGGATGACCTGCCACCATGGCGTTTTGACACCAATTAAAGGCCATCAGACGCAATTCATGCGTGGGAAGAAACAAGGCGTTATTCCGCATTGGCAATCCATGTTTCAGAGTACGTTGTTTTTCTTTTCCAGCCCAAACCTGCCATTGAGATGCAGAACGTTGTCTCCGGACAGCTTCAATAAACATCTCAACCTTAGTAGCGCACACCACCCTCTCAGGAGGTAGGATCGACAACTGTTCTCCCTTTGACGATGCTCCGGGATCCAATTGGCGGGACAACGAGTCTGCCTTTCTGTTGTCCGCCCCAGGACGAAAAGTAATAGTAAAATCATACTCTGCGAAGAACATCATCCAACGCATTTGACGTTGCGAAAGGTGCCTAGCGGTCTTCATAAATTGCAGATTTCTGTGATCAGAGAACACGGTAACCGGATGTTGACCCCCCCACTAGTAAGGCCTCCACTCCTGAAAGGCCCTCTTTACGGCCAGCAGTTCTTTTTCTGCCACTGTATAGTTCACCTCTGCAGAATTCAGTTTTTTGGACAAAAAGGCAACAGGGTGCAGCTGACCTGTGGTTTTATCTCTTTGTGACAAGACTGCTCCAATGGCGATGTCCGAAGCATCAGCTTCTACTACGAACGGAACATCAGATTGTGGATGTCTCAAAATAGGGGCAGAACAGAAGGCCTTTTTCAGCTGCTCGAAGGCCTCTCCTGCTTCCGAGGTCCAGCAGAAGGTAACACCCTTTCTTAACAACCGGGTTACTGGAGAGGCTAGCTGTGAAAAATGGGCAATAAATCTCCGATAATAATTGGAGAAACCTAGGAAGCATTGTACATCCTTCACACTCCTAGGAACAGGCCATTCTTGTACTGCCTTCACTTTTCTGTCCGCCATCCTAAACCCCTGAGGATTCAAGATCACACCCAAGAACTCCACTTCAGTCACTCCGAACTCACACTTACTGAGTTTACAGTATAAGCAGTGTTCCTGTAGTTTCTGGAGGATCAATATAACCTGACTGACATGCTGAGATGTATCATCGGAATAAATCAGGATGTCATCAATATAGATGACAACAAAACGGTCAATGTATTCTTTCATGATGTCATTAAGAAAGAACTGAAACGCCGCAGGGGCGTTGCAGAGCCCGAACGGCATCACCAAATATTCAAATAACCCAAAGCGCGTTTTGAACGCTGTCTTCCACTCATCTCCGGCCTGAATCCTTACCAGGTGGTACGCCCCTCGCAGGTCCAACCGGGTGTATATGTTGGCCTCCTTCACCTGGTCTAACAGGACGGGGATGAGTGGAAGAGGATAACGATTTTTAATCGTGATCTTATTCAGCTGTCGAAAATCGATGCAAGCGCGCAGCTCACCATTAGCTTTAGAGATAAAGAAAAGAGGCGAGGCCGCTGGGGAACGTGATGGTCTTATGAACACCAACGAGCACAGATGTTCTAAATACTCCTTTAAATATCTCGTCTCAGAATCAGACAACGCATAGACCCTACAAGTAGGAATCTTGGAACCTTCCACCAAATCTATTCGACAATCATAGTCGCGATGAGGTGGAAGCTTTTCAGCCTCCACCTTGCTGAACACTGCTTGATACTGATGGTATTCTACTGGCAAAACCACCTCTTTTTCGGCTGCAGTGGCCACCTGATAACCCTGGGCCAAGGATAGAGTATGTGACCCCCCATTCTCCTGCAAACATTCGGATACACAAAACTCCGAAATGAACTGGATAGTTTTTAATTTCCAATCCATCAAAGGATTGTGTTTCCACAACCACGGCATCCCTAGAATGATTTCATATTGCGGGGCCTCAATCATATTCAGCACAATGTATTCTACATGATCCCAGGGCTGTCCACAAAGAGTCAGTTCTAACACTTCAGTATGTTCTACAATGGGGCCAGATTTAAGTGGGGTGCCATCCACCGCCAACACCAGCTCGGGTAGGTGAGTGGGAACTTTCTTTAAGCCTAGCTTCTGCACCAAACCATAATCTATAAAGTTCCCCGTAGCCCCAGAATCCACCATAGTGTTCACAGACACTTTTTGCTGTCCTGACCCCAGATACATGGGCAAAATTACATGAGACACTGCTTCCATTCTATCCACTACTCCCAAGGACGGTATTCTCCATTCCTTAGGGGGTGTAGGCATACTCTCAGCCCCCTCATCTGCCTCCTGTAAAGCATAAGTGTTTTCCGCTACTACTGCCACCAACTTTTTGGCAGGAAAAAACAACCCCCTTTTTTGGGGTTTTGCAGGACATTCTCGCACATAGTGCCCTTTTTTGCCGCAATACATACACAAACCTAGGGCACGTCTGTTCTCTCTTTCGGCCTTGGTCAATGGTGGACGAACAGCCCCTATCTCCATAGCCTCGGGACCTGAATCTTTCTTATGGTTACCACTCTCCACCTCAAACCCACTCCATGATCGACCACCTCTTTTCCGCTCACCACCCCTCTCAGAAAGGCGGTGATCCAAGCGCAATGTCAGATTGATCAATCCTAAACAACTCGTGGGCTGGGGATTAATCTGTGCCAGAACGTCTTTCATGTCTTCATTCAACCCCTGATAGTATAGTGCCATTCTTTTCTCTTCGGGCCATGCTGTTTCCCCCACCAATCTATTAAAGGTCGTCATATAAGTTATTAAATCCTTTCTCCCTTGACGCAACCCCAATAAATCACGATCTGCACTAAGGGTGGTGGCCCGTCTATCAAATACCCTCTCAAACTCCCTTCGGAAAGCATTCCAATCCGTCAACAAAGGATCGTCTTTGCGCACTAAAGGGACTGCCCAATCCGCAACCTCTCCCGTCATATAAGATATCGCAAAAGCCACCCTGGAATGATTGATAGGGAAGGAAGCTGGCCTACATGAAAAATGCAAGGTAATCTGCGTCAAAAAGGTCTGAATCTTAAGAGGGTCCCCTGCATATCTCTCCGGACTAGCCAATGGTATCGGTGGGGGCACAGTAACCTGTATTCGGGGTAAAATGGTTTCGAGCCTGTCTATCGAACCTTTCTTTAAGAGCAGTAGTTTCTGCACGAGAATTCACCAACTCCTGCTGAACAAGAACTAGTGCCTGCATCACTTCTTCAAGTGTGGTCATCTTTCAGCACACCCTGACCGGGAGGTTCAATATATTCTTGGGTAATTGATTCTGTCACGATTCTGGAAACCTCAGGATCAGGGTGATGCTGAAAGGGGTCCACCTCCTGATTTCCCCACACTCTGACTGTACAGATAACACAGAGCGTAGAGGTAATCAAGCGAAGGATAAATCAGGGAAGTTAAGGAACGGGGCTGGAACGGATGGGATAGCTGAAATGACAAGATAAAAAAAAGGATTATCACATCAATTCTGACTACTCTCATTCAAGTCTCGCTAATGGAACGATACATACCACTTAAATCAGGAGGGGACCTCTTTCCTCTAAACCATAGATACTTCTCTATACCAGAGTGCTACCTGTAAGAAAATCATGTATTACTAATGGGTCAGCAACCTTCAGCAAAGCATTCAAAAGGCCAATCCTTCACCACACATACCCTTATAATGCTTCCCTTGAGTATAGAACAGTTCTCTCCAGTTACCCGGGGTTTATAGTTTCTGATACTGCCAAAACCTCAGTTCCAATCACTGAAGATCAGGAATTCGTGATAGTATTTTTGTATGCACTTCCAGTTCATCCAAGAACAAAAATAATAGTTTTCGAAATAGTATTCCTAGCTGGGCCCAACTAATCATGGAACACTAACAAAAATAGACATGAAAGAATGCTTCCTCATCCGAGGCTTACCAGCTTCCCTTGCATAAGTTTTATGTAGTTCAAAAATTGTGGTTGCGCGAGCTTTCTCGTGTTCCAGCAACCCAGATTTGCCACAGTATCAGCTGCTTCCTCCTCGCGGCAGCCGCTCGCGATAAAGACCAAGACACAGTCTAACTTCTTGAAGCTGACAAGCTTTCTGGCAACAACAAAGTTCAGAATAATGCGCCCCTCACATCGGACATCCAGAAACCGGGGATCTTCCCTCGCGGCAGCCGCTCGCGAACGGGAAATCTCCTAAGAACACAGGAACGCCTTCTTTTGGCCGTCGTTACATAAACACGGCTTCTTCCTCAATGACGCGCTTTTCTTCTCCTCGCGGCAGCCGCTCGCGTTAGGAAATAACAAGTAGGGAAAGCCTTCCCCAAGTCGGTTTGGCAAACGTGATTTACTCGCTACTCAGAACTCCAGCAAACATTCAGGCTCCCAATCTTTGATCCTGGATAAGGCTCCCGAAAACAGGGAACACAACCACACTCTCCTCTCAGGTTCCAAAGAGTAATCAATTACAACGCCATCTAGTGGACAACATACATATATAGACTCTGTTCCACACCTAGATTATGGGAGTTGTAGTCCAGTAGGCGCACTTACGCAAATCCTGACAGTTTCTTTCCCAGTGGCCGAATGAGATTAGTATCAAGGCACAACATATCATAAGTATAAATCAATGAGGACTAGCTAATTTAAGGAGAGTTAAGGAGACTCCGGTAAGTACGTCAAAAAATGATAAGGAAAAAGCACTGTTTTCTCATAAAGCCCTCACCCACCGACCTAGTCGGTGGCATGATTCATCATCGGGCCCACCACAGTGGCACCGAATGTGCCCCGGGTGTGCTACAACGCCAGGTGACTGCTTAGCTGGTATATTGCTGAGTGTGCAGTGAAAAGGTGAGAAGGTGAAGTTTAAAATGCTATACAGGAGGTCCCAGCACCCGAGGGTTATCAATCTTTAATAAACTGGGCCTCTGTTAGCGGGTTAAAAGGCAAGGGGACGTAGATTGGAGTGCTATGATGACCTCCAACGTCCAGTGTGGTCTACATGTTTCAGCCAGTGCCTTGTGAATTTTAAGCTGGCTTTCCTCAGGACCAATAGGATATGTGAAAAGGTGCAAATTAAATAATAATAAACTTAATTTTAAGTGTTAATGTATTTCTTTGGCTATGTGTAGCGCACACTAAGGCGCTATAACTGTTAGAGGGGGATTCCCTCAAGCTTGACTACAGAAAACACATAGGACAAAGACAAGACGTACAGGGTAGAGTCATATTAATATGGTATATCTTTAAACCACTAAATGCCGGCTTATAAGGTGGTGTGCGACCTATGTTCGGCTATAGTGAGCTCATGCCATCTGCATGAAACTGGTGAGGGTTTTAATGAAACCGTTAGTGATGGGTGGTGGGCTAAAAAAGCATACAACATATCATAAACCTTTCATCACACACAAACCATGCCTATTCTTACACACACCTGTCCCTGTTTCTTTCTTTATGACTTGCTTTACGAGAAGGAGGTGCCCGTTTTTATTGGGGGTCCGTCGATATCTGATGAAAATACTGGGCCTTGCCGGGTAATTGATTGTGGGCTGGACAAACTGAAATATGGGCTTGTCATCATGACTCTGCTTTTTCTTTGTAGTGAAAATATGTGAATGGTCAACTGTAAAATAAGGAATGTTTGCCTAAAGCATAATATTTTGTATAAAAGGAGAAGGCTAGCTTTGTAAGATTGAGCAGTCCCTTGAGAATATACACCGTGTTGTACTTCTAGGATATCTGTTACTGGCTGCAGCCAATAAATTCGATCTTTTACTTCACCTAGAAGACTCTGTGTTTCTGTAGTCTGAAACAGGAAGGACTCGAAGTCTTCGGGTGTGTTCCCTGGCACCGCAACCCGGTACTTCAATCCTCCGTCTACTGATGAGGAGGAGGAAGAAGACCAACAGGAGGAGGGAGAACTACAATACACTCAATCAAACCACGATGACTGGGATGACTATGTCATTCCCTCTCTCGCTTCTCCAGTACCTGCACCCGCAGATTCACCACCCGGCGGCAATGGAGGGTTCCATAATGTAGTTGCGAGGGCTGTCAACGTTTCAAAATTCCAATGGTCTCTCAACAGCAAGACTGCTTTTTATATGATTTCAAGGAGCCTCTTAAAAAATCTGTAAGATCAATACCCATAATTGAATACATGTGGGAGCAGGGTGTTAAAGTCATGCAGAACCCTTCCTCAGTACCTCTGGTGGTACTTCGCTTGAATAAGAAGTATAGGGCGCCTGATACTGCACCGACTTGTTTAATAGGACACCACAAGCCGGATTCGGTTGTTACAGAGGCGGCCCAGAAGAAGTCCAAAAATCCTCTTGCCCCGTTATCAGCTCCTCCAGATAAGGAAGGACGAAGATTAGACAACATTGGGAAGCGGTTCTCATCAATGTCTGCATTGACAGTGAAGGCGGCCAATGCTTTACCGCTTTTGGGGCGTTACAATAGACAGCTATGTGCGGATATAGCCCCATATCTATTGGATCTACCTAACAAATCAAAAGAGGAGGCAAAGAAGATATTGCTAGAGGGTGAAGCCTCGGCGTCAGAGATAATAGACTCTGCGATGGATTTCGCAACAACAGGATTTCGCCAGCTGGCTGGAGCGGCAGTCTTGCGACGACAAGGTTGGTTAATGGCAACTTCCTTTCATCCCGAGATACAAACAAAAATTCTGAATATGCCCTATGATGTCCAATTTCTCTTCGGTCCACAGATTGATGAAGCGCTGCAGAGTATAAATAAGGACACGGACACTGTTAGAGCATTGGGCACTCTCCAGTACAAAAGTCAGTCCTTTCCTGGGTCTAGAGGTAGAGGACAGTCCTCTTATAGAGGGGACTACCAATACCAGTCATCATATTCTTCAGGCAAGAATCGGTCCCAGTATCAACAGCGCCAGCAACATAGCCAACAATCCTCTTATGGCAAGGCGTCCTTTCGTGGTAAGGGCCAAAGAAAAAACAACGGACGTAGACAATGACCTTTCACTTCAGCCAGTATCGGATTCATTTCCATCATTAAAAATTGGAGGAAAGATTTCCCATTTCATAAAAAATTGGAAGCAAATTACCACGGAACGTTGGGTTCTACAATTGGTTCAATTCGGCCATTCTCAGGAATTCATGCATATACCTCCCCAGACACTTCCCCGACCTATGCTGCACAAAAATCTACGTCTGCTTCTCCGAGAAGTCTCTCTTATGCTCCAGAAAGGGGCGATAGAGAAAGTCACTCTGTCTCAGCGAGGGAAAGGAAAGGATTTTATTCCCGCTTCTTTCTAGTTCAGAAAAAAGAGAAGAAGTGGAGACCAATTTTGGACCTCAGAGCCCTCAACAAATTCCTAAAGAAGCTGTCGTTTCGCATGGTAACAATCCAGGAGGTCTTGCAACTCCTGGATGGGGAAGATTATATTGTGTCCCTTGACCTTCAGGATGCTTACTTCCACATTCCGATTCACAAAAATCACAAAAAATATTTAAGATTTGCGGTGGCAGGCAGACACTTTCAATTTCGCGTCCTGCCCTTCGGACTCAAGTCTGCACCTTGCATCTTTACAAAGTGTCTCTCCCCAGTAGCTGCATATATCAGACAGCACCACCATCAAGTCTTTCCATATCTGGACGACTGGCTGATCAAGGCTCTATCCTTAGAAGACGTGTCCAGGTCTTCCAACGCCTGTCTGCAGCTTTTCAATCGTTTAGGACTCGCGGTCAATCGGGAGAAATCAGTCCTTCTACCTTCTCAGCGCATCAACTTCCTAGGCGCTACCCTCGACACACAACTGAGAAAAGCCTTCCCATATCAAGAGAGGAAGGACAAGCTTTTGGCACCGGCTATTCTCGTGGCCTCAAAGAGGACCTTAACTATCCGCCTTTTCAAATCCCTACTAGGAATGATGTCATCATGCATCCTATTAGTTCCTCTCTGCCGTCTGCGGATGCGCCCCCTCCAGGAGGGACTCTCAAAACAATGGGTCCAATGTACAGGGTCGTTCGACGATCTCATAAAGGTGACTCCTCAGATGGTCAAGGCTCTGCAATGGTGGATGTCTTTTCAGAACCTTTCTCAAGGCTTACCATACCTGCTTCCAGCTGCACCGTATATCATCACAACAGACGTCTCCTTGGAATGTTAGGGAGCTTCCCTCCAGGAACATATCATCACAACAGACGTCTCTTTGGAAGGTTGGGGAGCTTTCCTCCAGGAACTGCAGATAAGCGGAAAGTGGTCCCCCTTTGAAAAAGGGTTCCATATCAATCTCCTCGAACTGCGGGCTGTCTTCCTTGCCCTTCAAGCCTTTGTCACAAGAATCAAAAATTCCCTGCTGCTCGTCCGTACAGACAACACTGCGACGATGCACAACCTCAACAAACAGGGGGGGGCTCGCTCTCTGACACTCTCTCGTGAGTCGCAGAGAATCTGGAACTGGTTAATCAGACACAATATATCTCTTCGGGCGGAGTACGTTCCGGGCATGGACAATGTGCTCGCCGACTCACTAAGCAGGCAGAGGACAACGTCTCACGAGTGGGAACTGGATCAAGGGATCCTCAACCAAGTCTTCTCACAATGGGGCACTCCTCGGATCGACCTGTTCGCCACAAAATCCAACGCCAGATGTCCACACTTCGCAAGTTGGCATCCCCAGAAAGGGTCTCTAGGGAATGCATTTTCGATCGCATGGTGCAACGTCTTTGCGTACACCTTTCCACCATTTCCAATGATTCCTAGAGTCCTCAGGAAATTGAAAGCGGAGCCTTGTACACTCATTCTGATAGCCCCAACTTGGCCACGCCAACATTTGTTCACGGAACTCCACCGCCTGTCTCTGGAGCCGCCAATACGGTTGAATCAGTTTCCATCTCTCCTCACGATGAACAACCAGCAAGTCCAGCATCCGAATCTGGCTTCACTCAAATTAGCCGCTTGGCTCCTGAGTTCAGAGTACTTCAGAATTTGAATATTCCGCCAGACTGTAGGGACATTCTGGCCCGAGCACGAGCAGATAGTACCAACAAAACATACTCTTTAAAATGAAGAGGTTTTGCATCTGGTGTAAGGCTCAAGGAATACATCCTTTCTCTTCCTCTCCAGAACAAATATTGCCTTATCTTCTCCATCTGGCAAACTCAGGCCTTGCCTATGCTTCCGTCAGGGTCCACTTGGCGGCGATATCCCGTTACAGAAGATCTCCTACTGGCCCTTCTCTTTGGTCTCACAGATTGATCAAACAGTTTTTGAAAGGACTCTACAGGACGCTTCACCGTCGACGACCACACCGTCGACGGGCTCGTCAACGATGATAGATTCAGGTCTGCAAAGCACATATGTACAACTAAAAATTACAAAAAAGGCGCTTACGCTGGCTTTAACTTCGCCAAGCAGAGTCCAACCACTGCCTCCAGCATGTCTTCTTCTAGTGGAACATTCAGATGAAGGGGACATCTTTCAGACTGCGACAAGCCCTTCGGAGCTTCATGTCAAATGTCAGAGTTCGGACGAAGAAGAGGAACAGGAGGAAGAATATCATCCACCTCCACCTCCAATAGTTTGCCTTCCAGCCTCTTTAGTTTCGGACTTGCAGTACCTCATACAAGATTACAAACGGAGGTTTCCAGAGTCTCCTGCACCTCAACCTTCCGCAGTATCTCCCTCAACAAGACCACGGCCTCCACCTTTGAGTGTACAGCCGGAGCGGGTTGATCTACCGCATCCTCTGTCTACTGATGAGGAGGAGGAAGAAGACCAACAGGAGGAGGGAGAACTACAAGACACTCAATCAAACCACGATGACTGGGATGACTATGTCATTCCCTTTCCCGCTTCTCCAGTACCTGCACCCGCAGATTCACCACCCAGCGGCATTGGAGGGTTCCATAATGTAGTTGAGAGGGCTGTCAACGTTTCAAAATTCCAATGGTCTCTCAACAGCAAGACTGCTTTTCATATGATTTTAAGGAGCCTCTTAAAAAATCTGTAAGATCAATACCCATAATTGAATACATGTGGGAGCAGGGTGTTAAGGTCATGCAGAACCCTTCCTCGGTACCTCTGGTGGTACTTCGCTTGAATAAGAAGTATAGGGCGCCTGATACTGCACCGACTTGTTTAATAGGACACCACAAGCCGGATTCGGTTGTTACAGAGGCGGCCCAGAAGAAGTCCAAAAATCCTTCTGTCACGTTATGAGCTCCTCCAGATAAGGAAGGCCGAAGATTAGACAACATTGGGAAGCGGTTCTCATCAATGTCTGCATTGACAGTGAAGGCGGCCAATGCTTTAGCGCTTTTGGGGCGTTACAATAGACAGCTATGGGCGGATATAGCCCCATATCTATCGGATCTACCTAAAGAATCAAAAGAGGAGGCAAAGAAGATATTGCTAGAGGGTGAAGCCTCGGCGTCAGAGATAATAGACTGTGCGATGGATTTCGCAACATCAGGATTTCGCCAGCTGGCTGGAGCGGCAGTCTTGAGACGACAAGGTTGGTTAAGGGCAACTTCCTTTCGTCCAGGGATACGAACAAAAATTCTGAATATGCCCTATGATGGCCAATTTCTCTTCGGTCCACAGATTGATGAAGCGCTGCAGAGTATAAAAAAGGACACAGACACTGCTAGAGCATTGGGCACTCTCCAGTACAAAAGTCAGTCCTTTCGTGGGTCTAGAGGTAGAGGACAGTCCTCTTATAGAGGGGACTACCAATACCAGTCATCATATTCTTCATGCAGAATCGGTCCCATTATCAACAGCGCCAGCAACATGGCCAACAATCCTCTTATGGCAAGGCGTCCTTTCGTGGTAAGGGCCAACGAAAAAACAACAGACGTAGACAATGACCTTCCACTTCAGCCAGTCTCAGATTCATTTCGATCATTAGAAATTGGAGGAAAGATTTCCCATTTCATATAAAATTGGAAGCAAATTACCACGGAACGTTGGGTTCTAAAATTGGTTCAATTCGGCCATTCTCAGGAATTTATGCATATACCTCCCCGACCTATGCTTCACAAAAATCTACATCTGCTTCTCCGAGAAGTCTCTCTTATGCTCCAGAAAGGGGCGATAGAGAAAGTCCCTCTGTCTCAGCGAGGGAAAGGATTTTTTTCCCGCTTCTTTCTAGTTCAGAAAAAAGAGAAGAATAGGAGACAAATTTTGGACCTCAGAGCCCTCAACAAATTCCTAAAGAATCAGTTGTTTCGCTTGGTAACAATCCAGGAGGTCTTGCAACTCCTGGATGGGGAAGATTACACGGCGTCCCTGGACATTCAGGACGCTTACTTCCACATTCCGATTCACAAAAACTCACAAAAATATATTTAAGATTTGCGGTGGCAGGCAGACACTTTCAATTTTGTGTCCTGCCCTTCGGACTCAAGTCTGCACCTTGCATCTTTACAAAGTGTCTCTCCCCAGTAGCTGCATATCTCAGACAGCACCACCATCAAGTCTTTCCATATCTGGACGACTGGCTGATCAAGGCTCCATCCTTAGAAGACGCGTCCAGGTCTTCCAACGCCTGTCTGCAGCTTTTCAATCGTTTAGGACTCACGCTCAATCGGGAGAAATCAGTCCTTCTACCTTCTCAGCGCATCAACTTCCTAGGCACTACCCTCGACACACAACTGAGAAAAGCCTTCCCATCTCAAGAGAGGAAGGACAAGCTTTTGGCACCGGCTATTCTCGTGGCTTCAAAGAGGACCTTAACTATCCGCCTTTTCAAATCCCTACTAGGAATGATGTCATCATGCATCCTATTAGTTCCTCACTGTTGTCTGCGGATGCGCCCCCTCTAGGAAGCGCTCTCAAAACAATGTGTCCAATGTACAGGGTCGTTCGACGATCTCATAAAGGTGACTCCTCAGACGGTCAAGGCTCTGCAATGGTGGATGTCTTTTCAGAACCTTTCTCAAGGCGTACCATTCCTGCTTCCAGCTGCACCGCATATCATCACAACAGACTTCTCCTTGGAAGGTTGGGGAGCTTTCCTCCAGGAACTGCAGATAAGCGGAAAGTGGTCCCCCTTCGAAAAAGGGTTCCATATCAATCTCCTCGAACTGCGGGCGGTCTTCCTTGCCCTTCAAGCCTTTCTCACAAGAATCAAAAATTCCCTGCTGCTCGTCCGTACAGACAACACTGCGACGATGCACTACCTCAACAAACAGGGGGGGACTCGCTCTCTGACACTCTCTCATGAGTCGCAGAGAATCTGGAACTGGTTAATCAGACACAATATATCTCTTCGGGCGGAGTACGCTCCGGGCATGGACAATGTGCTCGCCGACTCACTAAGCAGGCAGAAGACAACGTGTCACGAGTGGGAACTGGATCAAGGGATCCTCAACCAAGTCTTCTCACAATGGGGCACTCCTCGGATCGACCTGTTCGCCACAAGATTCAACGCCAGATGCCCACACTTCGCAAGTTGGCATCCCCAGAAAGGGTCTCTAGGGAATGCATTTTTGATTGCATGGTGCAACGTCTTTTCGTACGCCTTTCCACCATTTCCAATGATTCCTAGAGTCCTCTGCAAATTGAAAGCGGAGCCTTTTACGCTCATTCTGCTAGCCCCAACTTGGCCACGCCAACATTGGTTCACGGAACTCCACCGTCTCTGGAGCCGCCAATACGGTTGAATCCGTTTCCGTCTCTCCTCGCGATGAACAACCAGCAACTCCAGCATCCGAATCTGGCTTCACTGAAATTAGCCGCTTGGCTCCTGAGTTCAGAGAACTTCAGAATTTAAATATTCCGCCAGACTGTAGGGCCATCCTGGCTCGAGCACGAGCGGATAGTACCAACAAAACATACTTTTTTTTTTTTTGGAAGACCTTTATTGTATGGTTACTCACATTACACAGCTTTTGGCCTACAACCCCCTGGCTGGCCGCCATCTTATTTTAGTACATTGTATTCGACATATTACACAGCCCTTTAGCCGCCATCCCGGGGGCGCGGCGGCATTTCACTGTCACCCTTATGGGTTTGTCATTATCACAATGCGAATCATAGAGGTCTAATTTTATATTTTATAACGTCCAACAACAAAAACCAACTAGAAGTTACCACATTTGGTCCATAGTTCCTCTAGCCATGGGTGTAACTTTCTTTTTTTTTGTCTTAAATATCGCTTGTTTGTGACAGGGACGTAAGTTCAGTGTCTCGCAGGTCGCTGTTGTCCCCTCCTTCATGGTTGATTACAAACCGGCTACCCCCCATGTCACGACCTCATCTCCCAATTCTCCCCCCTCCTCACTTCTAGCGACATGCTCAAGTTGGGTCCCAATTTCCCCCTTGCTCTACAGTCTAACTATCCTTCTTCATCTTCCTTGTCTGATGTCAGTGTATCTTCCTCTTCTAGTGGGTCACATATGTCCCCCCTGAATGAGTTCCATGGGAGCCATATCCTGTTCCACTTACGTGGGCATGCCCTTACGGTATAGACTGTTCTTTCTATTATCATGACCCTGTCCATGTTTGCGCACCACTGTGTTAGTGACGGGGTGATCGCTGCCCCCCATTTCTGTGCTACGTCCCGTTTGGCAACTATCATACCTAATGTGGACCATTGTTGTCCGGGTCTGCTGAGGTCTGTGGGTTCCCATACGTTGAGTAAGCATTTTCGTGGTTCGGGATTTAGGGACACCCCCAAAGTTTGTGAAATAGTCCGCATAACTTGTCTCCAGAACTCCTGGATGCGGGAGCATTCCCATATGGTGTGAAACAGTGTCCCTTCTTCTCCGCATCCTCGCAGGCAATATGGGTGTTGTGTTCTCTGTATTGCGTAAAGCATCGTTCGTGTGTAATACACCCTATGTAGGATCTTAAGTTGCACCAGGCGGAATTTCGCCGATATGCCCACTTCTTTGGGTGCCGCCAACGCCTCGTTCCATTCGGACTCGTCTAAGTCCCCTACCTCCTCCTCCCATTTAGCTTTGAGTGTTATTGTCGGGTCCCCTAGATTATTCACTAGTTTGCGATATGTGAGGGATGTCGCTCGCTCCTGCATAAAGTCCGTGAGTAGCTGATCTTCCATGGGTGACGCTTCAGGGATTCTCGTGCCACTTGGAATGGCGGCTAACAGGGCATGTCACACTTGTATATACCTATACAATTCCGTGGGCCCCAGCTCATATTGCTGTCTCAGTTGATCGAAAGGGATCACTGTGCCCTTGTCCCACAAGTCTCCCACTGTGGACAGTCCTATGTTATCCCACACCGTGAATCCCTTACTACTCCTCAGGTTACCCAGGGCCTTCGTGTCCCATAATGGAGTCAGTCTCGTGATCGTCCCTTTCCACCCCAGATTCGCTTGCGCTTTATGCCACAGTGACACAGTTAGTTTTGTGGGTCCCACGAGAGTACGTACCTTCCTCTGGTCGTAAAGTGGGGTCAGGATGCTGTTAGTGCCTAATTGTATTCTGTCCGCCCGGTACGCAGGGTCGTCCTGAGGTACGTGCAACCACTGGTTGATGGATTTCAATTGGGCGGCCCAGTAGTAGAGTTGCAGATTTGGTAGCGCTATCCCTCCATCATACCACCCTCTATGCAGTTTAGACTGTGCTATCCTTGCCGGGCGGTTGTTCCACATGAGGCCAGCTATTAAAGCTGAAGCCTTCTTAAAGTATCGTGTATCGACCGTGTATGGGGTATTTTCTAGGATATACAGGAATCGGGGCAGGAACATCATCTTGTAGAGTGCTGCTCTACCCAGCATCGTCAGTGGCAGCGCCGCCCAGAATTTGACGTCTTGCTTCAGGCGTTCAAACGGTGGTGGTAGGTTCTTTTGGAAGAACTCTACTGGGCTTTTCGTGACATGGACACCCAGGTATCGGAAGGAGGATCCCGCCATTTTGAGAGGGCAGGTTTCGCCCAGCACGGGGGGCGGACCCTTCAGTACATATAATTCTGACTTGCTCCAGTTCAAAGTATACCCCGACACTTTACCCTGCTCGTCACACAGCGCCAACAGCGCCGGTATACTCCTCTCCGGATCCGTCAGGTATACCAGCATGTCATCGGCGTACAGTGACAGGCGGTCCTCCCATCCCTCTGCCCAGTCAATTCCTTTCAATAGTGGGGTGGAGCGTATCTGGGTCGCTAATGGTTCCAATGCGATTGCGAAAAGTAACGGTGATAGTGGGCATCCCTGTCGGGTACCACGCCCTAGACGGAACGTCCGAGAGATATGGCCGTTCGCCACTACTTGTGCTACCGGCTCGGTGTAGAGCAGGCGGATCCAGGCCACGAATTTCGAGCCGATACCCATATGCTCCAGGACTCCGAATAGAAACTCCCACTCCACCATGTCAAACGCCATTTTGGCGTCTAGTGCCAATATCACCGCCTTTTCTGTTAGTGTGTCCGCTCTGGCCAGTACATTATGTACCCTACGTAGGTTGAGGGCGGTATTCCTATGTGGCATAAAGCCTGATTGGTCTGGGTGTATAAGGTGAGGTAGGAAGGTCATTAACCGGGTGGCCAGGAGTTTAGCTAAAATTTTTATCTCTGCGTTGAGGAGGGAGATGGGGCGTTACGACGTACACTCACCCGGTTCCTTCCCGGGCTTGGGAATTGCAACGATGGTTGCCACCCTCTGGTCCACCGGGAGTGTGGCTTTTTCCAAGCTATCTTTGTACATAGCCATCAGGGGGCCACTAAGTCTGTCCGCCGCACACTGGTACCATTCTATGGGAATACCATTTGGCCCGGACGCCTTTCCCGGCTTGATGTCGTGAATTGCCCTTTGGATTTCCTCCTCCGTGACATCTGTCTCTAGTTCCGCCCCTTCTTCTGGTGTGAGCGTGCGTAAGGGGACGTTCTCCAGTGCCGCTCTTGCCAATTCTGCTGTTACCACAGTTTCCGGCGTATATACCCCCTCAAAATAGTCAGCTAACGTCTCCACTATTTCCTCAGGGCTCGTGTGCACCGTCCCTTGTCGGTCGCGAATGCGCTGTATCCCCTTAGCACTGCCTCCCCTCTTGTCTAGCCAGGCCAACATTCTGCCTGCCTTGTCCCCTATGTCATAAATTCTTTTGGCCGTGTCTGTGATCTGAGACACCGTTTGTAGCTTAACATGTTCCCTGAGTAGCTGTTGTTTTAGGATTAAGGTCTGGGATGTATCTGGTGTGGGATTTGCCTCATGTGCTACCGTCGCGGCGTGCAGTGCCAGTTCCAAGTCAGACAGTTCACGTTACTTCTCTCTTGTATGCCCCGCGATAGAGGCTATAGCCTGGCCTCGTAGCACCGTCTTGTATGCTTCCCATAGGGTAGCCGGCGAACGGATTGACTCAGTATTTTCCAAAAAATAGTGGGATGTCGTTGTTTTAAGTGTTTTGCGTATCTTGGGTATTTTGAGGTATGATGCGTGTATTGGATATATTCTCCTACGTTTCTTTTCCTGCGTGGATAGTGTGAGAGTGATTGGGGAGTGGTCAGAGATCCCCCTAGGGTGTATATCAACAGTGTCCACTTGTTGTACTCCATCCCCCAGCGCCAAGAAGTAGTCTATTCGTGTTAAGCTATTGTGTACCGCAGAGTGGTAGGTGTATTGCCTCGCGGCAGGGTGTGTGTAGCGCCAGATGTCGATCAGTCCCAGTGCAGTCATGAATCTCTGCATCTGAGAGGGATTCCCCGTTTGCGGTAACACCCGTAACCTATCTGTAAGGGGATCTATCACTGCGTTGAAGTCTCCTCCAAGTATAATATCACCCTCAGGTAGGTCTAGCAGGAATTTACCCAACGCTGGGAGTGTGATCGAGTGTAGTGCCGGGGGGACATAGACTGATACCACATTCAGGAGTCTCCCCTCCCATTGGCCCTGGAGTGCTGCGAAACACCCTTGCTTATCCACCTTAGTACTGAGTGTGATGAATTGCGCAGACTTCTTCATCAGTATGCCCGTGCCCCTTGAGCCCGCAGAAAACTCGGAGTGCACTATCATCTTGTATCCCTTTCTGTCGAGTGCCTTCATCGCACTCCCTGTGAGGTGCGTCTCCTGTAGGAGTACCAAGGCCGGTCCCTTCCTTTTTACCTCATTCAACACTAACCCCCTTTTTATCTTGTCCCCCAACCCTCTCACATTCCATGACATGAGCCGGAGAGGCATTATTTGAGATCGCTGCAACCCCCTCTCAGCTGTGTGCCCTTGTGTGTCTTGCATTATGCATCGTGTATGTTTGGTGGTGGTGTTCGGATCCCATTCTCGGGGTGTGACCGTGTAGTGCCTGACCCAGGTTGCGCATATGGTCTGGTGCGTTGCTAGACCTCACTCGTGGAACTTCAAGAACTTGTAAACAACCCCAACCCTCCACCCCCCTCCCTGCCTCCCTGCTTAACGGGCATGCAACCGCCCGCCTCCCCAACCTAGCAGAGTGCTTAACCCATTCCTTTAACAGTTTACTTGCGCGCTGGGGTGGAGAGTCCTCCGGAGCAGGCGACATCCCTGCCCTCCTGTGAGCCCCCCAGGCCCAGTGTCCAGGCGTGTCCTACCAGCAGAGTTCGTTTTAGCGGTTGAAATGTGCGGCGTTCACCATTGAGTCAGCATTCCACTCCTCCCGCAGCCCCTTGACTTTCCAGCGTTGGCGAGCCATTTCCCCCTCCTCTTCCGGATGATTGTGACCCTGGGAGTCCATCGTTTCGGTGGGTTCGGTCTTGCCTTTTTGTGCGGTGCGGCTGGCCTGTGGGTCTCCAGCCCTCCAACCAGTCTTGAGCCATCTCCGGTGTCTCAAAGAACCAGACCTTGTCTTCTGCCACCACTCGAAGATGTGCCGGGAAAAGCATGGAGTAGGGCACTTCCTTTGCCCTTAAGGCCTTCTTTACATCCAGGAAAGTTCTCCTCCTGCGCGCCACCTCGGCAGTGTAGTCTGGAAAGAAGGCGACAGTTGAGTTCTGAATGCGAATGGGTGGAGAAACCCTTGCCGCCTGCAGGATGGCGTCCCGATCTCGGAAGTTGAAGAGTCTTGCTAGGATAGGCCTTGGGGGGGCCCCTGGCTTGGGTGTTCCACCGGGCACTCTGTGAGCCCTTTCTACCGAAAAGAAGTGCGAAAGGCCCTTGGGCTGTAGGTGTGTTTTGATTAGGTCCTCCACATAGAGGTCCATTGCCCCTTTCCCTTCAGATTCCGGAACTCCTAGGACTCGAACGTTGTTCCTCCTCGAGCGCCCTTCCTGATCGTCCATCTTGTCTCTGAGGAATTTGTTTTCGGCCGCCATTTTCTCCATGGCCACTTGCAGTTCTGAGACGTCTTCAACTAGGGATTTCGTAACCACCTCCACTTGTTTTACTCTTTTGCTCATTTTTTGGAGGTCCGCTCTAATCAGGGTGACTTCAGTAGCGGTAGATCCCACCTTGGTCTGCACCTGCGCCAGGGCACGCATTACATCCTCCAGTGTCGCTTTCTTCGCCCCGTCTCCTTCTTGGGTTTTGCCCGTGGAATTACGAGAGTCTACTTGGGGCGAAGTGTTCTTATCGTAGGCGAATTTGTCTAATCTCGCCTGCGTGGAGTTATGTTTGGGACCTCTGCCCGCCATGGTCTTTCTTGGGTCTGCCTCACTCCTGATTCGGGAGGTCACCGTATCTTCAGATTCCGTCCGCCAGGTGCGGGTTCCCTTTCTCATCCGCCGCCTCTGGGGTTCCAGTTGGCCGCTACTCTCCAGCGTTCGCCGTAGGGCAGTTCTGCTTTACGGGGCGCTTCTCAGGCTCCTAACGTGGCTCTTGTTGCCGGTGGTGCGTGTGTTTGGCTGTGTCCCTGGCCCCACCGATTCTTCCCACTGCCTCTTAGGTGTGGCCAGGGGGCGCTTGCTGTCCCTCCGGTAAGCCTCAGTGTGTCATCCACTCACCAGTACTAAGTCTCGCGGATCAGGCGCCGCTGCCACTTCTTCTCGCGTTGTCCCCAGCTCCCCCTGCACGTCAATCAGCTACCGGCTGGATGGGCTGCCCCTGACCATTGATGCCACCGTGTGTCCGGCCCACCAGTGTTCTTGGGGTGTGGGGAGACTCGGCGAGTATCCGGAGATGCTGTTGGCAGTGCTCTTCGGGGACCAGTCGGTCTCAGTCAACAGTAGACCCCGGCCTCCCACTCTCGCCAGGGGGTCCCTGTACGTGCCTCTTGTTTGCCTCCCTGTCACGGGTCCCAGTGTGTTCGGCGGGTTCGTTGCGCTGCCTTCCTCTGACCCCAGAGCTCCGCCTGCCAATTCCGCTAATTGCACCCCACCTGGGTCTCGCGGGCGTCCCGGCTATTGTCCAAAGCTTCTGGCGCCCCCCGGTGCAGCGCCGATCTGTCCGCTGTGTCTTGCGCTGCCCCCGATATTGCCGCTGGTACCTCCGGTGTCCGTGGCACTTCGGGTTCCGATGTGCCGGCCACTTCCTGTGTCCGAGTCCCACTGCCTCCTCACTTCCGCCCGGGTCCGTGCTGCAGGGCAGTCCGCTGCTTTCCGTTTCGCGCAGGCCTCGCCGCGCCGGATATCGCCACTCCTGTCTCGAGTGGCCGCTGGCTCTCAAAGCTTCTCTGCGGGGTCCCGCCTGGTCCTAGACCCGGTCAGCCCCACCGGAATACACACTTAAGCGGATTAGTGCAGCGGATATATCAGGGATTACGCCTCACTCCCGGAGCTCCTGTGCTACGCTGCCGCCATGGTTGGCTGCTAGCCACGCCCCCCCAAAACATACTTTTTTAAATGGAAGAGGTTGTGCATCTGGTGTAAGGCTCAACGAATACATCCTTTCTCTTTCTCTCCAGAACAAATATTGCCTTATCTTCTCCATCTGGCAAACTCAGGCCTTGCCTATGCTTCCGTCAGGGTCCACTTGGCGGCGATATCCCGTTACAGAAGATCTCCTACTAGCCCTTCTGTTTGGTCTCACAGATTGATCAAACAGTTTTTAAAATGACTCTACAGGACTTTTCCCCCTGTGAAAGTTTTTCCACCTACTTGTCACCTTAACACAGTCCTTAATCAACTCATGAAGCATCCCTTTGAGCCGGTACACAGGGCTGACCTGAAATACCTCTCTTGGAAGACAGCCCTCCTACTTGCACTCACCTCCGCAAGGCGGGTGAGTGAGCTCCTAGCTTTCTCAATACAGGAACCTTTTCTGCAATTCAAACAGGACAGGGTAATTTTACGGACAAATCCAAAATTTATTCCAAAAGTCCCATCGGACTTCCATCTCAATGAACCTGTGGTCTTGCGTTCTTTCTTCCCAAATCCCAGTACTGCAGCGGAAAGGACGTTACACTCTTTAGATCTTAAACGCTGCCTGAAATGTTATATTGAAAAGACAAAGTCCTTCCGAAAGTCACACCAGCTATTTGTTGCTTACAGTAGGCCCAGGAGGGGCCTTCCACTCACCAAACAAAGTATCTCTCGCTGGATTTCTGCAGCTATTTATTTTTGTCATGAACAGGCAAGGCAACCCCTGCAATCTAAAGTGCGAGCCCACTCTACCAGGGCAATATCTACATCCATGGCGCTTTTTGCAGGAGTGCCGGTCATCGACATTTGCAGAGCGGCAACATGGAAGTCACCACATACCTTCACTAGGCATTACTGCCTGGATACAGAACTCATGATGGATGCTGCGGTGGGACACTTGAGCCCTCTTTTCATCCCTCCATCCTTCTCATGTATGCACATTTCTCTATTGTATAATTTGGTGGTATTTCTTACATGCAAATGTATGTTTCTATTAGTCGCTTGATATGTTGTTATCTAATGACTTGCATTTCCTATACCATCTGAAATGTATAGGATATGCGTGGAGAAGCGTGGCTCAATGGTTAGAGCGGCAGACCCTGATGCAGAGGTCGGGCCCAGGACCGGGGTTCAATTCCCGCCTCGGCGGCTCTTGGACTCAATCTCCCCGGACCTGATAATTCTCGCCTCGATGCCTAGTCTAATCATGGGTCCCACTCTGTGACTCTGGACAATAGCTTGCTTAATCTCCACAACGGCCCCAGCAGCGCTTGGATGCCTGGCTTCACCTTGGGGGTGCCCATGGAGTGGACATCTCACAGGAAAGCCAGGAAGGGTTCCACAGCGGTATGAATACAGCGCTACGAGACCTCTGGATAGAAGGCGCTATATAAATACAAGAAAATAAAAAGAAGAGGGAGGGAGAGGAGGAAGTGGATTCTGTCTCCCCTGGTAATCTTATTAAACAAAAAGGAATCCACTCTTACAGTGGTAGTGACCCCTACAATGGTGGGGAGCACACAGTGTTATATAAATACCCCTCACACACCAACAGGCCCCTTGGTGTCATGCTTCATCATCGGGGTCTTCGCACCCCTCTACGGGATGCGGCGTGCTACGACTCACGACTACGTAGGAGCACTGAAAGTGGACTATGTGTTGATGTGTGTGAAGGAAGTAAATGTGAGTGGTGAGGTGAAAGACAGTGATAGTTAAAAGATACCTGGCTCGTAGGAGAAAAAATAATAAAACATTTTTATTAAGCCCTCGGCTGGTATCGTTAAAAAGTGCAGGGTGAGGTTGCTTATACTAGTTAGGGTACATCAACCTCTAAAGTGCGTCGACATGTTTCGGAGTAACAAAGACTCCTTCTTCAGGACTAGGATATGCACTATTATCCCCACCTTACTCACATGAACATGTAGATGTCAAAGTGTGCTCTACAAAAATAATAAAATAGGTGAAATGTACCTAATCGTGTTATATTGAATGAAGTCTGTTGCGCCCAATTTTGTGTTATTAATACAGAACCTGTGAATGAATAAAAAGATCATGAAGTATAACATCACATTATTAATACTGGATAACTGCAGTTACAGGTAAGTAACACTTCTCCTACACCAACATCTCTTGACCCACAAGATATAGGGGATGATGATTTAGATGAGTATGCACCACAACATCCTGATCCATGGGATCATTATAATGTCCCTTTACCAGATAACGACCCTGACTTATATAAATCTAGACCTTCCCCTCCAGATGATAACATTGGGTACATTTATTTTTTATTTTTTTTATTTATGAACTTTTTTATTGATGCAAGTGCAAAACAACAATACACTCGAATAAGAAAGCATCACCTGAGGGTTCAGTACAGAGTGGCAAAATACAAATCAGTACCAGTGCATAAAGGTCGGTCTTCAGCAATACAGTGCCAGTGGCATAGAGTAATAAACCTTCATCAAGGAAGCGGCTCATGCAGTGCAGTCTCTGCCAGAGGTGCCTATGTATGTATGTATGTATGTATGTATTTGTATGTATTTGCATACTTATATAGCGCTATACTGTCACCCAGAGGGTATCCTGGCGCTTTGACTCAGCAAGCCGAACCACCGATGCAGAGCTCAGACTACTCTTGGAAACAAATGAGTTTTCAGCCCTTTTTTGAAAGCTGGGAATTCACCCTGACTCCTTAACAAGAGCGGGAGGGAATTCCAGAGTCTGGCGGCCGCAAAGCTGAACGACCGCCCTCCCATCCTTATCCTCTGAACTCTGGGGACCGTCACCAGACAAGCAGAGGAGGAGCGTAGGCTCCGAGATGTGGAGTACCAAGAGAATAGGTTCTGCAGCAGAACTGGGCCCTGTCCATGTACAGCTCTAAAAACCAGGCAGGATGCTTTAAAAAGGATCCGCGGATGAACAGGCAGCCAGTGTAAATCCTCCTATGGAGAAGAAGAAAGTTGGTAAGCTTGGTGAGGTAACATTGGGTACATTGAGCTCCTTAAATGGGCTGCAGAATATCATATAGTAGAGCTTAATAATTAAAGTTTAGAGGAGGATTTTTTATTAGAAACCCTGAGTTCATCCCAAAGGGCTACACAAACATTACTAATGTTAAAGGCCATGCTAAAACATACTGAGGATATCTTTAAAGACCCTGTCAGAGCTAGGATCATCATTTACAGGGTAGAAACAAAATACAGAGCTGCACCTAATGACACACTCTATATCATAGGCCAGTTACATTTAGACTCTTTGGTTGTTTCCAATGCTCATAAGAGGGCTATCTCTCAAACAGGGGATGCCCAACCTCCTGATAAGGAGTCCAAATAATTGGATGCTTCAGGGAAAAGGATACCCTCACAAGAGGCTAATAATTGGCGCATTGCCGATTCCCAAGCATTAATAGCAAGGTATGATAGAGTTTATTATGGTGAACTCGAAAAGCTCAGTGAATTCCTTCCAGATGAGCTCCATAGGATAAGATTGACTGATTTTCTGTGAAAAGTTCTAAGTGTGGAGTTTGAGAAACTAAAGAAATTCTTTAATATTGATTAATGTAACAAAAACGATTTTACTTACCTGGTTTCAGGAAATGTCCCAGAGTAGTATCTAGGAATACTATTCTGTGTGTAAGCCTTGTAAACTCAAAAGTTACTTACCTACTATTGTACTAAAAAGCTTATTGAAGTCTATGTACTGAATTTACGAAGTATTGCATTTCTCTGCATCCATACTGAAAATCAAACCAAAGTACATTTACAATTGAAATTCGAACTGTTACAATCTGTATATTTACTCTAAAGCACTTATCACTTTCCTGCTTGCTTGGTTCTAGAAAATAAAATGACTAAAAGAATATTTTTACACAAAAACAATTGGTCTGAAGTTTAGTCTTGAAGTGTGTAAATTAATTTGCTGACTGAGTTTGTACAACAAATGCTTAACAATGTCCTCTGATACTGCCTTACTGCTCGACCACACTACCACAAATAGAGAGTGAGGTGCTATCTAACTTTACCTCTGCCTACCGTTGGGGTTCCACTGGACTCTGTGCACACTATACCTCACTTTGGTGTAGTATATAAAGAGCCAGCTACCTACAGTGGTTACCTGTCTTGCCACTGGCTTGAAACGAGACACAGGATTTGACAAACCCTTTCACCTTCTTTTTTTTTTTTTTACTTTTTTTTTATTGCAAGAGGAAAATTAAGCACAATACTGAAATCACATTGGTTGTACATATATATATGGTTATCTATACAATTTAAATCATTGTGTTTAAAGGAAGAGAAGAAAAAGAAACAGGAGATTACAGAATAAGTATTCACAAAGCTCTAGAACATAACAAAAAGAAAAACTAAAAGAAAAATTAACGTGCCGGTCACACAGTAAAGTCATCTGTTTAGTTAATAAATGTTCCCCATATTTTTTCCCTTCCTTTCAATGCTTTTGGGCCTCTTAGTTTGGCCAATGAGAGCTCCATGGTATGTATTTCATGCATTAGGTACCACCATTCCATAACATTTGGAGGTTCTTTCGATATCCAGGTCCGCGCAATGACCAATCTGGCACAAGCAAATATTATTGTTACTAAGTCGTTAAAGTTGCTACTGCTATCTTGTATATCTAACAGAACTAAGTGGGCGGAAAGAGCTGGTGATATTATGTGTTTTTTGTTAAGAACATCAGTTATTCTCAACCAAAAAGTCGAAAGTTTCAGGCAGTGATAGAGCATATGTTCTATGCCTGCAGCTTCCTTATTACATTTTAAGCATTTGGTCCGTTCATTAGAGATGTTGCCAGAAGTCCAACTAGAAATTCTTTGCGGTGTGTAATAAATTTGAGTGATTGTCCTATAAAATTGTAACCTTAAATTTGAAGAATGAACCACCCGATTTAATTGTTTAAGTGAACCTGCAATCTGGCTAGAGTTAATATTATTTCCCAATCTATTAGCCCATTTGTCCGCCATTTTCCCACAATCACCCACTGGTCCTTTATTTAAAAGAGTGTAGCTTTTACTAATGAGAGATTTGGTATGGTTCGAATAATACATTGTAGAATATCTGATTGCTCTAAAGTTTCAATTTTCATTTTATTAATCAAGAAGTCTTGTATCTGCATGTATTTAAAATATGCGGTGTCTTTAATTTTATAGAGTATTTTTAATGTATGAAAACTTAAGAAACCTTCCGGACTGTAAAGATCTCCTTGGGTGTTAATACCCCGAGCTATCCATTGGGCACAAGCACCGTCGGAGAAAATGTTTGGCATCCCTGGGTTCCCCCATATTGGTAATTCGGCATTAAAAAAAAGATATTTTATCAGTGTCCATAATTTGTTCCAAATTCTTTTGATTGCTCTAGCGGTCTTGAATTTAACTCTTTTGTTATAGTTTGGATCATGTACCCGGAATAAGAACTGATTGCTTTGTGGCCCTAGCATGAATTGGTGGTAGAATAGAGGAGCTTCTTTAGACAAAAGGCTGCGTATGCGTTGGATAAAGGTGGCAAAGAAATACATTTTTAGATCTGGGAAATTGAATCCCCCTTTTTCAATTGATAGTTTAAGTGCTATCATGGACCTGGGGGCTTTTTTGTATCCCCAGATGTAGTTGCTACAGATGCTTTCTATTTTCTTAATGTATGATTTGTTCAGTTGTAGCGGGATGGATCTAAATAGATAAAGTATTTTTGGTACTATCTTCGTTTTGATTGTGTTAATGCATCCAATCAAGCTAAGTGTTTTTTTATGCCAATTTTTAAGTATGGAAGTAATATCTTTAAGTAAAGGATCATAGTTTAATGGAATAATTTTGTCGATATTGGAGGTAAGTTTCACCCCTAAGTAGGTAGCATCAGAGCATAGCCCTATTATTGGATGTAAAGGTTGGTAATTTGCTATCACTTGAGTTTTATTAACATTTAGCCGATAGCCCGAGACATCGCCAAAATCGCTGGCTTCCTTAATTATGTTAGGTATAGCTTGTACTAGGTCAGTGGTATATATGGCGATGTCATCGGCGAAGGCAGTGATTTTTAAGCACTTGCCTTCATGTTCTATTGGGGTAATATGCTCTTGAGCTGTTAGCGCATTTAGAAAGGGTTCTAGGGCTAGGGCAAATAACAGGGGTGAAAGAGGGCACCCCTGTCTGGTGCCCCTATTTATTAGAAAGCTATCGGATTTATTCCCGACATAGCTAACTATGGCTGTTGGTGTCTCATATAAAGATTGTATCCATCTCAGATATTGTCCCTGTATGCCAAATGCCCTTAATGCTGCCCAGAGGTACTCCCACCCCACTCGGTCAAATGCTTTCTCTGCATCTAGCATGACCATTCCGAGTGGGGCAAGAGTAACCGACGCAACATCAAAAGCAGTTACCGCGGTGTTAACGTGGGCAGTGGTGTCTCTCCCCACCACGAAACCATGTTGTTGGCAGTTGACCAAATCAGGCATTATAGGGGCTAAGCGGTTGGCGAGTATTTTGGCAAAAATTTCAGCGCCGGTATTGATTAAAGAGATTGGTCTATATGATCCCTGTTCTTCCGGTGTTTTTTTTTTTTTAAAAAG
The DNA here is from genome assembly GCF_964263255.1 of Lissotriton vulgaris. Lineage (NCBI taxonomy): Eukaryota > Metazoa > Chordata > Amphibia > Caudata > Salamandridae > Lissotriton > Lissotriton vulgaris. The sequence continues at coordinate 577,711,506 of NC_141697.1, forward strand.
AAGATTATTTTAGCAGTGCGCCATGAGATAGGAGCACTGCCTGATTCCCCCATGGAGTCTATTACCTGCTGGAATAAAGGGAGTAGTTCCTGTTTGCAGATCTTATAGATGTCCATAGGGAAGCAGTCTTCTCCTGCAGCCTTACCTAGGGGAAGTGTTTGTATAGCCTTGCTTATTTCCTCAGTAGAAATTTTAGTAGCGAGTTGGTTAGTTATTTCAGGATCGATTATTTCAGGTTTGTATGTTTCTAGATATAGTTCGATTGATTCTAGGGTAGGTGTGTTCTCTGGGGTATAAAGATGGCAATAATATTTGGCAAATTGTTCCAAAATCTGCTCTTGTTCATTATAGTTTTTAAAGTCTAATCCTTTTATTGTTTTTATAGTAGTTTTAGCCTTCTCGTCAGCTACTTTGTAAGCCAAATTTTTTCCAATCCTGTCTCCCCCTTCATATTGTGAAAGCTTATATTTGTGTAATTTAGAGCTATATTTTCTCTAAGAGTCTTCTTAAGTGCTGCCCTTAATGAAACTAGTATTAAACTTAAATCTTTAGTGTTAGTTTTGCCTTGAATAATAGCGTCTGAAAGTTGTTGTTCAGCTATTAGAATATTAGAGGTGACAGATTTTACTACCTCTCGCTTTTCAGCGTTGTCCCGAAAGATATATTGTTGTGCGTAGCCTCTGATGCTACATTTACATGCATCCCATACATAGTTAAGAGCAGTAGAATTAATATTTAATGATATGTATTCCTGTATGTGATTCTTAATCCCAAGGATGAATTTAGGGTCAGTAAATAAATGTCTGGGAAATGTAAATTGCCGGGTAGTTTGTTTGGAGCCCAAAATTTTAAATTCAAACCGTATCGGATTATGATCTGAGGTGACTTTAGGGCATATTTCTATTTCACAGTTTTTTAGAATATTAGCTGTTGTCCATACCATATCGATTCTAGAGAGGGTTTGGTGTGGGGCTGAGTAAAATGTAAAGCCGGGAATAGTAGGATGATTAGTGCGCCAGACATCTTTCAAATTGTGCATCCTAGCTAGTTCCTCTATAGCAGATCTCACTTTACCCATCCTGTTTCTGTTTCCTTCACTTGTGGAGTCTATAGCATAGTTCATGACGCAGTTAAAATCCCCCATTATCAGCAATTCCCCTTCCCAATCGAGTAACTCAACAGTCAATTTTTCATACAATTTGGGAATATCAACATTTGGTCCGTAGATAATACAAAATACATAACATTTTTGATTAAATTGTAATTGAGCAATTGCCCACCTGCCTTTAGCATCGCCAACAGTTTTAATAACATTCATTTTTAACCATTTTTGTTTCAAAATAGCAACACCTTGGATTGGTGCATCTATGGTAGAGCAAGCAACAAGGTCATAGCCCATTTGTGATAGTAGTTTGCGATCATGATATCTAATATGAGTTTCTGAAATAAATGCCATATGAGGTTTATACAAATTCATTTCTTCTTGTACCAATTTTCTTTTACATTTATTATTAAGACCCGCAACGTTCCAAACCAAACATCTAAGAGAAGACATAGCTTATATTAGTATTATTCGATCTCCTTTGCAAAATAGATTCTATAGTATTGTTACAATTTTTTGTGCATTTTTCACCCTTACAATGGTTTTTTCCCCTTTTTTGACCCCTACCCACCCAAAGAGCTCAAGCCTACCCAAACACCCCCCGTCTTAAAGGCCCCCATGGCGGAGCACCCCTCTATCCCTTGCTGCCGCTGGTAGGGCAGCGTACTGAAGTTGTGAGCATGGAGCCTGCTCCTTTTCAGCAGCGCTCAAAAGTGCATATCGATCAAAGAAATAAAAAAAGAGAGTGAAAAGAAGAAATAAAGAAGAAAGTCCGGGTACATCGCCAATGTTAGTTAGATTTCAGATAGGCACTCGGCGAGTTTATATCTTGTTAGTTCTTGTTGATTCTTGTTAAATATTTTTCAAGTTTTTAGACTTTCTCTCTCGTAAGATTCTCTAAATGCTTAGTCGCTTCCTCTGGGTCGGTGAAAAATAGTGATTGGCCATTCCTGATGACTTTAAGGCGAGCAGGTTCCTGTAGGTACACTGTGCAGCCAATGGCTTTAAAAGAGTCTATTAGTTTGCGGAGTTCCCAGCGTCGGTCCATTTAGTCTGCCCTGTTCCCATGATGCACTGGGCCAGGGACAGACTGATTTGCATATAGCCAGGTTCTGAGCTCGGATGGGGCAGTGAGATAAATAACGGTGATGGATCAAGCCCTGATCTTTGGACTGGGTAAGAGTGGTCTGTTTAACTCAGACACTCTGTTCATCACCACCCCCTTTTCTAAATCGTTTTTGGCCACTATAGGTGTGGCAGGGTATACTCAGACATGAGTCCCTTTCTCACTGCTCCATCAGGATTCAAGCAAGCCGGGCCGAAGAAGGCTGAAATGCCAGAAACCGGTCCCCGGTAGCTTGTCTCCTTTCTGGTGAAGAATTGGCTTGGTAGTTTAGTCTGCCCTGTTCCCATGATGCACTGGGCCAGGGACAGACTGATTTGCATATAGCCAGGTTCTGAGCTCGGATGGGGCAGTGAGATAAATAACGGTGATGGATCAAGCCCTGATCTTTGGACTGGGTAAGAGTGGTCTGTTTAACTCAGACACTCTGTTCATCACCACCCCCTTTTCTAAATCGTTTTTGGCCACTATAGGTGTGGCAGGGTATACTCAGACATGAGTCCCTTTCTCACTGCTCCATCAGGATTCAAGCAAGCCGGGCCGAAGAAGGCTGAAATGCCAGAAACCGGTCCCCGGTAGCTTGTCTCCTTTCTGGTGAAGAATTGGCTTGGTAGTTTAGTCTGCCCTGTTCCCATGATGCACTGGGCCAGGGACAGACTGATTTGCATATAGCCAGGTTCTGAGCTGGGATGGGGCAGTGAGATAAATAACGGTGATGGATCAAGCCCTGATCTTTGGACTGGGTAAGAGTGGTCTGTTTAACTCAGACACTCTGTTCATCACCACCCCCTTTTCTAAATCGGTCCATTGTGGCCTTGCACAGATCGGAACGTACAAAAAAAGTGATGTTATCTGAAATTACTGGATTATTGACTTTAGCTTTGAGAGCTACCGCTTGTCTCAGTAAGAAGTTCCCAAAGTAAATCAGAAAAGGTCGAGGAAATTTGTTATTTTGATTCCTTTGAACCCATTCACCTTCTGAGACATCTGGGGCCAGTAAAAGTGGCTAACTAGCCTTTCCCATGTTTTGGTTTGGCCCAGATGTCGAGCTAAGGGGATGCATTGATTTAAAGTTAGTAAGAACTGCTTGTACTTCTGAGGAACTGCCACTCTCCTAGTGGCTCAAGGGTTGAGGTCTCTGGCCTCAATAAACTCGTTGACTACCACTGACATCTCCATTTTTCTTGGTAGCAGCTTGCTGCCTCAGGCTTTCAAGAGTTGGACAGTCTTGCTGTCCAAGGCACAGCTCTTTCCAAGAGGGCCCCCCTAGGCCTAAGAGTTCAAACTGGTAAGGGTCAAGCTCCATGGGCTCAGTTCCCTCTGGGGTGTCCAAGTCCTTTCCCTGAGGAGAGGGGACCTGATCCTTTTGTTGTACAGAAGATGGTTTCCCAGGCTTCTTACCTTTCCTCTTGGAAGGATGAGCCATACTTTCAGGCTCCAAAGCTTCTTTTTCACCCTGTTTTCTGCTCTGTGCTCTTCTTTTTATTACACACATATCCAGCATTGCTGAATTGGTTTTTAGTTCAGCCTTAGCCCATGCTGAGGTTTCCAGGGTATTGCCAAGCAGACATGCAGCTGGAAGCTTTGGAGAGACCACTACCTGTTTCAGGCCAGTAACGCCCCCACCCCCGGTCTAATGTCACCATAGCCATTGCTTGGTTAATGGTAACACTGTCAGCATTGGTGACTGAGTAAGTTCTCCCTATCAATTATTGCTCAGGGGAAACCAGTGTATCACTCACCATAGTGACAATGGCACCTGTATCCCTCAGAGCTTCTATCCTAGTTCCATTAATCCAAGGGTATTGCAAATACTTTTTTAAGTTGGGTGGCCACAGAGCTACAGTGGCAAACTCAACTTCCCCTTCTGAAACTAGAACTACTTCAGTGTGCAACCCGAATTGCTCTTGGCACACTGTTGATCCCATCTGGAGACTTTCTACACCAGGAGTAGCTGTTGTAGGACTAGGGGGTTTCTTATTAGGGGAAAAAGCTTCTCCAGTTAAGTTTCCAACTTCAAAATAATGTCGGAGGCCAATGATTCAACAAGCTTGAAAAAACTCAAACACGGAAGCTGGGTTTAAACTATACAATAGCAGAGGGTTACCACACTATATGTCGTCGCCCCTAAAGCGAACAATGAAGTGCCAACTTATTCAACTTGATTCAACTTGATCCCCCTATTGGCATACAAGTATGGGCAAGGTTACAAAGAAATGGCAGTCACGCAGTGCCGCGAGTGGGGGGTGAAGAAGAATCGTCAACTCACATATTATATATCTGCAAGACTCTTTGCTCATTAAGAACTTATTGGCTTCGACCCATCTGGCGCATTTTAAATATTCAAATTAGGACGCCCTGGTGGAATTTTTGACAGGTGATTCATCACGGTTGTTGGCGCACTTCATGAAATTTGTGATGGCCCCAAAGGACGTTCTGCCCTCCGAAAAACCCATAGAACCATAAAACTCATTCTACCATTATCAGTTTTATTCTTTTTTAATGTGAATGACCACATTTTTTAAATTGAAACGTATGCACTTTATTTATTTATATGTATCCTACTAACTTTAACTCAGGATATCCCCCTAGCTGGACATCTGGGCCAAACCAAAATCTGGGAAAGGCTAGTCAGCCACTTTTACTGGCCCCAGATGCCTCAGAAAGTAAAGGAGTTAGTCAGCTCCTGTGTCACCTGTCAAGCCAGTGGCAAAACAGGTGGACACCTAAGGGCCCCTTGAATCCACTACCAGTGGTAAGGGTTGCCTTTGAAAGGGTAGGTGTGGACATCGTGGGACCACTTGAACATTCCACAGCATCAGGAAACAAATTCATACTAGTGGTAGTGGATCATGCCACTAGGTATCCTGAGGCAATTCCCCTTAGGACTACTACAGCTCCTGCAGTAGGCAAGGCCCTCATTGGTGTCTTCACCAGGGTAGGGTTTCTTAAGGAAGTGGTGTAGGAAGCTGGCTCTGTATATACTATACCAAAATTAGGTATAGTGTGCACAGAGTCAAGTGGAACCCCAAAGGTAGGCAGAGGTAAACGTAAATAGCACCTTAATCTCTATTTGTGATAGTGTGGGCGAGCAGTAATGTTTTATCAGAGGGTAGTGTTAAGCATTTGCTGTACACACTCAATAATCAAATGATTGCCACACACCCAAAGACTGAACTCATACCAATTTTGTATTTATAAAAAAATATTCTTGGACTTTGACAGTTTTTATATGAAAAGTTTCTATGTTATCCTATGGAGGAAAATATAGTTATTGGTGGGCAGATAAGTACTTTGTTGTGGAAGTTGGTATTCTGGGGTTAGACCCAGGGGTCTCCCAGGGTCGAGGATGCACTCACAAATCACCCCCAGCGGCACTAGGACGTTCGGGTGCAGAGTGCTGAGGCCCAATGTTATCCAATTAGGGATAGGGGGCCTCCGGTTGGTGGCTGCTGACGAGCAGGCCACAAGGTTGTGGGAGCAAAGCTCCTGCACTTAAGTTCAGGGCAAAATATGGACTCAAGTTAGCACCAAAAGTACAACTCCAGCGGCACATGGGTGGCTGGGTGCAGGGTGCTGGTTCGGTGTCGGGTGCCCTGTTTCTTGCAATGGGGATTCTCCGGTTTGCAAACACACTGCAGGCTTGGAGACTAGGGTCTCCTGGGTGCGACCACCACTTTGAGAGGTAAATTGGGATGCAGGGGCTTGACCAGACACCGTCGGTTGGGCCACCCAAGGCCGTGGGGCGTCAGGTGCAGGGGTGTCTTTTCGGGTTGGACCTTCTTTCCAGATCCTAGTCGTAGTTGGGGGGGACCATCCGGATTTAGACTGCAGGCGTCGGCTGGAGGCTTGAGGCATGTCAGGGATCATTGGATCTCGGGTCAGGATCTCTGGGGAGACCTCCTCGTTGCGTTGGGCCACTCAAACTCGGGCCTTGGGCGTCTGGTGCAGTGTGCATAATCGTGGATCCGGCCGGTGCTGGAGTCTGTTTGGTGAACAAATCGATGTTCACGGGAGAGACAGTCTTTGGGATGGAAGGCAGGCAGGTCCTCTGGGTTTCTCAAGGTTGGTAGCTGCAGGACACACCGGGATTTCGCTGGAGCAAGTTCGAAGTGGGGACAGGCCGGTAGGGCTGAGGCCAAGTCAGTGGGCGTCCCCCTCTTGTTAGCTTCGGCACGGCTATTCAGTCCTTCTACTTGTCGTCTTCTGGTTTCTTCTCTGAGTTCTTGGTTCAGGGCTGCCCCCTAAATGCTGTTCTTAGGGGTCTTGAGGTCAGTAGCCAATGGGCTACTGACCTTAGGGTGACTACATACCCTTGGTGTGCTCACCCCACATGGGGGAGTGGGCACAATCCATAACCCTGATTAAGAAGTGCCTGCCATCTGCAAGATGGCGGGCACTGAAGAGTGGGCTTCACCTCGCCTTCTCCAACTGAGGGGTGGGGTTGGCAGAGGTGGGAACACCTTCTGGGCTGGCTAGTTTTTCCCGGCTGTCCTTCCGAAAAAAAGGAAGGGAAACAGGAAGGGAAGGGGTCCTGCTCCTGATAGCATGAGAGGCTGGGGGTCACATTACAAATGCTGCATGGCCAAAGATGGCTCTTCCTAGCCTGGGGGAGGTGTGAACACCCCCGCCCAGGAAAGGCTTTGTTTCTTGGCTCAGGGAGCGAAGGCTCCCACCCCAGGGGTCCAGAAACAAGTCTCGTGGTGGCAGGCTGGTGTGTACCAGTCAGGGAACCCACCAGAGGCTGGTCATTTTTCAGGGGCATCTCTAAGATGCCGTCTGAGTGCATTTTTCATTAAATCCCCAACTGGCATCAGTGTGGGTTTAATGTACTGAGAAGTTTGATAGCAAACTTCCCAGTTTTCATTAAAGCCATTATGGTACTGCGGAGTTCGTAATGACAAGCTTCCATCACCATATACTCTTAATGGCAGTACTGCACTTACAATGTCTGAGTTGGCTTAGACACTGTAGGGGTACAGGGCTCATGCACCTGTACCTGTACCCTCACCACTGGTATAGTGCACCCAGCTAAAGGGGTTGATGATCTATGCCAGGGCAGTGGGTTGTAGACATGGCACACAGGGATGTGTGCCATATCGACTCTTCACTTTGTTCTGCACCAAAACACTCAGCCTACAAACGCAGTGTGAGAGTGTAAAGGTACAGGGCCTCTAAGGGTGGCACAATAAGTGTTGCAGTCCTCAGAGGCCTTCCCTGGCCACAATGCCCTTGGTGCCTGTGGTACCATTCACAAGGGAGTGCCCTGCGGCCAGAGACCGCCAATTGGGGGTATAATTTGGGAAAGAACACAGTCACTGGGAACCTGATTTGCAGGGACCCAGGGCACATCAAGTCAAAGTACATCAGCAGTCTGGCAAAAAGTGGGGAAGGTTACTGCATCAGCAACCCAGCTTTCTACAGGTGGTTTCAGACAGAGGGTCAAACTTCCTTTCTGCTTGCCTAAAACACATGTGGAAAGAGTGTGGAGTGCAGTACACGTTTACTACACCCTATCACCCACAAACTAATGGTCTTATTGAGAGGTTTAACAAGACATTGAAAGGCATGATTGTTGGGCTCCCTGAAAAACTCAAAAGGAGATGGGCTGTCCTCTTACCATGCTTGCTTTTTGCCTACAGAAGGGAGTAGGGTTTCCCCCTTTGAAGTTCTTTTTGGCCATCCTGTCAGGGGGCCACCATGTCTTGTAAAAGAAGGTTGGGAGAAGCCTCTCCAAGAACCCAGACAAGACATTGTGGACTATGTACTAGGCCTAAAAGGCCTAGTAAAGCTTCCAAAAATCTAGAGGTCAGCGAGGAGCTTCAGAAGCACTGGTATGACCAAAAAGCTGCACTGGTAAAATTTCAACCAGGGCAAAAGGTGTGTGGTTTGGAGCCAGCTGCACCAATGCCCCTCCAGGACAGATGGAGTGGCCCTTACCCCATCTTAGAAAAGAAAAGTGAGGTCACTTACTTGGTTGACCTGGGCACAAGCAAGACACCCAAGAGGGTGATCCATGTGAACCGCCTTAAGCTTTTCCACGACAGGGCTGACATCACCATGCTGATGATGACTGGTGAGGGTCAGGAGACAGAAAGTGAACCTCTCCCTGACCTCCTCTCCCTGACCTCCTCTCCTATAGCCCTAAAGATGGGTCACTGGATGGAGTTGTCTTTTCAGACACCCTCCCTACCCAACAGCAGACTGATTGCAAGCAAATCTTGCAGCATTATGCTATGTTCTTTTCCTTGCCCCCTGGTCAGCCAGATGTGGCTACTGGTGACAGTGCACCTGTCAAGAACAAAATCTATCAACAATCTGATCAAGTCAAGGAAAGCATCGGAGCTTAAGTCGGCAAGATGCTGGAGTTAGGGGTTATTGAACCCTCTGAGAGCCCTTGGGCTAGCCCAGTGGTTCTGGCCCTCAATCCTCATCCCCAGGGTGGAAAGAGAGAAATGAGGTTCTGTGTGGACTCTAGAGGGCTCAAGTCTTTCACCAAGACAGCTGCTCACCGTATCCCAAGAGCAGATGAGTTGATTGATAAATTGGGTGCAGCCACATTTCTAAATACCTTTGATGTAACTGCAGGGTACTGGGCGATTGGCATGGCACCTGGAGCAAAAGAAAAGACAGTATTCTCCACACCTGATGGGAATCATCAGTTCACTGTTATGCCTTTTGCTTTAAAGAATGCCCCTACCACTTTCCAAAGGTTGCTGAATCAAGTCCTTGTTGGATTGGAGTCCTTTAGTGCAGCATATCTAGATGATATTGCTGTCTTTAGCTCCACCTGTCAGGATCACCTGATCCACCTGGTGAAGGTTTTAAAATCCATGCAAACTGCAGTCCTAACTATCAAGGCATCCAAATGTCAGATAGGGCAGGCAACTGTGGTATACTTGGGCCACCGTGTTGGTGGAGGCCAAGTGCAACTCTTACAGCCCAAGATTCAGGCCATCTTGCACTGGGCAGCTCCAACAACCCAGATTCAATTCAGGGCATTCCTTGGCTTGACTGGGTACCACAGGAGGTTTTTGAAGGGACATGGGTCCATTGTGACTCCCCTCACAGAACGTACTTCCAAGAAGATGCCCAAATAAGTAGACTGGACAGTTAGTTGTCAAAAGGCTTTTGACACCCTGGAAGAGACAATGTGCTCAGCACCAATTCTAAAAGCCCCAGACTATACCAAGCAGTTAATTGTGCAGACTGATGCCTCTGAGCTAGGGATAGGAACGGTCCTTTCCCAGACCAATGATAAAGGCCAAGATCAACCAGTTGCTTTAATAAGCAGAAGGCTTCTCCCCAGGGAGCAGCGTTGGAGTGCCATTGAGAGGGAGGCCTTTGCTGTGGTTTGGTCCCTTAAGAAGCTGAGCCCATACTTGTTTGGTTCTCACTTCCTTGTTCAAACTGATCACAGACCTCTCAAATGGCTAATGCAGATGAAAGGTGAAAATCCTAAAATGTTGAGATGGATCATCTCCCTACAGGGAATTGGCATTATAGCAGGACACAGACCTAGGAATGCACATGCCATTGCAGATGTACTTTCCAGGTTCTTCCACTTAGACAATGAAGACTCTCTAAGGAAAGGTTAGTCTCTTTAATTTTCGGGGGTGGGGGTGGGGTGGTATTGTGTGAGAAAGTAACATCTTTATCCAGTATTTGGGTGTCTTTCATAGATTCACATGCCTGAATCATTCCCCGTCGCCGAGACGGGAGCCTCCGGTACATAAAAAAGTAATGTCCTAAGGACATACATAGAGAATATAGGCCGAAGGGCCTCCCCTTTGGGGCCTTTCCACGTCCTTATGTAAAAAGGACCGAACTCTCATCGTTAGCCAATCAGCTCCGACCTCCCTCTAGAACCTTCCCGGGAGGAGCCTCAGTCCCTCAGATTTTCTACCGCACGTTGTGCTAGGGAGTCTCCAACCTGAGCTCTTCAGGTTTTCCTGGCTTCGAAGTCTCAAACTTCGCTGAAGTACACTTTGTACGGAAAGGATATATATCCTATCTTCGACTACATGTCGGAATCTAATAAGAAAGCTTCGTCCATGGCGGACTCGCAGAAGAAAGCCCTTCTACGGGCCTGTCCCTCCTGCGGCAAGCAGCGGATTCAAGCGGAGGACAAGCACGACCTGTGCTTATATTGCCTGTACCCTGACCACGTCACTGACAAGTATAGGGTGTGTAGAGCCTTCCCAAAGAAGACTGTTAAGGAAAGGGAATCTCGCCTTCGCGAATGGCTCGACAGGCTTAAGGTCCGAGACACTCTGGAATCTTCCGAGGGTAGTGTCTCCGCGACCTCCAAAGTCTCCAAGAAGAGACCCAGGGTGCAGTCCCCTGGAGAGACAGACACTCCTCCTAAGTAGGCGCACAGGAAACCTTCGGAGGCACGTTCCACCACCTCCTCCGTGTCTGTTAAGGATGGCCAGAGGTTCAAGAAGCCCGCTCCGTCTACTAAGCGGACCACCTCGGTCACGACCACTGTGTCGACCACTACGGCCTCATCGCCCTCCGCGACGGCCACGACGACCACCACTGCGTCCTCAGGCGCACCGGTCTCCTCGACCATTCCTCTGAAACCTTCATCCAGTACGAATACAGCGTCTTCGTCACCTAAGAGGTCTAAATCTACAGGTACGCCTTCGCCGAAAACATCTCATACCGAAGGATCGTCACCTAAACGGTCGAGGTCAAGTTCAAAAGGCACGCCTTCGACAAAGATATCTCAAGTCCAAGGCCCTACCACCAGTAAGACGGCGATACTCTTATCCCCGCAAAATTTGATGCCATCGACCCTAACGGAGGTGCCCAAGTCACCGACACACACGGCGGGCGCGCCATCTTCACGCACGTCGTCGGAAGAGACCCCGGCGCCATCTTGGAAAGAATCGAGATTGGTCGAAGTCTCTATTCACTCGATTCCAACGCCCTCGGTTCACCCAACGATGGAGTTGGCCCCCGAGCAAGAACAGGAGACACTCCAAAGTGAGGAGTCAGACGAAGAACAGGAGGCTCACGAGGAACACCAGGACGTCCACGAGATCCGGGACGAAGTTATGTATCAGGGGCGCTCCCTGAACGTCGACACGGTGAACACCCCGATGATCTGTTTGCCACTGTCTCTGGTCAACGATTTGAAATCCCTGGTGCAGGACTATAAACAACGGTTCCCGGACGCCGACTGCGGTACCCAGGTGCCGGTCACCCAAGCGCAACCATCGGCCTCGCAACCTTCCGCTCCCCAGGCCCGTCCTCGGAACCAACCCCACCCTCGCACTCGACCGCAAACTCAGGCGGAGGACTCATCGGAAAGCGAGGAGGAGGAGACGGACTTAGAGGAAGGCGAGGTGCAAGACGTCGCCTCGGACCACAGAGACGACGATGCCGATGCTGCGTCATCACACCATTCGTCTACCCCGGCATCCCCGCGACCGCGCCACTCTGAGGCGGCGGACGTGGGAGGTTTCCACAAACTGGTGGACAGAGCTGCAAGGAGGTTTCACATGGCAGTGGAATCCGCGGAAACGGAATGCTTCCTCCATGATTTCAAGGAACACAGCCAGAAATTGGCCAAGTCTATTCCACTTATAGACTTTCTGTGGGAACAGGGCAAGAAGCTGATGCTCACGCCTGCTTCGGTGCCTGCGGTGGTTCCGCGCCTAGACAAGAAATATAAGGCCCCGAACACCGCACCTGCCTGCCTGACCGGCCACCCCAAACCGGACTCGGTTGTGACTCAGGCGGCCCAAAAACAATCCCGCAACCCCTCCTCGCCGCTGTCCGCGCCCCCTGACAAGGAAGGAAGGAAGCTGGACACCATAGGCAAACGGTTCTCTACCACGTCCGCCATGACCATCAAGGTGGCGAATTCCATCGCCCTCCTTGGCCGCTACAACCGCCAGCTATGGGAAGACATAGCTCCCTATCTACAAGGTCTGCCAGCCGCGGTCCAGGACGAGGTGAAAGCTCTTCTAGCGGAAGGACAAAACTCCGCGGCAGAAATTATCGACTGCGCCATCGACGCAGCCATGACGGGATTCCGCCAGTTGGCCGGGGCTGCCGTGCTCCGCCGCCAAGGCTGGCTCAAAGCAACGTCCTTTCGGCAGGAGGTCCAATCTAAGGTGCTGGTCATGCCGTTCGATGGTCAGTTCCTCTTTGGGGAGAAGATAGACGAAGCACTCCAGGCCATCAAGAAAGACACCGATACGGCGAGGGCTCTGGGCTCCCTCCAGTCCCGGAACCAATCCTTTCGAGGGGGCCGCTCCAGAGGTCAGTACTCCTACAGAGGTTCCTACCAAAATCGGTCGTCCTATTCCTACGGCAACAGGAACCAGCCCCAGCACAAACAACAAGCCCGACAGTCGTCCTATGGGAGGTCGTCCTTCAGAGGCAAATCCGCCAAGAAGGGCACTGGCGGCCGCCAGTGACCATTTACTCCAGCCAGTCCCACCACCGTCTCAATCCTTTCGAATTGGGGGAAAACTGACCCACTTCCTCCAAAATTGGCAAAAAATCACTACGGATCGGTGGGTACTACAAATAATTCAATTTGGACATTCCCTCGAACTGGTCAACACCCCTCCCAACACTCCTCCGCTGAAGCGTGCTCACAAACACCTGCACCTCCTTCTCCAGGAAGTATCCGCCATGTTGGTCAAAGGAGCCATCGAAAGAGTCCCAAAGTCCCAGAAGGGGAAGGGTTTTTATTCCCACTTCTTCCTAGTCCAACAGAAAGGGGACAAGTGGAGGCCGATCTTAGACCTCCGGGCGCTCAACGCCTTCCTGCGGAGTCAATCCTTCCGGATGGTCACAATCCAGGAGATCCTGGGAGCACTGGAAAGAGGAGACTCGATGGTCTCCCTGGACTTACAGGACGCCTACTACCATATCCCCATCCTCGTCAGGCACAGGAAGTACCTACGGTTCGAAATAGCGGGCAGACATTACCAGTTCAAGGTTTTACCTTTCGGCCTCAAATCCGCACCACGTATCTTCACGAAGTGCTTGGCGCCAGTGGCAGCCTTCCTGCGGCAAAGGGGTCACCAGGTGTTCCCCTACCTGGACGACTGGCTGGTGAAGGCGCCTTCCCCGGAAGGCACGACGGCTTCATCCAACGCCTGCAGCGCTCTTTTTCAACAGCTGGGTCTGACGATCAACCTCAAGAAATCCTGCACTACCCCTTCAACGAGGATCACCTTCCTAGGGGCTACCCTGGACACGAAGCGCGCGAAGGCTTTCCCCTCGGAGGACAGAACCAACAAAATACTGTCCCTGGCCGCGGCGGTGGCCAAGAAGCCTCGCATCAAGGTACGGACATTCACCTCCTTGCTAGGGATGATGTCTTCATGTATTCTCCTCATACCACACTGCAGGCTCCGCATGCGTCCCCTGCAGGAGGCGCTGGCGAGACAATGGAAACAGAGTTCCGGCTCCTTCGAGGACATTATCACGATCACACCGGCCATCACAAAGGCCCTTCTGTGGTGGAGAAACCGAACGCACCTGACGGCCGGCTTGCAGTTCCTCCTGCCACCGACACCACTGGTCATCACGACAGACGCCTCACTGGAAGGCTGGGGAGCAGTACTGTTGGACCTTCGCGTCAGCGGAAAATGGGACGCCCAGGAGAAACAACTACACATCAACCTACTGGAACTGAGAGCAGTGTATCTGGCTCTGCAGGCCTTCCTGCCACGTATCGGCACTTCCCCGGTGCTCGTCAAAACAGACAACACCACGACGATGCACTACCTGAACAAACAAGGGGGAACGCGATCTCTCTCTCTCTCACGAGAATCGCAAAAAATCTGGAACTGGTTGGTGGCGCACGGACTCTCCCTCAAAGCGGAGTACGTTCCCGGCAAGGACAACACTATCGCGGACGCCCTCAGCAGGCAGACCTCTCTCTCCCACGAATGGGAGCTGAACGGCGACACGGTAGCCCACGTCTTCTCGCAATGGGGGACCCCGAGGATCGATCTCTTCGCGACGGCAGGGAACGCCAAATGCCAAAGCTACGCAAGCTGGCATCCCCAACGGGGGTCACTGGGAAATGCTTTTTCCATCGGCTGGTTCAGCGTGTTTGCGTACGCTTTTCCTCCGTTCCCGCTGATACCGAGGCTCCTCCGGAAGATGAAGACGGAACCGTGCACCCTGATACTGATTGCTCCGTACTGGCCGAGACAACATTGGTTCTCGGACCTGCTTCGCCTGTCCATCAGGCCCCCGATTCACCTGCAACAACACCCGAACCTCTTAACGATGTCCGGAGGCCAGGTACACCACCCGAACCTCCGTTCGCTCAACTTATCGGCCTGGCTCCTGAGCACCGAGAGTTCGGAGACCTAGAGATCCCGCAGGACTGCAGGGCAGTACTAGCCAAAGCGAGGGCGGGCAGCACGAACAAGACCTACTCGCTGAAGTGGAAGAGGTTCTGCCTGTGGTGTTCGGAACACGACTTACACCCCCTCCGGGTCACCCCGGTACAGCTGCTACCGTACCTCCTCCACCTGGCTCAATCGGGGCTGGCTCACGCCTCCATTAAGGTTCATCTGGCTGCGATTTCAAGATTCACCAGGACCCCATCTGGACCCTCCCTATGGTCCAGTCGACTGATAAAGCAATTTCTGAAAGGGCTCTACAGATCCTTTCCGAGGCCTCGGAAAGTCCCTCCAACCTGGCAGTTGAACTTGGTGCTCAACCAACTCATGAAACACCCATTCGAGCCCATACACCGGGCCTCACTCAAACATCTTTCCTGGAAAACGGCACTCCTGCTAGCCCTGACGTCAGCCAGACGGGTCAGCGAACTTCAGGCGCTGTCTATTCAGGAACCGTATCTCCAATTCAGGCACGACCGAGTGGTACTCAGGCCCAACCCTAAATTCATCCCTAAGGTGCCGTCGGACTTTCATCTGAACGAACCAATTGTCCTCAAGTCGTTCTTTGCGAACCCTTCCACGGCAGCGGAAAGGGCGCTGCATTCCTTGGACCTTAAAAGGTGTCTCAAATTCTACTTGGACAGGACCAAAGACGTCAGAAAGTCTTCTCAACTCTTTGTAGCCTACAGCAACCCGCGCATGGGGTTGCCCTTGACGAAACAGAGCATCTCCCGCTGGATTTCTTCAGCGATTGCTTTCTGCCATGATCAGGCCGGACGGCCTTTGACGGACCGGGTGGCTGCCCACTCTACCAGAGCGATGTCAACGTCAGCGGCGCTCTTCGCTGGAGTGACGATCCTGGACATCTGCCGAGCGGCGACCTGGAAGTCCCCGCACACCTTTTCCAGACACTACTGCCTGGACATCGAACTGCAGAAGGACGCTGCAGTGGGACAAGCGGTGCTGCGCCATCTCTTCCAATAAGGTGAGCCTTACCTCGTCCCGCCATCCAGGTATGCACATTCTTCATGGTCTTTGTTTATCTCTGCTATATGCATGACTGTATATTACCATGTTTCTCTCACATTGTCTGTGATTTATGCAGGCCTGCTGGTTGTGGGAATGTGCTTTACCACTATGCATGTGTAACTGCTAACTACTCTGATTCAGGCATGTGAATCTATGAAAGACACCCAAATACTGGATAAGAAATGCGTTACTTACCTGTAACAGCAGTTATCCAGTATTGGTGTCTTTCATAGATTCACATGCACCCCTCCCGCCTCCCCGGTAAGGACTCACGTACCTCTATGTCTACAGTGCGACACCCTAGCCGGGTGCGTACGAAAATCTGAGGGACTGAGGCTCCTCCCGGGAAGGTTCTAGAGGGAGGTCGGAGCTGATTGGCTAACGATGAGAGTTCGGTCCTTTTTACATAAGGACGTGGAAAGGCCCCAAAGGGGAGGCCCTTCGGCCTATATTCTCTATGTATGTCCTTAGGACATTACTTTTTTATGTACCGGAGGCTCCCGTCTCGGCGACGGGGAATGATTCAGGCATGTGAATCTATGAAAGACACCAATACTGGATAACTGCTGTTACAGGTAAGTAACGCATTTCTTCTGCATGCTTGCCCCCACGTGTTGCTGAACTGGTGATGTAATTTGACTGAGTGTGCCCTGGACTCCTGCCAAACAGGTACCCAGTGCCTACTTTCTTTCCCTAAAACTACATTGAAGACCAAACCCAATTGGCACTCTGGCCACAGGTCAGCCCCTGATAAATGGTACCACAGGTACCCAGGGCACTGTGACCAGAGAAGGCCTCCAAGGGCTGCAGTACTTATTTTGCCACCCTTAGAGACCCAGTACCAATAAATGCATACACTGCCTTTGCAGGCTGCGTGTTTTGGTGCAGAACAAAGTGAAGAGTCGGCATCCCTGTGTGCCATGTCTACAACCCACTGCCCTGGCATAGATCAGCCACCCTGCACTATACCAGCAGTGAGGGTACAGGTGCATGAGCCCTGTGCCCCTACAGTGCCTAAGCCAATTCTTAGACATTGTAAGTGCAGTAATGCCATTTAGGGTATATGGTGCTGGGAGTTTGTCATTACAAACTCCACAGTACCATAATGACTTTACTGAAAACTGAGAAGTTTGGTATCAAACTTCTAAGAAAATTAAACCCACACTGTTGCCAGTGTGGAATTTAATAAAAAATGCACACAGAGGATGGTCATGGTCCAAGAAGGGGAAGCTTCAAAGGCTTGCCACCTTTGTTAGCTTTCCCCAGGCCTTTTGATGCTCTCATCAACTGGTCACCACCGGTTCTGACCCCCACTTTGTGTGGGAGAGCCGGCGGGACAAACAAGTGAGGAAGCAGTAAAAACCTTCCTTTTCCCCTTGGTGCCTTAGATCCGTTGTTGTTGTGTTGTGTTCTTTCCTTCTGTCCGGTCCCCTTGGTTCTGTCCTCGCGCAAGGACGCCCCTTCGCTGGGGCAGCTGCGCGCGTAATAAATCCGGATAACATAACATAACATAACATAACAAGGGAGTCCACCTTTGCCAACCCCTCCCCTCAGGTGGGGGAGGCAAGGTGAACCACAACTCTCAGAGGGTGGCATAATCTGGGGTGTACCCACCCTAAGGAAGGGACCCATTGGTCCTAACCTTTTACTTACCTGTAATGCCCCTAATTTTAGTATTTAGGGCCACCCCTGAACTTTGCCTCCTCAGACAGGCAACAATCAAGAAGAAAAGAAGAAGGACCGAACAGTAGTGCCGAAGCCAAGAAGAGGAGGATGCCCACTGACAAGGCCCCAGCCCTACCGGCTTGCCCCCACTTCGAACCTGAAGAAGCGAAACTCCTGTGTGCCATGCAACCAGCAGCCTCAAGAACCCCGAAGACCTGCCTTTCCTTCCAAAGGAAAGACTTTGTCTCTCGTGAACACCCGATTTGTTCACCCACAGACTCCAGCTCTGGCGAAATCCGCTAGTCTGCACCACTCTGCAACCAACGCCCTCCGCCCGAGTTCAGGTGACCCAACACCACGAAGAGGTTTCCCTGGCGATCCTGACCCGAAATCCAGTGATCCCTGCCCTGCCTCAAGCCTCCAGCCGAAGCCTGCAGCCTCAATCCGGAGGGTCCCCCCAACTGCGACCCAGAGCTGTTAAGAAGATCCAACTCTAAAATTCACCCCAACACCCGATGTCCCACGGCTTGGGTGGCCCAACGGATGGTATCTAGCCAAACCCCAGCAATCCAACTTACCTGTCCAAGTGGTAGTCGCTTCCAGAAGACCTTCGTCCCCGAGCCTGCAGTTTGTTTGCAAACCAGAAAATCCCCATTGAAAGTAACAGGGCGCCCGACGCCAAAACAGCACCCTGCACCCGGCTGTAGGAAAGTGGGTTTCTGTTGCAGTAACCCCACACTTTTTGCCAGACTACTTATGCACTTTTTCTTGGTGTGACCTGCGTCCCTGCCAATCAGGTTCCCAGGGCCTGTGTTCTTTCCCCACAACTAACCAAATTGGCATCTCTGGCCACAGGTCAGCCCCTGGTAAATGATACCACAGATACCCAGGGCACTGTGACCAGGGAAGCACTCTAAGGGCTGCAGCACTTATTGTGCCACCCTTAGAGGCCCTGTACCTTTACACACACACACACACACACACACACGCACACACACACACACACTGCCTGTGCAGGCTGCGTGTTTTGGTGCAGAACAAAGTAAAGAGTTGACATGGCACACATCCCTGTGTGCCATGTCTACAACCCACTGCCCTAGCATAGATCAGTCACCCCTCTAGCTGGGTGCCCTGTGCCAGTGGCGAGGGTACAGGTGCATGAGCCCTGTACCTCTACAGTGTCTAAGTCCATTCTTAGGCATTGTAAGTGCAGTGCTGCCATTAAGAGCATATGGTGCTGGGAGCTTGTCATTACGAACTCCACAGCACCATAATGGTTACTCTGAAAACTGAGAAGTTTGGTATCAAACTTCTCAGGCCATTAAACCCACACTGATTCCAGTGTGGGATTTAATGAAAATTGCACAAAGAGGGCCGCTCAGAAATGCCCCCTGAGAAACGACCAGCCTCTGGTGGGTTCCCTGACTGGTACACACCAGCCTGCCACCACAAGACATGGTTCTGGACCCCTAGGGTGGGAGCCTTAGCTCCCTGAGCCCAGAAACAAAGCCTTTCCTGGGCAGAGGTGTTCACACCTCCTCCAGGCTAGGAAGAGCCATCTGTGGCAAGGGAGCTTCAAAGGCCTGGCAGTCTTTGTAATGCGACCCCCAGCCTCTCCTGCTATCTGGAGCAGGCCCCCTTCCTGTCTCCCCTCACTTTCGGCGGGAAGACGGACGGGAACAACTAGCCAGCCCAGGAGGTGTGCCCACCTCTGCCAACTCCGCCCCTCAGGTGGGGGAGGCGAGGTGAAGCCCACTCTCCAGTGCTCGCCATCTGGCAGGCACTCCCCAATCAGGACTAGGGATTGTGGTCACTCTCCCACTTGGGATGAGCACCCCAAGGGTCTAGTCACCCTAAGGTCAGTAGCCCATTGACTACTGACCTCAAGACCCCCAAAACGCCCCCTAAATACAGTATTTAGGAGGCAGCCCAGAACCAAGAAGGAGATGCAACAACAAGATAAGAAGAAGGACTGAAGAGCCATGCAGAGCTAACAAGAGGACGGCGCCCACTGACTTGGCCCCAGCCCTACAGGCCTGTCTCCCCTCGAACCTGCTCCTGCGAAACCCCGGTGTGTCCTGCAGCCAGTAACCTCAAAAATCCCGGAAGACCTGCCTGCCTTCACTTCAAAGACTGAAATCTCATGTGAACACCGGACTTGTTCGAACTGCAGCTTCTGGTGGCAGTCAGAGACCGCAAATACAGCCTACTCTGCACCCGCCGAACCCAGCCCGAGCTCGAGTGGAAAACCACAACGAGAAGGTCCCACCAGCGATCCTTACCCGAGAACCGGTAACCCCTGACCTGTTTCAAACCCCCAGATGACGCCTGCAGCCTCAATCCAGAGGATCCCCTCCTACCGTGACCAGAGCGGGTAAGAAAATCCGACGTCCAAAGGCACCCGTGCACCAGACGCCCCACGGCCTTGTGTGCCCAAACCGACAATGCCTAGCCAACCATCGACATCTAAACTTAGCCCTCGAAGTGGTGGTCGCACCCAGAAGATCCTCGTCCCCGAGCCTGCAGTGTTTCTGTGTCCCGGAGGCTCTCCATTGAAAACTACAGGGTACCCGACCTCAAAACAGCACCCTTCACCAGGCCGCCCTAGTGCTGCTGAGGGTGCACTTTTGGTGCTACTTTGGTCCCCAACATGCCCTGAACTTAACCCCAGGAGCTTTGCTCCCACAACCCAGTGGCCTGCTTGCCAGCAGCCACCAACCGGAGGCCCCCTATTCCCCATTGGATAACATTGGGCCTCAACAATCTGCACCTGGCTGCTCTAGTGCCACTGAGAGTGCAACAACTGTGCATCACTGACCCTGGGAGACCCCCGAGTCAAACCCCAGAACCTTAACTCCCACAGTCGAATACTTACCTGTGAACTATTAACCTGTTTTCCTCCCATGGGATAACATTGACACTTTTTCTCCAAAAACTTTTTACGTGTTGAGTTTTGAAACCTAAAAATATTCTTTAAAAATCACACAAATAACCAAAACGTGTTTAATTACCTGTTTGCTGGAAATGTCCCAGTGCTGAATCTAGGTATCCAGCACTGAGTTAGAAAAGTAACGTAAAAAGGAACTTACCTGCAATATACTGAAAAATCCTATTCATTCCAATGTACTGTATTTGCTAAGTGTTGCATACTACTGCTCCCCTGTAAATCAAACAAAGTACAATTTATATTGCATTTTCAAACTGTTCTATATGCTGTAACTTATTACTAAAAAGTATTTTATGCTCACCTGTACCAGGCTTGCTTGGTTCTGAAAATAAACAACAGTATATTTTTATACAAACACAATTGGCCTAGAGTTCAGTTCTTGAGTGTGTGAATTCATTTGCTGACTGAGTGTGTACAGCAAATGCTTAACACTGTCCTCTGATACCGCCGTACGGCTCGACCATGCTACCACTAATGGAGAGTAAGTTTCTATCTAACTTTAACCTCTGCCTACCTCTGGGGACACTTGACCATATGTAGGTAGCTCAATACCGGTCTGTAACGGTCGAAATTCAGTAAATTAGCCGTTACCGACCGGTATTTAGGCATTTGAGATGTAGGAGGCCAAAAATAAGGATTCAGTAATTATGAATCGGTAAATACCGATTCATCATTACCAAATTCCAAATTACCGAATCAGTATTTACCGAATACTTATCTACCGATTCGGTAAATAAGAAACGGTAAAAAAGAGAAAAGAGATGTAGGTAAAATAGGAAGTACCGAATTTCATGAAATTCGGTATTTAAGAGTCGGTAATTACCATGGATTGAAAGCAGGTGGTAACCAGGTGCAGGCCATAAAACAGGCCCCAAAATGCAACAGTGTGATCAGAATGGCAGCTTTCTATGTGATAGCAAGGCGGCTACGGCTACAGGCAGCAGGAGTGAGGATCTGGAGACGGGAGGTGCAAGGCTACAGACAGCGGATCACACTCTTCCAACTTACTGAGGCAGATATCCATGAAAGGTACAGGCTACACCCCCACACCATCCTGGACTTGATAAGGGACCTGCACCCACTCCTGGAGAACCCAACACCAAGGGCGCACTCCATACCACCACATGTGCAGGTGCTCTGTAGCCTACACCTACTTCCATCTGGCAGTTACCAGGGGGTGATAGCTGCGGTAAGTGTGGTGTCCCAGAGCTGCCTGTCCCGTTTCTTCAGGAAGTTCCTGGAGGCCATGATGCAGAGAATGCATCATTACATGAGCTTCCCTGACACACATGCGGAACTGCTGAAGACCAAGACAGACTTTTACCAAAAGGCGCATTACCCACATGTCATCGGCTGTATTGATTGGCTTGGCAGTTCGGGCTGGACTGTTCCCATGAGGCACAGGGTCAAGACTAATTTGCATATGGCCATGTCTGAACTGGGGTGGTTTGGTGAGCAAAATAACGATGGATTAAACCCAGATCTGTGACTGGGGGTGAATGTTTTTCCATTGTGCAACATTCCGTCCATCATTATGTGTGTTTTGCTGTTCACCCTATGTGAGAAGGCTACGCCCAGATGTGGTTCCCTTGCTCACTATGCCACTGGAGTCAAGCTATCCTGGCTGAAGACGGCTGATAGCCAGAAACCGGTCCTAGGATGCTTGATTCCGGTCCAGGGAAGACATGGCTTGGCAGTTCGGGCTGGACTGTTCCCATGAGGCACAGGGTCAAGACTGATTTTACTATGGCCATGTCTGAACTGGGGTGGCTTGGTGAGCAAAATAACGATGGATTAAACCCAGATCTGTGACTGGGGTTGAATGTTTTGCCATTGTGCAACATTCCGTCCATCATCTTGTGTGATTGGCTGTATTGATGGCATACACATCCCAATCTGCCCACCTGCAGCCACTGAGTACATCTACAGTAACGGAAAGTCCACCCACTCTATAAATGGGCAGGTAATATGTGATGCTGCCAACATAATCACGAACATTGTGGCCAAATTCCCTGCAAGCACCCACGACTCCTACATCTTCCAGAACAGTGGGATCTACACACGCCTGGCAGCGGGGGAATTCGGAGAAGGATACCCGCTAGGTAAAACCCTGTGACACGCCCTGATAGATATTGCAGATGTAGGTATTGTTGTGCATGTGAGTAATGGCTCTCTCTTTTTCACATAGGCGACAGCGCATATGCCGTCAGCTCATTCATCCTCACTCCCTACCTGAACCCATCAACCCAGAGTGAGAGACGTTACAACGTGGCACACAAATCTACACGCAACGTTGTGGAGCGCACCTTTGGGCTGTTAACAAGCAGGTTCCGCTGCCTCCACAAAAGCGGAGGCGCACGTCAGTACTCACCCCTCATCTGCTGTAAAATAATTGCAACTTGCGCAATGCTGCACAACCTTGCCACTAGGAAAGGAACAGCAGTAGAATGAACAGATATTGAGGATAATGATGATGAATTTGCACAGCCTGAGCCCAACACAGCAGAAGTGGCGCCAGCAACAGATGGGAGACAGAGATGGGCAGAGATCACATGCAACTATTTTTAAGTAAGTAAGGAGGCACAGCTAGGCGTTGCATGTACATGATGTAGTTTAATAACTGGGCACTACGACAATGAACAAGTGGCACACCATGCCAGTCCAAATGGTGACAACCTTAATAGGTAGTCATGAGTTACTTCACCCTAAATATGTTCTTAAATGTGTGGGCAGCACTAACGTCCGCGCCCACGCACAACAGTGCTTATGCCTGCAGCTGGCTATCCTCACTGTCTGCTGAGCCAGGGTCCGCAGCATACCACCTGCTGCTCCTTTGGGTGTCTGGTACGGGGGGGGGGTAATGCTGCTCCTGCTGGTGGTCTCATCACTCTCCCCCACACCTAGTGCACCAGCGTTGGCTGACTGGGTGGTCAGCAGCACTTCCAGTGCGGATGTCACCTTCCCAATCCCCCTGGAGACATCAGTGCAGCAGTGCACAAGCCCCTCCTGCATTGCCACGGAGCGCCTGCAGAGCAGGGAAGTGGCAGTTGCCAGGCGGTTCACTGCCCTGGTGTGCTGCTCCATATACTGCCTCTCCCTGCGCCTTCTTGCCCTGTCCTCGTCCAGTGTGTCACACAGAACCAACACAGACTGGGACATGTCCTGCATGCCCTCAGCCATCTCCTTGATGCCCTCCGCCACAGAGCTGATGCCCCAGTCAATGTTAACCATGTTCTGGTTTAGGTGCAACATTTGTCTCTGAACTGACTGTATTGCCTTCCCCTGCAGGCGCTGCACCTTTACCATACTTGCCTCCAGCCCTCCGAAGACCCCATCACCCTGCTGAGTTGTGCTGTGCTCCCGGGCCCTGCGGCGTCTCGCACCTGTGTGCGCACCCTCGGAGGTGGACTGCAGCCCAGCATTTGTTTCCTCCAGTGGACAAGTTGGTGTGTCACTCCCCCTTGTGTCCTCAAAGGACGACTCCATGACATGGAGAGTGGCAACAGCATGCCTCCTGGGCCTTACCGCTACAGGTGATGTTTCTGCTGGTGAGGCCGAGAGTTGTTATGAGGCTTACTGTGGTGGTGAGTCAATCAGCAGTGTCGATGCTGGCTCTGCTGTTGCGGCTGGCTCTGTTGGTGCAGCTGCCTGTGGTGTTGATGCCGGTGGTGGTGGAGTGCTGTTACCTGCACTTGTGCTGGCATCCACTATACTTCCCTTACGGGGTGCCCTTCCCTCCTTCTCCTGCGCTGTCCTGCGCGATGACTCCAGTGGACAGATATGGACATTAGCTCAGTGGTCATGCAGCCCTGCATTTCAATATTAAATTACATTCCTGTCACACTATCTCAATGTCCTCTGCAGCTTCTGACTGATGTGTGTGGCATGCCTTGTTGTTTAGTGTGATGACTGTCATGATGGGTGTTTCACTGACTACATCTCCCATAATGCATTGCTGGTGTATACTAAAACCAGTACTGAAGTGTGAGTCACACAGCCGCATTGGGGATTGGGATAGGGAAGGGGGAGGATTGCTGTGCATGCTTCTTACCTTGTTTTGTGGCAGCTCTGGCTGAGCTGTCTGCATCCCCGATTCCAGACACACTCTTGGGCTACAGGGTTGACTCAACCAGCTGCTCCAGGTCGGTGAGGGCAGGTACCCGGCTCCTTCCTCCCCCTGTGAGACTGGCCTGTTTCCTCTGTGCAGCCAGCTTCCTCTTGGTGATGATCCGAAGGTCATACCACCTTTTCTTGAGGTCATCGATGTCCGGTGGGCTCACCCCAATAGCATTCCCCTTTGCCTGGATTGCCAGCCAGATCTTCCTTTTTACTGCTTCTGCTACCTGCAGGGACTGCTTTCCAAAAAGCTGCGTGTGGTGCTTCACCACCTCCTCCACAAGGACCTGAAGCTCACTTGCACTGAAAACTTCATTTTCCTTTTCCTTTCTGCTCCTTCCCTCTCAGATTCATTGGATGCCATCCTGCAGTTCTCCTCAGCAATGTTCAGCCAGTGGCTCAGTTGCTCTCCTCTGCACTCCCAGCTCTCCAGAAGGTTCTAATTGCCTGCACCTGCATGGGTGCAGCCACTTCCTGGTTGTGGGGTGGATGCACAGGATTGGTTGATTCCTCAATTGCCTGTTTTTTTATACTCTGATTCAGTATTTACCGATTCGGTAAATACCGATTCGGTACACATTTTCTGAATTTTTCCGATTCTGTAAATGTTACCGATATTTTACCTACATCTCATTTACCGAACCCTGAATACCGATTCGGTAGAATTCTGTATTTAGTAATCGGTAAATATAATTTAGCTACATATGGCCCTTAGACTCTATACACACTAAACCTCATTTTGGTGTAGTGTATATAGAGCCAGTTCCTTACACCGGCCGCCCTAGTGCTGCTGACGGTGTACCTTTGGTGCTAACTTGAATCCCCATTTGCCCTGAGCTAAAGTTCAGGAGCTTTGCTTCCACATCCTTGTAGCCTTCTCTTGAGCAGCCACCAACCAGAGGCCCCTATCTCCATTGGATTACATTGGGCCTCAGCACTCTGCTCCCGGCCGCCGTAGTGCCGTTGAGGGCGCTTTGAGAGTGCATCTTCGACCCTGGGAGACTCCTGAGTCTAACCCCAGAAAACCAACTTCCACAACAAAGTACCTACCTGTTAACTGATAACTCTATGTTCGAGGAATGTGAGCTGTTGATCACATACTTTGCATACTCCTGCCATCTAGTGTTGGGTCCGGATGTTTGAAAGTTGTTTATCTACGAAGAAGTCTTTAGAGTCATGAGGTAAGGTGACTCCTCCTTTCGATGCTAGTGTGTATGGGTAGCGACTCCATTGTTAGATATTTTTTCCGCCATCGGGTTCGAGCGTGAATTGTTGCGCTCGGGTTCAACACTGTTTATCGGGATCCCCTCGGTGCGCAATTCACTTTCCCTCGACGATATTGTTATTCAATCGCGTTTCCCATTCTTCGCCTATCATATTGGTTTCAGAAAACAACTCTTTAGATCGGAAACTTCGTGGAAGGCCATCGGGCCTCTCCTCGTCGGGCTACCTCGTAGTCGATGGAACGGACTCCATTCAAATTCTGTCCTCCGTGCCATGCAAATTACCCGCGCACCGACTCGCACGGAGTGTGCAACTTATTCCGCTCCCCGGAGCACAACGAACAGGACTGCGACACGTGCACATCGTTCCGATCCAAGAAAACGCTTTGTGACCTTCTGGCTCGACTTCACGAAATGCAAGAACAACACATCGGTTCCACTCCGGATCTTTTTGGAGAATACTCCGTACAAGACGTCTACGAAGCGCAAGGAGCTGAGGAAGAAGAGGAGCTAATTTCTGTGTCAGAAGCAGACTCCAACATAGAAGAGGACATTCCGCAAGGTGAGCGTACCATGAGTACTGATCCTCCCCTGCCCAAAACTCCACCTATGCCAAAGAAAAAGGCTCCGGTCCCTCCTCTGCCTTCGGGCCAAGGTGGGCACTCAGAACAAGTTTCCAACGTCCCGCCTTCGGGTCAGCACCGAAACAGATAAAGCCTTCCTGCTCATGACAGAGTCGGCCACATTCGGGCATCGAACTGAAACAATTGGTACGAAACACATTTAGGAGCCATCTCCTTCCGTACCGCAGTGGAAACCATCTTCGGATTTGAAGACTTTGGCGCCGAAAAGTAGGACTTCAAAAAATTTAGCTCTGAAAAACAAAACGGCTCTGAATCCATCAAAAGAGTCTTGTTTGGGTGTCCCGCCCTTAAACCCGGACCCGAAACAAAAAGAAATGGGTATAAATCCAAAAAAAGGACATTTCATGCCAAATTGCCAATGAAACGGAAACAAGAGACTGAGGACATTTACCATACCCCTCTTAAAAGGAAGAACTTTGGAACTAACCCTTCTCCTCTTCTTCTATTACCTCCTTCTCCAAGTTACCCAGATTTGTTCATTACACCTACAAATTCACCCATACATTTATCAAGACCATAAACACCTGACAATGACAACCAGGATGATGGGGATGGAGTAAATCTAGATAGTCCTGATCCATGGAAGTACTATAATATGTTATGTTATAAGATTTTATTAAGCTCACATTTCACCCGAGGGTCTCAAAGCGCTAGCCTATCCCGAAAAACAGTCCAGGAGAAGGAATGAAGAGAGCCGGCAGAAGGAAGAGAACGCAGAACAGTCGGGTTTTGAGAGCCTTACGGAATTTCCTATGGTTGGTCTCCATACGTAGACGCAGAGGGAGTGAGTTCCGTAGGGTGGGGGCAAGATGCATAAAAGATCTCCCGCCATTTCTGGCGGTACAAATCTTAAATGGGATAAGAAGATGTTTATTGGTGGATCTAAGAGTTCTGGAGGGGTTATACCTCATCTTTTTTTTTGCAAGATAATGTGGTCCATGTCCAAAGATGGTTTTGTGAACCAGACAGTTGATCTTACATGTTATGTGTTTCCTGATGGGAAGCAAATAAAGAGCTCTCCGACTTGATATCGAGGGGGTTCGAGAGGGTAGGTTTAATACCAGTCTGGCAGCGGTATTTTGGAGAATTGTAATTTGGTTAGGAACTCTTCATTAATGGAGGCCATTAGGGTGTTTTCATAGTCTAGCCGACTGATGATTAATCCTTGAACCAGCGACCTTCGAGATGAAAGTGGAACCCATTGGAAGATTTTACAAAGACTGCTCATTAATCCATAACAAATGCTGGCTACATGATTGGCATGATCAGTCATGGAGAGGTGATTGTCAATCAGCACCCCTAGGTTATGAGCTACCGACTTGGGAGATGGACATCGGCCAAGATTTGGGGGCCACCAATCACTCGACCACAAGGTTTGCGCTTTGCCGAAGAGGAGGATATCCGTCTTGCTGGCATTGAGTTACAAATGATTGGTTTGCCTCCAGTCGTGTATATCAGACAGACAATTCATGAATCGAATTTTGGTGTCAGTCAGATCTTGGCCTAGAATATGAGGGGAGATGGGGTCAGCAGGGAACCTGATTTACCCTTATTTAGGGCAGTACTGACTTCCTCTTGGGTTAATTTGGTGAATTCATTCAGGGAGGTTGGATTGGAGGTATGATCACTGACGGACCAATGGTATTGATTTTGACCAGCCTTTTGGGGAAAGAGGCTGTGGATGTTGTTGATTTTGTCCACAAAAAAGGTGGACAGAGTGTCCGCCCAATCTTGCGAAATTAGTTGTTCCGGCTGACATGAGGTGGACTGGTAAATTCTTTTAATATTTTATAGAGATCTGTGTGGGAGTTGGAAGCCTTATTTATTCTGTCGCCTAGATAGATTTTTTTGGCCATTGCTTTATGATCAAGGTATCGTCTATGGGTACATTTATAGGCCTGTCTGTCATCAGCACTTTTGGAGTGCCTCCACTTGCGTTCTGCTTTCCTGGCAGCTAGCTTATCGAATTGTAGGTCAGCAGTGAACCAAGATGACGCTTTGTGAATACGTTTGACTTTTATTATGCGAGCAATGATGTCAAGGGCCTGACTGATTGCTACCTCCAAGGATTCAACGACGGCAGAATTAAGGTTGTCTGTAATGAGCTGGGGGGGGGAGGGGATGAAGTGGTGATAAAAGTGACTAAATTAACTTTCTTCCATGGTCTACTCAATATTGGTTCTTTACATGGGTTGCTTTGCGTAGAAACTGTAAGGAGAATTTTAATAGTTGATGGTCTGACCAAAGGACTGGAATTGGAGACTCCACTTTAATGTGGGGAGAGTTGGTAAATAGGAGGTTGAGTGTG
The DNA here is from genome assembly GCF_964263255.1 of Lissotriton vulgaris. Taxonomy (NCBI): domain Eukaryota; kingdom Metazoa; phylum Chordata; class Amphibia; order Caudata; family Salamandridae; genus Lissotriton; species Lissotriton vulgaris. Next base: position 577,740,049 of record NC_141697.1, read on the forward strand.
TGGCCTGCTGAATGGGTGGAGCCAACTACCAGCTGATTGAGGCCCAAAGCATTTAGGCTAGAAATAAGTTTGTTGGTATGAATATCAGATAAAAGTTCAGCATGATGGTTAAAATCTCCAAGCAGCCAATACATGAGTTGCAATGGTCTCTATCAGATGATTAGTAAAATTGGTTTTGGTGCCAGGAGGGCGATAGAGTAAGGCACCTCTCCAGGACCCCTTGGTTGAGCATTCCATTTTGAAAATACAGACTTCTCCTCAATACAGAAGGAAACTTTCCATTACACTGAATTTTAAATTGGCTCTGAAAGCAATTGCTAGGCCGCCACCTCTCTTGTTGTTCCTATCACGTCTGATCAGTTGGAAATCCGGGGAGAAGGCTGTCGCGGTGTCAGGGAGCGCAAACTCATAGAGCCATGTTTCTGTAACAAAGAAGAAGTCCGGTTTCTCGAAATCTAACGGACTCCAGATTTTAAGGGCGTGTTTAGGAATAGAGCGGGCATTACAGTATAACCATGTTAGTTGATTAGGTAAGTCAATTGGATTGCCACCTGAGAGATCAATGAGGTGTGATTTAGAAGGTGGAGGGGCTATAATTGAAGAATTCTCTGTTTTACCAACAGTGGAGCATACTAACGGGGGGAGACTTATGGGCTTCTCAGAGCGATTGGCTCTGTTAAGTGCGCAAAATTCTTGACTAGAATACTGTATATAATGGTCATGAGTACAAACAACTTTTGTGGAAAATGTAGGAAGGTAAGTGCGGATCGAAGGGCAATAGCAGCAGGAAAGGCGGTGACCAGGCGCAGACAGGCTTGCCTTTGGCGCGCCGCTGCGAGCGTCCCCGCATTGTGCTTCCTTAAGACAGGTTAGGAAGTGGGAGGAGAAAGAAAGGCGGCCGCGTCTAAATCGCTGACTGCGAGATGAGAGTGACTTCCGGTGTAAAGAGAAATTCGGCGGTGCGAGTCCCTCCGCTCAAGCGGCACAAGCTGTGGCAGAACGGGGACCGCCCATCATGTGAAAGAAAATGAGAGGAAGTTAGGACGGCGCTGTGATTTTTTTTAAAAGCTAAAAACAATGCTAAAGTAATGATGTTACGCATGCAGCAAGTAGCGGAGTGCCACGTCTAACCTGTTTCCTGATTTAGGCTGCCCGCCCGCACAATGTGCTTCCTTAAGACAGGGTTAGGAAGTGGGAGGGGAGAGAAAGGAAGCCGCGTCTAGAGCGCTGACCGTGAGGTGAGTGTGACTTCCGGTGTAAGGAGATATTTGGCGTTGCAAGTCGCTCCGCTCAAGTGGCACAAGCTGTGGCGGAACGGGGACCGCACATCAGGCAAAAGAAAATGAGAGGAAGGTAAGGATGGTGCTGTGATTATTTTTTTAAAGCTAAAAACAATGCTAAAGCAATGAGGTTAGGCGCGCAGTAAGTAGCGGAGAACCGCGTCCAACCTGTTTCCCGATTAATACAGATCCAAACAATGACTCAGTCTTATACCCTACAAAGCCTTCCCCACCTAACGATAATGTAGGGTACATGGATTTAATCAATAGGGCTGCTGAATACCACGGAGTGCAGCTTCACAAAGATACTCTTGAGGAAAATTTTCTTTTCGAAACATTGAGCTCCTCCCAAAGGTCAAACTACACTTTACCTATGTAAAAGGGTATTCTCAGACACATGGACGACATTTTTAAAGATTCGGTTCGAGCTAGAATCCTTACACCAAGGGTAGATAAGAAATAAAAAAAATGCTGCACCGTCAGATCCCATTTACATTAGTGGTCAGTTAGCTTTAGACTCCCTAGTAATTTCCAATGCCCTTAAACGGGCGAACTCACAAACATCAGGGGATGCTCCTCCTCCGGATAAAGAATCCAAATTATTAGATGCTTCCGGGAAAAGAGTGGCTGCGCGGGCAGCCAATCACTGGCGTATTGCAAACACACAGGCTCTTTTAGCAAGATACGATAGAGCACACTATCATGAGTTAGAACAACTCACCCAATACTTACTTGATAAACACAAGGCGAAAGCACACAACCTGGTTCAGAAATGGAAGTTCATTTCCAATACATTGATTAGATGCATCTTGGATGCATCTGACACTGCTGCAAGGGCAGTCAACGGTAGTGTTTTATTAGGAAGGCATGCCTGGCTTAGGATTTCAGGGTTCAAACCCGAAGTGCAGGTTTATAGTTTAAACACGCCTTTCGATAAAGAACATCTTTTTGGTCCTACTGTAGACAATTCATTAGAAAAAATAAAAAAGGACACATATGTAGCAAAATCTATGGGAGCCCTCCAGTCCTCATCAAATCGGGGTTCCTTTCGGGGCTTCTTCTACCGAGGGGGCTCCATAAACGTATCTACGGACAACGCCTCTTCCTCCTATAAAGGGAACAATCAGTCATCCTCTTCAAGAGGATACTTTTGAGGCGGATATTGAGGGAATAAGGATAAAGGGAAGAGGTAAAGGTTCCACACCCCGTACCACCTTCACCTCAACAAACAAATAATGACTTGCTTCTCCTTTCCGCTGATCATTCCACTCCTGTCCGGGGGATGTCTTTCTCAATTCCTTCCCGTATGGAACACAATAACTTCAGACAAATGGGTACTAGGAATTATCGGATCTGGTTATTGCCTGGAGCTTACCAACAATCCTCCAAACATTCCTCCACGGTCACACAAAATGTCACCAGACCATCTACACCTTCTCAAACAAGAGGTTTAGTCACTCCTGGAAAGGGAGCTACAGAGCCTGTACGATACTAATATCAAGGGTCACTAATCAAAGCCATCTCTTACCCAAAGTGTCTCCAGCACACTCAAATAACACTGCAATTGCTGCACAAGCTAGGATTCACAGAGAATGTGTTGAAGTCCTATCTCCATCCTTCCAGCACACAAACATATTTGAGAGCCACTCTGAATACTCTCAAAGCCCTAGCCTGTGCCATTACAGCCAGGATCTACAATATTAAGACTCTAATTTCTCAATTTCAACCCAACCAATCATTACCAGCACTAGTATACATGCAGCTGCTGGGAATTATGCAGCAACACTTCATAAAAGCTTAGCACGTCAGTGGAATCAGTCTCAGGGTCAATTGACAGATCTAGTGTTGGTAGACCATCGCTCTCTGCAGTGGTGGCATCCACAAAACGTATCCAAAGGGCGGCCCTTCATCGGCCCAGTTCCACAGACAGGGCTAACAGCATACACATTGCTCACTGGTTGGGAAGCTCATCTCCAAATTCACACAGTTCAAGGTTTGTGGACCCAGAAGCAAAATCAACTTCACATAAATCATCTAGAGCGGCTAGCAGTGTTTCTAGCGCTCAACGCCTTCCAGACTCACATTGCAGGTAAAGCTGTCCTAGCCCGCACCGACAACATGCCAGCCATGTATTACATAGAAAAACAGGGGGGTATCCAGTCTCCCCAACTGTCATGCCTTGCACAAGTCATTTGGAAGTGGGCCATACGTCACAATATTCATCTCCTGGCAGAACACCTTCCAGGAGTAAACAGGAGTAAACAACCAAATCGCAGACCTTCTCAGCAGGCAAAGACAACAGATTCACGAATGGGAACTTCACCCTCAAGTTCTCCTTCCATTCTTTCAGATGTGGAGATTTCCACAGATAGATCTGTTCGCCACACACGAAAACGCAAAATGCCCAAACTTCGCCTCCAGGTATCCATACCCATCATCCAAAGGCAATGCACTATGGATGAATTGATCTGGGATATTTGCCTACGCTTTTCCACCTTTCCCACTCATTCCACTAGTGGTTCGGAAGCTCAGGCAAACATCCCTCACACTAATCCTAGTAGCTTTCCCATGGGGCTGTCAACCTTGGTTCACTACCCTGTTGGAGCTCTCAGTAGTTCCTTATCAAAAACTACTTCTCACACCCAGTCTCCTCACACAGAGCCATGGAGACATAGGACAACCAGATCCCAAAGAACTCAACCTAGCGACCTGGCTCCTGAAATCAGAGTTTGGTCATCTGAACCTTCCACCAGACTGTATAAACATCATTAAAGAGGCCAGAAGGCCTACTACAAGGGCTTGCTACTCAGGTAAATGGAAGTGGTTTGTTATATACTGCAATAACAACCATATCAACCCGTTAGATGCTTCCATTCAAAATATCATTTGTTATTTACTACAGTTGCAGCAGTCAGGGTTGGCTTACACATCCATGCGTTTACATCTCGCTGCAATAGCTGCATACTTCAAAATAGATAGCATCTGTCACTTTTCAGAGTACCTGTTATCAAGGCTTTTATGGAAGGACTAAAAAAAAGTAATTCCCCCAAGACTTCCACTTGCTCCAGTGTGGAATCTTAACATTGTCCTTACCAGACTAAGGGGTCCACCCTTCGAGCCATTGCATAAATGTGAACTGCAATTTCTCACTTGGAAAGTTGCTTTCCTCATTGCTATCACATCACTGAGGAGAGTGGATGAGCTTCGGGCACTAACCATAGAAGAACCATTTTTCCAACTCCACAAAGACAAAGTGGTTCTTTGCACTAACCCCAAATTCCTACCTAAAGTAGTATCTGCCTTTCACATTAATCAATCAGTTGAGTTGCCTGTGTTCTTTCCTCAACCAAAGTCAGTGGCAGAGTTGGCTCTACTCACTTTTGATGTTAGAAAAACCTTATTGTATTGCGTAGAAAGGACAAAACCTTTTTGAAAAACCAAACAACACTTTGTGTCTTTTGCTCCACCACACAAATGCAATCCTATTTCTAAATCTGGTATTGCTCTGTGATTGTTATATGTATCTAAACATGTAATGCAAAAGCAAAGAGGACTTAACCAATACCCCCTAGAGCGCATTCCACCCACAAACTAGGGGCTTCTACGGCTTTCTTAGGTAACATCCCCTTCTGTAGTAGGGGATCTCTGTGTATAGTCATAATCTAGTGAATAGTCCCGCTCAAGTGCGGGGACCCCGGAGCAATCAAAAATAATCTCTTAAGCTGTCTTCTTTGCAGTACTACATAGACACTTAAGAGAAAATTAAAGACAAATAATGCAGCCTATACATGTAAGGCTACACTGTCCAGTACTTCAACTAGAAATGCAAGGATATTCCAAAAATATCCCCTTTAGACCTGTCTGCCAGGTTTAACCATGGAAAACACTTCCCCCCCTTCACCAAATCCTTGGCATGAAAGAGAGGAAGGACAGGACAGACATGCCCCCATAGGCTGCCATTATGTGGCTTAAGGTAACTTTCCAGAACTTTCCTGGTATCCCAGAATGCACAGCGACTCCCTCCACTTTCAGTTCTTTTTTCCGGCTCCTGCTAGCAGGACCCTGGAGCATTGAGCTCTCCCTTTTTTGGGTTTATTCTACTTTTTTGTGCACTTTTAAAGTGTTAGAGTGTGTTCACTCGACGTGGTTTTGCCTTGTCTATATCTGACTGGAGTTTCTCTGCTGTTTTGGCTTTCCTTTTATCAAATATGCCTGCATTATTTGATAAATGTCCTGGGTGCTCCAGGAAAAAGGTAAGATCGGATCCCCTCAGGGTGTGCATCCTGTGCCTGCCTTTTTCTCATGTTCCTGAGGAGTGTGATATCTGTCTGCAGTTCCCTAACAGGACCCTCAAGGACAGGGAGAAGACCAGACTCCAAGGCTTGGAGCTGAGAAGGCAACAAGGACAAGGTGGGTCCGGGCATGAAGGGGCTCCTTCCTCTGCCCGTGCGTCGGCCTCTGGGGGGCTCCCCAGTAAGGAAAAGGCAAGAAAACGCCACCGGTCTCCGTCAATGTCGATAGCCTTGGCGTCGAAAGGAATGATCACAGTCTGTTCTCCGTCTCCCCCGGGCTCTGGGTCGAAGAGACGTCGACGTTCAACGTCGAGAGGACTGACGTCGAGATCTCCGTCGAGGTCGACGTCTAGGACTGGTTCGTCGTCGAGCTATCATCGACGACGAGAGGGGTCAAGACACCGGCGCTCGCCGTCGAGGCGACACCGCCGGTCACAATCGACGTCGACATGTAAGTCTGCGATGTCGAGACGAAGATCAGCGTTGAGACGGAGGTCGTCGACGCTGAGGAGATCGCAGTCGTCGAGGAGACGGTCGACGTCGAGACATCGCTCATCGAGGTCGAAGAGAAGGCCATCGACGTCGAGACGACGTTCGTCGCCGTCAAGGAGACGTTCGTCGACGTCTAAGGGATGGTCAGCGTCAAGGAGGAATACTAGACTTTCTAGGACTAGGACGGAGTCCTCAGCTTCAGCGAGCACGCGGTCGCGGCGGCGCAATGGCTCGCCCACAAGGAGAGGGCCTCTAGATCACCCCCTCTGGTCAGAAGAAGAAGAAAAGGAGAGTGGGACGGTCTCCGGGCTCGGAGCCCGCCAAACCGAAGTCACCTACACCTCCTCCTTTACCCGTGGGTCCTCCTCCGCGGACCCCGACTCCTCCTCCACAGCCTCCTACGCCTCCACTGCCTCCTCACCGTCCTCCTCCGGCTCTGCCGAGGTCTGCCTCGCTGCCTCATTTGCCGACGCCGCCTACAGGGCTTCCACAGCCTAGGCTCCCGGCCCGGCCTCCGCAGCGCCCTCCTTTCCGGCCTGCAGACCGCCCAAGACCGCGGAAATCGAGGTCTCGCTCACGGCGGAGGGATAGGTCCAGGAGTCGCCATCGCTCCTCTACGACGTCCAGACGACGCCATAGGATGGACAGATCTAGATCCCGCCACACGGACTCTTCCAGTGCCAGGGAGGACTCGCCGACCCTGTCGGACTCCCCTCGGACGAGGGTTTCCCTGATAGACGATATAGTCTCCTTCCAGGAAGTGTTGCTGCGAGGAGCGGCTAAGCTGGGCATCACGCTCACTGCACCTTGACTTCCGTTATTTTCGAGACCCTTCACAAGAAGCAATTGTCTCGTCCGTTGTTACCGTTGGTGCCAGGGCTGGTGGAACCCGCTATGGAGCTCTTCCTCACCCCTGCGGTTACGAAAGCAGCGCCTTCCAGGCTGCAGAAGAAGTATTGGGCCCCTGACACGGATCCGACATTCCTTCGCTTGGACCCCGCGCCGGATTTGGTAATTGTGACGGCGGCGAGGAAGCAGCACTCAACCACCCCGTCATCGACAGTGCCTCCTGACAAGGAGAGTCGCTGGAATGGATTCGGCAGGCAGGAAGGTTTGCGGGACGGCAGCCACGTCTATGAAGGCCGCGAGTGCCTCGGCCTTGTTGGGGCGGTATGATCGGTCCCTCTGGGAGTCCCTAACCCGGTTCCCGGAACGTCTTCCACGGGAGGATAGGGAACATTTCCAAGCAATCCTTAATGAAGGACTGATGGTCTCCAACCAGGCGATCAGTTCCGCGGCGGATTCCTCCCTCCTGGCAGCGCACGGATACTGCCATGGGGTCAACCTGAGGCGCCACGCCTGGCTGCGTCCGACGTCCTTCAAGCCCGAGGCGCAGCAGAGGGTGGCCAATCTACCCTTCTCTGGTGAGACCCTGTTTGGAAAACACGCAGACGAAGAGATGGCCCGTATGAAAGCGGAGGCGGAGACCTTGACGGCTGTTGGATTGGAGAAGCCGAAGGAACAGAAGAAGACCTTCCGCTCGTTCCAGAGACGGTACAGGGCGCAAGGTAGAGGGCAAGGTCGCCAGGCTGGACAACAACAACAACAGCAGCAACAGCAGCAGTTCCAGTGGCGCCCGTTCCAAAAACGCCAGAGGGGCCGTGGTGGTCAGCAGTTATCATCCGCGACCAAAGGCCCGGCCGGGTCTAGGCCCTGAGCTGTTACTTCCCCTTCATCCGTTACCCGCTCCGGTGGGGGGAAGCATTCAACGCTACCTGGGAGAGTGGAGAAACATTCAGGACAAGTGGGTGCTGAATATTGTTTGCAATGGATACAGTGTTCGTTTCACCAGCCCGCCTCCAGCGATTCCACCGGTCGGCTCGCAGTTCCGACTGCGTGAGCTCCAGGCAGAGGCCGATACCCTGTTAAGAACAAGCATTTGCAATGCAAATAGTTCTCGCATTAGGAAAGTTTGAGCTATTGGTATTGTAAATGACAATTTTTTTATTAATGTGTTGGTTTTGAAAATAGCGAAATTAATAGCTTTGTCATTGACAATGCCAATAGTTTTAACTTTCGCAAATGTGACACCTATAGCATTTGTACTGCAATATGTGTTGTATTTACGTGACTTAGATGTATTGATATTACAAATACCAATGTCTTTTCATTTTTTTTAAATAATGAATACTTAAATGAAAGTTATTGTAATTTATAATGGCAATAGCTTAAACTTTTGTAAATGACTTTTGTGAAGATTATTATCAGTGTATTTTATTGTTACGAAAATCCAAGAACAGAAGTGAAATATTAACATCTTTTTTTGACATTTGTAATAAAGCTTGAAACGTTGAGAGAACATATTTGAACCAGTTGTTGTTGAATGGTTGCACAGATTGCTGCTGTGGTGGCGCCGAGTGATGCTGTGGTGTTCAGTGATGCTGTGGTGTTCAGTGATGCTGTGGTAGCGCATAGTGATGCTGTGGTGATGCGATAGATAGAGTGAGGGCGATAGAATGAGGGCGATAGATGGTGTAGAGAGAAATGTAGAGAGAGTAGGGTGTAGAGAGAGTAGGGCGTTGAGAGAGTAGGGTGTAGAGAAAGTGGGGTGTAGAGAAACTGGGGTGTAGAGAGATGGAGGTGTAGAGAGATGGAGGTGTAGAGAGAGAGGGGTGTAGAGAGAGAAGGGTGTAGAGAGAGAAGGGTGTAGAGAGAGAGGGGTGTAGAGAGAGAGGGGTGTAGAGAGAGAGGGGTGTAGAGAGAGTGGGGTGTAGAGAGAGTAGGGTGTAGAGAGAGTAGGGCAGAGGTGTTCAATCTGTGGGGCGCGACCCCCAGGGGGGTCGTTGAGGCCTTGGAGGGGGGTCACAGATTCTGTCAGAGCATGCAGTTCCTGGCGTTGGGCTGATTAAGGGTGCTCACGGCGGAGGCCTAATTCACACCGAGGGGTGAAAAACATGAAAGCCTTATTAACAAGTAAAAAGTGTTTTAAAGACCTGTGAATTACTTGGGTGTGGCTTTGTGTGTGTCCGTGAAGCTGTTGGGGGGGAGGGTGGCGGGGGGGGGGGGGTGGCTGGGGGAGGAGGCTGTCTCCCTTTGAGTTCAATGAAAATTGCGCACCTGGAGCTGTGGGTCCCGCCAGTAAATTACGTGAAAGGTCCTCTTCCCCCCCTCCGACACGTCCCATAAATCACTGGTTCCAGTCCCAGGAGCCCTCATACCTGGTGCCTTTGCGGGAGAAATGTGCCTGAGAGTGTGTACTTCACAGTGAGATTTTGTTACAGCCTGTCCGCCCCCCGCCCCCAGCAGGGAGGCACAGAGATGCCCTCCCATGAAAGAGGAAGAAGAAGGAAGAAGACGCAGAGAGATACTGACAGGTGGGTGGATGGATGGATGAAAGGGTGGATGGATGAAGGATGAATGTATGGATGGAAGGATGAAAGGGCAGATGTATGTATGGATGGAAGGGCGGATGGATGTATGGATGGAAGGATGAAAGGTTGGATGGATGAAGGATGGATTGATGAAAGGATGAAAGGGTGGATGGATGATGGATGGATGGATGTGTGAAAAGGTGGGTGGATGAAGGAGGAATGGATGAAAGGGTGGATGAATGAAGGATGTATGTATGGATGGAACTATGAAAGGGTAGATGGATGAAGGATGGATGTATGGATGGATAAAAGGTTGCATGGATGAATGATTATAATGATGGAAGGATGGATGTGTGAAAAGGTGGGTAGATGAATGATGGCTGAATGGATGGATGTAAGGGTGGATGGATGAAAGATGAATGTATGGATGGAAGGATGAAAGGGTGGATGAAGGATGGATGTATGGATGGAAGGATGAAAGGGTGGACAGATGATGGATGGATAGAAGGATGAAAGGATGGATGGATGAAGTATGGATGTATAGATGGATAAAAGGTTGCATGGATGGATGGATGTGTGAAAAGGTAGGGGGATGTGTGGATGGATGGATAGATGAAAGGGTGGGCGGATGAAGGATGGATGTATGGATGAAAGGGTGAATGGATGAAGGATGGATGTATGGATGGAAGGATGAAAGGGTGGATGGAAGAAGGATGGATGTATGGATAAAAGGTTGCATGGATGGATGTGTGAAAAGGTGGGTGGATGAATGATGGGTGGATGGATGAATGGATGGGTGGATGGGTAAAGGATGTATGTATGTATGGATGGAAGAAAGGATGAAAGGGTGGATGGATGAAGGATGGATGGATGGATGGAAGGATGAAAGGGTGGATGGATGGATGGATGGATGTGTGAAAGTGTGGGTGGATGAATGATGGATGGATGGATGGATGTGATGAGGTCTAACAGGCGCATTTATCGTTGTCAAAAGTTGATGATGAGGACTACCAGTTTCTAGAAACTTTTGTCGGAAGGGGGTCCTTACGCCTAAAAAGGTTTCACAAGGGGGTCTTGGCGTCAAAAAGTTTGAAGACCTCTGGAGTAGGGTGTAGAGAGAGTAGGGTGTACAGAGAAGGGGTGTAGAGCGAGGGGGGTGTAGAGCGAGGGGGGTGTAGAGAGAGGGGTAGACCGGGGTGTAGAGGGGGGGTGTAGAGAGGGGGGTGTAGAGAGGGTGGGTGAGAGAGAGAGAGGGGTGTGTGGAGAGAGGGGTGTGTGGAGAGAGGGGGGTGTGGAGAGAGGGGGGTGGGGAGAGAGGGGGGTGTGGAGAGCGAGTGGGGTAGAGAGCGAGGGGGTGTAGAGTGTTAGGGGGGTGTAGAGAGAGGGGTGTAGAGAGCGAGGGGGGTGTAGAGAGAGGTGTAGCGAGAGTATGGTGTAGAGAGAGTATGGTGTAGAGAGAGTAGGGTGTAGAGAGAGTATGGTGTAGAGAGAGTATGGTGTAGAGAGAGTAGGGTGTAGAGAGAGTAGGGTGTAGAGAGAGTAGGGTGTAGAGAGAGGTGGTGCAGAGAGAGGGGGGTGTAGAGAGAGGGGTAGACCGAGGTGTAGAGGGGGGGTGTAGAGAGGGGGGTTGTATAGAGGGCGGGTGAGAGAGAGAGAGGGGTGTGTGGAGAGAGGGGGGGTGGAGAGGGGGGTGTGTAGAGAGAGGGGTGTGTGTAGAGAGAGGGGTGTAGAGAGCGAGTGGGGTAGAGAGAGAGGGGGGTTTAGAGTGTGAGGGGGGTGTAGAGAGAGAGGGGTGTAGAGAGCGAGAGAGGTGTAGAGAGAGAGGTGTAGAGAGGGGGGGTGTAGAGAGAGGGGTGTAGAGCGAGGGAGTGTAGAGCGAGGGAGTGTAGAGCGAGGGAGTGTAGAGCGAGGGAGTGTAGAGCGAGGGGGTGTAGAGAGCGAGGGGGTGTAGAGAGCGAGGGGGTGTCGAGAGCGAGGGGGTGTCGAGAGCGAGGGGGTGTAGAGAGCGAGGGGGTGTAGAGAGAGGGATTGTAGAGAGAGGATTTGTAGCCCTGACCTCAGGAACCGACACTAGCTCATCGCAAGGTCCCCGAAGCTCAGCATTTCTAAAGGTACTGTTTTGCGGGTCTTCCCGACACTGTAGCTGGCCCGCGATGCCGTGGTCCGCCAGAACTGTTGGATTTGTGTGTTCACTACGCCGTGATAGCCCCGGACAGAGTGATCGAAGTCAAGGAACTATTTTTAAAGTCTATCTTTGCTTTATGAGTTTTTCTAATAACTGTATGTTGGATTCTTATAATTTTAGTCTTGTTTTACACAGATAAATATTGTTTTTATGGTGTGGTCATTCTGCAGTGTTTTCACTGTATTACTGTATGTTATGTGCTAATGTTTTACACACTGCCCCTGAGATAAGCCTAATAGTGTTATCATGGGTGTTTCATCCTCTCAACCTGGCAGTTCATTATCAAAAATACATCCAGAGATGCACTAGTCAGAGGTAAAAATTATTGACACCTACCTGTTGGCGCATTCCACTCAACACGAATCATCAACAGAAAGCCTATGGGGGACGTTAGTCAACGGTCAAAAATACTACTGGGGCTGAGTCTGGAATACCTTTTAGGTCTTGCCTAAGCAGCACGTGCACTGTCTCTTCAAGATATGCTGTATCTACTATGTGAGCTTACAATTAATTGCTTTGTGTGTCCTTCACAAAGGCTTGCTTCTCTGAGGTCAATGTCTGTTGTATGTCCTTCCTTTTTGCGTGTCAACCCCTCCCATGGAGCATGTCCCTATTACTTTTAATCTCGCCCTTTTATGCATGTAAGTTTAAGTGCACAATTTTTTCTTTTGTTTCTGCCCGTGTTTTCGAAATGTCTGCTTTTCTTCGTTTACAGGTTCACCTAAGGGGAGTTAAGCAATGATTGCCACAGTACTAATAAACTTCCATATAGGCATTTGGCACTTTGTTTCCATTCCATATTTTGTTTCCAATCTGCATTTTTGGGGGTTTTGACATAATTTTATTTTGTTTACAATGTGCATGTATCTGCATTGGTTTTTTAGGTTTTGACTGGCGATGCGCACGTAGTGCGCATGCGCCAAAAAACCTTATGAGTTGTGTGTGGCGTCGGGTCTCCGCCCCCTCTTCCCATTGGCTAGCTCCATAAATGGAGGCTAGCCATTGGGAGAGGGGGCTGTCCGTCAATGCCGGACCAGATTCGGGGGCGTTCCCGAGATTTTTTGGCTTTTGGCTACGTCACGCTACGTCAGCCAAAAGCCCTCAGGAACGCCCCCGAATCTGGTCCGGCATTGAGCCGGCACCCGCCTTCCTGTGCCCCGTTCCCGCCTCCCTACCGCTGCCTCGGCTCCCAGTTCCCCCCCCCCCCCCACCATTGCTAATGACCAAGTGAATGGCACCCAGTTCGCCTACCTCAGAAGGATAGAAGCCTGACACTCCCTGTCTTGCTTGACCTCGTGAAACACACCACAAATCTTACCTCCTAAAATAGTAAAGTTGTCTATGTTTTTCCCACAAAGTAACGAGTGAAAGATTGATTGCGATCACTAACTACCCTGTGCGGAGATGAATAGAAAAAATAAATACGTCTGCAAATATTGTCAACTCCAGCCGGGATTGTGACGAGGAAATGCATTGACTTCCTGACCCCATGTGCCGGATGTTGGGGAGATGAGCGTGGCGTGGGAAGGGCTCGCTGCTGGCCGGGGGGCGTACTGCTTACCTCCATCCCACTAGATCCCTTGAAGGAGCAGAACTCATGGACTCTTGGAAAATGTTCAGGAGGTTGGAGACTCGCACATTGGTATGACGCAGAAACCAGCTGACAGTCGCCTGCAGCTGCAGCCCGGCGCGGGGCTGTCTGATCCAGCAGCTTTGGAATGTTACGGCTGCAGAGGCACGGCTGTGCTTGCATACTCTCTTGCCATTTTACAAGGACAGGGATCTGTTGAAAAACGGAAACAGCTTTTGAAATACCAAATGTTCCTTGTACACTGAGAACCCGCACTCAAGCAGGTGGGGAAGGGCGCTGCCGTGTGTAAATAAATGAAGCACATGGACGATCCCGTTCCTGTCCAGGTGTGCTGTGGGTTTAGAAGAGCAGCTCTGCTATATAATTATGCCCACGAAAGAAAGAATGTTTTACCCCTTTCCAGGTCGAGCCTGAGTCAGCGGGCATGTGCTGCTGTGTGAGACTTGCTGTAGTAGAGTATGTATGAGAAGCCCCCACAAATATTTTTCATTGACTTGTACCTTTGTCCTTCGTAAATGCTGGCTGGTTCAGTAATTGGCTTGTTAGTCCTTTACTACGGCCTTGTCTTCATTTGTAACCTCCCATGGTAACTGGCCCCTTTACTTTGGTTGTTACACTGTGTGTGTTATTTAGACTTGTAAGCACATATTCTTCATTGAGTTTCTCCTACTTCGGGCACTACAACATACTTTGCTCACAGTCAGCGTGCCATGCGCGCTTTCACTTTCAAGCCACAGGGACAAGGGCATTGCATGTATTTTTATGCACGGGCGCCGCTCTTGATCACGACGCCCGCTTAATGTAACATTTGCGGGAGCCGCGCTGGATCACAGCACCCGCTTAATTTAATAATTGCGGGAGCACCGGATGATCACGGCGCCCGCCTAATTTAATATGCATGACCGCCGCGTATGATGAGGTAGAACTGCTCTCCTGTGATCATTATTGTTTTCATGGAAAGTATCAAAGCCAGCCCTCCCATTGCTCAGTCTGAGGGCAGACCAGCCGCCAATTTTACTAGCTTGGAACAAAAGACAGGGCAGGTATAATACAAGTCAGTGTCATGCAACGGCACTGTGCAAAATCATGCCGCCCGCTTAATTTACTTTAATAAAACTATTTCACTTGCGCTACTGCCGCTGTTTTATTAATTTAACCAGTGAGGCACGGCTCAATGGCGGACGCGCCTTTCTTTTATTTTTTGTGTACTGAGATCACCAAAACGGAATCCCCATTCAAACTCCAATGCAATAGAGCACCATCAATTATTTCGTTGACTTTTTTTCTCCACATAGCAAGTTGACAGATCCTACCACTTTGCCAGGGCCGGTTGTGTTTCCCAGTCCGACCCTGCCTATAACCTCCAAAGTGCGGGTTGTCTTCGGTGAGTGTATTCAGCTTCGGTACCCGGCGCTGCTCAAAGTTCTCTTATTCTCCCCGTGCTGCTTCTCCCCTCCCTCCCATTGCTGTTTGTTATTTTCAGTGTCATCATTTCATTAGTTTTATAAAGTGCATTTTTTTTTTGAACGATCACAGGTGCAGTGTAGCGTCTGCGGTCAGGACCTCCACCCATGAGCCTCCAAAGGGCAGGTTTCTTTAACCCCTTCGGTGCTAGGCCTTTTCCCTCCCGTGCTAAGCCTTTTTTTTAGGTTTTGCCTGGCGAAAAGATGCGCTCTGCGCATCTTTTTCGCACAGGCGAAAACCTAATGAGAATAGTACGGGAGACAGGAACGGCCCCCGTCTTTCATTGGCTAGCTCCATAAATGGAGGCTAGCCATTGGAAGACGGGCCTGTCCGTCAATGCCGGACCAGATTCGGGGGCGTTCCCGAGATTTTTTGGCTTTTGGCTACGTCACGCTACGTCAGCCAAAAGCCCTCAGGAACGCCCCCGAATCTGGTCCGGCATTGAGCCGGCACCCGCCTTCCTGTGCCCCGTTCCCGCCCCCCTACCGCTGCCTGGGCTCCCAGTTCCCGCCCCCCTACCGCTGCCTCGCTCTCTGTGTCTCCCCGGCCCCGTTCCCGCCCCCCTACCGCTGCCTCGGCTCCCGTTCCCGCCCCCCTACCGCTGCCTCGGCTCCCGTTCCCGCCCCCTACCGCTGCCTCGCTCTCCGTGTCTCCCCGGCTTCGTTCCCGCCCCCCTACCGCTGCCTCGGCTCCCGGTCCCGGCCCCCTACCGCTGCCTCGCTCCCTGTGTCTCCCCGGCCCCGTTCCCGCCTACCGCTGCCTCGGCTCCCGTTCACAAAGATTTCAAGATTTTACTTGCGCCATGGAGGCACCTATTTCAGAGTACATTGTCTATTTAGATGTTTTTGCTTCGCAGGAAAACACACCACAATAAAGAAGGACATTGACTTGCAAGGTCAGGTGTAAATACCCCAAAATGTGGCGATCTAAACAGGCGATAGACTCCGCAAAAAAGATTAATGCACCCTTATAGTGATAGACCGAATACCCTTATAGTGATATAACGAATAGAAAATACTTATAATGTGAAAAAAGACGAATGACTAATTGACACAGGTGTAAATTACTAACAACCACACATGCCTGTAAAATGCAAAGAAACAGTCCAAACAACTTGGCAAGTACAGGATATAGCTGAACTTCAAGGATGTGAGGAGTAAGGGCAGTTAACAGCTACCGTTACTGTGCAATAAACGAGCAGACAATAGGCAGCTCTACATGAGGCTTTGTAAACACACATCTCGCCGCTGTGCTCTCCTTGAAAGTTCATGGCTCTCATTGTGCAAATACGGTTATTTGGGTAATGGCTTTAGGACTTTGGGAAACGTGTGCGGCTCCAGAGGCAGTTTACCTGAGATGGCCATGGCCAGGTTTCCGCGCCTTTCTGCTTCCGTGTCTCCCCGGCCCCGTTCCCGCCCCCCTACCGCTGCCTCGGCTCCCAGTTCCCGCCCCCCCCTACCGCTGCCTCGCTCTCCGTGTCTCCCCGGCCCCGTTCCCGTTCCCGCCCCCCTACCTGCACAACCAGTCCTTGGCCTCTCTGCTGCGTGCACAGATGCACTCGTGTGCCTCAATTGTGAGGGAGGAGCAAGCTGTTTAAATGGACAGGGTGAAAAAGAACATGTGCTTACAGCGGATACGGGAAGCACGTGCATGGGTGTGGGTGGGGGGCTGCAGAGGATCAAACATGAAGCACGTGCAGGGGTGGGGGGCTGCAGAGGGGGCTCTGTGTGGGTGTGTGTGTGGGGAGCTCTGTGTGGGTGTGTGTGTGGGGGGGCTCTGTGTGTGTGTGGGGGGGCTCTGTGTGGGTGTTTGTGTGTGGCATTTGCGAGAGATTAAGCTATTGGCATTGTAAATGACAATGCCATTTATTTATGTTAAAAAAAACATAAATAAAAATAATGTCAAGAGCAATGCCAATAGCTCTAACTTTAACAAAGGCAAAACCATTGCATTGTAAATGCTTGTTTTTGTAAGCATGGGGACAGCCAACGCTGAGACTCGAACCCCGTTCTCCAGTTCCAAACGTCAGCAGCTCTGAATGGTACACCACATCCTCTCTGCAAATATTGCTGGACATAGGTGTCACCCCAAATACTCTTTTATTGTGTTTGGCTAGTAGTGGCAGAGTTTCATTATTTATTTTTCGCTTGAAGCAAGTTTACGTGATGGCCTCTTTCTGTTACTATTGGTACTCGGGACCACTGGATGAGGCACACGCAGCTCCAAGCAGTGCGTGCAGCGAACTTCCCGATGGGGCTGTTTACCCGCTCACAGTCAGTTGCCACCGCCCACTTAGACTCACGAGGGTTTGGCTGCCCCTGTAATGGCAGGCTTCCTAGTGTGATGAAAATCCCAGTACTGACACACACACACACACGCACACGCACACGCACACACACACGCACACACGCACACACACACACACACACACACACACACACACACACACACACACACACACACTTCCTTGCTCAATAGGTAAACCAGTACAGACCTGATATGCAATTGGATTTGGTTGGTCATTTCGAAGAAGTTGAAAAAATATCAAAACAAACTTGGGAGAGGGGGCATAAAGTCCTTGGTTTTGTTTGATGTATTAACATATTCAAATGTTAGATTCCCACTAGCTCTGTTAAGGGGCGTGCTCATCAGTAGTTTGCACATATTTCATTTTTGCTTAAAACCATTATCTGAAGAATTGAAGTTCTCCCCCTTGCTAAAAAAGAATAGGTGTGTGTGTGAGATGAGGAATAGACCACCCTCACACGCTACCAAAATATACAGGATGTTACCCCTACCCTTCTTAAAACAGGAATGGGCAAGGTTTACTCCTGCATAGAAAAAAAACCATATCTATATTTCACGCGAGTTGACATGTGTCATGTTCTAGCCCGCCCACAGAGAAACTCCGCTTCCGACGCTCCTGGCTTCTACTGCAGACATTGGAAGGGGTGTGCTTTGTCTTGAATAAGATGGCAAAAGGACATCTTTTCACAGCCTTGTTTTTGCAGCCAGTGGTGTTTCAGGCGATTTCTGCGTAACAGATAAGTGACTAGTCCATGTCCACTAAAAGTGTGTAATTCAGTGAATGGATTCATGCATAAATAGAAGGACAAATGACAGCGCATGTAAGATGATTTATTGAGATAATAAGTGATTACTTATTAAATGCCTAAACCCATTGATGACCGATGAAACATTTATAAGCCATACGTGTTGTCATTGTCAAAGCTTGCTTGAGTGGGCAAATTTGTTTCTAGCTCTAAAGTTATTAAAACACTACTGCATGTTCACAGTGCATTAGAAGGCTGTTTGCAACGGTTAACTGGTCACCTTTCAGTTGCCTATTGCTGGCTGTAGGTGTTAAACAGTAAAGCCTTTGTGTGACCTATTGGCTTTGCCAATGCCTATTATGGCTTACATATTTTCCAGAGATGCAGTATAATAAGATATTAGTAGGTGCAGCAGAATGAGAAGTACGAAAGAAGAGGTATAGAATAGTCCGAGGTGCAGTATAATAAGAGAATTAAAGGTGCAGCACAATGAGAGGTACGAAAGAGGAGGTGTTATGGAACAGCCAAGGGTGCAGTACAATAAGAGACGTAGAAGGTGCAGCAGAATGATAGGTACGTAAGAAAGAGTGTTGTAGAATATCCAGGGGTGCAGTATAATAAGAGATGATGTAGGTGCAGCAGAATGAGAGGTGGAGTAAAAGAGGTGTTGTGCAAAATAGTCTGTGGTGCAGAATAATAAGATGTAGTAGGTGCCGCAGAATGAGAGGTAAGACAGAAGAGGGGCTGTGGAATAGTCAGGGGTGCAGAATAATAACATGTAGCAGGTGCCGCAGAATGAGTGGTAAGAAAGAAGAGGGGCTGTGGATTGTGGATGTAGTTGGTGCCGCAGAATGAGAGTTGCAACATAATATAAGTTGTAGGTCCCAGAGAGTGGGTTATTCATTAGAATAGTAAATAAAGGAGCAGCTGAATAGATAACAAGAGAACAGGATGAAAGTAAAACACACAGTACAATAATCGGTTACGGTAACTTACGGAACGACAGACTTAGAGGTACCCACAAATGGCCGGTTGAGATCAAAGATGCAGCAGAACCAAGGGTTCGCCTGCTGTAGAAGAGGCGAGGCAGGATCAAAACAAAAATATGGGAAACGGAATGCGAAGGGCAGGTGCACCAGGTTCAGAAGAATTGAGGTGCAACAGAAATAAGGTTGGAAAAAGCAAAATGAGAGGGGGCAGAAGGACTGTGGGATGAGGCGCAGAAGCAGCAGATCGAGTCAAAGGACCGCAAGAGGCAGAAGCATGCGACGGCAGGAGGCTGAGAGATGATGGTCAGCAGCACAGGGTCGGCATACTTTGCAGAATGGTGAAAGACAATAGTGCAACCGATTTAGCGGTGCAGTGGAGTACTCTCCTAAACGCATAACTGGAGTAGTTGTGCACACGGCCAGAAAAGGGTTATTTAACGCACATTGAGAACAGTTTGTGCAACAGGTTGTGTGACTGCGCGCGCTGTGATCGAGGAGTCCAACAATAACAAGCTCAGTATCCGGCCTGGGAAGAGTGCGAGGGCGGGTGCTGACTGCGCATGCGCAACATTTTCAAGTTTTGTTTTGAGGTCGGAGCGCGAGCCCGGAGCGACAGCGAAGTGCCGTACCTGAAGCCCCGGGACCCAGGAGGGGGCCCGGGTGAAGACCAGCGGGGAGACTGCGGGACCCCCATGCCTAAGGGGAGAGCCCCGCATCTTGCAGGCATGGCAGAGCAGCTCGAGTGCTCTGCGAGGCTCCCGAGAAGCCCGAAGCCCGGTTAGGTAAGAGAGGGGAGGGGAGAGGGGGTTGCCTGTATGTGTGTGCCTGCGTCTGGGTGCCTGCGTGTGTGTGCATATGTGTGTGTGTGTGTGTGTGTGTGTCTGTGTGTGTGTGTAAGTAAGTGCGTGCGTGTGTGTGTCTGTGTGCATGCACGCGCGTTAGGCTGACTTGCTGGGAATGTGGACTGAGCCGACGTGCGCTTTCACGCAGGCAAATCCAGCAATCTGCAACAGAAGCGCGTGGCACCTTCCTGTCCCAAATTCCCCCGAGACGGATCACTAAAGTTGTCGAACTGGAGCATCCTTCGGATGCAACTCCAGCTCGACCTAAAAAGGGCGATAGAAGACGTCCCTCTGTCTCAGAGAGGAAAAGGTCTTTACTCTCGCTTCTTCCTAGTACAGAAGAAGGACAAGAACGAGTTCAGGCCCATTCTGGATTTGCGACAGGAAAACAAGAGGATTCGCAGGGAAAAGTTTTGCATGCTGTCCTTGCACCAGATCTATCCTCAGCTGCAGAGGGGAGACTGGCTGTGCGCGATAGAGCTGCGAGATGCGTACTTCCATGTGCCCATTGCACGGAAACATAGGAAGTTCCTGCGCTTCCTAGTCGGCACCAATCACTATCAGTACACCGTACTACCGTTTGGATTGAAGTCTGCACCCAGGACTTTTTCGAAATGCATGGGTGTGGTAGCAGTGCACCTGAGAAAGAATAAGGTGTTTGTCTACCCGTACCTGGACGATTGGTTGATCAAAGCCTACACCTTCCAGGAAGCGCAGTTGCACTTCAACAGGACGGCTGTCCTGCTGAACAGTCTGGGTTTGCACATAAATCTGTCCAAGTCTCTCCCGATTCCTGTTCAGTGCCTACAGTACTTGGGAGCCTCCATCAATACGTTGTCAGCAAGCGTGTCTCCTTCGGAGGAGAGACGCTTATCCATCCTTCGGAAGGCTCAGGCTCTCATAGCTGCTCCATCTACAAAAGTGAGGACGGTGTCTTCTCTACTGAGATCGATGGCCTCTTGTATCTTCCTCACTCCACACGCACGCCTACACATAAGGCCGCTACACGAATGTTTGGAGGACCAGTGGGCCCAGAGGAAAGGGTGTTGGGACCACCGGATTCAGCTGTCTCTTCACGCCCAACAGTCCCTGAAATGGTGATGCTCGGCAGAGAATCTACTCAGAGGGGTTCCTTTCCACAAGGATATCCCGACTCGGACTATCGTGACGGATGCGTCTCTCCGGGGCTGGGGAGCGCAGTCAGATCATCTGCAGATCCAAGGACAGTGGTCTCCGGCGGAGTCCATGTATCACATCAATTTCTTGGAACTCAGAGCTGTTCACTTGGGACTGAAGGCCTTTCTTCCGTCCTTCCGGACCAGCTCCTTGCTTGTACAGACGGACAATACGACCACGATGTATTACCTCAACAAGCAGGGGGGCTTGAGATCGCGCACACTGTCACAGGAGGCGCAGGCGATCTGGCACTGGCTGCTAGCCAGAGGACTGACGATAAAGGCGACTCATCTGGCCAGTGTGCAGAATGTTCAGGCGGCCGCCCTCAGCAGGTTGCTGCAAGAAAATCACGAGTGGGTCATAAACGACGAAGTGCTCGAAGACATCTTCGCCGTGTGGGGCACTCCAGACGTGGATCTGTTCGCCACCGCCGAAAACAGCAAATGGCGCGACTTCGCCTCGAGGTATTCCCAACCGGGTACTCTATGGAACGCGTTATGGATCGGTAAAACACCGTCACTCCGCATTTTTTACTCCGCATACCTTTACTCCTCATACCATCATAACGCAGGTACCGTTACTCCGCAAAATTTTACAACGCATGTCATTATATATTATATGCTTTTACCACGCATGCTTTTACAACGAAATTCGTTGTAAAAGCATGATTGGTAAAAGCATATTTTTTTTTATTTAAGTGTAAGGTAAGTATATGGTTTTAGTTTGGGGGTGTTGGAGTATATGTTTTAGGTTTTCAGGGGTATTTTAAGGGTGGGTTTGGTTTATGGTGTACAGGGGTTTTTAAGGGTTAAGGGATAGGTTTGGGTATTGGGGTATAGGGGTATTTTTAGGCTTCAGGGCTAGGTTTGGGTTTCGGGGTACAGGGGTATTTTTAGGGTTCAGGGCTATGTTTGGGTTTTGGGGTACAGGGGTATTTTTAGGTTTCAGGGCTAGGTTTGGGTTTTGGGGTACAGGGGTATTTTTTAGGTTGCAGGGGTATTTTGGGGTTTTGGGGTACAGGGGTATTTTTAGGGTTCAGGGGTATTTTTGGGTTTTGGGGTACAGGGGTATTTTTGGGTTTCAGGGCTAGGTTTGGGTTTTGGGGTACAGGGGTATTTTTAGGTTTCAGGGGTATGTTTGAGTTTTGGGGTACAGGGGTATTTTTAGGTTTTCAGGGGTGTTTTGGGGTACAGGGGTATTTCTAGGTTTCAGGGCTAGGTTTGGGTTTTGGGGTACAGGGGTATTTTTAGGTTTCATGGGTATTTTTGGGTTTTGGGGTACAGGGGTATTTTTAGGGTTCAGTGTAATTTTTGGGTTTTGGGGCACAGGGGTATTTTTAGGTTTTAGGGCTAGGTTTGGGTTTTGGGGTACAGGGGTATTTTTAGGTTTCAGGGGTATTTTGGGGTTTTGGGGTACAGGGGCATTTTTAGGGTTCAGGGGTATTTTGGGGTTTTGGGTTACAGGGGTATTTTTAGGTTTCAGGGCTAGGTTTGGGGGTACAGGGGTATTTTTAGGTTTCAGGGGTATGTTTGGGTTTTAAGGTACAGGGGTATTTTTAGGGTTCAGGGGTATTTTTGAGTTTTGGGGTACAGGGGTATTTTTAGGTTTCAGGGCTAGGTTTGCGTTTTGGGGTACAGGGGTATTTTTAGGTTTCATGGGTATTTTGGGGTTTTGGGGTACAGGTGTATTTTTAGGGTTCAGGGGTATTTTTGGGTACAGGGGTATTTTTAGGTTTCAGGGGTATGTTTGGGTTTCAGGGCTAGGTTTGGGTTTTGGGGTACAGGGGTATTTTTAGGTTTCAGGGGTATGTTTGAGTTTTGGGGTACAGGGGTATTTTTAGGGTTCAGGGGTATTTTGGGGTTTTGGGGTACAGGGGTATTTTTAGGTTTCAGGGCTAGGTTTGGGTTTTGGGGTACAGGGGTATTTTTAGGTTTCATGGGTATTTTGGGGTTTTGGGGTACAGGGGTATTTTTAGGGTGCAGTGTAATTTTTGGGTTTTGGGGCACAGGGGTATTTTTAGGTTTCAGGGCTAGGTTTGGGTTTTGGGGTACAGGGGTATTTTTAGGTTTCAGGGGTATTTTGGGGTTTTGGGGTACAGGGGCATTTTTAGGGTTCAGGGGTATTTTGGGGTTTTGGGTTACAGGGGTATTTTTAGGTTTCAGGGCTAGGTTTGGGGGTACAGGGGTATTTTTAGGTTTCAGGGGTATGTTTGGGTTTTAGGGTACAAGGGTATTTTTAGGGTTCAGGGGTATTTTTGAGTTTTGGGGTACAGGGGTATTTTTAGGTTTCAGGGCTAGGTTTGCGTTTTGGGGTACAGGGGTATTTTTAGGTTTCATGGGTATTTTGGGGTTTTGGGGTACAGGTGTATTTTTAGGGTTCAGGGGTATTTTTGGGGTACAGGGGTATTTTTAGGTTTCAGGGGTATGTTTGGGTTTTGGGGTACAGGGGTATTTTTAGGTTTCAGGGGTATGTTTGGGTTTTAGGGTACAGGGGTATTTTTAGGGTTCAGGGGTATTTTTGAGTTTTGGGGTACAGGGGTATTTTTAGGTTTCAGGGCTAGGTTTGCGTTTTGGGGTACAGGGGTATTTTTAGGTTTCAGGGGTATGTTTGGGTTTTGGGGTACAGGGGTATTTTTAGGGTTCAGGGGTAGGTTTGGGTTTTGGGGTACATGGGTATTTTTAGGGTTCAGGGCTAGGTTTGGGTTTGGGGGAAAGGGGTATTTTAAGGGAGCAGGGTGGTATTAGTTTTTAGGGTGTTAAGTGTATTTTGAAAATATATATATATATATTTTTTTATTATTTAAAATAAATATAAATGTAACATATATATTTATTTAATAACATATGCATTATTTTGTATTTTTATATATATTTAAAGTTATTTGTAAGTATATAGATATATATATATGTATACACTATATATATATACATATATATATAGCCACACGATCCAACCAATACAGGTTAAGAAAACGGCAAGCACTCCGATGTGAAAGATGTTTCTCAAAGTTTATTCAATTTCCAAACCCCCCTTCACCCCTGACAGACGCGTTTCGCAAGTTAGCTTCGTCAGTGTCAGTTTGTGCAAACATACAAAAGCCATTTTAAACCCTCCGCTTTGTTTCATTTCATCAACATAGAAGATGGTTCACTCTATGGAAACGGCGGCCATCTTGTAGTGTAGTATTACAAGTATTGTACCTTAGTTGAAATGGCTTAGATAAAGTGCTCAAGTGCAAATTAAAATGGTTGACTATGACAAACTTTACATTGATATTGTGCACACTGCGATAATATATCAGATTATCTGTTCATATATGTACATTTTGAAAGTGGGAACCTTTTCGATTTACAAGACTAGTTATGTGGGGGTGTATCCCCTAGTTCCAAGGATGATATTCCTGTTTCAATGCTTTGTCTTTCTTTTTCTTATCATTTTGTGAAGCCCTGTATGGGCTTGGATCCCAATATTTTGTATGATACAGATATTTACATATTGACATGGCATTGACCTGAGATTATGCAAGCATAGACAAATACCTCTCTTCTAGACATATACATATTTACAAGGAGTTCATCATACATCATAATGATTTGGGGAAAAAAAACCTTTGTTCCTGTACACAATAGTCCTTACGGGTATTGTCTCATTCTGTTTTACAGGTGAACCCACATTTCTGCATCATTATTGAGGCCCCACGGTACCATCGTTTTTAGGTCCAAAATGTATTTTGACTCTGTGATGCGGAGTGTCTTTTCCCTGTCACCACCACGTTCTGATTTTACGACTTGGTCAATACAGTAAAATCTGAGTAAATCCCTATCGCTATTGTGAAATTCAGCAAAATGGCGGGCTACCGGATAGGTCTTATCATTATTCGCGATAGCCCTCATATGCTCCAGGATTCTCAGTTTAGTAGGTTTGATGGTACTACCTATATAGCGTTTGTTGCATGGGCACTCCCGGCAGTATATTGTGAATTCTGAATTACAGTTAAGATGTTTCATGATCTTTCTATTAGGTTTACCCTCTCCTGTTCTTCCTGGATATTCCTTTACTTTTCGACTATGCTTGCATGCATTGCATCGCAAACACGGGAAAAAGCCAATGATCTTGTTAGTAGCTACGGTTGCTTTGGAGGGGGCGTAGTGGCTATGGACCAGGTGATCTGAAAGTGCTGGCATCTCCGATAGGTGATCAAAGGTCTCTCGGAAATATGTTTTTTCAGCGTATTATCTGTTTTCAATATGTGCCAGTTTTTCTTAAAAGACTGTACCAGATCTCCCGATTTGATATTAAAGGTGGTGATCATTCTGACCTGATCGTTATCATTTTGCTTCTCCTTCACCAACAGGAGATCCCTTCTGTTGACGGTATCTGCTTTAGCTGCTGCCTGATTCAGTATGTTTTTTGAGTAGCCCCTAGCCTGAAATCTATTGCTAGCATCCCTTTGGGCATCTCTAAAGTCTATTTCCGCTGAGCAGTTCCTTTTAAGGCGCAAATATTCGCCGTAGGGTACGTTTCTAACTAGACTTCTCGGATGATGGCTAGCCGCATGTAATACGACATTGCCCGCCGTGGGCTTCCTGTAGAGTCTAGTGTGGAGATGGTTATTTTCCACAAATACTTCTAAGTCCAGATAACATACACTACTCTCACTAATTGTGCTAGTGAATCTTAGGTTCAGATTATTATTGTTGAGCGTGGAGATGTAATTCTCAGCCGAGGTTCTGTCCCCGCGCCAAACAATAAAAAGATCATCGATGTATCTAGTCCACATCAATATTCTTTCATGCCATTTTTCATTGTCGCCTCCCCAGGCCTCGTGCCTCTCCCACCAGCCCACGAATAAATTCGCGTAGCTGGGAGAGAAGCACGATCTCATGGAAGTTCCCCTAATTTGCCTTCATGGCTGGCCAGAGAAGAGGAAACAGTTATTGTATAGGCAAAAGCGCATAATGCACAAAATCATTTCGCTATGTGCCCGAAATTTTTCATGTTTCCTATCTAGGAACCACTTTGTGGCACTTAGTCCTTGTTCATGATCAATACATGTGTAAAGATTTACAACATCAAGTGTTATTAATAGCATGTCGCTTTGCCAGGTCACACTGTCCATGATACGGAGGAAATCCTGCATGTCTATCACAAAGGAAGGTAGATCCTTCACGATAGGGGCCAAAAACGCATCGATGAAGCGGGAGGTGTTCTCAAGGAGGCTGCCAATTGCCGAGACAATCGGCCTCCCTGGTGGTCTTTTGGCATTTTTGTGGATTTTCGGCAGATGGTAAAATGTGGGAAGAACCGGGGAATCACATAGGAGGAAAGAATATTCTTCATGGCTGATCATGCCATCATTTTTCCATTGGTTTAGTAGTGCGCTATATTCAATGGTACTCTTCAGATATTGTTCTCTTTTTGCCATCGCATAGCACTCTTTATCTCCCAATTGTCTTAGTGATTCCTGCTCGTAATTGTCCATGCTAAAGATCACGATATTCCCGCCCTTATCTGAGGGCTTGATCTCAATTGTTTTGTCGTCTCGTAGGGATTTAATTGCTTCCCACTCCTTCCTTGTAATATTGGATGTTTTCATATCCATTTTTTTATTCGCCATTCTCTCCAAATCTGCCGTTACCGCTTCACTGAATATATCAATCGCATCATGTGATGGTTTGGCAATTTCTTTGATTTATTCTTTAGGTTACTTGGATCTCTAACCTGTATTATCGGTGTTGCATTGTTGTTCTGCAAGTTTTGTTCCTGATTTGGTAGTTCCTGTGTTGGAGTCAGCCGGATATTTAAAAGATTGTCTTCTGTTGTATCCTCCATTGTTGTCTCCACCGTTTCCGGGTTTGTTAATTCATGTCTTGTACTTGGATGTTGTAAAAAGATCTTCTTGAACTTAAGTTTCCTGATGTATTTGAACAGGTCTATTTTGGTATCTACAAGATTGAACTCACTCGTCTGGCAAAAACTCAGTCCTTTTTGCAGTACCTTAATTTCATCAGTTGTCAAGTTCCTTTTAGACAAGTTGATGATATTATTTTCTTGCATTTCAGTTATCTTCTTCTCCGATTGGAGGCACTTCGTGTCACCATCGGGGTGGTTGTATCTTGTGAGCCTCCCCTTGTGCCTCTTCCCCCGCCTCGTCCTCCTCTTTGATTTTGTTGAGGGGGGTGGTTCCTTAACTGTGGTCTTTGACGGGTTTCTTTCATAACTTGGAACTCGTCGAAAAAAGGTTTCTGTTTTTCTTTATCCTTATTCCCTGAGACGGCATTCTGCTCCCCATCAGACATTTCCACTTCTGATTCCTCAGTGTCAATTGCCGTTGTTTGTTCACTCCCTTGAGCGAGTCTCTTTCTTGTAGCATCATATTTGTGGGCAAATGTTAGAATTCTGCCCGACAAATAGTCCTGTTCGTCCCTTTGGAACTTAGTCTGTTTCTTTTTGCGTATACCCAATTCATATTCCTTCAGTCTCTTAGCCATAGCTGTTCTCAATTCATCACTGGCTTTTGTATCCTTCTCTTTAGCAATAGTTGCCTCCAGGTCCATAATGTCCTTTAGACATTTATCCCGGTCGCTCCAAGCATATTTATTGAGCATTCTGACCATTCCCTTAGACGACTCCGCGGTATATTCCGCCCAGTCTTTCAATAGGGCTGGGTCCGGGTTTTCATATGACGGGATTGTGTAGATACGAAGACCCCTGGGGATTCTATTGCAGTCAATATATCTTTTCAGCGAGGTAGCCTCTCACCACTTTCTAACTTCTCGTTCTTGTAGCCTCTCCAATTGTTGAAACAGGCTTTTCAGACTGGATGTTACCGCTGTTGGCGCAGTGTTGTTGCTTGTGTTTGTCAGTCTGTCTGTTGCCGACATAAACATCAGATTGGCGGCCGCCTCCCTTTCCCCCGTGAGTTCTCTCAGGGTAGCCATTGTCGCTAGTTTGCCAGTGTGCACGCGTTGAATATTCACTTTGTTCGGGGCGGTGGAAAACCACACATACTTTTCCGGGGGTTTGGAAAGTTATTTGGACATCATTCGGGACCCAGGTAGAGCATGTATTTTACATTCAGCGTTTAAACGAACACACTGTGTCCACTCACCGCATTCATTGTTGGCGTTCGTTGGGCACCCACTAACCGTCGACGTCCTCCGTTCGTCCCACGCGAAATGTGGGTGGCCAGTGGTTCTATTAGCAATTATGCTGTCCTTTTGTCGGAGGTTGATATTCCTTCCTCCTCATTTCATTCTCAGCTCCATTTCCCCGGGGCAGACGGCCAAAAAATGTTTCAAACACAGGTCCTTCACCGCCGTCTCTTCCAAAAAAAAAAAAAAATACATTGATATATATATATATATCAAAGATGGCGCTTTAATTTGTATTATGGTCCGTTTTTACTTTCAGCGAGTAATGCCTTTATTTATTTCCACCTTGCCGTCGCCAGCTGACACTGACGAAGGCAAGTGCTGAAACGCGTCTGGTTTTGTGATTGTTGCGCAAAATAAACCGTACCTGGTTTAATCTCTGCTGTGAGTGCTGATTTGTTACCGGTTGGAAACCTGCGGAGCCTGAATATATATATATATACGGTCGCCAGTAGGTGGTTATAGCACAGAAGAAAACAGGCATTAATCATGCACCCTCACAAGATATATAATGTCCTGCAGGACAAGCTGGAAATAATTTTAATGAATATAAAATAAAAGATTTGAAGTCTAACGCTTGGCTCTGGATCCGTGTTTTGGAAACCTTTCTCCTATCAATGAATTGCTTCCTATAAAATTGTGACTAGTATTTGGATCATTATATATCTTGTGAGGGTGCATGATTAATGCCTGTTTTCTTCTGTGCTATTTGACATTAGTAGAAAATTTATTTTTTTGCTAATCTAACACTCCTGGTGGTGGGTGTCAAACAGGATAACAGTGCACCTCACAAAAGAAACTGTAGAAGTGATATTACACGTATACGTGCTTAGAGTATTGTATCATTCATAGGTGCGGACGTTTTCTCAATTCTGAGAAACACTACCACCACATACCTGTTTTGCAGTAGGTAGTTATAGTTAGGATTGTTTTCTATAGGAAATCCGCAACATTTTATTGGGAATAACTTTGGCACCGGTTGAGGAATCTGCCTGTAATTTTCCTTAAATTTGCCTCGCTGCGCTCCTTCCCTGAAAGTTTGGGGGTGATTCGTCAAGAGAGGGCCGAGATAAAAGGGGGGTCCCAAAACGTGTTTTCCCCATGTTAATTTCCATAGGGCGGTTGGACTCACTTTTAGCCCGAACGGCTGAATGGATTTCCACAAAACTTGGCAAAATTGTAGGGACTGGTAGCCCGATGTGCCTTTGCTATGTCTCAAGATATGTGCTCCAGTGGAGTTTGAGTAATATAGGTTCAAAAAAATATATATATCTGCGCGGAGCCTAACCACACATCTGATCTGATTGGCTGTCAGCACTTCATCCAAGAAGTGTTGGCAGCCATCTTGGGACCAATATACATGATAGCACCTCATTAAAAAGCATTGTAGTTAATAGAGGGTTTTAGGACTTTAGTTACATTATAAATCATTTGTTGATGGTACCATACTCATTTTAGGAATTGTGGTGTGTTCTAAGGTGATTTTACCATGTGAAAAAGCCTTCTGCTGTGATATCATGAATCATGTTTGAAAGAAAACTAATATCTCATGATTTTTCCACAGTGGTTTGGAAGGGGATCTATAAGCTAAACTGAAAGCATATTTTCTGTAAATTCACATTATCTTTCTCAGTCATGTGAGAATGAAGTCTGACATTCTCAGTAAAACATGTACATCCAACAAGGACAGAGACTGTCAGTTGATTCCTTTGTGTTCTACTGCAGCCTCCTAGAGTGTTCTAAAGAACAACTAGAGCGCTAACAGTCCTACTTATTACAAAGGTATAGCACACCTGAAGCCATCGTGATGGGAATAAAGTGGTAACTCTTAAAACATTTAATTTAAAAAGGAACAGAATGAGGGGGTATATTATGCCATAGAAAGTATTATTAGTGCTGCAGAAAGAAAAATTAGGGCACATTTTGAGTGACTTCTCAAATCCTCTTCAATTTCATTAAAAAATTCTGACATGCAGTCTCCCAAGATGGCCACCAGAGACAAAAGAGCCTAAATGTAGCCCAAATATCACCCAGATGTAGCCCAAGTATAGCCCAATGACAGAATGTCCCAGAGTGTTCTAAAGAACAACTAGAGCGCTAACAGTCTTACTTATGACAAAAGTATGGCACACCAGAAGCCTTCTTGATTGGAATGAAGTGGTAAGTCTGAAAACATTTAATTTAAAAAGGAACAAAATGAGGGGGTTCATTTTGCCATAGAAAGTATGATTAGTGCTTCAGAAAGAAAAATTAGGGATCATTTTGAGTGACTTCTCAAATCCTCTTCTATTTCATTAAAAATATCCTGATATGCAGACTGAAACATGCACTTTGAATACTAGCAGCAGACTTCCCTGGTGAGCAGTAGCTTTACTACAGTGATCTAATGAGCAACGAGAGTGCTAACATTCAGAATTTATGGCAAATGTGTGACACATCTGAATGCCTTCTTGACGGAACCAAAGTAAACAAGCATTGAAAATGCAATAGATCTCGCCCTCGTTTAAGTTAAAGCCATTCTGTTTGTAATGAGGTGGCTTTTTAGCTTTGCTTTTATTAGTGTTTTTTAAACTTTCATGTAAATAACATGCATCTGTATGCATATATGTATATGTATGCATGCATTTATATTTGTATTTATATAGATATACAGATTATATATGTTTATATATGTATGTATATATATATATATACATACACATATATATAAATGCATATGCATATATATGCATATATATATATATATATATATGTGTTTATGTGTGCGTGTAGAGAGAGGTAGAGAGGTAGAGGTGTAGAGGTAGAGAGGTAGAGGTAGAGAGGTAGCGGTAGAGAGGTAGAGACTAGTAGAGAGAGAAGTAGAGAGAGGTAGAGAGTAGAGAGTGAGTAATAGAGAGTAGAGAGAGAGTAGAGAGCAGTAGAGAGAGTAGCAGAGAGTGAGTAGTAGAGAGTAGTAGAGTGAATAGTAGAGCGAGTAGTAGAGAGTGAGTAGTAGAGAGCAGTAGAGAGTGAGTAATAGAGAGTAGTAAAGAAGAGAGTAGTAAAGAGTGAGTAGTAGAGTAGTAGAGTGAGTAGTAGAGAGTGAGTAGTAGAGAGTGAGTAGCAGAGAGAGAAGAGTAGAGAGTAGTGGAGAGTGAGTAGTAGAGTGAGTAGTAGAGACTAGTAGAGAGAGAGTAGTATAGAGTGAGTAGTAGAGAGTGAGTAGTAGAGTGAGTAGTAGAGAGTGAGTAGTAGAGAGTGAGTAGAGAGTGAGTAGTAGAGAGTGAGAAGTAGAGAGTGAGTAGTAGAGAGTAGTAGAGCTTGAGTAGTAAAGAGTGAGTAGTAGAGAGTATTAGATAGAGAGTAGTAGGGAGTGAGTAGTAGAGAGAGAGTAGTAGAGTAGTAGAGAATGAGTAGTAGAGAGTGAGTATTTGAGAGTAGTGGAGTAGGAGAGAGTAAGTAGTAGAGAGTAGTGGAGAATATTCCAAAGTTTGGCCCAGCACCACTTGCACAATAAGTCCAATCAAATCATATCACTTAGAGTCCTTATTGAAGCGCTGAATCTTGGTGTATATTCAAATGCTTTTATTTTCCTTAAGTTTATGTACCACAGCCAGCCGAAACGTTTCGTTCTGTACAACAGAACTTCTTCAGGGCGTTCTTATTACCTTCAAGTTATGTCGGTATCCTGTTGTCATATAACTAGATATTTCTTCCAAATGTTAGACGAGACGTAAGTACATTCTTATTCAAAGTGACTAGGTATCAATTTTACCCACACAATTCGGGCAGACTTGAGTAATTTATAGCATCCTCAAAGTCAGTCTTTCAAAAATTCCAAAGTATAGGACTTGATAATCCAAATCCGAATGTTTCTCAAGAAAAGTCATTTTCAATCGTTCGCAATATCGGTGTTTGGGCAGATATGACCCAGGGACTCCCAGTATCCAAGGGGAATTAGTCCCCCTCTGCAAACGCGCCAGTGGCCTGCGTTGAAGAGAGGTGTAAAAAGGGGCATAGCCTCATTACACCTTTGTGCAATGCAGCCCCCTGGCGCATACTGGAGGTTCCAGGTGGGCTAGTTGGCCCCCAGGGGCCCCTAGTATGCAAGGGGAATTAGTTTCCCCTCTTCAAACATGCCCGGGGCTGCGTTGCAGAGAGGTGTAAAAAAGGGTGTGGCCTCATTACACCTCTCTGCAATGCAGCCCCCTGGCGCATACTGGAGGCTCCTGGTGGGCTAGTTGGCCCCCAGGGGCCCCCAGTATGCAAGGGGAATTAGTTACCCCTCTTCAAACATGCACGGGGGCTGCGTTGCAGAGAGGTGTAAAAAGGGGCGTGGTTAATCAGTTTAATACTTTGCTCTCCATAGCAAATTGTCCTTCCACAAAATTTGCAAACAATTTTGAAATCTCCAAACTGGGTTTGGATGTTTGGGACCATCTCACTTGTCTCTGGACCCGATGGAGTGGGTTGCTTACTTTGGGAGGTGCTGGGTGAAGATTGGGGAGGGTTTCTGGTCAGTTCTCTGACCTCTGCCGCAGCATAGTTGTTTGGGTGCCGGCGTTGCATGTGCCGAATCATGGTGTTGTTGCCGAAAGTACAGTGCCACAGATCAGACAAGTAACCTTTGGCGCATTAACTTTTTTGAGGCCCCTTGGGATTTTAAAAAACTCCCAGACAATGTGCTCCTTTGGCTTATAGGTGGTAGTATCTTCAGGCAGGTACCGCCTCTCCTCCTCCTCCTCCTCCTCCTCTTCTTCTTCTCCTCCACCACTGTGGTGTTGTGGTGGTCCTTGTGGTGGTGGTGGTGGTGGTGGTTGAGATGCTCCTGCTGCTGCTGCTACTGTAGCCATTTCTCAGTACAAATAGGTCTACAAACAGGTCTTCCTCAGTCAAAGTAAAAAGTTAGAATGAGGAAAAAAGGTGGGGGCTTTCATCTTTTGGAAAACAAAACTGTCCTGAACCAATGAAAAGTGTTATTTTCAGGTCACATGACACTGGCTTTATCATTTGGAAACCAAAACTTTCCTGAACCAATGAAAAGTGTTATTTTCAGGTCACATGACCCGACGCGCTTACGCTACGCGCCCCGGGGCGCCCGGGGGCGCTTACGTAGCGCGATTGTATGCCCTCGAGTGCTTCCGGGTGCGCTTACGCCGTGCGTATCACGCAGACGCGGCTACGCGATACGTCACGATTATGTTTTCGTTTGCAGCAATAGCGCTAACGGGACGCTCACCGGTACGCGCACCGGGGCGCGCCGCTTGACTGCGCTTACAGGTGCGCTCACAGGTACGCGCAACAGGAGCGCTCCAGGGCAAAAAAAAAAAACCATGAACAATATACATAAAAAAAATTGTATTACATAAATATACAATATAGGATTCATTATAAAAAATATTACATTTCATAGCTATAGAAATTTGCTATTAAAAAACCTTTGAAATTCACTGAAAAAAACATAGGTTTGAGGCCCTATATATAGTTAGGAATTAGCATTTAAAAAACCTATGAAATTCACTGAAAAAACCATAGGTTTCACACCAGTTATAGTTAGGAATTAGCATTTAGAAAACCTTTGAAATTCACAGAAAAAACCATAGGTTTCACACCAGTTATAGTTAGGAATTAGCATTTAAAAAACCTATTAAATTCACTGAAAAAACCATAGGTTTGACACCAGTTATAGTTAGCTGGAAATTTTACTGACATAAAACCATTGAAATTCCCACGTTATAGTTAGTTGGACTCACTATAACTTGCGCGCCTGCAATGCACTGCTGATGACGTCACATATTACATCACTCATGACATGGTCAGTGACATCACTCATGACAACATCCTTGTGACAGAGTGACAGACCTCCTTTCAGTGTAATGTAACCCTTGAAACACATATTCAAAAATAGAAACTAACATTTTCAAAAAAATTGAGATACCCATACCAGTTACAACAACCAATTCAGTAATTTCACTATCTATATACACATCCACTCATTCACCAACAGTTCTATATAGTCACTCATACATATACTCACTCATCATATGTAGTGATACACCTATGCATCCTGTTACACACCGACAGTCATCCAAAAGTTACTCTCACACATACTCACACATGCAAATAAACTATTGAACATCCATTTATTTGCATATACAACTATACACACACTACCACCTTACTTCTAAGGAAACTTACACATACTTACTCTCTTAAACAATTACTTATAGAAACACATACTTATTTAAACAAGAACTCTTACAGTCTCTAACTCTCACATATACTCACTTATATACATCAATACTCACATATACTAGATTAAAACATATGTCGTTACTGATAAAGACACTAGTGAGACAGTCATTCACTCACTAACACACACATATACACATTCATCCACCCATACAGTCCTGCACATATGCTGTCTTCAAAACACATACAAACAGTGAGTCAGTCATTGATGCATCTATGTGCTAAGTAATACCCCCACCAAACCATACAGACACTCATACTAATACCAAAAAAAAATCTAATAACCCATATACACAGACATGTAGCTACTCACCAACCCATGCAGCCACTTATACACAAAGTGAAATACTGATACATATATTTAAATATTTAAACATTACTCGCTAATATATGTATTCACTAAGATACACTTAATAAGCCAGTTAACCAATCAATTATTTTTTTTAAAACATCCTTTTAGACACTTATTTAAACATTTATTCTTCCATCGACCTTTACATATACATATATAAAACATATTTATTTTTCAGAAAGACACACATTCACTGGATGGTGTCATCAGTGATGTCATGAGTGATGTCACTGACCATGTCATGAGTGATGTAATATGTGACGTCATCAGCAGTGCATTGCAGGCGCGCTTGTTATAGTGAGTCCAACTAACTATAACGTTTGAATTTCTATGGTTTTATGTCAGTGAAATTTCCAGCTAACTATAACTCGTGTGAAACCTATGGTTTTTTCAGTGAATTTAAGAGGTTTTTTAAATGCTAATTCCTAACTATAACTGGTGTGAAACCTATGGTTTTTTCTGTGAATTTCAAAGGTTTTTTAAATGCTAATTTCTAACTATATATAGGGCCTCAAACCTATGAAATTTAATATTTTTTATAATGAATCCTATATTGTATATTTATATAATACTTTAAAAAAAATCATTTATTTATTTATTCTTGCCCTGGTGCGCTCCCGGTGAGCGCACTGGAAAGCGCATTTTTTCGGAGCGCCCCGGGTCGCGCACCGGTGAGCGTACCGTAAGCGCTATTGCCGCGAACGAAAACATCATGACGTATCGCGTGTCCGCGTGATACGCACGGCGTAAGCGCACCCGGAAATACTCGAGCGAATACGATCGCGCAACGTAATCATCTGACGCGCTTACGCGACGCGCCCGGGGGCGCGTCGCGTAAGCGCGTCGGGTCATGTGACCTAACAATAACACTTTTTATTGGTGCAGAACAGTTTTGGTTTCTAAATGATGAAAGCCCAGGTCATGTGACCTGAAAATAACATTTTTCATTGGTTCAGGACAGAAATATTTAGAACTTTAAAATGGCTACAGTAGCAGCAGCAGCTGGAGCATCTGCACCACCACCACCACCACCACAACATTACATTGGTGGTCAAGAAGAGGAGGAGGAGGAGGAGGTGGAGGAGGAGGAGGGGGGGAAGAAGGTGGCTGCCAGAAGACAATACCCCATACAAGCCAAGGCAGCACATTGTATGGGAGTTTTTTTCTATACCAGAGGGCAAGAAGAAAGTCAATGCGCCCAAGATGACTTGCCTAATCTGTGGCATGGAACTTTCAAGGGGGAACCCTAACAAAAAAATTTCTTTTGGTAATAATACCATGATTAGACACATGCAGCGCAAGCATCCAAACAACTATTCTTCCGCAGAGGTGAGAGAACTGGCCAGTAACCCTCCCCAATCTTCAACCACCACCTCCAAAAGAAAGCAACCTACTCCATCGGGACCAGAGGCAAGGGAGATGATCCCTTCTATACAACCACGGTTTGGTGATTTTAGGATCACATGTATGTTTTGTGGTAAGACCATCACCTATGGTGAGCAGAGCATAAAGCTCATCCTCCTTGCTGGTGACAACCACAATTGCCCCAAAAAAAACTTAATTTTTTCCTGATTTTTTTTTTTGCTCCAGTTGAGCCGTTTACAATTCCCTGTTTTTTGTTTCTCCCCATAAAAATATAAAAAAATATATAAAATAGTTCATAAAAGCCAAAAAAGTAGAAAATATTCAATAAAACATTAAAAAAAATATAAAACAACAAAAAGAAGGAAAAAAAACAGTTCTTTTTAGAACTACCTCCAATTTATAAAAAAAGGCTAAATTTTTTAAAAACTGTCATTCTTTTTTCCTCATGGAACGCTCCTCGGTGCGCTCCCCGGTGCGCGTACCGGGCGTTCCCCCCGCGCAAATCGAAAAAAAAAATTTTTTTTTTGCCCCGCAGGGCCCTTTTATAGCCCCCACATCAAACCTAGGGGGTCAGGGGGGGTCTACTCTGCCCCCCTTATGGTCTTTTCCCCCTTTATTTTTGCCACCTTTTGTGTCTCGATCCTACCGAGACACAAGATGGCGGCCGCTCCGGACTGTTTGGAATGTTTACAGACACCCGAGAGCCAATCAGCTTTCCGCGCGCGAACTTCGGTAGCGCGCTGGTGCGCTCCCCGGTGCGCGTACCGGGGCGCGGCCATAGATATATATATATTTTTATTATATATATTTTTTTGAACCTAAATTACTCAAAAATCACTGGAGCACATATCTTGAGACATAGCAAAGGCACATCGGGCTACCAGTCCCTACAATTTTGCCAAGTTTGGTGGAAATCCATTCAGCTGTTCGGGTTAAAAGTGAGGTTGACCGCCCTATGGAAATTAACATGGGGAAAACACGTTTTGGGACCCCCCTTTTATCTCGGCCCCCGCTTGACAAATCCCCCAACTTTCAGGGAAGGACCGGGGAGCCTTGAGGCAAATTTGAGGAAATTTTCATGCAGATTCCTCAACCGGCGCCAAAGTTATTCACAATAGAATGTTGAGATTTTGTATTGAAAATAATCATAACTATAACTACCTACTGGCGACCGCCAGTAGGTAATACACATATTTATATATAGTGTCAGTACATTTTCTAAGTTTACCCCACATATAACTTCACCACGCATGCGTTGTAAAGTTATATGCAGGGTTAAATTTTGCGGAGTGATTGTACTGCGGACTAATGGCACCGCGTTGTAAATAATGCGGAGTCATGGTATGCGGGATTTTAGAATGCGGAATTTCATCACATATTCCAAACAGCTTTCTGTACGCTTTTCCGCCCATTCCCCTGATTCCGGCGGTGCTCATCAAGCTGGCCCAGTCCCGGGCTCGGATGATCCTCATTGCTCCGGAATGGCCCAGGCAGTGGTGGATCACGGACCTGCTTCATCGCTCGACCCTACCTCATCGGCGGCTGCCTTGTCGGCCGGACCTTCTCATAAAGTTCGGGGGGCAGATGGTGCACCCCAACCTCTCGTCGTTGAGTTTGGCGGCATGGCTCCTGAGATAGTGCAATATGGCCACTTAAATCTTTCTGAGGATTGCATGGACATATTGAAGGAGGCTAAGAGGCCGTCTACTAGGACTGCTTATGCTTACAAATGGAAGAGATTCTGCATCTGGTGCATGTCTAAGAACTATGATCCACCGACCTGCAAGGAGGATGTCATCCTTCCATACCTTCTGCATCTGGCTCAGTCTGGCCTTAATTTCCCTTCCATTAAGCTCCATCTGGCTGCATTGACTGCTTACAGGAAATGTCCTTCGCAGACGTCCTTCTTCCAGATCCCTGTGATTAAGGATTTTTTGGAAGGATTGAAGAAGGTGTTCCCTCCAGTTCGACTTCCTTCTCCGGCATGGGAATTGAATGTGGTGCTGTCCAGACTGACGAAGGAACCTTTCGAGCCTATTCATAAGGCTTCTCTGCAGCACCTGTCTTGGAAGGCGGCGTTCCTCGTGGCCATTACATCGGCCCGCAGGATGCGTGAGATTCAGGCATTGTGTTGCCAAGAACCTTATACTGTGTTTCATGCTGCTAAGGTGGTTATACGTACTCGCCCTAAGTTCCTTCCCAAGGTAATTTCTGATTTTCATGTTAATTAGACGATAACTTTGCCAACTGTTTTCCAGAATCCTTCCACTCCAGCGGAAAGGTCTCTACCTGGATAAGACCAAAGACATTTGCAGGTCCGACCAATTGTTTATCAACTATGGGTCGGTTAGGACTTGTCTGGCTACTTGGAAGCAATCCCTCTCGAGGTGGATTGTGTTGTGTATCCAGCTTTGTTATCAGAAAGCGAATAAGACCTTAGGGGGTAAGCCTAAGGCTCATTCCACCAGCGGTAACACAACTGCTTTGCTTCGTAATGTTCCCATTGCAGAGATCTGCAAGGTTGCTGCTTGGAAGTCGGTCCATTCCTTTGCTAAACATTACTGTCTGGACTCTGGTGCCAAGGCAGATGCTCAGGTCGGACAGGCTTCGCTGCGAAATCTGTTCGCATAATAGTGGTGTTGTCTTTCTCTCCACCACCGGGTTTTTTTTGGATGGGCTTGCCATTCTATTCACTAGATTATGACTATATACAGAGATCCCCTACTACAGAAGGAGTAGTTTCTTACCTGTAACTCCAGTTCTGTAGTAGGGGTATCTCTGTTATAGTCATAAGCCCCCGCCCTCCTCCCCGGTGGAGAAATTGATGAAATAATGAATGCTACAGGTCTAGCTGATACACCTCCAAAAAGAACTGAAAGTGGAGGGAGTCGCTGTGCATTCTGGGATACCAGGACATTTCTGGAAAGTTTCCTTAAAGGCGCGGTATCCCTTTTTAAGCTACATAATGACAGCCTATGGGGGCTTGTCTGTCCTGTTCTTCCTCTTTCATGCCAAGGATTTGGTGAAGGGGGGAAGTGTTTTCCATGGTTAAACCTGGCAGACAGGTCTAAATGGGATATTTTTGGAATATCCTTGCATTTCTAGTTTAAGTACTCGACAGTGTAGCCTTACATGTATAGGCTGCATTATTTGTCTTTAATTTTCTCTTAAGTGTCTATGTAGTACTGCAAAGAAGACAGTTTAAGAGATTATTTTTGATTGCTCCGGGGTCCCCGCACATGAGCGGGACTATTCACTAGATTATGACTATAACAGAGATACCCCTACTACAGAACTGGAGTTACAGGAAAGAAACTACTCCATAGCTGTCATCTGTAAAGCTGCAACATAGTCTACAGCGCACACATACACAAAGCACTATTGACAGCAAGCTAATGTAGGCCAGGCAGCACTTGGAACACTATTTCAGACAACTGCAACAGCTACAGCGTAACCACCGCTTTGGGAGAATACTGCTGTATATTCTATGCAAAGCATGTTATCTACAGCTCACAAGCCTTAAATGTAAAATGTTACTTACCGAGTAAGCATCTGTTCTTGGCATGTAGAGCTGTAAATTCACATGCACCCACCCGCCTCCCCAGGAACCTGTACCTGTTGCAGTTTCTTACATATATACATACGCATGGAGATCTCTATTCTACTATTACTCCATTCCCGCCCTCTGCGGGAAAACAATCTAACAATGGAGTCGATCCCCATGCGCACTACCACCGAAAGGAGGAGTCACCTTACCTCGTGACTCGAAAGACTTCTGCAAAGAAAAACAACTTGCAAACATCCAGACCCAACACTAGATGGCAGAAGTATGCAAAGCATGTGAATCTACAGCTCTACGTGCCAAGAACAGATGCTTATTAAGTAACATTTTTCTTTCTCCCAAAGGATAACACTGACTGTTTTTCTATGAAAACGTTTTTAAGTGTGGAGTTGGGAAATCTATGAAAGTCTATACACCTGTGTACAAATAACCAAAACGCATTTACTTACCTGTTTACAGGAAATGTCCCAGTGCAGTATCGAGGTATATTACACTGTGTAAGAAAAGTAATCTGCAAGGTAATATACATGACCTGCTATTGAAAAGTCATTATAAAGTATATGTACATTATTTCAAGGTATTGCATTCCCAGTAATTCTTCTGAAACCAACCCAAAGTATATATACAACTGCAATTCAAACTGTATTGTAAAAGTATAAATCACTTACATGTGCCAGGCTTGCTTGGTTCTAAGAAATAAATATAAGTAAATAATATTTTTCCATACAAACATTGGTCTGAGTTCAGTCTTTGAGTGTGTAACATCATTTGCTGACTGAGTGTGTACAACAAATGCTTAACACTACCCTCTGATAAAGCCTTACTGCTCGCTCACACTACTACAAATAGAGAGTAAGGTGCTATCTACTTTTACCTCTGCCCACCTTTGGAGTTCCAGGTTCCACTGGACTCTGTGCACACTATACCTCATTTTGGTATAATATATACAGAGCCAGCTTCCTACAATATGCTTCGAACGGATTATGTTACTTACCTAGTAGACATCTGTTCTTGGCATGTAGAGCTGTAGATTCACATGCTCCCCGGACACCTATAGTTGTTGCAGTTCTTGCGATTTACATTCATACGCATGGACCTCTATATTCTACACTCAATTATTCTATTCTCACCCTCTTGCGGGATTACAGTCTAACAATGGTGTTGATGCCCATGCGCACTATCACCAAAAGGAGGAGTCACCTTACCTTGTGACTGGAAAAACGTCATAGAAGAAAAACAACTCGCAAACATCCGGACCCAATACTAGATGGCAGGAGTATGCAAAGCAAGTGAATCTACAGCTCTACATGCCAAGAGCAGATGCTTACTGGGTAAGTAACATAATCCTTATGTACCGACTGCATAGACCATTGGAGGCGAATGACAAAAAAACAGGATTCCTGCATGGAGTGCAGGTGAAAAAGCATGTACCCCTGCACTTTAATTGTTGTTGATACCGCTATTCACTTCCTAGTTCAATAAGAGGAGCAGTAGCCACCCTTCTTGTTGCATGACTCACTTTTGTAGTACCTCATTTCAACTGAACCAGGCTATTTTGTGACCGTATTGTTTAAAGCAGTAACTCTTCTGTTCAGCTTGCAGTTTGAGTCCACTTATGGAATAAACATTGTTCATCCCCCCCCATAAAAAACGAACCGTGCATGCAGGGCGTCAAAGGTTTGTATAGCTTGACTTGCCCAAGAAGCAGTAGTATGTAGTTTTATACAAGCAGTTTACCTGTCAACATGCAGCCAATTCATGTGATATTGCTGTCCATGTGTGCTTCAGTAGAAGGACCTGAAGTTAATCTCTCTATATCATTTGGTCTTACAGCTGCTTGCGCTTGATCTGAGCAATAAC
This sequence comes from Lissotriton vulgaris, assembly GCF_964263255.1. Lineage (NCBI taxonomy): Eukaryota > Metazoa > Chordata > Amphibia > Caudata > Salamandridae > Lissotriton > Lissotriton vulgaris. The sequence goes on from NC_141697.1 coordinate 577,781,308, forward strand.
AAGTTACATTGTTTGGAAGTCTTGGAAGAGCTTCCGCAGAAGGCTCCTCTCCTGAAACACCTTAACCTGTCTGGCAACGTGGTAAGTGCTACATGCATCCTTTGGCCCATGGCTCCATTCTTCTAGTTCACTAATTCCTGGATCTATTAATCCATCTCCTTTGCTTGTGCTCTCTAGTTGACGACTGAGCGAGAGCTGGATCATTTGAAAGGCACGAAACTGCAAGAATTGTGGTTGGATGGGAACCCCCTGTGCGACTCATTCCTAGACCGGTTCACATACATCAGGTCAGTCTGCGACACCGTGAACCACAGCAGTATCGGCAGAAAGTCAGACAAGCTCTAGGCTGGCAAACTACTAGTGTTCGAAAGGTCTCCACCAAAGGTCATGTGGGAGTTGTGCATCGCCTGACGTCATCTGTTTTGTGGTTATAGGGTGATCGAATGTCTCTCCGGAAGGAGCAGTGTTTCCAGCCCAGGAGATCTGTGCGGGTTGACTTCTGAGGGGAGGTGAACGGTGGGCGTTTTCCTGCCCCGATTGATTATGATACCTGTAAATGGGAATGCCTGAAATGAGTTTCATTCCTTAAATTGTATTGTTTTTTTGTTGTTTTTTTAGAAGAGGAATCTCAGATGTAGTCTTTATTTGCTTTGTGTCATCGGCTAATAGAAGAGTATGCTGTTCAGAATTATATGTTTATTATTCATGGCATCTGTCTGGCAGTTTCTAGTAAAGACTCAATCGTGAGATTTGTATCCATGGCCCATAACTAGGTAACCTTTTTCTGATGGATACATCTGCCAGTGGATTCCTCACCTTGTGAATATCCCCCTGTGTCAGCAACGTTCGGAAAATTCTTTTGTAGCACGCCGGCGTGGACGACGTCATAGGAGCACGACATCGCGCGCGACTCAGACTGACGTCACTGACTCCTTATTAGGCCTACGTCGGCGTGATGACATCAGTTCCCTTTTTACCGCGTCGTCGACACTAACGGTTTCGAGGTATCTTCTGTTGAGTTGATAGTAACTTTGTTACTATTGATAGTTTTTCTGTATCTCTTCGTATTTCTGTCTTCTGTTGTGATGTCGTCGAAGAAGACTGGGTTTAAGCCGTGTGATTCATGCGGAAAGATGATGTCCATTACGGATCCGCATGGTGACTGTCTATGGTGTCTGGGTTCGGATCACAACGTCCAAGGTTGTCGATCCTGTTCGTAGATGAACCCAAAAGCTCTTCGGGAACGTGAAGCAAAACTTCTTGTTGCCAAATTGAAGGGTAAAGATGCCATGAAGAGCTTGAGATCGAGATCGAGACGCCCGAAGTCAAGGTCAAGGTCGAGGTCCCGGTCGGGGTCGGCTTCGAAGTCGACTTCGGGACATGCTTCTAGATCGTCAAAGAAGAAGCATAAGAGAAGGAAGCATAGTTCAAGGCACCATTCCGGTAAGGAGTCGGATTCTAAAACAAAGTAGTCTTCTAGAAGACATCGTAAGGGCATGGTATCTCCCTCTCCAGTTCAGAATCCTGAAGGTGGGGTCTCGCCTTTGGAGTCTCGAGAGCATTCACTGGCTCCGGTGTTGAATCCGTCTCCGGATCCTTCTCGATCTTCGGGACATGAAGAGGAAGAAGAAGTAGGCTCCTTTGCCAGAGGGTTCGTCGACCCCGGTGCACCAGCCTGAGGTAGAGGTCGAGGTCGAGAAGACTCCGGTTTCTCGAGAGCAGCCTGTGAGCTCTTATCCTGCTTTTCCGGCTCCAGGTCAGGACCCTACTCAGTTTCTGAATGCAATGTATGGAGTGTATTCCAGAGCTATGTACCCCTCTGGAGCACCGGTTGGTCCGACGGGTCCATTGGCATTCAATCTGGGTATTCCCTCTGGGTATTCCCCAGGCATATGCTCCTGCGCCTTTCATGCCATTCATGCCGGCTCCGACGCCGCCTTGGCATTTCTCGGTGCCATTGAAGCCTTCGACGCCGATGCCCTCGAGGCTGAATCCAAACCGACCTCATGAACAAGGGTCTGGCCCTCCGGCTTCGAGTTCGGCTCCGGGTCTGTCGGAGTCGTTTCGGGATCCGTCGATGTCATTCCGGAAGGAGAGGTCGAGGCGTGAAGCCCAGAGGCTTCTGGAAGAGCAGAGGTACCGTGATGCAGAAATGGAAGAGGGTGAGCTACAGGATTCGGAGGATCTTTTCGACGATCTAAGGGAGGCTAGTGGTCTTGAGCTGTCTCCTGATTGGGAATTGGCCTTTGTTTCTGACGCCCCTTCTAAGAATGTGACTCCATATCACGTAGTTATAAGGAAGGCTGCGGATTTGTTGAACATAACACTTCCTACTGCAGAGTTCAAATCGAACATTCTGACCGAGGTCCTTCATTCGCCATCCTCTGATGTGGAGCCTATGCTCCCTTTCAATGATGCCTTGGCGGAGCCAATATTAGAAGTGTGGAAAAGACCACTTACATCCCCTGCTGTTTCAAGGGTTGTTGCGAGAATGTTCAGGGTGACTCCTGGTGACCTGACTTTTTCTCTTCGCACCCTTTACCAGAGAGCTTGGTTGTGCAGGCTGCCTGCTCGAAAAGATCTGCGGGCGCTTTTCCACAGGTTCCTGGGGATAAGGAGTCGAAAAAAAAGCAGGACCAGGCCGCCAAAAAAGTCTTTTCCTCAGCAAGTATGGCACTCAAATCGACAAATGCTACTTGTCTCATGGGACGCTATATCCATGCTTTGATGGATTCCGTCAAACAGCTGGCTCCAAAGATTCCTGAGGGGGGTAGGAAAGACTTTCAAAAAGTGATTGCTGACACCCAAGCTGCTGCTCGGCAGGTCATTTAAAGTGGGTTGGACACTGCTGACTTGGTGGCAAGAGTGATGGGATCTTCAGTGGCCACCAGAAGAGCAGCATGGCTGGAGTCCTCCGAATTTTCTGCGGATGTCAGGGCTGCCTTGATGGATTTGCCCTTTGATGGGTCAGATTTATTTGGGAAAAAGGCTGATGCTGCGTTGGAAAGTTTCAAGGACAGCAGAGAGACAGCAAGATCTTTGGGCCTACAGTCCAGGGGTACTGTGGGTAAAAGGTTCAGAGGATTTGGCAGGTCTTCCTTTCGGACCTACAAACAGTCGCAACAGCAGCAGCAGCAAAATACGCTGTACAAGTCGTACAGGGGCAGGCAGAGAGCTCGCCCTAGAGGTCGTCAAGCTTCCTCCTCCTCCTCTTCCTCTTCCCAACCCCCTCCCACCACAGCAAAGCAGCCCTAGATCCGCCATTCCGGATCATGTTGGTCCAGTGGGGCGCCAGCTTACCTATTTTCTGCGGGATTGGGAATCGGTCACTTCGGACCTTTGGGTTCTCAATCTCGTGGAGAATGGGTATCCCCTTCCCTTTCGGGAATTCCCTCCGAATTACCCTCCTTGCCAAGGCTTTTGCGCGGAGGACCACCTGCTGCTTCTGCAGGAGGAAGTCCTGGCGTTGTTAAAAAAAGGCGCAATAGAGGTGGTTCCGGAGCAGGAAAGGGGTCAGGGATGCCACTCCCGGTATTTCCTGATACCCAAGAAGGATAGCAGACTTCGTCCAATCCTGGATCTCAGGATTTTGAACTTTTATCTGAAACAGGAAAAGTTCAAGATGCTCACCCTTGCACAGGTTCTTCAGGCGCTGCTGGAAGAAGACTGGATGGTGTCGATCGACTTGCAGGATGCGTATTTTCACATCCCGATCCTGAAGACGCACATGAAGTATCTCCGTTTTACGGTGGGATCGCAGCATTACCCGTTTGCGGTCCTTCCGTTTGGTCTTGCCTCGAGTCTTCACCAAGGTGATGGCTGTGGTGGCTGCACATCTCAGAAGGTCAGGGATACCAGTATTCCCTTATCTGATGATTGGCTGATCAAAGTGGAATCTCCAGAGACAGTGCTCCATCATCTGCAGGTCATAACTCAGTTGTTGTACAGATTGGGTTTTTCGATAAATGTACCCAAGTCTCACCTGGTGCCCTCCCGGCGCATCCTGTTCATTGGTGCAGTACTGGACACAACTGAATGTCGGGCATTCCCTCCTCCTCAAAGGATTTGCGACATACAGGAAATTATACCTTTATTTTACAATGGAGCGGTCGTTCCAGTCCTGAAGGTCCTGCGACTGCTCGGTCTGATGGCCTCCTGCATTCTGTTGGTCAACCATGCACGCTGGCACATTAGGGCACTCCAGTGGTGCCTCCGCAGGCAGTGGTATCAGCACAACGGAGATCTCAGGGAGTCAGTCAGGATCTCGGGAGAAGCTGCAGCGGATCTGATTTGGTGGGGTGTGGAAGACAATCTGTCTCAAGGAAAGACCTTTCAACTGCCTCCATCGGTGGCCACAGTAATAACGGATTCATCCACTCTAGGGTGGGGTGCTCATCTGGGGGATCTGGAGATCAAGGGTCTTTGGTCTCCAGAGGAAAGGTTGCTTCACATCAACCTTCTGGAATTGCGGGCGATACATCTGGCGCTCAAGGCCTTCCTCCCTTCTCTTCGCGGTCGGTCGGTTCAGGTCCTGACAGACAACATCACCGCGATGTGGTATGTCAACAAGCAGGGAGGAGTAGGGTCACAGTGTCTCTGCAGAGAGGCTTTGTGCCTCTGGTCCTGGGTTCAGGATCATCAGATTTGTCTGATGGCAAATCATCTGGCCGGAGTTCTGAACGTGCGTGCAGACGGTCTCAGTCGGCAGTTCTCAGCCGACCACGAGTGGAGGCTTCATCCAGAGGTAGTTTGTCACGTCTTTCGGACGTGGGGAACACCTCAGGTGGACCTGTTCGCCACTCGCGAGAATGCTCAATGCCTGCCATTCTGCAGTCTCCAGTTTCACATGCAGGGAGCCATGGGGACGCGTTTCAGTTGAGTTGGGACTGACAACTCCTTTATGCGTTTCCTCCCATACCCTTGAATCCTCGGGTTCTGAGGAAGATTCGCCAAGACCGGGCCCAAGTCATATTGGTCGCCCCGGATTGGCCAAGAAGGGTGTGGTACACAGATCTTCTCCACCTCTCTTCGTGCCCGCCGCTCCGTCTCCCTCTCAGGGCAGACCACCGCTCTCAGATGGAGGGGCAGGTTCTACACCCCCACCTCCAGACCTTACACCTTCATGCCTGGAGATTGAACGGGGCAACCTGAATTCCTTTTCTCTCCCACATGACATGGTGGATATCATTCTATCGGCCAGGCGTGATTCCACCAAATCTATCTATTCTTACAGATGGTCTAAATTTGTTACTTGGTGTGGGGAGAAGTCCGTTGATCCTTTGAGGGCTCGGTTGTCTGATATTCTTCAGTTTGCACTTACTTTGGCTCAGCAAGGGTTTGCTGTGGCTACGGTCAAGGGTTATATTTCAGCCTTGTCGGCTTTTATCTGCCTGCCAGATCAGCCATCCTTATTTAAATCTCCTGTGGTTCAAAGATTTCTGAAGGGTCTTACGAATAAATTTCCTCCTTCTCCCTTTATTGTGCCTCAATGGGACCTGAATCTTGTGCTTACTTTTCTGATGGGTTCTCCTTTCGAACCTTTGCACAAGTGTCCCATGAGACTTTTATCTTTTAAAACGGTATTCTTGGTTGCAATTACCTCGGCAAGGAGGGTGAGTGAGCTTCAAGCTCTTAGTTCGAAGCCCCCATTCTTGACCATTCATGCTGAAAGAATGGTACTTAGGACCAGGGCTGCTTTTCTGCCTAAGGTGGTAACTCCCTTCCATCTAGGACAGTCCATTACCCTTCCTACCTTCTATCCTCCCCCTCACCCTTCCAAGGAGGAGGAGCGACTTCACCGCCTGGACCCTAAGAGGGCGGTGAGCTTTTATCTTGATAGTACAAGAGACTATCGAGTGGATAACCAGCTCTTTGTTGGTTTTGCTGGCTGCAGAAAAGGAAGAGCTGTGCACAAGCGCACACTTTCAAGATGGATTATACTATGCATCAAGATCTGCTACTCCCTGCCGGGTAAGGACCCTCCTGAGGGTATAAGAGCTCACTCCACTAGATCAAAGTCTTCTACATCTGCTTTGTCTTGGGGTGTACCTGTAGAGGACATTTATAGAGCTGCGACTTGGGCTTCCCTCCACACTTTCGCGAAGCATTACTGCTTGGATTCCGAAGTGAGGAGGGACGGCCACTTTGCGCGTTCTGTCCTCCATGATTTTCTGGTATAGGAGAGTGGACACCCTCCTCCGGGAGTGGGGACTGCTGTGGGACTCTATTCACAAGGTGAGGAATCCACTGGCAGATATATCCATCAGAAGAACAAGTTACTTACCTTCGGTAATGCTTTTTCTGGTGGATACAGTATCTGCCTGTGGATTCATCACATGCCCACCCGCCTCCCCGTTGTCCACTCTTCTATACCTGTGTTTATGACATTATTTTAATGTATTTTTATGTATATATATATTTATATTTGTATATATATTGTGTTTTTTATGCATTGGCTACACACTATGGGCCCGATGTAGGTCACCAAATACCGGTTGGTAACGGCCGAATTCGGCCGTTACCGACCGGTATTTGGGGATTGAGATGTAGGGGCCATTATTTAACAGAATCAGTAAATTTACTGAATCTGTAAATTTACCGATTCTGTAAAATACAGAATCGGTAACTTTACCGATTCGGTAAATCCCAGATGTAGTTAGCACTGTTTACAGTGCTACAGGCCTTCAGAATTCGGTATTTTATCACCCAATACAATTGGGTGGTAAAATACCGAATTCAGGTGTACATGCACATCTGTGCATGTACGCCTGTGCCATGTGACACACAGACATGCCCTTAGGGCATGTATGTGTGCCACATGGCACACAAGCCTGGAATTGGGGTGCTACAGGGTGTCAAAGTGACACCCCGTTCACCCTTGCAGGATTCGGTATTTACCGATTCGGTAAATACCGAATCAGTATTTCCCATTGATTCCTATGGGCTTCAAGGCCCATAGGAATCAATAGGAAATACCGATTCGGTATTTACCGAATCGGTAAATACCGAATCTTACAGATTCGGTAATTCTAAAATAAGAATTACCTACATCTCCCCCCTTCCTATTTACCTACTCTTAAATACCGAATCGGTATTTAAGAGTAGGTAAATGGGAATTACCTACATCGGGCCCTTGTGTAATTTTGGGTATTATATTCTGTGTACACTGTATATGTATATATCTACTGTCATTGGTCCGTCCGGGTGCCTCGAAGGCACGGAAAAAAGGGCGGAACTGATGTCATCACGCCGACGTAGGACTAATAAGGAGTCAGTGACGTCGGTCGGAGTCGCGCGTGATGTCCTGCTCCTATGACGTCGTCCACGCCGGCGTGCTACAAAAGAATTTTCCGAACGTTGCTGACGCAGGGGGATATTCACAAGGTGAGGAATCCACAGGCAGATACTGTATCCACCAGAAAAAGCGTTACCGAAGGTAAGTAACTTGTATCCAGTGCATTGCAAAAGTTCACAATGGTCTATTTATCTGCTTTGTATTTGTGGTCCCTATCTTTGAATACTCTAGATGATGTGAATTCCTGGCTTTGTTTCGTGGCCACATGCTTGAGAATACCCAGTGTGATATGAACTCCCTATTAACTTTAAAAGCCAAACACAGAATTGTCTGAATTTAGTTTTGTATCCACTGACCATGTTTGTGATGGCTTTAACTTCGTTTTCCATTTCCACGATTCAGGCCCCATGTATTAGTTTGTCTTCCTATCTACTCTTATGTTCATGGTCCTTGCCTAGGGTGGTCTGTATTTCTAGTTAGGTTTTTGGGACCATATCTGTGAACTCCATTGCAAGTATGAATTCCTGGATTTATATGTCTGGAATACTTGGAATGGTCAGAACTCCCTGTATTTTTTCTTATTCTTTTTCCAATCTTTACGCTGAATGCCTTATTTAGTATGAATTCATCTATTTTTGTCTTTTGGGAGGACTTGAAGACTCCTCCACATAAATGGAAGTAATTGCCTGTACACTTCACGTGCACAGTACTGGAAAGGGAAGGGCATCTTAAAGGCAGAGCAGGGCAATTTTGTTCAAACGCCCCTGTGCTGTGAAAGGGAGAATGCTCTTCCTGACTTCAACTTTCCCCTATGCTCCAAGAATTCAGTTTGTGGAAAATTGAACTTTGCTTCTCTTTCCTGCAATCAGTCATCATGCCGTCTGTCACTCCACATCTTTTTACTGTGTTTTCCATTGCCTGATTCCTCCATCATACTATCCCCTCAGCCTTACTCTCTAGATTATTGATTATTTCCTGGAAGTCCATCTGGGTTTGCGAGTGGTTGAATACTGTAATTAGGTACTAACACTGAAAGAGTAGGCTGTCTGCTTCATGCCTTTGCAGTAGCACGTTGATTAACCAAATAACTGATTGCTAATGGCTAAAACCCTTTCCAACATAAGGCTGTCAGGTTGTTGTATTGGTTCTCATCAATTTGTACAAGATGAATCCATGAGCAGCCTCCGTGCCCTGCATTATGAAGTGGTATATATTCCAAGCGTCTACTTATAAGAATGGAAATTGAGCTGTTTCTCTTAGGCTTGCTTGCGTCTCTTGTTCCCTTCTCCCTTTTCACTGTTTCTCCTTTTCATGTTACCCAAATACTTCTGGCTAAATCAAATAATTTGATCGTTCTACTCCTGCTGTGCTGACTACAGACTTTTTTGGGTTGGAGAGTTGTGGTTGTAGCACTGATTTGTCAGAGCTTGAGTGAATGTTGAAGTCTGATGTTATCACTAGCTCTTCTGCTGTGGCTAAGCTCGCTCCCCACTATATGGGTATTTTTCTATGTATTTCTTCCCCCCCCCTGTTTGAGATAGATCTTGTGTCCAGGTTATCTTGTTGAGCGCCATGGGTGAGTATGCTACAGGTAAGTATGAAATATGGAGGACAGCCTTATTCCAGTGTCCTGTTGTACTGCTCATCTTTTCTTAATGTGCGCCCCAAACCAGAGGATCCCATGCCAGCACTTGTAGAATTCCTGTGCAATTTATCTAGGCCCATCCATTCTCCATGATTCATCCCTTCGCCACTATTTAATTTGTAAATTTGTGCCTATCCAAAGGCTCCTGTGGGGCTCAGACAAACTGATGGCTTGCACTTGGAGGAATCACCCCTTAATTCTTCTCTCGTATCATTAAAGCTTTCCTTTTATGGAAAGAATTTTTCATCTTCTATATACCACAAGCTAAACCCAATAGCACTTTAGTCCCATTTGAGAGATTTCCTGTTCTCTTTATGAATTTTCCTAGAGTAAGGTGAAAATGTATTTCCACCACCTCCTTTGCTCCCTCTCTTGTACTTGAGCATTCGGAGGGCTCCTAATCTAACCATTTGCTTCATTCGCACACTGTGGAGTCTCTTTAGGGTGTCATTAGTGCTTCAGTTTTCAAAGAGGCAGCGATCGGTACAGTGAAGCTAGCTAAATACAATACAGCACAAGTTAACCCCTGCTGCCCAGCTGATTGGTCAAAGTAGCCTCTTTGGAGAGCCTGCCTTCAACCAATGTTCATATCACTAAACATAGGAGGTGCTAGAAGTTTGCTGTAGCCTCCTGAGTGAAAGTCATGGAATTCCCAGATAAATCTATACTACACTTTTTCTACTAAAATGTTTGCTATTAAATACCGCAAGGGTTATGATCTTTTGCCTTACTGTTGAGCTTTGTATGATTCTTTATCATAAGAGGTCCCTTCATGACGTAAAAAATGTTCTGTGAATTCAAAACCTCTTTGCTCCCAGGAACCCCTTACTATGTCCCTTTTTTCAATTTCGTGCTAACTGGTTGATTTTCCTACCCACACAAATACACATGCATCCTGTGCAATTAGATGTGTGTAGGGTTATATGCTATGTTGCTCCTTTCAGGACATTTCACAGCAGCATATTCTCAAGAAGTATTCACCCCACCCGCTGAACCTTTTTGCCATATTACATGTTGCTGAGGGAAGAGGGGCGAGGTAGACTCTTTAGGCTGTGCTTGCGGCAATCTCTTCCTGACCCAATTTGAAAACTCACTTTTATCTTTCATCTTTTTTTTTTCATTATTATTTATTTATCTTGATGCGGTGTACGGCAGTGCAATCCGGGGACGCTTTTCGAAGCTGTTGCGTCTGGTAAGAGATTTTTCCTTCTACACTACTGAGTTTTATAGTCACATTTCTGACAGGTATACTTTCAGTGGGATTGTTTGATTTCTAATGTATTTTTCACCACAATCTTATATTCCTTCTTCATATGCACTCTATACCTTGCTGATTATTTCCTACTTTCATTTTTCCTCAGGATGGCCATGATCTAACCCCTTGTATTTCCTTTGATGTAGAAACTCCCACGACGCTCCCACCTTCGAAGGTGAGTAAGATATAATGCCACTGGTGAGCAAGGGTAAACCGCTGCACTGTACCGCATTAAATTTATTTAAATAATTGAATGGTATCTTTTAATTAATTCATCATTTTCTGCTTGATAATCATAGTTGCTTTGTTTTAGCTGTCCGAGGGCAGATCTCAACATTTTTAACCTGTTGACTTGTGCATCATTTTAGGTTTTTAAGTTCTTTTGCAAAGTAATGTAGAAATTACTGTAGGCCTCCTAAGGTCTTTTTAGCATTTTCTATAATTGATTGCTTGTTCTTCTCTTGCCACCATGTTTTTCTTTCAGGTTATTTTTTACTGCTGTAGCTTTTCTTTACCTTAACTTTATTGTAATTAAGTTTTTGAAATCCTTTCTCAACAGTTTTTTTTCTATTTTACCTTATATTTTCTAAAGGCAAGGCATTGAGTGATCTGACACGTGGATCAGCATCTTGATTCCAGGAAATGCAACTCATTTTCTGAAGCGAATATTTGTACAATAGTGTCTCAGGAACTCAGGATCAAACCCCCACATTTTTTTTCTTTTTGCAGCCTTAGACCTTCCCCTCTCCACCGCTTCCACAACCCCACCCTTTCACATCTTCATTGAGTCTTTTTAGCAAAATGCCTTCTGGAGCCTCCTCCATCAGGAATATTCTAAGGATGCAAATGTACAAAACCTGTCCATTTCGAAACTCTTGTTAGAGGCAAATAACTTTTTTTAGGTGTCAGCCTGCGATGGCTGCGCAGACATGCGCAGTCTCGCTGGCGAGATTTAATGAGATAGAGAGAACATCACTAGTGAGGTTAAGCCCCGCCCCTGTTCTCCATTGGCTGGCCTCCTAAACAGTGGCCAGCCATTGGAGAAGAGGTCCTAGTGACGTTCTTCTTTCTCTCTAAGCCAATTCCTTTTCAGATTGGGTTCCTTGATTTACTGCTGAAGTAAAAGGTTTCTTATCTTCTTTATAGGTCCAGGTGGCCCCATAAAGAAGATAAGGAACCTTTTACCCCAGCAGAAAGTCGAGGCGCCCAGTCTAAAAAGGACGGGGCTTAGAGACAAAAGGCTGGTGAGCACTTGTTTTTAGGTCTCGCCTACAACATTGCTTGCAATGCTTGTTTGGCGAGATTATAGTAAGACTTTCAAAAGTCTACCCAAACTGCGGATCGGGTACAGTTCATGTGAGCCAGGCGCGTGCACATCGCCTGCCACATCCCACACCATTTGTCTGAGCCTCGGCATCAGACTTCAAAGGAAGCCGCTCCCCCGCACCCCTCTGCGCAATGCCAGAGCTTGTTTTGCTGAGCAGCGCTGCCTCACTAAAGTATCTAAGCCACTCCCCCGCCATGCAATGCAGAGAGCTTGTTTTATTTTGCGTTGTTCGGTGCACATTAAGCTTGGGCTCCTCTCGGCTGCCGACATTACATGCCCGGCCCCCCTTGTGCGCATTCGACCTTTACATTTAAACCCTCCTGGGCTCCCCCCAGTGTTCAGACAGGCCTCAGCAGTGCCCCCCAAGCTGCGGTCCTCGCTCTGTTGCCACTTCCCTGTTACTGCTGTTCTCCTACAGGCTTGTTTGCTCTGGCTGCACTGGGATCTCTCAGCAGGGTGGCGTGGCCTAATCTTCTGTGCCAGCCACCCACGCGTGCACTCTTCCTACGGGCGGGGCACTACTGCCAAGCCTGCTCTCCTGCACGCATGCTGCCAGCCAAAGGCTCCCTCATCGGCCAGCGGCACCTCCCCATCCGGCCGCTTCCCAGGAAACACAGGGGACTGGACTCCACAGAAAGCCCCTCCTTTTCTCCACAGTGAACAGTGAGTCTTTTCCTTTAATTATTATTACTATCTTTATTTCGATCAATGCAGATCATAAAAGGTTACAGCAGAAATTTGAATAATTAAAAGAAGAGAAATCAGATTGTAATTTAAAAATTAGATAAAACAATAGAAGTAAGCAATTATTAAAACGTTCAGAGAAAGAGCAATTGAAGAATGTGACAATTTAAAAATCATCAAGCGATGCATTAATCCGTAAATGTAATTGTTAACAGGACCCTTACTGCCTCGCTGCCCAGCAACCCTCTCACTCACATTATCTTTACCGCCGCATACACAGCACTCCACCCCATGTCTGCTCACTCCGATGGGGTCATTATAGCTCCTGCTGCCACTTGTGCCTTAGGTGGTTGCCTCTTTCTCCTTTTGGGCACTTTTCTAGAACTGTTCTGACCGGCAGCTGGCTTCACGCTGTCTCTCATTTCACTCACACTGTGTGGGGGGGTTGGAGCTGGCGCCAGAGACTGCTGGCTCCAATCCGGGCGAAGTTCACCTTCCTTGCGGGAGAGTAGGCTGCTACTCCACTCCCAGTCCTCCCACGTTAGGCTCTCTTCACTGCTCGACACAGCCCCACGACACCTCTCGCCTTTCACAGGCTCACCTCCTGCCCCTTACTTGTCGGGCGTCACTCAGCCTCATGGCAGTTTGCGGTGGCGGCCAGCATCTTGCCAGTCCGGCCTCACTCGTCTTGCGTCTCTGCCGCCTCGGGGGCTCACTTCATGCCGGATATCTCCGCAGCAGATTCTTCGATGCGGGGTGGGCTCCCGCCACCTCGCGTTCACCTCGGGGCTCCACACACTCCCCGCAGATCTTCTGATAGTCTTCGCCTAGTTTATCTTTTGTTTTACACACAGCAGTGCACTGATGGCGTCTCTGCTGGTTTCCTTCTAATCTGCACTAAGGCAAACAGGGGGGCCCTCCACCAGAGGACAGAGCAGGAGCTCTGTTTACAGACCCCTTGCCTGGCGCTGCCACTGACCCTACGTGTGTCTCGGTAGTGTAGTCCAATTTGCAGTCTCCGGAGCCTGTGGTGACCCATCAGATAGGTCAGCCAGTTCTGCCGCGGTGCCACATTTCTACACTTTACCAGATTTCTTGCACAAATTCTTACCGGCAGTTGCTGCCTCGAGCCAGCAGGAAGTGAAGGCACAGGTCAGAAACAGCATTCAGTCATCATCATTGTCTACATTTATTTATGTCATAACTCATTCCCTTATCAGGAGACCGAACGTAGCAAATGCCACCTAATTAAATTGTTCGTGAATCCAAGGCCTGTAAACTTCAGGGGACTTTTAGTGGAGGAAACTGCCTACTTCTACAGCACAATATGGCGGCCACTGAGCCCTAATGGTGCTGAAAAGAGCAGGTCAGACAGGTTGATGGCCTCCGTAAAACCATCATTGGATCATAGCCCGAGACGCACATTATTGTTTTTTGGAAAAGGTTGCGATCTCAGGCCGGATTTACTTTCAGAAAACATAACAACAAAATACACACAATTTGATATGCATATTTATTTGCATAGTTATTACATCATTCCTGTCCCCAAAATACACAGTAGACCAGTCATCAAGTTGTCTACAACCCAGTCTCCCCCTGTATATCCAAACATTATTTGTGAATTCACGGTTTGCCTTTCCACCCGGTCCCCCAAGCAAAGAAAAGTCTCTCTTATGCAACCCCCAGGCCCAATTCTCTTAAGCTAGAGGCCTATCCACCCTTATCCCGGAGCATCACAGCTGGGGTATGCATTGTATAAAATTGTGTTCTCAGGTTCTTATGAAGTTTCTATCCTGTTGCTGTACTCGTCACTAACAACTGGTAGCTTTTTCAACCAGGTCTAGTTGTTTTGGTGTTTGAATCCTTCTATAATATTTCTGCTTCCTTAATAAACATGCAGAGATTCTCACGTCTTCTCGCACGGTCGTCACATACACCTAAACTCTGGTTCTCTTCCAGGGGATACTCATTAAAGTCATAAGCACTGAATTATCTCCGCCCATGAGCGGGAACCCGGAACACATAAACAATATACATATATATATATGTGTAAATATAACCAAAGTACATAGTACTAACTAATTATACACATATACATGTATAATAACCATAATATGCAGCCTAACATATATACATAGGCTAATAAAGACAAAACTTACACACGTTCTGAAGCATGAAAATATGCTGTATATAAATGCAATAAACAGGCATGAGCCTAAAATGCATTTCATAACCATGAAAAACCTTTTATTTTCATCAAAGAACCTATTGTAAACAGTTATTAGCCTAAAAGGCTGCATATGAAAAAATTTCTGTGTACAGAAAATCAGACTGGCACCCTGCCTTTAAGGCCCCAGAGAATCTGCACACTTTGCCTTTAAGGCCTCCAGGAGAACTCTGTTCCCATCATGCACCACAGGTGACAGTTAGGTCAGTTCTTTTTTCCGGCTTGTTCTGTGAGGAACCTGGAACTTGAGCTCTGCTATTTTGCAGTTTTTCTGTCAGAAGTTGTTTTTTTTTTTCTTGTCTTTTTTGACAATATATTACTTTGGTGGTGGCTTAATACCCTTTTCTGACTAAACTGTTGGTTATGTTTAGTCAGAATGCCACCTTTATTTTACAAATGTCCTTCCTGTGGGAAGAAGATGTCAAAAACTGATCCACACTCTGTTTGTGTGGTTTGTCTTCCAGCTTCTCATGAGGTGGAAGAGTGTTATCACTGCCTCAACCTTTCTAGTAGGATTTTAAGAGAAAGGGAGAAAATGAGGCCTTCTGGAGAGAGAAAGCCGTGGTGAGAAGAGTTCCAAGAGCTTGATATCATCTGCTAAGCCATCTTCTCAGCCCAAACGTCGAAGAACAGCTTCTCCAGAAGGTAGAACTAAAAAAACATCGACTCCAGGGAGCGTCGCCGTCAAAAAAGGTGCGCTCGACGTCGCGATCCAGATCGCCGTCAGCATTGTCGGCGTCGAAGAGGGCTCCATCGACGTCGAGGACTTCGCCGGTGAGGCATGGTTCAGCGTCTCGACAGTCGCCGTCGAAATCTTTTTCGACGTCGAGACATCTGGTGTCGATTGCAGTAAGGACAACGTCGGGGCGCAAGGTTCGACGTAGAAAGATCGTAAGAGATCGACGTAGAGAGAAGAGAGGCGTCCGACGTCGAAGGATCGAGTGTCGACGTCAAAGGATCTAGTGTCGACGTCAAGAGGGAGTCATCGATCGACGTCGAAGGAAAGACCGAGGTCGAGAGAGAGACGTACGTCGTCGAGGAAAAGGTCGACATCGAGAGGAAGAACGGCGTCGAAGAATTCGACGTCGAGACCTAAAAAGAGAAGGTCAAGGTCTCCATCGCGACGTAGGTCGACGTCGAAGCTTGCTTAGGGCTCGAAGCATGGAGTGTCAGAGTCTAGGTCTCCCCCACCTGAATACAGGTCGGTTTCAAGACTATCAAGACCAGCCTCTTGGACCTCATTTAGGTCTTTGTCGAGGTCAGAAATAAGCCCACAACCTTTAGTGGCGTCTTCACCGCAGGGTCAGCAAGATGACAGGTCTGCGGTGGGTCAAGAGACAGTGCACCAGGACTCTTCTGTGGTGGCTCATTCTGGCTCAAACTCAGGGCAGGTGTCAGATGACAGACAATTGGTGCCCAGACAACGGACTCCATCTGGCTCATTGATCTCTGAGCACAGTGTAGTCTCCAGAGCCTCCAAGTCTTCAGCAGGGCTGCATATTGTGCAGGTTTCACCTGAGGCTTCACCTGAGCGTGTAGAGCGGCCTCTTAACATGTCACCGAGGTGGCTGGAAAGCCTTAGACATTGGAAGATTCGTCCAGATGCAGGACTGATGGGGATGAGGGCTCCGGTCCCTCAGTCAGAGCTGCATAGAAAATAACGCTCGAAATCCCTAGTGAGAGAGAGATCACGTTCGAGGGAGCGTAGGAGGCAGCAATCAGCAACTCCTCAGAGACGGCGTAGAACCCCTTCACCATCTTCTACGTCATCTTCGTCTTCTTCAAGGTCTTCATATAGAGACTATTCTCCCACTATATCATCTACTACGCCTTCCAGAGTGTCTCCCGTGGATGATTTGAGCACATTTAATGATGTGTTATGTCGTGGGGCGAATAAGTTCAACATCAAGATAGCAGTTCCCCAAGTGGCAACGTCAGTCATCTTTGAAACCCTGCGCCACAAGACTACTGGCAGGCCTCTTCTGCCGTTAGTGCCCGGTTTGATAGAACCAGCAATGAGAACATTCTCAACCCCGGCCACTGTGGGTTCAGGTCCTTCTAGGATTGCAAAAAAGTACAAGGCTCCAGAAGAAGATCCACTATTTTTGCGTTCTGACCCACATCCAGACTCACTTATTGTGGCGGCAGTCAGAAAAGCGCATTCTGCAGCATCTACCTCTTCTGCTCCACCTGAAAAGGATAGTAAAAGTATGGATTCCTTGGGGCGAAGAATGTGTAACACCTCGGGGTCGGTCATGAGAGTGGCCAGTGCGGCAGCCTTATTGGGCCTCTATGATCGTCTGCTCTGGGACTCGGTGGCTCGTTTTGAGGATAAACTCCCTAAGGAAGATCAGAAGGATTTCCTGGAAATTGTGGAAGAAGGCGGATTGGTGGCTAACCAGAGCATTAGCGCGGCTACTGATTCGGCGGATCTGTCAGCTCATGGTTATGCACACAGTGTTTGTGCTAGGCGTTCAGCTTGGCTTCGCCTTACTGGGCTAAAACCTGAGGCCCAGAGGAAAATGATAAATTTACAGTTTAATGGTTCGACTCTGTTTGGATCTCACGCTGACGATGAGATGTCCAAGATGAAAGTGGAGATGGACACTCTTAAGGCCGTAGGTCTTGAAAAGAAGAAAGAATTTAAACGTCGGGGTAATTTTCGTCCCTTTGACAAGAGATCTTTCCAGCAGGGGAGCCAACAGACGAATTGTTCCTCGCAAAACCAAGGCCAGAATCAACAGAGGTCGCAATTCCAACAGCGGCAACCTGGGCGAGGCAGAGGTAATGGAAATAGGCAGCAGTCATCTGCTACCAAACAGCCTCAAAAACAATGAACAGAGGCTTCCTCCGCAACCGTGTGCCACTCCGGTTGGAGGAAGTATTGTGTGTTTTCTGGACAAGTGGAAATAGATCTCAAAGGACAGATGGGTGCTGGGTGTCATTCAGAACGGGTACCTTTTGAGATTCAAGAAGCCACCCCCTGTCATGCGTCCTCTAAAGATGTTACAGTGGAATATAAAGCGTTTACAGCAGGAAGCGAACATCCTTCTGAAGAAGAAGGCCATAGAACTAGTACCATCTCAGCAGAGATCTCAAGGCCTGTACTCTCGATTTTTTCTCGTAAAGAAAAAAGGTCCAGCTACGAAGTTCAGACCCATTCTGGATTTGAGACGGTTGAACAAATTCATTCGAAAGGAGAGGTTTCGAATGCTGGCTCTTCATCAGATCTTCCCTCAGTTACATCAGGGGGATTGGATGGGCTCCATCGATCTGAAGGATGCTTATTTTCATATTCCGGTATCCAGAAAACATCGCAAGTTTAACAGGTTTCAAGTAGCTGCTCATCACTATCAGTACGCAGTACTCCCTTTCGGCCTGAGATCAGCTCCCAGAACATTTTCCAAATGTATGGCGGTAGTTGCGGCTTGTCTTCGAAAGAGACGGATTTTCATATATCCGTACTTAGACGACTGGCTTCTGAAGAGTTCATCCCCATCTCTGCTGGAAGAACATCTATCGATATGCCTCCAACTCATGTGCAAGTTGGGTCTTCAAGTCAATTACAAGAAGTCCATAATGAACCCCACCCAGAAGATCCACTACCTGGGTGCTCAACTGGACACGGAAAAAGAAAACGTGTGTCCTTCGGAGGAGAGGTGGTTATCCCTCAAGGCGAAGTGTTTTCTTCTCCTTCAGTCTGCACGTCCGACAGTTCGGCAAGTGTCCTCTCTCCTGGGGTCCATGGCATCGTGCATCTTCATCGTGCCAAACGCACGCTTGCATATGCGTCCTCTACAACAGTGTCTGGAAGATCACTGAACACAGAGGACGGGATGCTAGGAGGATCGAATTCATCTCCAACAGTCTGCAAGAGATTCCATCCGGTGGTGGATGAAGAAGACACACTTGATAAAGGGAGTTCCTTTTCATCGGGACCCGCCAACGCAGACTCTGATCACAGACGCCTCTCTCCAAGGTTGGGGGGCGCATATGGGCCCTCTGCAGGTACAAGGGCTATGGTCAGACTTCGAGAAAGGATATCACATCAATCTACTCGAACTCAGAGCGGTCCATCTTGCTCTCAAGTCCCTGTCTCCATCTCTACAGACCCGGTCCCTCCTGGTGCAAACAGACAATACAACTACAATGTATTACTTAAACAAGCAGGGTGGTACCAGATCCAGGACTCTGTCCATAGAAGCCCAGACCATCTGGCATTGGTTGCTTGCACGAGACCTGTCCATAACAGCGGTGCACCTGCCAGGGAGTCTCAACTCACAGGCGGACGACCTCAGCGGAGACTTCGTCGAAGCGCACGGCTGGGTTCTCAACGAAGACGTCGCGCACAGCATTTTCCAGGCTTGGGGAACACCAGAAATCGATCTGTTCGCCGACGCGGCAAACGCAAAATGACCCGTCTTCGCATCCAGGTTCTCCCAGAAAGGGTCTCAAGGGAATGCCCTTTTGATAGACTGGTGTCAAAACTTACTGTACGCCTTTCCACCGACACCGTTGATACCAGCAGTGATCAATCGGTTGTACAAGACCGACTCCAGAATGATACTGATTTGCCCAGAATGGCCATGCCAGTGGTGGTTCCCAGATCTCCTCCAGTTGTCAGTAATGCCACACAGGAGATTGCGTTGTCGCCCGGATCTTCTGTCCAAACAGGAGGGGCGAGTGTTTCATCCCAATCTGCCCTCCCTGCGCTTGGCAGCATGGCTCCTGAAGTCATCCAGTACGGGCACTTACAGCTGAATCCGGAGTGTATGAACATCCTTAAGGAGGCAAAGCGACCTTCTACAAGACAATCCTACGGATTTAAGTGGAAACACTTTTACCTTTGGTGTCCGAGTAAGGGTCTTGACCCTATTCATGGTCAAGAACAGGTGATCTTACCTTATCTACTTTACCTTGCTGAATCTGGTTTGCAGTTTAGTTCCATCAAAGTCCATCTTGCTGCAATAACTGCTTATAGAAAATCGCCAAGACAGATATCTTTCTTTCGGATGCCTGTGGTGAAGGATTTTCTGGAAGGTTTAAGGAAGGTGTATCCTCCAGTCAGGTCTCCTTCTCCACCTTGGGAGCTTAATGTGGTGTTGACTAAGTTAATGGGTCCCCCCTTTGAGCCCATACATAAAGCGTCTTTACAACACTTATCTTGGAAAGTAGCGTTCCTGGTGGCCATCACTTCTGCTCGTAAGGTGAGCGAAATCCAGGCTCTGTGTTGCAATGAACCGTACACTATTTTTCATGGAAACAGAGTGGTGCTCAGAACTCATCCTGCTTTCCTGCCCAAGGTGGTTTCGTATTTTCATATCAATCAAACCATAACATTGCCTACTTTCTTCCCAAACCCTTTGAGTCCGGCTGAACGGGCTCTACATTCGTTAGATCTGAAAAGGGTTTTGAAATTTTACTTTGATAAAACAAAGTCTTTGAGGCACACGGACCGTCTTTTTGTGAACTATGGTCCTACGAATACTGGTTTGGCAGCGTCCAAGAGATCCATTTCTAGATGGATAGTGTCATGTATACTACTGGCTTATCAGCTAGCCCACAAGTCTTTATCAGGTAGACCTAGGGTGCATTCTACGAGGGGGAAAGCTTCTACCACAGCCCTCCTTAGGAATGTGGCTATGTCAGAGATATGTAAAGCAGCTACTTGGCGTTCAGTGCATACGTTTACACGCTGTGAGAAGTTGGCCTGATATATAATGTTCACTATTCTAGTGAGCACTTTGTATCAGTCCAAACAACCTTTATTGATGATTGGTTGTAAGTCAACCTTATAGACCAGCTATCCTAGTAGCGTGGATACGAGCAGTCTTCGGGCTAAACTCTAGAGGGTGTGTTAAGCCAGCTGTTATACCATCACATATACCCCTTGAACACCAAGTGAAAGGACACCACACAAGTGTTATGAAAATAAACAGTGTATTTATTTAGATCACAACAGCCCTGTACTCTTTATGAGGACAGGGTACTAAGCACACAACAAAACTCTTACGAAAATACTTTAAGTTGCACAATTTACACAAATGCCCGAGGGGCACGAAAAACCATATACTACAAAAGTGGAATGCGAAATTACTAGCAGGTAAGTACTGTACTAATAGGCTTTGGAATCGCTAGGACTTGACTACTGAACCTTCAGATTACTAATAGGAGGCCTAGGGGACTCGGGTGCAGAGTGTGCACTCTCACGCGGGATGCGGGACAAAGTCTATGGAGGCTAGTAAAGATAAAGTTAGTGTTCTCGGGCGAACCCGATAAGGTAGATCGAAAACGACAGTGGATCCTGACCCTTGGATAGTGAGGCTATGCTGGGGCACCGAAATGCCGAAGTTACCTAGCCCAGGGGCTGCAGCTGCATAGGTCTCAAAAGACGTCGGGAATCCTCGTAGACGAACCAGGAGCCTGAAGAAAAGAAGTTGCTGGCAGGCGACCAGTGAAGATTGTTCGAGTGATCCAAGCCTGGATCGAAGATGGATGACACCTGAAAGCAGAGGGGATCAAGTTCGTGACTACTAGCCAGTAGTCAGGTGGCACCAGGGGGGCCAGGATGTTAGTCACCTCGACTAGGTGAGT
This sequence comes from Lissotriton vulgaris, assembly GCF_964263255.1. Lineage (NCBI taxonomy): Eukaryota > Metazoa > Chordata > Amphibia > Caudata > Salamandridae > Lissotriton > Lissotriton vulgaris. The sequence goes on from NC_141697.1 coordinate 577,802,334, forward strand.
GGGTGACGCTGGGCTCTGCAGTCTCACGAACCAGGAGGCGTTGTCGGCGACCAGGATGGAGGTGCGAGCTGTCCCACGATGGATGATGTTGTCGACGTCGCTGGACCCAGGATTGGGCAACAAGTCTTGGCAAATTCAAGCCCACGCGGTGGACTCAAAATGGCGTCTGGAGTGGACCAGGAGGGTCCGGGGTGCTCCTCTTTTGGAAGGGAGCAAGGGCCAGTCTGGAGCAACCAGACCAGCAGCAGTGATGTCGTCGGGCGTCGTTAAGAAGGCCACAAGCCAGCGGGCTAGTAGCCAAACAACGCGGTGAGCAGAAAAAAGCAGAAGGGCCCCACGCAGATCGTGGAGATGCTAGGAGGCTGGACTGCTCAGGGTCGGGGCTTCTCGGACCCCAAAGCACTCACCAGAGGATCCCTCGGTGGTCGTGCTGGATAGAAGTCGTGCAGTTCTGATGATGGCCGGTCTCTCGAGGTCTTGTCGCACCTACGGTTCTCAGCTTAGCTGTAGAGGTAGGTAGAGGTCAGAGGTGCCAGGGAAGCCGGGTCTCGTCGTGCTGGTCGGTCGGATTCCTGAGGAAGGACGTGCAGCAAACCGCAGAGTTCTTAGATGGTGCCTGCGGGTGCAGGGTGACTACTCCTTAGCCACAAGGGAGAAATCTTGAGAAGAAGTCGAGAGTTCCTTTCGTAGAAAGTAGTTTCTTGATTCAAAGATGATCTAATTTGGAAGGGTCCCCGCTCCTGCCTTTATCCTAAAGAAAGGGGTGGGTACGCGACTAGGTCCTGCCCTAGGGGTGGGACCAGGAAGGGGGGTGGTTACACCCCTCTCCCATGCCGGACTTTCCCCAGGCCAGGGGCTGGTGTGCCCCTGGAACTGGTTCTAGCCGGCAGATGCGTAGTGAGCACCGGGGTGCCACTTGCAGTCACCTTCCTGCCTACCCAGGATACACAAAACCCTGTCTGGGATGGTGCTAGCACCGCCCCTGACAGGAAACCCTTTGTCCAAGCTCTCCTCGCTGGAAGGACTCCCAGCAGCAGGAGGTCAGACTCGTGTCTGTGGTGGCAGCATCCATTTTGTGGAGCTGAGGCTTGAGTTAACTTTAACCGGGGTTCACAGTTACATACATGTCGTGTCCCTCTAGAAGGGTGGAATGCTAACCCCGTCGCCAGAATTAGCGAGGGGTTAGTATTCCAATTCGTATGACACCTTACTCGACATGTTTTGATAAAGCAATACCAAAGATAGCATTTAACCGCGAGGATTATAATGCACTTAAGAGTATATGGTATGCGTTATCATGGAACAGCTATTAGGACTTGGTTCCGCAAGCTGCAAACGGGCCCAGCTCATGCCAGAGCACCATTTCACACGATTCCAAGCACTCTGCCTTCAGGATTGTCAAGGCCTGCCATAGGAGTGACTGATAGGAATCTGTGTGTCCACTTTTTAGGGTTAGATATAGGTATACTATATCTAAAGCAAAGGGTGATTACACCACCTTGCCCCAGCTGTCGTGCAGCCAGTTGTGTCAGATTTAGATGGCCATCCAGGGGTGGCATAATACATGCTTCAGCCCCTGGTAGGCCCTGGGTACACCTATGTCCTGAGTTACAGGGTCTGATAAGGTGGCCCAGTGCCAATTGGAAATGTACCTAAGGTACATGGAATCCATTTTAGAGAGAGAGCAGTAGGCCTGGGGTCCTGATTGGCAGGGCCCCAGGCCAACTGTCAGAAGGCTCCAATCTTCGCAGAGGCAGTGATGCTGTACCCGATCACCCTTCCACCAGTGACTCCGCCACATGGGCGAACGCACTAGTGACAGGGAAAGGGGAAGTGGACAGAGAAGAGACACCTTGAGAGCTTCTGGCACCTTCACCGATTGGGTAGATCACTCTTGACCTGGACTTCGGTTACTGTAGATGCCTAATGCACAGAACAAGTGGGGAAAGAATAAACAACAACTTCCACCTACCAAAATTCTCACTCTATGTAAATATTGAATCTTATCCTACCAGTTGTTCCCAAAGGTATTGCTACTCTTCATTAAGATGTGTAGGTACATTCAGGGAGCTTCATGCCTGCAGGACAAAGACCAACATTACTGGACTATCCTTACTGAAAATCTATGACCCAGGAACTAATACTCTCTCACTCCTTCTTTACCTGTAAGCTCTCTGTAAACGCCCCAACTGGGGTTCTGTTTATATCTGTTAATGTCTTGCAGTGAACATGCGGCTCCAAGGATTCCAATGCAGAATGGAACGAAGCGCGCAAAAAGGAACAAGGGAGGCAAAGGGGGGGAAAGGAAAGAACAGGTTTAACGCAAGAAGGGAATAGCTGTTCAGCACACAGTTCGCCGACAATGGGGGAGAAAAGGGGAAGCAGTCGCTGGCTTACTGTTCCTCTCGCTAGCTCCGCAAGAGGTCGATGGAGTCCGTTGAACCTTCCGTGGAGGGGACCCCTGTCGAGCTTCAGCAGGGTGAACTGGCTCCCACGACGATGACAGAAGGAGACGAACGAAGTCTCAGTCACTGCAGCAGACGGAAGAACGTTACTTCACGAACTTCCAGGAATCCACTCAAAAGTAACATTTGGCATATGTTACTCTCTCTAGGCAAGTTACTAGGTTAGCGGACTCGAGAATTTAACTAAACTACTCTATGAACTCCTGTCACGAATACTTGACACGGAGCGTCTGACTCTAGCTGTTTCCTCAGGAACCCGAACAGTTGAAGTGCGCAGTTTGAACGCTGCGCGAGGCGCACATCAACTAGCCCTCACGTACTAAACTCTAAATGGCTTCAGTGGCTATCGTGGCGGCCATCTTAGGAAGGAACTAAACCCACTATGACCTGAACCTATTTACATGATAACGAAAGGAATCTATTTGGAAATACACGGGTACCAAATATTTACCCGACAAGGCTTTACAATTGTCTTTCCACCATTCCCCACTTTTGGAACATAGGTAGATGCAATTTGTAAATTCCTGACACCAACTAAGTCGGAAAACCAGCAAAACACCAGGCAAAAAGTTGGGGGCAACCATAGTCAGGTATCCACCTTCCTACACACGCCATTACTGTCTAGATTCTGATGCGCAGATTGATGCACAAGAGGGACAAGCATCCCTCAGAAATTTGTTTGCTAATTCTAGCTAAACACTATGGTTTAAAAGTGTGGCTATGCATGTATCTGTTTGCCCGCTTCTGGTGGGTATGAGCTTGCTACTCTATTCAGTGCTTATGACTATTAATGAGTATCCCCTGGAAGAGAAGGATTAGTTACTTACCTGTAATCCTAGTTCTCTTCCAGGGGTATACTCATTAAAGTCATAAGCACCCTCCCGCCTCCCCGGGCGAGCAGTAGCATTGAGGTTTTTCTTTTCAAATATGTATTATGAAGTTTTTAAGTGCAGATTCCTGCTAAAGTTTACTGTACCGTACAAAACAACTGACCTAACTGTCACCTGTGGTGCATGATGGGAACAGAGTTCTCCTGGAGGCCTTAAAGGCAAAGTGTGCAGATTCTCTGGGGCCTTAAAGGCAGGGTGCCAGTCTGATTTTCTGTACACAGACATTTTTTCATATGCAGCCTTTTAGGCTAATAACTGTTTGCAACAGGTTCTTTGATGAAAATAAAAGGTTTTTCATGGTTATGAAATGCATTTTAGGCTCATGCCTGTTTATTGCATTTATATACAGCATATTTTCATGCTTCAGAACGTGTGTAAGTTTTGGCTTTATTAGCCTATGTATATGTTCGAGGCATGTGGGCTGCTGAATTCATATCTGTGCATAGATCGCCGCCTAGTGTTGGGTCCGGATGATTGCACATTGTTGTCCTGGAAGAGTCTTTGAAGTATCACGAGATAGGTGGCTCCTCCCCTGGACTACAGTGCGCATGGGCATCGACTCCATCCCCAGATTGTTTTTTTCCGCCATTGGGTTCGGATGTGTTTCAGTTCCCTCTGTCGGAATCGATAGTTGTTTAACTTTCTTTACTTGAGACCAAAAGGTCTTTAGGACTCGCGTCGGTATTGTTTATCGTTCGGGTTGGTTATTCATCGGCTCCGAGCACCCGCTGTCCTTCCGCGTGCTATCGGCGCGGACGGGCCTACACGACGCTCAAGACTACTTCATCATGGAACGAAGTCCATTTAAGAGGTGCCCAGTGTGTGCCTCAAAGTACCCGCACATCGATGTGCACCCAGTGTGCAACTAGTGCTTGTCACCGGACCACGACGAGGCCAAGTGTATGGCCTGTTCCAAGTTCCGGTCGAAGAAGACTCTCAAGCTACGACGGGCCGCTAGACTGCAGGCCCAGAGCTCGGCACCCCCTCCGGCGAATATCTTCGAGGAGGATGTTGAAGATGACACCGTCCAAAATGTCTCGGACTCTAACCCGGCGTCGGAGGTCGAGGAAAGCTACGACGCGGAAGATGAGGAGTTCGGGGAAGTCGTCGAGGAGGTAGGGGACGACGACGGGGCCATTGCCACCGTAGAGGATAGCTCGGAGGAGGAGCTTCCTCACACTGACTCCGGGGCCAGCCACCATTATGAGGCCCAGGTCGAGGGATCGCCTTCGGGCCTTACCCAAGACCTCGATACCCGTCCCACGGCTCCGCCTTCCGGCCCGGCCACGGACATTGGTGCAGCACCGCTCTAGGTGCAGAAACTGAAAGTGAAACCGTCGGTATCGACGCCACCAGTATCGAAACCGAAAGGGCAAGTCGCACTGGTTGGATCTAAGGCTTCGGAGGCCTCGGCGCCGAAGAAATCCAAGATGGCCGTCGAGCTCAAGAGCCACGCCAAAATGGCCGATCCGAAGACTGTGGTGTCGAAGCCGAAGTTGGTCGACACTCTCAAAAGTCGCGTCGACGCCAAAAAGGTCGATGACCATAAGAAGGCCCCGAAGAAGCGCCAGGATGACCCCAAGTCTCTGGCTGCACCGCTTCCGGTTGACAAGGCGTCGACTCCAAAGACTGCGGCCTTGGTCGCCGACCCTAATCCGGCTTCGGAGGACTCTCTCGAGCCGGTCCGTCCCTCTGCTTCGTTTACCAAGAAGGTCACGGAGTCCCTTCAGCGTATTCGGGAGGGGGCCGCGGAGGTCGAGCCAAAGAAGACTGTGTCGCCCAAGCCTCTGCAGAAACCGGCGAAGGCGCAGACGCCGATTTTTTTCACGCTGCCGCCGAAAACGGCGCCGAAGGCTTTCGCTGCGAAACCTGGGACCGGAGTGCCCTTAAAGTTGGCTTCGACGCCGAAGGCATCGTCGGTGGTTCCAAACCCACAACACCAGCCACTGGCGGAGGAGGAGCGTCGAGAGGTGGTCATCGACGCCAACACAGGCAAGCTGTCTCTCCTTAAACGGAAGATCACGCCGGAGCCAGCGTTGGAGCACTTCCACATCCCTCTTAAGAAGAAGTTGGACTCTGCGGGTACATCTGCCCCTATGGAGCCTGTATCTCCGAAAGGTCAGGAACTATCACCCACTCATTCCAATGCTGGGGAGGGTGATGGTGAAGACGAGGATGAGTATGCTTATCCAGTTTACTCGGACTCAGAGGATGTCACTGAGCCATGGTCTGCTGGGGGAGACCCTGGGGACCCCTATTCGGGACACGAGCCACAACTTTTTGCTGCAAAAACTTCCCCGACAGAAGACTCTGTGGCCTTCAACGCTCTAATTGAAAGGGCTGCAGCCAATCATGACGTCGACCTCCATGCAGACCCAGTGGATGTCGATTTTCTTTTTGACACTTTCTCAGTGGCTGAAAAAACTGTCAAGACACTGCCAATGCTCAAAGGAGTGTTAAAGCATGCGCCAGAGGTTTTCAAGGAGCCCACCCGGGCAAGAGTCATTAATCCTCGTAGTGACAAAAAATACAAGGCAGCACCCACTGATCCGACGTACATCAAGGGCAGTTGCCACTAGACTCTCTGGTTGTCTCCAACGCACGTAAACGAGCCAACTCACAGACCACGGGTGATGCTCCTTCCCCAGACAAGGAGTCAAAGGTGTTTGAGGCATCAGGGAAACGTATTGCTGCGCAGGCAGCCAATATATGGCGCATATCCAACACGCAGGCGCTACTTGCACGCTACGACAGGGCACACTATGACACTCTAGAGACCCTTCTACAGCACTTACCAGATCAGTACAAGGAGGCTGCTGAAATGTTGATTCAGGAGGGAAAACTTATCACTAATGCCTCAATTAAGTGTGCTCTAGATGTAGCTGATACCGCCTCACGCGCAGTAAACACTAGCGTTCTACTACGCCGACATGCATGGCTCAGAATCTCAGGCTTCAAACCGGACATTCAGACTACCATCCTAAACCAAACTGTCAATCCTGACCACCTGTTTGGGCCAGAAGTGGATGCCACCCTCGAAAAGATGAAAAAAGACACTGACACTCCTAAATCTATGGGTGCCCTGCCGTCCCAGCAGTTTCGGGGTGGTTCCTTTCGCCGCTCCAATAACAGAGGCACCTCGAGGGGTCAGGCGTCCCAATCCACGCAATTCTATAAAAGTAACACCCAATCCTCATATACCAACAAGGGTCGGGTGGATACCGTGGCAACAACGTCAAAGGCAGAGGGCGTGGAAATAACAGCTCCAGGTCCTCCACCGCCAGCAAACAGTGACGCCTTGTCACTGCCCCCCGACCACGCAACACCGGTCGGGGGGAGACTCCAGCAGTTCCTGCCCGTGTGGAAGTCCATCACCACGGACAGGTGGGTCAGATCTATTATCCAATTCGGTTATTGTCTGGAGCTAACATCCACTCCACCCAACATACCTCCAAAAAGCCGTCCTATGTCCGGCGAGCACTTGCACTTGTTGCAGCAAGAAGTCAACGTCATGCTGCAAAAAGGGGCAATAGAGCTCGTTCCACTGCAAGAAAGGGGTACAGGTGTTTACTCCCTGTACTTTCTCATTTTAAAGAAGGACGGATCCCTCAGGCCCATCCTAGACCTCAGACCTCTCAACTTATACATTCTGTCAGAGCATTTCCATATGCTCACTCTGCAGCAGGTTCTCCCACTGCTTCGGCAAGGGGACTTCCTGGCAACTCTGGATCTCAAGGATGCATACTTTCACATTCCCCTGCATCCTTCTCACAGAAAGTACCTGAGGTTCACCATTCAGGACCAGCATTACCAGTTCAAGGTTCTGCCTTTTGGGGGTCACCACGGCGCCCAGGGTCTTCATGAAGTGCCTAGCAACGGTGGCGGCGCATCTCAGGCGTCAAAACATCCACGTCTACCCTTATCTGGACGACTGGCTCATTCAGGCAAAGTCGAACCAGCAGTGCGCCGACCACGTGTCCCACACTATTCACCTTCTGCACGAGCTGGGGTTCTCACTGAATTACCCAAAATCCCATCTCCAGCCCGCCCACATACGGCAGTATCTGGGGGCGACAATAAACACTCTGGCGGCCACTGCGCAGCCGAATTCAGTGAGAATAGACAGCATTCAGTCGCTGGTCCAAAGATTCAGACCTCAGCACTCTCTTCCAGCAAGGGTGTTCATGCAGTTGATAGGCATGATGGCCTCCTGCATCTCCATTGTCCCGCACGCGAGACTACATATGCGCCCGCTTCAGGAGTGCTTAGCACGTCAGTGGACTCAGGCTCACGGGCAATTGACAGACCTAGTGTTGGTGAGCAGTCGGGCATACAACTCTCTGCATTGGTGGAATCCACAAAACCTTTGCAAGGGCCGACCGTTCCAGGAGCCTGTGCCACAGATTATCCTGACAACGGACGCTTCTCTCCAGGGTTGGGGAGCGCATGTACTCCATTACACAGTGCAGGGACTATGGACTCTACAGCAAAAGAAGATGCACATCAATGTGTTGGAACTGATGGCGATCTTCATGGCCTTAAAGGCGTTCAAAGTACATCTGTGCAACAAGGTCGTGTTGATCCGGACGGACAACATGACGGCCATGTACTACATTCAGAAACAGGGAGGAACACACTCTCCGCAGCTGTCTCATCTGGCTCAGAGCATGTTGAAGTGGGCCATTCAGAGGGACATCTTCCTCATGGCAGAACACCTCCCAGGCAAGGACAATCAGATGGCAGACCTGCTCAGCAGGCACAGCCACCAAATGCACGAGTGGGAGATACATCCATCAGTACTCCAGCCGTACTTCCAAAGATGGGGTCATCCAGAGATAGACCTGTTCGCCACAAGGGAGAACGCAAAATTCCAAAGCTTCGCCGCCAGGTTCCCACACCCGCAATCGCAGGGCAATGCGATATGGATGAACTGGTCAGGCAAATTTGCGTACGCTTTTCCCCCAGCACCCCTGATACCGCTGGTGGCACGCAAGCTCAGGCAACACTCGATGACTCTCATCCTGGTTGCTCCAACATGGGCTCGCCAACCATGGTACACCACGTTTCTAGAACTGTCCGTGGTACCGCATCAAAGGCTTCATCTCACACCCAGCCTTCTGACGCAGAGCCATGGCGACATTCAGCACCCGGATCCGCGACAGCTCAACCTGGCGATCTGGCTCCTGAGGTCCTAGAGTTTGGCTACCTTAACCTTCCTCCCAATTGCATGGACATCATTCGGGAGGCAAGAAAGCCCACTACTAGAGCATGTTATGCGGCCAAATGGAAGCGGTTTGTCATTTATTGCGCAAACCACAACATTAATCCACTTGATGCTTCCATTCAGAACATCATCTGTTACCTGTTCCGTCTATACCAGTGTAATTTGGCATATACTTCCATCCGCATTCACCTGTCTGCGATGGCCGCATACCTCCAGAATAAACAGCACCTTTCACTTTTCAAAGTGCCTGCTATCAAAGCTTTTCTGGAAGGACTCAAAAGGGTCATTCCACCAAGGACCCCACCAGCTCCAGAATGGAACCTCAATGTGGTTCTTACAAGACTGATGGGTCCTCCCTTTGAGCCACTACATTCTTGCGAACTTCAGTTCTTGACTTGGAAAGTGGCTTTCTTAGTGGCAATTACATCGCTACGGAGGGTTAGTGAGCTGCAGGCCCTCACAATCCAAGAGCCATTCTTCCAGGTTCATGCTAACAGGGTAGTGCTCCGCACTAACCCTAAATTTCTACCCAAAGTTGTGTCTCAATTCCACTTAAACCAAACAATTGAGTTGCCGGTGTTTTTTCAAAATCCTGAGTCACTGGCGGAGCGGATGCTCCACACCCTTGACGTTAAAGGGGCCCTAATGTATTACATTGATAGGACCAAGGATTTTAGAAAGACTAAGCAGCTTTTCGTTGCTTTTGCGTCACACCACAAGGGTAACGCTATTTCCAAGGCTGGTATTGCTAGGTTGATCGTGAAATGTATTCAAATCTGTTATGCGAAAGCTAAACGCACTCTTACAATTCCACGAGAGCCCACTCCACCAGAAAGTTGGGGGCCTCTATGACCTTCCTTGGAAACATTCCCTTAGAGGACATATGTAGAGCAGCCACATGGTCTACCACACATACATTTACTAAACATTACTGTGTAGACGTGCACTCCAAACAGCAGGCAGCTGTAGGGCAGGCTGTTCTCAAGACACTTTTCCAAACTGCTGCAGCTGGCACGGGCGGCCGCCGCTAATGGAGGGACTGCTATATATTCTATGCACAGATATGAATTCAGCAGCCCACATGCCTCGAACTGCAAATGCTACTTACCAGTATGCATCTGTTCTTGGCATGTAGGGCTGCTGACATTCATATCGCCCGCCCTCCTCCCCGGCGCCTGTAGCAGCTGCAGGATTTACATATCATTTCATGGCATGGTCATCATTCACAAGGTTCACTCCATCTCGGCCACAATGGCGAAAAACAATCTGGGGATGTAGTCGATGCCCATGCGCACTGTAGTCCAGGGGAGGAGCCACCTCTCTCGTGATACTTCAAAGACATATATTTACACATATATATGTATATTGTTTATGTGTTCCGGGTTCCCGCTCATGGGCGGAGATAATTCAGTGCTTATGACTTTAATGAGTATACCCATGGAAGAGAACTAGGATTACAGGTAAGTAACTAATCCTTCACCTAGATTCTCCAGGCGAGCTCCTCTTGGAGGGGTTTGCAATCTGCCTCTATCGCTTTGCGCATGTGAAGCCTGGATGCCTACACAATTCTCCACGTCACCTTGCCCCTAATGTGGGCAGTGGGTAAACAGCCAACTTCTATTTCAGACGACACTTATCACAATGCACCTTAAAACCAGCTTGTCACATTGTTGAGCCACGTGCATCTCACCAGATATCCCAGCCTCCGCATCCTTCTCTATGCAGTGGCCATCAAAGCCTCTCTGCCCATCTGGCTGTCTTCTCTCTTCACTAGTGCACCCTGAATGAACAACCTTTGCGTGCAGCTGCACAGGACCATGGATGCCATCTCCCAAGTCACATTTCAAGCTTTTAAGTCTACCTCTCTCCCTACCATCTCTCTCGCTACCATCTCCCTACCATCTCTCTCTCTACCTCTCTCTCTGCCTCTCTCTCTGCCTCTCTCTACCTCTCTCTCTACCGCCTTTGGGACCTTATAAGTGTTTAGCCATGCAACAGTTGATGTTATTGCACCAAGGATATTGTGCTGCATAGCTAAATACTTATAAGGTCCCAAAGGCGAGAACAATTGGCTATGCCAATGCTTAATACTCTATCTATCTATCTATCTATTGCCCTCACTCTATCTATCTATCTCCCTCACTCTATCGCTCTCACTCTATCTATCGCCCTCACTCTATCTATCGCCCTCACTCTATCTCTCTATCGCCCTCACTCTATCTCTCTATCGCCCTCACTCTATCTCTCTATCGCCCTCACTCTATCTATCGCGCTCACTCTATCTATCGCCCTCACTCTATCTATCACCCTCACTCTACTATCGCCCTCACTCTATCACCCTCACTCTATCTATCGCCCTCACTCTATATATCTATCTATCTATCTATCGCCCTCACTCTACTATCGCCCTCACTCTACTATTGCCCTCACTCTACTATCGCCCCCCTCTATCACCCTTACTCTATCTATCGCCCTCACTCTATCATCTATCTATCTATCTATCTATCTATCTATCTATCTATCTATCTATCGCCCTCACTCTATCTATCGCCCTCACTCTATCGCCCTCACTCTATCTATCGCCCTCACTCTACTATCGCCCTCACTCTACTATCGCCCTCACTCTATCTATCGCCCTCACTCTATCATCTATCTATCTCTCTATCTATCTACTATCTATCTATCTAATTGCCCACACTATATCTATCTATCTCTCTATCTATCGCCCTCACTCTATCTATCTATCGCCCTCACTCTATCTATCTCTCTCACTCTATCTATCGCACTCACTATATCTATCGCCATAACTCTATCGATCGCCCTCACTCTTTCTATCTGTCTATCGCACTCATTCTATCTATCGCCCTCACTCTATCTCTCTATCGCCCTCACTCTATCTATCTATCTATCTATCTATCTATCTATCTATCTATCTAATTGCCCACACTCTATCTATCTCTCTATCTATCTATCGCCCTCACTCTATCGCCCTCACTCTATCTATCGCCATCACTCTACTATCGCCCTCACTCTACTATTGCCCTCCCTCTATCTATCACCCTCACTCTATCTTTCGCCCTCACTCTATCTATCTATCTATCTATCTATCTATCTATCTATCTATCTATCTATCTATCTATCGCCCTCACTCTATCGCCCTCACTCTATCGCCCTTACTCTATCTATCGCCATCACTCTATCGATCGCCCTCACTCTATCGCCCTCACTCTATCTATCGCGCTCACTCTATTGCCCTCACTCTATCTATCACCCTCACTCTACTATCGCCCTCACTCTATCACCCTCACTCTATCTATCGCCCTCACTTTATATATCTATCTATCTATCTATCGCCCTCACTCTATCTATCGCCCTCACTCTATCTATCGCCCTCACTCTATCTATCGCCCTCACTCTATCTATCGCCCTCACTCTACTATCGCCCTCACTCTACTATCGCCCTCACTCTACTATCGCCCTCACTCTATCACCCTCACTCTATCGCCCTCACTCTATCATCTATCTATCTATCTAATTGCCCACACTATATCTATCTATCTATCTATCTCTCTATCTATCGCCCTCACTCTATCTATCTCCCTCACTCTATCTATCGCACTCACTCTATCTATCGCCATAACTCTATCGATCGCCCTCACTCTTTCTATCTGTCTATCGCACTCACTCTATCTATCGCCCTCACTCTATCTCTCTATCGCCCTCACTCTATCTATCTATCTATCTATCTATCTATCTATCTATCTATCTATCTATCTATCTAATTGCCCACACTCTATCTATCTCTCTATCTATCTATCGCCCTCACTCTATCTATCGCCCTCACTCTATCTATCGCACTCACTCTATCTATCGCCATCACTCTACTATCGCCCTCACTCTACTATTGCCCTCACTCTATCTATCACCCTCAATCTATCTATCGCCCTCACTCTATCTATCTATCTATATATCGATCTATCTATCTATCTATCTATCGTTCTCACTCTATCGCCCTTACTCTATCTATCGCCATCACTCTATCGATCACCCTCACTCTATCTATCGCCCTTACTCTACTATCGCCCTCACTCTACTATCGCCCTCACTCTATCACCCTCACTCTATCTATCGCCCTCACTCTATCATCTATCTATCTATCTATCTATCTAATTGCCCACACTATATCTATCTATCTCTCTATCGCCCTCACTCTATCTATCTATCGCCCTCACTCTATCTATCTCCCTCACTCTATCTATCGCACTCACTCTATCTATCGCCATAACTCTATCGATCGCCCTTACTCTTTCTATCTGTCTATCGCACTCACTCTATCTATCGCCCTCACTCTATCTCTCTATCGCCCTCACTCTATCTATCTATCTATCTATCTATCTATCTATCTATCTATCTATCTATCTATCTATCGCCCTCACTCTATCTATCGTTCTCACTCTATCGCCCTTACTCTATCTATCGCCATCACTCTATCGATCACCCTCACTCTATCTATCGCCCTCACTCTATCTATCGCCCTTACTCTACTATCGCCCTCACTCTACTATCGCCCTCACTCTATCACCCTCACTCTATCTATCGCCCTCACTCTATCATCTATCTATCTATCTATCTATCTAATTGCCCACACTATATCTATCTATCTCTCTATCGCCCTCACTCTATCTATCTATCGCACTCACTCTATCTATCGCCATAACTCTATCGATCGCCCTCACTCTTTCTATCTGTCTATCGCACTCACTCTATCGCCCTCACTCTATCTCTCTATCGCCCTCACTCTATCTATCTATCTATCTATCTAATTGCCCACACTCTATCTATCTCTCTATCTATCGCCCTCACTCTATCGCCCTCACTCTATCGCCCTCACTCTATCTATCGCCCTCACTCTATCTATCGCCATCACTCTACTATCGTCCTCACTCTACAAATACTATTGCCCTCACTCTATCACCCTCACTCTATCTATCGCCCTCACTCTATCTATCTATCTATCTATCTATCTATCTATCTATCTATCTATCTATCTATCTGTCTATCTATCTCCCTCACTCTATCTATCGCACTCACTCTATCTATCGCCATAACTCTATCGATCGCCCTCACTCTTTCTATCGCCATCACTCTACTATCGTCCTCACTCTACAAATACTAATGCCCTCACTCTATCACCCTCACTCTATCTATCGCCCTCACTCTATCTATCTATCTATCTATCTATCTATCTATCTGTCTATCTATCTCCCTCACTCTATCTATCGCTCTCACTCTATCTATCGCCCCTCACTATCAATCTATCTATCGCCCTCACTCTATCTATCGCCCTCACTCTATCTATCGCCCTCACTCTATCTCTCTATCGCCCTCACTCTATCTCTCTATCGCCCTCACTCTATCTCTCTATCGCCCTCACTCTATCTATCGCGCTCACTCTATCTATCGCCCTCACTCTATCTATCACCCTCACTCTACTATCGCCCTCACTCTATCACCCTCACTCTATCTATTACCCTCACTCTATCTATCGCCCTCACTCTATATATCTATCTATCTATCTATCTATCACCCTCACTCTACTATCGCCCTCACTCTATCGCCCTCACTCTACTATCGCCCTCACTCTACTATTGCCCTCACTCTACTATCGCCCCCCTCTATCACCCTTACTCTATCTATCGCCCTCACTCTATCATCTATCTATCTATCTATCTATCTATCTATCTATCTATCTATCTATCTATCTATCTATCTATCTATCACCCTCACTCTATCTATCGCCCTCACTCTATCGCCCTCACTCTATCTATCGCCCTCACTCTACTATCGCCCTCACTCTACTATCGCCCTCACTCTATCACCCTCACTCTATCTATCGCCCTCACTCTATCATCTATCTATCTCTCTATCTATCTACTATCTATCTATCTAATTGCCCACACTATATCTATCTATCTCTCTATCTATCGCCCTCACTCTATCTATCTATCGCCCTCACTCTATCTATCTCTCTCACTCTATCTATCGCACTCACTATATCTATCGCCATAACTCTATCATCGCCCTCACTCTTTCTATCTGTCTATCGCACTCATTCTATCTATCGCCCTCACTCTATCTCTCTATCGCCCTCACTCTATCTATCTATCTATCTATCTATCTATCTATCTATCTAATTGCCCACACTCTATCTATCTCTCTATCTATCTATCGCCCTCACTCTATCTATCGCCATCACTCTACTATCGCCCTCACTCTACTATTGCCCTCCCTCTATCTATCACCCTCACTCTATCTTTCGCCCTCACTCTATCTATCTATCTATCTATCTATCTATCTATCTATCTATCGCCCTCACTCTATCGCCCTCACTCTATCGCCCTTACTCTATCTATCGCCATCACTCTATCGATCGCCCTCACTCTATCGCCCTCACTCTATCTATCGCCCTCACTCTATCGCCCTCACTCTATCTATCGCGCTCGCTCTATTGCCCTCACTCTATCTATCACCCTCACTCTACTATCGCCCTCACTCTATCACCCTCACTCTATCTATCGCCCTCACTTTATATATCTATCTATCTATCTATCGCCCTCACTCTATCTATCGCCCTCACTCTATCTATCGCCCTCACTCTATCTATCGCCCTCACTCTACTATCGCCCTCACTCTACTATCGCCCTCACTCTATCACCCTCACTCTATCGCCCTCACTCTATCATCTATCTATCTATCTAATTGCCCACACTATATCTATCTATCTATCTATCTCTCTATCTATCGCCCTCACTCTATCTATCTCCCTCACTCTATCTATCGCACTCACTCTATCTATCGCCATAACTCTATCGATCGCCCTCACTCTTTCTATCTGTCTATCGCACTCACTCTATCTATCGCCCTCACTCTATCTCTCTATCGCCCTCACTCTATCTATCTATCTATCTATCTATCTATCTATCTATCTATCTAATTGCCCACACTCTATCTATCTCTCTATCTATCTATCGCCCTCACTCTATCTATCGCCCTCACTCTATCTATCGCACTCACTCTATCTATCGCCATCACTCTACTATCGCCCTCACTCTACTATTGCCCTCACTCTATCTATCACCCTCAATCTATCTATCGCCCTCACTCTATCTATCTATCTATCTATCTATCTATCTATCGCCCTCACTCTATCTATCGTTCTCACTCTATCGCCCTTACTCTATCTATCGCCATCACTTTATCGATCACCCTCACTCTATCTATCGCCCTCACTCTATCTATCGCCCTCACTCTATCTATCGCCCTTACTCTACTATCGCCCTCACTCTACTATCGCCCTCACTCTATCACCCTCACTCTATCTATCGCCCTCACTCTATCATCTATCTATCTATCTATCTAATTGCCCACACTATATCTATCTATCTCTCTATCGCCCTCACTCTATCTATCTATCGCCCTCACTCTATCTATCTCCCTCACTCTATCTATCGCACTCACTCTATCTATCGCCATAACTCTATCGATCGCCCTCACTCTTTCTATCTGTCTATCGCACTCACTCTATCTATCGCCCTCACTCTATCTCTCTATCGCCCTCACTCTATCTATCTATCTATCTATCTATCTATCTATCTATCTAATTGCCCACACTCTATCTATCTCTCTATCTATCGCCCTCACTCTATCTATCGCCCTTACTCTATCTATCGCACTCACTCTATCTATTGCCATCACTCTACTATCGCCCTCACTCTACTATTGCCCTCACTCTATCTATCACCCTCACTCTATCTATCGCCCTCACTCTATCTATCTATCTATCTATCTATCTATCTATCTATCTATCTATCTATCTATCACCCTCACTCTATCTATCGTTCTCACTCTATCGCCCTTACTCTATCTATCGCCATCACTCTATCGATCACCCTCACTCTATCTATCGCCCTCACTCTATCTATCGCCCTTACTCTACTATCGCCCTCACTCTACTATCGCCCTCACTCTATCACCCTCACTCTATCTATCGCCCTCACTCTATCATCTATCTATCTATCTATCTAATTGCCCACACTATATCTATCTATCTCTCTATCGCCCTCACTCTATCTATCTATCGCCCTCACTCTATCTATCTCCCTCACTCTATCTATCGCACTCACTCTATCTATCGCCATAACTCTATCGATCGCCCTCACTCTTTCTATCTGTCTATCGCACTCACTCTATCGCCCTCACTCTATCTCTCTATCGCCCTCACTCTATCTATCTATCTATCTAATTGTCCACACTCTATCTATCTCTCTATCTATCGCCCTCACTCTATTGCCCTCACTCTATCGCCCTCACTCTATCTATCGCCCTCACTCTATCTATCGCACTCACTCTATCTATCGCCATAACTCTATCGATCGCCCTCACTCTTTCTATCTGTCTATCGCACTCACTCTATCTATCGCCCTCACGCTATCTCTCTATCGCCCTCACTCTATCTATCTATCTATCTATCTATCTATCTATCTATCTATCTATCTATCTATCTATCTATCTATCTAATTGCCCACACTCTATCGATCTCTCTATCTATCTATCCCCTCACTCTATCTATCGCCCTCACTCTATCTATCGCACTCACTCTATCTATCGCCATCACTCTACTATCGCCCTCACTCTACTATTGCCCTCACTCTATCTATCACCCTCACTCTATCTATCGCCCTCACTCTATCTATCTATCTATCTATCTATCTATCTATCTATCTATCTATCTATCTATCTATCTATCGCCCTCACTCTATCTATCGCCCTCACTCTATCGCCCTTACTCTATCTATCGCCATCACTCTATCGATCACCCTCACTCTATCGCCCTCACTCTATCTATCGCCCTTACTCTACTATCGCCCTCACTCTACTATCGCCCTCACTCTATCTATCGCCCTCACTCTATCATCTATCTATCTATCTAATTGCCCACACTATATCTATCTATCTCTCTATCGCCCTCACTCACTCTATCTATCGCCCTCACTCTATCATCTATCTATCTATCTAATTGCCCACACTATATCTATCTATCTCTCTATCTATCGCCCTCACTCTATCTATCTCCCTCACTCTATCTATCGCACTCACTCTATCTATCGCCATAACTCTATTGATCGCCCTCACTCTTTCTATCTGTCTATCGCACTCACTCTATCTATCGCCCTCACTCTATCTCTCTATCGCCCTCACTCTATCTATCTATCTATCTATCTATCTATCTATCTATCTATCTATCTAATTGCCCACACTCTATCTATCTCTCTATCTATCTATCGCCCTCACTCTATCTATCGCCCTTACTCTATCTATCGCACTCACTCTATCTATTGCCATCACTCTACTATCGCCCTCACTCTACTATTGCCCTCACTCTATCTATCACCCTCACTCTATCTATCGCCCTCACTCTATCTATCTATCTATCTATCTATCTATCTATCTATCTATCTATCTATCACCCTCACTCTATCTATCGTTCTCACTCTATCGCCCTTACTCTATCTATCGCCATCACTCTATCGATCACCCTCACTCTATCTATCGCCCTCACTCTATCTATCGCCCTTACTCTACTATCGCCCTCACTCTACTATCGCCCTCACTCTATCACCCTCACTCTATCTATCGCCCTCACTCTATCATCTATCTATCTATCTATCTAATTGCCCACACTATATCTATCTATCTCTCTATCGCCCTCACTCTATCTATCGCCCTCACTCTATCTATCGCACTCACTCTATCTATCGCCATAACTCTATCGATCGCCCTCACTCTTTCTATCTGTCTATCGCACTCACTCTATCTATCGCCCTCACTCTATCTCTCTATCGCCCTCACTCTATCTATCTATCTATCTAATTGCCCACACTCTATCTATCTCTCTATCTATCGCCCTCACTCTATCTATCGCCCTCACTCTATCTATCGCCATCACTCTACTATCGTCCTCACTCTACAAATACTATTGCCCTCACTCTATCACCCTCACTCTATCTATCGATCTATCTATCTATCTATCTATCTATCTATCTATCTATCTATCTATCTATCTATCTATCTATCTATCTGTCTATCTATCGCCCTCACTCTATCTGTCTATCTATCGCACTCACTCTATCTATCGCCATCACTCTATTGATCGCCCTCACTCTTTCTATCTGTCTATCGCCCTCACTCTATCGCCCTCACTCAATCTATCTATCGCCCTCACTCAATCTATCTATCGCCCTCACTCTATCTCTCGCCCTCACTCTATCGCCCTCACTCTATCTATCGCC
Organism: Lissotriton vulgaris; assembly: GCF_964263255.1. NCBI lineage: Eukaryota > Metazoa > Chordata > Amphibia > Caudata > Salamandridae > Lissotriton > Lissotriton vulgaris. The sequence continues at coordinate 577,821,262 of NC_141697.1, forward strand.
ATCAGTCTATCGCTCTCACTCTATCTATCACCATCACTCTATCGCCGTCACTCTATCGCCCTCACTCTATCGCCCTTACTCTATTTATCGCCCTTACTCTATCTATCGCCCTCACTCAATCTATCGCCCTCACTCAATCTATCTATCGCCCTCACTCTATCTATCGCCCTCACTCTATCTCTCTATCGCCCTCACTCTATCTTTCTATCTATCTATTGCCCTCACTCTATCTCTCTATCGCCCTCACTCTGTCTATCGCCCTCAATCTATCTATCGCCCTCACTCAATCTATCGCCCTCACTCTATCTCTCTATCGCCCTCACTCTATCTTTCTATCTATCTATTGCCCTCACTCTATCTCTCTATCGCCCTCACTTTATCTATCGCCCTCACTCAATCTATCTATCGCCCTCACTCTCTCTATCGCCCTCACTCTATCTATCGCCCTCACTCTATCTATCGCCCTCACTCAATCTATCTATCGCCCTCACTCTCTCTATCGCCCTCACTCTATCTATCGCCCTCACTCTATCTATCGCTCTCACTCAATCTATCGCCATCACTCTATCTATCGATCGCCCTCACTCTTTCTATCAGTCTATCGCACTCACTCTATCGCCTTCACTCTATCGCCCTTACTCTATCTATCGCCTTCACTCTATCGCTCTCACTCTATCTATCACCGGGTCATTAGCAGAAATGTGACTAGGAGGCTAGGCTGCTAGCAGAAGGGCGGCCAGTGCACTGCAAACACTGCTTGTAGTGCTTCAGGCTCGGGGTTGTGACGCTGCTCCGCTCTCATCAGATGGGCACACTGCGAGTTGTACCAACAGAGCTCCGAGTTGTGTTTCCTCGGTGATGCCTAGTGCGCCCTACCTAATCCACCCGGTGCCATAATTATATCGCTACCCCCAGTCCCACGCCCAGACGAACTGAGGCCATAATCCTTTTAACCCTTGCCTCGTATACCAGTGAAACAAACCCCCAGTCTTCTGTGCCCCCTCGTCTGCCGAACCGACAGTCCTGTGTGCGGCTGCACCCCGCCCGTGAGATGAAGGAAAGGCTGCTGCGGACGTGAACGGTAAGTGGGTGACCATCACCTCACCCTCTCACCCCCTCTCACCCTCTCACATTCTCAACCCCTCACACTCACACCCTCACCCCCTCACCCCCCCACACCCTCACCCTCTCACCCCCTCACCCTCTCACCCTCACACACCCTCACACCCCCTCACCCTCACACACCCTGACCCTCACACACCCTGACCCTCACACACCCTGACCCTCACACCCCCTCACCCTGACCCTCACACCCCTTACCCTCACCCACCCTCACTCACCCTCACACCCCCTCACCCTCACACACCCTCACCGTCTCACACCCGTTCACCCTCACCCACCCTCACACCCCCCTCAACCTCACACCCCTCACCCTCACACACACCCTCACACACCCTCACTCACCCTCACACCCCCTCACCCTCACACCCCCTCACCCTCATACCCCTCACCCTCACAACCCCTCACCATCACACACCCTCTCACCCTCACCCTCCCCTCAACCTCACCCACCCTCACACTCACACCCCCTCAACCTGTCACCCTCACACCCCCTCAACCTCTCACCCCCTCACACCCACACACACCCTCACCCTCTCACCCTCACTCACCCTCACACCCCCTCACCCCCCCTCACCCTCACACACCCTCACCCTCACACACCCTCACACCCCTCACCCTCACACACCCTCTCACCCTCACACCCCCTCACCCTCTCACTCTCACACACCCTCTCACCCCCCTCACCTGCTCATCCTCACACACCCTCTCACCCACACACACCCTCGCCAACCCTCACCCCCCCACCCCCTCGCACCCTCACACACCTTCGCACCCTCACACCTCCTCACTCCCGCTCACCCTCACACACCCCCTCACCCTCACACACCCCTCGCCCCTCTCACCCTCACACACCCCCTCACCCTTACACACCCTCTCACCCTCACACACCCCCACCCTCACAACCCCTCACCCTCACACACCCTTACACACCCTCACCCCTACACACCCTCTCCCTCACACACCCTCTCACCCTCACACACCCTCTCACCCTCACACACCCTCACCCCTCACCCTCACTCATACTCACCCCCTCACCCTCACACACCCTCACCTTCACTCCCTCTCACCCTCACACACCCTCTCACCCCCACACCCTCACACATCCTCACAGCCTCACTCACCCTCGCACCCCCACCCACCCACCCTCACTCACCCTCACACCCCCACCCACCCTCACTCACCCCCCCTCACCCTCATACCCACGCCCTCACACCCCTTCACCCTCACACACCCCCTCACACACCCGCTCACCCTCACACACCCTAACCCTCACACACCCCCTCACACATCCTCACCCTCACATATCCTCACCCTCACACACCCTCACCCCTTCACACACCCTCTCACCGTCACACACCCTCACACACCCTCACACCCTCACCCTCACACACCCTCTCACCCTCACGCCCCCACACCCCCTCTCACCCTCACGCCCCCACACCCCCTCACCCTCACCCACACCCCCTCACACCCCTCCCCATCACACCCCCTCACCCTCCCACCCCCTCACCCTCACCCCATCTCACCTTCACACCCCCTCACCCCCACACACCCCCTCACCCACACCCCCTCACCCTCACACACACCCTCACACACCCTCACTCACATTCACCCTCACACCCACTCACCCTCACACACACCCTCACCATCACACACCCTCACTCACCCTCACACCCTCTCACCCTCATACCCCCTCACCCTCACACACTCTCACCCACATCCCCTCACCCTCACACCCCCTCACCCTCACACCCCCTCATCCTCACACCCCTCACCCCCCTCACCCTCACCCTTCTCACCCTCAGCCTCACACACCCTCACCCACACACACCCTCACCCTCACACCCCCTCACCCTCTCACCCTCACACACCCCCTCTCTCACACACCCCTCACCCTCACACACCCCCTCACCCTCACACTCCCTAACTCACCGTCACACGCCCTCACACACCCTCTCACCTACACACCCTCATACCCCCTAACCCACACCACCTCACATACCCTCACCCTCTCACACACCCTCACCCTAACACCCCCTCACACACCCTCTCACCCTCACACACCCTCACCCTCACACACCCTCACACCCCCTCATACCCCCTCACCCTCACACCCCCTCACCCCCCCTCACCCTCACACCCCCTCACCCTCACACCCTCTCACCCTCACACACCCTCACTCAACCTCACACCCTCACACACCCTCACACCCTCACCCTTACACACTCTCTCACCCTCACACCCCCTCACCCTTACACACCCCCTCACCCTTACACACCCTCTCACCCTCACACACCCTCTTAACCCCTCACACCCCCTCTCACCCTCGCATACCCTCACTCGCCCTCTCACACCCCCTCACACTCCCTCACTCACCCTCACACCCCCAAACCCTCAAGGTCTCACCCCCATTCCCTCACCCCCCATACCCTCACACTCCCACCTCCTCACCCTCCCTCACCCCCTCACCCTCACTCCCTCTCACCCTCACACACCCTCTCACCCTCACACCCTCTCACACCTTCTCACCCTCACACACCCTCCCTCACCCTCACTCACTCTCACCCACCCTCACACACCCCCTCACACCCCGTCACCCTCACACACGCTCTCACCCTCACACCATCACACACCCTCACTTACCTCACACACCCTCTCACCCTCACCCACCATCTCACCCTCAAACACCCTCACTCACCCACACCCTCACTCACCCACACTCTCACTCACACACCCTCACTCACCCTCACACACCCTCACAACCCCTCTCACCCTCACACACCCCCACACACCCTCTCACCTTCACACACCCTCACTCACCCTCACACCCCCTCACTCACCTTCTCACACCCTCACTCACCCTCACTCACCCTCACTCACCCTCACTCACCCTCTCACCCTCACCCACCCTCACACACCCTCTCACCCTCACCCTCACACACCCTCACTCACCCTCACCCTCCCTCACACACCCTCTCAACCTCACACACCCTCACTCACCGTCACACACCCTCTCACCCTCACACACCCTCTCACCCTCACACACCCTCACTCACCCTCACACCCCCTCTCAACCTCACACACCCTCACTCACCCTCACGGACATGGCTTGCCTTGTAAACTCCTGGCTCGTGAGTGGAGAGTTGGGCTCGTAAGACTGCTTTACCGCTCTCTGAAAATGCAGCGTTTTTCATTTGGAGAGCGGGGTGTGTTTCGTTCCCACGGTCTATTAAGTCGCATCTAGGCGCTGCGGCTGGTCCATTCTGCAGGGCTGTAGGGGGCGCTGTATAGCGTGCCTTCACTGTTCGCTGTCCCGCCTTCTCGAGGATTATCTCTCTCCATCCAGACATATGTCCCGGATAGCACCCCCTCCCGTTGTCAGACGCTGATTGATCCAAAGTCTGATGGTCCTAATTTACACCTTTGCCTTCACATGTACTGACTAATTTGTGCCCCCCTCTCACTACTAAAGGGAGTACAGCCCCCTCTTACCCTGCAGTGGACGCCTCTCGCCAGTGACCCGGTTACGCCCACTTCCTAATCTGCCACAAGGCTTTCTCCCACTGAAGCTTGTGCTCTTCCTTTGACACCCCACCCCCACTCTCATATGTTCCAAGTCTTCACCCCTCCCCCCAAAACAGCAACGGGATCGCTATTCACAGAGTCGCAAATATGCAGAAGGTGGTCGACACCTTGTCCCCTCCAAGGTGACCCTGTGGGGTCTCAGCCCCAGACTTATAAAGGGCTTGGGGTCTCCTTCAGTGTAGGGACCACAATGCCCCAGGAGGGTAGCGGAGGATGCCAGGATACACAGAGAATGTAACCAATGATGCTCCCTACCAAGGGGGTGTAACCTTAGACGTCTGTCCTCACGGGGGACAATGCCAAGAGGCCTGTCTGTGAAGGGAATGTAACTAGCGCCTGCCTACAAAGGGAATGTAAGCCTAGATGGCTGCTTGCCAAGGCATTGTTGCTGTAGACGCCTGGATGCCCTGAAAGTACCGTCCCAGATGTCTTAATACAAGGGAATGACTGTGGAATGTAACCATACATGTGTACACACTGGAATTACTAGATGATGTAACCGCCACAGCCAGGAAACGTAGGTGGGTAAATGTCCCTGTAGTATGTAGCTGTATATATCCCGTTACGCTTGCAGTGTGACTACCAATGTCAAAGGTTACAAGGAAGCCTAACCGCATAATTCTAGATTCTTTACGATTGTGGAAATGTCATTAAAGACTGTTATACACCCAGGGAATGTAATTGAAGATGCCTCTTAAGCAGCTATTGTACATTTCTGGCGACCCATGGGGTGTTAGCGCAGCTGTTTGGGAATGTGCAGTGCTGCTGTGTTATTCAGTAGATGTGCAGAGGCGGGGCAGTTGTGGGAACAAGGTTTGACAACTCGGGCAATGAGTAGGTAAGTAGGTGATCGGCCTAAACTGGGGAATGACTGCCCGAATGCTGACTGACCAGCTTTGGAAATCTCAACTGATCATTCATTCAGAGAGTAGAACATGCTGCCGAGAGGGGGGAGGGGGCAGGAGGAAGGAGGGGGCAGGCAGCCATGAAAAGGGAATACTGTGTAACCTGGTTCCTATGCTTCGAGCCTTTGCTGGCTCTTGGAATTATGTTCTGGGGCTCTGTGTATGTATGTGTGGCTCTGTGTATGTGTGTGTGGCTCTGTGTGTGTGGGGCTCTGTGTGTGTGGCGCTGTGTGTGTGTGTGTGTGTGGCGCTCTGTGTGTGTGTGTGTGTGTGGCTCTGTGTGTGTGTGTGGCTCTGTGTGTGTGGCTCTGTGTGTGTGGCTCTGTGTGTGTGTGTGGCTGTGTGTGTGGCTCTGTGTGTGTGTGTGTGTGTGTGTGTGGCTCTGTGTGGGTGCAAATGCAATAAGTTTCGCATTTGCGAGAGATTAAGCTATTGGCATTGTAAATGACAATGTCATTTATTTATCTGTTTTCAAAACCAACACTTAAATAACAATTTTTGTCATTTACAATGCCAATAGCTATAACTTTTGCAAAGGCCAGACCGTTGCATTGTAAATGCTTGTTTTCTTCTGTATCTTATTTGCAGGGCAGCTACTTCGGATCCGATGACATTAAAGTTCTAGTGCTGCGGTTCCTGCATCAGTAAGTGCATCTCTTATCTTGACATAATGTGATTAGAGCTTGTAGTGAGGGTAGAGTGATGGCTGTGAGATGGCATTCCACTAGTCCTGTTGCACCCTTATGAATTCTTAAAATCGGTCCTAAATCCATCTAAGTCAATGTGTCCTTGTAGGAGATGACTGGTGTTGAGTGTAGCACTGTTGTTTGTTTACTCGTTTATCAATTCTTACAAGCATCCTCAACCCAATTTACATACAGCTAAGTAAAAAAAAAAGTTACATTTTACACAGATCTTGAAAAAGAAAATGTATAAAACCTAATCAATACATGTTATAATCCAAGAAATTGAGTATCATCAGGCGTTGGTTGAAAGAGAAATCAGGAGAGGAGGAAGGGGCTAAAGTGATAAAAAGTTGGTGGGGGAAGGAGAATGGATCAAGAGGGTAAGGCGTAACAAGATCATAAGCAGGAACTGAAGTGCTGTTGAAAGCCACGAGAGGCCTGGATAAGTCAAGAGAAAAGATATTGTGTCTGAAGAGGATGGTGGAGAAATAGGAGAATAGTTGAGGAAAAAGGGGTGGGGAAAATGTGTTAATAATGGGAAGAGGTAAAGGGCATTATATTAGATATATGTCAGACAGGAATTTTTAATTCTGCAAGATTTCCATGTGTGAGAAAAGCTTTTTTGCATCTTGGAGATAAATTTTGTCTGTCCTGAATTCCTTGCAGATATTACTCAGTCTATGACTCGGGCGATCGTCAAGCTCTGTTGGACGCCTACCATGACGGTGCTTGCTGTTCAATCACTACCCCATTCTTTAACCAGAGCACGAGGTGAATAACTTTGCAAATTGCATGTCTGGTTTGTTATCTCTGATTCATCATTACTGTCTCCAAAGCAGAATAGTTGTTTGCACTAATGGTTATGTTTTGGGCAGTGAGCATTAATGATGAATTTTTCTTTATTATTTAAGGGTATTCTATAACTTAGGAAGATATAATTGCGCTTTTTTCTCAGAACACATTGCAAATTCAGGACATTTTTCAGTGAGATAACAACATAAAATGGGAATTTAATAATGTCCTGAAAGAAAGGAGACTGGATTGAACGTACCAGATGTCGACTAGTAGGTTTCAGTTTTGTTGCTGCTCTTTTGAATGATTTTGAACTTGGGAGGTTTGATTGTTGTTTACAAGTGAAGAGGGTTTTTACTGCTGAGGTCAGAGAGTCCACCAGAGTTGTTAGGTTGGCAAGTTCTGCATCTTAGGATACTCAATGATAGTCCTAAACATAGAATATTCTTGTGCATTTGCGGGGATCCCGGAACACACTTCTTCAATTATTTAAAGTCCGTCTTTAGATCGAGGTAACCAATTGAATGTCCATAAAATTGGTGTGACTGCCATAAAAAAAATGGTGACAAGCCTGCTTTTTACTGAACTTTTCTGTGCCTTAAAATGACATCTAATTGAAGAATGTGACTACATTGCAGCATCTGACAAGTGGTCATTTGGGTTTAATTCTAAAAAGCCTTTTAGGCACATCAGAGAGAGAGGAAAAAAGAAAAAAGCCACCTGCTGGGTCAAGATTTCAAGGACTGCAAGGAAGCAATACACTGTTACTTTAAGGAGCCAGCAGCTCCCCCTCCTAGCATATACCTGCTTGTAGTATTCTCCTGTTATGCTGCAATGTTTCCTTTCACCGTGTTCCTAGCTGCTCAGCCAGTGTGAGTGTTCTGTGTAGAATGTTGGTGTGAGTGACATGAGTGGAATGCTTGGGTGACTGGTGTGAGTGTTGTCAGTTGGAAGATGCGCTGAGCATCTAGCAGGCTGCTCCTGGTGGGGCTTGCTGTAAATGCTTCCTAAGGACTGAATATACTACATGAAACTCAACTCGGCTACGTCTACTATGTCTCCTGACCACATGGGGCCAGCTCACTACATTTTGGCGATGATCTTGATGTAGTTTATCCTCGCTCAACATGCCAACCAAGAGTAGTTAAGCTAAAGCTGAAGGGTCTAAGAAGAAAGGAATTTGAAACAAGTAACAAGAAACACAAGATAAAGAATCTGGTCAAGCACGCCTCGCAGCCCCACCAGTGTCCACAACACCGGACAGCCCCAGCCCCAGGCGTGCTGTGACCTGATCTATGTTCTTTCAACACCTGGAAATATGTTATCTAGGCTGTCTACATCTTGCAGAAGATCTTACTCTACAAGAAACGTCTACAGTGCTTCTGGGAGTGAGGTAATCAGTGGCTGCCTAAGTTTCTGTCTCTAGTGTGAAGTGCAAGGCATCAGTTTTGTGTAAGACTGTTGTTAGACGGACCGGGAGGGTCGGCCGAGGTTACGGGGAGAGGTCTCCAGGGAGAGCCGTCTCCAACGACTGTACAGATAAGTAACTTCCCCCCCACAGACGGACACCACACAAGGTTGAAGGTTAACGAGACTTTATATGCAATTCTTAGGTTACGATGATGGATACAAGGAGGTCTGGACTCAGGGGTCCCCTCGGTTCTAGTCTCTGGTTTAGGAAAGGGGTAGCGGGACAGTCTTTGTTACCAATGAGTGGAAAATAGCTCTCAATCCTCGAGCTCGGCGTTCTAGATGATCGGGCCGCGGCGGAGCCAGGCAGGTCCCGAGATGGACGAAGGAAAACGACGGTCCGCGGCGGAGCCTGCAGGTCCCGGTGAAGATGGCGGTTACAACGGTCCGCGGCCACGCCAGCAGGTCCCGACGACGATGAAGGTGATGAAGATTACGACGGCTGTGGCAGCGCCAACAGGCAGGACGATGGTGCACAAGACAGAGCTACGGCAGCGCCAGTAGTCCGTCCAGGATGAGTTCCTCTTTACGTCTCTCGACTCCAAGATACAACTGCCTTCCTGCTCTGGAGCTGCCCCAGTTATAGGGCTGGCGTGCTTTGATGTCCGGACCCTCGCACTTGGAGGTCGGGAGGTCCGGGATGAGGGAGTCCAGACACCCAGCAGGGGGGTGGAGCCAGCGCCCGGGGAGGCGATGGGCGAGCGGCACTTGGTGGGGGAGAGCCATCGGCACCTCTTTCTCCCATTGACTTGCCAAGTAGCCCGCTCACCTCCTGGGTGGAGGGTGGTGCCGGAATGTCTGAGGCCGGGCCAGGCCCAGGGTTGAGGTCGATCGGGGGCCAGGCGGCCTCGTGGTGGAGTGTCCAAGATGGCGCCCCAGGCTGGGCGCGTGGGCCGGCAGTGGATCGGACCCACGAGGTCAACATGCTCGAGGGCAGGGGTCCCTGAGGGGACGGAGGACGTGCAATGGTGGTGTGTGGTACTTGCGGGACTGGACTCAGGCCTGGTTGGGCCGGGGGAGAGCGGCCCTTCATGTGGCCTGTCCAACATGCGTCCCCCCCAGCTGAAGGCGGGGAGAGTTACCCATCCTCTTGGGGACTCTCCTCGTCGAGGTGGAAAAACCGGGACAGGCCATCCGCGTTGGCGTGATCTGGCCCAGGCCGGTGTTCGACTGTGAAGTCCATACCTTGCAAGGAGATGGACCAGCGTAGCAACTTTGGGTTCTCCCCCCGCATATGCATCAGCCACTGCAGGGGTCGGTGGTCGGTCTGCACCCGAAAGTGGGTGCCAAAAAGGTAGGGCCGGAGCTTCTTGAGGGCCCATACCACAGCGAAGGCTTCCCTCTCTATGGTGCTCCAGCGTTGCTCCCGTGGTAGGAGTCTCCGGCTGATGAAGGCCACCGGTTGATCAAGGCCTTCGGTGTTCACTTGAGACAGGACTGCCCCAATGCCCTGGTCGGAGGCGTCCGTCTGGACGACGAACTCCCGGCTGTAGTCTGGGGCCTGGAGCACAGGGGCGGAACACATGGCGGCCTTCAATTGTTCAAATGCAGTTTGACACTCTGGGGTCCAGTTGACTTTCTTGGGCTGGTTCTTTGACGTGAGTTCTGTGAGGGGCCCCACTATGGTACCATAGTCTTTCACGAACCTTCGGTAATAGCCCGTGAGGCCCAGGAAGGCTCGTACCTTGGTTTGGGTGATGCCGCTTCCCACCTGGTGTCCGAGGTAGGTTACAGACCCTTGCCCAATTTGACACTTGCTGGCCTTGATCGTGAGGCCAGCTCGCTGAAGGGCTTGCAGCACTGCTCGGAGGTGGTGGAGGTGCTCGGTCCAATGGTGGCTGTATACAGCGATGTCGTCTAGGTAGGCGGCGCTGAATCCTTCGAGCCCCGCCAGGACCTGATTGACGAGCCGTTGGAATGTTGCTGGGGCATTCTTCATGCCGAAGGGCATGACCGTGAAATGGTAATGGCCATCGGGGGTGGAGAAGGCAGAACGTTCTTGCGCCCGGGGTGTGAGGCCGATCTGCCAATAGCCTGCTGTCAGGTCGAAGATACTGAGGTAGCGGGCAGCTCCCATTCGGTCGACTAGTTCATCTGCCCGGGGGATGGGATGCGCGTCTGTTCTGGTGACCGCATTCAAGCCCCGGTAGTCGACGCAGAACCGGAGTTCTGGTGTGGTGCCGGGGGCAGCTGCTTTGGGGACCAGTACGACAGGGCTGGCCCAGGGACTGTCTGAGGGCTCGATGACCCCGAGCGTGAGCATCTTGGCTATTTCTTCCTGGATGCAGGCCCGTACCCGGTCTGGCACGCGGTAGGCCCGGTGGCGGATAGGGGGGCTGTCCCCGGTGTCCACATCGTGCACACACCAGGAAGTGACACCTGGGGTGAGGGAGAACAGGCTGGCGAACTGTGATAGGAGGGCTTGACACTCTTGGCGTTGTTCTCGGGTGAGGGCCTCCGAGAGCCGGACCCCATCCACGGAGCCGTCTTGCTCTTGAGTCCGTAGGAGGTCAGGGAGAGGCTCGGAGTCTTCTTCAACCCCAGTGTCTGTGGCCATCAGGAGGCTGAGCTCTGTTCGCACAAAGTGGGGCTTTAGTCTGTTAGCGTGGAGGACCCGGAGAGGGTTCCGGGAGGATTCCATGTCGATGAGATAGGTGGCAGGACCCTTGCGCTCTATTACTTTGAAGGGCCCCGTCCATTTGTCTTGTAGGGCGCATGGCTCAGTGGGGGACATCACCCATACCTGTTGGCCAGGTTCGAATTCAATGGATGAGGCATTCTGGTCATACCATTTTTTCATGTCCTCTTGACTGGCCTCTAGGTTGGCCTTCGCTAGTTCTCTGAACCGCCGGGTCTGGTTGCGGAGGGTGAGGAGGTACCGGAAGACATCTGGAGGGTTCTTTAACGGAGGCATCTCCCAGCCTTCTTTGACGAGACTGAGCGGCCCTCGCACTGGGTGTCCATATAGCAGTTCAAATGGGCTGAAGCCCAGGGATTTCTGGGGGACCTCTCGATACGCGAAGAGGAGGCACGGCAGCAGCACATCCCACTGGCGACGGAGGGGCTCTTCCAACCCTCCGATCATTCCCTTTAGCGTGCGGTTGAACCGCTCAACGAGTCCGTTCCCTTGAGGGTGATAGGGGGTTGTGAATCGGTAGGTGACCCCGCACTGTTGCCAGAGGGACTTCATGTATTTGGAAATAAAGTTCGTGCCTCTGTCGCTGATGACTTCTCGGGGGAAGCCCACACGGGAGAAGATCCCCATCAGGGCCCGGCCGACTACCGGGGCTGTCACAGTTCGCAGAGGAACAGCCTCAGGGTAGCGGGTGGCGTGGTCCACCAGCACCAAGATGAATCGATGGCCTTGTTTTGTGCGTGGGTCCAAGGGCCCCACAATGTCTATTCCGACTCTCTCAAACGGGGTAGTGACCACGGGAAAAGGTTGCAGGGGGGCCTTTAGTTTGCGGCCGCTCTTTCCACTGGCTTGGCACGTGGGGCAAGATCGGCAATGCTGGTGCACATCGTTCCTCATTTTGGGCCAGAAGAAGTGGGTCACTAGGCGACTGTAGGTTTTATCTTGTCCCAGATGTCCTGCCAGGGGGACATCGTGGGCCAGGTTTAACAGGAAGTCTCTGAAACGGAGGGGTACCACTAGTACTCGGTTGCTCCCCAGCTCGGCGATTCTTTGCTCGCTGTACAGCAGATCATTGTCCCAGTAGACCCAATGAGTTCCGGTGGTATCCCCTGCGCTTTGGGCGAGCGCTTGCTGGCGGAGTCCCTCGAGGGAGGGACAGGTCTTCTGTTCTTGGCGAAATTGTTCTTGCGTGGGCCCCCCTTCTTGAGGCCACTGGTCGAGGTTAGCGAGGTCGGTAGGTTGAGCTGGTTCGGAGGGAATGTTACGGTCGGTGTTTTCGGCTGGGGCGACCGGAGGCGGTGGCGCCGGCCATTCGGGTTCTTCTGGGCGGTGGTTGGCACGGGCGGCCATGGAACGGGTGGTGACGCACGCCCAGTCCGGGACGCCCAACATCCCCAGGGGTTCTCTTCGCTCCACGGCGGCCCACGGAGAGCTTTCAAGGTCATTGCCCAGGAGGCAGTCTACGGGGGCATCGTCTCGGACCGTTACTTTCAACATGCCGGAGACCCCCCCCCATTCGAAGGGGACGCAGGCCATCCGACACAGGCTTTCCGAGTTATCGGCTGATCGTACAGGGCAGAGAATGTTCGGTAGATACTGTTCTGGGGCCACCAGGTGACAGCGGACGGCTGTTACACTGGCCCCGGTGTCACGAAGGGCTTCGGCCTGGCGTCCATTGATGCTCACCCATTGGCTGTACTTCTGGGTGTTAGCGGGTAGGGGGACCCGCGGGACCATGTCTTTCCCCCCTAAGCAGGCTAGAGCCATGGCGGCTGGCTCCCACTCTTGATGCTCTTGTTCGTATTCTTCCTGCTCCTCGGAGATCTGTTCTTCCCCTAGGGCTGCAGCGGCCACTTGGCGGGGTCTTGGGCTCTGGTACTGCGGGCAGTTTGGGTCGTTCGCATAGTGGCCGACTCGTTGACATCGGTGACACGTGACATTGGCTCTGTACCCCGGTCGCCCTGGGGTGCTGCCCCGGTTGGCCGGGGGGGTGGTGTTGGTAGCGGGGGCGACCGGGGCGTTGTCTCTTCCTCGCCCTTGGCCCCCTCCTCCTCCTCTGGGTTGGTGCTGACCATTGTTGTTCCGGTTCTGCTCGTAGGACCCATTCCGGCCCACTCTGGTGATCTCCCACCGGTCAGCTTCGGCTGCGAGCTGCCGGGGATCCGTTAACTTGCTGTCGAGGAGGTGCTGGCGGAGTTCAATGAAGCAATTGTTCGACAGATGCTCCCATACCATCAGATTAAATAGTTGCTCGTAGGTCGTGACGTTGCTTCCTCGGATCCAGCCCTCGAAGGCTCGGCTAAAGTATGTTACATAGTCCACCCAAGTTGTACCCGGGATGCGGGTGCAGTCTCGGAACCTCTGACGGTACATCTCGGGTGTGAGACCATAGCGGGTGAGGAGTGCCGCTTTCATATGGTCGTAGGAGGTCATCTGGTGGTCCGGGAGCTGTAGCAGGGTGTCGCGGCCCTCATTGAGGAATCTTCCCCAGAGACCGGCTCCCCAGTCGCTTCTATCGATCCGGTGTGCAGTCATAGCGATTTCATAGGCCTTAAACCATTGCTGGATGTCGTCCTCTCTGAAATATTCTCGGACAACATCCTTGGGGATGTGTACCTTTTTGTCTGTGGCCCCTGAGGTGGGGGGTCGCTCGGGCACCCCTGCTTCTTTATTCTGCTTGCGTAGGTTGATCTCGGCTAGGTTCCGTTCGTGTTCGTACGCTAGTTTCTTTTCCTCGAGCTCCCTTTGTCTCTGTTTCTCCTCTCTTTCTTCTCGGAGACGCAGGTGCTCTAAGTTGATTTTTTGTTCGGCCAACTTAAGTTCAACGTCCATTTTGAGTCGGGCCATTTCTAGTTCGTGTAGTCGGGTTCTTTCTCTTTCCTGGATCTCGTCTTGCGAGAGACCCGTTCTTTGTCCTTCAGGGGCCGTGGTCGTTTTTTCTGCGGTGCTTTGATCAGGGGTTCCGGCAGCCCCGGTCTCTGCCCAAGATTCTAGGGCATGCTTAAAATCGTCCTTGGTACTCAGTCCGGTGGTAGCGATACCCAGTTCGATGCAGAATTGTTTTAGTTCACGATGGTTGTACTCCTCCAATTTCTCCATTTGGAATTTCTCGGTTGATCCGCTCTCTTTCGTGGTCATTGTGACTTCGTCGTGGGGTGAGCTACTCTCTGTACGTTTATGCGGTGATTCGGATCGCGCCGCTGGCCACCAATGTTAGACGGACCGGGAGGGTCGGCCGAGGTTACGGGGAGAGGTCTCCAGGGAGAGCCGTCTCCAACGACTGTACAGATAAGTAACTTCCCCCCCACAGACGGACACCACACAAGGTTGAAGGTTAACGAGACTTTATATGCAATTCTTAGGTTACGATGATGGATACAAGGAGGTCTGGACTCAGGGGTCCCCTCGGTTCTAGTCTCTGGTTTAGGAAAGGGGTAGCGGGACAGTCTTTGTTACCAATGAGTGGAAAATAGCTCTCAATCCTCGAGCTCGGCGTTCTAGATGATCGGGCCGCGGCGGAGCCAGGCAGGTCCCGAGATGGACGAAGGAAAACGACGGTCCGCGGCGGAGCCTGCAGGTCCCGGTGAAGATGGCGGTTACAACGGTCCGCGGCCACGCCAGCAGGTCCCGACGACGATGAAGGTGATGAAGATTACGACGGCTGTGGCAGCGCCAACAGGCAGGACGATGGTGCACAAGACAGAGCTACGGCAGCGCCAGTAGTCCGTCCAGGATGAGTTCCTCTTTACGTCTCTCGACTCCAAGATACAACTGCCTTCCTGCTCTGGAGCTGCCCCAGTTATAGGGCTGGCGTGCTTTGATGTCCGGACCCTCGCACTTGGAGGTCGGGAGGTCCGGGATGAGGGAGTCCAGACACCCAGCAGGGGGGTGGAGCCAGCGCCCGGGGAGGCGATGGGCGAGCGGCACTTGGTGGGGGAGAGCCATCGGCACCTCTTTCTCCCATTGACTTGCCAAGTAGCCCGCTCACCTCCTGGGTGGAGGGTGGTGCCGGAATGTCTGAGGCCGGGCCAGGCCCAGGGTTGAGGTCGATCGGGGGCCAGGCGGCCTCGTGGTGGAGTGTCCAAGATGGCGCCCCAGGCTGGGCGCGTGGGCCGGCAGTGGATCGGACCCACGAGGTCAACATGCTCGAGGGCAGGGGTCCCTGAGGGGACGGAGGACGTGCAATGGTGGTGTGTGGTACTTGCGGGACTGGACTCAGGCCTGGTTGGGCCGGGGGAGAGCGGCCCTTCATGTGGCCTGTCCAACAACTGTTTTTCTGCAAGTTCATCGTCTTTGACTGTATTCAAGTTCCTTCGAGTGGGATTTGAAGGGTGTTTGCAACTCAGTTTGCCTTCGTGTCAGCCCAGTACCGGTGGAAACTCTACTTGTGCCAAATTTACTTTCAAATACTGGTGTTTTTGGTTTAAGTTACATGGCTGGATGATATATTTTTTTTGGGCCTGGTCTTCCTGCCTGCTGCAAGAGAGGCTGTCATGGTGAGAAAAATTCAGTTTTAATTTGGTAATAAGTATTTTCACTTCTCTACTTTGAGGCCAGAAAAAAACCCAGCTACGCTGCAATTTAAAATTCTATTTCTGCTTGCTCACCTTATCTTGCCAGTGGTGTCGCGTGGAGCAGCTTCTGAGCCTTTCATTACGTCTTCATTTCTAGCCTATCTTCTATACTGCCTTTGGACGTTTTGCAGCAATAGCGTGCCCGGAGCCAATCGGCGTCCGTCTCCTGTGCGTGCCGCCATCTTTGGATTGGTGACTCAAGTCAGTTTACCATGGATGTTATTGTATGCAGTGAGCTCTTCCCGTATTATTTGCCATACACGGTCTGTTCGTTAAACAAAGCTGATTTCTTTTGTTGGGTGTAACCACCCTCACAGCTGTACTACTTTGATGGTTTATGTATGTTCTCTTTTCAGATGTCATATCCCTGCCTAAGGGATGGGAGTGGGTCTAAGTCCCATTTTTCATCTTCACGTTATTGTCACAGATTATGTAAGTCTTTGTACCTTGATTCTAGGGGTGGCTTAAGGGTTTTGTTCCCTAGTTACGTTTGGTATGGGTTTTTGCCCCATTTCCACATCATTTGTCTCTCTACATTTTTGTTGTTAACCCTTACGCTATTTGGGTTATGGGGTGTTTTTCCCATTAAGGTATTTTGGATACATTTTCCCATTTCGGGTATGTTTTTGGTTGTTGGTCCCTCCACCACGCTTTGTGTCATGTTGTGTGTAAGTCACCCTGCGCTCACGTGGTCAAGTTTTGTGTAAGTCGCCTTGCGCCTCATGTTGTCATGTTGTGTGTAAGTCGCCCTGTGCCTCACGTTGTCCTGATGTGTGTAAGTCGCCCTGCGCCTCACCCTGATCTCTTACGTCGTCATTTTGTGTGTGTCGCCGTGTGCTTCACGTCAACGTATAGTGTGCATGTGTCACACTGTGCTGCACCTGTGTTGTTTTCTTGTGCTGCACATGTCCTTGGGTATCTGAAAGAAACACATTAGTGTTAGATTCCTTACCTTAGAATATCCCCAGGCGTCAGTCTGGATCCGGAAACTTTTGCGTAGCAGTACCCCTGCGCGTCGGTAGGCGTCATCTGCAGGCGTCCCCTGCGGCTCCGCGTCCGTCGTCGGCGTCGTGATGACGTCGCTGGAGTATATAGACGCCGCCTCCGCGCGCTGACGTCAGTTCTTCTTTTTTCCGCGCCAGTGGACGCAGATCTGAAGAGCAGTACTCCGGTCTTTTGACCAAGTTTTTCGAATTGTTATTTCACTCTTGTGCCTGATAGGATCCCTGGGTTCAAGCACTGTGATGACTGTGAGCGCACGATGTCGGTCACGGACCATCACCGCCTCTGTCTCCGGTGTCTGGGCCCCGACCACGACGTGGACTCCTGCGTCGACTGCCGGGCCCTCACCAACAAGGCTAGGCGGGAGCGGTCCCACAAGCTACTGGAGCTCCGGGTGTCGGCCCCACGTCGGGACCGGGAGCGGTCCCGCTCCGGCCGGAGGTCGAGAGAGCGTTCGAGGGAGCGGTCGCGGAGCCGCGCCGAGCGTTCCGGAAGTCGACACCACTCGTCGGGCTCATCAGGTAAGAAGCACAAGAAGTCGGGGCGTCGTCATCGTACCCCCGACTCCCCCCGACGCTCGCGCGATGCGGCCGGGGGCTCGGGTGACCCCAACCCCGCGGCTCCGCGAGAGTCGCCGGCGCGGCCTGCCTCATACCCTCCGGTCCCTGGGCACGGCGCGACGCCTGAGGAGATCGAGGCGTTCCTCATGGCCATGAGAGCGCTCGGTTCTCCGACGGGGCCTACGGCGCCTTCGGGCCCAGTGCCACCGTCTGGGGGCCCTAGCGGTTCGGGTGTCCCTGCCTCGGCGCCGTCGGGTGCTCCGGCCCCGGCGCCGCCGACGGCTCCGACCCCGGCGCCGCAAGGGCCTTCGGGATCGGCGCCGGCTGGTCTTCCGGCCTCTCCGGCGCCGTTACCATCGGGGTTACCCCCGACGCCGTCCCCGCGCGGCGCCGGTTCTCCAGTGCCGGCTCCGGCCGGCAACGGGGCTCCGACGCCGGCTCCGGGCGGCGCCGTCCCCTTACCTTCCCCGACGCGGAGTCGGACCGGCGTCGCTCGACGCCGGGCTCGGCGCCGGTGGGGCCCATGAACCCCGAGGAGCCGGTCTACATCGTTGACTCCGAATACGGAGAGGATGAAGAGTTCGGTGAAGGTTGGGAGGGGTCCGAGGACCCTCTGTCACGCGAGTGCCAGTATGACCCGGACTGGACAGGTGACTTGGGGGATGCCAGTGGTCTGGACGACTCTCGTAACCCTGGTTTGATCTCTCCTCCTTCCGTGGCATCGGTGGAGGGAGCTGCATATTCAGTGGTGCTGATGAGGGCTGCCAAGGCCTTACACCTTGAGCTCCCCGTCGCGGCCGTGAGGCCTAACATCCTCACTGAGGTCTTCAAACCGCAGTCATGCCCACAGGAGCCACTGCTGCCGTTTAATGAAGCCTTGTCAGACGTTCTGTTGGGCACGTGGTCCAGGCCCGCTTCAGGTGCGCCTGTTGATCGGAACGTGGCCAGGCGCCACCGTCCTTGTCCGGACGACCCCAAGTTCCTGTCTACCCACCCCACTCCTGAGAGTCTGGTGATCCAGGCCTCGACCTCCCAGTCCGCATTCCCGTCGGCCCCGCCCGACCGGGAATCCAAGAGGTATGACCAGTTTGGCAAGAAGGTCTTCTCGTCCATTAGTTTGGGCCTGCGGTCTTGCAACACCGCTTGCCTCTTGGGCCGCTACACCCACTCTGTGTGGGATACGGTCGCGGAACTGCTGCCAGAATGCCCCATGGAGGTGCGGGCAAAACTCGGTCAGGCTGTGGCTGAGGGCCGAGATGCAGCTAAATATTCGATACTGTGTGGTCTTGATACGACCGACTCGCTGGGCAGAGCTATGTCAACGACGGTGGCGATTCGTCGCCACGCCTGGCTGAGATCCGCCAACTTTTCGGCAGATGTCCAGAATACATTGATGGACATGCCGTTCGATGGCTGTCACCTGTTCGGTGACAAGGCGGACCACGCGCTGGAACGCTTCAAGGACTCCAGGGTCACGGCCAAGTCCTTGGGTCTCTCGACCCAGCGTCAGCAACCGGGTTCGTTTCGTCCCTTTCGTGGCCAAGGAAGGGTCGCCCCCACACGTGCTGCCAGCCACGCGCCGCAACAATCCTTTCAACGCGGTGGCGGCCGTGGAAACCGCCGTGGTGGCGGTCGGGGACAACGGCGGGGTCAGACCACACCTCCCCCCGCAGCATCTGCCTCAAAATCCTCCTAGTCCGTGCTTTCGGCCCCATGTGACGCCAGTGGGTGGCAGGGTTCGCCATCACCACGCTCACTGGCGCACGGTCACTTCGGACAGGTTGGTGCTGCAAATCGTCCGAAGGGGCTACTCCCTCCCCTTCGAGACCACTCCTCCAGCCATGCCACCGCAGAACCACCGTGTGTCGGGGGACCACTTGACACTTCTGCAGGAGGAAGTTACGGCCCTCTTGGCCAAGGGGGCCATCGAGCGCGTTCCTGGGCCAGAAGTAGGGCGTGGTTGCTATTCCCACTACTTTCTGGTACCCAAGAAGGACAAGGGGGGCCTACGTCCTATCTTGGATCTAAGGAACGTCAACGGCTTCCTCCGGAAGGAGAAGTTCAAGATGTTGACGTTAGCTCAGGTCTTGGCTGCTCTAGACCCACAAGACTGGATGGTAGCGTTGGACTTGCAGGATGCCTATTTTCACATCCCCGTCCTGCCGGCCCACCGGCGTTACCTGCGGTTCACGGTAGGCCAGGAGCACTTTCAGTTTATCGTGCTTCCCTTCGGCCTTACCAGCGCCCCACGGGTGTTCACAGAGGTGATGGCGGTGGTCGCAGCCCATCTGCGCAGGTTGGGGGTTTCAGTCTTCCCCTACCTAGACGACTGGTTGTTGAAGGCGGGCTCGCCCCAGACAGTCGTCCACCACCTTCAGATGACGGCAGACCTCTTGCACGACCTGGGGTTCTCCATCAATGTGCCGAAATCACACCTGTGTCCCTCTCAAAAGCTCCTTTTCATCGGAGCGGTTCTGGACTCGGCGCAGTTTCGGGTTTATCCTCCGGAACGGCGGGTCCGGGATATTCAGGCTTTGATTCCCATCTTTCAGCCGCTATCCCCGGTTTCGGTCAGGTTGACGCTGCGGCTGCTGGGACTGATGGCTTCCTGCATCCTTCTGGTGCATCACGCCCGGTGGCGGATGCGGGCTCTGCAGTGGGACCTGAAGTTTCAGTGGGCCCAGCATCAGGGCTGTAGGAGAGTAGGGTCTGCAATCCTATGATCACCCAGATTTTTTGCTTTTGTTTCACTGGTTTACAACTTTCTCTGGCTGTGGGCCTGCCAATCAGACCCACAGCCTGGCTGTTCTCTTTCTAAATTACAAACATGTACCCTAGGTGCATTTACCAATTGGTACTGGGCCACCTTATCAGACCCTGTAACTCAGGGCATAGGTGTACCCAGGGCTGCCAGGGGCTGCAGCATGTAGTATGCCACCCCTGGCTGGCCTCCTAAATTTGACACAACTGGCTGCATGACAGCTGGGGCAAAGTCGTGTAATCACCCTTTGCTGTAGGTGTAGTATACCTATACCTAACCCTAAAATGGACACACAGATTCCTATCAGTCACTCCTATGGCAGGCCTTGACAATCCTGAAGGCAGAGTGCTTGGAATCGTGTGAGATGGTGCTCTGGCATGAGCTGAGCCTGTCTGCAGCTTGCGGAACCAAGTCCTAATAGCTGTTCCATGATATCGCATACCATATACTCTTAAGTGCATTATAATCCTCGCGGTTAAATGCTAACTTTGGTATTGCTTTATCAAAACATGTCGAGTAAGGTGTCATACGAATTGGAATACTAACCCCTCGCCAATTCTGGCGACGGGGTTAGCATTCCACCCTTCTAGAGGGACACGACATGTATGTAACTGTGAACCCCGGTTAAAGTTAACTGAAGCCTCAGCTCCACAAAATGGATGCTGCCACCACAGACACGAGTCTGACCTCCTGCTGCTGGGAGTCCTTCCAGCGAGGGAGGCTTGGACAAAGGGTTTCCTGTCCGGGGCGGTGCTAGCACCGTCCCAGACATGGTTTTGTGTATCCTGGGTAGGCAGGGCTTTTCAGGAAGGTGACTGCTGAGTGGCACCCCTGTGCTCACTACGCATAGGCCGGTCAGAACCAGTTCCAGGGGCACACCAGCCCCTGGCCTGGGGAAAGTCCGGCATGGCAGAGGGGTGTAACCACCCCCCTCCTAGTCCCACCCATAGGCAGGACCTAGTCACCGGGTCAGCCCCCTTTTTTAGTATAAAGATGGGAGCGGGCCCCCTGTTCAAATTAGATCATCTTTGGAATCAAGACACGACTTTCTGCGAAAGGACTTCAAGATTTCCTTCTTCAAGATTCTCCCTTGTGGCTAAGGAGTAGTCACCCTGCATCCGCAGGCACCATCCTAAGAACACTGCGGTCTGCTGCAAGTCCTTCATCACGAATCCGACGACCCAGCTCGACGAGACCCGGCTTCCCTGGCACCTCTGACCTCTACTCACCTCTACAGCAAAGCTGAGAACCGTGAGTGCGACGAGACCTCGAGGGACCGACGATCGCCAAGACTGCACAACTTCTTTGTAACAAGCCCACCGTGTGCTCCACTGGTGAGTGCTTTGGGGTCCGAGAAGCCCCAACCCTGAGCAGCTCCAGCACCGAAGATCAGCCCTCCAGCATCTCCACGATCTGCGTGGGGCCCTTCTGCTTTTGCGTGCTCACCGCGCTGTGTGGCTACTAGCCGGCTGGCTTGTGGCCTTCTTCACGACGCCCGACGACATCACTGCTGCTGGTCTGGTTGCTCCAGACTGGCCCTTGCTTCCTTCTTCAAGAGAGGCACCCCGGACCCTCCTGGTCCACTCCAGACGCCATTTTAAGTCCACCGCGTGGGCTTGAATTTGCCACGGCTTTGTTGCCCAATCCTGGGTCCAGCGACGCCGACAGCTTCATCCATCGTGGGACAGATCGCTCCTCCATCCTGGTCGCCGACAACGCCTCCTGGTCCGTGAGATCTGCGATCACAGCGTCACCCACTCACCTTGTCGAGGTGGCTACCATCCGGTGCCCTCCTGGTGCCCACTGACTACTGGCTAGTAGTCTCGAACTTGGTCCCCTCTGCTTTCAGGTGTCATCTTCCATCGATCCAGGCTTGGATCCACCGAACTTTCTTCACTGGTCGCCTGCCAGCAACTTCTTTCTTCCAGGCTCCTGGTCCGTCTACGAGGATTCCCGACGTCTTTTGAGTCCTATGCAGCTGCAGCCCCTGGGCTAGGTAACTTCGGCATTTCGGTGCCCCAGCATAGCCTCACTATCCAAGGGTCAGAATCCACTTTCGTTTTCCTCCTACCAGGTCGGGTTCGCCCGAGAACACTAACTTTGCAATTCCTAGCTACCATAGACTTTGTCCCGCATCACGCGTGAGAGTGCACACTCTGCACCCGAGTCCCCTGGGTCTCCTAGAAGTAATCTAACGATTCTATAGTCAAGTCCTAGCGATTCCAAAGGCTATTAGGACTGTACTTACCTGCTAGTAATTTCGCATTCCACTTTCTGAGTATATGGTTTTCCGTGCCCCTCGGGCATTTGTATATACTGTGCTAACTTAAGTATTTTTGTGAGAGTTTTGGTTTGTGCTTAGTAACCTGTCCTCATAAAGAGTACAGGGCTGTTGTGATTCTTAATAAATAACTGTTTATTTTCATAACACTTGTGTGGTGTCCTTTCACTGGGTATTCAAGGGGTATATGTGTGGTAAACAGCTGGCTTAACACGCCCTCTCGAGTCTTTAGCCTTAGACTGCTCGTATCCACGCTACTAGGATAGCTGGTCTATAAGGTTGACTTACAACCAATCATCAATAAGGGTTGCTGGACTGATACATAGTGTTCACTAGAATAGTGAGCACTGCATATCAGGCCACCTTCTCACAAGGGCAACTTGTCCGACCACGTCTTGATCTCGGAGGGCACTGCGAGACAACTGCAGTGGTGGCTTACGGACCGCGATTGGGTCAGAGGCAGATCCCTCTCCCTTCCCCAACCGGAGCACGTTGTCGTGACGGACGCGTCCCTCCAGGGCTGGGGTGGCCACTTGGGAGAGGCAGAGATCAGAGGCATCTGGTCTCCGGCGGAGTCCCGGCTCCACATCAACCTGTTGGAGCTGCGGGCGATTCGTCTAGCACTGAAGGCATTCCTCCCCTTTGTCAACGGGAGTGTGGTGCAGGTGTTCACCGACAACACCACCGCCATGTGGTACTGCAACAAACAGGGCGGAGTGGGGTCGTGGACCCTTTGCCAGGAGGCTCTGCGCCTCTGGCAATGGCTGGAACGTCAGGGCGTGACTCTGACGGTTCAACACCTGGCAGGTTCCCAGAACGCCAGGGCGGACGAACTCAGCCGTCGGTGCTCGATGGATCACGAATGGCGTCTGAACTCGGACGTGGCGCAAGGTCTCTTTCTGCGATGGGGAGAGCCCTGGTTAGATCTATTCGCCACAGAAGAGAACGCGCAATGTCATCAGTTCTGCGCGTTGGAGTTTCCAAGACGGCACTCGCACGGCGACGCCTTTCGGCGCAAGTGGAGTTGCGGTCTGTTATACGCCTTTCCGCCTATACCACTTCTGCCCAGAGTGCTGAAGAAGATCAGGCGCGACCGGGCCCAAGTCATCCTTGTGGCCCCGGACTGGGCTCGAAGGTACTGGTATCCCGAGCTACTCAGCATGTCAGTCGGTCCCCCGATCCGCCTGCCCCTTCAGGAGGACCTTCTGTCGCAGCAGCAGGGGACGGTTCTCCACCCGAACCTGTCCAGTCTCCACCTCCATGCTTGGAGATTGAGCGGCGGCAGTTGAGGCCATTTGACTTGCCTCCTGAAGTCTGTGATGTAATTCTGGCAGCCAGGCGTCCCTCCACTAAGTCGGTATACGCCTGTCGGTGGAACAGATTTGTGGCATGGTGCACAGCAAAGGCTGTGGATCCACTCTCTGCCCCTCTTTCCGAGGTTCTTCTGTTTCTTCTCTCTCTTGCCCAGCAGGGCTCTGCTCTGGGCACTATCAAGGGCTACCTTTCTGCCCTTTCAGCCTTTTTAAGGCTTCCTGATCAGCCTTCTTTGTTCAAATCCCCGATTGTAACTCGATTCTTGAAGGGCATCACTCACATGTTTCCACCTGTTCCGTTTGTGATGCCTCAGTGGGATTTGAACCTGGTTCTGACCTTTCTGATGTGTGCCCCCTTTGAGCCCCTTCATTCTTGCCCTCTCCGTCTCCTGACTTTAAAGGCGGCTTTCCTGGTTGCCATCACCTCTGCCAGGAGGGTGAGTGAGCTCCAGGCTCTTTCTGTCAAACCTCCTTTCTTGTCCATTCATCCTGACAAGGTGGTTCTGAGGACTAGACCTTCTTTCCTGCCCAAGGTTGTTTCGGCCTTTCACATCGGGCAGTCCATCACCCTCCCTTCCTTCTTCCCGCCTCCGCATCCTTCAAAGGATGAAGAGCGGCTCCATCGTCTGGACCCAAAACGTGCGCTTTCATTTTATATGGATCGCACACGCCAGTTCCGGGTGGATGACCAACTGTTTGTTGGCTACGTGGGTGCGAAGAAGGGACGGGCGGTCCATAAACGGACCATCTCTCGATGGGTCGTTCTCTGCATCAAAGCGTGCTACTCTTTGGCTCGAAAGGAGCCTCCTGTTGGGCTGAGGGCCCATTCCTCTCGGGCCACGGCGGCTACTACTGCCTTGGGCCGGGGAGTCCCTTTGCAGGACATTTGCCAGGCGGCTACGTGGGCCTCGCTGCACACTTTCGCGAGGCACTACTGCCTGGACAGTCAAGTCCGGAGGGATGGCTTCTTTGGCCGTTCTTTCCTCCAGGACTTTCTGGTGTAGGAATGTATTGGTTCGCAGACCCACCACCGGGGTTGGTATTGCTGGGGTATCTATTCTAAGGTAAGGAATCTAACACTAACGTGTTTCTTTCAGATGAACAAGTTACTTACCTTCGGTAACGATATATCTGTAAGAAACATTAGTTAGTGTTAGATTCCTTACCGAACCCACCCATCCTCCCCGTTCTGCGAACTGATACCTAGGGTTAAGGACATCCCTTTCAGGGCCCTAGTTTTACATGGCACCAGTGTTGGTTCTCTCATGGCTCTGCGTCTCCTGGCGCGGAAAAGCTGTGTACAAAGAACTGACGTCAGCGCGCGGAGGCGGCGTCTATATACTCCAGCGACGTCATCACGGCGCACGACGCCGACGACGGACGCGGAGCCGCAGGGGACGCCTGCAGACGACGCCTACCGACGCGCAGGGGTACTGCTACGCAAAAGTTTCCGGATCCAGACTGACGCCTGGGGATATTCTAAGGTAAGGAATCTAACACTAACTAATGTTTCTTACAGATATATCGTTACCGAAGGTAAGTAACTTGTTCGTTAGTCCCATACTACACTAGTTGTTACACTGCTTTTAGCATGTGTCCCTCACATGAGGGGTGGCGTGTTGGGTCATGGTTCTCTTCCTCACAGTTTTCTTACATGAGGGGTACTTCCTTGGGTGCTGAACGCCCACAGTATTTTAGTCTTGGGGTACGTTTCCCTCTTTACTTTCAATGTGGTTGTTGCTCACTTGTATGTGAGCTGCTCTTAAACTACTTTCTTTTTCGCTTTTTGTTCTCTTTTAAAGGAGGATGGTGTTAGTGTGTTTTATCCTTTCACTCTCCTTTCCTCCTTTGTTGGTGTGTTTTCCCGCTCGTGATTTGTTTTTACCTTTCATCCCAGGGTTTATGAACTGTTTTCATAATTTGTACATTGCTGTGCATAGTTTTTTTCTTTTTAATGTGGTTCTATTTATTTGTTCAATATAAAAGGGAGAGGATCTGTAGTATTCTCATGTTATGCTGTAATGTTCTCTTTCACCTTTTTCCTAGCTGCTCAGCCAGTGTGCGTTTTCTGTGTAGAATGTTGGTGTGATTGACATGAGTGGAATGCTTGGGTGACTGGTGTGAGTGTTGTCAGTTGGAAGTTGTCAGTTGGAAGATGGGCTGAGCAGCTAGCAGGCTGCTCCTGGTGGGCCTTGCTGTAAATACTTCCTAAGGACTTACTAAACTACATGAAACTCAACTCGACTATGTCTACTATGTCTACTGAACACATTACTGTTCTGGCATTTTAACTCACAGCTTCAACTCTTTTTCAGCTTATGCTACGAAGAATTCCTACACACAGTCTGGGTTTCATTACCTAGTTTTTTCTTCACTTTTTGTCACAAAAGCTTTTGTTTTTTTTATTCATTCGACATCTTTGAAGATGAACACTCATCACCCACTTTTACATCAAAAGTGGTGTTCATTTTCTCAAAATGCCTTAATTTTTTTTTTTAAATACTCATGTGAGCAAAAAAAGGCTTCATCAGATCCTGTGTGTGTGTGTGTCCGTCTAAAAGTGCGAATTTTGTCAAAGAAATTAAAAAACATCCCTAAAAGACTATGAGGGCATACGCCTAAGAGTAACATTTGAGAACCTGCACCAGGAAGTGTAGAGAAGGAAACATAGAAAATAAGGAAAGAGAAGGGGCTCCTCATTCTAAATCCAGTGGGGACTGACCTACAGCAAGACAGGGGGAGACCTCATGCGGCGTCGACCCAGGCAACCAGGACCCCCTTACCATCTTTGTGGACTGAGGAGTCCCTGCAGCATGACCGGATAGCATCTACAGCAAGCTTTGAGCGCCATCAGTACCACTCCATAGGAATCCATTGCAACTTGGATAAAGTGCCTAGAACTCCTTGTTCTGTGAATATAACGGTTGTTGAGAACCTTGCTGGTCCCCTTGATTAGCTTCCTGCTAAGGGTTTGTCACCCCAAGTACTTCTAACCTACTGCATGGATTCTTACCTGAATTTTCTTTGAAAATATTTTCAAGTGTTCAATTCATTGACTTTGCCATGGCTTGTTCGCGGTTGAACAAAATTGCTTTATTGTGTCTTAAATCTACATCATCGTAACCCTCCGGTGGCTTTTTTGTTCTAGTGTTTAAAATATTATAAAAAAAGTCTATTTTTTTTTAATTTGTGTCTTATTTTTCGAGTGTTGTGTTGATTTCTTCTTCAATTGTTTTGCTACTGTTTAAATGCTTATCATTTGTTCCTCTGTGTAAACCTTGCTGCTCAATTGCCAAAGCAACCCAGGGTTAAGCTGAGGGTTTTACAGACTTGACCTAAAGGGGTTGGTACGTGTTGGTGAGGGGCTTAGTGAATTTTGGGCATTTTGGTAGCAAACTCATCAGCATAATAAACCCACACTGATGCCAGTGTGGGATTTAATATACAATGTACTCAGAGGGCATCTCAGAGATGCCCCCTGAAAAACAACCAGCCTGTGGTGGGTTTCCTGGCTGGTACACACCAGCCTACCACCACAAGACATGTTTTTGAGGCATGTGTGCTGCAGATACACATACTTTGCATACCCCTGCCATCCAGTGTTGGGTTCGGATGTTTTCAAGTTGTTTATCTTCAAAGAAGTCTTTCCTAGTCACGAGGTAAGGGGACTCCTCCTTTCAGTGATAGTGCACATAGGCATCAACTCCATTGTTAGATTGTTTTTTCTTTCCGCTATCGGGTTCAGACATGTATTGCTGCGCTCCGGTTCAAAACCGTCCTTCGAGTTCCTATGGGTGCGCAATCCACTGTACCCTCAACAGTATTGTTAGCGTGCATGTGTTTGAGGCATGTGGGCTGCTAAATTCACATCTAGTGCATAGATCGCCGCCTAGTGTTGGGTCAGGATGATTGCACCTTGTTGTCCTGGAAGAGTCTTCGAAGTATCACGAGATAGGTGGCTCCTCCCCTGGACTCCAGTGCGCATGGGCATCGACTCCATCCCCAGATTGTTTTTTTCCGCCATTGGGTTCGGATGTGATTTCGACATCTCCTGTTCGGAATCGATAAAACAACTTTATTTAGATACTCTCTCGTCGGTATTGTTCGCGTTCGGTCTCGTGTTCATTCCTACTCTTTGAGTGGGATTTCGTGTGAGTCGGTGACTCTACGATCATCGAGGCCTTGTCGACGCAGCAAGACCCCTGCGTTGATAAGATGGAACGGAGTCCGTTCAAGTACTGCCCCGTGTGTGGTTCAAAGTACCCACACATCGACGTGCACCCAGTGTGCAACAAGTGCCTGTCGCCGGACCATGACGAGGCCAACTGTATGGCCTGTTCCAGATTCAGGTCGAAGAAGACCATCAAGCTTCGGCGCGTGGCGCGCCTGGAGGCCCAGCGATCGGCTCCGGCGCCAGCGGACATCTTCGGCGACCCCGCGGAAGATGAGCAGGAGCTTCACCTGCAGATTTCGCCGGCATCGGCGGAGGTCGAGACCGACTACGGAGAAGCGGTCGAGGACCACGACCTCGAGGAAGACATCGAGGAGGTAGGGGACAACGGAGAACCTTTTGGGGCCATGGAAGATAGCTCGGAGGATGAGCTATGCCCCGTCCCAACTTTTACAACGGCTCAGGTCACGGGATCGCCACAAGGCCTTACCCACGATCATAGGCCTCGATCCTCCGCCCCGCCTGTCGGCCCGACTATGGACACCTCTGCGGAGCCGCCATTACCGAAAACGAAACCGAAAGTGAAACCTTCGGGTTCTACCAAATCCAAGATGGACGCCACTCCATCGGCACCGAAGACGTCGGCTATGTCATCGACGCCGTCATCTTCTAAGGCTTCTGCTACGGCATCAACGCCATCTTCTTCGGATACCTCAAGGCCTAAAAAGACTGTTGATGCGGCTAAGGTTCCAAAGTTGGTTGAGCAGCCAAGCTCAAAGAAGGCCTCGGTGCCGCCTAAAGTCAAGCCCACCGCGTCGGCCGACAAACCGGTCGGCGAGGCCAAAAGGGGTGCCGTGCCGAAGCCAGGTGTCCCGGCACCAAAAGGAAAGTCGGTCGATCTGAAGACATCGACGGCGACGCATGGAGCCGTAGGCGGTGGCGAGAGCTCGGCCGACGGCGCATCGGCAGCTCCAGCGCCGAAGAAGGCGTCATCCACGCTCCAGTCTTCCCCAGGGGGTGGATCGAAATCGACAGTCGGATCAACGAAGCCGTTCGCTTCTTTTACGAAGCAGGTACAAGACTCCCTCAAGCGGATTCGGGACAAAGAATCCACATCGGGCCCGAAGACGCCCTCGGAGACTACTCCAGTTGCACCGAAGAAGCAAGCCTCGGTGCCGCTTCACTTTACCTTGCCACTGAAGGTGGTGCCAAAGGCTTTTGCACCTCGATCGGTGCCCAAGGACTCTGTCGAAGGGAGGCATACTCGACCAAGTGGTGGTTCTGATCGTCAGCCCTTGCTGGATGACGAGTCGGAACACTTTATCGATGCTGAGACGGGGAAACTGACCCTCAAGAAGAGAAAGATTACTTCACAGCCTCTGGAGCCGTTTGTAATCCCTCTAAAGAAGAAGAAGCCACTCCCAGGGTCCCTTCAACTGGTGGAGCCTATTTACCAACCAACCAGAAGTCCAACGCCGTCACCCACTTGTTCAGAGGGTGGCGAGGGCGACCAGGAAGAACAGTATACCTTTCCTGAGAACACTGACCCTGATGAGCAACAGGACTCATGGTTGCCCTCAGGGGATCAAGGGGACCACCAGCCTATATCTGACCCGCAAGCCTATGGGCCTAAAACTTCTCCAACAGAAGATTCAACAGCATTCAATGCCTTAATCGAAAGGGCAGCTGCAAACCACAATGTAGAAATGCATGCTGACCCGGTAGAGGTGGACTTTCTATTCGACACTTTCTCTACAGCCGAAAAGACAGTAAAAACACTTCCTATGCTTAAAGGAATGATGAAACATGCCACTGACATTTTCAAGGACACTACTAGGGCGCGAGTGGTGAACCCTAGAATTGAGAAAAAGTACAGACCGGCGCCTGGGGACCCTACTTTCATTCAGGCCCAGTTGCCTCTGGACTCTTTGGTGGTCTCTAATGCACGCAAGAGGGCGAACTCTTAGTCAACGGGTGAAGCTCCTCCCCCGGACAAAGAGTCAAAAGTGCTGGAGGCGTCGGGGAAAAGGGTGGCAGCGCAGGCAGCCAATATATGGCGCATCTCGAACACACAAGCTCTGTTGGCCAGATACGACAGGGCACACTACGATACATTAGAGCAGCTTCTACAACACCTCCCTGATGAGTTTAAAGAGGGTGCGGAGATGCTCATCCAAGAGGGCAAGCTCATCTCCAACGCTGCTATTAAGTGTGCGCTGGACGTTGCGGATACGGCAGCGAGAGCCGTCAACACTAGTGTGATGTTGAGACGCCAAGCATGGCTCCTCATCTCAGGGTTTAAGCCAGAGATACAAACGACTATTCTCAATCAGCCTGTTAATCCAGACAGACTATTTGACCCAGAGGTGGACACCACACTTGAAAAAATTAAAAAAGACACTGAGACTGCGAAATCAATGGGTGCACTTCAGTCTCAGCAGTTTCGGGGAAGCACTTTTCGTCGCTCAGGCAATCGAGGTGGTACCAGAGGACACGTGGCACAGCAGGCGCAATTTACTAAGGGTGGTGCGCAATCCTCATACACTAAACAGAGTAGGGGTGGTTACAGAGGAAACAACACCAAGGGCAGAGGCAGAGGCAACAACAATTCCCGCTCCTCTGCCGCCAACAAACAGTGACTCCCGGTCACTGCCCCCCGACCATCTAACACCTGTCGGGGGGAGACTCCAACGGTTCCTGCCTGTCTGGAAGTCCATCACCACGGACAGGTGGGTAAGGAAACTTATCCAGTTCGGTTATTGTCTGGAGCTAACGTCCACTCCACCCACAATTCCCCCAAGGCACCGTCCTATGTCAGCAGAGCACTTGCACTTATTGCAGCAGGAATTTCTTGCGATGCTGCAAAAAGGCGCCATAGAGCTCGTACCAGTAGAAGAACAGGGCACAGGTGTTTATTCCCTTTACTTCTTAATACCAAAAAAGGACGGCTCACTCAGACCCATCTTGGACCTACGCCCGCTCAACATGTATATTCTTTCAGAACACTTCCACATGTTGACGTTGCAGCAAGTCCTTCCACTGTTAAAAGAGGGAGACTTCCTCGCAACCTTGGATCTCAAAGACGCTTACTTTCACATACCACTCCATCCATCCCACAGAAAGTACCTCAGGTTCACCATTCAAAACAGGCATTACCAGTTCAAAGTGCTACCCTTCGGTGTGACCACTGCCCCCAGAGTGTTCACAAAGTGTCTGGCGACCGTGGCGGCGCACCTCAGGAGGCAGAACATACATGTCTACCCCTACCTAGACGACTGGCTGGTTCAGGCCAAGTCAGCTCAGCAGTGCGCCGCGGACATGTCCAGCACTATTCACATTCTTCACAGTCTGGGGTTTTCGCTCAACTATCCGAAGTCGCACCTTCACCCTGCCCATGTGAGGCAGTACTTGGGCGCGACAATCAATACTCTGACTGCTACAGCTCAGCCAAATCCAGCGAGGATCGACAGTATCCAGTCGCTCATTCAGAAGTTCAGGCCGCAACACTCACTACCTGCGAGGGTGTTTATGCAGTTGATAGGCATGATGGCCTCCTGCATCTTCATAGTCCCGCACGCACGGTTACATATGCGTCCTCTCCAGGAGTGCTTGGCACGCCAGTGGACTCAGGCTCAAGGACAGTTGAAAGACCTAGTGTTGGTAACCGGTCGGGCATACAACTCTCTGCATTGGTGGACTCCACACAACCTTTGCAAGGGCCGACCGTTCCAAGAGCCTGTGCCACAAATGATCCTGACAACGGACGCGTCTCTCCAGGGATGGGGAGCGCATGTACTCCATTACACAGTGCAGGGACTATGGTCGACACAACAGAAGAGGATGCACATCAACTACTTGGAGCTGATGGCGATCTTCATGGCACTGAAGTCATTCAAGGTACATCTGTGCAACAAGGTCGTGTTGATCCGAACGGACAACATGACGGCAATGTACTATATCCAGAAGCAGGGAGGAACACACTCTCCACAGCTGTCTCATCTGGCTCAGAGCATGTGGAAGTGGGCCATTCAGAGGAACATCTTCCTCATGGCGGAACACCTCCGAGGCAAGGACAATCAGATGGCCGATCTGCTCAGCAGGTACAGCCACCAACTGCACAAGTGGGAGATACATCCATCAGTACTCCACCCGTACTTCCAGCAGTGGGGTCATCCAGAGATAGACCTGTTTGCCACAAGGGAGAACGCAAAATGCCCAAGCTTCGCCGCCAGGTTCCCACACCCTCAATCGCAGGGCAATGCGATATGGATGAACTGGTCAGGCAGATTTGCGTACGCTTTTCCCCCAGCACCTCTCATACCGCTGGTGGCAAGGAAGCTGCTGCAACACTCGATGACACTCATCCTGGTTGCTCCAACGTGGGCACGCCAACCATGGTACACCACATCCCTGGAGCTCTCCGTGGTACCGCATCAAAGACTATGCCTCACACCCAGGCTCTTGACGCAGAACCATGGCGACATTCAGCACCCAGATCCGCAACAGCTCAACCTGGCGATCTGGCTCCTGAAGTCCTAGAGTTTGGCTACCTTGATTTGCCCCCGGAATGCATGGACATTATCCGGGAGGCTAGAAAGCCCACTACCAGAGCTTGCTATGCAGCAAAATGGAAGAGGTTTGTCATTTACTGCACAGACCATCATATCAACCCGCTAGATGCATCCATTCCTAATATCATCTGCTATTTGTTACATCTTTACAAATGTAATCTGGCGTATGCTTCCATTCGGATACACTTATCCGCCATAGCGGCTTATCTCCAAAACAGGCAGCACCTCTCTGTTTTTAGGGTGCCTGCCATTAAGGCTTTCCTTGAAGGGCTGAAACGAATCATCCCCCCAGAACCCCACCAGCTCCTCAGTGGAACC
Source organism: Lissotriton vulgaris (assembly GCF_964263255.1). Lineage (NCBI taxonomy): Eukaryota > Metazoa > Chordata > Amphibia > Caudata > Salamandridae > Lissotriton > Lissotriton vulgaris. Next base: position 577,854,008 of record NC_141697.1, read on the forward strand.
TCAACGTGGTCCTCACCAGATTGATGGGGCCACCGTTTGAACCCCTACATTCCTGTGAGATTCAATTCCTCACATGGAAAGTAGCATTTCTCATTGCCATCACGTCTCTGCGACGCGTCAGTGAGCTACAGGCGCTCACAGTACAAGAGCCATTCATTCAAATTCATCCTAATAGGGTGGTGCTGCGCACTAATCCTAAGTTTCTCCCTAAAGTGGTGTCACAGTTTCATGTTAATCAGACCATTGAACTGCCCGCATTCTTTCAAAACCCCGAAACGGTGGCGGAAAGAATGCTTCACACGCTTGATGTCAAACGAGCGTTAATGTACTACATTGACAGGACTAAACACTTTAGGAAAACACAACAATTGTTTGTTGCCTTCTCACCCCAGCACAAAGGCAACCCCATTTCCAAAGCTGGAATCGCCAGGTGGATCGTTAAGTGTATCCAGATCTGTTACCACAAGGCTAAACGCACCTTAACGGTTCCCCCCAGGGCCCACTCAACGCGCAAGTTGGGGGCCTCCATGGCTTTCCTGGGTAATATTCCTTTGGAGGATATTTGTAGAGCAGCCACATGGATTACACCACACACGTTTACTAAGCATTATTGCGTGGATGTGCATTCTAAACAGCAGGCAGCTGTAGGACAGGCTGTTCTTAAATCTCTTTTTCAAACTTCTGCAGCCGGCACAGGCGGCCGCCGTTAATGGAGGGACTGCTATATATTCTATGCACTAGATGTGAATTTAGCAGCCCACATGCCTCGAACTGAATATGCTACTTACCAGTATGCATCTGTTCTTGGCATGTAGGGCTGCTAACATTCACATCGCCCACCCTCCTCCCCGGCGCCCGTAGCGGCTGCAGGTAATTTCTTGCATTCAATCATTAGCATGGACATCAAATACACTATTTCACTCCCTCTCTAACACAATGGCTAAAAACAATCTGGGGATGGAGTCGATGCCCATGCGCACTGTAGTCCAGGGGAGGAGCCACCTATCTCGTGATACTTCGAAGACTCTTCCAGGACAACAAGGTGCAATCATCCGGACCCAACACTAGGCGGCGATCTATGCACTAGATGTGAATGTTAGCAGCCCTACATGCCAAGAACAGATGCATACTGGTAAGTAGCATATTCATTCCCTCTCTCCTCATATCCTTTCAATCAGAAAGTCTCTGATCTTCGGTTGGACACATCCTGGACGGCCTTGGGGCCTAGCTGCGTCGATCCACCCCTCTACTGATGGAACGGACTCCGTTTCAGTTCTGTGCTCTGTGCCACACCAAGTACCCTTGCACCGATCTATACCAGGTCAGCAACTTTTGCTTATCACCAAAGCCCAAAGAAGAAGACTGCGAAGCCTGTTGGTCGTTATGGTAAAATAATACTCTTTGAGATTGTCGGGCTCGATGAGAAATGCAGCTCCAAGGCAGTCAACGGATTCCAGATATCTTTGGAGAAAAATCCGAACAGGAAGAAGCGGAAGCTGCGGAATAAGAGGCCGTCTAGGTCCATGAATTGGATTCCAACCTTGAGATAGAGTTAGAGTTCAAAGACATCCCAGAGGGACAGGGTGTTGTGAGTACTTGTACCTCCGTACCCCATAAACTAGCTTCCACCAAATATAAGGCTTTGGCACCACCTCTGCCTTCGGGCCTTAGTCGACACGAGACAATGTGTTCGAGGCATGTGGGCTTCTGAATACATATCTTAGCATAGATCGCCGCCTAGTGTTGGGTCCGGATGTTTGCACCTTGTTGTCTTGGAAGAGTCTTCGAAGTATCACGAGATAGGCGACTCGTACCCTGGACTACAGTGCGCATGGGCATCTTCTCCATATTCAGATTGATTTTTTCCGCCATTGGGTTTGGATGCACTTCGACAGCTCCAACTTCGGGACCGAAGTTTTCCAACTTTCCAAGGCCAAAACGTTCTACATTCGACGGTATTGTTTCCGCTCGGTATCCCTCGACTCAACAACACTTTCCACTTTGCTCCGGTAGTCGACGCGAGCCGTTGGGCCTTTTCGAAGCCACGTGGGCCTCCTGCTGATGGAAAGGACCCCATTTAAAAGATGCCCACAGTGTGCATCTAAGTTTCCACATAGTGATACGCATAAAGTATGCAACAGGTGCCTATCTCCGGAGCACAACAAAGAAAACTGTCCAGCTTGTGCTCCGTTCCGGTCGAAGAAAACTATCCGGAACCGAAGAGCTGCTCGGCAAGAGATGCAGCACCAGACCCGGAAAACATTTTCGACGAGTAACATGACTTCCCAGAGGCGGCGGATTCCGACCTGGAAATAGTCACCGTAGAGGACCAGTCGGACTCCGATGACCAGATCACACCGGGGCAAACGGTGAGCACCAAAGCCCCTCCTCCACCTCCACAAAAGGCTCCGGTCAAAGCATCGCCCAAAAGCCTTAGCCGCAACCGAAACACCGCTTCAGAAGCCCCGCCTTCAGGCTCGGCTCCGAAGACCACACCCAAGCCTTCCGGTACCCCGGGACTCAGCAAAACACTTTTCCAAAGTGCCCTTAGTACAACTCAAAAAAGTCGTCGAGCACAAGAGGGCTGTCGACTCAAAAACGGCCGCAGAGCCAAGAACGGGCATCGACACCAAGAAAGTCATTGATCCGAAAAAGGCTGTTGACCCCAAGAAGGTCGTCGATCCGAAGAAGGCCGTCGAGCCGAAGAAGGCCGTCGAGCCGAAGAAGGCCATCGAGCCGAAAAAGGCCGTCAAGCCGAAAAAGGCCGTCGAGCCGAAGAAAGACGTCGAGCCGAAGAGGGTCGTCGAGCCGAAGGCCGTCGAGCCAAAGAAGGCTGCTGATCATACAAAGAACGTCCAGCCCAAAAAGACACTCGATCCAAACAAACCCGTCGACCCGAAAAAGGCTCCAAGGGTCCTCGAGTCTGAAACTCACCATAAAAAGGCTACCGAACCAAAATCTTTGGCGCCAAATCCACGGACAGTGGAAGAAGAAGAACAATTGTTACTTACCTGTAAACAGGTGGTTCTCCAGTATTGGTGTCTTTCATAGATTCACATGCTTGAATATTCCTTGGCGTCGAAGTGGGAGTCCCACGGTAAATAAACTAGCTATAACATACCAATAACATATGTATGTAAATACATAACACATGAAATAGTAGTAGTAAATACATAATAAAGGCTCAAAAACCAATTCCTACATAGGAATACATGATAGAGAGAAAAAACACGTGTAACATATTCCTGTCATTATGTTAGTCCAAACTACAGCCAATCAGGCGCCAGCACCCTTCCAGAACCTTCTCCTCAGAGCTCAGACCCTCAGATTTTCGTAGCACAAGAGTGACAAAAGAGTCAATGAGGAGAAGCGAGCCTCTGAGGGGAGGAGGGTGGGTCGCATGTGAATCTATGAAAGACACCAATACTGGAGAACCACCTGTTTACAGGTAAGTAACAATTGTTCTTCTCCAGTATTAGGGTGTCTTTCATAGATACACATGCTTGAATAGAATAGAGAGCAGTAACATCCGAAAAGGTCCGATTGCTATGCAACAGCATGGAGAAAACCAAAGAGACAGTAATAATACAGTCATGTAAGTACTGATAGCAATCATAAAAAAAACATAGCGGAGGAGGGAAGACAGAGGCTCACCTTAGTTAAAAAGATGACGAAGGACAGCCTGTCCCACTGCTGTATCCACCTCGTTGATGGCATCCAAGCAGTAGTGCTTCGTGAATGTGTGCCGGTTGGAACACGTGGCTGCTCGGCAGATCTGATGAAGCGGCACACCAGCAAACAGGGCGGTAGAGGATGACATCGCCCTGGTGGAATGAGCCCTCACTGAAGGTTGTAGAGGCTTGCCAGCCTGCTGATGGCAGAAGACAATGGCTGAAGAAATCCAACGTGCAATAGTTGGCTTGGTAACAGGGCACCATTTACGCATGCGTCCGTAGGCAATGAACAGTTGATCGGACCTGCGAAAAGGGGCAGCCCTGCTGATGTAAAATTTAAGGCATTGTTTGATGTCCAAAGAGTGCAATCATTGCTCTGCCGGAGATTGAGGATCGGCAAAGAAAGTCTTTAAGAAAACAGGCTCGTTTAGATGGAAATCCGTAGGCACCTTCGGCAGGAAAGTTGGGTCGATGCGAAGCACCACACAGTCAGGTTTGAATTGAAGAAAAGGAGGTTTAACAGTGAAAGCGTGAAGATCACTCACGCGACGAGATGATGTCAAAGCAAGGAGAAGGGCTACCTTCCAGGTCAGAAACTTTAAGTCCGCCCTATGGATAGGCTCGAATGGCGCCTTCATTAGTTGGGCTAAGACGACATTGAGATGCCAATTGGGAGGAGGACGCCGAAGAGGTGGGAACTTCCGGAACAGTCCTTTGAAAAACTGACAAATACGTCTGGAAGAGCAGAGAGAGGAGGAGCCATCCTGCCGGAAACGAGAGATTGCCGCCAAGAAAACTCTCAAAGTAGCATGGGAAAGCCTGGATTGAGCCAGGTCCAGAAAGAACGGAAGTAGCTGCTCCGGAGTGGAATGGATAGGATGGATATTCGTAGCCACACACCAATGGCAGAACCTCTTCCATTTAAGTTTGTAAGTCTTAATGGTAGACGGAGCCCTGGCCTGAGCCAGAATGTCTCGGCTTTAAGGCGAGCTATTTAAATGCGCAAATTCAAGGTGCTGAGGTTCCAGGCCGACAATTGTAGAGAAGAGGGGTCGGATGGCAAATTTGACCCTTGTCCATTGTCAGGAGGTCCGACCGAGGATGAAGGAGGATGGGCTCGCACTGGGACAGAAGGAGCAACTCCGAGAACCATGCCTGACGGGGCTATCTGGGAGCGATCAGGAGAATGTGGCAGGGCTGCCCCCACATCTTCCACAGCACACAAGGCACCAACGGGATCGGAGGAAAAGCGTAAGCAAATAGATCGCACCAATTCATCAAAAGGGCATTCCCGCACGACCCGTGGTGGGGATGCCAACTTGCGTAAGATGGGCATTTCTGGTTCTCCAGTGTTGCAAAGAGATCCAGAGACGGACGACCCCATCGTTGAAAAACGAGGTCGAGAGTCGGTTGATGTAACTCCCACTCGTGGGTCGATGGCGCGGACCTGCTGAGGGAATCCGCTAGGATGTTGGAGACGCCCGGCAGATGCACAGCCGTCAGGGAAACTTGATGACGGATTGCCCAATCCCATATCGACTGAGCTAGCCGAGACAAGAGTGGAGACCTGGTTCCGCCCTGCTTGTTGACATAGTGCATACTGGTGGTATTGTCTGTCTGTATGAGCACTGATTCCCCTTGAAGCACAGGAAGGAACGACTTGAGTGCCAGAAAAATTGCCATCAGCTCCAGCCTGTTGATGTGCCAGGAACGATGAAGCGGAGACCATTTGCCTTTGATGGAAAGGCCTTGAAGGTGAGCACCCCAGCCTTCTAGTGAGGCGTCTGTTGTGAGCGTGAGTTCTGGAGTGGTGGAGAGGAAAGAAGTTCCTGTCACAAGGTTGGACGGTTGCGCCCACCATTGGAGAGCTGATCTCATGCGAGGGGTGACACTCACGAGGTCGTTAAAAGAACCGGAGAACTGACGCCACTGTACGTCCAATTCCTCCTGAATGGGGCGAGTCCGAAGGCTGCAATTGGGGATCAGTGCAATACAAGACGATGCCATCCCCAGAAATGACTTCAAGATCCGGACAGAAACGGACAGTCTTGCCCGAATCAGAGACACCAAGCGAAGGATCTTTTGTTGACACTCTTGGCACACAAATGCCTTTGAAAGCACTGTGTCCAATGTTGCTCCCAGAAAATTCCTGCTTTGAGCCGGTTCGACCTGAGACTTGTCGACATTGATGGTTAGGCCGAGAGATCGAAACACGTCCTGACAAAGACGGGTGTGTTGACACAGCTGTTTGTGAGACTGTGACTTGAGGAGGCAGTCAATCTCCCGTCTTCTTGAGTATTAGGAAAAACCGGGAATAGAAACCCTTTCCTCTCTGAGACTTGGGAACCACTTCGACGGCACCTTTCTGAGTTAGAAGACGAACTTGATGGAAAAGCTCCTTGAGGTGGGGAGTGTGAGAAGGTGGCCTGATATGCAGTGCTCACTATTCTAGTGAACACTATGTATCAGTCCAGCAACCCTTATTGATGATTGGTTGTAAGTCAACCTTATAGACCAGCTATCCTAGTAGCGTGGATACGAGCAGTCTAAGGCTAAAGACTCGAGAGGGCGTGTTAAGCCAGCTGTTCACCACACATATATCCCTTGAATACCCAGTGAAAGGACACCACACAAGTGTTATGAAAATAAACAGTTATTTATTAAAGATCACAACAGCCCTGTACTCTTTATGAGGACAGGGTACTAAGCACAAACCAAAACTCTTACAAAAATACTTAAGTTAGCACAGTATATACAAATGCCCGAGGGGCACGGAAAACCATATACTCTGAAAGTGGAATGCGAAATTCCTAGCAGGTAAGTACAGTACTAATAGCTTTTGGAATCGCTAGGACTTGACTAGGGAATCGTTAGATTATGTCTAGGAGGCCTAGGGGACTCGGGTGCAGTGTGTGCACTCTCACGCGAGATGCGGGACAAAAGTCTATGGTAGCTAGGAATTAGAAAGTTAGTGTTCTCGGGCGAACCCGACCTGGTAGGGAGAAAACGAAAGTAGATTCTGACCCTTGGATAGTGAGGCTATGCTGGGGCACCGAAATGCCGAAGTTACCTAGCCCAGGGGCTGCAGCTGCATAGGTCTGAAAAGACGTCGGGAATCCTCGTAGACGGACCAGGAGCCGGAAGAAAAGATGCTGGCCGGTGACCAGTGAAGAAAGTTCAGTTGGATCCAAGCCTGGATCTTGAAGATAGATGACACCTGAAAGCAGAGGGGACCAAGTTCGAGACTACTAGCCAGTAGTCAGTGGGCACCAGGAGGGCACCGGATGGTAGCCACCTCGACTAGGTGAGTGGGTGACGCTTGACTCGAAGATCTCACGGACCAGGAGGCGTTGTCGGCGACCAGGATGGAGGATCGAGCTGTCCCACGAAGATGGAAGCTGTCGGCGTCGCTGGACCCAGGATTGGGCAACAAAGCCTTGGCAAATTCAAGCCCACGCGGTGGACCTAAAATGGCGTCTGGAGTGGACCAGGAGGGTCCGGGGTGCCTCTCTTGAACAAGGAAGCAAGGGCCAGCCTGGAGCAACCAGACCAGCAGTCGTGAAGTCGTTGGGCGTCGTTTAGAAGGCCACAAGCCAGCCGGCTAGTAGCCAAACAACGCGGTGCACAGCAAACAGCAGAAGGGCCCCACGCCGATCGTGGAGATGCAGGGAGGCTGATCTTGGGTGCTGGAGCTGCGCAGGGTCGGGGCTTCTCGGACCCCAAAGCACTCACCAGTGGAGGACACGGTGGGCTTGCAGTAAAGATGTCGTGCAGTCCTGGCGATCGTCGGTCCCTTGAGGTCTCGTCGCACTCACGGTTCTCAGCTGGGCTGTAGAGGTGAGTAGAGGTCAGAGGTGCCAGGGAAGCCGGGTCTCGTCGAGCTGGGTCGTCGGATTCGTGATGAAGGACTTGCAGCAGACCGCAGTGTTCTTTAGGATGGTGCCTGCGGATGCAGGGTGACTACTCCTTAGCCACAAGGGAGAATCTTGAAGAAGAAATCGTGAAGTCCTTTCGAAGAAAGTGGTATCTTGATTCCAAAGATGATCTAATTTTAACAGGGGGCCCGCTCCCATCTTTATACTAAAAAAAGGGGGCTGACCCGGTGACTAGGTCCTGCCTATGGGTGGGACTAGGTGGGGGGTGGTTACACCCCTCAGCCATGCCGGACTTCCCCAGGCCAGGGGCTGGTGTGCCCCTGGAACTGGTTCAGACCGGCCTATGCGTAGTGAGCACCGGGGTGCCACTCAGCAGTCACCTTCCTGTAAAGCCCTGCCTACCCAGGATACACAAAACCATGTCTGGGACGGTGCTAGCACCGCCCCTGACAGGAAACCCTTTGTCCAGGCTCCCCTCACTGGAAGGACTCCCAGCTGCAGGGGGTCAGACTCGTGTCTGTGGTGGCAGCATCCATTTTGTGGAGCTGAGGCTTCAGTTAACTTTAACCGGGGTTCACAGTTACATACATGTCGTGTCCCTCTAGAAGGGTGGAATGCTAACCCCGTCGCCAGAATTGGCGAGGGGTTAGTATTCCAATTCGTATGACACCTTACTCGACATGTTTTGATAAAGCAATACCAAAGATAGCATTTAACCGCGAGGATTATAATGCACTTAAGAGTATATGGTATGCGATATCATGGAACAGCTATTAGGACTTGATTCCGCAAGCTGCAGACAGGCTCAGCTCGTGCCAGAGCACCATCTCACACGATTCCAAGCACTCTGCCTTCAGGATTGTCAAGGCCTGCCATAGGAGTGACTGATAGGAATCTGTGTGTCCATTTTAGGGTTAGGTATAGGTATACTACACCTACAGCAAAGGGTGATTACACGACTTTGCCCCAGCTGTCATGCAGCCAGTTGTGTCAAATTTAGGAGGCCAGCCAGGGGTGGCATAATACATGCTGCAGCCCCTGGTAGCCCTGGGTACACCTATGCCCTGAGTTACAGGGTCTGATAAGGTGGCCCAGTACCAATTGGTAGATGCACCTAGGGTACATGAGGTAATTCAGAAAGAGAACAGCCAGGCTGTGGGTCTGATTGGCAGGCCCACAGCCAGAGAAAGTCGTAAACCAGTGAAACAAAAGCAAAAAATCTGGGTGATCATAGGATTGCAGACCCTACTCTCCTACATGACCCCCCCCCAAACTTTGGGACAATAAGCTAACCTTGACCAGGTGAGTCTTCTTGTTCTAAGTGGAAATATCTGGAGAGCCCATCGGCATTGCCATGATCAGTACCAGGTCTATGTTCCACTGTAAAGTCCATCCCCTGTAGGGAAATGGACCACCTAAGCAGTTTGGGGTTTTCACCCTTCATCTGATTTAGCCACAAGAGGGGCTTATGGTCGGTCTGAATCTTGAAGTGAGTGCCAAACAAGTATGGCCTCAGCTTCTTCAGGGCCCAAACCACAGCAAAGGCCTCCCTCTCAATAGCTGACCAATTCTTCTCTCTGGGGGTCAGCCTTCTGCTTATAAAAGCAATGGGCTGATCCTGACCATCAAAATTCAGTTGAGAAAGAACAGCTCCCACACCCAACTCAGAAGCATCTGTTTGGACAATGAATGGTTTGGAGTAGTCTGGACTCTTAAGGATAGGTGCTGTGCACATGGCCTGCTTTAGGTCATCGAATGCTTTTTGACAGCCTGCTGTCCACTGAACCTTTTTTGGCATTTTCTTACTTGTCAGTTCATTTAATGGTGTCACAATGGAGCCATAGTTCCTGACAAATTTTCTGTAGTATCCAGTCAGGCCCAAGAAAGCTCGAACCTGAGTCTGGGTGGTTGGAGGAGCCCAGTCCCTGATTGACTGTATTTTGCTCTCCAGTGGCTGAACCTGGCCTCCACCTACAAGGTGGCCCAGGTATACAACCTGTGTCTGCCCTATCTGGCACTTGGTGGCCTTGATAGTGAGGCCTGCTGCTTGCAGAGCCTCTAACACTTTCCTCAGGTGGACCAGGTGATCCTCCCAGGTGGAGCTAAAGACAGCAATATCATCTAGATATGCTGCACAGTAGTCATCCAGCCCAGTAAGGACTTGATTCACCAACCTTTGGAAGGTGGCAGGTGCATTTTTCAGACCAAAGGGCATTACCACAAATTGATAATGCCCACCAGGGGTTGAAAATGCTGTTTTGGGTTTGGCATCCTCAGCTAACCTGATTTGCCAATACCCAGCTGTTAAGTCAAATGTACTTAAGTAGTTGGCAGAAGCCAATCTATCTATAAGTTCATCTGCCCTTGGTATTGGATGGGCATCAGTCTTAGTGACTGCATTGAGACCCCTGTAGTCTACGCAAAACCTCATCTCTCTCTTACCATCTTGGGTGTGAGGCTTTGGCACTAGAACTACTGGACTAGCCCAAGGGCTATCTGAGGGTTCAATGACTCCCAATTCCAACATTTTCTGCACTTCAGTTTTTATGCAGTCTCTAACATGATCAGGCTGCCTGTAGATTTTACTCTTGACTGGCAGGCTGTCACCAGTGTCAACCTCATGGGTACACCAATTGGTCTGACTGGGTGTCAGAGAGAACATATGTCTGAAAGACTGAAGAACCTGTTTACAGTCTTTCTGCTGATGTTCAGAGAGGCTGCCACAAAAGACAACACCATCTACTGACCCATCATCAGGATTCTGAGTGAGCAGGTCTGGGAGAGGGTCACTCTCTTCCTCCTGTCCCTCATCTATGGCCATGAGCAAGCTCATGTCCTTCCTGTCGACATATGCTTTGAGCCTGTTGACATGGAGTACCCTATGGGGACTCCTGGGAGTTCCAAGGTCCACCAGGTAGGTGACCTCTCCCTTTTGCTCAAGGATTGTGTGGGGCCCAGACCATTTGTCTTTGAGTGCTGCTGGGGCCACTGGCTCCAGCACCCACACCTTCTGTCCAGGCTGATAAACAGTCAGGACAGCCTTTTGGTCATGCCAAGCTTTTTGAAGTTCTTGACTGGCCTTAAGGTTTTCTGATGCCTTCTCCATATACTCAGCCATCCTGGAGCGGAGACCAAGTACATAGTCCATTATGTTGGTTGCAGGCTTTTTGAGAGGTCTCTCCCATCCTTCCTTCACCAAACACAAGGGGCCTCTCACAGGATGCCCATACAAAAGTTCAAAAGGGCTGTAGCCAACCCCCTTTTGTGGGACCTCTCTGTAAGCAAACAGAAGGCAGGGCATCAGGACATCCCATCTACGCCTGAGTGTTTCAGGTAGTCCATGAATCATCCCTTTTAGGGTCCTGTTGAACCTTTCAACAAGCCCATTGCATTGTGGGTGATAGGGTGTAGTGAATTTGTAATTGACACCACACTCCTTCCACATAGCAGTTAAATAGCTTGACATGAAGTTTGCACCTCTGTCAGAGACAACCTCCTTAGGGAAGCCCACTCTGGAGAACACTCCAACTAGGGCCCTTGCCACCACAGGGGCTGTGGTGGTCCTAAGTGGAATAGCTTCAGGATACCTGGTGGCATGATCCACTACCACCAGTATAAACTTGTGCCCTGATGCTGTCTGGGGTTCCATTGGACCAACAATGTCAATCCCCACTCTTTCAAAGGGCACCCCCACCACAGGCATTGGTATAAGGGGGGCCTTTGTTGTGCCACCTGACTTACCACTGGCTTGGCAAGTGACACAGGAGCGACAAAACTCCTTGGTATCCTCATTCATGTGAGGCCAGTGAAAGTGTGAGACAAGCCTGTCCCAAGTCTTTGTCTGGCCTAAGTGTCCTGCTAAGGGAATCTCATGGGCCAAGGTAAGTAGGAAACCTCTCTGAGACAAGGGTACAACCAGCCTCCTGGTCATGCCAGGCTTGGGGTCTCTTGACTCAGTGTACAGGAGTCCATCTTCCCAGTATACCTTGTGGGTACCTGTGGCGTTCCCAGCAGCCTCAGCAGCAGCCTGCTGTCTGAGGGGTTCAAGAGAAGGGCAGCCTAACTGGTCCTTCCCCAGGTCTTCCCTTGAGGGTCCCCCTGAACCCAAGAATTCAACTTGATCAAGTTCAAACTCTCTAGGCTCAGTTTCCCTCAATTCCTGCAGGTCAGCCTCCTCTGAGACTTGATCCACAACCTGGGGCAAGGGGGAAGGCACAGCCTTAACCCTACTGCTCTTTTTCTTGGAAGGTGTCTGGTCCATTGTTCCAGGATCCAGCACCTGTTCAGTGGGGCATCTTCTGGCCTGTGACCTAGTCACAGCAAACACATGTGCTGGCAAACCTAACATTTCCAGATGAGTCCTCTGCTCCACTTCTGACCATTGTGATGACTCCAAATCATTGCCCAACAAACAATCCACTGGGAGGTCTGAACTAACTACAACCTTCTTTTGGCCAGTTACCCCTCCCCAGGAGAAAGCTACAATTGCCATACTATGATTGGTAGTGACATTGCTTGCATTGGTCACCAGGAATTCTGTACCTGGCATGATCTGTCCAGGGTCCACAAAGCTAGGTGTCACCATTGTGACACTGGCACAAGTGTCCCTATAGGCCTGAGCCATTTTTCCATTAATAAAAGGTGTCTGTCTGTATTTGCCCAAAGTATTGGGACTTATATCAGGGGACATATCCACATCCCCTGTACAAACAAGGACAGCCTGAGTGAGTGTACCAACTAAGTTGTCACACCCCTCAGAACCCAGGGTTAACCCTACTAAACCCTTGGGAGGTGCACTACCACTGCTGGCTGTACTAGGGGGCACAGGTGCCTTAGGGGCTGCAGTGGCAGGAGTCTGCCCTCCTCCTTTCTTGGTGCACTCACTAAACCAGTGAGTTTTACTTTTGCAGTATTGGCACCACCTTTTAGATTGGCCTTCTTTCTTCTTTTGGGGAGCCTGACCCCCACCCTCTTTGGGTTGTTGGGGACCTGTCGAAGACTTCTGGTCATTTTGTTCCCCCTTAGAATCTTTACCCTTCTGGTCTGCTTTCTTCTGACCACCTTGATTCTGGCCCTGGTTCTGTTTAACTCTTGTTCTAACCCATCTGTCTGCCTTCTTTCCCAATTCTTGGGGAGAGGTCAGATCTGAGTCAACAAGATGCTGATGCAACAACTGGTTCTGACAATTGTTTAAAATTTGCTCTCTCATCATCAAATTGTACAATCCTTTATAATCAGTAACCTTACTGCCCAGCAACCAGCCCTCAAAAGCCTTAGTGGCACAATCTACAAAGTCAGCCCAATCTTGAGACTGAGTTTTCTGGGTATCCCTGAACAGCACCCTGTACTGCTCAGTGGTTAGGCCAAACCCATCAACCAGTGCATTTTTCAAGACTTGGTAATCATTAGCATCCTCCACCCTTGTGGTGAGGAGCTTGTCTCTTCCTTTACCCTCAAAGGAGAGCCACAAGATAGCTGCCCACTGACTTGGGGGAACACCTTGCACAGTGCAGGCCCTCTCCAAAGCAGTAATCCATTTGTGGATGTCATCCCCTTGTTTAAAGGGGGGCACTATCTTACCAAGGTGTTTTGTATCAAAACTCCTTTCCCTATTGCTAGGTACAATGCTGCCACCAGTGGGGACTGTCCCACTCAATTGTTGCTCTCTAGCAAAGGCAAGCCTCTCTTTGGCCAGGGCAAGTTCTTCCCTTTCAATCCTCAGATTGGCTGCCTTTTCCTTAGCTTCATACATTCTCCTCTGGGGAGATGTCATTCCCCTTTGAGAGGAACGTTGAGAGCCATTGGTATGAAGGGATCTGATAGAGCCTCTTGATAGAGATCTATCTCGTCCATTCCCAATGTTAAGCTGACCTGAGAGTGGCCCCAAGGGTCCCCTAGTGCCCACCTCATGTCTGCTTAAGTTGGACCTGGTTAGTCTGCTGACTTCTACCTGTTCCTTTTCTGCCTCATCCCCTGATACCAAATCATCATCCTCATCATCAGCATCATCTGCTTCCTGAAGAGGATGGTCCTGGGCATCAAAGGGACCCTGTAAGGAGGGCATGTTGCCATCTGAATTAGAAGGGTCTGGGTTACCAGCCCTCCTTGCATCATGAGTCTCTAAGAGACCAATCAGAAAGGCAGTTGTGGGGTTAGACCCCTGCTTAATCTTCCTAGAGGTACACACTTGTCGTAACTCATGGAAGCTAAGCGCAGTATATCTTGAAGGGATGACCTGTGGAGGGTCAACTGACACAAGGGGAACCTCAGTGTTTCCTCCTTTGTCCGACATACTGTTTCTAGTGTGGTGTAAGTGATGCACCTACCTACACTATGTGTTTACCTACTGATCCCTTGCTAAGAGTTGCAGCCAAGGTGTGCTAATCCTTGAGGAGCTACAACAGCTGGTTCAGTAGAACTCAGAGTATTCTAAGCTTTAGTTATATGTACCTAACAGTACTTATGTGATCTTTCAACAAGATATTCTTAGGATACGTGTGGTAAAACAACAGCAAGCTCAAATCCCACCGCTGCCACCAATGTGAGAAGGTGGCCTGATATGCAGTGCTCACTATTCTAGTGAACACTATGTATCAGTCCAGCAACCCTTATTGATGATTGGTTGTAAGTCAACCTTATAGACCAGCTATCCTAGTAGCGTGGATACGAGCAGTCTAAGGCTAAAGACTCGAGAGGGCGTGTTAAGCCAGCTGTTCACCACACATATATCCCTTGAATACCCAGTGAAAGGACACCACACAAGTGTTATGAAAATAAACAGTTATTTATTAAAGATCACAACAGCCCTGTACTCTTTATGAGGACAGGGTACTAAGCACAAACCAAAACTCTTACAAAAATACTTAAGTTAGCACAGTATATACAAATGCCCGAGGGGCACGGAAAACCATATACTCTGAAAGTGGAATGCGAAATTCCTAGCAGGTAAGTACAGTACTAATAGCTTTTGGAATCGCTAGGACTTGACTAGGGAATCGTTAGATTATGTCTAGGAGGCCTAGGGGACTCGGGTGCAGTGTGTGCACTCTCACGCGAGATGCGGGACAAAAGTCTATGGTAGCTAGGAATTAGAAAGTTAGTGTTCTCGGGCGAACCCGACCTGGTAGGGAGAAAACGAAAGTAGATTCTGACCCTTGGATAGTGAGGCTATGCTGGGGCACCGAAATGCCGAAGTTACCTAGCCCAGGGGCTGCAGCTGCATAGGTCTGAAAAGACGTCGGGAATCCTCGTAGACGGACCAGGAGCCGGAAGAAAAGATGCTGGCCGGTGACCAGTGAAGAAAGTTCAGTTGGATCCAAGCCTGGATCTTGAAGATAGATGACACCTGAAAGCAGAGGGGACCAAGTTCGAGACTACTAGCCAGTAGTCAGTGGGCACCAGGAGGGCACCGGATGGTAGCCACCTCGACTAGGTGAGTGGGTGACGCTTGACTCGAAGATCTCACGGACCAGGAGGCGTTGTCGGCGACCAGGATGGAGGATCGAGCTGTCCCACGAAGATGGAAGCTGTCGGCGTCGCTGGACCCAGGATTGGGCAACAAAGCCTTGGCAAATTCAAGCCCACGCGGTGGACCTAAAATGGCGTCTGGAGTGGACCAGGAGGGTCCGGGGTGCCTCTCTTGAACAAGGAAGCAAGGGCCAGCCTGGAGCAACCAGACCAGCAGTCGTGAAGTCGTTGGGCGTCGTTTAGAAGGCCACAAGCCAGCCGGCTAGTAGCCAAACAACGCGGTGCACAGCAAACAGCAGAAGGGCCCCACGCCGATCGTGGAGATGCAGGGAGGCTGATCTTGGGTGCTGGAGCTGCGCAGGGTCGGGGCTTCTCGGACCCCAAAGCACTCACCAGTGGAGGACACGGTGGGCTTGCAGTAAAGATGTCGTGCAGTCCTGGCGATCGTCGGTCCCTTGAGGTCTCGTCGCACTCACGGTTCTCAGCTGGGCTGTAGAGGTGAGTAGAGGTCAGAGGTGCCAGGGAAGCCGGGTCTCGTCGAGCTGGGTCGTCGGATTCGTGATGAAGGACTTGCAGCAGACCGCAGTGTTCTTTAGGATGGTGCCTGCGGATGCAGGGTGACTACTCCTTAGCCACAAGGGAGAATCTTGAAGAAGAAATCGTGAAGTCCTTTCGAAGAAAGTGGTATCTTGATTCCAAAGATGATCTAATTTTAACAGGGGGCCCGCTCCCATCTTTATACTAAAAAAAGGGGGCTGACCCGGTGACTAGGTCCTGCCTATGGGTGGGACTAGGTGGGGGGTGGTTACACCCCTCAGCCATGCCGGACTTCCCCAGGCCAGGGGCTGGTGTGCCCCTGGAACTGGTTCAGACCGGCCTATGCGTAGTGAGCACCGGGGTGCCACTCAGCAGTCACCTTCCTGTAAAGCCCTGCCTACCCAGGATACACAAAACCATGTCTGGGACGGTGCTAGCACCGCCCCTGACAGGAAACCCTTTGTCCAGGCTCCCCTCACTGGAAGGACTCCCAGCTGCAGGGGGTCAGACTCGTGTCTGTGGTGGCAGCATCCATTTTGTGGAGCTGAGGCTTCAGTTAACTTTAACCGGGGTTCACAGTTACATACATGTCGTGTCCCTCTAGAAGGGTGGAATGCTAACCCCGTCGCCAGAATTGGCGAGGGGTTAGTATTCCAATTCGTATGACACCTTACTCGACATGTTTTGATAAAGCAATACCAAAGATAGCATTTAACCGCGAGGATTATAATGCACTTAAGAGTATATGGTATGCGATATCATGGAACAGCTATTAGGACTTGATTCCGCAAGCTGCAGACAGGCTCAGCTCGTGCCAGAGCACCATCTCACACGATTCCAAGCACTCTGCCTTCAGGATTGTCAAGGCCTGCCATAGGAGTGACTGATAGGAATCTGTGTGTCCATTTTAGGGTTAGGTATAGGTATACTACACCTACAGCAAAGGGTGATTACACGACTTTGCCCCAGCTGTCATGCAGCCAGTTGTGTCAAATTTAGGAGGCCAGCCAGGGGTGGCATAATACATGCTGCAGCCCCTGGTAGCCCTGGGTACACCTATGCCCTGAGTTACAGGGTCTGATAAGGTGGCCCAGTACCAATTGGTAGATGCACCTAGGGTACATGAGGTAATTCAGAAAGAGAACAGCCAGGCTGTGGGTCTGATTGGCAGGCCCACAGCCAGAGAAAGTCGTAAACCAGTGAAACAAAAGCAAAAAATCTGGGTGATCATAGGATTGCAGACCCTACTCTCCTACAGGGAGTAGGCGGGCCAGACGGTGGAGTGGGAGGAGGAATCTTGAACTCTACAGCATGGCCCTTTTTGACAATGTCCAGAACCCAGCGGTCCGAGGTGATGGAGGACCACTGAGAAAAGAACAGAGAGATTCGACCTCCAACGCTGGGGGGGATACAAAAGTCATTGACGTTTGGGAGTGGATCCTCTATAGGAGGATTTTCCCCTGTAGGATTCAGACGACTGCTGTCGGGAGGACTACTGTTGGTTGGAAGAGTAACGTTGGTTACCTTGATGGTAGGAGCGGTATTGAGAGTTTCCTCCACAAAAGGTTGAGGAGGTGCCGCGTCCGCGAGCACCTCGAAATGGCTGCTTCCGAAACTGTAAAGTCCCCAATGAGCGAGCAGTGTCAGCGTCCTTTTTAATGGCCTGCAAAGCCTCGTCTATGTGCGCTCCAAAAAGCGACTCACCGTCGTAAGGCATATCCAGGATCTTGGATTGAACTTCTTGGCGGAAGGAGGTGGACCGTAACCAGCCCTGCCTTCATAAGACCGCTGCACCAGCAAGCTGACGAAAGCCAGTACACACAATGTCAACTGCACAATCAATGATTTCCTCCGATGTCCTCTCTCCGTCCTGCAGGATTTGCAAAGCTGCAGCCTCGGAAGCGTCAGGGATGAGGTTCACCAGGGCAGACAAGTCCGACCACATCTGGCGGTCGTAGCGGCCTGAGATGGCTAAAGTATTAACCGCCCTCACCGTAGTGGATGCCATAGTGGAGAACTTGCGTCCAATAGCGTCCAGGCGCCGACCCTCCCTATTTGGAGGAGCTGAAATTGGCGATGCCGGATTACGGGAACGACCTTGTGCAGCTTGAGTGACCACTGAGTCGGGCTTTGGATGAGCTACAAGGCAGGCTGGAGATCCTACGGGCGCCTTGTATTTTTTCTCAAGGCGAGGCAGATGAGCCGGCAGTGAATTTGGTGTTTGCATGAGCTTCACCCCTTCAGCCCATATAAAGTCTATGATGGGTATAGTGTGGACTTGTTTGAATGGCTGATTTTTTAAAATCATAGAGGAAACAGTCCTCCTCCCTCTGGACCCTAGGCAATTTGAAACGTTGGGCCGCTCTATCCATCAGCTGATGGAAACTCGCAATGTCCACCGTAGGCGAATCCCCGGGCTCTACCGGGGGAGGGGAAGGCGTCTGGATTTGGTATTCGTCCCACTCAGCCATGTGGGGGCTGCGTCATCATCATCATCATGGACTTCACCATCTTCCCGGTTGGGAGCAACGTCATCGTCATCAACAGGGTACACAGTAGTGTGGATCTTCACTGACGTCTGGACCTGTGGTGAAGGCGTTGGTGGCAAAGGTGGCGGAACAGGGACAGGAGCCGCCGCAGTCGTAGGCACACGAGGCATAGGCGTACAATGTGGAGAAGGTGGGAAACGTCGGTTGTAGTCATCCAACATATGTTGGAGATTTGAGACGAGCGACAATGGCAATGTCGCTGTAGGAACTTGTGTAGAGCGTTCTTCTGCCTGAGAGTACTGGTCACCGCTATCATCATCATCACTGTAATCCTGACACTTAATAATCAAATCCGACGGACTGCGTGCCACTCTGAAAGAATCACCCACATCATCATCAGATTAAGAATCCGGCTCAGAGCCCGTAGCGAACATGGGCGAGGGAGGCTGTGGATCTGGAATCGATAGTTGGTCAACTGGCCGTTGACGACGATGGTGCAAGGGGTCAGCGGTGGAAGAGCTAGACTCAGTGGAAGACAAAGGCACCAAAGGTAATGAGGCAAACGATGAAGGAACCACCCTCGACGGTGTAGTCGATGGTGTCGACGACGACGCTGGTAGAGGCGTCGACGAAATCGTTGTAGAGAAATCCGTCCGAGACCAGCGTAGACGTTAAGATCATCGACGAAGTCGTCAGCGATGATGAAGCCAACGTCGACGGAGTCGATGCCGACGGAGTCCTCGTCGACTGGACCGTCGATTAAGAGGACTTTTTGTGAGCTTTCGTCGACGATGACTTTGCTGACGACGAAGCAGATTTCTTCATCGACGACGAGGAAATAGGTATCGTCGACGAGACAGTTTTGAAGCTGAGTGATACCTTAGTCAACATGGACGACGTCGACGTAGCCGTCGTCGACGATCCGGAGGCTGATGTCATCGTCACTGTCGCCGTCGACGATCCGGAGACGGTTGATTTCGTCTTAGGGACGATCGTCGACGCTTCCGTCGACGATGAAACATGTTTCTGAGCAGAAACATGATGGGAAGCAGCAGAAGACGCCTGAGAGCCAGGTCTCGTGGGCGTAGCGGTAGTAGGAGGTGGTGAAGACACTGCTGGAGCCACAGACATGGAAAGTTTCTTCCTTTTTAGAAAGGGTGAAGGCATATCCTGCACACTACTACACTTGGAGGCTGCATGAGAAGGTCCAGACTGCAAACCTTCTGCATCTGACAATGACGAATCCTTATACTTAAGACGTTGGAGCCAAATGAGGAGACGGCCTTCTCTGTCCTTAAGGGTTTTAGTAGAGAAAGTCCTGCAAAACGTGCAGCTACCAACTTCATGGTCGGGATAAAGGCAATAAATGCACTTCTTGTGGGGGTCCTCAGAATAAAGACGCAGTTTCCCACAAGAAGAGCAAGGTCTAAATAAAGACTTCTTACTTGAAGACATGTTGAGAAGACTGGAAAACTTGAAGAAGTAGAGAAAACTGAGCAGAGCTCAGGGAGACTCCCTCCACACGACGTGCGGTAGAAACTCTGAGGGTCTGACCTCTGAGGAGAAGGTTCTGGAAGGGTGCTGGCGCCTGATTGGCTGTAGTTTGGACTAACATAATGACAGGAATATGTTACAAGTGTTTTTTCTCTCTATCATGTATTTCTATGTAGGAATTGGTTTTTGAGACTTTGTTATGTATTTACTACTAATATTTCATGTGTTATGTATTTACATACATATGTTATTGGTATGTTATTGCTATTTTATTTACCGTGGGACTCCCACTTCGACAACGGGGAATATTCAAGCATGTGAATCTATGAAAGACACCCTAATACTGGAGAACTTTTTCATCGAGATCCAGTGTACCCAGAACAACAAAGACTGTATATAGACCCTGATACAGGACATATATCAGTTTACAATAAAAACAAGAGAAGACTGGACACTAAAGCACATTCTCCTGTTCCTCCTAAAGGAAAGGACTTTGGCACATCCCCTTCAAGACCTTTCACACCTCCTCCTTTCAAAGGCATGCCTTATGTTCCATATTCCCCCACACCTGTAGACTATGATGAGGAAGAGGACATGGGAGAAGATACTCAGGATGACTTTATACAAAATGATGATCAAGGAAACCAGGATGACACATGGACTGACCATAATGATCCCGATGACACATATTATACACAACCCATAACAGATCCCTCTCCATACCCCACAAAGCCATCCCCTACTAACAACACTGTCGCTTTTAACCAGCTAGTGGGCAGAGCAGCTCAGTATCGTGGCGTACACATGCACACTAACAATATAGAGGAGGATTTTCTATTCAACACCTTCCCAACATCAGAGAAGAGTGTATGTGTACTCCCTATGCTAAAAGGAGTACTAAAGCACGCACCAGACATCTTTAAAGACCCAGCCAGGGCACGTGTCCTCAATCCAAGAATTGAAAAGAAACATAAACCGGCCCCTACAGACCCCTCTTATATTAAGGCTCAGCTACCACTAGACTCCCTAGTTGTATCTAATGCCAGGAAAAGAGCAAATTCTCAAACAACAGGGGATGCTCCCCCTCCTGACAAGGAGTCAAACATTTTAGAAGCCTTAGGGAAAAGGGTGGCCTCTCGGGCTGTAAAAAAAAATACCTGGAGAATTGCCAATACCCAAGCTCTCCTAGCACGCTATGATAGAGCACACTACGACCAACTGGAAGGATTATTACAACACCTACCAGAACCCTATAAGGCAAAAGCAAACAATCTAATACAGGAAGGGAAATTCATCACTAACGCATCCATAAAATGCGCCCTTGATGTAGCTGATACAGCCGCTAGGTCTGTCAACACTAGTGTATTTAGGTTTTTCAGGCGTCATTATCATGTGGGGCCCTCTGCTACATTGCTGCCTCTAAACCTTTCTGAGGCCATACCACAGTCTGCTACTACATTTGAGCTGCGCATTATCTGCCTTTAACACCCCGACCCAGGACTCTTCTACCTGACTTAGCGTGGAATACCTCCTGTGTAATCTATACATGGAGTCCAAATTGTACATTTCTTGGATACACATCTAAACATTTGTGGGGATTATTTACCGCTCGTGGGAGTTCTAACTACATATTTTCTTGGATACACCTTTAAACACTTTTGGGGATTATTTACCGCTCGTGGAGCTTGAGTTGGTACTTTGATTCATCACACCCTACACAATTTTACTTCAGATGACCACATAGGATGTTATGGACCTTTGTTCCTCATTTTGATTCCTGAGTCGTTCTGGTATTGTCACTTACATATGACAGGAGGTTACATGCGCTGGGGTAATTTCTTCATCATAGCCTTGAAAAAGTCTGAGTACTGATTGAAAGTACTGACGAAACACGTGTCGGCTGTTTTTTATCAACCCTGATTTTATGGATCTTCAAATAAAGAAAATGAAAACATAAACATGAACTTTATCTACTTCCTTGTCTTGTCCCAAAACCTAATTCACAAGATATATACTGTTCAAAGTGTTGTTGATACTTTATGACCTATCAGTCTCTTTTGTATATGCCTTCCAGGATTGTGCTCTCTTTGACCTCTCCTCTCTAACTAGTGTATTACTACGCCGGCATGCCTGGCTCTGCATTTCTGGTTTTAAAAATGAAGTGCAAACTACCATACTCAATCAACCCATAAACCAGGATTTCTTATTTGGCCCTGCGGTTGATACCATCTTAGAAAAGATGAAAAAAGATACTGACACCGCTAAGTCCTTGGGTGCACTTCAATTTCAACAGTGTAGGAGCTCCTCCTTTCGAGGCTCAGGCAGAGGCAACAAATCCCAAACTTCTTTGTCATTCAAAAGCACTACACAAGGCACCTTTAATAAAGGCTCCAATAGAGGAGGTTATAGAGGGAACAAAAACAAAGGCAGAGGACGTGGCAATAATAACACCCGAGTTTCCGCCGCCACCAAACTGTGACTTTTTCACACCCCCTCCAGACCACTTAACACCAGTCGGAGGCAGAATAACACAATTCCTACCAGTCTTGAACGCTATCACTACAGACAAGTGGGTGAGACAAATTATCCGGTTTGGTTACTGCCTGGAACTCAGTTCTACTCCACCCAACATACCGCCCAAACACCATCCAATGTCCAAAGAACACATCACGCTGTTACAACAGGAGGTTCTATCCATGCTAGAAAAGGGCGCCATAGAGCCAGTCCCATTACAACATCAAGGGACAGGGGTATACTCTCTATACTTCCTCATTCCCAAAAAGATGGCTCCCTCAGACCAATATTAGACCTGAGACCTGTGAACCAATACATACTCTCGGATCATTTCCATATGATCACTCTACAGCAGGTACTCCCACTACTCCAGCAAGGCGACTTCCTCGCCACACTAGACCTCAAGGATGCGTACTTTCACATCCCTATACATCCAGCTCACAGGAGATACCTCAGGTTCACAATAGAGGGTCAGCACTACCAATTCAAAGTTCTCCCCTTTGGGGTAACTACAGCACCAAGGGTTTTTACAAAATGACTAGCAGTAGTAGCAGCACACCTCAGGACGCAACACATCCATGTGTTCCCTTACCTCGATGACTGGCTTATAAAAGCCAACTCACAAGTACAGTGTGCCAGCCATACCTCACAAACAATCCATCTACTGCACAGTCTAGGATTTTCCATAAATTACCCAAAATCACATCTGCAACCCTCCCACATACAGCAATATCTGGGAGCAACAATAGACACCTCAGTATCAAAGGCATATCCAAATCCAGCCAGGATAGCCAACATACAATCTCTCATTCAAAAATTTCAGCCACAACACTCCCTTCCAGCTCGAGTGTTCATGCAGCTTATAGGCATGATGGCCTCCTGCATATTCATCGTCCCTTATATTCTGCTTCACTTGCGCCCCTTACAGGAATGCCTAGCACGCCAGTGGAACCAAGCTCAAGGGCAACTAAAAGACCTAGTGTTGGCAGACAGTCGCACTTACCGCTCTCTGCAGTGGTGGAACCCACAAAACCTTTCCAAGGGGCGACTGTTCGAAGAGCCGGTTCCACAGGTAGTATTAACAGCGGACGCATCACTGACAGGCTGGGGAGCCCATCTCCTTCAATATACAGTCCAAGGTCTCTGGACAGTCAAACAAAATACACTACACATAAACCACTTAGAGTTGCTAGCAGTTTTTCTAGCAATGAAAGCCTTTCAGAAATACTTGCGCACCAAGGCTGTGTTAATCCGGACGGACAACATGACAGCCATGTACTACATCCAAAAGTAAGGGGGGGACACACTCTCTGCAACTATCTCACCTAGCACAGAGCATATGGAAGTGGGCAATTCCACAAAACCTTTATGTCCTGGCAGAACACCTTCCAGGAATAGACAACCAGATAGCAGACCTTCTGAGCCGACACAGTCCGCAAGTACACAAATGGGAGATTCATCCTCAAGTTCTCCAAACATTCTTCCAGAAGTGGGGAGATCCAGACATAGATCTGTTTGCCACAAACGAAAACTCGAAATGCCCGTTCTTCGCCGCCAGGTTCCCACACCCGTTGTCACAAGGCAATGCGATATGGATGAACTGGTCAGGCAGATTTGCGTACGCTTTTCCACCAACCCCAATGATTCCATTAGTGGTACGCAAACTAAGGCAACAGTCGCTCACAATGATCCTGGTTGCTCCCACATTGGCAAGACAGCCATGGTACACAACGCTCCTAGAACTCTCAGTGGTTCCTCACCAAAAACTGCGCCTCTTACCACAACGGCTAACACAGAACCATGGAGAAATCAGGCACCCAGTTCCCAATCAGATGAACCTAGCGATCTGGCTCCTGAGGTCTTAGAGTTCGGATATCTTAACTTGCCTCCAGACTGTATGAACATTATCAAGGAAGCAAGGAGTCCCACTACCAGAGCATGCTACGCAGCTAAATGGAAAAGATCTGTAATTTATTGTAATAATAATCAAATCAATCCATTAGATGCCTCCATCCAAAATGTAATCTGTTACCTGCTACATCTTCAAAGATGTAACCTAGCATACTCATCTATAAGGCTACACCTTGCTGCTATAGCAGCATATCTTCAAAACAGACAACATGTGTCCCTATTCAGAATCTCACCTATAAAAGCTTTTATGGAGGGACTTAAAAGAATTATCCCTCCAAAGCATCCACCTTCTCCAGTCTGGAACTTAAACGTAGTTCTTACCAGACTCATGGGACCCCCTTCGAACCACTTCATTCATGTGAACTACAGTTCTTAACATGGAAGGTGGCATTTTTAATTGCGATTACCTCCCTCAGGCGAGTGAGTGAGCTACAGGCACTAACTATTCAAGAAACTTTCATGCAAAATGCACCACAATAAATTAGTACTTCGTCCAAACCCTAAATATATCCACTTTCCACATCAATCAGTCCATAGAATTGCCAGTTTTCTTTCAAAACCCGCAATCTGTGTCTGAAAGAGCTCTACACACACTAGACATTAAAAGAGCTCTGTTATATTACGTTGACAGAACAAAATCATTCATAAAGACAAAGCAACTATTTGTCGCTTTTTCACCACAACATAAGGGTAACCCCATTTCCAAGGCAGGAATAGCCAGATGGATAGTTCAATGCATTCAAATATGCTATCAAAAAGCGAAGCACACTTTAACAGTTCCCCCAAAAGCACACTCCACGCGTAAAATGGGGGCATCCATGGGTGCTGACCGAGTAGTTTGCCAGGGCCGGTTTCGGTTCTCAGTCCGGTCCTGGAGCGGAGACAGATCGTCTTCGGACCCAAAACATTCCGCTACGAGAGACCAATCTGGTTTGGAGCCAAAACCTCCTACTACCAAAGACAAGGAGGACAAGTCTGGCTTGGCACTGAAGATTTCGGCGCCAAAATCGAAAGAAGATCTTTCAGATTCCTCGGAACTGATCTTTGACATTATGAAGGACAGACTAGATCCTATGCAGAAAAAGCTTTACATCAATCCAGACACTGGACATACGTTAGCCAAACTCCTTCCAAGAGGAATGTCAGTTCAGAGGACACTGGATACAAGATCCCTCTTAAAGAGAAGGGCATTGCTACAAGGCCTATCCATCCTACTTTGCCATCCTCTCCACCATCTTCACCTTTCCCAATACTGCCAGGCTCAGATCTGTTATACATAACACCACAGGGGGTCTCCTCATACACAGCCTGATTTAGGAGATGCAGATGATGATGACGATCATGACAATGTTCCTTTGCCAACAGATCCATGGGATGATTATAATATTGATTCTTCTTGTAAAAGGGTAGCTGCTCAAGCCGCTAATCACTGGCGCATTGCCAACACGCAAGTCCTACTAGCTAGATACGACAGAGTACACTGGGATGAGATGGAAGACCTACTTCAGCACCTCCTAGAAGAGCACAAGAAACAAGCACATGAGCTAGTTCAAGAAAGAGAACTCATTTCTAACTCTTCTATTAGATGTGCTCTTGATGCTGCTAACACTGCAGCGAGAGAAGTTAACACCAGCATTCTCTTACATCGGCATGCCTGGCTTAGAATTTCAGGTTTTAAACCAGAAGTCCAGCAGTCTATTTTAAACGCTCCTTTTGACAAGCAACATCTTTTCGGACCTCAAGTTGATGAGGCTTTAGAAAAGATGAAAAAAGACACTGACATGGAGAAATCCAAGAGAGCACTTCAGACTCCTCTCAGCAGAGGCTCCTCTCTACATACCAAGAACAGGTGCTTACTGGGTAAGTAGCATAATCTTTCTGGACCACTGGGGTTAGAACCTTTGCTCTCTGAGCCCAGAAACGAAGCCTTTTCCTGGGCAGAGGTGGTTACACCTTCCGCAGGCCAGGAAGAAGCATCTGTGGCAGGGGAGCTTGCCGCTTTTGTAACATGACCCCCAGTCTCTCCTGCTATCAGGAGCAGGGCCCCCTTCCTGTCAACCCTCATTTCTGGCAGGAATTCAAGTGGAAAAAATTAGCATAGCCCAGAAGGTGTGCCCACCTCTGCAACTCCACCCCTCAGGTGGGGGAGGCGAGGTAAAGCACAACTCTCAGTCCCCGCCATCTTGCAGATGGGGGACTCAGCCAGCCAGGGAAAGGCTTATGCCCCCCTCCCACTGTTGGCATAATAGGGGGTGTTCGAGGCATGTGGGCTGCTGAATTCATATCTGTGCATAGATCGCCGCCTAGTGTTGGGTCCGGATGATTGCACATTGTTGTCCTGGAAGAGTCTGCGAAGTATCACGAGATAGGTGGCTCCTCCCCTGGACTACAGTGCGCATGGGCATCGACTCCATCCCCAGATTGTTTTTTTCCGCCATTGGGTTCGGATGTGTTTCGGTTCCCTCTGTCGGAATCGATAGTTGTTTAACTTACTTTGCTCGAGACCAAAAGGTCTTTAGGACTCGCGTCGGTATTGTCTATCGTTCGGGTTCGTTTGTTTCATCGGCTCCGAACCAACTCTGCCCTTCCGCGTGCTTTCGGCGCGGACGGGCCTACACGACGGTCCAACCTACTTTCATCATGGAACGAAGTCCATTTAAACGGTGCCCGGTGTGTGCCTCGAAGTACCCACATATCGACGTGCACCCGGTGTGCAATAAGTGCTTGTCGCCGGACCACGACGAGGCCAAGTGTATGGCCTGCTCCAAGTTCCGGTCAAAGAAGACACTCAAGCTCCGCCGAGCTGCGCAACTGCAGGCCCAGCGATCGGCACCCCCTCCGGCAGACATCTTCGACACGGAGGATGTCGGCGACAACACTATACAGGATATCACGGCGTCTAACCCGGCGCCGAGGTCGAGGAAGGCTACGACGCTGAAGACGAGGAATTCGATGATGTCGTCGAGGAGGTAGGGGACGACGACGGGGCCCTTGCCACCGTGGAGGATAGCTCGGAAGAGGAGCTTCCTCAAGCTGACTCCGGGGCCAGCCACCATTCTAAGACCCAGGCCGAGGGATCGCCTTCGGGCCTTACCCAAAGCCTTGATTCCCGTCCCACGGCTCCGCCTTCCGGCCCGGCCACGGACATTGATACGGCACCGCTCACGGTACAAAAACCGAAAGTGAAACCATCGGTCTCGACGCCAGACGTATCGAAACCGAAAGCGCAAGTCGCGCTGGTCGGGTCGAAGACTTCGGAGGCCTCAGCGCCGAAGAAATCCAAGATGGCCGTCGACCTCAAGGGCCACGCCAAAATGGCCGACCCGAAGACTACGGTCTCGAAACCTAAGGTTAAAACGGCCGACGCGGCTGCATCGGCGCCGAAGATGATCTACGCACTTAAGAGTCGCCTCGATACCAAGAAGGCCGCCGACCATAAGAAGGCCACTCTTGACACGAAGAAGCGGCAGGACGACCCCAAGTCTCTCGCTGCCCCGCTTCCACTCTGCAAGGCCAAGGGGGCGACTGCGTCGGCTCCGAAGACTGCGTCATTGGTCACCGTCCCAAAACCAGCTTCAGACGACTCTCTCGAGCCGGTGCGTCCCTCCGCCTCGTTCTCTAAAAAGGTCACGGAGTCCCTTCAACGTATTAGGGAGGGGTCCGCAGCAGTCGAGCCGACGGACCCTGTGCCGCCCAAGCCTCTTCAAAAGCCGGCAAAGACGCCAACGCCGATTCTGTTCACGTTGCCGCCGAAGACGGCGCCGAAGGCTTTCACAGCGAAACCTGGGACAGGAGTGCCCGTGAAGACATCTTCGACGCCGAAGGCATCGTTAGTGGTTCCAACCCCACGGCACCAACCGCTGGCAGAAGAGGAGCGTCGAGAAGTGATCATCGACGCCAACACAGGCAAGCTCTCTCTCCTTAAAAGAAAGATCACCCCTGAACCACAATTGGAGCATTTTCAAATTCCACTTAAGAAAAAAATGGACCCTGCTGGTGCTGTGGAGCCTGTATCACCACAAGCACATGAACTTTCACCCACTCATTCTAATGTGGAGGAGGGTGATGGCGACAACGAGGATGAGTATACCTATCCAGTCTACTCAGACCCAGAAGATGTAACTGAGCCATGGTCTGCTGGTGGCGATCCTGGGGACCCACATTCAGGGCAGGAGCCTCAGCTTTTTTCAGCCAAGACTTCCCCAACAGAAGACTCGGCAGCTTTCAATGCTCTAATTGAAAGGGCAGCAGCCAATCATGACGTCGATCTCCATGCTGACCCTGTAGACGTCGACTTTCTCTTTGACACCTTTTCAGTCGCTGAGAAAACTGTAAAGACTTTGCCAATGCTGAAAGGGGTGTTGAAACATGCGGCAGAAGTCTTCAAGGAGCCCACCGAGCACGAGTCATCAACCCACGTATCGACAAAAAGTACAAGGCAGCGCCCACTGATCCTACTTACATCAAAGGACAGTTGCCTCTGGATTCCCTGGTTGTCTCCAATGCACGCAAAAGAGCCAACTCACAAACTACGGGTGATGCTCCTCCCCCAGACAAGGAATCAAAAGTATTTGAGGCTTCGGGGAAAAGGGTGGCTGCGCAGGTAGCCAACATATGGCGCATATCCAACACACAGGCGCTACTGGCGCGTTATGACAGGGCACACTATGACACTCTAGAGACCCTTTTACAGCACTTACCCAATCAATATAAGGAGGCAGCAGAAATGTTGATACAGGAGGGGAAGCTTATCACCAATGCTTCAATTAAGTGCGCTCTGGATGTGGCTGACACCGCCTCAAGAGCAATTAACACTAGCGTTCTACTTCGTAGACATGCGTGGCTCAGGATATCCGGTTTCAAACCAGACATTCAAACTACCATCTTGAATCAAACAGTCAACCCAGACCACCTGTTTGGCCCAGAGGTTGATACCACCCTCGAGAAGATGAAAAAGGACACCAACACTGCGAAGTCTATGGGTGCCTTGCAGTCCCAGCAGTTTCGGGGTGGTTCTTTTCGTTGCTCCAATAATAGAGGCACCTCAAGGGGTCAACTGTCCCAGTCGACGCAATTCTACAAGAGCAACACCCAACCTTCCGATACCAACAAGGGTCGGGGTGGATACCGTGGCAACAACGTCAAAGGCAGAGGACGTGGAAATAACAGCTCCAGGTCCTCCACCGCCAACACGCAGTGACGCCTTGTCACTGCCCCCCGACCACGCAACACCGGTCGGGGGGAGACTCCAGCAGTTCCTGCCCGTGTGGAAGTCCATCACCACGGACAGGTGGGTCAGATCTCTTATCCAATACGGTTATTGTCTGGAGCTCACATCCACTCCACCCAACATACCCCCAAAGAGCCGTCCTATGTCCGGCGAGCACTTGCACTTGTTGCAGCAGGAAGTCAACGTCATGCTGCAAAAAGGAGCAATAGAGCTCGTGCCCCTGCAAGAAAGAGGTACATGAGTTTACTCCCTGTACTTTCTGATCCCAAAGAAGGACGGATCCCTCAGGCCCATCCTAGACCTCAGACCTCTCAACTTTTACATTCTGTCAGAACATTTCCATATGCTCACGCTGCAGCAGGTTCTCCCACTGCTTCAGCAAGGGGACTTCCTAGCAACTCTGGACCTCAAGGATGCGTACTTCCACATTCCACTGCATCCTTCTCACAGAAAGTACCTCAGGTTCACCATTCAAAACCAGCACTACCAGTTCAAGGTTTTGCCTTTTGGGGTCACCACAGCGCCCAGGGTTTTCACAAAGTGCCTGGCGACGGTGGCGGCGCATCTGAGACGTCAAAACATCCACGTCTACCCGTATCTGGACGACTGGCTCATTCAGGCGAAGTCGGCCCAGCTGTGCGCCGCCCACGTGTCCCACACCATTCACCTTCTGCACGATCTGGGGTTCTCACTGAATTACCCAAAATCCCATCTCCAGCCCGCCCACATACAGCAGTATCTGGGTGCGACCATAAACACTCTGGCGGCCACAGCACAGCCAAATTCAGTGAGAGTCAACAGCATTCAGTCGCTGATCCAAAGATTCAGACCTCAGCACTCGCTTCCAGCAAGAGTGTTCATGCAGTTGATAGGCATGATGGCCTCCTGCATCTCCATAGTCCCACACGCGAGGCTACATATGCGTCCGCTTCAGGAGTGCTTAGCACGTCAGTGGACTCAGGCTCACGGGCAGTTGAAAGACCTAGTGTTGGTGAGCGGTCGGGCATACAACTCTCTGCATTGGTGGAATCCACGAAACCTTTGCAAGGGCCGACCGTTTCAAGAGCCTGTGCCGCAGATTATCCTGACGACGGACGCTTCTCTCCAGGGATGGGGAGCGCATGTACTCCAATACACTGTGCAGGGACTATGGACACTACAGCAAAAGAAGATGCACATCAATGTACTAGAACTGATGGCGATCTTCATGGCCTTAAAGGCATTCAAAGTACATCTGTGCAACAAGGTCGTGTTGATCCGGACGGACAACATGACGGCCATGTACTACATTCAAAAACAGGGGGGCACTCACTCTCCGCAGCTGTCTCATCTGGCTCAGAGCATGTGGAAGTGGGCCATTCAGAGGAACATTTTCCTCATGGCAGAACATCTCCCAGGCAAGGACAATCAAATGGCGGACCTGCTCAGCAGGCACAGCCACCAAATGCACGAGTGGGAGATACATCCATCAGTACTCCAGCCGTACTTCCACAGGTGGGGTCATCCAGAGATCGACCTGTTCGCCACAAGGGAGAACGCAAAATGCCAAAGCTTTGCCGCCAGATTCCCACACCCGCAATCGCAGGGCAATGCGATATGGATGAACTGGTCAGGCAGATTTGCGTACGCTTTTCCCCCAGCACCTCTGATACCGCTGGTGGCGCGCAAGCTCAGGCAACACTCGATGACCCTCATCCTAGTTGCTCCAACGTGGGCTCGCCAACCATGGTACACCACGTTTCTGGAACTTTCCGTGGTGCCGCATCAAAGGCTTCATCTCACACCCAGCCTTCTGACGCAGAGCCATGGCGACATTCAGCACCCAGATCCGCAACAGCTCAACCTGGCGATCTGGCTCCTGAAGTCCTAGAGTTCGGCTACCTTAACCTTCCTCCCAATTGCATGGACATCATTCGGGAGGCTAGGAAGCCCACTACTAGAGCATGTTATGCGGCAAAATGGAAACGGTTTGTCATCTATTGCGCAAACAACAACATTGATCCATTAGATGCTTCTATTCAGAACATCATCTGTTACCTGTTCCATCTATACAGGTGTAATCTGGCATATACTTCCATTCGCATTCACCTGTCTGCAATGGCCACATACCTCCAAAATAGACAGCACCTTTCACTTTTCAAGGTGCCTGCCATCAAAGCTTTTCTGGAAGGCCTCAAAAGAGTCATTCCGCCACGGACTCCACCAGCTCCTGAATGGAACCTCAATGTGGTTCTTACAAGACTGATGGGTCCTCCCTTTGAGCCACTACATTCCTGCGAACTTCAGTTCTTGACGTGGAAAGTGGCTTTCCTTGTAGCGATTACATCGCTACGGAGGGTTAGTGAACTGCAAGCCCTCACAATCCAAGAGCCTTTCTTCCAAGTTCATTCAAACAGGGTAGTGCTACGCACTAACCCTAAGTTTCTACCCAAGGTTGTGTCTCACATCAACCAAACCATTGAGTTGCCGGTGTTCTTTCAAAATCCAGAGTCACTGGCGGAGCGGATGCTCCACACCCTTGACGTTAAGCGGGCCCTGATGTATTACATTGATAGGACCAAGGATTTTAGAAAGACTAAGCAGCTTTTTGATGCCTTTGCGCCACATCACAAAGGTAACCCTATTTCCAAGGCTGGTATTGCTAGGTGGATCGTGAAATGTATTCAAATATGCTATGCGAAGGCAAAACGCACGCTTACCATTCCACCAAGAGCCCACTCCACCAGAAAGTTGGGGGCCTCTATGGCTTTCCTTGGAAACATTCCCTTAGAGGACATTTGTAGAGCAGCCACATGGTCTACCACACACACATTTACTAAGCATTACTGTGTAGACGTGCACTCCAAACAGCAGGCAGCTGTAGGGCAGGCTGTTCTCAAGACACTTTTCCAAACTGCTGCAGCTGGCACGGGCGGCCGCCGCTAATGGAGGGACTGCTATATATTCTATGCACAGATATGAATTCAGCAGCCCACATGCCTCGAACTGCAAATGCTACTTACCAGTATGCATCTGTTCTTGGCATGTAGGGCTGCTGACATTCATATCGCCCGCCCTCCTCCCCAGCGCCTGTAGCAGCTGCAGTGTTCACATATCTTTTCATGGCATGGTCATCATTCACTGAGTTTCACTCCATCTTGGCCACAATGGCTAAAAACAATCTGGGGATGGAGTCGATGCCCATGCGCACTGTAGTCCAGGGGAGGAGCCACCTATCTCGTGATACTTCGAAGGCTCTTCCAGGACAACAATGTGCAATCATCCGGACCCAACACTAGGCGGCGATCTATGCACAGATATGAATGTCAGCAGCCCTACATGCCAAGAACAGATGCATACTGGTAAGTAGCATTTGCAATACCCACCCCAGGGAAGTGACCCATTGGTCCCAATGTTTTTCCAACATGTAACGCCCCTAAATCTAGCATTTAGGGGCACCCCTGAACCTTGCTTCCTCGGACAAGAAGAAACTACAAGAAAAGAAGAAGGACCGAACAGCCGTGGGCCCGAGCCCGACGGGCCTGTCTCCACCTCGAACCTTCTCCTGCAAAATCCCAGTGTGTACTGCAGCCAGCAACCTCAAAAACCCCAGAGGACCTGCCTGCCTTCAATCACAAAGAATGTGTCTCCCGTGAACACCGGATTTGTTTATCTGCAACCTCTGGCTCCGGTCGGACACCGCGAATCCGCACCACTCTGCAAGTGCCGTCCATGGCTTGAGCTCGAGTGGGCAAACACCACGAAGAGGTCCCCCCGCCATTCCTAACTTGAGATCCGGCGACCCCTGACCTGCCTCAAGCCTCCAGCCGACGCCTGCAGCCTAAATCCGGAAGGTCCCCCCAACCGCAACCAGGAGCTGGTAAGAAGATCTGACCCTAAAAGGCACCCCTGCACCCGATGCCCCACGACCCTGGGTGGCCAAACCGATGATGCCTAACTAACCCCTAACTTGCCTCTCGAACTGGTGGTCGCACCCAGAAGAAATTCGTCCCCAAGCCTGCAGTGCTTTTTCAAACCAGAGACTCCCCATTGAAAGCTGCAGGGCTTCCGACGCCAAAACAGCACTCTGAACCTGGCCACCCCAGTGCCGCTGAGGGTGCACATTTTGTGCTGGCCTAAACCCCCATTTGCCCTGAGCTTAAGTCCAGGAGTTTTGCTCCCACAACCCAGTGGCCTGCTCGTCAGCAGCCACCAACCGGAGGCCTCGTATCACCCATTGGATGACATTGGGCCTCAACACTCTGCACCCGGCCGCCCTAGTGCCGCTGAGGGCATCCTTCAGCCAGAACCTCAACTCCCATTACCAGATACTTACCTAAAAACCGATAACAACTATGTTCGAGGCATACGAGATGCAGATTACACACTATGCATAGATGGCCGCCTAGTTTGGGCCCGGATGTTTGCGGATAGGTGACTCCTCCTTAGGATGATACTGCGCATGGGCATCGGCTCCATCCCCAGATTGTTTTTTTCCGCCACCGGGCTCGGATGTGTTCCAGCGCTCCGTGTTGGAACCGATTTCCTCTGGCGCGCAATCCGCACAAAAAAATTCAAAACTTAGTTTCTAACGCTTTCCAGTCGACGCTAATCTTCAAACATCGAGGATCTCGAGTGGCGTATCGCCAATACACAGGCACTGCTAGTCAGATATGACAGGGCACATTAGGATGAGCTAGAGTCACTAATGAGGCACCTCCCTGACAAATACAAGGATAGAGCGAACAAGCGGGTGCACCTTGTCTGCTAACTTGACCATCCCCCCCCCCCCCCCCCCCCCTTTGCCCCGAGCTTAAGTCTAGGAGCTTTGCTCACACAATCTTGTGGCCTGCTCGTGAGCAGCCACCAACAGAGTCTCCCTATCCCCTATTAGATTACTTTGGGCCTCAGCACTCCGCACCCAGGAGCCCTAGTGCCGCTGAGGGTGCTTTAAGAGTGCATCCTAGTCCCTGGGGGAACCATTGTTCTAACCCCAGAAACTCAACTCTCAAAACAAAGTACTTACCTGTAAACCGATAACTTCATCTTCGAGGCATGTGAGCTGTGGATTACATGCTGTGCATAGCTCGCAATCTAGTGTTGGATCCGGATATTTGCACTTGTTTTTCTTTGAAGAAGTCTTTCCAGTCACAAGGTTGGTGACTCCTCCTTTCGATGATAGTGCACATGGGCATCGACTTCATTGTTAGATTGTTTTTTCCACCATCAGGTTTGGACGTCTATCGCTGCGCTCCGGTTCGACACTGTACGTTCGGTTCCCCTCAGTGCGCAAGATACTCACCCTCGACGGTATTGTTTTCGATCGCGTTTTCCCCTTTATCGCGTATCATATTTACTTGCAAAGCCAAACATTTGCTCTGAAAGCTCATGAAAGGCCGTCGGTCCTACCCGCGTTGGGCCAACCCGCAGTAGATAGAACAAACTCCCTTTGAATTCTGCCCTCGGTGTTACACAAAATACCCGCGCAATGACTCACACGAAGTGTGTAATCTGTGTGTTCGAGGTATATGCGCTATAGATCATAGGCTTTTGCATATATCGCCATCTAGTATTGGGCCCGATGTTTGCACTTTGTTTTTCTTTGAAGAAGTCTTTCCAGTCACAAGGTAGGTGACTCCTCCCTTAGGTGATAGTGCACATGGGCATCGACTCCATTGTTAGATTGTTTTTTCTGCCATTTAGTTCGGATGTGAATTGTTGCGCTCCGGTTTGGCACCATTCCTTCGGCCCCTATTCCACTACCCTAGACAGTATTGTTAATCGCGTTTCCCTTTCTCCGCGTATCGTTTAGTTCGAGGCATGTGAGCTGCATATTACACGCTGTGCATAGATCGCCACCTAGTGTTGGGCCTGGATGTTCGCAGTTTGTTGTTGTAAGAAGTTGGCCTGATATATAATGTTCACTATTCTAGTGAGCACTTTGTATCAGTCCAAACAACCCTTATGGTGATTGGTTGTAAGTCAACCTTATAGACCAGCTATCCTAGTAGCATGGATACGAGCAGTCTTCGGGCTAAACTCTAGAGGGCGTGTTAAGCCAGCTGTTATACCATCACATATACCCCTTGAACACCAAGTGAAAGGACACCACACAAGTGTTATGAAAATAAACAGTGTATTTATTTAGATCACAACAGCCCTGTACTCTTTATGAGGACAGGGCACTAAGCACACAACAAAACTCTTACGAAAATACTTTAAGTTGCACAATTTACACAAATGCCCGAGGGGCACGAAAAACCATATACTATGAAAGTGGAATGCGAAATTACTAGCAGGTAAATACTTGACTAATAGGCTTTGGAATCGCTAGGACTACGTTACTGAACCTTCAGATTACTAGTAGGAGGCCTAGGGGACTCGGGTGCAGAGTGTGCACTCTCACGCGGGATGCGGGACAAAGTCTATGGAGGCTAGTAAAAGCAAAAGTTAGTGTTCTCGGGCGAACCCGACTAGGTAGGTTGAAAACGAAAGTGGATCTGGACCCTTGGATAGTGAGGCTATGCTGGGGCACCAAAATGCCGAAGTTACCTAGCCCAGGGGCTGCAGCTGCATAGGTCTGAAAAGACGTCGGGAATCCTCGTTGACGAACCAGGAGCCTGAAGAAAGAAGTTGCTGGCAGGCGACCAGTGAAGATTGTTTGAGTGATCCAAGCCTGGATCGAAGATGGATGACACCTGAAAGCAGAGGGGACCAAGTTCTTAATCACTAGCCAGTGATTGTGTGGGCACCAGGATGGCACCGGGCGAAGTCACCTCGACCAGGTGAGTGGGCGACGCTGGGCTCTGCAGTCTCACGGACCAGGAGGCGTTGTCGGCGACCAGGATGGAGGTGCGAGCTGTCCCACGATGGTTGATGCTGTCGACGTCGCTGGACCCAGGATTGGGGCAACAAGTCTTGGCAAATTCAAGCCCACGCGGTGGACCTAAAATGGCGTCTGGAGTGGACCAGGAGGGT
Source organism: Lissotriton vulgaris (assembly GCF_964263255.1). Lineage (NCBI taxonomy): Eukaryota > Metazoa > Chordata > Amphibia > Caudata > Salamandridae > Lissotriton > Lissotriton vulgaris. Next base: position 577,890,156 of record NC_141697.1, read on the forward strand.
CCGGGGTGCTCCTCTTTTGGAAGGGAGCCAGGGCCAGTCTGGAGCAACCAGACCAGCAGTGTTATCGTCGTCGGGAAGGCCACAAGCCAGCGGGCTAGTAGCCAGACAACGCGGTGAGCAGCCAAAAAGCAGAAGGGCCCCACGCAGATCGTGGAGATGCTGGGGGGCTGGACTTCGGTGCTGGAGCTGCTCAGGGTCGGGGCTTCTCGGACCCCAAAGCACTCACCAGAGGATCCCTCGGCGGTCGTGCTGGATAAGAGTCGTGCAGTTCTGATGATGGCCGGTCCCTCGAGGTCTCGTCGCACCTACGGTTCTCAGCTTAGCTGTAGAGGTAGGTAGAGGTCAGAGGTGCCAGGGAAGCCGGGTCTCGTCGAGCTGGTCAGTCGGATTCCGGAGGAAGGACGTGCAGAAAACCGCAGAGTTCTTAGATGGTGCCTGCGGATGCATGGTGACTACTCCTTAGCCACAAGGGAGAAATCTTGAGAAGAGTCGAGAGTTCCTTTCGTAGAAAGTAGTTTCTTGATTCAAAGATGATCTAATTTGGAAGGGTCCCCGCTCCTGCCTTTATCCTAAAGAAAGGGGTGGGCACGCGACTAGGTCCTGCCCTAGGGGTGGGACCAGGAAGGGGGGTGGTTACACACCTCTCCCATGCCGGACTTTCCCCAGGCCAGGGGCTGGTGTGCCCCTGGAACTGGTTCTAGCCGGCCTATGCATAGTGAGCACCGGGGTGCCACTTGCAGTCACCTTCCTGTAAAGCCCTGCCTACCCAGGATACACAAAACACTGTCTGGGATGGTGCTAGCACCGCCCCTGACAGGAAACCCTTTGTCCAAGCTCCCCTCGCTGGAAGGACTCCCAGCTGCAGGGGGTCAGACTCGTGTCTGTGGTGGCAGCATCCATTTTGTGATGCTGAGGCTCGAGTTAACTTTAACCGGGGTTCACAGTTACATACATGTCGTGTCCCTCTAGAAGGGTGGAATGCTAACCCCGTCGCCAGAATTGGCGAGGGGTTAGTGTGAGAAGTTGGCCCGATATGCAACGTTCGCTATTCTAGCGACCGCTATGTATCGTTTCAACGACCCTTATGATGATTGGTTGTAAGTCAACCTAAAGACCAGCTATCCTAGTAGCGTGGATACGAGCAGTCTAAGGCTAAAGACTCGAGAGGGCGTGTTAAGCCAGCTGTTTACCACACATGTACCCCTTGAACACCAAGTGAAAGGACACCACACAAGCGTTATGAAAATAAACAGGATATTTATTAAGAATCACAACAGCCCTGTACTCTTTATGAGGACAGGGTACTAAGCACAAACCAAATCTCTTAGGAAAATACTTCAAGTGCACAATTAAAACAAGTGTCCGAGGACACGGAAAGTTTAAGGTCTCGGGCGGACCCGATAAGGCAAGTCGGAAGCGAGGGACTCAGGACCCTAGAGTAAAGAGGCTATGCAGGCACCGAAATGCCGAGTTACCTAGCCACAAGGGCTGCGGCTGCACAAGTCTTACAGGCGTCGGGGTCTTCGCTGACGAGCCAGGAGCCGGAAGAAAAAGAGTTGCTGGCCGGCGACCAGTGATGAATAGTTCGTAGAGATCCAAGCCTGGATCAGAGATCGTTGATATCTGAAAGCAGAGGGGACCAAGTTCGTACTACTAGCCAGTAGTCAGAGGGTACCAGGAGGGCACCGGTTGGCCGTCACCTCGACCAGGTGAGTGGGCGACGCTAGGCTCTGCAGTCTCACGGACCAGGAGGCGTTGTCGGCGACCACGGTGGAGGTGCGAGCTGTCCCACGAAGGATGATGCTGTCGGCGTCGCTGGGCCCAGGATGGGGCATCAAGCCTTGGCAGATCTCAGGGCCACGTGGTGGGCCTAAGATGGCGTCTTGAGTGGACCAGGAGGGTCCGGGGTGCTTCTCTCAAAGATGGAAGCAAGGGCCAGTCTGGAGCAACCAGACTAGCAGTGTTGATTGTCGGATGTCGTCACAGAAGGGCACAAGCCAGCGGCTAGTGACCAGACAACGTGCTGAGCAGCGAGCAGAAGGGCCCCACGCAGATCGTGGAGATGCTGGGAGACTGCACTTCGGTGCTGGAGCGGCTCAGGGTCGGGGCTTCTCGGACCCCAGAGCACTCACCAGGGAATTACTTCGATGGTCGTGCTGTTTAAGAAAGCGTGCAGGTTTTGATGATGGCCGGTCCCTCGAGGTCTCGTCGCACCCACAGATCACAGCTGAGCTGATGACGTGGGCAGAGGTCAGAGGTGCCAGGGAAGCCGGTTCTCGTCGAGCTGGGCCGTCGGATCCTTGAGGAAGGACTTGCAGCAAACCGCAGAGTTCTTAGATGGTGCCCGCTGATGCAGGGTGACTACTCCTTAGTCACAAGGGAGAAATCTTGAGAAGAGTCTTGAGTGTCCTTTCGTAGAAAGTAGTTCTTGATTCAAAGATGATCTAATTTGGAAGGGTCCCCGCTCCGGCCTTTATTCTAAAGAAAGGGGTGGGTACATGACTAGGTCCTGCCCTAAGGGTGGGACCAGGAAGGGGGGTAGTTACACCCCTCTCCCCTGCCGGACTTTCCCCAGGCCAGGGCTGGCGCCCCTGGAACTGGTTCTGACCGGCAGATGCGTAGTGAGCACCGGGGTGCCACTCCGCAGTCACCTTCTCGCAAAAGCCCTACCTACCCAGAATACACAAACCCTGTCTGGGACGGTGCGAACACCGCCCTCGACAGGAAACCCTTTGTCCAAGCGCTCCTCGCTGGAAGGACTCCCAGCAGCAGGAGGTCAGACTCGTGTCTGTGGTGGCAGCATCCATTTTGTGGAGCTGAGGCTTTAGTTAACTTTAACCGGGGTTCACAGTTACGTACATGTCGTGTCCCTCTAGAAGGGCGGAATGCTAACCTCGTCGCCAGAGTTGGTGAGAGGGCAGCATCCCGATTCGTATGACACCTTACTCGACATGCCTTGATAACGCGACACCGAAGTTACCGATGTGGTACGCGTTACCATGGAACAGCCATTGGGTCTTGGTTCCGCAAGCTGCAACCGGGCTCGGCTCGGGCCAGAGCCTAGTTCACACGAGCCCATGCACTCTGCCTTCAGGATTGTCAAGGCCTGCCATAGGAGTGACTGATAGGAACTCGGGTATCCATTGTATGGTTAGATATAGGGCTACTATATCTAAAGAAAAGTGTGATTACACGACTTCGCCCCAGCTGTCATGCAGCCAGTTGTGTCAAATTTAGGAGGCCAGCCAGGGGTGGCATAATACATGCTGCAGCCCCTGGCGGCCCTGGGTACACCTATGCCCTGAGTTACAGGGTCTGATAAGGTGGCCCAGTACCAATTGGTAAATGCACCTAGGGTACATGTCGTAATTTAGAAAGAGAACAGCCAGGCTGTGGGTCTGATTAGCAGGCCCACAGCCAGAGAAAGTCGTAAACCAGTGAAACAAAAGCAAAAAAATCTGGGTGATCATAGGATTGCAGACCCTACTCTCCTACAGTTAGTATTCCAATTCGTATGACACCTTACTCGACATGTTTTGATAAAGCGATACCAGAGATAGCATTTAACCGCGAGGATTATAATGCACTTAAGAGTATATGGTATGCGTTATCATGGAACAGCTATTAGGACTTGGTTCCGCAAGCTGCAAACGGGCTCAGCTCATGCCAGAGCACCATCTCACACGATTCCAAGCACTCTGCCTTCAGGATTGTCAAGGCCTGCCATAGGAGTGACTGATAGGAATCTGTGTGTCCATTTTTAGGGTTAGATATAGGTATACTATATCTAAAGCAAAGGGTGATTACACCACCTTGCCCCAGCTGTCGTGCAGCCAGTTGTGTCAGATTTAGAGGGCCATCCAGGGGTGGCATATTACATGCTTCAGCCCCTGGTAGGCCCTGGGTACACCTATGCCCTGAGTTACAGGGTCTGATAAGGTGGCCCAGTCCCAATTGGAAATGTACCTAGGGTACATGGAATCCATTTTAGAGAGAGAGCAGTAGGCCTGGGGTCCTGATTGGCAGGGCCCCAGGTCAACTAAGTCGGAAAACCAGCAAAACACCAGGCAAAAAGTTGGGGGCAACCATAGTCAGGTATCCACCTTCCTACAGTTGTTGTCCTGAAAAGTTCTTTGGAAGTCATGAGATAGGCGACTTCTCCCTTGGACCACATTGCTCATGGGCATCGGCTCCATCCTCAGATTGTTTTTTTCCGCCACCGGGCTCGGATGTGTTCCAGCGCTCCGGTTTGGAACCGAATTTCCTTTGACGCGCAATCCTCACCCAGTTCGACTGTATTGTTTCGATCGCAATCCACATCGACGCGATTCTTCACCAACTTCGAAGTCTTCGATTCCGGTCGTCGACGAAGGCCTTCGGGCCTACCTAGGCCTCATCTTCAGGCTCATGGAAAGGACGCCATTCAAGAAGTGTCCTCAATGTGGGTCGAAGTTTCCCCACATTGATCTACATGAGGTGTGCAACCTTTGCCTTTCACCGGAGCACGAGGCCAAAGACTGTTCCGCTTGTGCCTCTTTCCGCTCCAAGAAGACGATTCGGGACAGACGAGCTCGAAGAACAATGGCTCGCTCGTCAGCTTCGATCCCCAACGACATCTTTGGAGAGGGCGTCGACGTACCAGAACATCAGCACGCCGAAGAAAGTTCCAGCTCTTCTGATGCCGAAGACTCAGACGTCGAGGACATCACTCCAGCTCAACGGGTTGTGGAGAACCACAGCCTTAAGGCCCGGCGGCGCAAGGTACGCCTGAAATCCCCGGGATTCACCTGCCTTGTCAGAAACAGAGACACAGACTCTTCGTCTGGCGTAGAAGGTAGTATTTCTTAGCTGCAGCTAGTACAGTGGTCTTAGAAGTCGTTGGTATAACGAGGTTCAAAAGAGACTGCCACTTAACTCTGTGGCGCACAGGTTTATATACAGTACAATACAATGCAAAATGCAATCACACAAGAGCATGAGACATAGGCAAACGTTATAAACAATGCTTTAAGTCTAAAGCAACTCAAGTTCCTGGTTATGTTTGTCACTCGACCCCTTAAGTAAATTACAAATGAATCCACACAATCCGATTTAAAAGTTGAGAAAACACAGCTGCATGTTTTAGAAGGACAATCGTGAAACAGGAGAATGCATGAGACATGTAGCGAAAGACAGCAGATAAGATAACTTGAAGGAAAGAATGGTGTGAACCAACAAACCGTCCGGACAGGGATTAATCAGCTCAGACAGGAATTAGTGTACTCGGCCAGACCCTGACACTCGTTAGTAAACACAGGCAGAGAAGCCACCTGACACGTAAATGCAGAAACGACAAAAACATCGCGTTCGCCGCGCTGCCTGAGTGAGGGCAACACAAAATGGCGGCGACTTCAAAATGGAGGCTGAGCACGAACGAATTCGTAATTTACAGATCCTCAGACCCTCCTTTTGCCATTACTCAGGCAAAAACAAACCAACTCATGCTAATCTGAGTCGGAATCAGCATCGATGTTCATAAAATCCTCAAGCTGTTGCTGCATCATCATCCTAATATTCTCTGTCCACTGAGTGCAGGTTGTGGAACACATAAAGTAGCCAGTAGGCCACACACTGCGGGACCACATTGAACACACAGACAACAAGAGAATATGATGGCCAAAATTGCTCCAAGGAACATTAGGGTCTTCCATCCCCAAGTTGACAATATTCCCCAAAACCATTCCATAAAAGACCAATCCCCTTCGTCCTGATGAATCGACTCGGAGATGGTATGCAATTTGGAAATGGCTTGGTATACTGCCGGAGCATCGTCTGGAATATAAATGCAGCAGCTAGATCAGATCAATCTACAGACGCTTCCTCGGTCTGCTAAGATCACATCTAGCGCAATTCGATTTGGCAACGTCATAATACGGTCAGCCTGAAGCTCTGCTGTAATGTTACTTATCGCACCTGCAGTAACATTAATCGTGGTCTCAACCACACGAACCAATTGCCTGATGTTTCTGCTGTTGACCATCAGGCCCCAAAAGGGAAGGAATCCTTTAAGGAAGTCTCCTCCCTCTTGTTCTGCCGTGTCCTTAGCATCGAATATACCTCGGCTATATCTAACTCTGTGGTGGTCTGACGGAGCCGTATATGTAGGGAAAGAAGGAAAGCTATATAACAGGTTCCGGAAAAGTTGGAAGGGAGCCATGTATAAGCTCTGTCGTTACAAACAAAATATGTTCCTTGAGACGGAACCAACGGAGGGAGATCAGGGGACGAGAAAATGTAGGTGTGCAAACAACTCTGCTTGATGTCAGCTTTCTTACTGTTGACTTGGAGACAAAAATTACCTTGATGGGGTACAGTCCATACAGGAGAAGACTCACCCTTTCTAGTTTTGTCACCAAGGCTAGAAACATAGTGGGTAACATTCCATCCTTCATAAGCTCTCTTCTCATCTAACGGAATCTTGCTCTTCTCTACAATCTTAGCCATCACCACTATACCTTTAATCAAAGAGCTGTGGCTGAAATCCAATCCATTCCCAGAAGTCTTTACAGGGCTTCTAAGTCTGTTGTGGTAAGCGGCTGAAAACATAGTCAAGTAGGCCCAAGCTGAACCTTCATATGAGAAGGGAAGAACCAAATATGGCATCCCCTTTCGTGTATTGTGTGGCATAAGTCCGCACACCCAACAGTCAGTCATATTAATAGCCAACTGATGTTGGTGTAACAACTGGATGAACGTATTATTCATATATTCAGCTCTCCTTATCTGTTCATGAGGGGGTAGAGCATGCATTTTATGTGAAAAGACAGAAAGACGAGAGGGCAAAGAAGTTGTAGAATTAACAACATTTCTTGGTTGCAGAACATGTACAATCCAACCTGTGCAGGCTAATAAAATACACAAAAACACACAAAGTTACGCCAAATCGACTACGCAATAATTTACAATATTTCAATCTCATTTCCTGCTTCCTATTTTCCCTACCTATGGTTGTTGTACCATCCATCTTTATCTAAAAAAAATGTCGCTCACGGAAATCTTCCTCAATCACTCAGCTACTCACTTCTGTATATCCTGAAGCACTAGCCACTTGCTAAAAGAACAAAAACTAGGTTACAGTCTGAGTCTCCTACCGTGACCCTGCGACGGAGACAGATGGCACATCTAATACTAAATATCACACAAAAATAAAAAGTCAAACAGACCCCAAAAGGAAACAAAAATGTCTTTAAGTAATAAGGAAAAAAGTGTTCAAAGTGTTCAGTTCCTTTGGTCGGCTCTCGACCTCAAGTTGTAGCATGTTTTGATCGGCACGGTCTGGTCCTTAAACAGAGTTTCTAGATTGGTAGTGTCTATTCGAAGATGCGCAGGCACAGCGGCTTGAAGAATATCGTCATCTGCTTTTTCAGACTGAGTTCCATAAATTTGAGCATCACTGAAAGGCACAAAACAAGGAACCGCTGCAGTGTCCGATTCCCTTACACCACTGCGAATCCACTGGTCGAAGGGTAATGGCAATGGCACCTTCTTACAGTGCACGCCATGCACCCAGTTTCGCTTGCCGACCACCTTCACAGCTGTGCGGGTGACGAGCAAAACTTGCGTAGGCGCAGACCAACGAGGCTCCAGGTTTTTAGTCCGTTGAAAATTTGTTATGCAGACCCAGTCACCGGGCAAAATGGTGTGACCTGGGTCTGTGGAAGCCTCCGGCAAAGCTCTTTGTACCTGTTGACGAATAATACTTAATTTAGTAGTCAAGTCATGCAAATAATCAATTAACAGAGGATATGGTATGTCAGAGTATTTCTTGGGATGAGGGACACCCCAAACATTAGCTGGGCGTCCGAATACCACTTCATATGGGCTAAGTCCCATACGAGAGTGCACAGTAGTTCTGGTTGACAAAAGAGCTAGGGGCAAGGCAAACTTGGCCAAGCAAGACCCGTACTGGCTTGAATCTTAGCTAGTTTAAGCTTGAGTGTACCATTATAACATTCAACCAAACACGCTGACTGTGGATGGTTTGCCTCATGGAACTTCTGTCTAATACCAAGACCAGAACACACTTTCTGCATAATTTGACCCACAAATTCACTTCCATTGTCACTCCAGACAATTCGCGGCAAACCAAATCTGGGGAAGAACTCTTTGAGCAACACTTTAGCAGTTGACAGAGCAGTGTTATCTTTCAAGGGGTAGGCCTCTATCCAACGGGAAAAGGCACATACCACCACCAGAACATATTTAAGGTTGTTGCATCGATCCATATGAATGTAATCGATCTGCAACACCTCAAAAGGATATGATGGGGGAGCAAAATGACCTGCCGGAGTTGGGGTACCCTTTCCTGGGTTATGCATTAGACAAACAATACAATGCTTAACCACATTCTCTGCACATTTCAGGATTCCTTCATTCTGCCACACAGGGGCCAAGAGCTTACAAATGCCTTTCGCACTAATGTGAGCTGGACCATGAGCCATAGTCGCAACCGGCAATACATAAGCGTCCGGTAATAACCATCGCTGATGTTCCGACAATTCCGTCCTACCACCCGTCAAGTCTAACATTCCCGTACTTTCTTTCCACGTTCTCAATTCCTTCTCAGTAGCCTCTCCCTGTATTGTTTTCACACTCTCAATCGTGTCTTCACACATTCCAATTTCCCTAACCCAGTTTGCAGGACCTGCCACATACATTCGACTAGCGATGTCTCTAGCTGTAGTTCTTGCTACCTCGTCTGCAAACGCATTTCCACGACCCACATCATCTGTGACTTTCTTATGCGCGCTGCACTTTCAATCAATCAATCATAACACTTGTATAGCGCACTACTCACCCGGAAGGGTCTCAAGGTGCTTGGGGGAAGGGGTTTGCTACTGCTCGAACAACCAGGTCTTGAGTTGTCTCCTGAAGGCGAGGTGGTCCTGGGTCAGCCGAAGGTGGATGGGGAGGGAGTTCCATGTCTTGGCCGCCAAGTAAGAGAAGGATCTGCCTCCGGCGGTGGCTCTTCGGATGCGTGGTACGGCGGCGAGGGCGAGGCTGGCAGACCGCAGCTGGCGGGTGGGCGTGTGGAAGGTCAGGCGGTCGTTGAGGTACTTAGGGCCCAGGTCGTGGAGAGACTTGTGTGCGTGGGTGAGGAGCCTGAACGTGATCCTCTTGTTGACGGGGAGCCAATGCAGGTCCCTCAGGTGGCCGGAGATGTGGCTGCGTCGGGGGATGTCCAGGATGAGTCGGGCGGAGGCGTTCTGGATGCGTTGGAGTCTTTTCTGTAGCTTGGCTGTGGTTCCGGCGTAGACGGTGTTTCCGTAGTCCAGTCGGCTGGTGACGAGGGCCTGGGTGACCGTCTTCCTGGTTTCGGTCGGGATCCATCGGAAGATCTTGCGGAGCATGCGGAGGGTGTGAAAGCATGAAGAGGAGACGGCGTTGACTTGTCTGGTCATCAAGAGGGAGGAGTCCAGGATGAAGCCCAGGTTGCGTGCGTGGTCTGTTGGCTTGGGGCGGTGCCCAGGGCTGGGGGCCACCAGGAGTCGTCCCAGGCGGAGGGTGATGGTCCCAGGAGAAGGACTTCCGTCTTGTCTGAGTTCAGTTTCAGCCGGCTGTTCTTCATCCACTCGGCGACGTCTTTCATCCCTTCGTGGCGGTGTCGGGGTCTCTGGTGAGGGAGAGGATCAGCTGGGTGTCGTCGGCGTAGGAGATGATGTTGAGGTTGTGTTGGCGTGCGATGGTAGCGAGAGGTCTCATGTAGACGTTGAAGAGGGTGGGGCTCAGTGATGATCCTTGCGGTACGCCGCAGATGACTTCGGTGGCCTCGGATCGAAACGGGGGGAGGCAGACTCTCTGTGTTCTTCCGGCAAGGAACGAGATGATCCACTTCAGTGCCTTCTCTTGGATGCCGGTGTTGCTGAGGCGTTGGACTAGGGTGCGGTGGCAGACAGTGTCGAACGCTGCGGAGAGGTCTAGGAGGATGAGTGCCGCTGTTTCCCCGTTGTCGAGCAGGGCTCGGATGTCGTCGGTGGCTGCGATGAGGGCGGTCTCGGTGCTGTGGTTGGCTCTGGAACCGGACTGCGAGGGGTCGAGGGATCCGTTCGTCTCGAGGAAGGCGGCAAGCTGTCTGTTGGCGATCTTCTCGATGACTTTGGCAGGAAAAGGGAGGAGCGAGATGGGGCGGAAGTTTTTGAGGTTGGTGGGGTCCGCTGTTGGTTTCTTCAGTAGGGCGCTGAGCTCGGCATGCTTCCAGCTCTCCGGGAAGGTGGCGGTGTCGAAGGAGGAGTTGATGACGTCTCGGAGTTGGGGTGCGATGGTGGATTCGGCCGTGTTGAAGATGTGGTGGGGGCAGGGGTCAGTCGGAGATCCGGAGTAGATGGTGTTCATCGTGCGGGCTGTGTCTTCGGTGGTCACCGTGGTCCAGGTGCGGAGGGTGGCGGTGGGGTGCGTTGGTTCGACGGTTGGGTGCGAGGATGGTGCTCCAAAGCTGTTGTGGATGTCGGCAATCTTGCGGTGGGAGAACGAGGCGAGGGAGTCGCAGAGATCTTGTGAAGGGGTGATGTCGTTGTTGCCGGTGCTGGGGTTGGAGAACTCCTTGACGATGCTGAAGAGTTCCTTGCTGTCGTGGGCGTTGTTGTCCAGTCGATCCTTTAGTGATTTCTTCTTGGTGGTGCGGATGAGCTGGTGGTGCTTGCGAGTGGCGTGTTTGAGGGCGGTCATGTTGTCAGTGGTCTGGTCGAGGAGCCAGGCTTTCTCGAGGGTGCGGCAGGTCTTCTTGGAGTCCTTGAGTTCGTCGGTGAACCAGGGGGCCTTCTTGCTTCTGGGTTTGCTGGGAGGGTTCCTCAGTGGTGCGAGGTCGTCGGCGCAGGCGGTCAGCCACTGCGTGAAGTTGCAGGCTGCTTCGTTGGGGTCCGGTGTGGTGGCAGGTAGGTTCTGGCTGAGGGAGGTGGTGAGCTGGTCGGCGGTGATCTTGCTCCAGTTTCTGTGAGGAACCTGTTGCGGGTGGTGGTGGGTAGTGGTTTTTCTGAAGCTGAAGTGGACGCAGCTGTGGTCGGTCCAGCGAAGTCCGGTGGAGTGGCTGAAGGTGATGTGCTTCTGGATGAGAAGACGGGATCAAGCGTGTGGCCGGCGTAGTGGGTGGGGGTGTTGACCAGTTGCTTGAGTCCGAGGTTGGCGAGGTTGTCCAGCAGGGTGACGGTGTTGCGGTCCTTGTTGTTCTCCAGGTGGAAGTTGAGGTCCCCTAGGAGGATGTAGTCGGCGGAGGGGAGGGCGTGTGGGCTGATGAAGTCCGTGATGTCTTAGCTGAATTGTGTGCGTGGTCCCGGGGGTCTATAGATGAGGGTGCCTGTAAGGGTCGTCTTTGGGTCGGTGTGAACCTGGAAGTGGAGGTGTTCGGCGGTGTCGTCGATGTCGGTCGTGATGCGGATGGTGTTCTTGTGGACGATGGCGATGCCTCCTCCGGTCTGGTTGACGCGGTCCCTCCTGATGATCTTGTATCCATCCGGGATGGCGATGGCGATGTCGGGGGCTGAGGAGGCGTTCATCCATGTTTCAGTGAGGAAGGCGATGTCTGGTGAGGTTGTGTCGAGGAGGTTCCAGAGTTCGACGGCGTGTCTGTGGACATAGCGGGTGTTGAGCAGGATGCACTTGAGGTCGCTGCTGGAGTTTGGCTTGGCAGGCGCGGTGCATGTTCGGAGGCAGGTGAACTTGCAGGTTGTGCAGGTGAAGGGTCCGTGGAAGCGTTTCGGGGCAGCCCGGCAGCAGGTGGGCTTCCGGCGGGTATTGAGTGCATTGAGGGCCGCGGCGTCGTAGGTTTGTCGGGTCGTCTTGCGTCGGTTGGGGCCAGGGGTCCTGGCGCTGGGCGCAGTCCAGGCGCGGACGGGCGCAGACGGGCTTGCCTTTGGCGCGCCTTCGGAGCACAATCAGCGCGCCCACTGCGCGTGACTGCTGTGCGTACGCGCGGTCGCCATTTATGGCTAAGTGGGAGGGAGGAGCAGCTGGGAGGCGGGAGCGGGGAGGACACAAAACAAAAAGGGGGCGTGGCCGCGTTAACGGCGGCGGGGAGCGTGGTGGGCAAGGCACAGGGGGACAACAGTAAAAATAATACACAAAGGCTATTTCAACAACGCACGCAGGCACAGGGGGACAACATCAGAGATAAGACAAAAAGGCTATGAAATAAACAACAGAACCACACTTATGCTACGCAAACACGGCGGAGGGGCAGGGAACAGCGAGGCAGGCAGCTAGGGCGGAGAGGCAGGCACAACGAGGCTGCGAGCAGCAGTGAGGGGCGAGGGGCACGCACACAGCTGGTGGCCGTGCGGCGCAGGGGTGTCCTGAGAACAGGTCACCTCACCTGCGCCGCACGGTCGCCATTTATGGACAAGTGGGAGGGAGGAAATGCTGGGAGGCGGGAGCGGGGAGGACACAAAACGAAAAGGGGGCGTGGCCTCGTGAACGGCAGCGGGGAGATGGTTGGGCAAGGCACAGGGGGACAACAGTAAAAATAATACACAAAGGCTATTTCAACAACGCACGCAGGCACAGGGGGACAACATCAGAGATAAGACAAAAAGGCTATGAAATAAACAACAGAACCACACTTATGCTTCGCAACCACGGCGGAGGGACAGGGAACAGCGAGGCAGGCAGCTAGGGCGGAGAGACAGGCACAACGAGGCTGCGAGCAGCAGCGAGGGGCGAGGGGCACACACACAGCTGGTGTCCGTGCGGCGCGGGGGTGTCCTGAGAACAGGTCACTTTATGATCGCTATCTGTGCAGGTAAGGTAAGTGACTCAAGAAGATCAGTCACTAACTGACCATGCTGGATCTTTGTCCCGTGAGAGGTAAAGAATCCTCTCTCCCTCCATAATTTACCAAAACTATGTGCAACGCCAAAAGCATACTGACTATCTGTGTACACATTCACTCTCTTTCCCTTCGACAACACACACGCTCTAGTCAGGGCTATCAATTCAGCTGCTTGGGCTGAATTATGTCCGATATGTGCTGTCTCAACAATTGTGCATAAGGTGGTGACAGCATAGGCAGAAGTAGTCTCCCCATTTGGAAGCTTGAAACAAGAACCGTCCACCCATAGGATCCCATCCGGGTCCTTGAGCGGAGTGTCCTTTAAATCAATCCTACCCTTCATTTCTTCTTCCGTTCGAAGAAAGCAATCATGTTTTTCCTGAGCGTCTTTCTCATCTGGGAGTGGCAACAGTGTAGCTGGATTTAACGCGTTATATCTTTTGATATGTACATGACTCGCTAGAAGTGTCAGCTCGTATCCAGACAAACGAGCACTCGTAAGATGCTGTGTTCTTGTTCTGTTCAACAGGGTATCCACTGCATGTTGAACCATACAATGAGTGTGTTATCCAACACTAATCCGGCAGACTGTCTAATAGAAATCGCCGCAGCTGCCGTAGCTCTGAGACAACTGGGCAAAGCTTTAGCTACTGGGTCTAGTGTAGAGGAGAAATAGGCACATGGCCTCTGCTTATCTCCAAATTGCTGTGTCAAAACTGACAATGCGCAACCCTCTCTCTTGTGTACGTACAGTGTAAAGGACTTGCTATAATCTGGGGTACCTAACACTGGAGCATAACACAGAGCAGTACGTAGGTCAACAAAGCTTTTCTGACATTCATCCGTCCAAGGGAGCGGATGTGGCGTATCCTTCAACGTTAATGCCAACAGTGGTTTAGCCAAAAGTGAAAAATTGGGAATCCATTGTCCACAGTAGGAAGTGATACCCAAAAAGGCACACACTTCTCTCTGCGTGGTAGGTACAGACATCTGTGAAATAGGGTGAATGCGTTCTGGGGTCAATCGCCTTCCCTCCTTCGACAAGAGATTACCTAAATAGGTAACCTCTTGGCGGGCATATTGCAACTTAGAGGGAGACACCTTATGATGTAGAGCAGTCAAATGATGCAACATCATTTGCAACATCCACCAGCAAATCGTCCACATACTGAATAAGCGTAGCACCTGAAGGCAAAGAGAAAGCATCAAGTTGTGACTTAAGAGCCTTGCTATAGATGGAGGGACTTTCACAATAGCCTTGAGGTGCTCTTTTAAATCTAAAACTTCGGCCACCTAAAGAGAAACCAAAGATATCCCTACTTTCTTCAGCAATAGGAATACTAAAGAAAGCGTTCTTGAGGTCAATGACTGAAAAGCAAGCTGCCGAAGCAGGAATCATCGTCAACAAAGCTGTAATATCCGGAACAACAGGAAACTGTGGCACAACAATTTTATTGACCTCTCTAAGGTCAATAACAAATCGATAAACAGGAGGCTGTGAAGGATCAGTTCTCTTAAGAATCGGAAGAACGGGGCTGTTACAAACATTGCCTCTTTTTTCTTCAACCACACCCTTCTGAATAAAATCATCAACAATAGCCAAAAGTGCTCTCTCTCCATCACTAGAGATACTGTATTGAGGAATGCGTGGCATTCTAACATTCTCTTTAACTGTGACAACATACAGTGGGATTGCAAGACGACCCACGTCATTTGGGCCAGTAGCCCAAAGACTTTCAGGAAGAGAAAGCAACTCAGGTGGAAACTGGTCTCGGGACAAATACATGGAAGACGTTAATTTCTTCCCTAACGTAAGATGCACACCAGAAGGGGAACAGTACAATGTTGCATGTAGTCTTTTCAATAAATCCAGACCCAGCAGGTTCTCTCCGCAACCAGTTGTCAGAATAAGTGGAGCATTCAAATCATAGGGACCAATCGAAACGGGCAAGGGACAAGAAATCGGATTACGGACTGGGGTGCCAGAAAATCCTACAGAAGTATTTATTAAGCCAGACAAAGGTGCCCCAGGGAGTTTAGAATGCATAATAGAACTTCTCATCGCACCAGTATCCAAAAGAAACGGTTCTGAAACACCCATAGTATTGATAGTGACAAACGGCCCATTTTGATCTACAGGAATCGACACAACTCCCTCACTTCGTCCATGGCTGTCCTATTCGATCTGAAAATCGTCAGCCCTTTCTTCACAATAATCGTCATTATAATATTGCGTAGACTGAACTCTCTGCTGATCAAAGTAATTTGTAGTAGATGGAGGAAAAGAACGCTGCTCCTGAGAGGACATACCTTGTCCTCTACCTCTAGATCCTGTCTGAAAATTACCACAACCTCGTGGAGCAGACATCCCATTATTACGTTGTAATAAAACCGGACAACTATTCTTGAAATGTCTCTCTTCCCTACAATACGCACATTGATTAGGACCCAACGAAGGTCGCGGTGCAAAATACTCAGGTTTCTGGAACACTTTCTGAAACTGTGGGGGTTGAGAAAACTGAGGCTGTGCAGAACGCGGAGGATAAGCTTGCTGTAAAAGAACCTTCATTTTCAAATCTTTATTTTTCTTTTCTTGTTTCTCCTTCTCCTCCTTATCTCTATTCTCATAATACTGTGCAGTAGCCAGTATTTTAGCAGGAGAAGAGACAGCCCATGCACTTTCAGAACTCTTTAATTTATTTGACAATTCGGGAAGCAAATTATATACAAACTTATCCACAAACAACCGCTGACCACCCTCTACACTCAAATCCTGACCACTATGATCAATAAATGTCTCTTCAAAACGAGTGAAGAAATCCGAGACGCTTTCGTCTTTCTTTTGCTTGCATGCAGCCAGCTTATCCCAATTTACTCGCACCGCAGGCATCATAGTCTTCATCAATTCAATTATTCTGCCTGGTAGGGCCGTAATCAGATCCTCAGGCTTTGCACCACCCACTTGATTTGCATCAGCGGCTCTAATAGCAGCCCAATCACCACCTAATTCACCAACATGATTTTCCCTACGAATCCGTGCCCATAATGCTTGCGGAAATAACATATCAATATCGGGCAAATTCATAATACAGGCCTCAACTGTTTGAGACAATTCCTTGTAATATCCAGCAAGATTTTTACGAGGGTCCGGAAGAGTTTGTTTAAGCGCCAATACTTCAGACCTTTTCCAGGGTTCGTGAACCCATATACGCTGGAAATGAGCAGGGATAGGAGGTGGACCAATCACCGCTTCTCTCCATACGGGAGGAACTTCACGCATCGGATAATTCTTAATGCCTTGGTTTTTAGCAGGATCAGCCTCGGAAAAAGACAAGGGCAAAAACATGGTTCGGAACGCAATGAGTTTATTCACCGCCTCTTCAACTCGTGGTCCTACAATAAAACCTTTATCAAAATCAGCTTGTTATTTCAGTAACTCCGAAGGAACTGTATCTAACTCCATATCTTCCCAACCTTTGATAAGAGTTTGACACATGACATTAAAAACATATCTTTGTGTGGGCTCTACCCATTGATGAAAGGAACTCATAATGTCCCCTGTACTATATTCTAGTCCATTCTCAATCCATTTACGAGCTAGGGAACCCAAAACTACTTTCTATCTGTAAAAGGAAGTTGACAACGAGATTGTCGTCTAGAGAAAGCTGGAAATTGGTTCAAAGACCCAAGAAGAGGAGAAAAGAAATTCGAAACAGCGTCTGCTAGTCTCCTGTGTGAGGTAGGGGAATCCCTTAAGAGAACAGGAGGCATTACAGATGTAGAAGGCAACGGGGACTGGAACGTAGCCGACTGAGGAACAAGAGCAGGGGATTGAAGAGGAGGTGGGGGCTGAATTACAGTTTGCAAAGACGGAGCAGAGGCAGGCAAAGAAGCATTAGTAGGCTGAGCCGGTTGCTGAACAATCGGCAATTGAGCAACCACTGGTTGAGCATTAGGAGGGGGTAACGGAGGTGCATTAGGATTTTGGGCATAGGGCGGAGGTGAATTCAATAAACAATTAGGGAATCTTCTTCCAAGTCCTTACTTTTATCTGGAGAGGGAATAGGCAGCATCGGATAGCATCTATCGATTGCCATGCGATGTTGTCTCTCCAGCATCTCATTCGCACTGTCTACTTCATTATTTTTAAACTGCTGAGCAGCCTCTATAATTGACATGTTTTGCGCTTTCTTATCCTTTTTCGCTTGTTTAATTTCTTTCTGTTTGGCTTCCTTACGCTAAAGGCGAAAAGAGTCAAACATTGCCGGTCGGGCTTTTCTTCTAAACAGAATCGTTTCCAAATTATCTAGTATGGCAGGATCAAAACTACCATTTTGGGGCCATCTCAAAACTCCACTATTTTTCTTGTATCGAACCCATGTCTCGTTAAAGGTAATGGGACCAATACCATGTTTCAAATAGAGCTCATAAGTGGGAGTTCCAACCGGAGGGATCGGACATGATTCCTCCAACTGGGAATCCCTCGTACAACCTAAACAACACAAATCTTTTAAACTTACTCAGTCCAGGCATCGTTACTTCTCTAGACTGCTCACAAACAACAAGGGGTATAAATCAAATGAAACAGTACAAACGTACTTACCCCTTGGCTTCGGGTATTGCAATACCTGAATAAAAACACAAAAACAAAACAAAACAAAGTTTTGTGGGAGCGACCCACCAAATAACTAAGGATCGTCCTACACCAGCGAAGGTCCGTCTATCGTCTTGCTTTACCAAACATCATCAGAAGGGTCCAAGGCAGGGCGACAATCAGGGCAGCAGTCGTCAGCAGCCGTCGGAGAGGAGTAGCCGCGCTGTCAAAGACCTTCGGTCCACTTCCGACATACAGGGGTCGATCACGTGGTGCGCTTCCTCCGTAATTTTCTTGCGGGGCTCCTCACGACCCTCGGGATCAACCGCTACCGCTGAAGTCGCCCCACATTGGGCGCTAGTTGGCGAACCGTAGCCTTAAGGCCCGGCGGCGCAGGGTACGCCTGAAATCCCCGGGATTCACCTGCCTTGTCAGACACAGAGACACGGACTCTTCGTCTGGCGTAGAAGATAGTATTTATTAGCTGCAGCTAGTACAGTGGTCTTAGAAGTCGTTGGTATAACGAGGTTCAAAAGAGACTGCCACTTAACTCCGTGGCGCACAGGTTTATATTCGGTACAATACAATGCAAAATGCAATCACACAAGAGCATGAGACATAGGCAAACGTTATAAACAATGCTTTAAGTCTAAAGCAACTCAAGTTCCTGGTTATGTTTGTCACTCGACCCCTTAAGTAAATTACAAATTAATCCACACAATCCGATTTACAAGTTGAGAAAACACAGCTGCATGTTTTAGAAGGACAATCGTGAAACAGGAGAATGCATGAGACATGTAGCGAAAGACAGCAGATAAGATAACTTGAAGGAAAGAATGGTGTGACCAACAAACCGTCCGGACGGGGATTAATCAGCTCAGACAGGAATTAGTGTACTCGGCCAGACCCTGACACTCGTTAGTAAACACAGGCAGAGAAGCCACCTGACACGTAAATGCAGAAATGACAAAAACATCGCGTTCGCCGCGCTGCCTGAGTGAGGGCAACACAAAATGGCGGCGACTTTAAAATGGAGGCTGAGCACGAACAAATTCGTAATTTACAGAACCTCAGTCGTAAGTAAGACCGTCGACCCCAACCCTTCCTCAACACCGTCAAAAAAGGCTTCGGTCACACCCTCACATTCGGGCCCGTGTGCACACCGAGAGATTGCTTCAACCGCCCCGCCTTCGGGCCTGGCAAAGAAGCCTACTAAGCATTCAGGCGGCTTGAGCTCGAGCCAGTCTATTCCTGGTGCCGATCCGATACTGACACCAAAGAAGAAGCCATCTTCCTCAACCACGCCAACTGCTGCTCAAACACCCAAGCACTCGGCGCCGAAGACTGGCAGCGGTTCATCAATGCCGAAACCACACTCAGAGCCAAGTAAAAAACCACCTAAAGGCCCCGATTCACATGCTTCGGAGCCGAAGAAACACCCGGAACCGAAAAAACATGTTCCGGTAAAAGACATTTCAAAAGGTCACACTTCTAAACCAAAAGACCCTAGACCATCTACCGACACGGTGCCGAAAAAACCTCCGGAACTGAAAACTTCGACGCCGAAGGATCTGCCCTATACAGAAGAACTTTTTACACTAGATCCTCACCAAAAAACGCTTGTTAAAGATCCTAAGCCTGGCCAACTAGCTCTTAGCTCCAAGAAAAGACCTCCAGAAGCGCCAGCACCTCCTGCTCCTCCAAAGAAGAGAGACACTGCAACCTCTCCATTAAGGGTCCCTTCTCCACCACCTCCCCATACTGTTCCTCCTCCTACACCTCCTCCACCACATCATTCTCCGACACCATCCACTAATCCAGATGATGGTGTGGATACAGACTCTGATGACACAGGTGGGGGTGCCCACGACCCAGCAGGGACCAATAGTCCCCCTCAGTCACCTAATCCTTGGGATGATTATAACACCCCTGTTGTACCTTACTTCCCACAAGATAATGTATACCCTTCCAGACCTTCTCCACCAGAGGACACAATAGGTTTTAACCTACTAGTCCAAAGAGCTGCCCAGTACCATGGGGTTGACATGCACACTGATGCTGTGGAGGAAGATTTCCTTTTAGACACTTTTGATAACACACAAAGGTCTACTGCCATTTTGCCAATGCTTAAAGGCGTCATTAAGCATGCAACAGAGGTTTTTAAAGATCCTGTCAGGGCTCGGGTCCTCAACCCTCGCATTGAGAAGAAATATAAAGCTGCCCCTACAGACCCTGTTTACATCAAAGGTCCAGCACCACTAGATTCTTTTGTAATGTCTAATGCACGTAAACATGCTAATTCACAAACATCAGGTGAGGCCTCACCACCAGATAAAGAATCTAAGCTCCTTGACACCTCTGGTAAACGAACAGCGTCACAGGCAGCTAACATTTGGCACATTGCCAATACCCAAGCGTTGTTGGCAAGATATGACAGGGCACATTATGATGAGCTGGAGTCCATAATGCAGCATCTACCAGACAAATATAAAAATAGGGCCAATGAACTCATACAGGAAGGTGAAAATATTACTAATGCTTCCATGCGTTGTGCCCTAGATGCTGCAGATACTGCCTCAAGGGCAATCAATACCAGTACCCTTTTGCGGAGACATGCCTGGCTACGTATTTCAGGTTTTAAACCTGAGGTTCAAAATCCATCCTCAATCAGCCATTTGATGAGACACATTTATTTGGCCCTAATGTTGATGTGTCTTTAGAAAAGATGAAAAAAGACACAGACACAGCAAAATCAATGGGAGCCTTGCAGCTGCAAGCTCCCAGACGTTCTTTTCGTCGTTCATCATACAGAGGCAACACACGAGGCTACTCCTCCAAAAGCCCCTTCACTTCCTACAAAACCCTCAGTCAGTCCACATACACTAAGGGCTACCAGAGAGGGGGTTACAGGGGTAACAACAACAAAGGCAGAGGCAAAACCAACAACTCCCGCTCTGCCTCCACCCCTACCCAATGACTTTCCTCTCCTTCCCCCCAACATTCCACTCTTGTGGGGGGAAGCCTGCAACAATTCCTTCATGCCTGGATCAACATCACACCAGACAAGTGGGTGCGACAAATTATTCAGTCAGGTTACTGTCTAGAACTAACATCTACCCCCCCCCCCCCCCCCCCAAACATACCACCAAAACAGCGTCCAATGTCACAAGAACATCTGTCACTGTTAAAGCAAGAAGTAATTTCTCTGCTAGAAAAAAGTGCAATAGAACCAGTTCCTCTACACCAACAAAACAAGGGGGTTGCTCCCTATATTTTCTTATTCCAAAAAAGGACGGCTCTCTAAGGCCTATTATGGACCTCAGACCGCTAAACATATACATACAGTCAGACCATTTTCACATGGTCACACTCCAACAATTCCTTCCTCTCCTGTTACAAAACTACCTCCTTGCTACTCTAGATCTCAAGGACGCATACTTCCACATTCCCATTCACAAGGCTCACAGGAAGTATCTCAGATTTGTATTAGACGGGCAGCACTATCAATTCAAAGTACTCTCATTCGGAGTCACAACAGCACCAAGAGTATTCACCAAGTGCCTAGCAGTAGTAGCAGCACATTTACGAAGACAGCACATACATGTCTTCCCGTACCTCGACGACTGGCTCATAAAAGCCAGCTCCTACAACCAGTGTGTGGAACTCACTCACTCCACGATCCAACTGCTCCACAACTTGGGGTTACCAATAAACCACACCAAGTCTCATCTGCAACCATCCAAAGTACAACAGTACCTCGGTGGTACAATGAACACCTCAACAGAGCTAGCTTATCCCACTCCAGTAAGGATAGCCAGCATGCAAACTCTTCTCACAAAGTTTCAGCCACAACACTCCCTTCCAGCAAGAGTGGTCATGCAACTCATAGGGATGATGGCCTCTTGCATTTTCATAGTGCCCCATGCAAGACTTCAAATGCGTCCTCTACAATAGTGTCTATCACGTCAATGGAACCAGGCTCAAGGTCAATTAACAGACCTAGTGTTGGTAGACGGTTGGACTCATCGCTCTCTCCAGTGGTGGAACACCAAAAACCTTTCCAAGGGGCAACCGTTCCTAGAACCAGTTCCCCAAATAGTCTTGACAGCGGACGCATCGCTCTCCGGCTGGGCAGCCCACCTGCTGCAACACACCATGCAAGGCATGTGGACACCTCAACAAAAGTTACTTCATATCAATCATCTGGAGTTACTAGCTATATTCCTAGAGCTGAAAGCTTTCCAAAAGCAAGTATCAAACAAAGCTGTGTTAGTCCGCACGGACAACATGACAGCTATGTACTACATTCAGAAACAGGGCGGAACACACTCCCTGCAACTTTCTCGACTAGCTCAGGACATATGGCGCTGGGCTATACCTCAAAACATATTCCTTCTAGCCCAACATGTTCCAGGAGTACAAAACACCATAGCAGATCTGTTAAGTCATCCGACACAACAGAACAACAGACCCACGAGTGGGAACTTCTTATGCAAGTTCTTCAACTATTCTTTCAGCTGTGGGGACCTCAGATAGACCTCTTTGCCACTCACGAAAACGCCAAATGCCCAAGCTTCGCCAACAGATATCCACACCCACTGTCCAAAGGCAATGCGATATGGATGAACTGGTCAAACAGATTTGCGAAAGCTTTTCCACCTCTACCACTCATGCCACTAGTAGTAAGCAAACTACAGCAGCATTCTCTGACCCTCATCCTAGTTGCTCCAACGTGGGCTCAGACAACCGTGGTACACCACACTGCTACAACTGTCTGTAGTACTGCACCAAAAACTGCACCTGTCTCCATACCTCTTAATACAGAACCGTGGAGAGATCAGACACCCGGACCCAGCTCAGCTCAACCTTGCGATCTGGCTCCTGAAGTCCTAGAATTTGGATATCTGAACCTTCCTCCAGACTGCATGAATGTCATTAAAGAAGCTAGACGTCCAACCACTAGGGCATGTTACGCGGCCAAGTGGAAACGATTTGTGATATAGTGTTTCAACACATCATAGGATACTTACTGCATCTCCAAAGATGTAACTTAGCCTATACGTCTATTAGACTACATCTTGCTGCAATAGCAGCATATCTGCAAAACAGACAACATCTATCTCTGTTCAGAGTGCCTGCCATTAAAGCCTTTATGGAAGGCCTTAAAAGAATAATTCCTCCCAGAGTACCACCTTCGCCTGTGTGGAATTTAAACGTTGTTCTCACACGGTTAATGGGACCTCCCTTTGAACCTTTACACAGATGTGAATTACAATTTTTAACATGGAAAGTTGCTTTCCTAGTAGCTATTACTTGTCTGCGGAGAGTTAGTGATCTACAAGCACTAACCATCCAAGAACCCTTCTTGCAAATTCATCAAAATAAGGTAGTTCTACGCACTAATCCAAAATTCCTGCCCAAAGTAATTTCTCCATTCCATCTCAATCAATCTGTGGAACTGCCCGTTTTCTTCTCGCAACCACAGTCAGTAGCAGAAAGAGCTATTCACACATTAGATGGCAAAAGAGCATTGCTATACTACATAGAAAGGACACAACTTTTTCGTAAAACAAAACAACTTTTTGTGTCTTTCTCAGCACCACCACACAAGGGTAATCCCATTTCAAAATCTGGGATAGTTAGATGGATTGTCAAATGCATACAGATTTGTTACCACAAAGCTAAACGTATGTTATCTGTTCCTCCCAAAGCCCACTCTACAAGAAAAATAGGGGCTTCGATGGCATTTTTAGGGAACATTCCCCTAGATGACATCTACAGAGCAGCTACATTGTCTACACCGCACACATTCACAAAACACTATTGTGTAGATGTGCAAACAAAACAACAAGCTAATGTGGGCCAGACTGTTCTCAAAACATTTTTCCAAACTACTGCAAGAGATAGGGGTGGTCGGCGCTAAGAGTTGGTACTGCTATACAATCTATGCATAGAGTGCAATCTGCAGCTCACATGCCTTGAACGGAAAAGGCTACTTACCAGTATGCATCTGTTCTTGGCATGTAGAGCTGCAGAGTTGCACATGCCCACTCACCTCCCTGGCTATCCTTGTCTGTTCCAGTATTATCTTAATTAGATACAAATTACATGGGCATCCTTCCTTTTCTTACAAAGCTCCATCATTTCCCTAATGGCGAAAAACAATCTGGGGATGGAGCCGATGCCCATGCGCAATGTGGTCCTAAGGAGAAGTCACCTATCTCGTGACTTCCAAAGAACTTTTCAGGACAACAACAAACTGCAAACATCCGGGCCCAACACTAGGTGGCGATCTATGCACAGTGTGTAACTCTGCAGCTCTACATGCCAAGAACAGATGCATACTGGTAAGTAGCATTTTCCTTACAAAGCATTGCATTTCTCAGTGACAATACTGTAAGTCAAAACAAAGTGCATATCCAATTACAATTCAAACTGTTACAATTGTGTATTTACTGCAAAGTATTTATCACTTACCTGTGCCAGGCTTGCTTGGTTCTAGGAAATAAAATAAGCAAAACAATATTTATATACAAAACCAATTGATCTGAAGTTCAGTCTGAGTGTGTGAATTCATTTGCTGACTGAGTGTGTACAACGAATGCTTAACACTGTCCTCTAATAAAGCCTTACTGCTTGACCACACTACCACAAATAGAGAGTAATGTGCTATCTAACTTTACCAATGCCTACCTTTGGGGTTCCACTGGACTCTGTGCACACTGTACCTCGCTTTCGTATAGTATATACAGAGCCAGCTTCCTACAATAGGTAAAAGACATTGTCATTTACAACACCGATAGCTCTAACTCTAAAAAAAAAAAAAAAAATGCTAGACCTATTGGATTGCAAATGCTTGTTTCAATTTTCTCTCTGTATGTGCCTGATAGTTTTTATAAATAAACACTAATTACCTCTTGTCACATACTGCAATGTGGCCACAAAAACATGCCATTTTATGGTTCACAAAAATTCTGTAAAAAACAGGCCTGTAAGGTTTATGTGATAGAGACTACTAGCCGCAGATTCCTTAACGTAGAATTATCCCCAGGCGTGAGACTGTACCCGGAACACTTTTTGCCACAGCATCCCTGCGCGCCGGGGGGACGACACCACGTGACTATGCCCTGACGTCCTCCTGCATCCGTGACATCAGCGAGGATACAGAAGTCCCACCCCGGCGCCTACGTCAGTTTTTTCTCTTTTCCGCGTGCAACCAGGATCCAGATTTTGTCCTGGCATGTTTTCAAGCCTCTTAGAGTGTACAGTATGTGCATGCCTTCGGGCTTCAAAACGTGTGCCTCCTGTTCGCGTCCCATGTCGGCGACGGACCTTCACCCGATTTACATGTGGTGCCTGGGTGAGCACCACGACTCGGAGAGCTGCGACGCCTGCCAGCACCTAAAGCCTAAGTCACAGCGGGAGCGCTGGATGAAGTTGCTGTTGGCGCGCTTTTCCAGGTGGATGTCATCCCAGCGTCCGTCCCCTACCTCGGAAGCAAGGAACCGCCGGTTTCGTTTGTGACATCGTCTTTCCCCCCAGGACATGCGCCCCCGTCTGTTGCCTTCCTACTCGCTGTTTCCCGGCATCGAGGCAAATAGGGCCCAAATGACAGCCTACGCGGTGGCGCTGCTGGCTTCTTTGGCCCTTCCTCCACCTCCTGAGATGTCCACGGATCGCTTGCCTCACAATGGGTCTTCCGTGGAGTCGCCGGTGGCTCCGGCCCGTATTTTTGGGCTCCAGGTCGTAGGAGAGTGGTGTTGTTGAGGTGCGGTCTTTCGGGGCGCCCCTCGTCGGCGCCTGGCATCACTGCCTCGCCGCAAATCTCTACGGGGCTCCCTAGGCATCGCAGGAGACCGTTGTGACTCCGAACTTGTCCCCGAGTCCCCCTCGGTTCTCTGAGTAGGCAGCTGCCTTACCAGAGGTCGAGCCAGCGCCGCTTCGGCGCCAGGGGCCCTCCTTCCTGGCTCCGGTGGAGTCACGGGTAGAGGCAGTGACCTGGGGTGCTTTCCAGAGTCCCCCTCAGTCCTCAACGCGGGCGGCTGCTCCATCTGAGGCCGAGCCGACGCCGTTCTGGCATCGACCCCGCCTCACCCTCATGGTGAGCACGTGGTGGCAGGAGTCTTGCTGTCACCACGACTGCCCACTCCCCTGACGCCGATCAGGCGCCGGTGGTGGACTCCACGGAGCCTCGCCGGCATCGGGTTCTGGATTCCTCCCCTGAGGTCCCTTCTTCTCCAGTGGTCAGCCATCTGTTGGTGCCTTTTCACCGGCATCTTCTAGGGAGGGCTCCTCGCTGTCCCCACAGCCTAAGTCCTCGAACCCTTCTTTCCCTGGCTCGCAGGTGGCTTTTTCCCCGGTCTCTCCGCCTTCTGGAGCTCCTCAGGTTCCTCATTCATATGTGGATGCCCCACTATTCCGGAGCTAGCCACTCCCCCTGGACATGGGGACTGACGGCTCAGCTTGCAGCCGTCACCCACAGAGGAATTACTTTCTCCTCCGCAGCGCCCTACGGAGGCTAGTCTTGCCTTTGTTCGGGCCATCTCCACAGCCACTGGTATTCTGCGGATGGGTGACCCTGTCACTCCATTTCCTACCGACAACCTTTTGGAAGTTCTCCATCAGGGCTCTGGTGGACGGGAGTTGTTCTTCCCCTTTGAAGCGTCACTCCACAATTCGTTTATGGGAGCTTGGGGGCGCCCTGCCACGGGTGCTCCGGTGCTTCAGGCACTTCTGCATCGTCACCGTCCTCCTCCGCAAGACCCTATTTGTCTTTCCTTCCACCCTTCTACTCAAGGCTCTCTTCTGCGGAATGCCTTTCCGTGTTTGCCTGTGGTGTTGTTTTGTCCGTCTAGGGAAGCCCGGTGGATGGATTCATGGGGGCGTAATGTCTTTGCTTCTTCTAGCGCTGCCTTTCGGGTGCTTAACACTTTGTGTGTATTGACCAGGGCTACTTGCAGTCTGTGGGACTCTGTGGAGTCCCTTCGTTCTCATGTCTCTCATGAGGGTTCCCATGCTGACCTACGGAGCCATGTGTTGCATGGTAGGGAGTTGGTCACATTTACTCTTTCGGCGGCCTTGGATTTTGCAGATGGGCTAGGCCGTGCTATGGCCACTTCTGTGGTATACGTCTCCATGCATGGCTGCATGATGCTGTTTTTCCTAAAAAATATCAGGGAATGTCTGTTTGATCTGCCCTTTGACAGGGTCCTTCTGTTTAACACTCATGCGGACTCTGCCATTCAGCTTCTTCTTCCGGGGCTTCGTCCTCCTCCCCCTCCTCAGTAGTTGATTTTGTTGTTCCTCCCGGTCTTCGTGGGAGGTGTTGTCCCACTGCTCCTAGAATCTGGTGTTTGGGTGAACGTTACACTTTCTGTGAGAGACACTGTGCCCTCGAGGTCCTGAGTTGGCCTTTCTCTTCAGTTGGCTACTGGTTCTGCCCGGTTATCTAAGAGTGTTTCTTTTTGGCTGCTTACTAAGACTTCTGTGGTTTCTGCCTCAGGTTTTCTAATTTGTTCTCTGATGCGGGATTTCTTCCCTAAGAGTGGTCCCATTCTTCTTGGGCCGTGTCCTACCCTGCGTGGGGTATTTGTAGCTGTTGGATAGCCTTCTTTATTCTGAGAAGGTGTGGACTCCCATTTGTGGGTTCCTTGCCTTCCTGGTGCTGTTGTATGCCACTGGTGCGTGTTCTTGGGCAGCTGAGGCGTTAGGCTGCAGTGTTTTTGCCCTATTAGTCTGCCGCTCAGAAGGGTTCATTTCCTGTGTTGACGACTTTGTTCTTTCTATTTGTTTCTCCTCTTATTTCCTGCTGGTGGCTGGTTGGGGCCCAGCTGCGCCCGCCGATTCTTCTGGTCCACGGCCAGGGGACTTGGAGGAAGGCCTGGCCTCCCTACTTCTGGTTTTTCGAGAGCCTTCTCAGACTATGTCGTTCTCTTTCACCTGCCCTTTTACTGAGGTGCTATTCTGTCTGCCCTGTTGTCGTCCAGCTGTGTTGAGTTCTGCTGCCCTCTTCACTGGGTGTGTTCCCGGTGGAGGGTATTTGCCCTCGTTTTCTGCTCTTCTCCTTGGAGTCTCTTGGTTGCTCTTCTTCCTTGGCGCTCCCCTCCGTTGCCTGTACCTGGGGTTTTCGGGGGTAGTCCCTGGTCCTTTAGCTGCTGGCCTTCTTTTGCATTGCCTGTACCTGAGGCTTCTGGTGGAGGTCCCTGGTACATTGGCTGCTGACCTCCTTTCCCTTCATTTTGCCTGTGCCTTGGGGCTTCTGCTGGAGGTCCCTGGTACATTGACTGCTGTCCTCCTTTCGTATTGCCTGTACCTGGGGCTTCCGATGGAGGTCCCTGGTACATTGGCTACTAGTCTCCTTTCGTCTTGCCTGTACCTGGGGCTTCAGGCGAAGGTCCCTGGTAAATTGGCTGATGGCCTCCTTTCGTATTGCCCTTCCTTCTCCTGCTTGGTGAGGGCGGGCTACCGCTTGTCGTGGTGACACATTCCCTGTGGAGCGGTGTTCTCCGCGATGCTGAGGTTCTAGTCTGCTTGGTGGGGGGACTGGGCTTTTTCCCCTGTCCCTGTGGCTCATCCCCTGTTGGGGAGGACTGGGTTATTTCCCTGTCCTGGCAATTTTTTCACCTGTCGGAGTCTTGGGTTCGCCTGGGCTGGGGAGGTCCCCTTCAGACCCTCATTCCCCTTGGGTATGGCTAGGGTATCTATTCTACGTTAAAGAATCTGCGGCTAGTAGTCTCTATCAGATGTACGAGTTACTTACCTTCGGTAACGATGTATCTGGTAGAGACGATTACAGCCGCAGATTCCTTCACGACTCGCTCTTCCTCCCCATACTGCGAGGGCCCTCTGGGTCTTCTGCACTCGCCTGCCTCCGGGTGGTTGACTTTTGCGAGTGTCGTTCTTACTCCCTCCTTCGGGGGATTCTCGCCTTGTTGTTTTTCCATTCTTGACTTTATAGGCACTTCTGCGCCCCTACACCCTGATCTCCAGTGTGGGGTTCACTCGTGCTCCTTCTTTTTTTTGTTGCTTGCACTTCTACCTTTGGCAGTCCTTGGGGTTGAGGTGCCTTGGCTGGTCTCGACTTTGGCGTTTGGGAGACTCTCTCCCTGCTGGTGTTGTCTGAGGTGAATGGTCATTGCTCTCCGTTCTGACCTTGGTGTCCCTTTCTGTTACGGGCGGTGGCTGCAGACTTCTTGGTGTGCTGTGTATTTTCACATGCTTCTGCCCCGGCGAGGCTGTTGTATTTGTTTGCAGGATTGCTTTCCAGTAGCGGTGCCCTGTTCTTTCATTCCAGATCTTGGTGCCTCTGTACCTGGCTCTATTCTGGATGGCTCTGTTCCTCACCATTTTTTCTTTCCCTTCTGTTTAGCGGGGCTTTTTCGCACACTGTTCCAGTATTCTCACAGTTTTTGTTAGTGATGGCTCTGCGGTGTGGCGCAGAAAAGTTCTCAGAAGAAAACTGACGTAGGCTCGCAGGGGTGGAACTTATGTATCCTCGCTGACGTCACGGACGCGGAGGACGTCAGGGTGGAGTCACGTGATGCCGTCCCCCCGGCACGCAGATCCAGTTTTCCAGATCCAGTCTCACGCCTGGGGATAATTCTACATTAAGGAATCTGAGACTAGAATCGTCTCTACCAGATACATCGTTACCGAAGGTAAGTAACTCGTACTTTAATGGAGGTAACACTCATTTTATGGATTTTGAGGTGGCTACCTCCATCTAAAGATTGACTTTAAA
Source organism: Lissotriton vulgaris (assembly GCF_964263255.1). Classification (NCBI taxonomy): domain Eukaryota; kingdom Metazoa; phylum Chordata; class Amphibia; order Caudata; family Salamandridae; genus Lissotriton; species Lissotriton vulgaris. The sequence goes on from NC_141697.1 coordinate 577,919,289, forward strand.
TAATTGATGATAAGGTGTTCTGGGTATCCCCGTAAATGCATGGAAATATTCTACATTTATGACTTCAGTGGAGGGATATGTGTGATGCAGAAAAAGGAATACAAGAAAGTAACTTTTCCTTGTGTGGGTTTGTTGACGTGACTAATTTTTGGTGCAATGATTGAGTATTTAGCTTATATGGCTCCTTTGCCTTTCCAGGGAGAGAATGGCATTGTCCTTTATGGGAGGTCCTGGTTTCTGGAAGGGGTGTGGGGTTGATGAAAGGAAGAAAGGGCGTCCCTTTTTGACCTTTTACTTTTTTTCCAGTTTAAGGAGTACCCTGTATGCCTACTTCAAACACAGCCGAAATGTGAGGAAACAGAAGGATCCCAGTAAGTGACAATGTCCTTGTGTCTTAAACTCCTTCATACAGGTGTGTGTTTGTAACCAATAATCCTATAAGGGATTCCGTTCTTCTTTCACAGGAACTGCTGTGTGCCTCAGAGTGGGTTGGGAATGAGGTGGGTAGGAGTCTGAGAACAGAAAATTACAGAGCGTGGCGCCCAGCTCAGTGAATTGATCCGTGTTCAAACTGATTTCAACCCCTGTTCGGGGCTTTTCATTCTCCACTTTAATCTAGTCTGTTAATCTAGAATGCCACAGGAACCCTTGACCTTGTATCCTGTTATGCTCCAAGAGGAGGTTATTGGATCAGTGATCTCTCCTGTGAATCCACTTCTCGTTCTGTTGCACTGCTGAGACTAGTCTCCTGCCTCCAGTTCCCACTTCTTACTTTCTCCTACATCCTTTGAGCTTGTTAGAATAAGCACTTAGTAGTCTTTCCATATCACTAGGAACTTAACATAGGCTATCTCTCGAAGCTTGGGCAAAGAAATAAAGCTCCGGTCCCTCTATGGACTGTGTAGATTATCCCCACCACACACCCATATAGATCTTTAAGCAATGCAACCTTTATCCTAGTTTGTTACTCTGATCTACACTATTCTCATACTTTATCAAAACTCTTCTTTTTTTTATAGATAAACTTTTACTGTAAATGTAATTTCAATTTCATTCGGATGGGCGAAGTTGAAAGTAGTCCTCATCTGGTGTGTTTGTTTTTTTATAGTAGTCCTTTTCTAGTGTGGTTCTTCCCAGGAGAGCATCAGCATAGCAGGACTTGCGCATGTGCACTCACCCAACCCAATCCTGCCCTGGGTGAGGCCTGTGGGTTTACAGCCAAATATCCAGAAAACCTTTGCGATGTCCACAATGATCTGAAATTATTCTTTCCTTGTGTGGCTCTTCCTTGGTCACATTGTTTATGATGCCACATTTTTATTTTTCAGGCAGATGCATGTATTTTGTTTAATGCTTTTTGGTATAGTCTCTCTTCTGCCACCTCGTGGTACCTTTGCAGCATTTTGATTGACCTACTATAGCACCCCACTGGAGGTGCTGCAGGTTGTTTTTAACTTCGTTGAGATTAGAGCTGTGCTAATGACACACGCCACGAGAGAGACATGCCCCCACTACCTGCACCTACCACCCTTTTCTTTTCCATTTTTCTTTTTCCCCTTTTTTCTTTTTTTTACCTACATTCACCCATCTTTATTTCAACCATATTGTCATTGGGTTGTTTATTCCTCATATGCAATTGGTCTTTAGATTTTGGTGTCGAAACGGCTTAACCGTAAGACACGTTTGTTTGATTGTTCGGATTATAAGCTTTTGAATATCTCATCCTTATCCTGGAATGTATCCGGAACATAATGCATGCATGCAGAGACATCCAGAATGTCGTGTCATTTAATCAAGGTCTAGTAACAACGGTGGGACTGGCAAGTCCGCAAGTCATAGCCATGCTGCAAAACACAGACCAGGGGCCACATGCTGCCCTCGCAACTCGTAGACACAGCAAATTACTCACAACTGACTATCACAACACCAACTGTTTCTACAAACACGAACCATAATGCAGAGAACTTGTCACCACTATCACACAGCTCCCCCCGCATCGTATCCACTGAGAAGTGCAGTGGGAATGCATTCTTAACAGCACAGCAACGCTTGGGTAGGTCGAGCTTAATTAAGTTTATTTTATGCTTTTCATATTACCTTCTTATTAGCCCTGTGCAATGTAATATGTGACTAATGTTTCTAAATGTATCACCGCAATACGTGATTGTAATGAAGGATTGGGGGGATGGTATGTATAAGTTTACTGCTGGGAGCATTGTAATGTGTTGTGATTGTATGTTGTAAGAAATAAAATCAATAAAATATATTCAACAAAATTAGAGCTGTGCTAATATTAGAGGATCTCCAAGATGGTCCTCCACCCCTTTTCTGAGTAAGTGTGCTGTCTATCCCCTCAATCCATATTATGGTGTGACTGGCAGTGTGATTCTAATACACGCACGGGCACATTTATTTTTTACCTGTACCCTTATGAAGAGACTATCTACTGGGCAATGTTCATAGAAATCAAGTGCTTAGCGGTAATAAACAATTATAATGTGTATGGTTGAATGCTATTTATTTAGATTTCTATTTTTACTGTACCATTTATCCTCCTGTTAAGTAAAGTACTTTGCTTTTTCAATTGAAGTAAAGCACTGTTTGAGCATTGAAATGATTGAGTTGTATTTACCATTTCATATTGAATCATAGGTTCTAAGCCCTCTGCCTCCTTGAATAAGGCTTGCCTTTTATCAATGCTACCCTGGGCTAGTCAAGTGCCCAAGGCAGTGGCATGACTGTCTGATTGGAGGGCAGAAGTATTGTAACCTTGACTAAACCATTGTACCTGCAGAGGATGCTGTGCAGTAGTCATTGAATGCCCATGGGCCCCAAGAAAAGGCCTCAAGCAGATAGTGCAGTGAGAAACTCAACCTCATATGCTTTTCTTCTGCTGGTTCTAGAAAATGGGGAAATTGTGAAGGAAACATTTTGGCACTACTGTCAGCCTCCAGGTAGACTGCATTGTGCACTCTCAATAGGTGCGCTTTGGTTATCCTGTGACATTAGAGGGGCCAACAAAAAGGTATGACAAAGAAAGTACCTCCAACAGCCATGTAGATTTGTTGAACTCCCTGTGGCAAAAAACACAGGGTTTCCATAAAATGCACAAAGGCAGAGCAGCATAGCTTCACGCAGCAGTCATGAGATTTTTATCTTAACAGTAGTTGACAAGGAACTCCGCCTTAAAACTTTGACTCTAAATAAGACTGCGTATACCTGAAACTGGTGCCCTTCCATCTTATAACAAATGGACTTGAGTCATATTAGAATGACCAAGCAAAGATAGCTAATGGAAACCACCACATTTAAGCTCAATCCTCTTCCTTAAAAGAACTGTATTGGTCTTCATTCTGACTGAATTTAGCTAGGGACATTACAAGTTCCATGTGATTGGCATGAGGTCAGTATCGTCTTTGAACCCCCTTCGACGTGCAAACCTTCACCATTCAACGGTATTGTTCTCGATCGCGTTCCCCTTTCTATGCACATCCTCCAACTTCAAATAATCTTCAACCAAGAGCTTCGACGCTGGCCGTTGGGCCTACCCGCGACGAACACGCCGGCAGTCAATGGAATGGATTCCGTTTAAAAAATGTCCAGGGTATGGTGCTAAATTCCCACACACAGATTTACACGAAGTGTGTAACCTCTGCTATTCCCCTGAGCACGAGGAAAAACACTGCAAGGCCTGTCCATCGTTTCTTCAAAGAAAGCCATCCGTGATCGTCGGGCTCAACGTAACAAAATGTCCCGGGGCAGCAGCTCGATTCCAGACATCTTCGAAGCAGGTTCTAAGGTCCATCCAGAACTCCAACCTGCAGAATAGGATATGAAGGAATCCGAGTTACATATCTTTTTTGTATGTCCTTTGTATCATAAACCAAGGTCCAGATGGTTGAAACCTATCCCTTTAAATATAGGGACCAGGTCTAGCAGCGAGGCTTTTAGGATCCTAAAATCATCTTTGGAGGGACCTATTGTCATCGCTGTTGCAAAGTTTTTGGGCTGGGTATGGGTGATACGCTGGAAAAATAAAATGACTGGTCAATAGTTATGTGCCTAAGTTTTGCAGTTTCCTTTTAAAATCTAGCACTTTGCACTTGCACCTTACTGTATAAATACCAAATGTGGAAATGACATTTTAAAATGTACTGTTAAAATGGTGCTACCTATGATTTCAAATATTTATTGTTATATCATGAAATTACAGGCCGATTGTTATTTTATAAAACCGGTACGTGGAGACCCTCTGATTTTATTGTTCTGTATCTTGTATAACTTTTATGATTTTTTAAAAATCTAAATAACGTTTTTGACTGACTGATATCTCTGTGTCCGAAGCCGATGACTCGGAGGAAGACAAGCCGAACGTCACCCGGCTCAATGGATCATTAGTACCAACCCCCAAGCCGCCACCAAACCCAAACCCAAACCTAAGTCTCCGGTAACACCTTTGCCCTCGGGCTCAGGTCGACACCATGAACAAATTTCAGACACCCCGCCCTTCGGCCCGTCTATGAAACTGAAACATAAAGCACTTAATATTGACCCTGAAACTTGCCACCTTCTCACCAAAACCTCCTAAGAAACGGAAATTAGACTCCCTAGAGGACTCTAGCATACCTCTCAAATGCAAGGACATGGGTACTAACCCCTCTCCTTCTTATATACTTCCCTCTTCTCCTCCTCCTGATCCTTACTTATTTATTTCACCAGCAAACTCACCATCCCACGCACTCACCTGTAACACAGGATGATGACGACGGTGGGGATGGGGATACACTAAGGGATGATGATAACCAGAAGACACCACAGGACACAGACCCATGGGATAACTATGATTAAGATCCAGATCTACACAATGACCCTGAGCTGTACCCCACCAGGCCATCTCCACCTGATGATAACATGGGTTTTGCACAAATTATTAATAGGGCTGCTCACTACCATGGGGTGGAACTACACACTGATCCCCTAGAAGAGGACTTTTTAGTGGAAACGTTCACACCCTCACAAATATCCACCCACACCCTGCCATGCTAAAAGGCATGTTAAAACACGGTACCGAAGTATTCAAAGACCCTGTTAGAGCCTGAATACTTACACCAAGGGTGGACAAAAAATATAAACCAGCTCCAACAGACCCTGTGTATATCAAAGGCCAGGTACTCTTAGACTCTCTTGTTGTGTCTAATGAACGCAACGGGCTAATTCGCAAGCTACAGGAGTCAAAGCTTATAGACGCGTAAGGGAAAAGAATTGCGTCACAGGCTGCTAACCATTGGCGCATTGCTAGCCCGCTACGACAGAGCGCACTGTGACGAGCTGGAATAACTAATGCAGTATTTACCAGAGGAACACAAAAACAAGGCCAATTAACTCATTCAAGAGGGCAAACTTATAACTAACACCTCCATAAAAAGCGCCCTAGATGCAGCTGATACAGCATCTCGTGCCATTAACACCAGCATATTACTGCGTAGGCACGCTTGGCTTCAAATCTCCGGATTCAAGTAAGAAGTTCCAACCACCATACTCAATCAGCCCTTCGATCGAGAACATCTTTTTGGACCTACAGTCGACACTTCATTGGAGAAAATGAAGAAAGATACAGATACTGCTAAGTCCATGGGGGCCTTGCAACTACCTTCCAAAAGGGGTTCCTTTCGCCGCTCCTTTTACAAGGGTGGCTCCAAAACAATGTCGTCAGACAATCCCTCCTCATCTTACAAAAGCCCCAATCAATCTACCTCCTCCAGAGAATATTTTCGGGGAGGATACAGAGGAACCAATCATACGAGAAGAGCCAGAGGTAGCAACACCTGCAATTCCCCTACCACCAGCAGTGACTTTCCTACGCTACCCCCTGACCATTCCACTCCTGTGGTGGGACGTCTCTCACAGTTCCTACCTGTTCCTACCTGTCTGGAACTCCATCACAACAGACAAGTAGTAAGACAAATTATCCAGTATGGCTATTGCCTAGAACTCACCTCCACTCCCCCAAATATCCCTCCCAGACAACGTCCAATGTCATCAGAACATCTGACTCAACTAAAACAAGAGGTTCTCTCCCTGTTACAAAAACATGCAATATAACCAGTCCCCTAATTCCAAAAAAGGACAGCTCTCTCAGGCCAATACTGGACCTTAGACCACTAAACCTCTATATTCAGTCAGACCACTTCCACATGGTCACCCTCCAACAGGTGCTCCCATTGCTTCTGTAGGAGAGTAGGGTCTGCAATCCTATGATCACCCAGATTTTTTGCTTTTGTTTCACTGGTTTACGACTTTCTCTGGCTGTGGGCCTGCCAATCAGACCCACAGCCTGGCTGTTCTCTCTCTAAATTACAACATGTACCCTAGGTGCATTTACCAATTGGTACTGGGCCACCTTATCAGACCCTGTAACTCAGGGCATAGGTGTACCCAGGGCCTACCAGGGGCTGAAGCATGTATTATGCCACCCCTGGCTGGCCTCCTAAATTTGACACAATTGGCTGCATGACAGCTGGGGCAAAGTCGTGTAATCACCCTTTGCTGTAGATATAGTATACCTATATCTAACCCTAAAATGGACACACAGATTCCTATCAGTCACTCCTATGGCAGGCCTTGACAATCCTGAAGGCAGAGTGCTTGGAATCGTGTGAGATGGTGCTCTGGCATGAGCTGAGCCTGTCTGCAGCTTGCGGAACCAAGTCCTAATAGCTGTTCCATGATATCGCATACCATATACTCTTAAGTGCATTATAATCCTCGCGGTTAAATGCTATCTTTGGTATTGCTTTATCAAAACATGTCGAGTAAGGTGTCATACGAATTGGAATACTAACCCCTCGCCAATTCTGGCGACGGGGTTAGCATTCCACCCTTCTAGAGGGACACGACATGTATGTAACTGTGAACCCCGGTTAAAGTTAAACGAAGCCTCAGCTCCACAAAATGGATGCTGCCACCACAGACACGAGTCTGACCCCCTGCAGCTGGGAGTCCTTCCAGCAAGGGGAGCCCGGACAAAGGGTTTCCTGTCAGGGGCGGTGCTAGCACCGTCCCAGACATGGTTTTGTGTATCCTGGGTAGGCAGGGCTTTACAGGAAGGTGACTGCTGAGTGGCACCCCGGTGCTCACTACGCATAGGCCGGTCAGAACCAGTTCCAGGGGCACACCAGCCCCTGGCCTGGGGAAAGTCCGGCATGGCAGAGGGGTGTAACCACCCCCCTCCTAGTCCCACCCATAGGCAGGACCTAGTCACCGGGTCAGCCCCTTTTTTTTAGTATAAAGATAGGAGCGGGCCCCCTGTTAAGATTAGATCATCTTTGGAATCAAGACACGACTTTCTGCGAAAGACATCAAGATTTCCTTCTTCAAGATTCTCCCTTGTGGCTAAGGAGTAGTCACCCTGCATCAAGCGGGCACCATCCTAAGAACACTGCGGTCTGCTGCAAGTCCTTCTTCACGAATCCGACGACCCAGCTCGACGAGACCCGGCTTCCCTGGCACCTCTGACCTCTACTCACCTCTACAGCAAAGCTGAGAACTGTGAGTGCGACGAGACCTCGAGGGACCGACGATCGCCAAGACTGCACGACTTCTTTGCAACAAGCCCACCCTGTGCTCCACTGGTGAGTGCTTTGGGGTCCGAGAAGCCCCAACCCCCAGCACCGAAGATCAGCCCTCCAGCATCTCCACGATCTGCGTGGGGCCCTTCTGCTTTTGCCCGCTCACTGCGTTGTTTGGCTACTAGCCGGCTGGCTTGTGGCCTTCTTAACGACGCCCAACGACATCACTGCTGCTGGTCTGGTTGCTCCAGACTGGCCCTTGCTTCCTTCTTCAAGAGAGGCACCCCGGACCCTCCTGGTCCACTCCAGACGCCATTTTGAGTCCACCGCGTGGGCTTGAATTTGCCAAGGCTTTGTTGCCCAATCCTGGGTCCAGCGACGCCGACAGCTTCATCCATCGTGGGACAGCTCGCTCCTCCAGCCTGGTCGCCGACAACGCCTCCTGGTCCGTGAGATCTGCGAACACAGCGTCACCCACTCACCTAGTCGAGGTGGCTACCACCCGGTGCCCTCCTGGTGCCCACTGACTACTGGCTAGTAGTCTCGAACTTGGTCCCCTCTGCTTTCAGGTGTCATCTTCCTCCGATCCAGGCTTGGATCCATCGAACTTTCTTCACTGGTCGCCTGCCAGCAACTTCTTTCTTCCAGGCTCCTGGTCCGGCAACGAGGATTCCCGACGTCTTTTGAGACCTATGCAGCTGCAGCCCCTGGGCTAGGTAACTTCGGCATTTCGGTGCCCCAGCATAGTCTCACTATCCAAGGGTCAGGATCCACTTTCGTTTTCTCCCTACCAGGTCGGGTTCGCCCGAGAACACTAACTTTGTCATTACTAGCTACCATAGACTTTGTCCCGCATCACGCGTGAGAGTGCACACTCTGCACCCGAGTCCCCTAGGCCTCCTAGAAGTAATCTGAAGATTCTATAGTCAAGTCCTAGCGATTCCTAAGCCTATTAGTACTGTACTTACCTACTAGTAATTTCGCATTCCACTTTCAGAGTATATGGTTTTCCGTGCCCCTCGGGCATTTGTATATACTGTGCTAACTTAAGTATTTTCGTAAGAGTTTTGTTTTGTGCTTAGTACCCTGTCCTCATAAAGAGTACAGGGCTGTTGTGATTCTTAATAAATATACTGTTTATTTTCATAACACTTGTGTGGTGTCCTTTCACTTGGTGTTCAAGGGGTATATGTGTGGTATAACAGCTGGCTTAACACGCCCTCTCGAGTCTTTAGCCTTAGACTGCTCGTATCCACGCTACTAGGATAGCTGGTCTATAAGGTTGACTTACAACCAATCATCAATAAGGGTTGCTGGACTGATACATAGTGTTCACTAGAATAGTGAGCACTGCATATCAGGCCACCTTCTCACATTGGTGAGCAGCGGTTGGGATTTGAGCTTGCTGTTGTTTTACCACACGTATCCTAAGAATATCTTGTTGAAAGATCACATAAGTACTTCAGGTACATATAACTTAGCTTAGAATACTCTGAGTTCTACTGAACCAGCTGTTGCAGCTCCTCAAGGCTTAGCACACCTTGGCTGCAGCTCTTAGCAAGGGATCAGTAGGCAAACACATAGTGTAGGTAGGTGCATCACTTACACCACACTAGAAACAGTATGTCAGACAAAGGAGGAAACTCTGAGTCTCCCCTTGTGTCAGTGGACCCTCCACAGGTCCCCACTTCCAGATATACTGTTCTTAGCTTCCAGGAGTTGCGTCAGGTGTGTACCTCCAGGAAGATAAGACAGGGGTCGAACCCCACAACTTCCTTTCTGATTGGTCTCTTAGAGACTTATGATGCCAGAAAAGCTGGGAAACTTCTTAGCTCTTCTAATCCAGATGGAAGCATGCCTCCCCTTGAGGGAGAGGAGACCCTGACCTAATCCACCTCTCAGCTGAGACTGAAGAGGGGGAGGAGGATGAGGATCCCTCTGGGGATGAGGCAGATAAGGGACAGGTAGAAGTCAGCAGACTAACCAGGTCCAACTTAAGCAGACATGAGATTGGTACTGGGGGACCCCTGGGGCCACTCTCAGGTCAGCTTAACATTGGGAATGGACGAGCCAGATCTCTATCAAGAGGCTCTGGCAGATCTATTCAAACCAATGGCTCTCAAAGCTCTTCTCACAGAGGGATGACTTCCCCTCAGAGAAGAGTGTATGAAGCTAAAGAAAGGGCAGTCAATCTGAGAATTGAAAGGGAAGAACTTGCCCTGGCCAAAGAGAGGCTTGCCTTTGCTAGAGAGCAACAGTTAAGTGGGGTAGTCCCCACTGGTGGCAGCATTATACCTAGCAATAGGGAAAGGAGTTTTGATACAAAGCACCTGGGTAAGATAGTACCCCCCTTTAAACAAGGGGATGACATCCACAAATGGATTACTGCTTTGGAGAGGGCCTGCACTGTGCAGGGTGTTCCCCAGAGTCAGTGGGCAGCTATCTTGTGGCTCTCCTTTGAAGGTAAAGGTAGAGACAAGCTCCTCACTACTAGAGTGGAGGATGCTAACAATTACCAAGTCTTGAAAAATACACTGATTGATGGGTTTGGCCTAACCACTGAGCAGTACAGGTTGCTGTTCAGGGATACCCTGAAAACTCAGTATCTGAAAGAAACACGTTAGTGTTAGATTCCTTACCTTAGAATATCCCCAGGCGTCAGTCTGGATCCGGAAACTTTTGCGTAGCAGTACCCCTGTGCGTCGGTAGGCGTCGTCTGCAGGCGTCCCCTGCGGCTCCGCGTCCGTCGTTGGCGTCGTGCGCCGTGATGACGTCGCTGAAGTATATAGACGCCGCCTCCGCGCGCTGACGTCAGTTCTTCTTTTTTCCGCGCCAGTGGACGCAGATCTGAAGAGCAGTACTCCGGTCTTTGACCAAGTTTTTTCGAGTTGTTATCACTTTGTGCCTGTTAGGATGCCTGGGTTCAAGCACTGTGATGACTGTGAGCGCACGATGTCGGTCACAGACCATCACCGCCTCTGTCTCCGGTGTCTGGGCCCCGACCACGACGTGGACTCCTGCGTCGACTGCCGGGCCCTCACCAGCAAAGCTAGACGGGAGCGGTCCCGCAAGCTACTGGAGCTCCGGGTGTCGGCCCCACGTCGGGACCGGGAGCGGTCCCGGTCCGGCCGGAGGTCGAGAGAGCGTTCGAGGGAGCGGTCGCGGGGCCGCGCCGAGCGTTCCGGAAGTCGACACCACTCGTCATCCTCGTCAGGTAAGAAACACAAGAGGTCGGGGCGTCGTCATCGTACCCCCGACTCCCCCCGACGCTCGCGCGATGCGGCCGGGGGTTCGGGTGACCCCAACCCCGCGGCTCCGCGAGAGTCGCCGACGCGGCCTGCCCCATACCCTCAGGTCCCTGGGCACGGTGCGACGCCTGAGGAGATAGAGGCGTTCCTCATGGCCATGAGGGCCCTGTCTCCTCCGGCGGGTTCCACGGCGCCTACGGGCCCAGTGAACCCGTCCGGGGGCCCTAGCGGTTCTGCTGACCCTACCTTGACGCCGTCGGATGCTCCGATTCCGGCGGCGCCGATCCCGGCGCCGCTAGGGCCTTCGGGGTCGACGCCGGATGGACGCCCATCCAACCCGGCGCCGATTCCATCGGGGTTGCCCGCGGCTCCGCCTCCGCGCGACGCGGGTTCCTCGGTGCCGGCTTCGGGCGGCACTGGGGCTCCGGCTCCGGCGCCGGCTCCGGGCGGCGCCGTTCCCCTACCTTCACCGACGCGGGGCCGGACGGGCGTCGCTCGACGCCGGTCCCGGCGCCGATGGGGCCCATGAACCCCGAGGAGCCGGTCTACATCGTTGACTCCGAATACGGAGAAGATGAAGAGTTCGGTGAAGGTTGGGAGGGGTCCGAGGACCCTCTGTCACGCGAGTGCCAGTATGACCCGGACTGGACAGGTGACTTGGGGGATGCCAGTGGTCTGGACGACTCTCCTAACCCTGGTTTGATCTCTCCTCCTTCCGTGGCATTGGTGGAGGGAGCTGTATATTCTGTGGTGCTGATGAGGGCTGCCAAGGCCTTACACCTTGAGCTCCCCGTCGCGGCCGTGAGGCCTAACATCCTCACCGAGGTCTTCAAACCGCAGTCATGCCCACAGGAGCCACTGCTGCCGTTTAATGAAGCCTTGTCGGACGTTCTGTTGGGCACGTGGTCCAGGCCCGCTTCAGGTGCGCCTGTCGATCGGAACGTGGCCAGGCGCCACCGTCCCTGTCCGGACGACCCCAAGTTCCTGTCTACCCACCCCACTCCTGAGAGTCTGGTGATCCAGGCCTCGACCTCCCAGTCCGCATTCCCGTCGGCCCCACCCGACCGGGAATCCAAGAGGTATGACCAATTTGGCAAGAAGGTCTTCTCGTCCATTAGTTTGGGCCTGCGGTCATGCAACACCGCCTGCCTCTTGGGCCGCTACACCCACTCTGTGTGGGATACGGTCGCGGAACTGCTGCCAGAATGCCCCATGGAGGTGCGGGCAAAACTCGGTCAGGCTGTGGCTGAGGGCCGAGATGCAGCGAAATATTCAATACGGTGTGGTCTTGATACGACCGACTCGCTAGGCAGAGCTATGTCAACGACGGTGGCGATTCGTCGCCACGCCTGGCTGAGATCCGCCAATTTTTCGGCAGATGTCCAGTGTACATTGATGGACATGCCGTTTGATGGCTGTCACCTGTTCGGTGACAAGGCGGACCACGCGCTGGAACGCTTCAAGGACTCCAGGGTCACGGCCAAGTCCTTGGGTCTCTCGACCCAGCGTCAGCAACCGGGTTCGTTTCGCCCCTTTCGTGGCCAAGGAAGGGGCGCCCCCACACGTGCTGCCAGCCACGCGCCGCAACAATCCTTTCAACGCGGTGGCGGCCGTGGAAACCGCCGTGGTGGCGGTCGGGGACAACGGCGGGGTCAGACCACACCCTCCCCCGCAGCATCTACCCCAAAATCCTCCTAGTCCGTGCTTTCGGCCCCATGTGACGCCAGTGGGTGGCAGGGTTCGCCATCACCACGCTCACTGGCGCACGATCACTTCGGACAGGTGGGTGCTGCAAATTGTCCGAAGGGGCTACTCCCTCCCCTTCGAGACCTCTCCTCCAGCCATGCCACCGCAGAACCACCGTGTGTCGGGGGACCACTTGACACTTCTGCAGGAGGAAGTTACGGCCCTCTTGGCCAAGGGGGCCATCGAGCGCGTTCCTGGGCCAGAAGTAGGGCGTGGTTGTTATTCCCACTACTTTCTGGTGCCCAAGAAGGACAAGGGGGGCCTACGTCCTATCTTGGATCTAAGGAACGTCAACGGCTTCCTCCGGAAGGAGAAGTTCAAGATGTTGACGTTAGCTCAGGTCTTGGCTGCTCTAGACCCGCAAGACTGGATGGTAGCGTTGGACTTGCAGGACGCCTATTTTCACATCCCCGTCCTGCCGGCCCACCGGCGTTACCTGCGGTTCACGGTAGGCCTGGAGCACTTTCAGTTTATCGTGCTCCCCTTCGGCCTTACCAGCGCCCCACGGGTGTTCACAAAGGTGATGGCGGTGGTCGCAGCCCATCTGCGCAGGTTAGGGGTTTCAGTCTTCCCCTACCTAGACGACTGGTTGTTGAAGGCGGGCTCGCCCCAGACAGTCATCCACCACCTTCAGATGACGGCAGACCTCTTGCACGACCTGGGGTTCTCCATCAATGTGCCGAAATCACACCTGTGTCCCTCTCAAAAGCTCCTTTTCATCGGAGCGGTTCTGGACTCGGCGCAGTTTCGGGTTTATCCTCCGGAACGGCGGGTTCGGGATATTCAGGCTTTGATTCCCATCTTTCAGCCGCTATCCCGAGTTTCGGTCAGGTTGACGCTGCGGCTGCTGGGACTGATGGCTTCCTGCATCCTTCTGGTGCATCACGCCCGGTGGCGGATGCGGGCTCTGCAGTGGGACCTGAAGTTTCAGTGGGCCCAGCATCAGGGCAACTTGTCCGACCACGTCTTGATATCGGAGGGCACTGCGAGACAACTGCAGTGGTGGCTTACGGACCGCGATTGGGTCAGGGGCAAGTCCCTCTCCCTTCCCCAACCGGAGCACGTTGTCGTGACGGACGCGTCCCTCCAGGGCTGGGGTGGCCACTTGGGAGAGGCAGAGATCAGAGGCATCTGGTCTCCGGCGGAGTCCCGGCTCCATATCAACCTGTTGGAGCTGCCGGCGATTCGTCTGGCACTGAAGGCATTCCTCCCCTTTGTCAACGGGAGTGTAGTGCAGGTGTTCACCGACAACACCACCGCCATGTGGTACTGCAACAAACAGGGCGGAGTGGGGTCGTGGACCCTTTGCCAGGAGGCTCTGCGCCTCTGGCAATGGCTGGAACGTCAGGGCGTGACTCTGACGGTTCAACACCTGGCAGGTTCTCTGAACGCCAGGGCGGACGAACTCAGCCGTCGGTGCTCGATGGATCACGAATGGCGTCTGAACTCGGACGTGGCGCAAGGCATCTTTCTGCAATGGGGAGAGCCTTGGTTAGATCTATTCGCCACAGAAGAGAACGCGCAATGTCATCAGTTCTGCGCGTTGGAGTTTCCAAGACGGCACTCGCACAGCGACGCCTTTCGGCGCGAGTGGAGTTGCGGTCTGTTATACGCCTTTCCGCCTATACCACTTCTGCCCAGAGTGCTGAAGAAGATCAGGCGCGACCGGGCCCAAGTTATCCTTGTGGCTCCGGACTGGGCTCGAAGATACTGGTATCCCGAGCTACTCAGCATGTCAGTCGGTCCCCCGATCCGCCTGCCCCTTCAGGAGGACCTTCTGTCGCAGCAGCAGGGGACGGTCCTCCACCCGAACCTGTCCAGTCTCCACCTCCATGCTTGGAGATTGAGCGGCGGCAGTTGAGGCCATTTGACTTGCCTCCTGAAGTCTGTGATGTTATTCTGGCAGCCAGGCGTCCCTCCACTAAGTCGGTATACGCCTGTCGGTGGAACAGATTTGTGGCATGGTGCACAGCAAAGGCTGTGGATCCTCTCTCTGCCCCTCTTTCGGAGGTTCTTCTGTTTCTTCTTTCTCTTGCCCAGCAGGGCTCTGCTCTGGGCACTATCAAGGGCTACCTTTCTGCCCTTTCAGCCTTTTTGAGGCTTCCTGATCAGCCTTCTTTGTTCAAATCCCCGATTGTAACTCGGTTCTTAAAAGGCATCACTCACATGTTTCCACCTGTTCCGTTTGTGATGCCTCAGTGGGATTTGAACCTGGTTCTGACCTTCCTGATGTGTGCTCCCTTTGAGCCCCTTCATTCTTGTCCTCTCCGTCTCCTGACTTTAAAGACGGCTTTCCTGGTTGCCATCACCTCTGCCAGGAGAGTGAGTGAGCTCCAGGCTCTTTCTGTCCAACCTCCTTTCCTGTCCATTCATCCTGATAAGGTGGTTCTGAGGACTAGACCTTCTTTCCTGCCCAAGGTTGTTTCGGCCTTTCACATCGGGCAGTCCATCACCCTCCCTTCCTTCTTCCCGCCTCCGCATCCTTCAAAGGATGAAGAGCGGCTCCACCGTCTGGACCCAAAACGTGCGCTTTCATTCTACATGGATCGCACACGCCAGTTCCGGGTGGATGACCAACTGTTTGTTGGCTACGTGGGTGCGAAGAAGGGACGGGCGGTTTGTAAACGAACCATCTCTCGATGGGTCGTCCTCTGCATCAAAGCGTGCTACTCTTTGGCTCGGAAGGAGCCTCCTGTTGGGCTGCGGGCCCATTCCACTCGGGCCACGGCGGCTACTACTGCCCTGGGCCGGGGAGTCCCCTTGCAGGACATTTGCCAAGCGGCTACGTGGGCCTCGCTGCACACATTTGCGAGGCACTACTGCCTGGACAGTCAAGTCCGGAGGGATGGCTTCTTTGGCCGTTCTGTCCTCCAGGACTTTCTGGTGTAGTATTGTATTGGTTCGCAGACCCACCACCGGGGTTGGTATTGCTGGGGTATGTATTCTAAGGTAAGGAATCTAACACTAACGTGTTTCTTTCAGATGAACAAGTTACTTACCTTCGGTAACGATATATCTGTAAGAAACATTAGTTAGTGTTAGATTCCTTACCGAACCCACCCATCCTCCCCGTTCTGCGAACTGATACCTAGGGTTAAGGTCATCCCTTTCAGGGCCCTAGTTTTACATGGCACCAGTGTTGGTTCTCTCATGGCTCTGCGTCTCCTGGCGCGGAAATGCTGTGTGCAAAGAACTGACGTCAGCGCGCGGAGGCGGCGTCTATATACTCCAGCGACGTCATCACGGCGCACGACGCCAACGACGGACGCGGAGCCGCAGGGGACGCCTGCAGACGACGCCTACCGACGCGCAGGGGTACTGCTACGCAAAAGTTTCCGGATCCAGACTGACGCCTGTGGATATTCTAAGGTAAGGAATCTAACACTAACTAATGTTTCTTACAGATATATCGTTACCGAAGGTAAGTAACTTGTTCCTCAGGATTGGTCTGATTTTGTAGATTGTGCCACTAAGGCTTTGGAGGGCTGGTTGCTGGGCAGTAAGGTTACTGATTATACAGGATTGTACAATTTGATCATGAGAGAACAAATTTTAAACAATTGTCAGAACCAGTTGTTGCATCAGCATCTTGTTGACTCAGATCTGACCTCTCCCCAAGAATTGGGAAAGAAGGCAGACAGATGGGTCAGGACTAGAGTTAAACAGAACCAGGGCCAGAATCAAGGTGGTCAGAAGAAAGCAGACCAGAAGGGTAAAGATTCTAAGGGGGAACAAAATGACCAGAAGTCTTCGACAGGTCCCCAACAACCCAAAGAGGGTGGGGGTCAGGCTCCCCAGAAGAAGAAAAACCAAGAAGGCCAATCTAAAAGGTGGTGCCAATACTGCAAAAGTAAAACTCACTGGTTTAGTGAGTGCACCAAGAAAGGAGGAGGGCAGACTCCTGCCACTGCAGCCCCTAAGGCACCTGTGCCCCCTAGTACAGTCAGCAGCGGTAGTGCACCTCCCAAGGGTTTAGTTGGGTTAACCCTGGGTTCTGAGGGGGGTGACAACTTAGTTGGCACACTCACTCAGGCTGTCCTTGTTTGTACAGGGGATGTGGATATGTCCCCTGATATAAGTCCCAATACTTTGGGCAAATACAGACAGACACCTTTCATTAATGGAAAAATGGCTCAGGCCTATAGGGACACTTGTGCCAGTGTCACAATGGTGACACCTAACTTTGTGGACCCTGGACAGATCATGCCAGGTACAGATTTCCTGGTGACCAATGCAAGCAATGTCACTACCAATCACAGTATGGCAATTGTAGCTTTCTCCTGGGGAGGGGTAACTGGCCAAAAGAAGGTTGTAGTTAGCTCAGACCTCCCAGTGGATTGTTTGTTGGGCAATGATTTGGAGTCATCACAATGGTCAGAAGTGGAGCAGAGGACTCACATGGAAATGTTAGGCTTGTCAGCACATGTGTTTGCTGTGACCAGGTCACAGGTCAGGAAATGCCCCACTGAACAGGTGCTGGATCCTGGAACAATGGACCAGACACCTTCCAAGAAAAAGAGCAGTAGGGTTAAGGCTGTGCCTTCCCCCTTGCCCCAGGTTGTGGATCAAGTCTCAGAGGAGGCTGACCTACAGGAATTGAGGGAAACTGAGCCTAGAGAGTTTGAACTTGATCAAGTTGAATTCTTGGGTTCAGGGGGACCCTCAAGGGAAGACCTGGGGAAGGACCAGTTAGACTGCCCTTCTCTTGAACCCCTCAGACAGCAGGCTGCTGCTGAGGCTGCTGGGAACGCCACAGGTACCCACAAGGTATACTGGGAAGATGGACTCCTGTACACTGAAGCAAGAGACCCCAAGCCTGGCATGACCAGGAGGCTGGTTGTACCCTTGTCTCAGAGAGGTTTCCTCCTTACCTTGGCCCATGAGATTCCCTTAGCAGGTCACTTAGGCCAGACAAAGACTTGGGACAGGCTTGTCTCACACTTTCACTGGCCTCACATGAATGAGGATACCAAGGAGTTTTGTCGCTCCTGTGTCACTTGCCAAGCCAGTGGTAAGTCAGGTGGCACAACAAAGGCCCCCCTTATACCAATGCCTGTGGTGGGGGTGCCCTTTGAAAGAGTGGGGATTGACATTGTTGGTCCAATGGAACCCCAGACAGCATCAGGGCACAAGTTTATACTGGTGGTAGTGGATCATGCCACCAGGTATCCTGAAGCTATTCCACTTAGGACCACTACAGCACCTGTAGTGGCAAGGGCCCTAGTTGGAGTGTTCTCCAGAGTGGGCTTCCCTAAGGAGGTTGTCTCTGACAGAGGTGCAAACTTCATGTCAAGCTACTTAACTGCTATGTGGAAGGAATGTGGTGTCAACTACAAGTTCACTACACCCTATCATCCACAATGCAATGGGCTTGTTGAAAGGTTCAACAGGACCCTAAAAGGGATGATTCATGGACTACCTGAAAAGCTCAGGCGTAGATGGGATGTCCTGATTCCCTGCCTTCTGTTTGCTTACAGAGAGGTCCCACAAAAGGGGGTTGGCTACAGCCCTTTTGAACTTTTGTATGGGCATCCTGTGAGAGGCCCCCTGTGTTTGGTGAAGGAAGGATGGGAGAGACCTCTCAAAAAGCCTGCAACCAGTTTAGTGGACTATGTACTTGGTCTCCGCTCCAGGATGGCTGAGTATATGGAGAAGGCATCTGAAAACCTTAAGGCCAGTCAAGAACTTCAAATAGCTTGGCATGACCAAAAGGCTGTCCTGACTGTTTACCAGCCTGGACAGAAGGTGTGGGTGTTGGAGCCAGTGGCCCCAGCAGCACTCAAAGACAAATGGTCTGGGCCCCACACAATTCTTGAGCAAAAGGGAGAGGTCACCTACCTGGTGGACCTTGGAACTCCCAGGAGTCCCCACAGGGTACTCCATGTCAACAGGCTCAAAGCATATGTCGACAGGAAGGACATGAGCTTGCTCATGGCCATAGATGAGGGACAGGAGGAAGAGAGTGACCCTCTCCCAGACCTGCTCACTCAGAATCCTGATGATGGGTCAGTAGATGGTGTTGTCTTTTGTGTCAGCCTCTCTGAGCATCAACAGAAAGACTGTAAACGGGTTCTTCAGTCTTTCAGACATATGTTCTCTCTGACACCCAGTCAGACCAATTGGTGTACCCATGAGGTTGACACTGGTGACAGCCTGCCAGTTAAGAGTAAAATCTACAGGCAGCCTGATCATGTTAGAGACTGCATAAAAACTGAAGTGCAGAAAATGTTGGAGTTGGGAGTCATTGAACCCTCAGATAGCCCTTGGGCTAGTCCAGTAGTTCTAGTGCCAAAACCTCACACCCAGGGTGGTAAGAAAGAGATGAGGTTCTGCGTAGACTACAGGGGTCTCAATGCAGTCACTAAGACTGATGCCCACCCAATACCAAGGGCAGATGAGCTTATAGATAGATTGGCTTCTGCCAACTACTTAAGCACATTTGACCTGACAACTGGGTATTGGCAAATCAGGTTAGCTGAGGATGCCAAGCCCAAGACAGCATTTTCAACCGCTGGTGGGCATTATCAATTTGTGGTAATGCCCTTTGGTCTGAAAAATGCACCTGCCACCTTCCAAAGGTTGGTGAATCATGTTCTCACTGGGCTGGATGACTTCTGTGCAGCATATCTAGATGATATTGCTGTCTTTAGCTCCACCTGGGAGTATCACCTGGTCCACCTGAGGAAAGTGTTAGAGGCTCTGCAAGCAGCAGGCCTCACTATCAAGGCCACCAAGTGCCAGATAGGGCAGACACAGGTTGTATACCTGGGCCACCTTGTAGGTGGAGGCCAGGTTCAGCCACTGGAGAGCAAAATACAGTCAATCAGGGACTGGGCTCCTCCAACCACCCAGACTCAGGTTCGAGCTTTCTTG
Organism: Lissotriton vulgaris; assembly: GCF_964263255.1. Lineage (NCBI taxonomy): Eukaryota > Metazoa > Chordata > Amphibia > Caudata > Salamandridae > Lissotriton > Lissotriton vulgaris. Next base: position 577,938,724 of record NC_141697.1, read on the forward strand.
GGCCTGACTGGTTACTACAGAAAGTTTGTCAGGAACTATGGATCAATTGTGACTCCATTAAATGAACTGACAAGTAAGAAAATGCCAAAAAAGATTCAGTGGACAGCAGGCTGTCAAAAAGCATTCGATGACCTAAAGCAGGCCATGTGCACAGCACCTATCCTTAAGAGTCCAGACTACTCCAAACCATTCATTGTCCAAACAGATGCTTCTGAGTTGGGTGTGGGAGCTGTTCTATCTCAACTGAATTTTGATGGTCAAGACCAGCCCATTGCTTTTATAAGCAGAAGGCTGACCCCCAGAGAGAAGAATTGGTCAGCTATTGAGAGGGAGGCCTTTGCTGTGGTTTGGGCCCTGAAGAAGCTGAGGCCATACTTGTTTGGCACTCACTTCAAGATTCAGACCGACCATAACCCCCTCTTGTGGCTAAATCAGTTGAAGGGTGAAAACCCCAAACTGCTTAGGTGGTCCATTTCCCTACAGGGGATGGACTTTACAGTGGAACATAGACCTGGTACTGATCATGGCAATGCCGATGGGCTCTCCAGATATTTCCACTTAGAACAAGAAGACTCACCTGGTCAAGGTTAGCTTATTGTCCCAAAGTTTGGGGGGGGGGGGGTCATGTAGGAGAGTAGGGTCTGCAATCCTATGATCACCCAGATTTTTTGCTTTTGTTTCACTGGTTTACGACTTTCTCTGGCTGTGGGCCTGCCAATCAGACCCACAGCCTGGCTGTTCTCTCTCTAAATTACAACATGTACCCTAGGTGCATTTACCAATTGGTACTGGGCCACCTTATCAGACCCTGTAACTCAGGGCATAGGTGTACCCAGGGCCTACCAGGGGCTGAAGCATGTATTATGCCACCCCTGGCTGGCCTCCTAAATTTGACACAACTGGCTGCATGACAGCTGGGGCAAAGTCGTGTAATCACCCTTTGCTTTAGATATAGTATACCTATATCTAACCCTAAAATGGACACACAGATTCCTATCAGTCACTCCTATGGCAGGCCTTGACAATCCTGAAGGCAGAGTGCTTGGAATTGTGTGAGATGGTGCTCTGGCATGAGCTGAGCCTGTCTGCAGCTTGCGGAACCAAGTCCTAATAGCTGTTCCATGATATCGCATACCATATACTCTTAAGTGCATTATAATCCTCGCGGTTAAATGCTATCTTTGGTATTGCTTTATCAAAACATGTCGAGTAAGGTGTCATACGAATTGGAATACTAACCCCTCGCCAATTCTGGCGACGGGGTTAGCATTCCACCCTTCTAGAGGGACACGACATGTATGTAACTGTGAACCCCGGTTAAAGTTAAACGAAGCCTCAGCTCCACAAAATGGATGCTGCCACCACAGACACGAGTCTGACCCCCTGCAGCTGGGAGTCCTTCCAGCGAGGGGAGCCTGGACAAAGGGTTTCCTGTCAGGGGCGGTGCTAGCACCGTCCCAGACATGGTTTTGTGTATCCTGGGTAGGCAGGGCTTTACAGGAAGGTGACTGCTGAGTGGCACCCCGGTTCTCACTACGCATAGGCCGGTCAGAACCAGTTCCAGGGGCACACCAGCCCCTGGCCTGGGAAAAATCCGGCATGGCAGAGGGGTGTAACCACCCCCCTCCTAGTCCCACCCATAGGCAGGACCTAGTCACCGGGTCAGCCCCTTTTTTTTTAGTATAAAGATAGGAGCGGGCCCCCTGTTAAGATTAGATCATCTTTGGAATCAAGACACGACTTTCTGCGAAAGACATCAAGATTTCCTTCTTCAAGATTCTCCCTTGTGGCTAAGGAGTAGTCACCCTGCATCAAGCGGGCACCATCCTAAGAACACTGCGGTCTGCAACAAGTCCTTCTTCACGAATCCGACGACCCAGCTCGACGAGACCCGGCTTCCCTGGCACCTCTGACCTCTACTCACCTCTACAGCAAAGCTGAGAACTGTGAGTGCGACGAGACCTCGAGGGACCGACGATCGCCAAGACTGCACGACTTCTTTGCAACAAGCCCACCGTGTGCTCCACTGGTGAGTGCTTTGGGGTCCGAGAAGCCTCAACCCTGAGCAGCTCCAGCACCGAAGATCAGCCCTCCAGTATCTCCACGATCTGCGTGGGGCCCTTCTGCTTTTGCCTGCTCACCGCGTTGTTTGGCTACTAGCCGGCTGGCTTGTGGCCTTCTTAACGACGCCCGACGACATCACTGCTGCTGGTCTGGTTGCTCCAGACTGGCCCTTGCTTCCTTCTTCAAGAGAGGCACCCCGGACCCTCCTGGTCCACTCCAGACGCCATTTTGAGTCCACCGCGTGGGCTTGAATTTGCCAAGGCTTTGTTGCCCAATCCTGGGTCCAGCGACGCCGACAGCTTCATCCATCGTGGGACAGCTCGCTCCTCCAGCCTGGTCGCCGACAACGCCTCCTGGTCCGTGAGATCTGCGAACACAGCGTCACCCACTCACCTAGTCGAGGTGGCTACCACCCGGTGCCCTCCTGGTGCCCACTGATAACTGGCTAGTAGTCTCGAACTTGGTCCCCTCTGCTTTCAGGTGTCATCTTACTCCGATCCAGGCTTGGATCCATCGAACTTTCTTCACTGGTCGCCTGCCAGCAACTTCTTTCTTCCAGGCTCCTGGTCCGGCAACGAGGATTCCCGACGTCTTTTGAGACCTATGCAGCTGCAGCCCCTGGGCTAGGTAACTTCGGCATTTCGGTGCCCCAGCATAGCCTCACTATCCAAGGGTCAGGATCCACTTTCGTTTTCTCCCTACCAGGTCGGGTTCGCCCGAGAACAATAACTTTGTCATTACTAGCTACCATAGACTTTGTCCCGCATCACGCGTGAGAGTGCACACTCTGCACCCGAGTCCCCTAGGCCTCCTAGAAGTAATCTGAAGATTCTATAGTCAAGTCCTAGCGATTCCTAAGCCTATTAGTACTGTACTTACCTGCTAGTAATTTCGCATTCCACTTTCAGAGTATATGGTTTTCCGTGCCCCTCGGGCATTTGTATATACTGTGCTAACTTAAGTATTTTCGTAAGAGTTTTGTTTTGTGCTTAGTACCCTGTCCTCATAAAAAGTACAGGGCTGTTGTGATTCTTAATAAATATACTGTTTTTTTTCATAACACTTGTGTGGTGTCCTTTCACTTGGTGTTCAAGGGGTATATGTGTGGTATAACAGCTGGCTTAACACGCCCTCTCGAGTCTTTAGCCTTAGACTGCTCGTATCCACGCTACTAGGATAGCTGGTCTATAAGGTTGACTTACAACCAATCATCAATAAGGGTTGCTGGACTGATACATAGTGTTCACTAGAATAGTGAGCACTACATATCAGGCCACCTTCTCACAGCTTCAACAAGGCGACTTTCTTTCCACCCTGGATTTAAAGGATGCCTACTTCCATATTCCCATTCATCCAGCTCACAGAAAATATCTCAGGTTCATAGTGGACGGTCAACACTACCTGTTCAAAGTTCTCCCGTTCGGGGTGACCACAGCACCCAGATACAATCAGAAAAAACCCAGAGTCTTCACCAAGTACCTCGCAGTAGTTGAGAATCACTGAAGAAGACAACACATTCACATGTTCCCTTATCTGGACGACTGGCTCATAAAAGCCAAGTCGCACAGCAGCTGCCTTCACCACACCCGAAAAACAATTCAGTTGCTACACGACTTGGGATTCACTGTGAATCTCACCAAGCCCCACCTCCAACCATCCAACACACAAATGTATCTAGGAGCTCCATTAGACACTTTACCAAGGCTCTAGCATACCCCAACCCAGTCAGAATACTCAACATACAGGCTCTAATATCACAATTTCAGGCTCAACACTCATTACCAGCGCGCGTGTTCATGCAATTTTGCAAGACTCCACATGCGTACTCTACAGGAATGCTAAGCACATCAATGGAACCAGGTTCAAGGTCAACTAACAGATCTGGTGTTGGTGGACAGCCGCACATATCGCTCTCTACACTGGTGGAACACACAATGCCTTTCCAAAGGGCAGCCGTTCCTCGACCCGGTTCCACAGATTGTACTAACAACAGATGCATCGCTCGCCGGGTGGGGAGCGCATCTCCAAAACCTTACCATTCAAGGCATATGGAGTACACAACAAAAACAATTCCACATAAACCACCTAGAATTACTAGCAATTTTTCTGGCATTAAAATCCTTTCAACTCCATCTGGTAGGCAAAGCTGTCTTCGTCCGTACGGACAACATGATAGGAATGTACTACATACAAAAGCAGGGAGGAACACACTCTCTACAGCTTTCACACTTAGCTCAACGCATATGGAAATAGGTCATTCTGTAGTAGGGGATCTCTGTGTATAGTCATAATCTAGTGAATAGTCCCGCCAATGTGCGTGGACCCCGGAGCAATCAAAAATAATCTCTTAAATTGTAAAAAAAAATGCAGACCTGCACTGACACTTAAGAGAGAATTTAAAGACAGATAATGCAGCCTATATCCACAGGCTACACTGTCCAGTACTTCAACTAGAAATTCCACAAAAAACCCACAAACAGCACAGCCTGTCCAGTGTTTTCCACAGAGAAAATCCTTCCACTACCAGCAGAAGCCTCTGGAAGGATAGAGAAAGTGGTGGACAGACAAGCCCCATAGGCTGCCATTATGTGGCTCAGAACAGGATACTGTGCCTTTAAGAGAACTTTCCAGAACTCTCTCAGTATCCCAGAATGCACAGCAGGTCCCTTTTACTTTCAGTTTTTTTTTCCGGCTCCTGCTAGCAGGACCCTGGAGCATTGAGCTCTCCCTTTTTAGCGTGTTTTTTCAGATTTTTTCATTTTTCAAGTGTTTTTGAGTGCTTTATTTGAAGTACTTTGGTGATTTCTTCCTGGTGTGTGTTTTTCAGCACTCTTTAGTTGTCACAATGCCTGCATTGTTTGACAAATGCCCAGAGTGCTCAAGGAAGAAGGCCAAGTCGGACCCTCATGAGGTGTGTATCCTCTGCCTTCCCTCATCTCATGCCCCTGAGGAATGCGACATTTGCCAGTCCTTTACCAGCAGGACCCTGAGGGACAGAATGAAGATCAGGCTCCAAGGCCTGGAAGAGAGAAGGCTGAAGGCACAAGGTGGGTCTGGGTCTGCCCATGCTGAGGCCTCTGGGGGGCTCCCCCAGGGCAGGAAGACCAGCAAACCCCCCCCCCCGTTCTCCGCCGGCGTCGATTGCACCGACAACGGCGTCGAGAGGGATGACTGCAGTCTGTTCCCCGGCTCCCCAGGGCTCTGGGTCGAGGCGACGTCGACGTTCGGCGTCGAGGGACCTGACTAGGCCGCCGTCGAGATCACCGTTGACGATATCTTCATCGTCGTCGTCGTCGGCATCGTCGTCGAGTCATCGACATCGAGAGGCGGCCCGGCGTCGGCGCTCGCCGTCAAGGCGACACCGCCGTTCGCCGCCGCCGAAGAGGAGGAGGTCGGTGTCGAGGGGATCCTTGACGTCTAGAAGGACGTCGAAGTCTCGCAGACGTTCGGCGTCGAGGAGACGTTCGTCGTACAGGAGGCGTTCGCCGTCGAGGAGGCGTTCGCCGTCGAGACGGAGGCGGTCGCCGTTGAGGAGGCGTTCGCCGTCGAGACGGAGGCGGTTGCCGTCAAGGCGAGGGTGTTCGTCGTCGAGACGAGGGCGTTCGCCGTCGAGACGACGGCGTACGATGTCGAGGGAACGACGGTCGCCGTCGAGGCGGCGTTCTTCGACGCCAAAGAAGTGCAGAAAGAGTTCTGGCGCCAGGAGTTCCTCTGGGTCCGCTGGGACTCGCCGGCGGCGTGCGCCGACAGGCTCTGCCTCCCCCTCGCCGCCACCCAAGAAGAAAAGGGAGTCACAGGGCTCTGTGTGCTCCGAGGTATACACACCTCCAAAACTGAGGACGCCTACTCCTCCGCCTCCATTGCCCGGGGCCCTCCCCCCGCGGACTCCCACCCCGCCTCTACTTCCTCCGCCTAGGACGGCTTCGCTGCCTCGGTACCCGACGCCTCCGAAGGGGACCCTCAACCGCGGCGCCCGGTCAGGCCGCAGACGCCCGCTCCGGTGAGGCCTGTGGAGCGTCCGAAGTCTCCTGCTCGGTGAGACCTGTGGAGCGTCCGAAGCCGAGAAGATCACGCTCTCGCTCCGACAGGAGGGGCAGGTCGCGGAGTCACCATCAGTTGTCGACAAGATCACAACTATGCCACAGGAGGCGCAGGTCAAGATCCCGCACGCACCCTTCTGGGACCAGGGACTATTCGCCGACCTTGTTGGAAGCCCCGGGGACAAGAGTGTCGCCGGTAGACGGCATCGTCTCCTTTCAAGATGTTCTACTGAGGGGTGCGGCTAAGTTGGGCATTACAGTGACTGTGCCTACGCCCACGACGTCCGTGATTTTCGAGACGCTGCATAAAAAACACCTGTCTTGGCCTTTGCTGCCTCTAGTGCCAGGATTGGTGGAACCCACCGAGGAGTTGTTTCTCACTCCGGCAGTTACGAAGGCAGCCCCTTCCAGGCTTCTCAAGAAATACCGGGCTCCGGAGGCTGACCCGGCATTTCTGAGGATGGATCCTACACCGGACTCTGTCATAGTGACGGCGGCTAGGAAGCAGCACGCCACCACCCCGTCATCTACGGTGCCGCCTGATAAGGAAAGCCGCTGGATAGGCTCGGCTGGCAGGAAGGTCTGTGGGACAGCTTCTACCACGATGAAGACGGCCAGTGCCGGGGCTTTGCTAGGGCGATATGATCGAGCCCTATGGGAGTCCCTCCAGCAATTCGTGGAGCTCCTTCCTCGAGAGAAGAGAGAGGACTTTCAGGAGATCCTGAATGAGGGGATGTTGGTGTCTAACCAACTCATCAGCGCGGCTGCTGGTGTCTCTTCTGGCGGCACATGGGTACTGCCATGGTATCAACCAACGGCGCCCACTTGGCTTCGCCTTACATCCCTCAAGCCAGAGGCTCAACAGCGGGTGGCCAACCTGCCTTTCTCAGGGGAAACCCTGTTTGGCAAGCATGCGGATGACGAAATGGCCCGCATGAAGGCGGAGGCCGAGACCCTGACGGCCGTCAGGTTGGAGAAGCCCAAGGAGAAGAAGACCTACCGCCCGTTCCAGAGACGGTTCGGGGCGCAGGACAGAGGGCGAGGACAGGTTTCGGGACAGCAGCAGCAACAACAGCAGCAGCAGTTCCGGAGGCCCTTCCAGAAGCGCCAGAAGGCAGAGGCGGCCAGCAGTCCGCAGCAGCGAACAAATGCCCGGCCGGGTCTAGGCCCTGAGCTGTTACTTCCCCTGCATCCGTTACCCACTCCGGTGGGGGGAAGCATTCAATTTTTTCTGGCAGAGTGGAGAATAATTACTCAGGACAAGTGGGTGTTGAATATTGTTTGCAATGGATACAGTCTTCGCTTCAACAGCCCGCCTCCTTCGATTCCACCGGTCAGCTCACAGTTTCAACTGCGCGAGTTGCAGGCGGAGGCCGATACCCTGTTAAGGAAAAGGGCGCTAGAAGACGTACCTCTGTCTCAAACAGGAAGAGGTCTGTACTCACGGTTCTTTCTGGTTCGCAAGAAGGACAAGAACGAGTTCAGGCCCATTCTGGATTTGCGACAAGCAAACAAGTGGATTCGCAGAGAGAAATTTTGCATGCTGTCGTTGCATCAGATTTATCCACAGCTGCAACAGGGAGACTGGCTATGTGCTATAGACCTACAGGATGCGTACTTCCATGTGCCTATTTCACACAAACACAGGAAGTTCCTGCGAATCCAAGTCGGCGCCAATCATTATCAGTACACAGTTCTGCCATTCGGGCTGAAGTCTGCGCCCAGGACATTTTCAAAGTGCATGGCAGTGGTAGCTGCACACCTGCGGAAGAACAAGGTGTTTGTCTACCCGTACCTGGACGATTGGTTGATCAAGGCATCCTCTTTCTCGGAAGCTCAAGCGCATTTCCAGAAGGCGTGCGTTCTTTTGAACAAGCTTGGATTACACATCAACATGTCCAAGTCTGTCCCGACGCCGGTCCAGTGCATACAGTACTTGGGAGCCTCCATCAATACGCTGTCAGCAAGCGTGTCTCCTTCGGAGGAGAGACGATTATCACTCCTTCGGAAGGCTCAGGCTCTTATGACCGCTCCATCTACAACAGTGAGGACGGTGTCTTCTCTACTGGGGTCGATGGCCTCTTGTATCTTCCTCACGCCACACGCACGGCTGCACATGAGACCATTGCAGGAGTGCTTGGAGGATCAGTGGGATCATAGGAAAGGTTCTTGGGACGACAAGATACGACTGTCTCTGCATGCTCTTCAGTCTCTGAAGTGGTAGTGTTCAGCGGAGAATCTCCTCAGAGGGGTTCCCTTCCACAAGGACATTCCCACACAGACTATCGTGACGGATGCGTCTCTCCACCGCTGGGGGGCGCACTCCTGAGACTTACAGATACAAGGAACGTGGTCCCCGACGGAGTCCACATATCGCATCAATTTCCTGGAACTCAGAGCTGTTCACTTGGCACTGAAGACCTTTCATCCGTCCTTCCAGACCAACTCTCTGCTTGTACAGACGGACAATACGACAACGATGTATTACCTCAACAAGCAGGGGGGCTCAAGATTACGCACTCTGTCACAGGAGGCGCAGGCGATCTGGCGCTGGCTTCTGGCCAGAGGGCAGACGATAACGGCTACCCATCTACCAGGTGTGCAGAATGTTCAGGCGGACGCACTGAGCAGACTGATTCAGGAAAACCACGAATGGGTCATAAACGACGAAGTACTAGGAGAAGTCTTCGCAAGATGGGGGACTCCAGACGTAGATCTGTTCGCCACCGCCGAAAACAGCAAATGCCGAGACTTCCCCTCCAGGTACTACCAGCAGGGGACGCTGGGGAATGCGCTATTGATCAACTGGTCTGTTGGACCTGGCCTCGTGGCGTGGTCCCACTCCTCCCGCATGGTGGATCCCGGACTACCTCGACCCCTGTTCCCCGGCCAAGAACGGCACCTTCCACCTGCCACGAGTGCCGCCCCTCCGGGCCGACCCCCAGTTCTCCCCCGACGGAACTCGACCTCATCTCCTCAACCCTCTCGGCTGGTCCGGACCCTTTCCCGGATCCTGATCTCCGGCCCAGCCGCCATCTTGGACCCTCCACGACCAGGCCTCGTGGCCTCGGTCCGACCCCAGCCGCAGGCCCAGCAAAACCCCGACATCGAGGCACCACAAGCCAACCAATGGGTAAAGAGGCCGCTTGACAAGTCAATGGGGGGAGACGTTTCGATGGACCCCCATCAGCCTGGTTTCGATCGCCCCCAGCCTCCCTGGGCGCTGGCTCCACCCCCCTGCTGGGTGTCTGGACGCGCACATCCCGGACCCTCCGACCTCCAAGTGCGAGGGTCCGGACATCAAAGGGTCCCAGCCCTATAACTGGGGGAGCTCCAGAGCAGGAAGGCAGTTGTATCCTGGAGTCGAGAGACACCGAGACGAACTCATCTTCTTGCACCCATTCCTGGAGTCCTGCTGGCGCTGCCGCGGCTCATCTTTGTGAACCATCCTAGGAGTCCTGCTGGCGCTGCCGCGGCTCATCTTCGTGAAACATCCTTGGAGTCCTGCTGGCGCTGCCGCGGCTCATCTTCGTGAACCATCCTTGGAGTCCTGCTGGCGCTGCAGCGGCTCATCTTCGTGAACCATCCTTGGAGTCCTGCTGGCGCTGCCGCGGCTCATCTTCGTGACCCATCCTTGGAGTCCTGCTGGCGCTGCCGCGGCTCATCTTCGTGAACCATCCTTGGAGTCCTGCTGGCGCTGCCGCGGCTCATCTTCGTGAACCATCCTTGGGGTCCTGCTGGCGCTGCCGCGGCCCATACCAGAGAACCCTCCAGCTCGAGGATTGAGAGCTGTGCGTCAGGCATCCCAGTACCAGACCGGTACTAAGACTGTCCCGTTACCCCCTTCCCACCAAGACTAAACCTAAGAGGGATCCCCGTATCCCGTTCCTTCTGTATCGCGGCCATAACCTGCTTAAGAATACCTATAAAAGTGCTAAGAACCTATTCTTGTGTGGCGTCTATCTGTAGGGGGGTGGTTGCTCGTCCGTACGATCCGAGGAGAGGGCCCTCACCAGGAGGCCTCTCCCCCTTGCTCGGCCGACCCTCAGGTTTCCCGTCTAACATTGGTGGCCAGCGGCGCGATTCGAGCCGACGCCAATCGTACGGAGAGTAGCTCGCCCCACTACAGACGAAAAACACGCAGCGACCATGACGACAAAAGAAGCCGGAACAACCGCAAAATTCCAGATGGAACGGCTGGAAGATTACAGTCACAAGGAATTAAAGCAATTCTGCATAGACTTGGGTATCGCTACCACAGGACTAAGTACCAAAGACGACCTCAAACAGGCCCTGCAGACTTGGGTGGAGACGGGAGCGTCGCCTCCACAAAACGAAAACATCGCAATCACCTAGAACCTTGCAACCCCCGAGGAAGAGAGGAACCCAGGCCTCTCTCACGAGAAGGCCCGAGAACGAGAGAGGAGCCGGCTCCACGAGTTGGAACTGGCTAGACTACGCTTAGATGGGGAACTGAAACTAGCAGAAAAAAAGATAGCTTTGAACACCTACGATTACAAGGAGAACGGGAAGAGAAAAAAAGCCAGCGGGAGTTGGAGGAGAAGAAACTCGCGTACGAACACGAGCGCGGTTTGAAGGAACTAGAAATTAGGAAACAAAACAAGGACCTTGGCGTCTCCGAAAACCAAAGCTCCACTTCCTCTGCGGACACTAAGGTCCACATCCCCAAAGATGTCGTCCGAGAGTACTACAAGAACGACCACATCCAGCAATGGTTTAAGGCCTACGAAGTAGCTATGACCTCCCACCGGGTTCTGCAAAAAGACTGGGGGGCCGGGTTGTGTGGGAGATTCGTCAATGAGGGGAGAGATGCCCTGCTACAGCTCCCCGACGCGGAGATGACCTCATACGAACATATGAAAGCCGCCCTCCTCACTCGCTATGGGCTCACCCCCGAGATGTACCGGCAGCGATTCAGAGACTGTAAAAGGATCCCCGGTACCACCTGGGTAGAGTACGTGAACTTTTTTAGCAGAGCCCTAGAAGGGTGGATCAAGGGCAGCCAGGTCACCACCTACGAGCAATTGTTCAATCTCATCGTATGGGAACACTTCTCCAATAACTGTTTCATCGAACTAAGGCAGCATCTCCTCGACAGCAAACTGGCCGAGCCCCGGAAACTCGCCATTGAAGCGTATCGATGGGAGAGCACCCGGGTCCCCCGAAACTGGGCGGGAGATCAAGGCCGAGGATCACAGGGGTCCCACCGTCCGCGAGGAGGAGGAGGAGGCCAGGGCCGGGGACGAGACACCACAATGGTGCCTCTCCCTAGCACTCCCCCGTCCCTGGCCGGGAGAGGAAGCCCCCCAGTATGGCCGGGATCCCGCTCCAACGTTATCTGCCACAAATGCCAGCGACCCGGTCATTACGCCAATGACCCCAACTGTCCGAGAAACCAACGATCCAACCCCACGGGTCCGCTATACCGCCAGATCAACGCCGTCTCCCTAGGGGAGGAACAAGGCGAAGAAGAAGTCGAAGGGACACAGAATAATTTCCAAGCCTGCCGTGAGGTGAACGGCGAAACTCACCCCTGCCTGACAACACACAGCGCTGTGAGGGAAACGGCCAGCGCCTACACTGCCATCCACCCGGTGAAGCAGCAGCTGGGGAACCACATCACCCAGCTGCCCCGGGGGTGGACGCAGCGGTCGTGACGCCGGACACGCGCCAGGAGGCGCTTGATTAGCAGGGAGCGCCGAGGAGCCCGGGGGACACAGAATCATTTCCAAGCCTGCCGTGAGGTGAACGGCGAAACTCACCCCTGCCTGACAACACACAGCGCCGTGAGGGAAACTGCTAGCGCCTACACTGCCATCCACCCGGTGAAGCAGCAGCTGGGGAACCACATCACCCAGCTGCCCCGGGGGTGGACGCGGCGGTCGTGACGCCGGACACGCGCCAGGAGGCGCTTGATTAGCAGGGAACACCTCTCGCCCCCGCGAGTCGCGCGCGGGAGAAGCCCGGGAAAAGGGCGGGCCGTCTGTGGCCGTCTAGGGACGACGAGGGACGGGACGGGCCCCCTCCATTTGAACTGTCCTACAAAATGGGTAAGCGTAAACTACAAACATCTACCAATGGGGGACCAGTTAAAGCCAAAGTAGCACGTAAAGCTATTGCATCAGCTAGTATAATGACTTATTTAACTACTGCTGTGGGTAAATTGAACAAGGAAATTGCTGAAAAAGAACGTGAATTGGGCTTGGAGCAGATAATCTTGGATAGCCAACCATCCCCCACAGTAAATAGACTTCCAATCCCATTGGAGCCATCAATAGTTATTGATACACAGACTGGTATTGGGCCACAAGGACTAACAAACAACATGGCACAAGAGGGCCACAATAATATTAATCAAGACAACCAACAATCCAAAATTAACTGCACTCAGGTACAAGCACCCCACTCTACGAAACGCGTTAAACGGGTAATTCAAAGATCTAATAAACAAGGATTACATATACGTAAAAAGGCCCGTCACCCGTTAATTGACTTTGAATCCTCAATCAAGGATATGGTGGAGAAAGTACTTGTGGACAAATTAGAAGCGGTACTTGTACAGATTTCTAATGATATAATAGATACCTTAAAGGAATGTGTGGCTGATATACTTGGGAAATGTGAAAGGATTAATAAATTTTTGAGTTCTAACCATAGTGGACCATGTGTATCTGCTACAAACACCCGCACCACAGACACCTTTAATTCAAAACATACAATCCCAATCCCTTATGGAACTTGGAAATGAAGTACAAGATCCCCCAACGTCAACTGCACCGCCTCGAGTTTCTGAGGGTAGTGCTAACTCTCAAAAGGACTCTAGTATATCCAGGGTACAGTCGATGAGTAAAAACTGTCCTCCTCAAGCTAAATCTAGGGTACCAGTAATAAATCATTTTAACTCATCAGGGCCCAGAAGACAACGCACAAGACCACCGGTGCATCTTCCTCCGGAAGCAACTCCTTTTGTTGCTATTCTGGTGAATGTACCAGTACTGGAAACGGGAGAATTTGAGTCAGATAGTGCACAGTTAAATAACATTAAGATGTGGTGTGATGCAAATTGTACCGGCCCTAATAATATTTCGGAGAGTATCCAAACGGGCAGAAGGGTTGAATGGGTGGGGTATACAGCCAAGAAATTTGCAGGTGGCTGCATGATTGTCAATTTTAACAGACCCCATGAGGCCCTACGGTTATTCTGGGATGCCACTGAAGTAAAGGAAGATGGGATCAGAGCGGTACCGCTAGGTTTCTTTTATCCTCCACCCATAATACATAAGTTCCAACCAGGTAGGGTCATTCGCAGTGCCCTCCCTAGATATACCCCCAGTCCAAGCTCCTGGGCCACACAGAAAACAGGCATGCTACCAAAAACCTGCGATAAACAGGGAGGTGAAGTAAGGAATGGTCTAGTGTTAACAAATAGGTTTGCTGCCCTCTCCAACTAAGAGGAAAATGATTGACTGACCTCACCAGGTAGTACCCTAAAACAGCCACAACCCCCCTTCCCTCCTGTAATTGAAAAGGGCAATACAGTGAAACTGATGACCCCCCATGATAATGCTCTCATTTCATTACAACACACTCTCCCGCTAATCACTGAAAAGGGTAGTAGAGTGAAAATGATGAGCTGGAATATTGCAGGTTTACGCTCGAAAAGGGGCGATACTAGATGGTTGGATCTGTTAAAAGAATGTGAAGTGGTGGCCCTACAGGAAACGTGGGATAGGGACTGTGATTTTTGGTTAGATGGATATACTTCCTATTTTTTAGCTGCCCAGACATCGAGTTCAGGCCGAAACAAAGGGGGCCTGTTGTTTTTAATATCTGTAAATGTAAGGGGCATTGTAAAGGTACTAAACACATCATCTCAAAACTATCTAGCTTTGGAGGTTACTATGCCTAATAACCATAAATGTGTTTACATAAATTTTTATAATACCATACAAAGTATAACAACAAATGCCAACATTAACTCCTTGATGGAGTTTTTATGTAAATATAGGAAGGGTCAAACCACTTTTGTATATTTTTTTCTGATGGGAGATTTTAATACACATTATGTTTGCAGAATTGCCACTTTATAGATACCATAAACACTGATATGCTGCAATTACCACATTTTGAGCACTCAGAAAAGGGGTCTGCCCTAGAAGAACTCTTCGATAGTAAAGAGCGGGTGCCAACTTACAGTGCTAGGGACAGCAATACAATTATTGATTATATATGTATCTCGCCAGGCATGTTACAAAATGTAATGTTTTATAATGCTGTACAGACGATATTCAGTGACCACAACCCTGTAATGTTAGAAATTGATAACAACAATTTGTCTTTATTTACAAAAGGAATAAACACTGAATTGAATACAGAAGTCTATACAGAATTGATTGTTAAGGACCAGGGGAGACGGGTTAAATGGAGCAATATCATACCAGAGGACTTTTTCTATTCTCTAAACTTAAAGGTGGGCAAAGAAATTAACATCTGTAGGGACCCAATTAATTATGAGGGGAATATAGTTCAGTCTTTTGAAATGATTTGCATTCAAGTATCGGATGATTTAAAAAGTAAGCTGAAAAACAAGGAGAAAAAGGCTATGGGGTGGTTTGACAAAGAATGCTCCAAATCCCATTGTGAACTATATAAAGCACTAAAAAAGATACCTCGGGATAAACAGGAAGTGGCCAGTTTAAGGCAAAAGTATAAGGCAAATATCCTAAGACGGAAAAACAAAATAAAAAGACAGGCATGGGATGACCTATACGAGAAGGCCACTCTGAGGGATAGTGCTAAATTTTGGAAAATCGTTAACACCCCCCTATTTAATGGGAGAGAAAATGCGCCACTAGAAGTAAATATCCCAGAACGGGACTGGTTGGATCATTTTCAAAATATCTATGGTAGTAATCTCAATGCAGGCCCCCTACAACCTTTGATTGAAACGCAAGAGGTTTTATCTAGTTTCACTATTAAAGAGTTGCAGAAGGCAATTGAGGACACGGCGGGTAAGAAGGCCCCTGGCCCAGACGGCGTACCGGCCGATATGTTTAAATCAAACCTGGGCATGTGGGCAGTGGTCCTCACCAATGTCTTTAATGTGATTAGCTTGGAAAAGACAAAAGCCCCAACATCATGGTCACAGTCCATTATAATCCCCATTTTTAAGAAGGGCCAAAAGGGAGACCCTAGATGCTACAGGCCCATATCTTTGTTAGATTCTTCAATTAAAATATTGGGTAAGATCATTTTAGAAAGAATCTCAACGTGGGCAACAAACAATGACATCCTGTGTGAAGCTCAGTATGGCTTTCGAGCCGGAAGAGGCACAGAGGATCAATGCCTAAATTTACATCTTACCCTGAGCAAATACACAGTAGCATCGAAGAGAATGATATATTTGGCTTTTATGGACTTGTCCACAGCTTTTGACCTAGTTAATAGGTCAAAGCTGTGGACAATACTTCTGGAACTGGGCCTAGACCAAGCACTTGTGAATTTTTTGGCGCAACTCCATAGTGATCTGAGGGCGACCATTCGCATGTCCCAAGAGGGAAATTGTACTGCCTTTTTTAAATCAGGAAGGGGGGTGCGCCAAGGTTTCATTCTGGCCCCAATGCTCTTTTCGCTTTATATTAATTCATTGGGAAAGACCCTGGAAACGGCCTCTATTGACGTACCACGTATGGGTGATTCTTTGATGCCGGTTTTATTATATGCTGACGACACGGTACTGTTGTCAAGAACCCCTAATGGTCTACAACGTCTTTTAAATTCTTTTGGGGCACCACAAATTTCAAGTAAAGCTGCGGCAGTAAAAAGATCGGCTGCCGCCATCCTAGGTTTCGCAAAAAGGTTGGGAGGCAAACCAGCTGAGGCCATACTAGCCATCTATAGAGCTAAAACTCTGGCCATTGCGAGGTATGGGGCTGCGATATGGGGCTACAAAAACTTGGCCCACATACAAAGAGAGGAGAACTTATTTTTATCCAGTATTTGGGTGTCTTTCATAGATTCACATGCCTGAATCATTCCCCGTCGCCGAGACGGGAGCCTCCGGTACATAAAAAAGTAATGTCCTAAGGACATACATAGAGAATATAGGCCGAAGGGCCTCCCCTTTTGGGGCCTTTCCACGTCCTTATGTAAAAGGACCGAACTCTCATCGTTAGCCAATCAGCTCCGACCTCCTTCTAGAACCTTCCCGGGAGGAGCCTCCGTCCCTCAGATTTTTCTACCGCACGTTGTGCTAGGGAGTCTCCAACCTGAGCTCTTCAGGTTTCCAAAATTCGAAGTCTCAAACTTCACCGAAATTCACTTTTACGAAAAGGATTTCATCCTAGCATCGACTACATGTCGGAATCTAATAAGAAAACTTCGTCCATGGCGGACTCACAGAAGAAAGCCCTCCTAAGGGCCTGCTCCTCCTGCGGCAAGCAGCGGATTCAAGCGGAGGACAAGCACGACCTGTGCATATATTGCCTGTACCCTGACCACGTCACTGACAAGTGTAGGGTGTGTAGAGCCTTCCCAAAGAAGACGGTTAAGGAACGGGAAACTCGCCTTCGCGAATGGCTCGACAGGCTTAAGGTCCGAGACACTCTGGAATCTTCCGAGGGTAGTGTCTCCGCGACCTCCAAAGTCTCCAAGAAGAGACCCAGGGTGCAGTCCCCTGGAGAGACAGACACTCCTCCTAAGAAGGCGCGGAAGCCTTCGGAGGCACGCTCCACCACCTCCTCCGTGTCTGTTAAGGATGGCCAGAGGTTCAAGAAGCCCGCTCCATCTACTAAGCGGACCACCTCAGTCACGACCACTGTGTCGACTACTACGGCCTCATCGCCCTCCGCGGCGACCACGACGACCACCACTGCGTCCTCGGGCGCACCGGTCTCCTCGACCATTCCTCTGAAAACCTCGAAGGCCGCCTCTTCGTCACCTAAGAGGTCTAAATCTTCAGGTACGCCTTCGCCGAAAACACCTCATACCGAAGGCTCGTCACCCAAGACATCGAAGTCAAGTTCGTCTCCTAAACAGTCGAAGTCAAGTTCAAAAACCACACCTTCGACTAAGGCATCTCAAGTCCACGACCCTACCATCAGTAAGGCGGCGAAACCCTTATCCCCGCAAAAATTGGTACCATTAACCCTGACGGAGGTGCCCAAATCACCAACACACATGGCGGGAGCGCCATCTTCACGCACGTCGTCGGAAGAGGCCCCGGCGCCATCTTGGAAAGAATCGAGATTGGTCGAAGTCTCTATTCACTCGAGTCCAACACCCTCGGTTCGCCCAACGGTGGAATTGGCACCCGAAGAAGAACAAGACACACTACAAAGTGAAGAGTCGGACGAAGAACAGGAGGTTCACGAAGAACACCAGGACGTCCAAGAGATCAGGGACGGAGTGACGTATCAAGACAGCTCCCTGACCGTAGACACGGTGAAAACCCCGATGATCTGTTTGCCACTGTCTCTGGTCAACGATTTGAAATCCCTGGTGCAGGACTATAAACGAAGGTTCCCGGACGCAGACAGCGGTACCCAGGTACCGGTCACCCAAGCGCAACCGTCGGCCTCGCACCCTTCCGCTCCCCCGGCCCGTCCTCGGAGCCAACTCCGACCGCAAACACAGGCGGAGGACTCATCGGAAAGCGAGGAGGATGACACGGACTTAGAGGAAGGCGAGGTGCAAGACGTCGCCTCGGACCACAGAGACGACGATGCCGATGCTGCGTCATCACACCATTCGTCTGCCCCGGCATCCCCGAGACCGCGCCACTCTGAAGCGGCGGACGTGGGAGGTTTCCACAAACTGGTGGACAGAGCTGCAAGGAGGTTTCACATGGCGGTGGAATCCGCGGAAACGGAATGCTTCCTCCATGATTTCAAGGAGCACACACAGAAATCAGCCAAGTCTATTCCTTTGATAGACTTTCTTTGGGAACAGGGCAAGAAGCTGATGCTCACGCCTGCCTCGGTGCCGGCGGTGGTTCCGCGCCTAGACAAAAAATATAAGGCCCCGAACTCGGCACCTGCCTGCCTGACCGGCCACCCCAAACCGGACTCGGTTGTCACTCAGGCGGCCCAAAAACAATCCCGAAACCCCTCCTCGCCGCTGTCCGCGCCCCCGGACAAGGAAGGAAGGAAGCTGGACACCATAGGCAAGAGGTTCTCCACCACATCCGCCATGTCCATCAAGGTGGCAAACTCCATCGCCCTCCTGGGCCGCTACAACCGCCAGCTATGGGAAGACATAGCTCCCTACCTGCAAGGCCTGCCGGACACGGTCCAGGACGAGGTGAAAGCTCTTCTGGCGGAGGGACAAAACTCCGCGGCTGAAATTATCGACTGCGCCATAGACGCGGCCATGACGGGATTCCGCCAGTTGGCCGGGGCTGCCGTGCTCCGCCGCCAGGGCTGGCTCAAGGCTACGTCTTTTCGGCAGGAGGTCCATCTAAGGTGCTGGATATGCCGTTCGATGGGCAATTCCTCTTTGGGGAAAAGATAGACGAGGCACTCCAGGCCATCAAGAAAGACACCGACACGGCGAGGGCTCTGGGCTCCCTCCAGTCCCGGAACCAATCCTTTCGGGGAGGCCGCTCCAGAGGTCAGTACTCCTACAGAGGTTCCTACCAAAATCGGTCGTCCTATTCCTATGGCAACAGGAACCAACCACAACAGAAACAACAGTCCCGACAGTCATCCTACGGGAGATCGTCCTTCAGAGGCAAATCCGCCAAGAAGGGCGCTGGCGGCCGCCAGTGACCACTTACTCCAGCCAGTCCCACCACCGTCTCCATCCTTTCGAATTGGGGGAAAACTGACCCACTTCCTCCACAATTGGCGAAAAATCACTACGGATCGGTGGGTACTACAAATAATTCAATTTGGACATTCCCTCGAACTGATCAACACCCCTCCCAACACCCCCCCGCTGAAGCGTGCTCACAGACACCTGCACCTCCTTCTCCAGGAAGTCTCTGCCATGTTGGACAAAGGAGCCATCGAAAAGGTCCCGGACTCCCAGAAAGGGAAGGGTTTTTATTCCCACTTCTTCCTGGTCCAACAGAAAGGGGACAAGTGGAGGCCGATCTTAGACCTCCGGGCACTCAATGCCTTCCTACGGAGTCAATCCTTCCGGATGGTCACAATCCAGGAGATCCTAGGAGCACTGGAAAGAGGCGACTCGATGGTCTCCCTGGACTTGCAGGACGCCTACTACCATGTCCCCATACTCGTCAGGCACAGGAAATACCTAAGGTTCGAAATAGCGGGCAGACATTACCAGTTCAAGGTCTTGCCGTTTGGCCTCAAATCTGCCCCACGTATCTTCACAAAGTGCTTGGCGCCCGTGGCTGCCTTCCTGCGACAAAGGGGTCACCAGGTGTTCCCCTACCTGGACGACTGGCTGGTGAAGGCTCCTTCCCCGGAGGACGCGCTGGCTTCCTTCAACGCCTGCAGCGCTCTTTTCCAACAGCTGGGTCTGACGATCAACCTCAAAAAATCATGCACTACTCCGTCAACGAGGATCACCTTCCTAGGGGCAACCCTGGACACGGAGCGTGCGAAGGCTTTCCCCTCAGAGGACAGGATCTGCAAGGTACTGTCTCTGGCCGCGGCTGTGGCCAAGAAGCCTCGCATCAAGGTCCGGACGTTCACCTCTTTGCTAGGGATGATGTCTTCATGCATTCTCCTCGTACCGCACTGCAGGCTCCGCATGCGCCCCCTACAGGAAGCGTTGGCGAGACAATGGAAACAGTGTTCGGGCTCCTTCGACGACATTCTCAAAATCACGCCGGCCATCATAAAGGCCCTGCTGTGGTGGAGAAACAGGACTCACCTGACGGCCGGATTGCCGTTCCTCCTGCCGCCGGCACCACTGGTCATCACGACCGATGCCTCACTGGAAGGCTGGGGCGCAGTACTGTTAGACCTTCGAGTCAGCGGCAAATGGGACGCCCAGGAGACACAACTACACATCAACCTCCTGGAACTGAGGGCAGTGTACCTGGCTCTTCAGGCCTTCCTGCCACGCATCGGCTCTTCCCCTGTGCTCGTCAAAACAGACAACACCACGACGATGCACTACCTGAACAAACAGGGGGGAACGCGATCTCTCTCTCTCTCACGAGAATCGCAAAAAATCTGGAACTGGTTGGTGGCGCACGGCCTCTCCCTCAAGGCGGAGTACGTTCCAGGGAAGGAGAACACTATCGCGGATGCCCTCAGCAGGCAGACCTCTCTCTCCCACGAATGGGAGCTCAACGACGACACGGTGGCCCACGTCTTCTCACAATGGGGCACCCCGAGGATCGATCTCTTCGCGACGGCAGAGAACACCAAATGCCGAAGCTACGCAAGCTGGCATCCCCAACGGGGGTCGCTGGGAAATGCTTTTTCCATCGGCTGGTCCAGCGTGTTTGCGTACGCTTTTCCGCCGTTCCCGATGATACCGAGGCTCCTCCGGAAGATGAGGACGGAACCGTGCACGCTGATCCTGATTGCTCCGTACTGGCCGAGACAACATTGGTTCTCGGATCTTCTTCGCCTATCCATCAGGCCGCCGATTCACCTGCGACAACTCCCGAACCTCTTGACAATGTCCGGAGGCCAGGTACACCACCCGAACCTCCGTTCGCTCAACTTATCGGCTTGGCTCCTGAGCACTGTGAGTTCGGGGAGCTAGACATACCACAGGACTGCAGGGCAGTACTGGCCAAAGCGAGAGCGAGCAGCACGACCAAGACCTACTCGCTGAAATGGAAGAGGTTCTGCGTGTGGTGTTCGGAACGCGACTTACACCCGCTCCGGGTCACCCCAGTACAGCTGCTACCGTACCTGCTGCACCTGGCTACATCGGGACTGGCTCACGCCTCCATTAAGGTTCATCTGGCTGCGATTTCTAGGTTCACCAGGACCCCTTCGGGACCCTCCCTCTGGTCCAGTCGACTGGTGAAGCAATTTCTAAAAGGACTCTACAGATCCTTTCCGAGGCCTCGGAAAGTTCCTCCAACCTGGCAGTTGAACTTGGTGCTAAACCAATTGATGAAACACCCATTCGAGCCCATACACCGGGCGTCGCTCAAGCATCTTTCCTGGAAAACGGCTCTCCTGCTAGCCCTGACGTCGGCCAGAAGGGTCAGCGAACTTCAGGCGCTGTCCATTCAGGAACCGTATCTCCAATTCAGGCACGACCGAGTGGTACTCAGGCCCAACCCGAAATTCATTCCCAAAGTGCCGTCAGACTTTCATCTGAACGAACCAATTGTCCTCAAGTCGTTCTTTCCGGACCCTTCCACGGCAGCGGAAAGGGCGCTGCATTCCCTGGACATTAAAAGGTGTCTCAAATTCTACTTGGACAGGACCAAAGACGTCAGGAAGTCTTCTCAACTCTTTGTAGCCTACAGCAACCCGCGCATGGGGTTACCCTTGACTAAACAGAGCATCTCACGCTGGATTTCTTCAGCAATTGCTTTCTGCCATGATCAGGCCGGACGGCCTTTGACAGACCGAGTGGCTGCCCACTCGACCAGAGCGATGTCAACGTCAGCGGCGCTCTTCGCTGGAGTGTCCATCATGGACATCTGCCGAGCGGCGACATGGAAGTCCCCGCATACCTTTTCCAGGCACTACTGCCTGGACATCGAACTGCAGAAGGACGCTGCAGTGGGACAAGCGGTGCTGCGCCATCTCTTCCAATAAGGTGAGCCTTACCTCGTCCCGCCATCCAGGTATGCACATTCTTAATGGTTTTCTCTGCTATATGCATGAATATATATTACCATGTTTTCTCTCAGGTTGCCTGTACTTTCTGCAGGCCTACTGTATGTGAGAATGTGCCTTACCACTATGCATGTATAACTGCTGGCTACTCTGATTCAGGCATGTGAATCTATGAAAGACACCCAAATACTGGATAAGAAATGCGTTACTTACCTGTAACAGCAGTTATCCAGTATTGGTGTCTTTCATAGATTCACATGCAACCCTCCCGCCTCCCCGGTAAGGACTCACGTACCTCTAGGTCTACATTGCGACACCCTAGCTGGGTGCGTACGAAAATCTGAGGGACGGAGGCTCCTCCCGGGAAGGTTCTAGAAGGAGGTCGGAGCTGATTGGCTAACGATGAGAGTTCGGTCCTTTTACATAAGGACGTGGAAAGGCCCCAAAAGGGGAGGCCCTTCGGCCTATATTCTCTATGTATGTCCTTAGGACATTACTTTTTTATGTACCGGAGGCTCCCGTCTCGGCGACGGGGAATGATTCAGGCATGTGAATCTATGAAAGACACCAATACTGGATAACTGCTGTTACAGGTAAGTAACGCATTTCTTGCGATCCCTTATGGGCCTTCCGAAATCTACCCCAGCTTTTGCAGTTCATATGGAACTGGGGATGGGGTATATTGAAGATTCATTGTCTTTGGCCCCTCTACTGTCATGGATTAGGACATGGCTTAATCCAGTTTTAATTTTAAATCATGTGATCATTAGGGATTGTATGGGGAGGGACAATGTGGCTGAGATCGGTTGGCTACAATATATTAAAATCACAGCAGTATATCTAGGTCAACCGGAGCTGTATACAAACCCCGAGAGAGGACATCAACTGGGTGAAGAGAAACTTCATAATGAAAAAGGAAGCAGAGAGAGAGGCTAGTGACAATTTCAAAGCCAACTGTTAGGGCCCACTATATGATGATTACTTCGTTATCTATTCAACCTTATCTGACGATAGTAAATAAACCTTTTCATCGGTGGCTCCTTACAAAATTTCGCTTTAATCAAGCTCACTTTCTGCTAGGAGAATACGAAAAATGGTGTAAGCCTCACGAAAGTGCTCCCTGCAAATGTGATTACTTTTCAGATCAGGATTTATTACATTTTGTGTTTTTTTGCCCCTTTTATAAGAAGGGGAGGGAAAAATACATCATACCAATTCTGAGAGGTCAAGAATTTATGCAGGTTAAACCAGCCTTACTGTACCTGCAGCTCATGGAAACCATTTTAGTAATGTATGGGGTAGCCAATTTCCTGACAATGTCAATCCGATCCAAGCAAAAAAGATTAAGGATAAATAATTAATGGCCGCAATTCATTGAAACTATGATTCTTTGAATAAAATATTAGGCAAATGATTTTGTAACATTTGATCTGTGTTAAATATGAATTCATGAATTGCACGTTTTGCACATTTTTCCCAGGCTGCTAGCACTTTGAACATAGAACTGTAAAGATATTTTTGTTTGCTAATCCTGTAAATTTTGTACACTGTTAAGGCCCTAAAAGATTGTTAGCATTGTTAATATGATTATGAAGATGTTTTTACACGAAATTCTCATTTTTAATTGTAACTTTTTAACTTACTTTTAATAACTTGTGTCTGTGCGATTGAAAGTG
The DNA here is from genome assembly GCF_964263255.1 of Lissotriton vulgaris. Classification (NCBI taxonomy): domain Eukaryota; kingdom Metazoa; phylum Chordata; class Amphibia; order Caudata; family Salamandridae; genus Lissotriton; species Lissotriton vulgaris. The sequence continues at coordinate 577,962,250 of NC_141697.1, forward strand.
GATCTGTAGCATACTTTTATGATTTTAAAATAATCAAATAAAGTGTTTTTGACTCTGACTCTGACTCAGTACCAGCCCGAATGGGAACCCGCAGCCATGTCCCTGGTATGTCTGGGCGAAAGAGACATGGTCCCACGGGCCCCCATCCCGGCCAATACGCAGAAGTACAGCCAGTGGGTCACCATTAATGGACACCGGGCCGAAGCCCTCCACTATACGGGAGCCAGCGTAACGGCCGTCCGTTGCCATCTGATGACCCTGGATCAAATCCTGCCCAATGTGCTATGCCCAGTACGATCTGCGGATAACTCCGAAAGCCTGTGCCAGATGGCCCGCGTCCCCTTTGAATGGGGGGGGAGTGTCGGGCATGCTGAAGGTGACCGTCCGAGACGATGCCCCCGTAGACTGCCTCCTCGGGAACGACCTCGAGAGCTCCCCCTGGGCTGCCGTTGAACGGAGGGAGCACCTGGGAATGCTGGGCCTCCCTGAATGGGTCTGTGCGCCGACCCAATCCATGGCCGCCCGCGCCATCCCCGCCACCGAAGAACCCGAGTGGCCCGAACCTCCGCCACCCGTAACCACTGAATACACCGACCCGGAACCCGGTCCACCGGGGCCCAACGACGAACAACCTGACCCGCTCCGCGACCTCCCGGAGCTGGCCCAGTGGCACCAAGAAGGTGGCCCCACTCAAGAGCAGTTCCGCCAGGAACAAAAAACGTGTCCCTCCCTCGAGGGGATCCGACAGCAAGCCGCAGCCCAGAGCGCAGGGGATGCCTCGGGGGCCCACTGGATCTATTGGGACAATGAGCTCCTCTACAGTGAGCAGAAGATTACCGAGCTAGGGGCCAGCCGGGTGCTGGTAGTCCCCCTCCGATTCAGAGACTTCCTCCTGAACCTGGCTCATGATGTGCCTCTCGCCGGGCACCTGGGGCAGGACAAAATTTACAGCCGCCTGGTGACCCACTTCTACTGGCCCAAGATGAGGAACGATGTAATCAACCACTGCCGAGCCTGTCCCACCTGCCAGGCCAGCGGGAAGAGCGGCAGAAAGCTGAAAGTCCCTCTGGCAACAGTGCGGGCTCACATACAAGTTCACGACCCCCTACCACCAATAAGGGAACGGACTGGTTGAACACTTCAATCGAACCCTCAAGGGGATGATCATGAGTCTGGAAGAACCCTTACGACGCCAATGGGACGTGCTGCTACCCTGCCTCCTATTTGCCTACTGGGAGGTCCCACAGAAGTCCCTGGGATTCAGCCCCTTCGAACTATTGTATGGGCACCCCGTCCGGGGTCCCCTAAGTCTGGTCAAAGAAGGATGGGAGGTGACCCCCCAGAGTGCTCCTCCTGATGTGTACCGGTACCTCCTGACCCTCGGGAACCAGACTCAGCGGTTCAGGGAACTTGCCAAAGCCAACCTCGAAGCCAGCCAAGAAGACATGAAACGGTGGTATGATCAAAACGCCTCATCCATTGAGTTCGAGCCGGGACAACAGGTCTGGGTCATGTCCCGGTCGAACCCTGCGCCCTCCAAGACAAATGGACAGGGCCCTTTAAAGTGGTGGAGCGCAAGGGCCCTGTCACCTACCTGGTGGACATGGAGTCCCCCAGGAACCCCCTCCGGGTCCTCCATGCCAATCGACTCAAGCCCCACTTTGTCCGCTCAGAACTTAGTCTCCTGATGGCTACCGACAGTGGGGCTGAAGAGGACTCCGAGCCCCTACCCGACCTCCTGAAGACCCTCGAAAAAGACGGCTCCATGGAAGGAGTCAACCTCTCCTCCACCCTGACCCCAGCACAACGCCAAGACTGCCAAGACTTATTACATCAATTTGCCGATCTATTCTCGCTCACCCCCGGGGTCACCCCATGGTGTCTCCACGATGTCGACACCGGGGATAGCCCCCCTATCCGGCACCGGGCCTACCGAGTCCCCGATCGGGTGCGCGCCTGCATCCAGTCGGAAGTATCCAAGATGCTGGCTCTGGGAGTGATCGAGCCCTCCGACAGCCCCTGGGCCAGCCCGGTCGTGCTGGTCCCCAAGGCCGCCGCCCCTGGCGTTGTAGTGTAGTTCCTAGTTTCCCACTAGGCCCTGCGCATTGGAATAACATAAACAGTAGTATCGACGTGGAACTGCGGATATTCCAGGCCTCCACTGACTATGCTAAACTTAATTGGGTTGTGTTACCAACTAGCTCAGAGGTCACTGGAAACTTTCTTCTCTGCATAGGAAGTGATCAGCTTCCTTGGCACAGACAAGAAGGGATTCAGTTTTCCAACAACCGTGCAACATGACAACTTTGCTCCTCAGATCAATAGTCGATCTCTAGGGTCGTGTGAAACAATAGACACAGATTTCACTCAGTCAGTCTGGTGCAGTTTACTTTCACAGATGTAGAGAATAGAGAGACGGGCGTTTATCAATAAAGGGTTAACATTTATTGAACAGTCTTTCTTCTCGTACAAGAGAAATGTATTGCCACAATTGCAATAATTGTTATTATAAAAAGTACGTACAGTAAGATAAGTATTGCGAAATAGAACTGTAAAAGCATTGATATGGTTTCTTAGCCATACAATGGTTTAAAAGTAATAAAACATATATACAGTCATATATACATTAGGCTAACATACTCAACTGGTGCTTCTAACTAAGCCTACCCCAGTGTGCCTGACCTAAGCCTAACACGTGAGAAGGGGGAGTAAGTAAGTAGCTTAAGTTAAGTTGGTTTTGCCAAGGTTTGTTTCAAGAATTCTCGTCTAAGGGTTTAGTCAACACCATACCTCTGAATAGAATGATGGAGGATTGGTATCTCCTTCAGGGGTCTCTCTCGATATCCCAGTCACCTGCGAGGGTAAACTGGAAGCGCCGGGACTGGATTTCTCTGCACGAGAAAGGCAGCGGCTTCTCTCAGCGCGTCGAGGAAGGAGGGGTGACAGCGTCCGCGGGCAGCTGGAATCGGCTGGATGTCTTCGCAGAGGACGGCTGCTCGGCTCCTCAAGCGTACTGCACCATAGTTCGCGCTGTAGCGGCGATAATGGTAATCAGCAGCTTCACCACCACAGGATAGCAGGCTGCAGCGACAGAGTGCTAGTTTTTACCAACACAGGGTCATGCAGGCAGCTGGCATCAGCAACAGGCAACGAACTCGCAGCTCGTATCTCACATTGCTTAAGGCAACGTTGGTAATATTTATACCTGACAGGTGCCGGGTTTGACGCAAGTTTGCTGGACATAAGACGTCAATTAAAGATGTCACTAGGAAGTGACAGTTATCAGTTGCTCATTAGAGTTCTATTACTAATCAAAACATAGCAAGCGGGGATTTCCAGGTTTGCTGAGTTTTTATCTTGTTGAAGAACTCGGAGTGTTATCTAGGAATATCAGATAGTGACTGCTGCACTGTCATTGCACTAATTGGTCGCAAAGGAAGTAGCAGAGAGTCATGCTGGAATGTGGCTCTGTTCGTGTGAGGCCAGAGATGACTTTTCAGAAAATCGCACTTGAACGGTTATGCCAATATAGGGAATAAATGGATTTAGAGCCGAATAGGGGCATAAGGTCACAGTATCGATCAGGAACCTAGATAAGCACGCAACACCCACTCCACGTTTTCATGTCCATCAAAATTACTAAAACTAAGCAATAAGATGCATGTGTAACATTGCCCACCCCAAAATACATAAATGCATTCGAAATAGGCGTACTTTTAATACATGGAATTTAGGTACTGTACGTTTTCTTTTCTTTTTTTTAAAGCATAGTAATCATTCAAAAGGTATTGCATATGAAATCAATGAACGATTATGCAAAAAGAATTACACATGAAGTATCTCTGACAGAAGAAATGCGAGATAAATCATCACATAAAAATGCATTGTAATAACATGTGTGCTAGAGGCTGGTGTTATGTTGTTATGTCTCTAGATGTGCTTAGAAATAGAAGTGTGAAGCTTCTGTTCTCTAAGAATAGTTTTTACGTTAAGCAAAGAATTATTCGTGCCAAAAAGAGAGGGTCAATATTTTCCAAAGCTCCTGGCAGTTTTTGTTGATCAAAACTGAAGGCCGAATTCAGAGTTCATGGGAACGCTGTGTGTCGGAAAGCTTCTCAAAAGTTATTGTTTCTCTATGGGTGAGAACATCGTATCAGACAGGCTCGCAAAGAATTGGTTTACAAAATCAGGTGATAGTTCAACCAAATTAGATAGCGCTGTAACTTGGCAGGTGTGAGAATGATTGCTGTCATCGAAGGCAGGACCAGCAATGCTCACAGAACGTTGTACCTGGATGATGTTGCTTTTGTCACTCGCTCCACTGTTACCACTTGGCTGTAGTACAGGAGTCTCCACGAATGCCGTCATCAGGATTGGTAGCCGCTGGGGACAACACAATGCGTGAGCCGTTATTGGACTGAGCAAAGTATCGACGTCCATTGGTACTGCTGATGGAAGTGAAAGACAGATGTCCAACACGCATTCATCGCCGCAAAGCATACACCGTAGCACAGGTAAAATGCAATTTTGCCATATCGGTCTGAATGAAAGGAACCAGGTCATGTTTAGATCTCTCAGCCTGGCCAATCCGAGGACGTTAGTTATCCTGTCCCTGTAGCGCATTGCTAGGATTGTCTCTTCCATTCCCATGGGAGCTATGTCTGAGCCGAGGCTTGCCATAACGTAGCAGGATGGTCAAAAATAGAATCCCTGCGATGAGTCCCAAAAATAGTGGAATGCCGCCAAAAATGGAGTGCACAAAATTAGGAAAGATTCCCAAAATTGCCTGGAAGGGTGTTAGCAGTCCCGTAAAGACTGTCCTAAATATGCCTGGGATGCTTGTTGCACTAGACATGTTAAGGAGTTGGCTGAACATTTCTACGAAATGCACGGGGCAATTTGTTGATAAAAGGTCATGGACTTCAGTAGCCGTCCTTGCGACTAGAAGATCATACGTCTCTTTAGATGACGTTATAGGCACTGTTGTCTGTAAAAGCACAGATTTCATTTTGCTTAATGTATCAATTCGTATAGAATAGAGATTCAGACGAGGCCAGAGGGGAGTCACTATGTCTGGAGGCCCGCTCGGGAACAATGCTTGCATGCAACATTTGACCATGGACGTAACTTGTACTAGATAACTTTTCCCGGGCGCGAGGCCACAACACCTGTGATCCGTTCTAAGAATGTAACTCCCGTTTGCGAGTTGCTTAAAGAAGGGCTCTATCTGAGTTGCAGGTGTGACTAGCTGGTGGCATGAAAGGTTGTTTGAATTTCCATCACATGCTCCGTGTAAATTAATACCCTGACACAAAAGTATACCGCTTAGTGAGTGCTTACAGTTGTTACCACTAAGAAATACATTTTTGTCGCTGTCACTATAGCAAGAATGAGTGTATGGTAATTTCCATTCGGATTTTACATATCCCTTACCCAATTGTTCATACTGGCCAGCAGGTATGTACTCAAGGCATTTATGAAATCGGAAAGTTGTTATCGGAATTGTGATAATTCCGTGTATTATCCATTCAATGACAGGACTCTCTGACATTGTCAATGGTAATCTCTCGAGTTTTTCGATGCTCAGGATTGTATAGTCTGCTCCTTTCTGTGCCAAACTGATCTGTTTATCAGTAAGGTTAAAACTGGAAAATAATGACGTCGTGTTGATTAAACGCCAAGGCACATAGCCTGAACGAATATTTTGCAGCGTCCAGCCTAGTTCTATAATAGAGCGTAATTGAGACTGGCCATGTTGTAACATTAGCAAATCTCTGTCTATCACATCAAAGGCAGAGGATACAATATTGTCCAACGAATATATCCTGGAAGACAGAGTCATTAACCCATTGTCTACCACAGAAAGTGATTTCTCCAAATTAATACGATCAATTTCTCGTATTTTTTCAGCAGTTTCAATTTGCCTTACTTTCCAAGCCTCGTTGTAAGCAGCATAGATACTGGTCGCTATGAAACGCTTTTGACGCTGTTTGCGTGGTCCAAGAATGAAATCGCGCAAATCAGCACCATCTTTTAATAAAGACAAGTGTTGCTTAATTTCAGCCAGTGTGGATGTAGTTAGCCATTCTAGGCAGAGTTTCCCTACACTGTATGTTGTTATAATCCCTGGATGTTGTCTCTGGGAATATCTAGGGTCTAATCTGGTCATTTTTAACCCCTGTGTTTTATTCAGGAACCTATCTTGACAGCTATTTGTGTCTGTAGGCCAGATTAACCACTTTTTCCAATCAGGATGTGTTCTGTTGAAATGTAAAATGTTTGACACGTCTAACTCAATATCAGCTGTTGCATTTTCAGGTATTGGCTTTGGTATAGACGGTGTTTTAAGGTCTTTGTTCTTAGCTAGGCCAAGACAAGATGTTTGGTGTATTGTGTCATTTAAAAATAACATTTGTTCAGGTATCATGCAGGTTCTAAATAGTGCTTCAATGCCTTGCACCTGCCAATCTTTTGTACCCCAAATTGTTTTCGTTTCAATATTATTTTTCCAATAATCAAAACCAAATGTCATCATTTTGTCATAAAATGCTTCTGAATATATCAATTTTGAATTTGTCAGCATTGTTTTCATTCCTGTTTTATCTAACAGTTTGTAATAAAACGTTTCTGCATCACTGGTGTTGAACCCTGAGAAGTATTTGAATTTCTCAAAAAATGCTTTAGAACTGCTTTTAGGTGGTGTAGCACAATGTTCCCATTGATTATACATAAAAACATTTCTAGGCTGTGCAGATTTATGCAAGTAATGATCCCCATAGTGGGTGTAACAGAATAACTGCTCATAACTAGATGAACCTTGTAAATAATCATGATCTGCGAATCTAGCTGACATTACTAAATCAGACATCATGTCATTAATACTGTTAAAGTCCCAATCATCAGAGAACGTACTTGGTGTCACAAAGTCACTTAAGGAAACCTTTAGTTGATGAGGATACTTCAGGATTTCGACCGGACCATAGATCTCATAGTCTGTTTTCTCCCATACTACCCCACCAGGTATTGGAATTGCTGTGACATTTACTGTTGACAGTTCTCTTTTCTTCACGTGGGATGATCTGTGTGGTTTCAGGACTAGGTTGATGTTCTGACTTGCTGTGTCCATTCAATTGTAATGAACTTCCCTAAAATTAAAACTAAAATTAGGCATAGTAGGAGTATGAAAACTCCTGAGATAATCCAATGCTCAATCAACGGTGAATCCAGATATAGTTCTTTGATTTGTTGAAGGAGTCCTGTTGTATTTTCTTGAGAATACTTTTTTGTTTCTGGCATCACTTCGGGGTCGTTAAAATCTTCAGAGAAGTTGTCGAAGTTGAAGAAATAACCAGAGGCAGTTCTGTCAATTGATGGGATTGTTCTTTCAATCTGTCTCTCGGTAGCACTTTCTGATGCCACATTAGTGTAGACTGGTGTTGTTTCTTGACGAACTGTTTCAATCTGTGTTTCAAGAGGCACGAGTTCCATGGCATTATTGCATAGTCCTTCATTGTGCACTGCAGGCTGATCGAATGTGATTAGTCTTTCAGTTTGAACCTCTTGGATTGTTGCAAGTTTGGGTATTCTGTTGTTTCTTGGGAGTCCACTGGGCCTACTGTTGATTATAGGCCACATGCTTGTGGTTTTACCAGATCGATAGACACAACTCTGTTCTCCTTTTTACCAGCAAGGGGCGGTAGCACAACTGATCTTGTTCCGGTGACTGCTAAGACAGGTACTGCTTTTCTGTAAGAAGACCCAAATTCCTTCTTCACCGCGATCTTTTCTCTGACTAGATCCCCAATCTTTGGAATCCAGACAGGCCTTGCTGGGGCTGTTGCGGGTGGTGCCTCGTCAGTGGTACTTGGCTGTTGCTTTAACTTTATGTTGCTTAATGATTTTCTTGTTTCATTCAGTTCCTGTAAAACAGCCAAACGGTCTTTTACATCAAACTGCGTTGTTTCTTCTTGTACCACTGACATCTGACTATCGAGGTCCTGAACGCTCATTCTAATTCCGAACAATAGTTCGTATGGGCTGAAACCTTTTAGAGAATTTCTTGGCATGTTGTTAAGACTAGTCTGGACACTTATTAAATGTTTGACCCACCCAGCGCCTGAACCTAATACCTTCGCTGTTATAGATTGCTTTATGTCCCGGTTTTTTCTTTCTACCACACTATTCCCTTCGGGGTGCGACGGACAAGAATACCGCAACCCAATTCCCATGCTGGCCATGGCCTCCTTATAGGCTCGAGAGCTGAAAGCAGGACCCTGGTCAGAATGGAACGTGGTAATTGCGTATGTGCCGATAAAGACTCGCAAATCTTTTATAACCGTTCTAGCGTCAGCCGAGCGCTGGGGGCCTCATTTTTTAAGTGCTTTTCGTCTTAACGGTGTACACTGGGACGCGCTACTCTTCTTTGTTTGCGCAGATAGACCGCGTTATGCAGTCTATCAGGATTTCTGAAACTATACTTGCCGGTTCATCACTGCGATTTCTGTTGCAGTCTGGACAGTTTTTTGCGAAGTCATTAATTCCTTCACTCATGTCCGGCCACCAGTACTCTGATTGTAATTCTTTCAGAGAGGCTTTGATTGTTTGGTGTCTCAGACCCAATCCCATGTGTGCTTCCAGTAAGAGGAAGCCCCTCCTGCTCCTGTTTGGAATTACTCTATCCCCCACTCCAGGGATTCGAGCAAAAGGAACGGAGTTTGCATCGATTATGTATGCATAATTGAGTGGATAGTTTACGGGTAGTGCTGCACAGTCGCCTTTTACGGTCGTTTTTACTGCCAGCATGGTTTCCCCGTCTATGTACTTATCTGTACGCTTTTTTGTGGCTACGGAAGCCGGGTTAGTTGCTTCCGCGGTGGCTGTATTAGCCAATTAATTCCCTGCAACGTGAACGCCATCACGTTGAAGACTCTGTGCGTGAATCACGTGAGTCTTTTGTAGTTCTTTGTGTAAAAGAGCTACCTCGTTCCAGAGCTTTTTATGCTTTATTGTGGCACCTGTGTCATCTTTGTAGTCGTTTTCGATCCAACTCTGCAGTTTATTGTTGTAAGAATTGACGCAAAAATGAGAATCGCACACTATAAGTGTGGGGAATTCGCGTTCTGCATTTTCGAGCGCCATCTTTAAAGATCTGATTTCAGTTCTCTGAACCGAACAGTTTCTTACAGATTCAGTTTTTGTTACTTTCGGTCTGAATTTACCGCACAGCCAACGACCTTTAATAATCGCACATGCTGCATTGTAGGATTTGCTCTCTACATTAAAATGCTGTACAAAGCTATCTGTATAGATTATACAGGCGTATTGTGGGAGAGGCAGAATTTCGATTGGCAGAGGATATTCTTCTTCATATTCTAAATCATTCAGTTCTGTGTATTGCGGGGCGAAATAGTATTTCACGTCTTCCGCTCCAAGAGAATCTATGCACTGTATCCACTTCGGATCCAGTGACACTGTAGGCAGGTTTACTGGGCTGAATAGCGCTTCGAAGGCGGATTCCGCTGTAAGGATATTAATCCGTTTGCCGTGTGCTAGTTCTCGTTCATTTGCTAATGCGATTTGCACTGCGTTCACAGTTCTTACTGTGTGACTGAATGTTTTTTCTGCTTGTGTGTACAAGTGAGATTTAATTGAAATAGGTACCTTTTCTCCCTCATTAGAGGTCAGGTACGTGAATCCGCATCTTCCTGGGATGACTCGGATTACAAGATCGATCGTGTTGTCACGTGTATCTAATTTTGTTTTTGCTAACATGTCTGTTTGCAGTGATCTCAAAATTTCTGTGTGTTTTTGAGTCCAATTGATTTGTTTTAAATCAGGTTTTATTAGTTCGTAGAGAGGTTTAACCCTCTCTGCGTAATTTAGTATGTAAGTTCTTCCGAAATTCAGAAAACCTAGAATGGATTGTAAATTCTTCAGCGTTTTTGGAGCTTGGAGTACAGCGCACTTCTCTAAGAAGTTGTCCGCTAGGCTTTTCCCTTCACTTGATAATTCGTACCCTAAGAACAGTACTGTCAGATGGGCAATTCGGGACTTTTTAAAGTTGAATTTGTAACCCTCTGCTGCGAACCCAAGTATAATGGTGTTCACTCTTTTCAAGTGAGTATCCAAGTCGTCGTCTGTGAGATAAATATCATCTACGTAAGATAATGCTTCATCATCATAGATTTGTAGTAACTCTGTTACCCTAGCTGAGAATAGTCCTGGGCTGTTCTTGAACCCCTGTGGGAGTCGACAGAATTTTTTCTGTGACCCAAATGCTGAGAAAGCGGTCAAATATCTGCTTTCTGGTGCAATGTTTTGACAAAAGAAACCATTAGAAATGTCTAATGTCGTTTTGTATTTTTTCCTAACTATGTTATTCATTAGGGCTGCACTATGCGAGTTTTGTACTGCAAAAGTTTTGCAACATGTATTAAGATGTCTGTAGTCCAAAACTAGACGATATGAATTGTCTGGCTTGGAGACAGGAAACAAAGGATTGTTCATTTGAGAGGTGCATGTTTCAATCACCCCCTGGTACTCAAGTTGATCTAAGATCTCCCTGACCTGTTTTTTAGCTTCCTGCTTTATGGGGTACTGCCGTTGGGCAGTTGGTTCACTTTTTAATTGGATTTTGTGAGGCGGTGAATCCTCATCCCATCCTACATGATTTTTATACAATGCAGGTGCCTGGGCTACTGCCCATTTCCTTGCATATGTGTATTTTTTGTGAATCGGTATGTGATTCGAGAAGGCAGGCATAATCACTTCTTCGCCACGAGGACACTCCCTGACAAACTCTGGGGGCCAATCTTTTTCAGCTAACAGAATATCATAGCCTTTTGAGAGCTTATCCCAAAATAGACCCTTAATTTTCCTAGTCTTATCACCCTCTATACGCAATGTTATTTTGTATATTTTATGGGGCTTGCTAAGTCTGGCGTCGGCAGTTTCAACCTGAATGAATTCATTCGTGTCCACTGTCTCCAGATGACTCATCAAGATCTTGCGCGCTATACTGATTTCTGCTGCACTGTCCAACATTGTCAATGCCCACTCCCCGTTTTTCAACTGTGTCCTCAGTATTCTCGGCATGGTTGATTACTCTAATACTGGCTACCTTCTTTTTCTGAAATTGAGATTTCTTATTCTGAGCAGGTTCCTTGTCTTTGGACTTGGTGTGCTCTCCTGGGTCTGACCGTCCTCTTCTTTCCGAATTCTGTGGAAAAGATCGAGAGGGACGTGTATCAATACTTTGATATCTATCAGGTTTTTTCAGATTATCCCTATTTCTAAGGTTATATCTTTTCTCAGAGGGCTCCCGCTGGGGAGACTGGCGTTCTCGAGTCGGAGTTCTTTCCCTCCGTCGAGGAGACCTTCCTCTGGACTGGAAAACTTTTTCCTTGGGAGTGGATTGTTTATTTCCATCCCAGCTCTTTTTAGGAGTGTTTAAATTATTTTTAATAAATAATTTTTCAGGATTTTCGAGCAGTTGGGGCTTAACTGGTTTTCCACCCAAGCTGTCTCTACCTAATTCTTCATAGCATTTCTCTATGATTTTTGCTAGCTCAACAGGATCTTTTATATCTGTTTCCCTCAACTTCTGGCGAATCGCCACAGATGCTGCTTCTCCCTTTATGTTGGCTAATAATATAGCCGTGACCTGCTTGAAGTCTTTCAGTAATTTCATACCTAGATTTAAAGCGGGCTCTGGACCGAATTCATTTTGAATCTGTTTTAGCACTTCTGGTATTACCGCCATAGACGGAACACCGTGTGTTTTTGTGTAAATGGAAGCAAAGACTGTACCCCAAGTGTCGCAGTCCTCCACGTGTGGTGCGATTCCCATAGGAAGGCAGATGGTCAAGATTCTGTGTTTCTCAATAGGGGTAGTATCAGGAAATACTGCCTCTATTTGAGTGATTTTCTGGGCTAACCAGAAAGGAATTTGTTCCCGTTTTACGGGTTTTTTACCAAGACATGACTGTATGTTCTGTGGTGTAATTTTATCTGTGTTCCCCTGATGAGGGGTCAGCTGTGGTGTATTAACAGCTGGCTGGACTGTTACAGTCCGCATTACATATTGGACTAATTGCCTATGTATTTTTATTAATGTGTTTAGCTGTGCTAACAGCTCTTCTCTAGACATTCTTGCAATGTCAGGATGTGGTGTGTAGCTGGCTAGAACCGGCCACGTGGCTCCTGGTCTACCTAGTGGACCGAGCCTAGTTATGTGATCATTGTGTTTTAGGGCGCCATTAAACCAGAGCAGGTGCTCTTGAAATTTAAGTGGGATTTCAATCTCCTCGAAAGGAGCGTACTCTCCCGGAGGTTCCTCTATTTTGTAATAGTGAAACTCCTGTGTCATAGCGTTTACCGCTGGAAAGTTTATCCATGAATAGAATACCTCTGTCTGCCGATACTCGTGAGCCTCTATCACGAAAATCACTGTACCACCTTGAGGTGTCAGTCCGTGTTCTATAAGTTTTAAAGTTATAGATCTTCTTAACTGGACCGGGATGATAATAGCATCCGGGTCTGCGTATTCGGGACCTCGCTGAGTCGCATCTGCTGCGGCCCCAGCGGTGCCGTTGTTTTCTACTGACATTGTATAAATGCAGTTTTTGCAGAGTAGGTCTCCAAGGAGACAAAGATTAGGTGCACAATATTTTGGAACACTGTATCCTTCAACGTTGAATAAACCAGAGCTTTACATAGGAATCTCTTCCTACTAAGGTCGGGCGGATTTTAACCTTTCACCCACTCCAGACGTCTATTGGAGTATTTACGGGAGAAAGGGGTGTGAAATATGCACGACTGAGTTACTCTACAAGTCTTGCGTTAGTTTATCGCCTTACCAAACGTTTGGGCGCCATGTAGTGTAGTTCCTAGTTTCCCACTAGGCCCTGCGCATTGGAATAACATAAACAGTAGTATCGACGTGGAACTGCGGATATTCCAGGCCTCCACTGACTATGCTAAACTTAATTGGGTTGTGTTACCAACTAGCTCAGAGGTCACTGGAAACTTTCTTCTCTGCATAGGAAGTGATCAGCTTCCTTGGCACAGACAAGAAGGGATTCAGTTTTCCAACAACCGTGCAACATGACAACTTTGCTCCTCAGATCAAGAGTCGATCTCTAGGGTCGTGTGAAACAATAGACACAGATTTCACTCAGTCAGTCTGGTGCAGTTTACTTTCACAGATGTAGAGAATAGAGAGACGGGCGTTTATCAATAAAGGGTTAACATTTATTGAACAGTCTTTCTTCTCGTACAAGAGAAATGTATTGCCACAATTGCAATAATTGTTATTATAAAAAGTACGTACAGTAAGATAAGTATTGCGAAATAGAACTGTAAAAGCATTGATATGGTTTCTTAGCCATACAATGGTTTAAAAGTAATAAAACATATATACAGTCATATATACATTAGGCTAACATACTCAACTGGTGCTTCTAACTAAGCCTACCCCAGTGTGCCTGACCTAAGCCTAACACGTGAGAAGGGGGAGTAAGTAAGTAGCTTAAGTTAAGTTGGTTTTGCCAAGGTTTGTTTCAAGAATTCTCGTCTAAGGGTTTAGTCAACACCATACCTCTGAATAGAATGATGGAGGATTGGTATCTCCTTCAGGGGTCTCTCTCGATATCCCAGTCACCCGCGAGGGTAAACTGGAAGCGCCGGGACTGGATTTCTCTGCACGAGAAAGGCAGCGGCTTCTCTCAGCGCGTCGAGGAAGGAGGGGTGACAGCGTCCGCGGGCAGCTGGAATCGGCTGGATGTCTTCGCAGAGGACGGCTGCTCGGCTCCTCAAGCGTACTGCACCATAGTTCGCGCTGTAGCGGCGATAATGGTAATCAGCAGCTTCACCACCACAGGATAGCAGGCTGCAGCGACAGAGTGCTAGTTTTTACCAACACAGGGTCATGCAGGCAGCTGGCATCAGCAACAGGCAACGAACTCGCAGCTCGTATCTCACATTGCTTAAGGCAACGTTGGTAATATTTATACCTGACAGGTGCCGGGTTTGACGCAAGTTTGCTGGACATAAGACGTCAATTAAAGATGTCACTAGGAAGTGACAGTTATCAGTTGCTCATTAGAGTTCTATTACTAATCAAAACATAGCAAGCGGGGATTTCCAGGTTTGCTGAGTTTTTATCTTGTTGAAGAACTCGGAGTGTTATCTAGGAATATCAGATAGTGACTGCTGCACTGTCATTGCACTAATTGGTCGCAAAGGAAGTAGCAGAGAGTCATGCTGGAATGTGGCTCTGTTCGTGTGAGGCCAGAGATGACTTTTCAGAAAATCGCACTTGAACGGTTATGCCAATATAGGGAATAAATGGATTTATAGCCGAATAGGGGCATAAGGTCACAGTATCGATCAGGAACCTAGATAAGCACGCAACAGCGTCGCCCCCGAACTCAGATTTTGTGTGGACTACCAGGGCTTGAACGCTGTCACCCGAACAGACGCTCACCCCATCCCTCGGGCTGATGAGCTGATCGACCGCCTGGGGGCCGCCCGCTACCTGATCACCTTCGACCTAACTGCAGGCTACTGGCAGATCGGCCTCACCCCGGGCGCCCAGGAGCGATCCGCCTTCTCCACCCCGGATTGCCATTACCACTTCAAGGTGATGCCCTTCGGGATGAAAAACGCCCCGCCACGTTCCAGAGACTAGTGAATAAGGTGCTGGCGGGGCTCTAGGGGTTCAGCGCGGCCTACCTAGACGATATTGCGGTGTACAGTCTCCACTGGGCCGACCACCTTCAACACCTCCATGAAGTCTTAGCCGCCCTCCGACGGGCAGGGCTAACAATAAAAGCCAGCAAGTGCCAAATCGGCCAAGGGCCTGTGACCTACCTGGGGCACCAGGTGGGAAGTGGCCAGGAGGCCCCCCTCCAACCCAAGATCGCCGCCATCCAGGCCTGGGAACCCCCGGTCACCCAAACAGAGGTCCGAGCCTTCCTGGGGCTCACAGGATATTACCGGCGCTTCGTGAAGGACTACGGCAGCATTGTGGGGCCCCTCACAGAACTCACGTCGAAGAAACACCCACCGAAGGTACACTGGACACCGGAGTGTCAGGCCGCCTTTGAGACCCTCAAGACAGCAATGTGCACCGCCCCCGTGCTCCAAGCCCCCGACTACAGCCGGGAATTCATAGTACAGACCGATGCCTCCGATCATGGCGTCGGAGCAGTCCTCTCCCAAATCAATGCAGAGGGAGTTGACCAGCCAGTGGCCTTCATCAGCCGACGCCTGCTGGCCCGAGAACAACGCTGGAGCACCATTGAGCGGGAGGCCTTCGCCGTGGTGTGGGCCCT
Source organism: Lissotriton vulgaris (assembly GCF_964263255.1). Taxonomy (NCBI): domain Eukaryota; kingdom Metazoa; phylum Chordata; class Amphibia; order Caudata; family Salamandridae; genus Lissotriton; species Lissotriton vulgaris. Next base: position 577,977,585 of record NC_141697.1, read on the forward strand.
CAAGAAGCTCCGGCCCTACCTCTTCGGCACCCACTTCCGGGTACAAACTGACCACCGACCTCTGCAATGGCTGATGCAGATGCGAGGAGAAAATCCGAAGATGTTGCGTTGGTCCATCTCCCTGCAAGGGATGGACTTCACTGTGGAGCATCGCCCCGGCAACGACCACGCCAACGCAGACGGCCTGTCCCGCTTCTTCCGCCTCGGCGAGGAGAATACCCAAGACGATGGGTGACTCTCCCTGCCTTCAGCTGGGGGGGACGCATGTTGGACTTGGCCTCGTGGCGTGGTCCCACTCCTCCCGCATGGTGGATCCCGGACTACCTCGACCCCTGTTCCCCGGCCAAGAACGGCACCTTCCACCTGCCACGAGTGCCGCCCCTCCGGGCCGCCCCCCAGTTCTCCCCCGACGGAACTCGACCTCATCTCCTCAACCCTCTCGGCTGGTCCGGACCCTTTCCCGGATCCTCATCTCCGGCCCAGCCACCATCTTGGACCCTCCACGATCAGGCCTTGTGGCCTCGGTCCGACCCCAGCCGCAGGCCCAGCAAAACCCCGACATCGAGGCACCACAAGCCAACCAGGGGGTAAAGAGGCCGCTTAACAAGTCAATGGGGGGAGACGTTTCGATGGACCCCCATCAGCCTGGTTTCGATCGCCCCCAGCCTCCCTGGGCGCTGGCTCCACCCCCCTGCTGGGTGTCTGGACTCACACATCCCGGACCCTCCGACCTCCAAGTGCGAGGGTCCGGACATCAAAGGGTCCCAGCCCTATAACTGGGGGAGCTCCAGAGCAGAAAGGCAGTTGTATCCTGGAGTCGAGAGACACCGAGACGAACTCATCTTCTAGCACCCATTCCTGGAGTCCTGCTGGCGCTGCCGCGGCTCATCTTCGTGAACCATCCTAGGAGTCCTGCTGGCGCTGCCGCGGCTCATCTTCGTGAAACATCCTTGGAGTCCTGCTGGCGCTACCGCGGCTCATCTTCGTGAACCATCCTTGGAGTCCTGCTGGCGCTGCCGCGGCTCATCTTCGTGAACCATCCTTGGAGTCCTGCTGGCGCTGCCGCGGCTCATCTTCGTGAACCATCCTTGGAGTCCTGCTGGCGCTGCCGCGGCTCATCTTCGTGAACCATCCTTGGGGTCCTGCTGGCGCTGCCGCGGCCCATACCAGAGAACCCTCCAGCTCGAGGATTGAGAGCTGTGCGTCAGGCATCCCGATACCAGACCGGTACTACGACTGTCCCGCTACCCCCTTCCCACCAAGACTAAATCTAAGAGGGATCCCCGTATCCCGTTCCTTCTGTATCGGGGCCATAACCTGCTTAAGAATACCTATAAAAGTGCTAAGAACCTATTCTTGTGTGGCATCTATCTGTAGGGGGGTGGTTGCTCGTCCGTACGATCCGAGGAGATGGCCCTCACCAGGAGGCCTCTCCCCCTTGCTCGGCCGACCCTCAGGTTTCCCGTCTAACATGGTCGAACAGCTTTCTGTACGCTTTTCCAGCCATTCCCCTGATTCCGGCGGTGCTCATCAAGCTGTCCCAGTCCATGGCGCGGATGATCCCCAGGCAGTGGTGGTTCACGGACCTGCTTCACCGGTCTCTCCTTTTTCACATACGGCTGCCGTGCCGGCCGGACCTTCTCACGAAGTTCGGGGGGCAGATGGTGCACCCCAACCTCACGTCTTTGAGTTTGGCGGCATGGCTCCTGAGATAGTGCAATATGGCCATTTGAATCTACCAGAAGATTGTATGGACATACTGAAGGAGGCTAACCGACCTTCCACTAGGACTTCCTATGCTTACAAGTGGAAGAGATTCTGCATCTGGTGCAAGTCCAAGAACTATGATCCAACGACATGTAAGGAATATGTCATCCTTCCGTATCTTCTACACTTGGCGCAGTCTGGGCTTAATTTCCATTCCATTAAGGTCCATCTCGCTGCGCTGACTGCCTACAGGAAATGCCCTTCACAGACTTCCTTCTTCCAGATCCCTGTGATCAAGGATTTTTTGGAAGGCTTGAAGAAAGTGTTCCCTCCTGTCCGGCTTCCATCGCCTTCATGGGAATTGAATGTGGTGCTGTCCAGATTGATGAAGGAGCCTTTTGAACCTATTTATAAGGCTTTGTTGCAGCACCTGTCCTGGAAGGCGGCGTTCCTCGTGGCCATCACATCGGCCCGCAGGGTGAGTGAAATTCAGGCGTTGTGTTGTCAAGAACCTTATACTGTATTTCATGCTGCTAAGGTTGTTATGCGTACTCACCCTAAATTTCTTCCAAAGGTTATCTCTGATTTCCATGTTAACCAGACCATAACTTTACCTACGTTTTTTCAGAATCCTTCATCTCCAGCGGAAAGGTCTCTGCATTCCCTGAATGTGAGGAGGGTGTTGAAATTTTATCTGGATAAAACCAAGGATATTCGTAGGTCAGACCAATTGTTTATCAATTATGAATCAGTCAGGACCGGTCTTGCTACCTCAAAACAGTCCATCTGTAGGTGGATTGTGTCCTGTATACAATTATGTTACCAAAAGGCTAATAAGACCTTAGGGGGTAAACCTAAGGCTCATTCCACCAGGGGCAAAGCTGCCACGACTGCTTTGCTGCGTAATGTTCATTTTGCAGAAATCTACAAAGCGGCCACTTGGAAGTCGGTCCATACCTTTGCTAAGCATTACTGTCTGGACACTGATGCCAGGACAGACGCTCAGGTTGGGCATGCTTCGCTGCGAAATCTGTTCGCACAGTAATGGTGTTATTTCTCTTCTCTCCACCGCCGCTTTGGTGTGGGGATTGGTTTGCCATTCTATTCACTAGATTATGACTTTACACAGAGATCCCCTACTACAGAAGGAGTAGTTTCTGTCCTGTAACTCCAGTTCTGTAGTAGGGGTATCTCTGTTATAGTCATAAGCGCCCGCCCTCCTTCCGGTGGAGAAGGATATTCATGTAAGGAATGCCACAGGTCTGGCGTGTTACGCCTTCAAAAAGAACTGAAAGTAAAAGGGACCTGCTGTGCATTCTGGGATACTGAGAGAGTTCTGGAAAGTTCTCTTAAAGGCACAGTATCCTGTTCTGAGCCACATAATGGCAGCCTATGGGGCTTGTCTGTCCACCACTTTCTCTATCATTCCAGAGGCTTCTGCTGGTAGGGGAAGGATTTTCTCTGTGGAAAACACTGGACAGGCTGTGCTGTTTGTGGGTTTTTGGTGGAATTTCTAGTTGAAGTACTGGACAGTGTAGCCTGTGAATATGCACTGCATTATCTGTCTTTAAATTCTCTCTTAAGTGTCTGTGCAGGTCTGCATTTTTTGGCAACTTAAGAGATTATTTTTGATTGCTCCGGGTTCCACGCACATGGGCGGGACTATTCACTAGATTATGACTATAACAGAGATACCCCTACTACAGAACTGGAGTTACAGGACAGAAACTACTCCTTCCACAAACCATACATCTCCTTGCAGAACACCTCCCAGGAGTACACAATCAAATCGGAGATCATCTCAGCCGTCAACAACAACAGATCCATGAATGGGAACTTCATCCTCAACTTCTTCTTCCATTCTTTCAAATGTGGGTCTACCCAGAAATAGATCTGTTCGTCACACATCTAAACGCAAAATGCCCAAACTTGGCATCCAGGCAATGCGATATGGATGAGCTGGTCAGGGAAATGTACTTACGCTTTTCTGCCTCTCCCACTCATTCCATTGGTGGTTCGCAAGCTCAAACAGCATTCCCTCACACTAATCCTGGTTGCTCCCACATGGGCTCGACAACCCTTTCTTTCTTTATTATACAGTTAATAAAAACCGTAATGTACAAACAGAACAATGCATGTTAAATTAAAATTTTAAAATATATAAAAACATGCTCAGGTTCTTAGTGCTAGGTGTTTATGCAGTGCAGTTAAAATAGTATTGACAAACTTCCCAACTCTTGCTAATGCCTGGGCTGAATTGTTGCTAAAACACAAAGTCGATGCTTCGCTGCAGTGTCTCAGTGATTGTTCCCGGAAGACGGGGATCAGTAGGCGACGTCGATCGGGGGCAAAGAATGGGCAACAGCAAAGCAGGTGGAGCCAGGACTCATGTTTGTAGTTACAAAACCTGCAAGTGGGCTTCTCATTCCACCGGGCCCACTGGGGGTTAAAGTCAAAGATCGGTAGGGCTAGCAGCCTCATGTGTAGTATTTTGTTACGAGTCTGGGGGTTGAGGGAGTAGTTGAAGTATGTTTGAGGTTTTCCCTTGATATATGATTCGTTCAAGGCAGTAAAAAGTTCGTTTTTAGATAGCCCGGCAACGTCGGTCTGAAATGAGACTGAGATGATTTGTTTTGTTATTGTTTTTTTCCATGTTAGCAGAGGAATGGTTGGGTTAATGAGAGAGGTTGGTTCAATCTTTAGTGTAGAGATAGCAAGATGCAGCTGTTTGTGCCAAGGGGAATGTTCGTCTTTAAACACAGCTTGTAGTTGTTCTTTCAAGGATTGTCCTGGCGCTCGTAAGGTGTGTATATAGTATTTGATTAGGTCGCCCAGGCAATGGAGGTTTGCACTTGTCAGCCCTGGTTCACAACCCTATTAGAAATGTCAGTAGTTCCACATCAAAAACTACACCTCTCTCCCAAACTTCTCACTCAGAACCATGAAGAGATAAGGCATCCAGATCCCAGTCAACTCAACCTTGCGATCTGGCACCTGAAGTCTTAGAGTTTGGTTACCTTATTCTCCAGCCAGACTGCATGAACGTCATTAAAGAAGCTAGTCCGACTGCCAGAGCATGCTACGCAGCGAAGTGGAAACGATTTGTAATTTACTGAACAAACAATCAAATGAATCCACTAGACGCTTCCACTCAAAACATTATTTGCTATCAATTACACCTACAACGCTGTAACCTAGCATATACATCTATAAGACTACATCTAGCTGCAATAGCAGCTTATCTACAAAACAGACAACACTTGTCTTTATTTCGAGTACCTGCTATTAAAACTTTTATGGAAGGACTTAAAATAATAATTCCCCCTAGAGTTCCGCCTTCTCCAGTGTGGAATCTTAATATCGTCCTTACAAATGTCATGGGCCCACCATTTTAAGCTCTGCTCAAATGTGAACTACAATTCTTCACTTGGAAAGTAGCCTTCCTTATAGCCATCACATCTCTCAGAAGAGTGAGTGAGCTTCAGGCACTAACCATACAAGAACCATTTTTGCAAACTCATCACAACAAAGTGGTTCTCAGGACTAATCCAAAATATTTACCTAAAGTTGTGTCTGCCTTTCACCTTAATCAGTCTGTTGAACTACCATTTTTTTCCCTCAACCAGACTCAGTGGCAGAAAGGGCTCTTCACATGCTAGACGTTAAAAGGGCACTACTTTATTACATTGAAAGAACTTAATCCTTTCGGGAGACTAAAAAACTCTTTGTTGCTTTCTCCCCGCCACAAAAGGCAATCCCTTTCAAAAGCAGGAATTGCACGGTGGATTGTTAAATGCATCCAAATATGCTACCTTAAAGCCAAGCATACATTAACTATTCCCCCTAGGGCTAATTCTAGGGGCTTCTATGGCCTTCTTAGGGAACATTCCCTTAGATGACATCTGCAAAGCTGCAACTTGGTCTACACCGCACACATTTACAAAACACTATTTTGTCGATGTGCCAGCCAGTAAAACAACAAGCTAGTGTAGGCCTGGCTGTCCAAAGAACACTTTTTCAAACCACTGCAACAGATACATGTTAGCTACCACCACAAACAAAACTACTGTATAGTCTATGCAAAGTATGTAATCTACAGCTCATATGCCTCGAACAGAAAATGCTACTTACCAGTATGCATCTGTTCTTGGCATGTAGACCTGTAGATTCATATACGCCCAATCGCCTCCCCGGGTACCTTTATGTGTAGCAGTGTTATCTTACTTGGATACAACACACATGGACATCCCTTTCTATTTCTTACTAACCCCATCATCACCCTTTATGGCGAAACCAATCTGGAGCGGGAGTCAATGCCTATGCGCACTATCATTGTAAGGAGGAGTCACCTATCTCGTGAGTGCAAAGACTTCTTCCAACAAAAAAACTAACTGCAAACAGCCGAGCCCAACACTAGATGGCGATCTATACAAAGTATATGAATCTACAGCTCTACATGCCAAAAACAGAGGCATACTGGTAAGTAGCATTTTCCTTACATGGGAGTCCAAGTCTGCAGATGTTCTCACTGAGGATTGGCCTAGACATGCTTGGACTCAAAATAACTGTGATAAGAGAAGAGAACTATGTCCAAGTCAAAGAGAGCTGAAAGAGCCAATTTGTTATAGATTCTTTACCTTAGAATCACCCAAGGCGTCAGACTGGAACCGTAGAATTTTTTCGTTAGTGGTATTGCGCTGCGATAGGTGGCGTCGGTCGACTCTGCGTTTGTCGTTGATGTTGTGGTCGCCGGAATGACGTCGCAGTAACTTCTTAGACGCTACCCTCGTGCGCTGACGTCAGTTCTTTCTTTTTCCGCACCAGCCAGCGCAGGTCCGGAGAGAGCGGTACCCTTAGTCCCTTTTTGACTAACTTTTTTTGCGACTTTTGTCGACAACTTCTTTTGAGTCTTCTCAACTCCTGGTGCACACAGGGATGGCCTGTCATCCTCGGCCAGGCTTCAAGACTTGTGACACTTGTCGCAAGCTGATGTCCGTTACAGACCCGCACCGCATGTGCCTGTGGTGCCGGACCATGAATCTGAAGTCTTTGCGGGAGCGGTCCCAAAAGCTTCTTGAGGCCCAACAGTCTGCTATGCTCAATTCGAGGTCCTGGTCGTGTGGGAGGTCGAGGGACTGGTCGCGGAGTCACCACCACTCATCCTCGAAATTTTCGCACTCCTCAGGTAAGTCGAAGCACAAAAAGAAGGCGAAGAAGCATCGTCTATCTTCGCGTTCTCCCCATCTGTCAGCCGACAGGATGCGGGCGGTGCCCGTCCTGCGGCTCCCCTTGCGGAGCCTGAAGGCTTGACTCTGAGTTTTCCTCCTTTTCTGTGAGCCGGAGCAACCCCTGCCCAGCTTCGGAGTTTCTACGAAGCGATGCACGCCATCTTTGGGCAGCACGACTCCGCTGGCGCACCTTCGGGCCCCGCTGACTCGGTTAGGGGTCCTGGGCCTTCGACGCTGGCAGCTCTGGCCCCGGCGCTGCAGGGTCCCCTTAGATCCAGGCCTGGATCCAGATCGACGCCGGTCGACCGGTGCCAAATCCACCGGCAACGTGTTAGCTACTGATGCTGGTTGTGTCCCCAGCCTCCACCCTGACCTGGACAGGGAGCCAGACCGACGCCGAGCGGTACTTTTGTACCTCTGTTCTACCCTGGCATTCCCTATAGCCCGGATTGGCAGCCAAAGGAGGGTGAGGAGGACTGGGAGGGGTCTGTGGTCCCTCTAGCAGAACGGGACTGGAGCGAGGAGTTGGCGGGGAAACCAGTGGTCTGGATACCTCCCAGGACCTTGCCATGCTGTCTCCTCCTCCTACTATCTACGGAGGAGGATGCTTCCTACGCTGTGGTGTTGCGTAGGGTGGCGAGTCCCTCAACCTTGAACTACCTACCGTGGTAGTCAGGACTAATCTCCTGATGGAGGTGCTTCAACCAGCAGCGGCCTCTTCGGAGCCCCTGCTGCCATTCAATGAAACCCTTACTGACATCCTTTTGGGCACCTGGTCAAGGCCCAACACAGGTGCTCCTGTGGATTGAATAATTGCCCGACTCCACCGTCAGGCTCCGGGTGACCCCTCTTTCCTCTCCCAACACCCCACTCATGCGAGCTTGGTGGTCCAAGCCAATACATCCAAAGGCACATTCCCTAACGCTCCACCTGATAGGGAATCCAAAATGGCTGGACCATCTTGGTAAAAAGATGTTTTCTTCCGCCAGCTTGGGCCTGCGGTCCGTAAACACTGCATATCTTTTGGGCTGTGTGGGATACTGTAGCACAAGTGCTGCCACAGAGCCTGGAGGAGGCCCAGGCCCTGCTCTCCCATGCAGTTGCCGTGGGGAGAGACGCAGCAAAGTTTTCCATCAGATGTGGACTAGACACCGCTGACTCGCTAGGCAGGATGATTTCAACGTCGGTAGCCCTTCGAAGCTACGCCTGACTGAGGTAGACTGGCTTTTCCAGGGATGTCCAGGCTACCTTGTTGGACATGCCCTTTGATGGCCGTCGCCTATTCGGCGACAAAGCAGACAACGTGCTAGAGTGCTTCAAGGACACCCGGGCCACCACATTTCACCTAGAGCCACAGGCCTGCGCAAGTTGTGCAGCCCCTGTGTGGTCGGGGACATGAAACCCTCCGTTGTGTATCTGGGGGGCAGTGAGTGGGCCAGTCCACCAATGTCCACTCTGCTGCAGCCTCCAAACCATCCTAATCCGACCTTCCAGGGCCACCAATCGCCAGTGGGCAGCAGGATTCACTATCACCTCCCCCACTGGTGCACTACCACATCGGACAGGTGGGTTTTGCAGATAGTCTGAAGGGGCTACTCCCGCCCCTTAGAGACTACCCATCCATCCATGCCACTTAAGCACCATCGCATGTCGGAGGATCATCTGGCCCTTCTCCAACAGGAAGTTACGGCTCTCTTGGCCAAGGGAACCATTGAGCGAGTTCCTGCCCCAGAAGTAGGTTGTGATTGTTATTCCCACTAATTTCTGATGTCCAAGAAGGACAAAGGCCTGCTGTGAGAAGGTGGCCTGATATGCAGTGCTCACTATTCTAGTGAACACTATGTATCAGTCCAGCAACCCTTATTGATGATTGGTTGTAAGTCAACCTTATAGACCAGCTATCCTAGTAGCGTGGATACGAGCAGTCTAAGGCTAAAGACTCGAGAGGGCGTGTTAAGCCAGCTGTTATACCACACATATACCCCTTGAACACCAAGTGAAAGGACACCACACAAGTGTTATGAAAATAAACAGTATATTTATTAAGAATCACAACAGCCCTGTACTCTTTATGAGGACAGGGTACTAAGCACAAAACAAAACTCTTACGAAAATACTTAAGTTAGCACAGTATATGCAAATGCCCGAGGGGCACGGAAAACCATATACTCTGAAAGTGGAATGCGAAATTACTAGCAGGTAAGTACAGTACTAATAGGCGTTGGAATCGCTAGGACTTGACTATAGAATCGTTAGATTACTTCTAGGAGGCCCAGGGGACTCGGGTGCAGAGTGTGCACTCTCACGCGTGATGCGGGACAAAGTCTATGGTAGCTAGATTTCACAGAGTTAGTGTTCTCGGGCGAACCCGACCTGGTAGGAGGAAAACGAAAGTGGATTCTGACCCTTGGATAGTGAGGCTATGCTGGGGCACCGAAATGCCGAAGTTACCTAGCCCAGGGGCTGCAGCTGCATATGTCTCAAAAGACGTCGGGAATCCTCGTAGACGGACCAGGAGCCTGGAAGAAAGATGCTGGCAGGCGACCAGTGAAGAGAGTTCGAAGTGATCCAAGCCTGAATCTTGAAGATAGATGACACCTGAAAGCAGAGGGGACCAAGTTCGTGACTACTAGCCAGTAGTCAGGTGGCACCAGGAGGGCACCGGATGGTAGTCACCTCGACTAGGTGAGTGGGCGACGCTGTGCTCTGCAGATCTCACGGACCAGGAGGCGTTGTCGGCGACCAGGATGAAGGAGCGAGCTGTCCCATGATGGATGAAGCTGTCGGCGTCGCTGGACCCAGGATTGGGCAACAAAGCCTTGGCAAATTCAAGCCCACGCGGTGGACTCAAAATGGCGTCTGGAGTGGACCAGGAGGGTCCGGGGTGCTTCTCTTGAAGAAGGAAGCAAGGGCCAGTCTGGAGCAACCAGACCAGCAGCAGTGATGTCGTCGGGCGTCGTTCAGAAGGCCACAAGCCAGCGGGCTAGTAGCCAAACAACGCGGTGAGCAGCAAAAAGCAGAAGGGCCCCACGCAGATCGTGGAGATGCTGGAGTGCTGATCTTCGGTGCTGGAGCTGCTCAGGGTCGGGGCTTCTCGGACCCCAAAGCACTCACCAGAGGGACACTCAGCGGGCTTGTTGTGAAGAAGTCGTGCAGTCTTGGCGATCGTCGGTCCCTCGAGGTCTCGTCGCACTCACGGTTCTCAGCTTGGCTGTAGAGGTGAGTAGAGGTCAGAGGTGCCAGGGAAGCCGGGTCTCGTCGAGTTGTGTCGTCGGATTCCTGAGGAAGGACTTGCAGCAGACCGCAGTGTTCTTGATGGTGCCTGCGGATGCAGGGTGACTACTCCTTAGCCACAAGGGAGAATCTTGAAGAAGAAATCTTGATGTCCTTTCGCAGAAAGTCGTGTCTTGATCCCAAAGATGATCTAATTTGAACAGGGGGCCCGCTCCTATCTTTATACTAAGAAAAGGGGCTGACCCGGTGACTAGGTCCTGCCTATGGGTGGGACTAGGAGGGGGGTGGTTACACCCCTCTCCCATGCCGGACTTCCCCCAGGCCAGGGGCTGGTGTGCCCCTGGAACTGGTTCTGACCGGCCTATGCGTAGTGAGCACCGTGGTGCCACTCAGAAGTCACCTTCCTGTAAAGCCCTGCCTGCCCAGGATACACAATACCCTGCCTGGGACGGTGCTGGCACCGCCCTCGACAGGAAACCCTTTGTCCAGGCTCCCCTCGCTGGAAGGACTCCCAGCTGCAGGGGGTCAGACTCGTGTCTGTGGTGGCAGCATCCATTTTGTGGAGCTGAGGCTTCGTTTAACTTTCACCGGGGTTCACAGTTACATACATGTCGTGTCCCTCTAGAAGGGTGGAATGCTAACCCCGTTGCCAGAATTGGCGAGGGGTTAGTATTCCAATTCGTATGACACCTTACTCGACATGTTTTGATAAAGCAATACCAAAGATAGCATTTAACCGCGAGGATTATAATGCACTTAAGAGTATATGGTATGCGTTATCATGGAACAGCTATTAGGACTTGGTTCCGCAAGCTGCAGACAGGCTCAGCTCATGCCAGAGCACCATCTCACACGATTCCAAGCACTCTGCCTTCAGGATTGTCAAGGCCTGCCATAGGAGTGACTGATAGGAATCTGTGTGTCCATTTTTGGGGTTAGATATAGGTATACTATATCTAAAGCAAAGGGTGATTACACGACTTTGCCCCAGCTGTCATGCAGCCAGTTGTGCCAAATTTAGGAGGCCAGCCAGGGGTGGCATAATACATGCTTCAGCCCCTGGTAGGCCCTGGGTACACCTATGCCTTGAGTTACAGGGTCTGATAAGGTGGCCCAGTACCAATTGGTAAATGCACCTAGGGTACATGTTGTAATTTAGAGAGAGAACAGCCAGGCTGTTGTCCTGATTGGCAGGCCCACAGCCAGAGAAAGTCGTAAACCAGTGAAACAAAAGCAAAAAATCTGGGTGATCATAGGATTGCAGACCCTACTCTCCTACATGACCCCCCCCCCCAAAACTTTGGGACAATAAGCTAACCTTGACCAGGTGAGTCTTCTTGTTCTAAGTGGAAATATCTGGAGAGCCCATCGGCATTGCCATGATCAGTACCAGGTCTATGTTCCACTGTAAAGTCCATCCCCTGTAGGGAAATGGACCACCTAAGCAGTTTGGGGTTTTCACCCTTCATCTGATTTTGCCACAAGAGGGGCTTATGGTCGGTCTGAATCTTGAAGTGAGTGCCAAACAAGTATGGCCTCAGCTTCTTCAGGGCCCAAACCACAGCAAAGGCCTCCCTCTCAATAGCTGACCAATTCTTCTCTCTGGGGGTCAGCCTTCTGCTTATAAAAGCAATGGGCTGGTCTTGACCATCAAAATTCAGTTGAGATAGAACAGCTCCCACTCCCAACTCAGAAGCATCTGTTTGGACAATGAATGGTTTGGAGTAGTCTGGACTCTTGAGGATAGGTGCTGTGCACATGGCCTGCTTTAGGTCATCGAATGCTTTTTGACAGCCTGCTGTCCACTGAACCTTTTTTGGCATTTTCTTACTTGTCAGTTCATTTAATGGAGTCACAATTGATCCATAGTTCCTGACAAACTTTCTGTAGTAACCAGTCAGGCCCAAGAAAGCTCGAACCTGAGTCTGGGTGGTTGGAGGAGCCCAGTCCCTGATTGACTGTATTTTGCTCTCCAGTGGTTGAACCTGGCCTCCACCTACAAGGTGGCCCAGGTACACAACCTGTGTCTGCCCTATCTGGCACTTGGTGGCCTTGATAGTGAGGCCTGCTGCTTGCAGAGCCTCTAACACTTTCCTCAGGTGGACCAGGTGATCCTCCCAGGTGGAGCTAAAGACAGCAATATCATCAAGATATGCTGCACAGAAGTCATCCAGCCCAGTGAGGACATGATTCACCAACCTTTGGAAGGTGGCAGGTGCATTTTTCAGACCAAAGGGCATTACCACAAACTGATAATGCCCACCAGGGGTTGAAAATGCTGTCTTGGGCTTGGCATCCTCAGCTAACCTGATTTGCCAATACCCAGCTGTCAGGTCAAATGTGCTTAAGTAGTTGGCAGAAGCCAACCCATTTATAAGCTCATCTGCCCTTGGTATTGGGTGGGCATCAGTCTTAGTGACTGCATTGAGACCCCTGTAGTCTACGCAGAACCTCATCTCTTTCTTACCACCCTGGGTGTGAGGTTTTGGCACTAGAACTACTGGACTAGCCCAAGGGCTATCTGAGGGTTCAATGACTCCCAACTCCAACATTTTCTGCACTTCAGTTTTGATGCAGTCTCTAACATGATCAGGCTGCCTGTAGATTTTACTCTTGACTGGCAGGCTGTCACCAGTGTCAACCTCATGGGTACACCAATTGGTCTGACTGGGGGTCAGAGAGAACATATGTCTGAAAGACTGAAGAACCCGTTTACAGTCTTTCTGTTGATGCTCAGAGAGGCTGCCACAAAAGACAACACCATCTACTGACCCATCATCAGGATTCTGAGTGAGCAGGTCTGGGAGAGGGTCACTCTCTTCCTCCTGTCCCTCATCTATGGCCATGAGCAAGCTCATGTCCTTCCTGTCGACATATGCTTTGAGCCTGTTGACATGGAGCACCCTGTGGGGGCTCCTGGGAGTTCCAAGGTCCACCAGGTAGGTGACCTCTCCCTTTTGCTCAAGAATTGTGTGGGGCCCAGACCATTTGTCTTTGAGTGCTGCTGGGGCCACTGGCTCCAACACCAACACCTTCTGTCCAGGCTGGTAAACAGTCAGGACAGCCTTTTGGTCATGCCAAGCTTTTTGTAGTTCTTGACTGGCCTTAAGGTTTTCAGATGCCTTCTCCATATACTCAGCCATCCTGGAGCGGAGACCAAGTACATAGTCCACTATGCTGGTTGCAGGCTTTTTGAGAGGTCTCTCCCATCCTTCCTTCACCAAGCACAGGGGTCCTCTTACAGGATGCCCATACAAAAGTTCAAAAGGGCTGTAGCCAACCCCCTTCTGTGGGACCTCTCTGTAAACAAACAGAAGGCAGGGAATCAGGACATCCCATCTACGCCTGAGCTTTTCAGGTAGTCCATGAATCATCCCTTTTAGGGTCCTGTTGAACCTTTCAACAAGCCCATTGCATTGTGGGTGATAGGGTGTGGTGAACTTGTAGTTGACACCACATTCCTTCCACATAGCAGTTAAGTAGCTTGACATGAAGTTTGCACCTCTGTCAGAGACAACCTCCTTAGGGAAGCCCACTCTGGAGAACACTCCAACTAGGGCCCTTGCCACTACAGGTGCTGTAGTGGTCCTAAGTGGAATAGCTTCAGGATACCTGGTGGCATGATCCACTACCACCAGTATAAACTTGTGCCCTGATGCTGTCTGGGGTTCCATTGGACCAACAATGTCAATCCCCACTCTTTCAAAGGGCACCCCCACCACAGGCATTGGTATAAGGGGGGCCTTTGTTGTGCCACCTGACTTACCACTGGCTTGGCAAGTGACACAGGAGCGACAAAACTCCTTGGTATCCTCATTCATGTGAGGCCAGTGAAAGTGTGAGACAAGCCTGTCCCAAGTCTTTGTCTGGCCTAAGTGACCTGCTAAGGGAATCTCATGGGCCAAGGTAAGGAGGAAATCTCTCTGAGACAAGGGGATAACCAGCCTCCTGGCCATGCCAGGCTTGGGGTCTCTTGCCTCAGTGTACAGGAGTCCATCTTCTCAGTATACCTTGTGGGTACCTGTGGCGTTCCCAGCAGCCTCAGCAGCAGCCTGCTGTCTGAGGGGTTCAAGAGAAGGGCAGTCTAACTGGTCCTTCCCCAGGTCTTCCCTTGAGGGGCCCCCTGAGCCCAGAAATTCAACTTGATCAAGTTCGAATTCTTTAGGCTCAGTTTCCCTCAATTCCTGTAGGTCAGCCTCCTCTGAGACTTGTTCCACAACCTGGGGCAAGGGGGAAGGCAATGCCTTAACCCTACTGCTCTTCTTCTTGGTAGGTGTCTGGTCCATTGTTCCAGGATCCAGCCCCTGTTCAGTGGGGCATCTTCTGGCCTGTGACCTAGTCACAGCAAACACATGTGCTGGCAAGCCTAACATCTCCATGTGAGTCCTCTGCTCCACTTCTGACCATCGTGATGACTCCAAATCATTGCCCAACAAACAATCCACTGGGAGGTCTGAACTAACTACAACCTTCTTTTGGCCAGTTACTCCTCCCCAGGAGAAAGCTACAATTGCCATACTATGACTGGTAGTGACATTGCTTGCATTGGTCACCAGGAAATCTGTACCTGGCATGATTTGTCCAGGGTCCACAAAGTTAGGTGTCCCCATTGTGACACTGGCACAAGTGTCCCTATAGGCCTGAGCCATTTTTCCATTTATCAAAGGTGTCTGCCTGTATTTGCCCAAAGTATTGGGACTTATATCAGGGGATATATCCACATCCCCTGTACAGAAAAGGACAGCCTGAGTGAGTGTGCCAACTAAGTTGTCATACCCCTCAGAACCCAAGGTTAACCCAACTAAACCCTTGGGAGGTGCACTACCACTGCTGACTGTACTAGGGGGCACAGGTGCCTTAGGGGCTGCAGTGGCAGGAGTCTGCCCTCCTCCTTTCTTGGTGCACTCACTAAACCAGTGAGTTTTACTTTTGCAGTATTGGCACCACCTTTTAGATTGGCCTTCTTGATTCTTCTTTTTCTGGGGAGCCTGACCCCCACCCTCTTTGGGTTGTTGGGGACCTGTTGAAGACTTCTGGTCATTTTGTTCCCCCTTAGAATCTTTACCCTTCTGGTCTGCTTTCTTCTGACCACCTTGATTCTGGCCCTGGTTCTGCTTAACTCTTGTTCTGACCCATCTGTCTGCCTTCTTTCCCAATTCTTGGGGAGAGGTCAGATCTGAGTCAACAAGATGCTGATGCAACAACTGGTTCTGACAATTGTTTAAAATTTGTTCTCTCATGATCAAATTATACAATACTGTGTAATCAGTAACCTTACTGCCCAGCAACCAGCCCTCCAAAGCCTTAGTGGCACAATCTACAAAATCAGACCAATCCTGAGACTGAGTTTTCTGGGTATCCCTGAACAGCAACCTGTACTGCTCAGTGGTTAGGCCAAACCCATCAATCAGTGTGTTCTTCAGGACTTGGTAATTGTTGGCATCCTCCACTCTAGTAGTGAGGAGCTTGTCTCTACCGTTACCTTCAAAGGAGAGCCACAAGATAGCTGCCCACTGACTCTGGGGAACACCCTGCACAGTGCAGGCCCTCTCCAAAGCAGTAATCCATTTGTGGATGTCATCCCCTTGTTTCGAAGGGGGGCACTATCTTATTCAGGTGCTTTGTATCAAAACTCCTTTCCCTATTGCTAGGTACAATGCTGCCACCAGTGGGTTTTGACCCACTCAATTCCTGCTCTCTAGCAAAGGCAAGTCTTTCTTTGACCAGGGCAAGTTCTTCCCTTGCAATCCTCAGATTGACTTCCCTTTCCTTGGCTTCATAGATTCTCCTCTGAGGGGAGGTCATCCTCCTCAGAGCAGAGTTCTGAGAGCCATTGGTTTGAATGGATCTGCCAGAGCCTCTTGATAGAGACCTAACTCGTCCATTCCCAATGTTAAGCTGGCCTGAGAGGGGTCCCAGGGATCTCCTAGTACCATTCTCATGCCTGCTTAAGTTGTCACTAGTTAGCTGACTAACTACTTCTGGACCTTTGTCTGCCTCATCCCCAGATGTCTCCTGATCATCATCCTCCTCACCTGAGAGATGGATGAGATCTGGGTCACCCCTGGTTCCTTCTAGGGCGGGCATGTCCCCTTCTGGATGAGAAGAGCTAAGAATTTTCTCAGCCTTTCTAGCAGTTTCAGTTCAGTTTTTAACGTCTTTATTTCGATTATTCATCATAAAAGACACATATATACAAAACAAAAAATACATTATCTACAGTTGATACAATAAAAGTCATAACAATAATATTAAAGATATTTAAATACATATAAGGACCAAATCAGAAAAAATGAAGAACAAAACTAAATCATTAAAAGAAGAACATATAAGGGTAAGATCGCAATTAAACCTACATATAAAGACGTCCGTAGAACTAGTAAAATCATTTTGACAGGTTTAAAATTAGCAGATCATCAATACTATCAAATTCATAGACCATAAAACAATCAGAAAACGTGGAATACAGTTTGTTTGGATCTTGATTTATGAGCTAATTGACCTAGATCTTATCAGCCAAGCCCACCCGAGGAATTTCGCCAGTCCTATGGTTAGCCATTCGGAAGTATTCATTTTCAAGATGTGCAATGCTTCACTGCTCACTCGGGTATTTAGTCTAATACATACAGGTTTCAACCACTTATTACGAGGTTTACCGTAGGCGGAACAGACAAATAAGAAATGGCCTACTGTTTCTTCACAAACAGCACAACAAGGACAGAGGCTTGACTCAAGCCTCTGCCAGCCGCTGGTAAAGGCCCTCACTGGCAGCGTGCCCACACGAAACTGGTGATATAGTTTCCTATCAAGTGTTTTTAGAATAACATCCCAGTATGTTTCTTTATTAGGAATTACTTTGTGGAGCAAAAACTGGCCTGTCAGGTTCACTTTCTCAGAAAGTGCAACATGTTCAGTTTTTACCATGGACCAGAAAAGAGTTTTAAATTCATCCTTAGTAGGAAAGGTATGAGAACCCGGTTCTGACCATAGCAAAGGTAGGCCCATTTCAATGAGGGTGTTCTTAATTTGCTTTAGCCATGGTATACTGCCAGCCCCCTGTTGCAATCTCACATCTTGAAGTTCACGGGCAAACATGGCCAGTTCAGGGGTTGACCATATGCGTCTCCATAGAGCCACCATCCTGTACTGTGCCTGATGTTTAATGGTATGCATGCCCATGTCCATCAAAAGTGGAAGGACTGGTGTTGATGGGGGGAGACTAACTAGGTTGCGGAGAAATTTATTCTGTATCCTATCCAGGACACCCAGATCCACACAACCCCAAATATCTGCCCCATACAATATCGCAGAGCTGATTTTAGCACTGTAGATTTTAAGCGCAGGCAGCACTCTTTTGGTCAGCGAGCGCCGTTGCTCTTTTACTAGGCAACCAGTCAAGCGGGCAGATTTCAAACAAAGTGCCTCTATTTGCTCTTTCCATTTTAGCCTGTAATCCAGAGTTACACCAAGATAAGTCATCACGTTGACCTGTTCCAATCTGGAGCCATTCATTAAAATATTGCCCCTCAAAGGCTTTTTCTTGGAAAAGACCATAAACTTGGTTTTATTAATATTAATCTCAAGATCATTTATGTTACAAAAATCCGTAAATTTGTTTATTGCAGCCTGTAAACCCTTCTGCGTTTTGGCCAATATGAGTGTATCGTCTGCAAAGATTAAAAGAGGGAATTTTGACCCACCCAGAGAAGGAGCATCAGTGGGGGTATCTGAAAGGAACTTTACCACCTGATTAATAAAGAGCACAAATAGGGTGGGGGCCAGCACACAACCCTGCCTCACACCACGGGTCACGGGGAAGGATTCAGTAACCTGGCCCTGACGACCCCATCTGACTCTTGCAAAGTTACCCTCATGCATCTTAATGGTGAAATCTAAAAGTGCAGAAGGAACCCCCATCCTTTTTAATGCAGCCCACATCTTCCCCCTAGGGACCAGGTCAAACGCTGATTTGAGATCCACAAATGCAGCGAAGATCTTCCCGTCTCTCAATGACACAGTTTTCCAGTAGATCATAACAAATCTTAGGATCTGATCAACTGTACTAATATGTGCCCTAAACCCAGCCTGCATTGGAGACAAAATATCTACTTCAATCATCCACGAATGAATTTTCCCCAACAACATTCTGGCTATTACTTTTTGGAGGGCGTCGATGAGGCTGATGGGGCGGTAGTTTCCCGCATCAGATTTATCCCCTTTCTTATGCACTGGCAAAATTTCGGCCCCTTTCCAGGAATTTGGTATCCTTGTGCCCCTAGCTATGGCATTAGCTAAGATTAATATATACGGGACCCAGTGTTGTTGATCGTATTTAAAGAGGTCCGCGGGGATGCAATCCATTCCGGGGGCTTTGCCATTCTGCACTAATTTGAGAGCAGAAATAGCTTCAGTTTCGGTAAAAACAACGTGATCGAATGAGGACTGTTCAGACTGCACACTGGCATCTTCCCTTACAGTAGTAAGGGAGATCCGTTCCGTGTGGCTGAACTGCGACTCATAATGTTTGACCCATTGTTCTGCTGGAACATGGTTTACCGGAGTGTGTAATTCCCCCGAAATTCCCCATTTCACAACCTCCCAAAATCTTTGTTGGTTAGATGAGGTACTTGCCTCGTATAAATCTAACCAACGCTGGTCATCCCATTTGCTTTTTGCCTCTTTTAAAGCCTTCTTGTAGTTCACCCTCGCTAACCTTATATCCTCGCATGATTTAGATTTGATGGCACTTAATAAAGAGCTGTGGGCAATACCACAGGTCTTGTCGTACCATTTCAACCTAGGATGTGCCTGGGCTTTTTTACTTCCTCCCTTGACAGTTTTAATAAAAAAAGACTTAATATTATTAAAAAGAGTCTCATGAGTTGTCCCGATTTGATCCAGTGGAGTACCAGCCTCAAGAATGTGTGCCATCTGCTTTGTGGCCGCTGAGACCTCCATGGCAATTTTACTAATAGTTGCAGTATTCTCTTGGAGGCCAGCCCATTTTACCCTTCTGCAGTCATTTGTAAGGCCAGCATCTGCAGTTTCAATGTTTGTAACAGGGTTCATACAGAGACCCTCAGATACTGATAATGTTATCACCAGGGGATTATGATCACTCTCAGATCTATTAACAACTTCCATGTCCACCAACATTTTCCAGAAGTCTATCTTAAGTAGAAAATAATCAATGCGGCTTGAGTTTATGGAGTTATCAAATGTAACTTTTCCCATTGGGTCTGAATTAGTCCTGCCGTTTACTGCACGTAGGTCCCATTCAAGACAGAGACCCAACCATTGCATAACTGCCTCCGTAACTTTTTTGATAGGGGCGACAGTCAAAGGGGGAATATTCCAGATCTGATCTATTTCCCCATATCCCCCACCATCAAGGTTGGGAAAAGGTTCAAAGCAACAGTTGAAATCACCTGCCACCATGACACAGCTATCTCTGCTAATATCGTTCAGTAGAGAGTCGAGTTCAGCTACCACTCCCGCAGGCTTCCCACCTGGCATACCTCTGGCATATATATTAAACAGAAAAGAGGTCTTATTATTGTTATCTGTTAATTTCAATGCTAGGATATCATTACTCAGAGTAGGGAGTTCAGTGATGGTAATGGCTAATGATTGTCTAATCCAAATAACTAAACCCCCTGACGGGCGGCCCTTCGGTCCTTTAGTGGCTGATTTATAGTAGTTAAGATAGCCAGCCCGATAGATAGCTTCTGTGGACCAACTTTCCTGCAGGATGATTACATCATGTGTATCCACATAGGAGCCCCAAGCGGCCTCTGACATTTTCCCCTTCAATCCCGCTATGTTCCAAGACAAGACTACAAGTGTGTCTGATGATTTCTCTGCCATAAAGGCAGATGGGTTGGCGAACGCCTTAGTGTTTTTCTGCCTGGAGTTACCTGGCATGAGAGTTTCCCTTTTTTCCACCATCTCAGGTTTTGTACTGGGTATGGAAACTATCTCTACCCCTAGGTTACACATAATTTTTGGAGAACAAGTTGGCATGGCGCTAGCACTCCCAATATTCTGTTGTTCTACATCAAGTCAATCCACTCCTTCCAGACCGGAGAGGGGAGCAAACCGGTTTGCAAGGTGAGGATAGAACATTGGATAGAGCGGGGTGTCAAAGTGAAATCTCCCTCTGTGCCTGTCCCTTCTAGAATGTTGGAACGGAGTATGTGATCTATTGGCATGTAATGCTGGATAGAAGTAATACAATAGTAAAGTTTGTACGTCCCCGACTCTGCCAAATCTTGGTTCCCTGCCAATATATTCGGCAACCCAGGGCTCTCTAAAACTAACCACCACACAATCCCCCTCTAGATCTTTCTTACCATAACCTATCCAATCCACCCTCCTAACATTAAGTATTTCAGGGTTTAAATTAGGAGGGAGTGGCCGATTTTTGTTAAGCCAAAATGTGACCTTATTATAAAGATCCTTGTGTGTTTCCCTCTTGCCATCTACGAGTGGAGCCACGCCAGTTAAAACAATTGTATATGGCACTGACTCCGGTGGAAGGTTCACACACTGTTTCTTTGGGATAGGTTTACCAATGGGCTGATGAGTGGTGTTTTTGTCCCTGGCTGGTATTGGATTGTTCTGTGCCTGCTGGTTTTTGATAGGCTTAGGCCTTGCAGGATTCTCTGTGGAGGCTATTTTCTTGAGAGCGGGTCCTGTTTTTTGCGGGGCCTTTGATGATGAGGCTCCCACTTGTGAATTATTACCCCCCGCTTTATTACTATTAGTCACAACCGTGGGTTTCGGATTGGACAGGACGGGTGGGGACAATCCAGCTCTTGCTAAGCTGGAGAGAGTTTTATCCAAAGTCGCTATATTTTCCTTTACTAACAGGTCTAAGGTGTCCAATTTTGTATTTAACAACCTTGTCCTTTCAAAAAGGGGTAAAAGAAGAGATTTGAATAACAACTCAATTTTAGCCAAAAATATTTCTTCTGTTATGCTAATCATAGTCATAGTCTCGCCCCCCCCTTGCTGGCTAGAAACGTTAATATTGGGTAGCTGTGGGGGCGAAACTATAGCATTAACCACCCCCTCTGTTTGTTCCTCCAAGTCTGGTGAGGCAACCCTCTTACGTTTCCCAGGATTCTGAGTCGGTGTCAGTTCTAATACAGAAGGAGAATCGATAGGATCATTGCTAATGTTAAGTTTTGGAGAATCTGAGAGACCAGTATTATCCCCAGTCTGATCTAGACAGATGGTCCCACTGTTGGGTAGGTTCTCATGTGCAGTATTAAAAACATTTTCCTGGTTGGTATTCGTAATCTCCTCGTTTTGAGTCTCAATAACAGGAGCTAACATCACATCTACATTGCTATCCATATTCAACGTGGAGAGTGGGACAGGGGAGATAGCCTCGCTTATTTTACCCAGTGAAGAACGCTTGCCGGTGATAATATCAAGCGAGAGGCGTTTTTCAACTAAAGCGATCTCCTTCTCTAAAATGGCTGTTGAGCGTTTAAAAAATTGGTCGATTGTACCAGTAAATGTACCATTAGAGGTGGAGACCTGAACCTGCCTCTCCTTACCAGATCTTAAAGTCATTTTGGTTAACCTTTCCAGGTTATAATAGGTATGAATATGACCAACCCTAATAGGCGATAAAGCCACACAAGACGAAATGTTTAAATGTACAGTAAAAAGGACTTAACAACACTATAAACGTTAAAAATACAAATAATGTCAGGAGGGAAATATTAATAGTGAGGCCCAGCCCGGCCTCCTCCGGCCCCGGACGGCCACAGACGGTCCCGCCCTTGTCCCGGGCTTCTCCCGGCGCCCTCCCACGCGCTCCCGCGGTGCGGGGGCGATACTGTGCTTTTATGTCTGTAAGACTGGTGGATAAGGGGGTGGAGCCGGCAGGGAGAGCAGCCCAGGTGGTGACGGGCGCGCGGGGACTCCTGGTCCTCGGAGTCTCCCGCTAACAGCTCGCAGCCCTGCCGGTCAGTAACAACGCCCAAATCCCCTGGAAGGTGAAAGTAGCAGTGGCAAGGCTGTCGGCCGCGCAGCGGGAAACAGTGGCAACGAGGAGACAATCCCACCAGCAACACAAGGTGAGGTTGTTGCTTTAGCGTTCTTCAAAAGGAATCCACTTGTCCGTTGTTGAGCCGCCGATTTTCAAGGCTGGATGGGGGTGGAGCCGGCAGGGAGAGCAGCCCAGGTGGTGACGGGCGCGCGGGGACTCCTGGTCCTCGGAGTCTCCCGCTAACAGCTCGCAGCCCTGCCGGTCAGTAACAACGCCCAAATCCCCTGGAAGGTGAAAGTAGCAGTGGCAAGGCTGTCGGCCGCGCAGCGGCAAACAGTGGCAACGAGGAGACAATCCCACCAGCAACACAAGGTGAGGTTGTTGCTTTAGCGTTCTTCAAAAGGAATCCACTTGTCCGTTGTTGAGCCGCCGATTTTCAAGGCTGGATGGGGGTGGAGCCGGCAGGGAGAGCAGCCCAGGTGGTGACGGGCGCGCGGGGACTCCTGGTCCTCGGAGTCTCCCGCTAACAGCTCGCAGCCCTGCCGGTCAGTAACAACGCCCAAATCCCCTGGAAGGTGAAAGTAGCAGTGGCAAGGCTGTCGGCCGCGCAGCGGGACCCGCGAAGCGGGTCCGGCAAGTCGCAGCGGCAAACAGTGGCAACGAGGAGACAATCCCACCAGCAACACAAGGTGAGGTTGTTGCTTTAGCGTTCTTCAAAAGGAATCCACTTGTCCGTTGTTGAGCCGCCGATTTTCAAGGCTGGATGGGGGTGGAGCCGGCAGGGAGAGCAGCCCAGGTGGTGACGGGCGCGCGGGGACTCCTGGTCCTCGGAGTCTCCCGCTAACAGCTCGCAGCCCTGCCGGTCAGTAACAACGCCCAAATCCCCTGGAAGGTGAAAGTAGCAGTGGCAAGGCTGTCGGCCGCGCAGCGGGACCCGCGAAGCGGGTCCGGCAAGTCGCAGCGGCAAACAGTGGCAACGAGGAGACAATCCCACCAGCAACACAAGGTGAGGTTGTTGCTTTAGCGTTCTTCAAAAGGAATCCACTTGTCCGTTGTTGAGCCGCCGATTTTCAAGGCTGGATGGGGGTGGAGCCGGCAGGGAGAGCAGCCCAGGTGGTGACGGGCGCGCGGGGACTCCTGGTCCTCGGAGTCTCCCGCTAACAGCTCGCAGCCCTGCCGGTCAGTAACAACGCCCAAATCCCCTGGAAGGTGAAAGTAGCAGTGGCAAGGCTGTCGGCCGCGCAGCGGCAAACAGTGGCAACGAGGAGACAATCCCACCAGCAACACAAGGTGAGGTTGTTGCTTTAGCGTTCTTCAAAAGGAATCCTTTCTAGCCTTTCTGCCTTTCTAGCATCATAAGTCTCTAAGAGACCAATCAGAAATGGGATTGTGGGGTTAGACCCCTGTTTTAGCTTCCTGGAGGTACACACTTGTCTCATCTCCTGGAAGCTAAGAGCTGCATATCTAGAAGAGGCCTGTGGAGGGTCCTCAACCACCAGAGGGGTCTCAGTAGACTCTCTGAGGTTAGACATGCTTCTAGTGTGGTGTAAGTGACGCACCTACCTACACTATGTGTTTGCCTACTGATCCCTTGCTAAGAGTTGCAGCCAAGGTGTGCTAAGCCTTGAGGAGCTGCAACAGCTGGTTCAGTAGAACTCAGAGTATTCTAAGGTAAGTTATATGTACCTGAAGTACTTATGTGATCTTTCAACAAGATATTCTTAGGATACGTGTGGTAAAACAACAGCAAGCTCAAATCCCAACCGCTGCTCACCAATGTGAGAAGGTGGCCTGATATGCAGTGCTCACTATTCTAGTGAACACTATGTATCAGTCCAGCAACCCTTATTGATGATTGGTTGTAAGTCAACCTTATAGACCTGCTATCCTAGTAGCGTGGATACGAGCAGTCTAAGGCTAAAGACTCGAGAGGGCATGTTAAGCCAGCTGTTATACCACACATATACCCCTTGAACACCAAGTGAAAGGACACCACACAAGTGTTATGAAAATAAACAGTATATTTATTAAGAATCACAACAGCCCTGTACTCTTTATGAGGACAGGGTACTAAGCACAAAACAAAACTCTTACGAAAATACTTAAGTTAGCACAGTATATACAAATGCCCGAGGGGCACGGAAAACCATATACTCTGAAAGTGGAATGCGAAATTACTAGCAGGTAAGTACAGTACTAATAGGCTTTGGAATCGCTAGGACTTGACTATAGAATCGTTAGATTACTTCTAGGAGGCCCAGGGGACTCGGGTGCAGAGTGTGCACTCTCACGCGTGATGCGGGACAAAGTCTATGGTAGCTAGATTTCACAGAGTTAGTGTTCTCGGGCTAACCCGACCTGGTAGGAGGAAAACGAAAGTGGATTCTGACCCTTGGATAGTGAGGCTATGCTGGGGCACCAAAATGCCGAAGTTACCTAGCCCAGGGGCTGCAGCTGCATATGTCTCAAAAGACGTCGGGAATCCTCGTAGACGGACCAGGAGCCTGGAAGAAAGATGCTGGCAGGCGACCAGTGAAGGGAGTTCGAAGTGATCCAAGCCTGGATCTTGAAGATAGATGACACCTGAAAGCAGAGGGGACCAAGTTCGTGACTACTAGCCAGTAGTCAGGAGGCACCAGGAGGGCACCGGATGGTAGTCACCTCGACTAGGTGAGTGGGCGACGCTGTGCTCTGCAGATCTCACGGACCAGGAGGCGTTGTCGGCGACCAGGATGGAGGAGCGAGCTGTCCCACGATGGATGAAGCTGTCGGCGTCGCTGGACCCAGGATTGGGCAACAAAGCCTTGGCAAATTCAAGCCCACGCGGTGGACTCAAAATGGCGTCTGGAGTGGACCAGGAGGGTCCGGGGTGCTTCTCTTGAAGAAGGAAACAAGGGCCAGTCTGGAGCAACCAGACCAGCAGCAGTGATGTCGTCGGGCGTCGTTCAGAAGGCCACAAGCTAGCGGGCTAGTAGCCAAACAACGCGATGAGCAGCAAAAAGCAGAAGGGGCCCACGCAGATCGTGGAGATGCTGGAGGGCTGATCTTCAGTGCTGGAGCTGCTCAGGGTCGGGGCTTCTCGGACCCCAAAGCACTCACCAGACGGACACTCGGCGGGCTTGTTGTGAAGAAGTCGTGCAGTCTTGGCGATCGTCGGTCCCTCGAGGTCTCGTCGCACTCACGGTTCTCAGCTTGGCTGTAGAGGTGAGTAGAGGTCAGAGGTGCCAGGGAAGCCGGGTCTCGTCGAGCTGTGTCGTCGGATTCCTGAGGAAGGACTTGCAGCAGACCGCAGTGTTCTTGATGGTGCCTGCGGATGCAGGGTGACTACTCCTTAGCCACAAGGGAGAATCTTGAAGAAGAAATCTTGATGTCCTTTCGCAGAAAGTCGTGTCTTGATTCCAAAGATGATCTAATTTGAACAGGGGGCCCGCTCCTATCTTTATACTAAGAAAAGGGGCTGACCCGGTGACTAGGTCCTGCCTATGGGTGGGACTAGGAGGGGGGTGGTTACACCCCTCTCCCATGCCGGACTTCCCCCAGGCCAGGGGCTGGTGTGCCCCTGGAACTGGTTCTGACCGGCCTATGCGTAGTGAGCACCGTGGTGCTTCCTGTAAAGCCCTGCCTACCCAGGATACACAAAACCCTGTCTGGGACGGTGCTGGCACCGCCCTCGACAGGAAACCCTTTGTCCAGGCTCCCCTCGCTGGAAGGACTCCCAGCTGCAGGGGGTCAGACTCGTGTCTGTGGTGGCAGCATCCATTTTGTGGAGCTGAGGCTTCGTTTAACTTTAACCGGGGTTCACAGTTACATACATGTCGTGTCCCTCTAGAAGGGTGGAATGCTAACCCCGTCGCCAGAATTGGCGAGGGGTTAGTATTCCAATTCGTATGACACCTTACTCGACATGTTTTGATAAAGCAATACCAAAGATAGCATTTAACCGCGAGGATTATAATGCACTTAAGAGTATATGGTATGCGTTATCATGGAACAGCTATTAGGACTTGGTTCCGCAAGCTGCAGACAGGCTCAGCTCATGCCAGAGCACCATCTCACACGATTCCAAGCACTCTGCCTTCAGGATTGTCAAGGCCTGCCATAGGAGTGACTGATAGGAATCTGTGTGTCCATTTTTGGGGTTAGATATAGGTATACTATATCTAAAGCAAAGGGTGATTACACGACTTTGCCCCAGCTGTCATGCAGCCAGTTGTGTCAAATTTAGGAGGCCAGCCAGGGGTGGCATAATACATGCTTCAGCTCCTGGTAGGCCCTGGGTACACCTATGCCCTGAGTTACAGGGTCTGATAAGGTGGCCCAGTACCAATTGGTAAATGCACCTAGGGTACATGTTGTAATTTAGAGAGAGAACAGCCAGGCTGTGGGTCTGATTGGCAGGCCCACAGCCAGAGAAAGTCGTAAACCAGTGAAACAAAAGCAAAAAATCTGGGTGATCATAGGATTGCAGACCCTACTCTCCTACACCTGCGTCCTATCTTGGAGCTCAGGAAAGTCATCCGCTTCCTCCAGAAGGAGAAGTTCAAAATGTTGACGTTGGCTCAGGTCTTGTCTGCCCGAGACCCTGGAGACTGGATGGTAGCGTTAGACTTGCAATACACTTACTTTCATATCACCGTCCTGCCAGCCGACCGGCGTTACCTGCGGTTCACGGTAGGCCACGAGCGCTTTCAGTTTACCGTGCTCCCCTTTGGCCTTACCAGCGCCCCTCGGGTGTTCACAAAAGTGATGGCGGTGGTCGCAGCTCATCTGTGCAGATCAGGGGTTCCAGTATTCCCCTATCTAGACGACTGACTGTTAAAGACGGGCTCGCCCCAGGCATTCGTATCCCACCTTCAGACTACCGCAGACCTCCTGCACTCGCTGGCGTTCACTATAAACATGCTGAAGTCACACCTGATTCCCTCTCAGAAGCTCCTTTTCATCTGAGCGGTTCTGGACACGACACACTTCCGGGCTTATCCTCCCGAGCAGCGAGTCCGGGATATTCGGGCTATGATTCTGATCTGTCAGCCTCTATCATGGGTTTCGGTCAGAATAACGCTGAGGCTGCTGGGCCTCATGGCCTCCTGCATCCTGCTAGTGGATGATCATGCCAGGTGGCATATGCGGGCTCTGCAGTGGGACCTGAAGTTCCAGTGGGCGCAGCATTCAGGGGAATCTGTCCAACTGCGTTCAGATCTCGGAGGGCACTTCACGACAATTGCCGTTGTTGCTAACTAACCAGGATTGGGGCAAGGGTGGATCCCTCTCCCTTCCCCAACCAGAGTTTACAGTAGTGACGGCTGCATCACTTCTGGGGTGGGGCAGCCACATGGGAGAGGCGAAGATCTGATGCCTCTTTTCTCCGGCGTAGTCCAGGCTCCATATCAACCTTCTAGAGCTTCGGGCGATCCGTCTTGCACTTCCCTCTGTCCGGGGAAGAGTATCGCAGGTGTTCACGGACAACACCACCGCCATGTGGTACTGCAACATACAGGGCGGTGTGGGGTCGTGGACCCTATGTCAAGAGGCTCTCCGTCTCTGTATATGACTGGAACATCAGGGCATATCCCTGGTGGTTCAACACCTGGCAGGTTCTCTGAATCGCAGAGCTGACATACTCAGCCGCAGGTGCATGATGGATCACAAATGGTGTCGTAACTAGGAGGTGGCGCAAGGTTTCAGTGGGGAGAGCCTTGGTTAGATCTACTCGCCACTGAAGAGAACGCGCAATGTCAGCAATTCTGCGCATTGCAATTTTCAAGGGCACACTCGCTAGACAACGCTTTCGTCGCGAGTGGAGTTGCAGTCTTCTATACGCCTTTCCACCTATACCACTTCTGCCCAGAGTGCTGAAGAAGATCAAGCGCGACCGGGCCCAAGTCATTCTTGTGGCTCATATTGGGCACAAAGAGTCTGGTATCCCGAGCTGCTCAACATAGCCATCCATTCTCCGATACGACTGCCTCTTCAGGAGGATCTTCTGTCGCAGCAGCAGGGGACGGTTCTCCACCCAAACCTGTCCAACCCCCACCTCCTTGCGTGGAGATGAGCGGCGGCAGTTGACGTCATTTGACCTGCCTCCCGAAGTCTGTGATGTTATTTTGGCAGCCTGGCGCACAGCAAAGGCTGTGGACCCGTTTTCCGCCTCTCTTTCCGAGTTTCTTGTTCCTCCTTTCTTTGGCACTTAAGGGCTACCTCCCGGCCATTTCAGCCTTCCTTAGGCTTCCCGATCGGCCTTCTCTTTTCAAGTCCCCTGTTGTAAATAGATTTTTTGAGGGCTTTACTCATCTTTTTCCTCCTGTTCCCTTCGTAATGCCTTAGTGGGACTCTCGGCCATTTCAGCCCTCCTTAGGCTTCCTGATCAGCCTTCTCTTTTCAAGTCTCCTGTTGTAAATAGATTTCTTAAGGGCATTACTCGTCTTTTTTCTCTTGTTCCCTTCATAAGGCCTCAGTGGGACTTGAACTTGGTTCTTACCTATCTTGTGTGCACTCCCTTTGAGCCGCTACATAACTCTCCTCTCAGACTTCTCACTCTAAAAACTGCCTTTCCGGTGGCCATCACCTCTGCACGCAGGGTGAGTTTTTTCCAAGCCTCCTTCTCTGGCTATCTATCCGGACAGGAACATCCTTAGAACTAGACCTTCCTTTCTTCCCAAGGTGGTTACTTCTTTGCAAATTGGCCAAACCATCACTTTGCCGACCTCTTTCTGCCTCCGCATCCTTCGAAAGAGGAAGAGAGGCTCCATAGTCTGGATCCAAAACGTGCGCTTTCCTTCTACTCGGATCGCACCAAACAATTCCGGGTGGACGACCAGCTCTTTGTTGGTTATGTGGGCGCTAAGAAAGGTTGGGCCGTACACAAACGGACCATCTCCAGGTGGGTTGTTCTGTATTTCAAAGTCTGCTATTCTTTGGCAAAGAAGTAGCCTCCAGTGGGGCAGCGCTCCCATTCCACCAGGGCGATGGCAGCTGCTACTGCTTTGGGACAAGGAGTCCCCCTACATGACATCTGTCAGACAGCTACGTGGGCATCGCTGCACACCTTCACCAAACACTACTGCCTGGACAGTCCAGTCCGGAGAGACGGCTATTTTGGCTGTTCTGTTCTCCAGGACTTTCTGGTGTGAACTTGGTTCACATACCCACCTCTGTGGTTGGTATTGCTGGGGTATCTGTTCTAAGGTAAGGAATCTATAACTAACTGTTTCTTTCAGATGAACAAGTTACTTACCTTCGGTAATGATATATCTGTAAGAAACATAGGTTAGTTATTGATTCCATAGCGTCCCACCCATCCTCCCCGTTCTTCAAACTGATTTCTAGGGTTAAGGACTTACTGTCAGGGCCCTAGTTTTGTGCACCAGTGGTCAGTGTCTTGCATGGCTCTGCGCTTCTGGCGTGGAATGTCGTGTACAGAACTGACGTCAGTGCGCAATAGCGGCATCTATGTAGCTACCGCGACATCCCGGCAACCACGGCGACGAACGCGGAGTCAACCGACACCACTTTCCGACGCGCAGGGGTACTGCTGATGAAAAACTGTTTGAGGCATATGAGCTGTAGATCATGGGCTTTTGCATAGATCGCCATCTAGTTTTTTGTCCGGATGTTTGCACTTTGTTTTTTCTTCGAAGAAGTCATTCCAGTCACGTGGTATGTGAGTCCTTCTTCTGATAGATACATCGGCCAGTGGATTCCTCACCTTGTGAATATCCCCCTTGCGCAGGCAAAATTCGGTAATTCTTTTTTGTAGCTTCGCGCCGACGTGGACGACGTCATAGAGGCACGGCATCGCGCGCGACTCCGCTGACGTCACCGACACCATAATAGGCCCACGCCGGCGTGATGACTTCAGTTCCCTTATTTCCGCGTCGTCAACGCTAACGGTTTCGGGGAATCTCAGTAGCTGTTGGTAACTTTGTTACTGTTTTCTCGATTTTCCTGCTTCTTTGTGTCTCTAGCGATGTTGACTAAGAAGACCGGGTTCAAGCCTTGTAGAGAGTGCGGCAAGATGATGTCTATCACGGACCCGCACGAGGATTGTATCTGGTGCCTGACTTCGGACCATGATGTCGACGGCTGCTCTTCGTGTAGAAAAATTAACCCGAAGGCGCTTCTTGAGAGGGAGACCAACTTCTGATGGCGAAGTTGAGAGGTAGTAAAGAAAAGAAGACTTCGAGATCATGTTCGAGAAGGTCGAGATCGCGGTCAAGGTCCCGTACGGCGTCGCCTTCGAAGTCTTCATCTGATCATGCTTCGAAGTCGAAGAAAAAACATAAGAAACAAAGGCATGGGTCTCGACATCACTCCGGTAAGGATTCGGACTCGAGACCGAAGTCGCCTAGGAAAAAGCATGGGAAGGAGTTTGTGTCTCCATCGCCGAAAGTCTTGGATCCAGAAGGTGAGGCTTCCCCTTTGGAATCGCGAGCTCATTCACCGACTCTGGTTCCCAATCCATCTCCGGTGCCGTCCCCGGCTCGAGAGGATGAAGATGTCCCTTTGGATGAGGGTTCAGTACCTGTGGAAGAAGAGGTGAATCCGGAGCCTGTAAAGGGTCAGTCTGAGGGTTCTCACCCTCCTTTCCCGGCCCCAGGTCAAGACCCTTCGGCATTTTTAAATGCTATGTATGGTGTCTTTTCCAGAGCATGGTACCCCTCTGGTGCACCTTCGGGTCCTATGGGTCCTCTGGCTTTTAATTTAGCAGTTCCCCACTCCTATGCGCCAGCTCCCTTTATGCCTTTCATGCCGGCTCCGACGCCGCCTTGGCAGTACTCTGCTCCGCCGAGGTCGTCGACGCCGATACCGACGTCGCCTGCTCCGAGTCGACCTCGTGAACAGCGCCCTGGGCCTTCGGAGTCGATCCCGACGTCGATAACGGCTCCGTCGGAGTCGTTCACGGATCCGACGATGCGGCTGTTGAAGGAGAGATCTAGGAGGGATGCTCAGCGCCTCTTGGAAGAACAAAGATATAGGGAGGCTGAGGCTGAGATGGAGGATGGTGAGCTTCAAAATGATTGTTTTGAAGATCTAGCGGAGGCTAGTGGTCTGGAGCTTTCTCCTGAATGGGAGCTGCCATCTGTATCTGATGCCCCTTCAAAGGATGTTAAGCCATACCACATGGTCATGAGGAAGGCTGCAGAACTTTTGAATTTAACCTTGCCTACGGTCGAATTTAAATCTAATCTTCTGACTGAGGTTCTCCATTCCCCAAGTTCTGTAATTGAGACGTTGCTCCCTTTTAATGAGGCTTTAACTGAGCCTATTTTGGAGGTTTGGAGCAAGCCCCTAACAGCTCCTGCAGTGTCTAAAAGTGTTGCAAAGAGGTATAGAGTTGCACCTGGGGACCCTGAATTTTTAACGTCACATCCTTCGCCTGAAAGTCTTGTTATTCAGGCAGCCTGTTCTAAAAAGACTGTGGGCGCATTTCCTCAAGTGCCTGGGGATAAGAATGCCAAGAAACAGGACCAGACTGCTAAGAAGTCCTTTTCTTCAGCAAGTATGGCTTTAAAGTCAACTAATGCCACTTGCCTTATAGGAAGATACATTCATGCCCTTATGGATTCGCTGCGTCTGTTGGCTCCTAAAATTCCTGATGACAACAGGAAGGATTTTGAGGAAGTGTTGACTGATGCACAGGCGGCTGCACACCAGGTGATACAGAGTGGGCTGGACACTGCTGATTCGGTTGCTCGCATCATGGGAACCGCTGTTGCCTCTAGGAAATCTGCCTGGCTGAAGTCATAGGACTTTTCGGCGGACTCTCAGGCCGCATTATTGGATCTGCCTTTTGACGGTGTTGGACTTTTTGGGAAAAAAGCTGACGCAGCCTTAGAGAGATTTAAGGACAGTAGGGCTACCGCCAAATCTTTGGGGCTGCAAACCAGGGGTTCATCTACCAAAAGGTATAGGGGGTTTGGACGTTCTTCCTTTCGCCCCTACCGGCAAGGTCAACAGCAGTAGCAGCAAAACCCCCTGTCCAGGTCTTACAGGGGTAAGCAAAGAGCTCGTCCTCGAGGACGTCAGGCCCCCTCCTCCTCCACCTCTTCCAACCCCCCAAGCCACAGAAAAGCAGCCATAGATCCGCCATTCAGGATCATGCGGGTCCTGTAGGTTGTCGGCTTACCTATTTTCTACGGGATTGGGAATAAGCATGAGCACAAAATCCTTTCCTCTCGCGGATTTTGCGGATTTTCAGTAAATTCGCAATCCGCGAACTCCCGCGAATTTACCGAAAATCCGCAAATTCGCGAGCGGCGGATCCGGGGGGGCAAAAGTTCAAGCCTTCAAGCTTGAAGTTGTTGTAACTATTTTAGGATGGCGCCGGCAAGCTGCCAGCGCCATCCTAAAATAGTTACTAAGTTAGCTTCAACAGGAAGCACTAATAGATAAAATAAAGCAGGTGCTCGAACACCTGCTTTATTTTATCTATTAGTGCTTCCTAATGAAGCTAATTTAGTAACTATTTTGGGATGGCGCTGGCAGCTTGCCAGCGCCATCCTAAAATAGTTACAGGATGATGGACAGCTCACTCAAGGGACCCCTGCACACATCGGTGCGATTGCATAGTAACACACACATGGTCGCTGGAACTAGTTGAAGCTCAAATTCAGTGACTCATTCATCAGCCCAAAAACAATCGTGAGCGTCGTCGAGGCTGGGCAGGTGTGCCTTCTTCCCAAATCTACAGTCGAAAATCAGCTGTGATGCTGGATCGAGGCCTTTGTATCCTTGACTTTCACAAGCGCAATCCTCGTGCTGTTCCTGTGACCAGGAGCTTCTTTCTCTTCATCTGCTGCTCTGATCGGTCTCTGACCATTTATACACACAAGAGGCAGTTGAACTCGCACAGAAGACCCCCCCATTTAAAAAATTCGCAAAATCCGCAAATTCGCAAATTTGCATATCCGTGAATACGCGAATTCGCGAATCGCGAATTCTCAAAATTGGCCCATGCTTAATTGGGAATCGGTTACATCAGATCTTTGGGTTCTCAATCTCGTAGAAAATGGGTATGCTCTTCCCTTTCGGGAATTCCCTCCAAATTACCCTCCTTGCCAAGGTTTTTGCACGGAGGAACACCTGTTACTCCTGCAGGAGGAAGTTCAGACACTGTTAAGAAAGGGTGCGATAGAGTTGGTTCCAGAGCAGGAAAGGGGTCAGGGATGCTACTCCCGGTATTTCCTGATACCCAAGAAGGATGGCAGGCTTCGTCCAATCCTGTATCTCAGGATCTTGAACCTTTACCTGAAACAGGAGAAGGTCAAGATGCTCACCCTTGCACAGGTTCTTCAGGTGCTGATGGAAGAAGACTGGATGGTGTCAATAGACTTGCAGGATGCATATTTTCACATCCCTATCCTGCAGTTGCACAGGAAGTATCTCCGTTTTACGGTGGGTTCACAGCACTACCAGTTTGTCGTCCTACCGTTTGGTCTTACTACTGCGCCTCGAGTTTTCACCAAGGTGATTTCTGTAGTGGCGGCACATCTCAAAAGATCGGGGATACCGGTATTCCCGTATCTGGACGATTGGCTGATCAAAGCCGAATCCCCAGAGATAGTGCTCCATCATTTGCAAGAAACAACTCAGTTGTTACACAGGTTGGGTTTTTCGATAAATGTACCCAAATCTCACCTGGTGCCCTCTCAGCGCAACCTCTTCATAGGTGCTGTACTGGACGCAACTGTGTGTCGTGCATTCCCTCCACCTCAAAGGATTCGCGGCATACAGGAGTTGATTACTTTATTTCACAATGGAGTGGTCGTTCCAGACCTGAAGGTCCTTCGCCTGCTCGGTCTGATGGCTTCCTGCATTTTGTTGGTCAACCATGCACGCTGGCACATGAGGGCGCTCCAGTGGTGCCTCCGCAGGCAGTGGTATCAGCACAACGGAGATCTCAGGGAGTCTGTGAGGATCTCCAGAGAAACTGCAGCGGATCTGGCTTGGTGAGGAGTGGAAGGCAACCTGTCTCAAGGAAAGCCTTTTCAACTGCCTCCATCGGTGGCCACAGTGATAACGGATGTATCCACTCTAGGGTGAGGTGCTCATCTGGAGGTCAAGGGTCTTTGGTCTCCAGAGGAAAGGTTGCTTCACATCAACCTTCTGGAATTGCGGACAATACGTTTGGCACTCAAGGCCTTCCTCCCTTCCCTTCGTGGTCGGTCGGTTCAATTCCTCACGGACAACACCACCGCGATGTGGTATGTCAACAAGCAGGGAGGAGTAGGGTCGCAGTGTCTCTGCAGAGAGGCTCTGCGTCTCTGGTCCTGGGTTCAGGACCATCAGATTTGTCTGATGGCAAATCATCTGGCCGGGGTTCTGAACGTGCGTGCAGACAGTCTCAGTCGGCAGTTCTTGGCCGACCACGAGTGGAGGCTTCATCCGGAGGTGGTTCGTCACGTCTTTCGGATGTGGGGGACTCCCAGGTGGACCTGTTCGCCACTCACGAGAATGCTCACTGCCGGTCATTCTGCAGCCTCCAGTATCCGATGCGGGGAGCCTTGGGGGACGCGTTTCAGTTGAGTTGGGACTCACGGCTCCTTTACGCGTTTCCCCCCATACCCTTGATTCCTCAGGTTCTGAAGAAGATTCGCCAAGACCGGGCCCAAGTTATATTGATCGCCCCGGATTGGCCAAGAAGGGTGTGGTACACAGATCTTCTCCACCTCTCCTCGTGCCCGCCGCTCCGTCTCCCTTTCAGGGCAAATCTCCTCTCTCAGATGGAGGGGCAGGTTCTACACCCCCACCTCCAGACCTTACACCTTCATGCCTGGAGATTGAACAGGGCAACCTGAATTCCTTTTCTCTCCCACACGATGTGGTGGATGTCATTCTTTCGGCCAGGCGTGACTCCACTAAATCTATCTTTTCGTACAGATGGTCTAGATTTGTCTCTTGGTGTGGAGAGAAATCCGTTGACCCTTTGAAGGCTCGTTTGTCTGATATACTACAGTTTTCTCTTTCTTTGGCGCAGCAAGGTTTTGCTGTGGCTACAGTCAAGGGTTATCTTTCGGCATTGTCGGCATTTCTCTGTTTGCCGGATCAGCCGTCTCTATTCAAATCTCCTGTGGTTTTAAGGTTTCTGAAGGGTCTCACTAATAAATTCCGTCATACTCCCTTTATTGTGCCTCAATGGGACTTGAATCTTGTCTTAACCTACTTGATGGGTTCTCCCTTTGAACCCTTGCACAAGTGTCCCATGAGACTTTTGTCTTTTAAAATGGTCTTCCTGGTCGCAATTACCTCGGCAAGGAGGGTAAGTGAGCTTCAAGCTCTTAGTTCAAAGCCCCCATTCTTGACTATTCATGCTGAATGAATGGTTCTTAGGATCAGGGCTGCTTTTCTGCCTAAGGTGGTAACTCCCTTCCATCTAGGGCAGTCTATTATCCTTCCTACCTTCTATCCTACCCCTCACCCTTCCAAGGAGGAGGAGAAACTACAGCGTCTGGACCCTAAGAGGGCGGTGAGCTTTTATCTCAATAGGACTAAAGACTATCGTGTGGATGACCAGCTCTTTGTTGGATTTGCTGGCAGCAAGAAAGGAAGAGCGGTGCACAAGTGCACTCTTTCAAGATGGATTATTCTATGCATCAAGATCTGCTACTCCTTGGCGGGTAAAGACCCTACGGAGGGTATAAGAGCTCACTCTACTAGAGCAAAGTCATCAACATCTGCTTTGTCTAGAGGTGTACCTGTTGAGGACATTTGTAGGGCGGCTACTTGGGCCTCCCTCCACACTTTTGCGAATCATTACTGTTTGGATGCTGAGGTGAGGAGGGACGGTCACTTTGCACACTCTTTCCTCCAGGATTTTCTGGTATAGGAGAGTGGACACCCTCCTCCGGGAGTGGGGACTGCTGTGGGACTCTATTCACAAGGTGAGGAATCCACTGGCAGATGTATCTATCAGAAGAACAAGTTACTTACCTTCGGTAACGCTTTTTCTGGTAGATACAGTATCTGCCTGTGGATTTCTCACTGACCCACCCGCCTCCCCGTTGTCCACTCTTCTATACCTGAGTTACTGTAATGTAATGTATATATATTTTATTGTCAAGGAAATGTTTTGTTTCAATTGCTTTCCTGCATTTGCTTCACACTGTGTGTGTTATCTTGACATTTATGTACTGTGTATACTGTGTATATATCTACTGTCATTGGTCCATCCGTGTGCCTCGAAGGCTCGGAAAAAGGGGCGGAACTGATGTCATCACGCCGGCATGGGCCTATTATGGTGTCGGTGACGTCAGCGGAGTCGCGCGCGATGCCGTGCCTCTATGACGTCATCCACATCGGCGCGAAGCTACAAAAAAGAATTTCCGAATGTTGCTGACGCAAGGGGGATATTCACAAGGTGAGGAATCCACAGGCAGATGCTGTATCTACCAGAAAAAGCGTTACCGAAGGTAAGTAACTTGTTCTTTCGGTGATAGTGCGCATGGGTATCGACTCCATTGTTAGATTGTTTTTTTCCGCCATCGGGTTTCGGATGTCAATTGTTGCGCTCCGGTTCGGCAACGGTTCTTCGGGCCCCCTTCGACGCGCAATCCACTACCCTCGATGGTATTGTTTATCTATCGCGTTATACTCCGCGTATCGTTTGCTCTCGAAAACCTTAGATCGGAACATTTGTGGATCGGTTGCAGCTGATGGAAAGGACTCCACTCAAGTTATGTCCAGGGTGTCACGCTAAGTTCCTGCGCACCGACTTGCTCGAAGTGTGCAAACTTTGCCTATCCCCGTAACACAACGAGAAAGACTGCGACGCGTCAGTCGTTTTGGTGGAAGAAAACCCTCTGTGATCATTGGGCTTGACTTCATGAAATGTACCAACAAAACGGCTCTGCACCTGCCCTCCTTGGAGAAGAACCCGAACATGAAGAATCGCAAGCGCAGGAAGCCGAAATGGAAGAGGAGCACGTCTCTGTATCCGAGGCTGACTCCGATGCCGAAGACCTGACACCGGGACAATGGATCATGAATAAAGAGACTTTGTTCCCATTCCATCTCCTTTATAAGAGAAAGGCTCCGGTCCCTCCTCTGCCTTCGGGCCAAGGTCGGCACCGAGAAAAGGTTTTGAGCACTCCGCCTTCGGGCTCGCGCCGAATCATAAACAACAGCCTTCTGGCTTGGGCTCGACCCGTCCCCACGCCGGTGCCGACCCGAAACCTTCGGCGTCGAAAGCGAAACACCTTCTGGTTTCCATGCCACCGTTGCGTAAATCTAAATCGTCGGAGCCGAAAACTTCAGAGCCAAAACTTTTGACACCAAAACCGGCATCTAATGAAAGTACGGCAACTAAAGAGCCTCAAACGGAAAATCCACCTACGGACCTGAAACAGAAGGAAATCGTGATTAATCCAGAAACTGGACATATTCATGCCAAAATTCCTGAAAAGAGGAAAATGAGTTTACCAGAGGACTACCACATTCCCTTAAAGAAGAAAAATGTAGCCACTAACCCTTCTCCTCTTTATGTTTCACCTTCTTCACCCAGTTATGAAGAATTGCTTATTACCCCTACACATTCCCATACACCACCATCACCTGACCCACAGGATACAGGAGATGGGGATATAGATGACTATGCACCACAGGATACTGATCCATGGGATCATTATAATGTCCCTCAACCAGATAATGACCCTGACTTATATCCATCCAGGACTTCGCCTCCAGATGATAACATTGGGTACATTGAGCTCCTTCCGCACTAAATCATGGAGTAGAGCTTCATAAGGAAAGTTTAGAGGAGGATTTTTTGTTGGAGACCCTAGTTCATCCCAAAGGGCTACACAAACATTACCAATGTTAAAGACGATGCTCAAACACACTGAGGATATCTTTAAAGCCCTGTAAGAGCTAGGATCATCACTTCCAGGGTAGAGAAAAAATACAGAGCTGCACCAAATGACCTTGTGTATATCAAAGGCCAGTTACCCTTAGACTCTGGTCGTTTCCAATGCTCGTAAGAGAGCTAACTCTCAAACAACAGGGGATGCCCGCCTCCTGCTAAGTAGACCAAATTATTAGATGCTTCAGGAAAAAGGATAGCCTCACAAGCGGCTAATAATTGGCGCATTGCCAATGCCCAAGCATTGTTGGCAAGGTATGATAGAGCTCATTATGACGAACCCGAAAAGCTCATTCAATTCCTTCCGAATGAGCATAAGACTAAAGCCAGTGACCTTATTCAAGAAGGTAAATTAATAACTAATACTTCTATCAGGTGTGTGTTAGATTAGGCAGACACAGCAGCTCCGGCAGTAAACAATAGTGTACTACTCCGTAGACATGCTTGCTTAAGGATTTCAGGGTTCAAGCCTGAAGTACAAGCCTCTATTCTTAATCAACCTTTTGATAAACAACATCTCTTTGGCCCAGCTGTTGATGTATCACTAGAAAAGATGATTAAAGATACCGAAGTTGCTAAATCCATGGGGGCCTTACAAACACCTTCTAACGGGTTCTTTTTGTCGCTCATTCTATATGGGCGGCTCCAAAAATGTATCTACAGAGAATCCCTCCTCCTCTTACAAGGGCAACAACCAGTCGCCCTCTTCAAGAGCTTAGTTTAGAGGAGGATATAGAGGAAACAACGCCAAGGGAAGAGGCAGATGTAAAACAATATGCACCTCCCCAGCAAACAACAAGCAGTGACTTATTTCCCATACCCCCGATCATTTCACTCCTTTCGGGGGACGTCTTTAACAATTTCTACCCATTTGCAATATGATTACATCAGACAAGTGGGTTCTACAAATTATCCAATCTGCTTATTGCCTGGAGCTTACAAACTCTCCACCGAATATTCCTCCAAGGTCACACCTCATGTCACAAGAACATCTCGCCCTTCTAAAGCAAGAGGGTTTCTTTATTGCATTAGGGGACAATAGAACCAGTCTCTTTACAATACCAAGGGACAAGAGTGTACTCACTATACTTCCTAATTCCCAAAAAGGACGGCTCTCTGAGGCCTATATTGGACCTCAGAGAACTAAATCTATACTTTCATTCGGACCATTTGCATATGGTAACACTCCAACAAGTGCTTCCTCTCCTTCAGCAAGGTGACTTTCTATTCACTCTGGATTTAAAGGACGCTTACTTTCAAATTCCTCAGGTTTGTGGTAGCAGGCCAACATTATCAATTCAAAGTCCTTCCCTTCTGAGTGACAACCGCTCCTAGGGTTTTCACAAAATGTTTGGCAGTAATCGCAGCCCACCTGAGAAGACAAAATGTTCGGGTCTTCCCCTACTTAGACGACTGGCTCATAAAAGCCAGTTCGCACAACAGCTGTCTGCGCCACACACAGAAGACTGTGCTCTCCTTCACCAACTAGGATTCACAGTAAATCAGACCAAATCCCATCTCCAACTCAAAAAGCCCTAGCATACCCAACTCCAGACAGAATCAGAAATATTCAATACCTGATGTCTCAGTTCCAGCCTCAACACTCCGTACCAGCTCGAGTGTTCATGCAATTACTGGAAATTATGGTGTCTTGCATTTTCATAGTTTCCTACGCAAGACTTCAGATGCGTCCCCTACAGGAATGCTTAGCACATCAGTGGAACCAGACTCAGGGTCAGCTATCAGATCTAGTGTTGGTAGACTGCCGCACCCATCGCTCTCTGCAGGGGTGGAACACACAAAACCTTTTGAAAGGGTGGCCCTTCAGCAACCCAGTTCCACAGGTAGTACTAACAGCAGACACATCACTGACAGGTTAGGGAGTGCTGTAGAAAGCTGGCTGTTGTGAGTTGCAACCTACCTGTGTCCCAGACTCTGTAGTTTATCCCCCTCATTCCTGGTGACAATTCAGTTTTCCCTCCAAATTTCTCCTTTGCTCATTGCTAAGACCTGTATGTTAAAACAGTGCACCCCAGCTACCATCTTGTGTTCACAAGCCAGTGAAACCAGAACCCCCCCCCAACCCCCCCCCCCTCCCTCCCCCCCCCTCCCAGCAACAGGGATATTCTACATCGGAGGGTGCTTCTGTGAGCTGTTTACACTGTGTTTACTTGGGACTGTGCACTTCGTTTTTTGGCCAGGAGAGGGAGTAAAGTTGTATTCAAACAGTATTGTTAGATTTGAAGTTAGTGAGGCCTTTACCTGCAGAAGTCCAACGTGTGGATTGAGCCTGTCTGTCTCCTAGGAGATTCTGAACAGGAGAAGCAGCTTCCAACTCCCTGGCCAGCAAACCTTGTCTGAGGTCGCTGGGACCTTATATGGTCTGCTAGTGGTTAGTACATGTGTGCACTGATTGGTGGTTGAATCTGGTGTTTCTATTGGATTGGGGTTGGTGTCCTCATTGGTTAGGTGTTTGAGGGTTCTGATTGGTTTCTGGATCTGTGATTCAATCAATGTAGGGTTGGGGCTAGGGTTAGGATTTCTATTGGAAGTACTAGGGCTTCCTATGTTATTGTTTGTTGGGAGTAGGGTGGGACTAGGGCTAGGGTTTGACCTTTAATTGGAAGTAGCGATTAGGGCTTGTGGTGTGATTGGTTGCTGGACTAGTTGTGGGACTAAGAGTAGGGTTAGGCTTTCTATTAGAAGTAGGGACTAGGGCTTCCTGTACCATTGGTTGCTTGGACTTGGGTTAGGACTACTGGTAGGGCTAGGGCCTCTATTGGACATAGAGGTCAGGGTTTTTTAACTGATTGGGTGCTTGAACTAGGGCTATGATTGGCTGTAAGGTCCTAGTCTCCTATTGGTTCTAGATTTTAGGGCTAGTGTTGTGATTGGATAGTGTTAGGGCTAGGGTTCCCATTGGCTGAAGGGGTCACCTGATTACTAGGGCTATAAAAGGCCAGGGTTAGGGCGTCTCAGCCCGGGCGTCAAGTCTAAGGGCAGAGAGGACAAGGGCAGTTACCTGTTTGAGCCTGTTAAGGGCGGAGAGGACAAGGGCAGTTGCCTGTTTGAGCCTGTTCAAGACTGACCAGGGTCAGGGCCAGAAATGCTGCCCAATATACATACCTCCTTTATGCATCTACATACTTTCAATGTACTTATGGATCTATATATTTATCACTTCTAATTTAGCCTTTCCAATGCACTACCCTATTTCTCAGCCTATACTTAGCTCAATATATCTTCTAGCCCAACCTTCTGACTCATCTCAAACTTCTTTATACTACTCTTTCCAATGCACTACCCTATCTCGCATCTTATACATCTATCAATATATCCCCTACATCCTCTCTCTCATTTATCCCAAACCCCATACCACTACTATGATCCCCAAAGTAACCCTTTCTAGACTCTCTCCTACTCTACCCCTCTTTGCATCATCTGACACCTCTTTTACTATCCCGATCCCCTAAAAGAACCCTTTCTAAACTCTTCCCTCTTCTCTACCCCTCCCCAACCGTTCTCAATCCAAATAACTGACTAACATATCCACCACTAAAATTACTTTCATGTTTCACCATACTAATTCAACACTAATCCTGATGGGTTCCAGAGTAGCGTGCTACTTGCGCTTCAAAATTCCATCAGGGGTAGCAAGAGCTATATAAATACAAAGCTCTTTCCCTCTTCTATCCCGCCACCTACCCTTCTCTACCCAAATAACTGAATAACATATCCACTACTCAAATTACTTCATATTTTGCTATACTAATTTAGAACACTAATCCTTCATAGGTTCCGGAGTGTCTTGCTACTCCCAAGAAAAGCGCTTCAACACTCATCAGGGGTAACAAGTGCTATATGAATGCAAACCTTTCTTCTTTTATCTCTCCGCTATCCTTCTCACTCCAAATAACTGACTAATATCCACCACTGAAATTACTTCATATTTCACCATATTAATTCACCACTATTCCTTTATGGGCTTCCTGAATAGCGTGCGTCAACACCCCATCAGGGGTAACAAGCGCTATATAAATACAAACCTTTTTCCTCCTCAATTCTTCTGCTTTCATTCCAAATCCAAATAACTGACTAACCTATCCACCACTTAAAATGTACTTGCATATTTCACTATACTAATTCAACACTAATCCTATATGGGTCCCGGAGTAGCGTGCTACTCGCCAAAAAAGCGTTTGTTTCGACGCCTCGTCAGGGGTAGTAAGCGCTACATCAATGCAATTACAATACAATACAATACAATAGTGTGCACAGAGTCCAGTGGATCCCCAAAGGTAGGCAAAGGTAAAGTTAGGTAGCACCTCATTCTCTATTTGTGGTAGTGTGGTTGGGCAGTAAGGCAGTATCAGAGGACAGTGTTAAGCATTTCTTGTACATTCTCAGTCAGCAAATGAATTCACACACTCAAAGACTGAACTTCAGACCATTTGTTTTGTTTCAAAATATTCTTTTAGTTATTTTATTTTCTAGAACCAAGCAAGCCTTGCATAGGTAAGCAATAAATAATTTACAGTAATAATGCAATTGAAATACAGTTTGAATGATAATTGTAAGTGCATGTTGGTTTGATTTACAGTATGGATGCAGAGAAATGCAATACTTTGTAAATGCACTACATAGACTTAAATAGGCTTTTTAGTAAAATAGCGGGTAAGTAACATTTGAGATTACTAGGCTTACACAGAGTAGTATACCTGGATACTACTCTGAGACATTTCCTGTAAACAGGTAAGTAAAATCGTTTTTGTTATGTCATTTCTCTCTTTACACCCTGTGGATGAGGTTTGGGGACTAGAACCACTGGGCTGGCTCAGGGGCTCTCAGAGGGTCCAATAACCCCTAATTCCAGTATCTTGCTGCCTTCAGCTCTGATGCTTTCCTTGACTTGCTCAGACTGTCAATAGATTTTGCTTGCAATCAGTCTGCTGTTGGGCAGAGAGGGTGTCTGAAAACACAACTCTATCCACTAACCCATCTTTTCGGCGTTACGAGATGAGGTCAGGGAGAGGTTCACTCTGTCTCCTTT
The DNA here is from genome assembly GCF_964263255.1 of Lissotriton vulgaris. NCBI lineage: Eukaryota > Metazoa > Chordata > Amphibia > Caudata > Salamandridae > Lissotriton > Lissotriton vulgaris. The sequence continues at coordinate 578,020,664 of NC_141697.1, forward strand.
GAGAAAGTGCCCTCTTTCTGCATGGTTGCCCCCACTTCTTGCTGAATTGCTGATGTACTTTGACTGCTAATCAGGTACTCGGGGCCTATGTTCTTTCCCTAAAACTTCATTGAAGCCTAAACCCAATTGACATCCCTGGCCACAGGTCAGCCCCTGGTAAATGGTATCACAGGTACCCAGGGCACTGTGACCAGAGAAGGCCTCTAAGGGTTGCAGCACTAATTGTGCCAACCTTGGAGACCCTGTACCACTACATTCACACACTGCCTTTGCAGGCTGTGTGTTTTGGTGCAGAACAAAGTGAAGAGTCGACATGGCACATATCTGTGTGCCATGCCTGCAACCCACTGCCCTGGCATGGGTCAGTTTCCCCTCTAGCTATACTATACTACTGGTGAGGGTACAGGTGCATGAGCCCTGTACCCTACAGTGTCTAAGGGGCACATGCATCATTGTAGGAATTAGCATTTCCTAAATTGCGAAAATTAAGGAATCGCAATTTAGGAATTGCAAAATCCTATGCATCAAGAAATCCTAATTTTTTTTAGGATTTCTTAATTTTCGGAATTTGCGATTCCTTAATTGTGAATCGCAATTAAGGAATGGCATTACATTGATTCCTATGGGCCTAGAGGCCCATAGGAATCAATGCCGTTTTGCATTTCTTTTTTTTGGAATTTGCAATTTGTTGATGCATTGCAAGGGTGCAAAGGGGGGGCCAAAGGACCCCCCCCCCCCTGCACCCCTGAAATGTATTTTAAAGTGCATGTTTCACACACACATGTCCTAAGGACATGTGTGTCTTTAACATGACACTTTCCAAAATGCGTTTTTGTGCTTTTGTAAAGAATTGCGCAAATTAACACGAGGGTCAACCTCGTGTTAATTAGCACTTCCTATTTCAAAATTCGCATTTTTTTAAAAATTGATGCATTGCATTTAAGGAATCGCACAAATGCGATTCCTTAAATGCATTTGCATTTTTAGGAAATGCAAAAAAAAGCGAATTTTGAAAAATTGTTTCATGCATCCCAAAAACGTATTTAGGAAGTGCACATCCTGGGACGAGGTGCCAAGCCTCCTCCTCCAGGATGGGCAGGGTTCATGAAGGGGGAGGCTCAGGGCTTGCCGCCTTTGTGAGCTTTCCCAGGCCACTTGCTGCTCTCAGCAACTTGTCCCCACTGGTTCTGACCCCCACTTTGGGAAAGAGAACCGGCGGAACAAACAAGTGAGGAAGAGAGGTGTGCCCACCTCTGCCAACCCCACCCCTCAGGTGAGGGAGGCGTGGTGAAGCACAACTCTCAGTCCACACCATCTTGAAGATTGGGGGACTCAGCCAACCAGGGACAGGCTCATGCCCCATCCCACTGGAGGTGGCATAATATGGGGTGTACCCAGCCCAGGGAAGGGATCCTTTGGTCCCTACCTTTTACCAACCAGTAACGCCCCTAAATATGTTTCCTCAGACCAGAAGAAATAAAGGAGAAGAGGAAGGACCAAACAGCTCTGCAGCAGCTAACAAGAGGAAGATGCCTACTGACTTGGCCCCAGCCCTACCGGCTTGTCTCCCCCTCGAACCTGCTCCTGCGAAATCCCGGTGTGTCCTGCAGCCAGCAACCTCGAAAACCCCGGAGGACCTGCCTGCCTTCGAGTCCAAAGACTCTGTCTCCCGTGAACACCAGATTTGTTCATCTGCAATATCTGGCTCTTGCCCAACACCGTAAATCCGCCCCACTCTGCACACACCGTCCACGGCCGGAGCTCGAGTGTGCAAACACCACGAGGAGGTCAACCCGGCGATCCTGACCCGAGGTACGGCAACCCCTGACCTGCCTCCAGCCGACGCCTGTAGCCTAAATCCAGAAGGTACCCCTAGCTACGACCAGGAGCTGGTAAGAAGATACGACCCCGAAAGGCACCCCTGCACCAGATGCCCCATGGCCTCGGGTTCCCAAACCGACGCTGCCTAACCAACCCATCCCTTTCCAACTTACCTCTCGAAGTGGTGGTCGCACCCAGCAGACCTTCGTCGCCAAGCCTGTAGTGCCTATGCAAACCAGAGGTTCCCTATTGAAAACAAGAGGGCGCAAGACGTCGAAACAGCACCCTGCACCCAGCCGCCCTAGTGCAGCTGAGGTTGCACCCTTGGTGCTACTTTGTTTCCCTATTTGCCCTGAGCTAAAGTCCTTGAGCTTTGCTCCCACAACCTTGTGGCCTGCTCACCAGCAGCCACTAACCGGAGCCCCCCTGTCCCCCATTGGATAACATTGGGCCTCAGCACTCTGCACCCGGCCACCCTAATGCCGATGAGGGTGTAACAAAAGTGCATCCTTGACCCTGGGGGACCCCTGAGTCTACCCCCGGAACCTCAACTCCCACTACCTAATACTTACCCTGAAACCGATAACACTATGTTCGAGGCATATGAGCTGTAGATCATATGCTTATGCATAGATCATAATCTAGTGTTGGGTCCGGATGTTTGCACTTTGTTTTTGTTCGAAGAAGCCTTTCCAGTCACGAGTTAGGTGACTCCTCCTTTCGGCGATAGTGGGCATGGGCTTCGACTCCATCCTTAGATTCAGATGTGTATTGCTGCGCTCCGGTTCAGTACTGTTTTCGGACCCCTTCGACGCGCAATCCACTACCCTCGACAGTATTGTTATTGCTCATGGTTCCCCATTCGACGCACATCGTCTCACCACAGAAAATCTTTGATCGGGAAACTCGTGATGGGCCATCAAGGCCTACCCGTGCCGACTGCGCTATCAGTCGATGGAACGGACTCCCTTCAACTTAAGTCGTGCTAAGTTTCCACGCACCGACTTGCATGAAGTGTGCAACTTCTGCTTGTCCACGGAACACAACGAGAACGAATGCAACGCGTGTCGATCGTTTGGATAAAAAAAACACACTTCGTGACCGTCTGGCTCGACGCCATGAGATGAAACACCACAGCAACTCCGCACCAGACATCTTCGGCAAAGATTCCGACACTGCACATCAAGCTCAAGGAGCCGAAGGAGCCGAAGAAGAAGAACTGATCGCCGTGTCCGATGCCGACTCTGACAAGGACGAAGAGGAGCAGGTTACTTCGGGTCAGCGTACCGTGAGTAAAGATACCCTTTTGCCCCCTCAACCTAAAACAAAGGCTACGGTCCCTCCTCTGCCCTCGGGCCAATGTCGGCACCGACAAAAGGTTTACACCGCCCGCCCTCGGGCCCGGCTCTGATACACAAATAGAAGCCTTCGGGCTCGGGCTAGCCCCACTCTGGCGCAGAAACAGCACCTTTCGCGCCGGAACACAAGTCCCAGCATGTGTTGGTCACAATACTACCGTTGACCAAGATTCCACCTTTAACACCAAAAGGCTCAGACCCGAACCCTTCTACACCCAAAGGCTCGTAGCCAAAACCTTCTACCCCTAAACCGGCACATAAAGAGAAAGACACTCCTTCTAAAGAGCCTCGACCCGATGACCCGCCTTTAGATCCGAAGCAGAAAAAAATGGTGATCCACGCTGAAACAGGACATATTCATACCACTCTTAAAAAAAATGGAAGATTGACCTACCAGAGGACCACCACATTCCTCTCAAAAGAAAGAGTGTGGGTACTAACCGTCCTCCCCCTTATATTCCACCTCCCTCTCCCACTGATCTTAACTTGCTCATCACACCATCAAATTCACCACCACCACCACTTTCACCTGACCCACATGATGAAGGGGATGGGGATGGGGATGGGGATGAGGATGAGGATCAGGGTAGGCCACAAGACACTGACTCTTGGGATGATTACCATCAGTTCCAAACAAAGTCATTGACCCTAACTGAAAAAAAAAAACTGTATCCCTCCAGACCCTCCCCACCTGACGACAACATTGGATACATTGAGCTCCTTAACAGGGCTGGTCAATGGGAAACATCCTTTACGACGCAACTTTTACCACGCAGTGCCTTTACAACGCAGGTTTTTCAACGCAAGTCATTACAACAAATTGCGCTGGGGGGCCCTCTAGGATAGGTAATAGTTTAATTTACTATCCAACACCTTCCCTACTATCCTCGGGGACTGGAGTTGGAATAGTAATTTAAACTATTCTCTAGCCAGCTCCCCTCAACGCAAGTTATTGTAATGACTTGCGTTGAAAAACCTGCGTTGTAAAAGCATGCGTGGTAAAAGCATGCGTTGTAACAACGTACATTCCTGCTCAATATCATGGGGTGGAGCTCCATAAGGAGCCTTTACAAGAGGATTTTCTCTTTGAAACTATTACTTCTTCCCAAAGAGCTACTCATACCTTAGCAATGCTCAAAGGCATGTTAAAACACAAGAATGAGGTATTTCAAGACCCTGTAAGGGCAAGGATAATCACACCTAGGGTGGATAAAAAATATAAACCCGCTCCCACCGACCCAGTTTACATTACAGGTCAACTGCCATTAGACTCTCTTGTAGTCTTCAATGCTTGCCAGAGAGCTAATTCACAAACCACCTGTGAGCCTCCTCCTCCTGACAGGGAGTCTAAACTTATTGATGCCTCCTGCAAAAGAGTAGCTTCACAGGCAGCAAATTGCTGGCGCATTACCAGCGCTCAAGCTCTCTTGGCTCGTTATTATAGGGCTCATTACGATGGGTTAGAGAAACTCATACAACATTTACCTTATGAATACAAATCTAAAGCTAATGGCCTTATTCAGGAAGGTAAACTTATCTCCAGTACATCCATCAGGTGTGCCCTAGACGCAGCAGACCGAGCAGCTTGTGTAGTCAACACCAGTGTGCTCTTACGCAGGCATGCTTGGCTGAGAATATCAAGCTTCAAGCCAAACGTACAAACCTCCATCCTTAACCAGCCATTCGACAAGGAACATCTCTTTGGCACAGCTTTTGATACCTTGGTGGAAAAGATGAAAAGGGACACTGAGGTCGCAAAGTTCATGGGAGATTTGCAGTTACTTACCGATAGAGCTTTCTTTTGCTACTCCTTTTATATGGGTCATTCAAAAACTGTGTCCACCGAAAAGCCCTCCTCCTCTTACAACGGCAATAACCAACCGCAAACAAACAGTGACTTCCTTCCGCTATCCCCCCATCACTCCACCCCTGTCGGGGGACGTCTCTCCCAATTCCTACCTGTCTGGAATTCAATCACCTCAGACAAGTGGATACTACAAATTATCCAATATGGTTACTACCTGGAGCTTACAGACTCTCCCCCAGATATTCTTCCAAGATCACATGCAATGTCACCAGAGCATCTCACCCTCCTAAAACAGGAGGTTCTCTCGCCCTTGGAAAAACATGCTATAGAGCCAGTCCCATTACAATACCAGGGGAACCGAGTGTACTCCCTGTATTTTTTAATTCCCAAAAAGGACGGCTCTCTCAGGCCTATAATAGACCTCAGAGAACTAAATCTGTACATTCAGTCAGACCACTTTCACATGGTCACACTCCAACAGGTGCTCCCACTCCTAAAGCAAGGCCACTTTCTGCCTACTCTGGACTCAAAGGAGGCTTTTTTCCATATTCCCATTCACCCGGCTCACCGGAAATACCTTTGTGGTGAACGGACAACATTATCAATTCTAAGTCCTCCCATTCGAAGTAAATACAGCACCCAGGGTCTTCACCAAGTGTCTGGTGGTAGTCGCAGCTCATCCAAGAAGGCAGCACATTCATGTCTTCCCCTACCTAGACGACTGGATAGTAAAAGCCAGTTCGCAACAGAGCTGCCTACGCCACACTCAGAAAACAGTCCAACTGCTTCACGACCTTGGGTTCACTGTAAACCTCACCAATTCTCATTTCCAACCATCCAACACACAACTGTATGTAGGAGCACAAAAAGACACTCACAAAGCGCTAGTGTATCTAAACCCAATAAGGATCTGCAACATGCAGACTCAAATATCGCAATATCAGCCTCAACACTCATTACCAGCTCGAGTGTTCATGCAATTGCTGGGAATGATGGCATCTTGCATTTTAATCATTCCTTACGCAAGACTCCTAATGCGTCCCCTACAGGAATGCTTAGCACGTCAGTGGAACCAGACTCAAGGTCAGTTATCAGATCTAGTGTTGGTGGATGGCCGATGGCCGCACCTATCGCTCTCTGCAGTGGTGGAACATACAAACCGCTCGAAGGGGCGGCAATTAGTCGACCCAGTTCCACAGATAGTGCTAACAGCAGACACATTGCTCACTGGTTGGGGTGGTCATCTTCAAAAACATACCATTCAGGGCATGTGGACTCTGCAAAAAAACAACTCTACATAAATCATCTAGAACTGCTAGCAATTTTTCTAGCATTGAAAGCTTTTCAACTTCATCTAGTAGGCAAAGCTGTCCTGATTCGCACTGACAACATGACAGCAATGTACTACATACAGAAACAGGGGGGACACACTCTCTCCAGCTCTCACAGCTAGCCCAGAGCATTTGTAAATGGGCCATACCTCAACAAATATATCTCCTTGTAGAACACCTTCCAGGAGTAAACAACCAGATTGCAGATCTGCTCAGTCGTCAACAACAGCAGATCCACAAATGGGATCTCCACCCAAAAGTTCTCCTCCCATTCTTCCAAATGTGGGGCTTCAAAGAGATAGATCTGTTTGTCACCCGCCTAAACGCAAAATGCCCAAGCTTCGCATCCAGGTATCCACGCCCATTGTCCAAAGGCAATGCATATGGATCAATTGGTCAGGGATATTTGCTTACGCTATTCCGCCTCTCCTGTTTATTCCATTAGTGGTTTGGAACCTCAGACAGCAGTCCCTTACACTAATTCTAATTGCTCCCACATGGACCCATAAACCCTGGTTCACAACCCTGTTGGAGCTATCAGTAGTTACTCACCAAAAACTACACCTTACACCCAATCTTATCACTCAGAACCATGGAGAGATAAGACATCCAGATCCCCAGTCATCTCAACCTTGCGATCTGGCACTTGAAATCCTAGAGTTTGGCTACCTTAATCTTCCGCCAGACTGCATGAATATTACCAAAGAGGCTAGGAGCCCTACCACAAGAGGGAAACAGCCATTACTACGCGTTTTTTTTACCACGCGTAGCCATTACATCGCATGCGTTACAATGCATGCGATGTAACAACGCATAGCGTTTACTACGCATACCATTACATTGTGTGCGCTTTTATAACGCATGCGATGTAATGGCTATTAATCACATCAGAGTACTTGTAAAGCGTGCTACTTACCCGTGAGGGTCTCAAGGTGCTGAGGGGAGGAGGTGCCGCTACTGCTCGAAGAGCCAGGTTTTGAGGAGTCTTCTGAAGGCGAGTAGGTCTTGGGTCTGCCATAGGTGGGTAGGGAGGGTGTTCCAGGTCTTGGTGACGAGGTAAGAGAAGGATTTGCCGCCCGAGGTTGTCCGTTGGATGCGGGGAACAGCGGTGAGGGAAAGGCTGGTGGAGCGGAGCTGGCGGGTGGGGGTGTAGAAGCTGAGTCTGCTGTTCAGTTAGGCTGGTCCGGCGTTTTGGAGTGCTTTGTGTGCGTGGGTGAGGAGCTTGAAGGTGATCCTCTTGTCGACGGGGAGCCAGTGTGGGTCTCTCAGGTGGGGGGTGATGTGGCTGCGCCGGGGGACGTTGACTATACGTCGGGCGGAGGCGTTTTGGATGCGTTGTAGTCGTTGTGAGAAGTTGGCCTGATATATAATGTTCACTATTCTAGTGAGCACTTTGTATCAGTCCAAACAACCCTTATTGATGATTGGTTGTAAGTCAACCTTATAGACCAGCTAGCCTAGTAGCATGGATACGAGCAGTCTTCGGGCTAAACTCTAGAGGGCGTGTTAAGCCAGCTGTTATACCATCACATATACCCCTTGAACACCAAGTGAAAGGACACCACATAAGTGTTATGAAAATAAACAGTGTATTTATTTAGATCACAACAGCCCTGTACTCTTTATGAGGACAGGGTACTAAGCACACAACAAAACTCTTATGAAAATACTTTAAGTTGCACAATTTACACAAATGCCCGAGGGGCACGAAAAACCATATACTACAAAAGTGGAATGCGAAATTACTAGCAGGTAAGTACTAATCTCATAGGGTTTGGAATCGCTAGGACTGGACTACTGAACCTTCAGATTACTAGCAGGAGGCCTAGGGGACTCGGGTGCAGAGTGTGCACTCTCACGCGGGATGCGGGACAAAGTCTATGGAGGCTAGTAAAAGCAAAAGTTAGTGTTCTCGGGCGAACCCGACTAGATAGACCTGAAACAAAAAAGGATCTGGACCCTTGGATAGCGAGGCTATGCTGGGGCACCGAAATGCCGAAGTTACCTAGCCCAGGGGCTGCGGATGCATAGGTCTGGAAAGACGTCGGGAATCCTCGTTGCAGTCTATGGAGCCTGAAGAAAGAAGTTGCTGGCAGGTGACCAGTGTTGAAGTTCGAAGTGATCCAAGCCTGGATCGAAGATGGATGACACCTGAAAGCAGAGGGGACCAAGTTCTTAATCACTAGCCAGTGATTGTGTGGGCACCAGGATGGCACCGGGCGAAGTCACCTCGACCAGGTGAGTGGGCGACGCTGGGCTCTGCAGTCTCACGGACCAGGAGGCGTTGTCGGCGACCAGGATGGAGGTGCGAGCTGTCCCACGATGGTTGATGCTGTCGACGTCGCTGGACCCAGGATTGAGGCAACAAGTCTTTGCAAATGCAAGCCCACGCGGTGGACTTAAAATGGCGTCTGGAGTGGACCAGGAGGGTCCGGGGTGCTCCTCTGTTGGAGGGGAGCAAGGGCCAGTCTGGAGCAACCAGACCAGCAGTGGTGTTGTCGTCGTTCGTCGTCGGGAAGGCCACAAGCCAGCGGTCTAGTAGCCAGACAACGCGGTGAGCAGCAAAAAGCAGAAGGGCCCCACGCCGATCTCGTGGATGCTGGGGGGCTGGACTTTGGTGCTGGAGCTGCTCAGGGTCGGGGCTTCTCGGACCCCAAAGCACTCACTCGAGAATCCCTCGGCGGTCGTGCTGGATAGAAGTCGTGCAGTTCTGATGATGGCCGGTCCCTCGAGGTCTCGTCGCACCTACGGTTCTCAGCTTAGCTGTAGAGGTAGGTAGAGGTCAGAGGTGCCAGGGAAGCCGGGTCTCTTCGTGCTGGTCGGTCGGATTCCGGAGGAAGGACGTGCAGCCAACCGCAGTGTTCTTAGATGGTGCCTGCGGGTGCAGGGTGACTACTCCTTAGTCACAAGGGAGAAATCTTGAGAAGTCGAGAGTTCCTTTCGTAGAAAGTAGTTTCAGGATTCAAAGATGATCTAATTTGGAAGGGGGCCCGCTCCTATCTTTATACAAGAAAAAGGGGCTGGCACGCGACTAGGTCCTGCCTATGGGTGGGACCAGGAAGGGGGGTGGTTACACTCCTCTCCCACGCCGGACTTTCCCCAGGCCAGGGGCTGGTGTGTCCCTGGAACTGGTTCTAGCCAGCCTATGCATAGTGAGCACCGGGGTGCCACTTGCAGTCACCTTCCTCTAAAGCCCTGCCTACCCAGGATACACAAACCCTGTCTGGGATGGTGCTAGCACCTTCCCTGACAGGAAACCCTTTGTCCAAGCTCCCCTCGCTGGAAGGACTCCCAGCTGTAGGGGGTCAGACTTGTGTCTGTGGTTGCAGCATCCATTTTGTGATGCTGAGGCTCGAGTTAACTTTAACCGGGGTTCACAGTTACATACATGTCGTGTCCTGAGTTACAGGGTCTATCTGAAAGAGACACGTTAGTGATAGATTCCTTACCTTAGAATATCCCCAGGCGTCAGACTGGATCCGGAAATTTTTGCGTAGCAATACCCCTGCGCGCTGGTAGGCGTCGTCTGCGGCTCCGCGTCCGTCGTCGGCGTCGTGAGCGCCGGGATGACGTCATCGGAGTATATAGACGGCGCCCATGCGCGCTGACGTCAGTTCTTCTTTTTTCCGCGCCAGCTAGCGCAGATCCGGAAGAAGCTCTACCCCCAGTCACTTTTTGACTGAAAACTTTTTCGATCTTTTGATCCTCTACTTAGTCGATCCTCGACTATCGGTGCCAGGGATGCCCGGGTTCAAGCCTTGCTCGAAGTGCGGCCGACTCATGTCGGTCACGGACCCCCATCGCCGGTGCCTGAAGTGCTTAGGCCTCGACCACGACGATCGAACCTGCTCCGACTGCCGGGCCCTGACGTCGAAGGCTAGGCGGGAGCGGTCCCGCAAGCGTCTCGAGCTGAGGCAGTCGGCCCCGCGCCGCTCCAGGTCCCGGTCCCGGTCCCACGGGAGGTCGAGGGACAGGTCGCGAGGTCGGAGTCATCGACGTTCCGGGAGTGGACACCGATCGTCTGGTTCCAAGTCCTCAGGTAAGAGGCATGAGAGGTCGGAGCGACACCATCGATCCTCCGACCCGCCCCGTCGCTCGCACGATGCGACCGGGGACTCGGGCGACACCGCCCACGCGGCTCCGCGGGAGTCGCAAGCGTCGCCGCCTGCCCCACACCTTCGGGTCCCTGGGCACGGCGCGTCGCAGGAGGAGGTCGAGAGGTACCTCATGGCCATGAGGGCCCTCCCTCCTCAGTCGGTTCCCGTGGCGCCTTCGGGCCGATCGGCTCCGTCTGGAGGTCCTTCCGGGTCGGGCGCTTCGGCCCCGACGACGTCGGGTGCTTCGGGCCCGGCGCCGCTGGCGACTTCGGTCCCGGCGCCGCGCGACCTCGCTGGATCCGGCCCCGGATCCGGGACCCCGCCGGTCGACCTTACGACCTCGCCGGCGCCGTCCCTTCAGGTGTCGTCCCCGGCGACCGATGTGGTTGCCGACCCCAATGCTTCCTACGGTCCTGCTCAGGAGTCGGAGGGGCGCCGCTGGGCGCCGATTCCGTCGGCCTTCGGAGAGTTCTATCTCCACGAGGAGGCCCTGGCTGTTAATCCTGGTCTTCAGGAGCCGGGTGACGAGGAGCAATGGGAGGGGTCCGAGGACCCTCTGGCACGTGATTGCCAGTCACATCAGGACTGGACATATGAGCTTGGGGAGGCCAGTGGTATTGACACCTCGCCAGACACTGGATTTACGTCGCCCCCGACTGTGGCTTCGGAGGCGGGTTCTGCTTACAGTGTAGTGTTGACGAAGGCAGCTAAGGCCTTAAACCTTCAGCTCCCCGTCGCGGCCGTGAGGACTAATCTCCTCACTGAGGTCCTCAAACAGCAGTCCGGCTCCGCGGAGCCCCTTCTGCCGTTCAACGAGGCCTTGTGTGACGTTCTTCTGGGCACTTGGTCCAAGCCCGCCACAGGCCCCCCTGTGGACAGGAACGTGGCCAGACGCTACCGCCCGGCACCGGGCGACCCTTGCTTTTTGTCCACCCACCCCCGAGAGTCTGGTCATCCAGGCCTCCAACTCCCAGACCGCATTCCCGTCGGCCCCGCCCGACAGGGAATCCAAGAGATATGAGCAGTTCGGGAAGAAGGTCTTCTCGTCTGTGAGCCTGGGGCTACGGTCAGTAAACACCAACTGTCTCTTGGGCCGCTACACCCACACTCTGTGGGACACGGTTGCGGAGGTGCTGCCACAATGCCCTGAGGAGGTCAGGGCTAAACTCAGCCAAACCCTTGCGGACGGCCGAGATGCAGCACGTTTTTCTATCCGGTGTGGGCTGGATACCACGGACTCACTGGGCAGGGCGATGGCAACGACGGTGGCGGTTCGACGCCACGCCTGGTTGAGGTCCGCCAACTTCTCGGCCGATGTCCAGGCCACCCTCCTGGACATGCCGTTTGATGGCCGTCGCCTCTTCGGCGACAAGGCAGACCATGCGCTGGAGCGTTTCAAGGACTCCAGGGCCACGGCCAAGTCCTTGGGCCTTACGGCCCCACGCCAGCAATCGGGTGCCTTTCGCTCCTTTCGTGGCCACGGAAGGGGCGCCCCACCACGTACCGTCAGCCACGCGCCGCAGAATGTACAGCAACGCGGTGGCGGACGTGGGAACCGCCGTGGCGGTGGTCGGGGACAGCGGCGAGCCCAGTCCACACCTCCCTCAGCAGCCCCTGCCTCAAAACCTTCCTAGTCCGAGTTTTCAGGCCCATGTGACGCCTGTGGGAGGCAGGGTTCGCCATCACCTCTCCCACTGGCATACAGTCACTTCGGACAGGTGGGTGCTGCAAATTGTCCGAAGGGGTTTCTCCCTCCCCTTCGAGTCTTCCCCTCCATCCATGCCACCTCAATGCCACCGTGTGTCGGGGGATCACTTGCGACTTCTGCAAGAGGAAGTCTCGGCCCTCTTGGCCAAGAGGGCCATCGAGCGCGTTCCTGGGCCAGAAGTAGGACGTGGCTGTTACTCCCACTACTTTCTGGTACCCAAGAAGGGCAAAGGGGGCCTACGCCCTATCTTGGATCTGCGGAACGTCAACGGCTTCCTCCGTACGGAGAAGTTCAAGATGCTCACTTTGGCTCAGGTCCTGGCTGCCCTGGACCCAGGGGACTGGATGGTAGCGTTGGACTTGCAGGACGCCTATTTCCACATCCCCGTCCTGCCGGCCCACCGGCGTTACCTGCGGTTCACGGTAGGCCACGAGCACTTTCAGTTTACCGTGCTCCCCTTCGGCCTTACCAGCGCCCCACGGGTGTTCACGAAGGTGATGGCGGTGGTCGCAGCCCATCTGCGCAGGCAAGGGGTGTCAGTCTTCCCCTACCTCGACGACTGGTTGTTGAAGGCGGGCTCGCCCCAGACAGTCGTCAGCCACCTCCAGACTACGGCCGACCTCCTGCACTTGCTGGGGTTCTCCATCAATGTGCCGAAGTCACACCTGTGTCCCTCTCAGAAGCTCCTCTTCATCGGAGCGGTTCTCGACTCGGCGCAGTTTCGGGTTTACCCACCCGAGCAGCGGGTCCGGGATATTCAGGCTCTGATTCCTGTCTTCCGGCCGTTATCCCGGGTCTCGGTCAGGTTGACGCTGCGGCTTCTGGGACTGATGGCCTCCTGCATCCTTCTGGTGCGTCACGCCAGGTGGCGGATGCGGGCTCTGCAGTGGGACCTGAAGTTTCAGTGGGCCCAGCATCAGGGCAACCTGTCCGATCATGTCCTGATCTCGGAGGGCACTGCGAAGCAACTGCAGTGGTGGCTCACGGACCGCGACTGGGTCAGTGGCAGGCCCCTCTCCCTACCCCAGCCGGAGCACGTAGTTGTGACGGACGCGTCCCTCCAAGGCTGGGGAGGCCACATGGGAGAGGCGGAGATCAGAGGCCTCTGGTCTCCGGCGGAGTCCCGGCTCCATATCAACCTTCTGGAGCTGCGGGCGATTCGTCTTGCACTGAAGGCATTCCTCCCCTCTGTCCGAGGGAGCGTAGTGCAAGTGTTCACCGACAACACCACCGCCATGTGGTACTGCAACAAACAGGGCGGTGTGGGGTCGTGGACCCTTTGCCAGGAGGCTCTGCGCCTCTGGCAGTGGCTGGAACATCAGGGCGTGACCCTGGTGGTTCAACACCTGGCAGGCTCTCTGAATGCCAGGGCGGACGAACTCAGCCGCCGGTGCATGATGGATCACGAATGGCGTCTGAACTCGGATGTGGCGCAAGGTCTCTTTCGACAGTGGGGAGAGCCTTGGTTAGATCTATTCGCCACAGAAGAGAACGCGCAATGTCAGCAGTTCTGCGCGTTGGAGTTTCCAAGGCGGCACTCGCTCGGAGACGCTTTTCGTCGCGAGTGGAGCTGCGGTCTGTTGTACGCCTTTCCGCCTATACCACTTCTGCCCAGAGTGCTGAAGAAGATCAGGCGCGACCGGGCCCAGGTCGTCCTTGTGGCTCCGGACTGGGCACGAAGGTACTGGTATCCCGAGCTACTCAGCATGTCAGTCGATCCCCCGATTCGTCTGCCTCTTCGGGAGGACCTTCTGTCGCAGCAGCAGGGGACGGTCCTGCACCCGAACCTGTCCAGTCTCCACCTACAAGCTTGGAGATTGAGCGGCGGCAGTTGAGGCCATTTGACTTGCCTCCCGAAGTCTGTGATATCATTCTGGCAGCCAGGCGTCCCTCCACAAAGTCGGTATACGCCTGCCGGTGGAACAGATTTGTGGCATGGTGCACAGCAAAGGCTGTGGATCCTCTCTCTGCACCCCTTTCGGAAGTGCTGCTCTTTCTTCTTTCCCTTGCCCAGCAGGGCTCTGCTCTGGGCACTCTTAAAGGGTACCTTTCTGCTCTATCAGCCTTCTTGAGGCTACCAGATCAACCTTCTTTGTTCAAGTCCCCTATTGTGAGTAGATTTCTGAAGGGAATCACACACATGTTCCCTCCTGTCCCCTTCGTGATGCCCCAGTGGGACTTGAATCTGGTTCTCACCTATCTGATGTGTGCTCCCTTTGAGCCACTTCATAACTGCCCTCTTCGTCTTCTTACTCTAAAGACGGCCTTCCTGGTTGCCATCACCTCTGCCAGGAGGGTGAGTGAGCTCCAGGCTCTTTCTTCTTCTCCACCTTTCCTGTCTGTTCATCCTGATAAGGTGGTGTTACGTACACGTCCTTCCTTTCTGCCCAAGGTTGTCACGGCCTTCCACATCGGGCAGTCCATCACCTTGCCCACCTTCTTTCTGCCTCCGCACCCCTCGAAAGAGGAGGAGAGGCTCCACCGTCTGGATCCAAAACGTGCGCTCTCCTACTACCTAGACCGCACTCGCCAATTCCGGGTGGATGACCAACTCTTCGTTGGTTACGTGGGCGCGAAGAAGGGAAAGGCTGTACACAAGAGGACCATCTCCAGGTGGATCATCTTGTGCATCCAAGCATGTTACTCCATGGCGAGGAAGGAGCCCCCGGCTGGATTGCGGGCTCATTCCACTCGGGCCACGGCAACGACAACTGCCCTGGGCCGCGGTGTCCCCCTGCAGGACATCTGTCAGGCAGCCACGTGGGCCTCGCTGCACACGTTCGCAAGACACTACTGCCTGGACAGTCAAGTCCGGAGGGATGGCTTCTTTGGCCGTTCCGTCCTCCAGGACTTTCTGGTGTGATATTGGTTCGCAGACCCACCACCGGGGTTGGTATTGCTGGGGTATCTATTCTAAGGTAAGGAATCTATCACTAACGTGTCTCTTTCAGATGCACAAGTTACTACTTGTGTAACGATATATCTGTAAGAGACATTAGTTAGTGATAGATTCCTTACCGCCCTCCCATCCTCCCCGTTCTGCGAACCGATATTTAGGGTTAAGGTCATCCCCTTTCAGGGCCCTAGTTTCATGGCACCAGTGTTAGTTCTATCATGGCTCTGCGTATCTGGCGCGGAAAAGCTGTGTTATCAGAACTGACGTCAGCGCGCATGGGCGCCGTCTATATACTCCGATGACGTCATCCCGGCGCTCACGACGCCGACGACGGACGCGGAGCCGCAGACGACGCCTACCAGCGCGCAGGGGTATTGCTACGCAAAAATTTCCGGATCCAGTCTGACGCCTGGGGATATTCTAAGGTAAGGAATCTATCACTAACTAATGTCTCTTACAGATATATCGTTACACAAGTAGTAACTTGTGCGATAAGGTGGCCCAGTACCAATTGGTAAATGCACCTAAGATACACGTGTCAATTTAGTGAGAGAACAACAAGGCTGTGGGTCTGATTAGCAGGCCCACAGCCAGAGAAGTCGTAAACCAGTGAAGCAAAAAGCAAAAATCTGGGGTGATCATAGGATTGCAGACCCTACTCTCCTACAGTCGTCGTAGGTGTTTGGCTGGATTTCCTGCGTAGAGTGCGTTGCTGTAGTCCAGTCTGCTGCTGACAAGGGCCTGTGTCACCGTTCTTCTTGTTTCGGTCGGGATCCACTTGTAGATCCTGCGGAGCATGCAGAGGGTGTTGTAGCAGGAGAAGGAGACGGTGTTGACTTGTTTAAACATGGAGAGGGAGGAGTCAAGGATGAATCCTAGGTTGCGTGCATGGTCGGTGGGTGTCGGTGCTGTTCCCAGTGTGGTCGGCCACCAGGAGTCATCCCAGGCTGGGGGCGTGGGTCAGAGGATGAGTACCTCCATCTTGTCCGAGTTCAGCTTCAGACGGCTGTTCCTCATCCAGTCGGCGACGGCCTTTATTCCCTTGTGGAGGTTGGTTTTGCCGGTGTGCGGGTCCTTGGTGAGGGAGAGGATGAGCTGGGTGTCGTCAGCGTAGGAGATGATATTGAGGTCGTGTTGGCGGGCCACTTGTGCGAGGGGGGGGCCATGTAGACGTTGAACAGCGTCGGGCTGAGGGATGAGCCCTGGGGGACGCCGCAGATGATGTCGGTGTCCTCGGATCAGAAGGGCGGGAGGCGGACGCTCTGGGTTCTGCCGGAGAGGAAGGACGAGGTCCAGTCAAGGGCATTCTCTGGGATTCCGGCTTCAAGGAGGCGTGTCTTTAGAGCGCAAGGCAGACCGTGTCGAAGGTGGCTGACAGGTCCAGGAGGATGAGGGCTGATGTTCGCCGTTGTCTAGTTGGCGCCTGATGTCGTCTGTTGCGGTGATGAGGGCTGTCTCGGTGCTGTGGTTTCGTCTGAACCCGGACTGGGACAGGTCCAAGATGTTGTTGACTTCCAGGTGGCGGGCCAGTTGCATGTTGACGATTTTCTCGATAACCTTCGCCGGGAGCAAGGAGATGGGCCAGAAGTTCTTGAGGTCCTTGGGGTCCGCCTTGGGCTTCTTGAGGAGGGCGTTGATTTCGGCGTGTTTCCAGCTTTCCGGGAATGTCTCTGTTTCGAAGGAGATGTTGATGACCTTCCGTAGTTGGGGTGCGATGGCAGCGTCTGCTTTGTTGAATACGTGGTGTGGGCACGGGTCTGACGGAGATCCTGAGTGGATGGAGTTCATGACCTTGCGTGTCTCGTTGACGTTGGATCAGGAGGAAAGGCTGTTGGCGCTGGTGGTGTTCACAGGGGAGGTGGGGTGTGGCGTAGTCGGGGCGGTCATGGCGTTGAAGCTGACATGGATGTCCGCGATCTTGCGGTGGAAGAAGATGGCCAGTGAGTTGCACAGTTGGTGTGAGGGCGGTATGTCGTTGGCGTTGGCGCTGGGGTTGGAGAGTTCCTTTACGATGCTGAAAAGCTCTTTGCTGTCGTGTGCGTTGTTATCCAGGTGGTCTTTGAAGGAGGATCTCTTGGCTAATCTGATGAGGTGGTGATGTCTGCAGGTGGCGTCCTTGTGGGCTGCGTGGTTGTCCAGAGTGCGTTCGTGGAGCCAAATCTTCTCCAGTTTCCGGCATGCGCGTTTGGAGGTCTGCAGCTCGTCGGCGAACCAGGTGGCTCTCTTGCTGGCGTGGTTGTTGGAGGGTTTCTTGAGTGGGGCGAGGGTGTTGGCGCAGTCGTTGATCCACTGTCTGAGGTTGCGGGCTGCGGTGTCTGGGTTGGTGGGGTCGGTGGGTGGGTTTTGGGCGAGGGTGGTGATCAGCTGGTCTTTGGTGACTTTGCTCCAGCAGCGGCGATGTAGCTGTTGGGTGTGGTGGTGCGTGGTTGGTTTATCGAAGGTGAAATGGATGCAGCGGTGGTCGGTCCAATGGAGTTCAGTGGTGTGGTCGAAGGTGACGTGGGTGCCTGTAGAGAAGACGGGGTCCAGCGGCGTAGGTGGGTGCGGTGACGAGATGCGGTGACGAGATGCGGTGACGAGTTGTCTGAGGCGGAGGTTTGAGAGGTTGTCGATCAGGGTGGCGGAGTTGGAGTTGTTGTAGTTCTCGAGGTGGAAATTCAGGTCCCCGTGGAGGATGTAGTCCGTGGAGGCGAGTGCGTGGGTGCTGGCGAGGTTGGCGATGGAGTCGCTGAATTGAGCTCGGGGTCCGGCGGGTCTGTAGATGAGTGTTCCTCTGAGGGTGGTGTTGGGGTCAGTGTGGATCCGGAAGTGCAGGTCTTCGGCGGTGTTGAGGGTGTCGTGTGCGTGAGTGGCGACCTTCAGGGTGGACTTGTGGACGATGGCTATTCCTCCTCCGATTCCTTTGGCGTGATCCCTATGGGTGATCTTGTAGCCGTCCGGGATGGCTATGGCGATGTCGGGCGCTGAGGAGTCGTTCCACCAGGTCTCGGTCAAGAAGGCCACTTCTGGGGTGGAGGTGTCAAGCATATCCCAGAGCTCGACGGCGTGTTTGCGTGCGGAGCGGGTGTTGAGGAGTATGCAGTGGAGGTGGTTGGGTCCAGTCCTTGGAGGTTTGGTGGCTCTGTTGTAGGTGAAGCTGCAGGTGTGGCAGGAGAAAGGGAAAACAGGCGGGCGGCAGGGAGCAGGTACGAGGCAGCTGACGGCCGTGTGGTGGCGTGGGGAGCGACCTGCCTGTGAGCAGGGTCAGAGGTCATCAACATCGTTGTGAGGAAACAGGCTGTTTCCTCACAACGACGTGCACCGCCCCTCAGACGATGCTGGAAGCAGGAACCGGGAGCAGAGACGGCGAGGCTGGAGAGGTACCACGAGGAAAGAGAGATAAGGGGGATTACATTTGGGGTGGGGGTTACTTTTGTAGGGTTTAGGGTAGTGTCAAAGTAGTGTTGTAATGTTTGTGTTGTGTGGGGTTGTGTTTTAGGTTTTAGGGTAGTTTTAGGGTGTCTGTAGTGTAGTGTTTTACGGTAGTGTCAGTGTTTTAGGGTTTAGTGTAGTGTTGTAGTGTTTGTGTAGGGATGTAGGGTAGTGTTGTAGTGTCTGTGTAGTGTTTTAGGGTTTCGGGTAGTATTGTAGTGTTTGTGTAGTGGTTTAGGGTAATGTTGTAGTGTTTGTGTAGTGTAGTTCATTAGGGTTTAGGGTAGTGTTGTAGTGTTTGTGTAGTGGTTTAGGGTAGTGTTGTAGTGTTTGTGTACTGTAGTGTTTTAGGGTTTAGAATAGTGTTGTAGTGTTTTAGGGTTTAGGGTAGTGTTTGTGTAGTGCTTTAGGGTTTAGGGTAGTGTTTTAGTGTTTGTGTAGTGCATTAGGGTTTAGGGTAGTGTTGTAGTGCTTGTGTAGTGTAGTGGTTTAGGATTTAGGGTAGTGTTTTAGTGTTTGTGTAGTGTTTTAGGGTTAGGGTAGTGTTGTAGTGTGTGTGTGGTGTAGTGTTTTAGGGTTTAAGGTAGGGTTGTAGTGTTTGTGTAGTGTAGTGTTTTAGGGTAGTGTTGTAGTGTTTGTGTAGTGTGGTGTTTTAGGGTTTAGGGTAGTGTTGTAGTGTTTGTGTAGTGTTTTAGGGTTTAGGGTAGTGTTTGTGTAGTGTTTTAGGATAGTGCCGGGTGGGTCGTCCATTTGTGGAAGGACGTTGGACATACCCGCGCCAGGATCGGTCGCAGCTGATGGAACGGACTCCATTCAAGTTATGTCCAGGGTGTTGCGCTAAGTTCCTGGGCACCGACTTGCACAAAGTGTGTAACCTTCGCCTATCCAGGAACACGGCACGAAAGACTGTGACGAGTGCCAGTCTTTTTAGTCGAAGAAAACACTCCGTGATCGTCGGGCTCGAGGTCACGAAATGTACCAGCAAAGCGGCCCTGCACCGGACCTCCTCGGAGAAGAGTCCGAACACAAAGAATTGCAAGCACAGGAAGCCGAGGTGGAGGAGGAGCACTTCTCCATATCCGACGCTGACTCCAATGCCGAAGACCTCACCCCGGCAACACGGACCATGAGTGAAGAGCCTTCGTTCCCCTACCATCTCCTTTATAAGAAAAAGGCTCCGGTCCCTCCTCTGCCTTCGGGCCAAGGTCGGCACCGAGAAAAAGTTTCGAGCACCCCGCCTTCTGGCTCGGCGCCGAAACAAAAACAACAGCCTTCCAGCTCGGACTTGACCAGTCCCCATGCTGGTGCCGACCCGAAACCTTCGGCATCGAAAGGGAAACACCTCTTGGTCTCCGTGCCTCCTTTGCGTAAAGCGAAATCTTCAGTGCCGAAAACTTCGGAGCCGAAACTTTTGACACCAAAACCAGCATCTAAAGAAAGTACAGCGACTAAAGACTCTCTCGGACGGAAAATCCGCCAGATCCGAAAGCTGAAGGAAATCGCAATCCATTCAGAAACTTGACATATTCATGCCAAACTTCCTGAAATGAGGAAAATTGACTTATCAGAGGACTACCACATTCCTTTAAAAATGAAAAATGTGGCTATTGACTCTTCTCCTTACATTTCAGAAGACCCACTTATTTCACCTACACATTACCCTACACCACCATCACACGACCCACAGGATACAGGGGATGATGATGATGATTTAAATGCCTATGCACCACAAGATGTACCACAGGATCCTGATCCGTGAGCTCATAATAATATCCCTCAACCAGATAATGACCCTGACTTATATCCATTTAGAACTTCCCATCCAGTTGATAACTTTAGGTACATTGAGCTCCTTAATAGGGCTGCAGAATACCATGGTGTAGAGCTTCATAAGGTGAGTTTAGAGGAGGATTTTTATTAGAGACCCTTAGTTCATCCCAAAGGGCTTCTCAAACTTTACCGATGTTAAAGACCATGCTTAAACATACTGAGGAAATCCTTAAAGACCCTGTCAGAGCTAGGATCATCATCCCAGGGTAGAGAAGAAATACAGACCTGCACCTAATGACCTAGTCTATATCAAAGGCCAGTTACCTTTACATTCATTGGTCGTTTCCAATGCTTGTAAAAGGGCTAACTCGCAAACGAGAGGGCATTCCCCGACTCCTGATAAGTAGTCCAAATTATTGGATGCGCCAGGAAAAAGGATACCCTCACAAGCAGCTAATAATTGGTGCTTTGCCAATGGTCAGGCATTATTGGCAAGATATGATAGAGCTCATTATGATGAACTCGAAAAGCTCATTAAATTCCTTCCTGATGAGCATAAAGCTAAAGCCAGCGACCTTATTCATGAAGGCAAATAACCAATACCTCTATCACATTCGCCTTAGATCAGGCAGATACAGCAGCTCGGGCAGTAAACACCAGTGTACTACTTTGTTGACCTGCTTGGTTTAAGATTTCAGGGGTAAACTTGAAGTGCAAGCCTCTATCCTTAATCAACCCTTTGATACACAACAGCTCTTTGGCCCAGCTGTTGATGTATCTTTAGAAAAGATGAAAAAAGACACAGAGGTTGCTAAGTCCATGGGGGCCTTACAATCACCTTCCAACAGAGGTTCCTTTCGTCGCTCATTCTATAGGGGCGGCTCAAAAAACATCTCTACTATCCCTCCTTTTCTTACAAGGGCAGCAATCAGTCTCCCTCTTCAAGAGGTTATGTTCGATGAGGATATAGAGGAAATAATGGCAGGGGAAGAGGCAGAGGTAATTCAACACGCACCTTCCCTGCAAACACCAAACAATGACTTATTTCCCATATCCCCGATCATTCTATTCCTGTCGGGGGACGTCTCTCACAATTTCTACCCATTTGGAATACTACTACATCTGACATATGCGTTCTCCAAATTATCCAATCTGGTTATTGCCTGGGACTTACAAGCACTCCACCCAATATTATTCTAAGGTCACACCTCAAGTCACAAGAACATCTCACTATTCTAAAGCAAGAAGTTATTTCGTTATTGCAAAAGAGTGCAATAGAACCAGTCCCCTTACAATATCAAGGAATAAGAGTGTACTCCCTCTACTTCCTAATTCCCAAAAAGGACGGCTCTCACAGGCCCATAGTAGACCTCAGAGAACTAAATCGCTACATTCAGCCGGACCATTTCCACAAGGTGACCCTCCAACAAGTGCTTCCCCTCCTTCAGCAAGGCGACATTCTATCCACTCTGGATATAAATGACACTTATTTTCATATACCGAAACACCCTGCACACCGCAAATACCTCTGTTTTGTGATGACAGGCTAACATTATCATTTCAAGGTCCTACCCTTCGGAGTGACAACCGCTGCCAGGGTTTTCACAAAATGCTTGGCAGAAGTCGCAGCCCACCTGCGAAGACAACAGGTTCACGTCTTCCCATACTTAGACGACTGGCTCATAAAGGCCAGTTCACACAACAGCTGCCTGCGACACACAGAGAAAACTATGCAACTCCTTCTCCAACTGGGGTTCACAATAAATCCGGCCAAATCCCATTTCCAACCAACCATGTCTCAAGACTATCTAGGAGCTACAATAGACACACAGAAAGCTGTAGCATACCCAAATCCAGCCAGAATCAGAACGTTTCAGAACATAATGTCTCAGTTCCAGCCACAACTCTCCTTACCAGCTCGAGTGTTCATGCAATTACTGGGAATTATGGTGTCTTGCATTTTCATAGTTTCCTAAGCAAGACTTCTGATGCGCCCCCCGCAGGAATGCTTAGCACGTCCGTGGAACTAGAATAGAATAGATTTTTATTGCACAATTAATTAAAATCATTGCAATCACAAATACTGAGATACAGAAAAAAAAGAAATGAGCTTCAATATTAAAAGTTTTTAGCATTTACATTAAAAAGGATTAAAACTGATGAGCTTTATGATCTAAGAGTTTTTCGGAGGCCAAAATGTCCTTTGCGGCCATCAGAAATTTCAAAAAGCACGCCGACAACTGTGCTGAGTCACCCTTCAAGCATTCCACCAGGGCATCCTAGCAAGTCCGAATGTTTAAAATGCGCCAGATGGGTCGAAGCCAATAAGTTCTTAAAGGGCGCAGGTTCTCGCAAATACATAATATGTGAGTTAAGGTTACTTCTTCTCACCCACAGGCACGGCACAGTGTGGATGAGATTTCTTTGTAGCCTTGCCCATACTTGTATGCCAATAGAGGGATCAAGACAAATAGTAGCCTCATCAGTTGGCGCTTCATTATTGGCTTTATGGGGGATGACAGATAGTGTGGTAAGCCTCTGCTGTTGTATAGTTTTAAAGCCCAACTTCCATGCTTAAGGTTTTTTAAGCTTGTTGCATTGTTGACCTCTAACATTATTTTAGCCTGTTTTAGTAAGAGTTTTGCTGCTGCCCGGTGTCAGTATGGGGGCGGCCCATATTTCACAGGCTTCCAGTGTTTCAATAGAATGAGTGAGATAATTGTGCCAGGTTGATCCAGATTTATTTATCATTAGCCAGATATATTTTTTTAAGGAGTTCTCCCGTGCTTGTTTGGCCTTTAGACAGAATCATGCTATGAATCGTGCTTTAAGTATCAACTTTTGAGACGTCAAGTTGAATTCCTTACGGATTTGCAATGCGAAGTGGAAGAGGGCAAAAGAAAAACTTTACAGAAGCAGGCAGATTGGCTCTGTCCAGCCACAATGACATCTTGGGCTAGATGTAGGTAATTCCCATTTACAGACTCTTAAATACTGAATTTTACCGAATCGGTATTTAAGAGTCTGTAAATGGGAAGGGGGCAGATTTAGGTAATTCCGATTTTAGGAATACCGGTCTTTACCGATTCGGTAAATACCGAATCGGTATTGCCCATTGTTTCCTATGGGCCTTGAAGCCCATAGGAATCAATGGGAAATACCGATTCGGTATTTACCGAATCGGTAAATACCAAATCCTGCAAGGGTGCAGGGGGTGTCACTTTGACACCCTCTAGCACCCCAAGTACAGGCTTGTGTGACATGTGGCACACATACATGCCCTAAGGGCATGTCTGTGTGTCACATGGCACAGGTGTGCATGCACACCTGAATTCGGTATTTTACCACACAATAGGATTGTGTGGTAAAATACCGACTCTTAAGGGCCTGTGGCACTCTGAGTTTCAGCTACATATGGATTTACCGATTCGGTAAATATACCGATTCGGTATTTTACCGAATCGGTATATTTACCGAATCGGTAAAATTACCGAATCGGTAGGCCCCCTACATCTGAAAAGCCTAATACCGGTCGGAAACGGCCAAAATCGTCCATTTCCGACCGGTATTAGGGCTTCTACATCTGGCCCCTTATCTTTAAAGACAATAGCGCCATGGGAAACGGATGGTAGGAATTTTGCCCCCATTACTTGGATTAAAGGTGTGAGGTCAGGTGAGCACATAGATTTCCTTGCTCTACAGAAGGCGACCTCCAAGGATTGTGCCAGCCCGTGCGTTAGTGGAACCAGGCTCAAGGTCAGTTATCAGATCTAGTGTTGGTAGACGGCCGCACCCATCGCTCTCTGCAGTGGTGAAACACACAAAACCTGTTATAGGGGCGTCCCTTCAGTGACCCGGTTCCACAAATTGTACTTACAGCAGACGCATCACTGACCGGTTGGGGAGCACATCTCCTAAACCACACAATTGAAGGCATGTGGAGCTCCCAACAGAAACAGCTACACATAAATCATCTAGAGCGCCTAGCGATTTTTCTGGCTCTGAAAGCATTCAAGTTCAGTTAGTATGCAAGACTGAACTGTACTAATTCGTACAGACAACATGACAGCCATGTACTACATTAACAAGCATTTACAATGCAATAGGTCACGGGTTAATTAAGTTTGAGCTATTGGCATTGCTTAATATTGCAACACCAATTGCACCAAAAGTCTATAAATTGTAGGTCAAAAAAATCTGTATTTATTTTTGTAGCAGTGGTGGCATGCTGCGCTTTAGATGAATATGTTTGAAAGTAAAGTGCGCCATACTGCGATTGCTACAATAGTTATTTGTGGATGCGTTAACAATTGATGTGTGCACTGATGGCTGGTGGTGTGTGTGCCTGTAGAAATTGTGCACTGATGGCTGGTGGTGTGTGTGCCTGGTGGAAGTGTGCACTGCCGGCTGGTGGTGTGTGTGCCTGGTGGAAGCGTGTACTGACGGTTGGTGGTGTGTGTACCTGGTTAAAGTGTGCACTGACGGCTGGTGGTGTGTGTCTGATGAAAGCGTGCACTGACAGCTGGTGGTGTTTGGGCCCGGTAAAAGCGTGCACTGATGGCTGGTGGTGTCTGTGCCCAGTGAAAGCGTGCACTGACGTCAGATGGGCATGTGCCTGGTGAAAATGTCCACTGACAGTGTGGTTGTGTGTGTGTGTGTGGTGGTACGTGTGGTGGTGGTGTGTGTGTGTGTTGTTTTGTGTGTGGTTGTGTGTGTGTGTGTGGTTGTGTGTTTGTGGCTGGGTGTGTGTGTGTGGCTGTGTGTGTGTGGCTGTGTGTATGTGGCTGTGTGTGTGTGGCTGTGTGTATGTGGCTGTAAGCTCTTGAACTTGTTCACCAGCTACACGTTGTTCAAATCTGCTCCCAAAACTTTGTTGATGTCAGCTGTAAACGAGATCAGAGCCAACGTTGTTTTGATCTTAGCAGAGGCGCTGTTTTCAGGAATGCCGGTTAATAGGCTGCAGTTTCTGATTATTGTTGGATTGGTGTTGATGGCGACAACCCTGTATTAGCACATCAGTTACTGAGCGATGCACACAAGAAAATGTTCACAACCAGGCCACAATCTGACGCAGATTAACCAGAAGTGCAATGAAAATATACACGCAAAAGTCTGCAGAATCCAGAGCCCTGATTTCATGGTGGCTGCCCAAGACCTGTCAAAATTAAAGTCACTCTCAAACCACACTCCTTACATACCAGCAACTGGAAAGCAACAGAAAATCACCTCTACAAATCAGCCTTCAACCTGACAACCCCTCAACCCGACTTAAAATCTCAGGGTACACACTGCACTCCCTCATCACTAGCTAATAAAATGTAAATGCCCATAACCCACTGATTTCATTCCACAGATACCAGTATAGTGCATTACTTTGCACCATAAAAAGCTACACTGAACAAGTAAGTTGTCTTTGTTTTGAAGTACTAATGCACAAATCGCCAAAAGACAAATTGCTTTCATATTGTTCTCAGTCACGACTCTAGGTTGAGACTACGTCCTCTCCTGATTTTTCCATGTCTGATGCTTCCTTACTATAAGGCCAGATTAAAGAGAAAACCCACAGCTGTTGTACTTGGCCCTCGAGCTAATATAATTCAACAAATGGGGCGGCAAGGGCCTTTCCTATCACATAGGGAGAGAAGAAACCCCCGCAATGGATTAGAGGTTTTGTGTATTATACAGGCGGTTTCAGACAACACAGCAAAAGAAGCCATGTAAGAGGAAATTAATATTACGTGTGTTATCACATACACGTAAGAGTTCAAACAGGTGCCCCATATGCTATAAAGCCATTGAGGTGCTGACCCCATCTTAAATGCCCCTGCGTACCACTAAAGCAGAAACTGCGTAAAGGTCCTTACTGCCATCAAACTAAATAAGACTCATCAATGCAACCCTTACAATAAGGGATTTTAGAATATAAATTAAGAGCATACGATAATTAGCACCTTCCCTTACATTAAAAGAATTCAAAAGGCAGTATTCCAAATCGTATGGGGGCTGTAAGTGTGGAGACATATTATGAATGCTGATTATAGTGGGGTTAATGAAGAGGCGTTTTAAGTTTCCATATCAAACTCAATGAAAATATGACAAAAGTGTGCGCGCCGTTGTTACAAGGAACTGCTTCTTGTTATGTCACCCTGATTCACCCACCAACTAGCAACAACATGTACATGCGACTAACACAGCATGAAAAGGCAGCAGCGAATCCTGACACGACCTGATTTGCTGCTGGTTCTCCCTAGGGGTAATGGATGTAGAAGCATCGCATGCTCAGTACGGGTCCCTCTCTTGGGATGCGCGTTGGGTAGGAGGAGGGTGAAAGGACAGGAGGAGGAAGTTTCAGGTCATCACCAACTGACAAGACGACGGAAGAAAAAAAAATCCAAGCAAGGAATGGGAGGTGGCTGCTCCACCCTGGGAGGGCCTTAGACAGCAGCTGAGGGAATGAAGACAGGATGGGCAGACAGGCAGACATTAACAGCAATATGTACTTATTTACAGTACGCTTGCTTCAGGATTAGGGGGGACACATTAAAGCAAAGACTTGCAGTAAACCAGAGATCATTCAAAGAGAGGTACGGTTTAGAGCAAAGGTGATGAGCATTTTGATGGCACTGCACAGAGAGGAGTGGCGCACAGCGAACGTGTGCATTAAACAGTAAGTGGTAATTTGTAGGGGGGGGACAGAGCATTTGGAAGGTGTACTGGGACGTAAACAGGGAAGAATAATGGCATGGGACTATAAGGGGGGCGTACAGTACACAGTGAGGAGAAACACTACACTGGGAGAGACACGGAACAGCGATAATGCACTGCTTAGGGTGGGGACATGCAGATTGAGTGGGTACGGGGAAGTGGAAAGGAGACGAGTGCATAGGCTGGGGGCAGCAAAGGAGGTCAGTGGAGAGGGGAAGATAAAGGTCTGAAAGGAAAGGCAGTGGAAGTGAAAAGGGAGACTGCACTGAGGAAGTGGATATGAAACGTACAACAGAGGGAAGTGGATGTGCTGTGCATAAGGAAGTGAATGTGAAGAGCATGAGGATGTGCATATGCGGTCCACTCTCATAGACTGTCAAAAGCACTTATGGGTCGCAGCAAAACACCCACCCCACCGTAGCAATATTTACAACGCTGAGCTTCAACCGACCTTAACACCACAGCCCGCACAACTTATGATGGATGGGGAAGGGGGCGGCTGGACGCAGAAATGGTATCGTAAAATGCCTGTCACCATCCCCTCCTTTCGTTCCCCGTGCCACTGACCGTGTACTCACCCCGGGTGGAGGGCGGCGGTTCCCGGTGTGCAGAGAGGGCAGCAGAGAATGGCAGCTGCTGGGGAGGAGAAGGAGGCGGTGTGTGATTACTCCAGGCTCTGCTGCCTCAGCTGCGGGGGCGCGCGAGCCGCCGTGGACGGCGGCTGCGCGCGAGCACTGGCACGCAAACCCATCATCAGCTGAGGGCGAGAAGCTCCAGTGACAGGGCGAGGAGAGCGCGCACGTACGGCCGCGTGAGAGGCAGGGGCGGCACGTGACTGGGCAAGCCTGGTGTGTTCGGTTGAGAGAGGGTGCCCCTCCTTAGGCGCTTGGTGACTTGTTGGGGGCCAGTAGATGACTGTGCACCTGCCCGTCCTTTTGCAGGACAGTCTGCCCAGTGCTCACCCTCATTTGGCGAAGGTCACCATATTTAAACAAGGGAGCGCGAAGACACGCCGAGACGAGGTAGGGGATGGTGGCGGCGGGGGGGGGGGGGTTCTAAATGTGTGTGTGTGTGAGTGTGTGTATGCGCGGCGGGGGGGTCTGTATGTGTGTGAGTGCGTGCGAGTCTGCTTCCAAGGAGCCATGGGAGACAGGAAGCACGCGTGACCAGATCCGTTTACGTGCGCGTGCACATCACTTGTCGCCTGTCTCCCTTGACTCCTTGAAAGCAGAAATGATTGCAATAGAGTCTCGGAGCGACGATCGCTTCGCGATCGGTTCGCAGTCCGAGACCTAAAAAACAGGAGGGACACCCCCCCCCATCTGGAGATGGGCCATTCATCACAAAACCTATCTCCTAGCAGAACACCTCCCAGGAGTGGACAATCAGATGGCAGATCTGCTAAGTCGCCAGACACAGCAAATCCACGAATGGGAACTACATCCTCAAGTTCTCCTACCATTCTTTCAAATGTAGGGCTTCGCAGACATAGACCTGTTCGCCAATTTTTCTAGAGTCCTAGAGTTTGGCTCCCTAAATCTACCGCCTGACTGCATGAATATCATCAAAGAAGCTAGACGTCCTACCACACGAGGCTGCTATGCAGCCAAGTGGAAGCTGTTTGTGATTTACTGTAACAACAACCACAGCAACCCACTTGATGATTCTGTCCAAAACATTATATGCTACTTGTTACATCCATAACGTTCCAATCTAGCATACACATCCATACGATTACATCTAGCTGCTATAGCTGCATATCTCCAAAGTAGACAGCATCTGTCTCTTTTTTGAGTACCTGTCATTTTTTCGCGTCCAGGTATCCATACCCATTGTCCAAAGGCAATGCACTATGGATGAATTGGTCAGGGATATTCGCTTACACTTTTCCGCCTCTCCCACTCATACAATTAGTGGTTCAGAAACTCAAACAAACGTCCCTGACATTAATCCTAGTTGCTCCCACATGGGCACGTCAACCATGGTTCACAACCCTATTGGAACTCTTAGTAGTTCCTCATCAAAAACTACATCTTACTCCAAATCTCCTCACTCGGAGCCATAGAGAGATAAGACACCCAGTCAACTCAATCTGGCGATCTGGCACCTGAAGGCCTAGAGTTTGGCTCCCTAAATCTACCGCCTGACTGCATGAATATCATCAAAGAAGCTAGACGTCCTACCACACGAGGCTGCTATGCAGCCAAGTGGAAGCTGTTTGTGATTTACTGTAACAACAACCACAGCAACCCACTTGATGATTCTGTCCAAAACATTATATGCTACTTGTTACATCTATAACGTTCCAATCTAGCATACACATCCATATGATTACATCTAGCTGCTATAGCTGCATATCTCCAAAGTAGACCGCATCTGTCTCTTTTTTGAGTACCTGTCATTATGCGTTTATGGAGGGACTCAAAAGAGTTATTCCCCCGAGACGTTCACCTGCCTCAGTGTGGAATCTCAATATTGTTCTCACCAGACTCATGGGTCCACCTTTTGAACCAATGCACAGATGTGATCTACAATTTCTCACATGGAAATTTGCTTTCCTGGTTGCTATCACATCACTCAGGAGAGTAAATGAGATTCAGTCTTTGACTATAGAAGAACCGTTTTTTGAAATGCACCAAAACTAGGTAGTTCTTCGCACCAACCCTACATTTCTTCCAAAAGTCATTTCTGTCTTTCATTCGATTGGCCCAAAATATATTGGGAAGCGTATGGCTTTTTACGCTCCTAGGAGGACCCTACGGTCGGCCTTGTTGGCCAAGGCCGTGGTTCCCTCCATCAGACGTGCTCGCATTGGAGGTCGCTCCTTTCGTTACTTGGCACCTCGTTGCTGGAATGAGCTTCCTGTTTCCCTAAGAAAAGCCAACAGTCTGTTCTCCTTCAGAAAGGAATTGAAGACTTGGCTTTTCTCCCAATAATATTTCTTTCGGCCCTCGTGAATTGCTGTGTTGTGTACTCTCTCCAGTTCTCTTTTCCAAAGCGCCGGGGCACTCCTTGGAGTAGCCGTGCGCTATAAAAGAGATCACTATAACATAACATTTGAATCAATCTGTTGAGTTACCTGTATTCTTCCCTCAACCAGATTCAGTGGCATAACGTGCTCTAGACACACTAGATGTCAAAAGAGCATTGCTATATTACACGGAAAGGACAAAACCTTTCCGTAACACAAATCTGCTTTTTGTGGCCATTGCTCCACCACACAAAGGCAATGCCATATCAAAATCAGATATTGCAAGGTGGATTGTCAAATGCATTCAAATATGCTATGCAAAAGCTAAGCGAACATTACCAGTTCCCCCTAGAGCACACTCTACACACAAACTGGTGGCTTCTATGGCATTCTTAGGGAATATACCCATAGACACATGCAAAGTTGCAACATGGTCTACACCTTACACATTCACAAAACACTATTCAGTGGATGTGTTAGCAACACAGCAAGCTAGAGTAGGTCAGGCAGTTTTACGTACACTATTTCAGACTACTGCAACAGCTGCAGGTTAGCCACCGCTTTGGGGGATAACTGCTATATAGTATAATCAAAAGCATATGATCTACAGCTCATATGCCTCGAACGAAAAATGCTACTTACCAGTATGCATCTATTCTTGGCATTTAGAGCTGTAGAGTCATATGCGCCCACCCGCCTCCCCGGGTACCTATACCTGTTGCAGTTACATCTTACTTAGATACATACATTCATGGACATCTCCTTCTAATTACTCATACTGACTCCATTATCACCCTCTGCGGGAACATAATCTAACAATGGAGTCGATGCCCATGCGCACTTTCACCTAAGGGAGGTGTCTCCTACCATGTGACTGGAAAGACTTCTTCGAAGAAAAACAAAGTGCAAACATCCGGACCCAACACTAGATGGTGATAAAGGCATAGTTTTTTTCCGTCATCCGGTTCGGATGTGTATTGCGCCACTTTGGTTCGGGATCGTCTTCGAACCTTTCCAACGTGCAGTCCTTACCACTCAGCGGTATTGTTTTTGATCGCGGTTTGCCCCAGTATTGGAACTTTCATAGATTCCCATGCTTTTGCATAATTCCCCGTCGTCGGAATGGGAGTCTCTGTAACAAAAATAACATAGCAGTAGGTACAAAAGAGAAAGGAAAGGCCTAGACCTCACTCCCTTTTGTAGCATATCCGCCTCTTTTTGTAAAAGAGACCAAACTAATCATCAGCCAATCAGAAGAGCCTCACCCCTTAGAACCCTCCTGAAGGAACCTCAGAGCCTCAGATTTTCTACCGCACGTTGTGCTTAGGGAGTCTCCTTTGAGCTCTGCTCAATCTCTACTCTTTTCAGAAGTTTTCTTCAGGATTTCTCTTCAGAATTTTTGGCTGTCTCTTCCAGGATGTCTGATAAGGAGAAGAAGGCCCTTTCAAGCCATGTTCCACCTGTGGCAAGAAAAGATTGTTTGTTGAGGATAGGCATAAAGATTGTATATATTGCCTCTATCCTGATCATGAGGCTGCGGACTACAAGATCTGCCGCACCTTTTCTACCAAGACCCTCCGGGATCGTGAGGGTAGGCTTCTTACCTGGCTCCAGAAGTTGAAGTACAGAAAAGACACAGTCTCCAGTGACAGTGAAGACTCTTTTTCAGCCTCATCTACAAGAAGGTCAGTCTAAAGGGGTAGGGTTTCCCCTTCACCTTCTATGGAGCGTCCATCTAAGGCCTCAAAAAAGACCCCCAGAGAGTCTGAGTACCAGGGTCCGGTTGAACCTCCTCACCACGGTGAAAAGGAAAGCGAGGGGCCATCCACACCTTCTTCTGGGATGAAGACTGCTCCAGAAGTCTGACAGAAGTTCCAAGTCGTCGACGACGCAGCTGAAGGCTTCGTCGACGAGGGTGTTGAAGCCCAAGCTTAAAATGGTATCGTCGACGGGCTCGTCCATGGTACGATCGACGTCGGCGGGATCGTCGGCGACGACGGAGTCGTCGGCGACAGTGTCAGCGACGTTGACGAAGATGTTGACGACGGCAGCGACGACGAAGATTTCGTCGACGACAACAGTGTCGGCGTCGAGGGCCTCGAAGACGACAACCTTGACGACGACGGCAGCAGGAGCGTTGACGGGCGTCGACGACGAAGTCTACTCAGTCGACGACGACGGCAGCATTACCACATACAACTCCATTGCCGACGATTCTGTCGTCGACAGAAAGAATCACTATTTCCATGAGACGGATTACACCTGACATGACGTCTCATAGGAGAGTTACCCCCTTGCCTCCAGCTCTGCTGTTAGAGGAGGATGATGACGACTCAGAGGATGACGATCAAGACTCATATGGATATGCTAACAGTCCATCTCAGCTACTGGTTAGATGCCAGGAGACGGATTCCGAAGGGGAGTACCTGCAGGAATGTGGGTATCAACATTCTGCTCAGCCACAAGAGTATTCGAGGCAAGACATGGTGTCTGTACCATGTTCTCTCTTGCAGGATCTCCACAACATGCTGCAGGATTACAAATCTAGATGTTCACAGCCTGCTACTGTTTCGACTACGCAAGCCCTGCCTGTCCCTACGGCCCCTGCAATGATTTCTCCAGAGGTACCGGCTCAGGTGATATCTCAGCCGCAAACACCGGTTCCACAGGTACCTTTGATACCACTGGACACTCATGATGATTCCTCGGATGAGGATCAAAACTTTGATGGCAGACCTGATCAAGGTGCAGAATGGGACGAGTATGTCATTCCACACCCAGCTTCACCATGTCCGAATCCGGTGGACTCCCCTCCAGTGGATATAGGGGGGTTCCATAAACTGATGGAGAGGGCATCTAGCAGATTCAAGCTACTAATGCCTTCTGTTGCCACCGAATGTTTTTTATATGACTTTAAAGAGCCTTATAAAAAGACTACTAGATCTATCCCTATTGTTCAACATGTTTGGGAGGAAGGCTTGAAAGCAATGAAGAATCCAGCAACAGTGGTCCCTGTACTACCGCGCCTCGACAAGAAATACAAAGCACCTGAGGATGGTCCGGCATCTTTGACGGGGCACCCAAAACCAGTCTCGGTGATTTCACAAGCGGCACAGAAGAAGTCACGCAACCCTTCAGCTCCTTTGACAACTCCTCCAGATAAAGAAGGCAGGAGGTTAGACAATGCTGGGAAGAGGTTCTCTTCAATGGCTAGTCTTTTGGTGCGGGCAGCAAATGCCTTGGCAATATTGGGCAGGTAAGATTGCCAACTATGGTGTGACGTTTCGTCTCATCTGGATCAACTTCCTCCAGAATCAAAAATAGAGGCGAAGAAAATTTTACAAGAAGGGGAAACAAACGTCAATGGAAATAATAGACTGTGCCATGGACATCGTCACAACAGCCTTTCGTTCTTTAGCTGGTGCTGCAGTCCTTCGTCGCCAGGGATGGCTCAAGGCGACTTGGTTCAGACCTGAAATCCAGAATAAGATCCTGGATCTACCTTTCGATGTAGAGGCATTGTTTGGAAAGTTTATAGATGACACTCTCCAGGATATCAAGAAGGACACAGAGACGGCTAAGTCTCTGGGTACGCTTCAGTACCGTAAAGCTCCATTCAGAGGTTCCAGAGGCAAGAGTACCACGTACAGAGGCTCTTACCAGCAGCAACGGTACTCATCCTATGGATCAGGTTCTCAACAGTACCGCCAGCCTTATCAGCAAAGACAAGGCCAGTCCTCGACTTTCTCCAGATTTAATAATAGAGGAAAGCAAACTCGCCAAGTACGTGGTACGTCCAAAAGGCAATAGCATCCTCCTGGCTCTTCCTACTGTGCCCACCTCCGCAAGATCATCAGTAGGAGGCAGGGTATCTCAATACCTTCAGAATTGGTCCAAGATAACATCAGACCGTTGGGTGCTAAACATCATTCGAAAGGGCCATTCTTTGAAATTTACACAAATCCCACCATCCAAGCCCCCGGCCGCCTGAAAGGTGCTATAGAGCCGGTCCCCTCCGCTCAAAGAGAAGAGGGATTCTATTCCATGCTCTTCCTGATAAGGAAGACTCTAGAGAAATGGTGCCCCATTTTAGATCTCAGGGAGCTCAACCCCTATCTCATCTCCCTGTATTTCCGGATGGTCTCACTTCAAGACATACTACGTCTCATCAATCCAGGGGATTTCATGGCCACGCTCGATCTCGAAGATGCGTATTTTCACATACCGATACACCCGGCACACAGAAGGTTTCTACGATTTACAGTAGCCAAGAGCCACTTTCAATTCAGGGTTTTACCCTTTGTCCTACGCTCAGCCCCAAGAATCTTCACCAAGGTGCTGGCACCGGTTGCAGCGTTTCTACTGAAGAATCACTTTCAGGTCTTCCCTTACCTGGACGACTGGTTGCTGAAGGCTCCGTCAATGGAGGCTGCGAGGGAAGCGGTTGACGCTTGTACAAACCTTTTTCAGAATTTGGGTCTCACTCTAAACAAGGAGAAGTCCTCTCTGGTTCCGTCCAGGACTGCAAGCTTCCTGGGGGCCATCTTGGACTCGAATCTCAAAAAAGCTTTCCCAACCTTGGAGAGGCAGAAAAAACTGCAAACCATGGCGCTGGCCTTAAGAAAAAGAAGGTATCTTTCAGTACGCCGTTAAAAATCTCTTCTGGGAGTGATCTCTTCATGCATTCCTCTGATTCCACACTGCAGATTGAGGATGCATCCTCTTCAGGAGCAGCTGGACATCCAGTGGAGACAGATTCACGGTTCCTTCGACGACAAAGTGACCGTCACCTCGGCAATGAGAAAAGCTGCTTTGTGATGGACAAAGCAGGAAAACTTATCCCAAGGTCTATCCTTCGTAAGCGATCCGTCTCCTCAGGTTGTGACAACGGATGCGTCATTGGATGGCTGGGGGGCAGTACTTCAGGATCTGCATGTCAGTGGACATTGGTCCCCTCAGCACTGTCTTCTTCACATCAATCTCCCGGAACTCAGGGCAATCAAGCTGGCTCTTCAAGCTTTTCTCCCTCGACTAGGAGGTTCGAAGGTTCTCATTCGGACGGACAACACCACGGCCATGCATTACATAAACAAAGAAGGAGGAACCAGGTCTCTCCCGTTATCTCAGGAAGCTCAGGAAATCTGGGAATGGGCGATCCTTCACGGGATTTCACTGCAGGCGGAACATCTGCCAGGGATCTTAAACGAAAATGCCGACAGACTAAGCAGATTATCCTCAGTAAGTCATGAGTGGAAACTGAACCAGCGGGTTCTGGACAAGGTTTTCCAACAGTGGGGCAAGCCTTCAATAGATCTATTTGCCACACCGACCAACAAGAAATGCCGGTCTTATGCAAGCAGGCTTCACCATCAAGGATCATTTGGGAATGTACTTTCGATAGCCTGGTCAGGGACATTTGTTTACGCCTTTCCCCCCATTCCAATGATCCCGAGACTTATCAGGAAAATCGAGCTGGAGCCATGCAAGATGATCTTGATAGCCCCAGCTTGGCCGAGACAGTTCTGGTTCACGGAACTCCATCTGTTGACGATTGTTCTTCCTCTTCCCTTGCGAACCATACCGGACCTTCTCACGATGTCCGAGGGGCAGATTTGGCATCCGTATCCAGCTTCATTGCACCTGACAGCATGACTCCCGAGCAGCGAGAGTTTATGAACTTCCCCATCTCGGATGAGATAAGACCGGTTCTCTCCCAGGCTAGAGCTCCTTCCACAAATAAGACTTACCGTTTTAAATGGAGAAGATTTTGGGTTTGGTGCTGGAAGGAAGGTGTTGATCCTTTCTCTTCTCAACCTCATCAACTTCTGCCTTATCTTTTGTCCTTAGCTAAAACAGGCCTGGCGCATTCATCCGTAAAGGTTCATTTAGCAGCAATTTCTAGATACAGACGTTCGGCATCTGGACGTTCTCTCTGGTTTTCAAGAATAACTCAAGGGATTCTTTCGAGTTTATCCCCCAGTGAGGCCTCCGCCTTCTACTTGGCAACTGAACTTGGTTCTCACTCAACTCATGAAGGATCCTTTTGAGCCTATACATCGGACAGATATAAAATTCCGTTCATGGAAGTTGGCTCTCCTTCTCACCCTCACATCTGCAAGACGCATTGGGGAGCTACAGGCTCTAACGATTCAGGAGCCGTTTCTCCAATTCAAGAGGAATACTGTAATCTTAAGAACTAATCCGAGGTTCTGGGCTAAACTCTAGAGGGCGTGTTAAGCCAGCTGTTATACCATCACATATACCCCTTGAACACTAAGTGAAAGGACACCACACGAGTGTTATGAAAATAAACAGTGTATTTATTTAGATCACAACAGCCCTGGACTCTTTATGAGGACAGGGTACTAAGCACACAACAAAACTCTTACGAAAATACTTTAAGTTGCACAATTTACACAAATGCCCGAGGGGTACGAAAAACCATATACTCTAAAAGTGGAATGCGAAATTACTAGCAGGTAAGTACTAATCTCATAGGGTTTGGAATCGCTAGGACTGGACTACTGAACCTTCAGATTACTAGCAGGAGGCCTAGGGGACTCGGGTGCAGAGTGTGCACTCTCACGCGGGATGCGGGGCAAAGTCTATGGATGCTAGAATTTTACAAAGATATTGTTCTCGGGCGAACCCGACTAGGTAGAGCTGAAACGAAAAAGGATCTGGACCCTTGGATAGTGAGGCTATGCTGGGGCACCGAAATGCCGAAGTTACCTAGCCCAGGGGCTGCGGATGCATAGGTCTGGAAAGACGTCGGGAATCCTCGTTGCAGTCTATGGAGCCTGAAGAAAGAAGTTGCTGGCAGGCGACCAGTGTTGAAGTTCGAAGTGATCCAAGCCTGGATCGAAGATGGAAGACACCTGTAAGCAGAGGGGACCAAGTTCTGAATCACTAGCCAGTGATTATGTGGGCATCAGGATGGCACCGGACGAAGTCACCTCGACCAGGTGAGTGGGCGACGCTGGGCTCTGCAGTCTCACGGACCAGGAGGCGTTGTCGGCGACCAGGATGGAGGTACGAGCTGTCCCACGATGGTTGCTGCTGTCGACGTCGCTGGACCCAGGATTGGGGCAACAAGTCTTGGCAAATGCAAGCCCACGCGGTGGACTCAAAATGGCGTCTGGAGTGGACCAGGAGGGTTCGGGGTGCTCCTTTGTTGGAGGGGAGCAAATACCAGTCTGGAGCAACCAGACCAGCAGTGTTGATGTTGTCGTTCGTCGTCGGGAAGGCCACAAGCCAGCGGGCTAGTAGCCTGACAACGCGGTGAGCAGCAAAGAGCAGAAGGGCCCCACGCAGATCTCGTGGAGGCTGGGGGGCTGAACTTCGGGGCTGGAGCTGCTCAGAGTAGGGGCTTCTCGGACCCCAAAGCACTCACTCGAGGATCCCTCGGCGGTCGTGCTGGGCAAGTGTCGTGCAGTCTTGAAGATGGCCGGTCCCTCGAGGTCTCGTCGCACCCACGGATCTCAGCTGAGCTGACGATGTGGGTAGAGGTCAGAGGTGCCAGGGAAGCCGGGTCTCGTCGTGCTGGTCGGCCGGATTCCGGAGGAAGGACGTGCAGCAGACCGCAGTGTTCTTGGATGGTGCCTGCGGGTGCAGGGTGACTACTCCTTAGTCACAAGGGAGAAATCTTGAGAAGTCGAGAGTTCCTTTCGTAGAAAGTAGTTTCAGGATTCAAAGATGATCTAATTTGGAAGGGGCCCCGCTCCTATCTTTATACTAGGAAAAGGGGCTGGCACGCGACTAGGTCCTGCCCATGGGTGGAACCAGGAAGGGGGGTGGTTACACCCCTCTTCCATGCCGGACTTTCCCCAGGCCAGGGGCTGGTGTGTCCCTGGAACTGGTTCTAGCCGGCCTATGCACAGTGAGCACCGGGGTGCCACTTGCAGTCACCTTCCTCTAAAGCCCTGCCTACCCAGGATACACAAAACCCTGTCTGGGATGGTGCTAGCACCGCCCCTGACAGGAAACCCTTTGTCCAAGCCATTCTCGCTGGAAGGACTCCCAGCAGCAGGATGTCAGACTTGTGTCTGTGGTGGCAGCATCAATTTTGTGATGCTGAGGCTCGAGTTAACTTTAACCAGGGTTCACAGTTACATACATGTCGTGTCCCTCTAGAAGGGTGTAATGCTAACCCCGTCGCCAGAATTGGTGAGGGGTTAGTATTCCAATTCGTATGACACCTTACTCGACATGTTTTGATAAAGCGATACCAGAGTTAGCATATAACCGCGAGGATTATAATGCACTTAAGAGTATATGGTATGCGTTATCATGGAACAGCTATTAGGACTTGGTTCCGCAAGCTGCAAACGGGCTCAGCTCATGCCAGAGCACCATCTCACATAATTCCAAGCACTCTGCCTTCAGGATTGTCAAGGCCTGCCATAGGAGTGACTGATAGGAATCTATGTGTCCATTTTAGGGTTAGATATAGGTATACTGTATGTATGTATGTATGTATAGGCATTTATATAGCGCACTACTTACCCGGAGGGTCCCAAGGCGCTTCGACCGCTGCGAAACCCTTCCTGGCTTCCCTGAGAGATGGTCCCTTAATGGGTATCTCCAGGGTGAGACCAGGCATCCCCGGCGGTCTGGTGGGGCCGTTAGTGAAGATGAGGCAAGCTAATGCCCAGAGTTGCCGAGTGTGATCGCTGATCAGAGTAGGCACCGAGGCGAGAGAATTATCGAGTCCGCTGACCCTGGTCCAGAAACCTGCCGCGCCGGGAATCGAACCCTGGTCCCGGGCCGTCCTCTGCTCTCGGGTCTGCCGCCTCTAACCAGTGAGCCACACTATTTCACATACTATATATAAAGCAAAGGGTGATTACACCACCTTGCCCCAGCTGTCGTGCAGCCAGTTGTGTCAGATTTAGATGGCCAGCCAGGGGTGGCATAATACATGCTGCAGCCCCTGGTAGGCCCTGGGTACACCTATGCCCTGAGTTACAGGGTCTGATAAGGTGGCCCAGTACCAATTAGATATGTACCTAGGGTACATGGAATCCATTTTACAGAGAGAGCAGTAGGCCTGGGGCCCTGAATAGCAGGGTCTCAGGTCAACTAAGTCGGAAAACCAGCAAAACACCAGGCGAAAAAATTGGGGGTAACCATAGTCAGGTATCCACCCTCCTACACTCATCCTTCCACACCAGCGGAGAGATTGCTGCATTCTCTGGACGTGCAACGGTGCTTGAAATTTTATTTGGATCGCACCAAGGAGTTTCGTAAATCCTCACAACTTTTCATTGCTTTTTGTGGTCCTCGCAAGGGCCAACCTCTTTCAAAACAAAGTATTGCGAGATGGATTTCCAGTTCCATTCTCTATTGCCACTGAACAGCGGGTAAGCCGCTGACCAGCAGAATTAGAGCACATTCCACAAGATCTGTAGCTTCTACGACAGCTCTCTTTGCGGGAGTACACATCAGAGACATTTGCAGGGCTGCAACATGGAGCAGCATGCACACCTTTACGAAGCATTACTGCTTGGAATCCTTGACGCAAGAGGACATGGCTGTGGGCCAGGCAGTCCTGCGGAACCTTTTCCATTGATTGGTGAGCTTTCCTTCCTATCCCTCCTTCCTTTTATGCACATTTTGATTCTAATGTAAGTGAGGATGGCTATTGCAATGTATGTTTACTTATTTTCCTATGAAAATATGCATACTGGAGTATTTGTGTGGTTTTATGCCACAAAATTTGCTTTATGACTTACTGCTTGCTACTCTGATACAAAAGCATGGGAATCTATGAAAGTTCCAATACTGGGGCAAGAAAACAAGTTACTTACCTGTAACTTTGGTTCCCCAGTTTTGGTAACTTTCATAGATTCCCATGCGCCCACCCTCCTCCCCGAGGAAAGCTCAGCCTCCAGCAGATATGGTTACTGTTACACAATGGCTGCGAAAATCTGAGGCTCTGAGGTTCCTTCAGGAGGGTTCTAAGGGGTGAGGCTCTTCTGATTGGCTGATGATTAGTTTGGTCTCTTTTACAAAAAGAGGCAGATATTCTACAAAAGGGAGTGAGGTCTAGGCCTTTCCTTTCTCTTTTGTACCTACTGCTATGTTATTTTTTTTTACCGAGACTCCCATTCCGACGACAGGGAATGATACAAAAGCATGGGAATCTATGAAAGTTACCAATACTGGGGAACCAAAGTTACAGGTAAGTAACTTGTTTTCCTCTCTTTCGACGCACATCGTAAAATCCAACTACTTCTTTCAACTCTTCGACACAGGCCCTGAGGCCTACCCGCGCCAACCACGTCAGCAGTCCATGGAACGGACTCCATTTAAGAAATACCCCAGGTGTGGTGCTAATTTTCCACACGGACCTGCACAAGATCTGTAACCTCTGCCTCTCCCCAGAGCTTGAATAAATCAACTTCAAGGCCTGTCGATCATTCCGATCGAAGAAAGCCATTGGTTCGACGTCACAAGATGAGACGCAACACTAGTCCGGTGCAAGATATCTTCGGAGAAGAGTCGGAATTCCAACCTGGCGCTGAAGAAGAAGAAGAACACATCTCTATGTCTGAAGCCGACGACTCTGACATTGAAGAAGACTCGCACTTCACTCAGGCTCAACGAACTGTGAGTAACGAGCCCCAACTGCCCACAAAAACACCAAAGACTCTGGTTTCACCTTCACCCTTGGGCTCAGTTCGACACCGTGATACCTTTTCAGACACCCCGCCCTCCGGCCTTGCTATGAAACATAAGGACAAGTCCTCCGGCTCTGCATCGAGCCGACCCCACTCAGGTACCAGACCCACATCTTCGGCACCAAAACCAAAAACCAAGCCTGGCGCTGCGCTGCCGTCACCGAAGACATCTTAGGCACCGAAAGAGTCGAATCCGAAACAGCATAAACCCAAGGCTTCAGAGCCGACACCAGCTAAACCAAAGGCTTTGGAATCGACACCGGCTAAACCGAAAGCTTCGGAGCCGAAAACACTTAAAAGAGAAACCTTTGGATCCGAAACCAGGTAAAATCAAACCTTCGGAGCCCAAACATCCTGCACCGAAGGGCGCAGAGCCCAAAAAAGCATGGAAGTCCTCTTAAACCCTCTAAATATAAACAAAGGGACAGACACTCCGTCCAAAGAACTTCCTTGTCAGGCGGATGCTAGTAGCATAGACCAAGAAAGCCACTAACCTTAAAAGATCGGCCAGCAGGGACAATGGCAAGAGGAACATCACCTTCCTCCCCTGAGGATAACCCCACACAGAGGAATTTGAACACCACTGCTTGAGGGAGCACCCCTGGGAAAAGGGGAAATGGAGAAAACAAGAAAAGCTCTGCAGATAAGGTCTCTCAGAGAAACTACGATAGGTGGATAGCGTAGCCCTACGTGGGATGCCACAATCCTTCTTAGACACTGCAGTAGGAAGAAACAACAAAGAATCACTCGTGAGGTGTAGGCTTGGCAACCTACCATAAGTGTATTTTGCACCCTCCTCCAGAATACTCTTACTCACTAGTTTCTTATCGCAGAGACTCCAAAGGAAGGAAAGTTCAGGATATATCTATACAACCCTCTTCCAGTTGCCCAATGCCACAGGAAAGAACCTGGTGAATGTAGCGGGAACAAATGGACAGTCAATGCAAAGTACAGCGCCTTCCTGCTAGAGACTGAATGAGGAATGCTTGCACTGCTTCTAATAACAAAGTCGTCAGTGAAGGAACACTCACTGTTAAATTCACGGTGAGCGTGTCCTCGTAACACAAAAGGAAAGGAAATACCATCACCCCTCTTTATCTTCGAGACTGTGAAATGAACGTGTACTTCGGAACGTGGGCGAATGCAAATCCGCGCTGCACTGTTCACATAAATCCTAAATACCTGAAACAAGGGGGAGTTGATCCCTCGCAGAAAAACGGGCAATCCGGAAAGTACCTTCCAGTCACTACCTAGTACCTGCTTAGGATCCACACTCCGTGCTGGTCATGTAGGGAGAGATGCCCAGACTGCATGCCTCGTTGAAGTAAAGCGCCCGACCTCCAGCGGGGAACACCGTCCACTTGGTGCTTGAATTCGGAATTACAATGGCTCTGCAGAAATACAGGAAAACGCAGGTAAGGAAAAGCACCCGACCTCCAGCGGGGAACACCGTCCACTTGGAGCTCGTACTCAGGAACAGTACGGGCAGTTTGTCAAGCCCCGGTTTGCGGAAAGGGCGGGGCTTTATAGCCATCCAATGGAGAGGTGGCTCCTGCCTTGAGACGCGGGACGCTGTCCCAGGGCATTCTGGGCACTGTAGTTTCTCGCTGCCAGCGCTACTGTGCTCTTTCTGCATTTCCACCCGGCGCATGGAACAGAGCACACAGGGGGAAGACAGACCCAGTTTCCCTCTCTGTGTCAGGGTCGCCACATTCCTCCATCAGATTCTTTGGATCCAAAACAAAAACAGTTACATATTGACCCTGAAACTGGGAAACTTCGAGCAACACTTTCTAAAAAAAAGAAAGCTAGACCTCTTAAAAGACTACCATATACCTCTTTAGAAAAAGGACATGGGTACTAACCCCTCTCCCCCTTACATACCTCCCTGTCCTCCACCCTTTAATCCAAATTTACTAATTTCACCAGCAAACTCACCACCACCACATTTCTCACCTGAGCCACAGAATAATAATGATGGGGTGGGGTTGGGTATGGGGAAGGAGATTATACTGAGGACACCATTCCACAGAATACAGACCCCTGGGATGATTATGATAAAGAAGATGATCATACTAATGACCCTGACCTATATCCCTCCAGACCATCACCACCCGATGACAATATTGGTTTTGCACAGCTTATCAATAGAGCGGATCAGTACCATGGGGTGGAACTACCTACTGATCCCATAGTGGAGGATTTCTTAGTTGAAACTTTCACTCCCTCCCCAAAAAACACGAATACTTTGCCCATGCTCAAAGGTATGATAAAACACGCCAGAGAGGTATTCAAGGACCCTGTTAGAGCTAGAATACTAACGCCAAGGGTAGACAAATAGTATAAAGCCGCTCCTACAGACCCAATTTACATCAGGGGTCAGGTACCATTAGATTCTCTTGTCGTTTTAAATGCACGAAAGAGAGCAAATTCTTAAACTACAGGTGACGCCCCCTCCTCCTGACAAGGAGTCAAAACTTATAGACGCGTCAGGCAAGAGAATTGTATCACAAGCTGCAAATCATTGGCATATTGCCAATCCACAAGCTCTTCTGGCACGATATGATAGAGCTCACTATGACGAGCTAGAAAAACGAATGCAGCATTTACCAGACCAATACAAGGTTAAAGCTCACAACCTCATTCAAGAGAGTAAGCTTATTACAAACACTTCAATCAAATGCGCCCTTGATGCGGCTGATACAGCCTCGCGTGCCATTAACACCAGCGTTTTGCTACGCCTACACGCTTGGCTTCGAATCTCAGGATTCAAGCAGGAAGTACAATCAGCACTACTTAATCAGCCATTTCATCGAGAACATCTCTTTGACCCCAGAGTCGATTCACCATTAGAAAAGATGAAAAAAGACACAGAGACTGCTAAGTCCATGGGGGCCTTACAACTACCTTCTAGTAGGGGCTCCGTTCTTCGCTTCTTTTATAGGGGTGGCTCAAAGAGAACTGCATTGATGACTACTGCAAAGGTTCTTGGCTTTTACCTCTCTTATCAGATTGTGCACACGTTGAGTGGCAGCATATTACTGGGACTTTATGGACACAGCCTCCGTTGTGTATTGTTTTATAAATTTCTATTGCTCATATATCACAGTATTCCTTCTAAACATCACCAGGACCTGGCCTGAAATGCATTGTTTTAATCACCAGTCAGTACCCAACACTTATGCTCTCTTTTTTTATATTGTGCACACGTTGAGTGGCAGCACATTAATGGCATCATTGTGATTTTGTCCTTGTGTTATATTGCTTCATATAATTTTATTGTTTTCAAACACTTTTTGCAAATTTTTTCTAATATCACAAAAACCTGCTTTGAAGCGCATTGTAACGCTCCTCTTTCACCATTTTCGTTTATCATTACAACATGGTGACTACGAACGCAGTCTCGTTTCTATCTCTATGCTTCACCACATATTGAGCACTTCCGCATTGGCTCACCCTCTCACGTCGGAATCACTTGTCAGTTTACCGAGCACTCGTGAACTTTCTTCCGGTAAGATCTCTAACACTCTTAATGACGGTTAAACTCGTCTTTAGAGGCCACTACCAATTCACTAAATACGTATTATTGTTTACACAGGGAAGCATCCCCCACGCCACAACCTCTCTCCGCGGTCCACTACGGGTGAGCAATCATTTCCTATTCATGTACCCTGCTGCATTTATTCTTTCCCGTTTTTAAAACTCGCACTTATCACTTTCTCTCC
The DNA here is from genome assembly GCF_964263255.1 of Lissotriton vulgaris. Lineage (NCBI taxonomy): Eukaryota > Metazoa > Chordata > Amphibia > Caudata > Salamandridae > Lissotriton > Lissotriton vulgaris. The sequence goes on from NC_141697.1 coordinate 578,064,946, forward strand.
AGCCCTGTTATCGGCTACGCAGCATTGCAGTGTATGCACCTTCTTCATACGCTCCCGGTTTACATATGTAAGCGTTCATTTCCTCCGCACCATTTTTTACCAGGCTGTTAGTTTTTCACCATGTAGGTTGTCACTTTGCTATGGTTGATGTTCATATGCACAAGCTTTTATTCTTTCCGCACTATATGGGGTCTTTTCACAATCACTGGTTCGTTTGCACCTCTCCAAATAATGTCACCCCTTGGTTATATGGTTTCTTTTTGATTCTTTTCGATTTCCTTGACGCATTAGCTTTCCATGTAGACTCTCCTGGTCTTACCTTTTAAACTTAACAATGGTTTCTGAGCATAAGTCGTTGACTTCTTGATATGATATGCTATATATTTTTGCTAGCAATGTATCCTTACACATGTATTATCGTTTTGTAGATTCCCCTGACGAAGGGCTCCGTGTTTAGCCCGAAATGCATTGGGACACACCAACAAACTATGTTGCTGAAATCATGTAATTTTGTGATGATACAACAACTTTACTTGAATATGAATTAAATAATAATCGAGCAACAATCTACTAACGGCATCTGTGAAAACTTATTGAATTGTAAACACTTCATGTTTAAATTGTTGAATCGGAATCATGTATGATTAACACATCACAAATTGGTTGCACACTTACCATTTACACTCAATTGAGTGAATAGCGCAGTGCATTAAGCTCCTGAGAAACTCTAAGGAAATTCCCTACACTTCAAAGAGAACTGCGTCAGAACACACTGCATCCTCTTATAAAAGTCGCAATCAATCTTCCTCATCCAGAGGATATTCTCTGGAAGGATACAGAGGAAATAACAATAGAGAAAGAGGCAGAGGTAACTCCACACGCACTTCCCCTGTCGCCAAACAGTGACTTCCCTCCACTATCCCCGATCATTTTACTCCTGTCGGGGGACGTCCCTCACAGTTACTACCTGTCTGGAATTCCATCACAAAAGACAAGTGGGTAAGACAAATTATCCAATATGGTTATTGCCTGGAACTTACCTCCACTCCCCCAAACATTCCTCCCACACATCGTGCGATGTCCTCAGAACATCTCACTCTCCTAAAGCAAGACGTTCTCTCCCTGTTACAGAAACATGATATAGAACCAGTCCCCCTGACTCATCAGGGCACATGGGTTTACTCACTCTATTTTCTAATTCCAAAAAAGGACGCCTCTCACAGACCAATATTGGATCACAGACAGCTAAATCTATACATTCAATCAGATCATTTTCACATGGTCACCCTCCAACAGGTTCAAGTTCCGGAATTTATATAGCGCACTACTCACCCAGAGGGTCTCAAGGCGCTTAGGGAGGGGGTTCATTATTTATCGAATAGCCAGGTTTTAAGTTCTTTTCTGAAGGATATGTGGTTCTGAGTAAGGCGGAGGTGAGTGGGGAGTGAATTCCAAGTTTTGGCCGCCAAATAGGAGAAGGATCTTCCTCCCATGGTGGATCTTTGGATGCGCGGAACTGCGGCGAGGGCTTGATTGGAGGATCTAAGTTGGCGGGTGGGTGTGTAGAAGGACAGTCGAGTGTTGAGGCATTCGGGTCCTATTTTGTAGAGGGTCTTGTGTGCGTGGGTGAGGAGACGGAACGTTATTCTCTTGTTGACGGGAAGCCAGTGGAGGTCTTTCAAGTGACCGGTAATGTGATCTTGGCGAGGGATGTCCAATATGAGTCTCGCTGATGCGTTTTGGATGCGTTGGAGTTTTTTCTGTAGTTTGGCTGTGATTCCGGCGTAGAGGGTGTTTCCATAGTCCAGTCGACTCGTGACCAGTGCGTGGGTGACAGTCTTTCTTGTCTCGGAGGGGATCCAACTGAAGATTTTTTTGAGCATGCGAAGTACGTTGAAGCAGGAGGATGAGACGGCGTTGACTTGACTGGTCATCGAAAGTGAGGAGCCCAGAATGAAGCAGAGGCTACGTGCGTGGTCTGTGGGTATGGGTGCTGTGCCCAGAGCCGAGGGCCACCATGAGTCGTCCCAGGAAGAGGGGGATGATCCTAGGATGAGGACCTCAGTTTTGTCTGAATTAAGTTTTAGGCGGCTGTTTTTCATCCTTTCGGCTAATTCTTTCATGCCTTCGTAAAGATTGGTTTTGGCGGTGTTAGGGTCTGTGGTGAGGGAGAGGATCAGCTGGGTGTCGTCGGCGTAGGAGATGATGCTAAGGTTATGTTGACGCGCGATGGATGCGAGTGGACTCATGTAAACATTGAAGAGGGTGGGACTGAGTGAAGATCCTTGTGGTACTCCGCAGATGACTTCGGTGAGCTCTGATTTGAATGGCGGAAGTCGGACTCTTTGGGTTCTCCCGGCGAGGAATGAGATGATCCAGTCAAGGGCTTTTCCTTGTAAGCCGATGTTGCTTAGGCGTTGTATAAGGGTGCTGTGGCAAACTGTGTCGAAGGCGGTTTAGAGGTCAAGTAGGATGAGGGCCACTGTTTCTCCGTTGTCCAGTAGTGTTCGGATGTCGTCTGTTGCTGCAATGAGGGCGGTTTCGGTGCTGTGTTTGGCTCGAAAGCCGGACTGTGATGGGTCGAGGGAGTTGTTGGATTCAAGGAAGGCGGCGAGCTGGCTATTGACGGCTTTCTCAATGACTTTGGCAGGGAATGGGAGGAGGGAAATGGGGCGGTAGTTCTTAAGTTCAGAGGGGTCTGCTGTGGGTTTTTTCAGGAGGGCGCTGAGTTCGGCGTGTTTCCAGCTTTCTGGGAAGGTAGCGGAGTTGTAGGAGCAGTTGATGACATCACGGAGATGGGGTGCGATGATGGAGTCTGCTTTGTTGAAGATGTGATGGGGACAGGGGTCGGTTGGCGAGCCAGAATGGATGGGAGTTCATTAGGCGGATGGTGTCTTCGGTGGTGATTGGGTTCCAGGCGTAGAGGTTGTTGGAGGGCGGTATAGGTTCGGAGGTGGGTGGAGAGGATTGTTCTTTGGAAATGCTCTCGAAGCTGTTATGTATGTCGGCAATTTTGTTGTAGAAGAAGGAGGATAACGAGTCGCAGAGGTCTTGGGAGGGAGTAATGTCGTTTGAAGCTGCGGTGGGGTTGGTGAATTCTTTGACGATGTTGAATAGTTCCTTGCTGTTATGGGCGTTGTTGTCGAGTCAATCCTTGAGTGCTGATTTCTTGGTGGAACGGATCAGTTGGTGGTGTTTGCGGGTGGCGTTCTTGAAGGTGGCCAGGTTGTCAGTGGTTGGGTTTTTTCTCCATGTTTTCTCGAGAGTACGGCATAGTTTCTTGGATTTCTTAAGGTCGTCGTTGAACCAGGGGGCCGTTTTGCTACCCTGTTTGGTTTGGTGGTTTTTCAAGGGTGCTAATTCTTCAACGCTGTAAGTGATCCATTGTTTGAGTTTGGTGGCAGCTTGGTTTGGGTCCGAGGAGAGGGCGGGAGGGTTTAGGTTGAGCGATGTGAGGAGTTGGTCGGTGGTGATTTTTTTCCAATTTCTTCGGGGAATAGGTGGTGGGGGGTAGTGGGTCGGGGTAGTTTTGTAGCTGAAATGAACACAGCTATGGTCCGTCCAATGGAGAGGTGTGGTACGATCGAAGGAGATGTGTTTGCTGGAGGTGAAGATGGGGTCGAGCGTATGTCCGGCTATATGGGTGGGGGTGTCAACAAGTTGTTTGAGTCCGAGATTGGCCATGTTGTCCAGAAGGGTGGTGGTGTTGTTGTCGTTTTTATTTTCCAGGTGGAAGTTGAGGTCTCCCAGTAGAATGTAGTTCTCGGAGGCAAGGGCATGTGGGCTGATGAAGTCAGTGATGTCTTCGCTGAATTGTTTACGGGTTCCTGGAGGCCTGTAGATGACGGTCCCTCTAAGTGTGGTCCTGGGGTCGGTGTGGATCTGGAAGTGGAGGTGTTCGGCGGATGCAAGGTTATCGTCGGAGCTGGACGTGATTCTGATGGTGTTCTTATGGATGATGGCGATGCCTCCTCCTGTTTGGTTGGCGCGGTCTTTTCGGATGATCTTGTAAGTGTCTGGGATGGCTATGGCGATGTCGGGAGTTGATGATGTGTTCATCCAGGTTTCTGTAAGGAAGGCGACGTCCGGAGAAGCAGTGTCGAGTAGGTCCCAGAGTTCTGTGGCGTGTCTGTGGACCGATCGGGTGTTCAGCAGGATGCACTTCAGGTGGTTAGAGTCGGAGCTATGTTTGGGATTAGTGGATTTGGTGTGAGTCTTGATGCTGGTAAACTTGCAGGAGTGGCAGGCGAAGGGACCATGGGTGCGTCCTGGGGCAGCTACGTAGCATTGAGGTATGCGTCCGGGGTTAAGGGCAAGGAGAGTAGCGGCGTCATACGTTAAGCGAGTGGGGTGGGAGTAGCGAGGACCAGGGGGTCTGGCGCTGGGCGCGGTCCAGGCGCGGACGGGCATAGACGGGCTTACCTTTGGCGCACCTTCGGCGCGACTGGGGCGCAACCGCTGCGCGCAAAGGCATCTGTCATATGAGGATGGTGGGGGGGGGGGGGGGCGAGGGAGGGGCAGCTGGGAGGCGGGTGCGTGGGGGGAGCCGGGCTGGGATCAAGGCACAACAACAATAAACAAGATGGCAGCAAGTCAAAAGGCGAAACACAGCGAGATTGGGGGCACAGCCTTAAAAAAGCGCTAGCAAATGTCCAGAGGTACCGGCCCAGTAAATACATTAAATAATTCAGGCAAAGCGGGCAGAGCACAATTGTGTAATGAATGCGCAGCCGTCTAGCGGTAAAGGCGCTACTAAAATGCTAATCGAGTGTTCAGGCAATACTGAACAGTGAGCAGTGCGCAGCTAATTAATATGAAGGCACAAAGCAGTTAGGAAGAAGTGCTACGATACCACTAGTCTGGCAGGGAGCAGCGTGAGGGAGCGACCGCTTTCTTTCCACATTGGATTTAAAAGACGCCTACTTCCACATTCCCATTCACCCGCTCACTGGAAATATCAACACTACCAGTTCAAAGTCCTCTCATTCGGGGTAACCACAGCACCCAGAGTTTTCACCAAGTGCCTAGCAGTAGTTGCAGCTCACTTAAGACAATACATTCATGTGTTTCCTTGTCTGGACGATTGGCTCATAAAAGCCAAATCACAACAAAGTAGTGTTCAACATACCCACCAAACAATTCAGTTGCTTCACCGCCTTGGATCACCAAATTCCACCTCCAACCGTCCAACACACAAGTTTATCCAGGAGCTTCAATAGGCACTTGCAAAGCTCTTGCATACCCCAACCCAGTCATGATATGCAACATACAGGCTCTAATATCACAATTGCAACCTCTACACTCATCATCAACTCGAGTGTTAATGCAGCTAATTGGAATGATGGCCTCTTGCATTCTAATAGTCCCTTATGCAAGATACCAGATGCGTCCTCTACAGGAATGCTTAGCACGTCAGTGGAACCAAGCTTAAGGCCAGCTGACAGATTTGGTGTTGGTAGACAGCCGCACCCACCGCTCTCTGCAGTGGTGGAACACACAAAACCTTTCCAGAGCGTGGCAATTTCTAGAGCCTGTGCCACAAATCGTGCTAACAGCAGACACATTGTTCTCCGGCTGGGGAGCTCATCTGCAAAATCATATCATTCAGGGCCTGTGGACTCCACAACAAAAACAGTTCCACATAAACCACCTGGATTTTCTAGCAATTTTTCTAGTATTAAAAGCCTTTCAAGTCCATCTAGTCCGCAAAGCTGTACTAGCCCGTACAGACAACATGACAGCAATGTACTATATAGAAAAGCCAGGAGGTACACACTCCCTATAGCTCTCGTGTCTAGCTCAAAGCATATGGAGATGGGCTATTCCTCAAAACATATATCTCCTGGCAGAACACCTTCTAGGCGTAGACAATCCGATTTCAGATCTGCTCAGTCATCAGTGACAACAGATCCACGAATGGGAGTTAAATCCTCAAGTTCTCCTTCCATTCTTTCAAATGCGGGGCTACCCAGAAATATATCTGTTCGCCACACACCAGAACGCCAAATGCCCAAACTTTGCGTCCAGGTAACCACACCTATTGTCCAAAGGCAATGCGCTATGAATGAACTGGTCAGGAACATTTGCTTACGCTTTTACACTTCTCCTGCTCATTCCATTAGTGGTTCGGAAGCTCCAACAGCATTCACTCAAAATGATCCTGGTTGCTCCCTCATGGGCTCGACAACCATGGCTCACAACCCTGTTGGAACTATCTGTAGTTCCTCATCAAAAACTACACTTCGCACCCAAGCTTTTCACTCAGAACCATGGAGAGATAAGACATTCATATACCAATCAACTCAACATTGTGATCTGGCACCTGAAATCATAGTTTGGCTACCTCAATCTCCCGCCAGACTGCATGAGCGTCATTAAGGAGGCTAGACGTCCTAACACAAGAGCATGCTATACAGCAAAGTGGAACCGATTTGCCATTTACTGTACAAACCATCAAATCAATCCACTAGATGCCTCCATTCAAAACATCCATTAGCTATTTCTTACACCTACAACGCTGTAACTTCGTATACACATCTATACGATTGCATGTCGCTGCAATAGCCGCTTATCTACAAAGCAGACTACACTTGTCTTTGTTTAGAGTGCCCACTATGAAAGTGTTCATGGAAAGACTCAAAAGAGTAATTCCCCCTAGAGTTCCATACTCTCCAATTTGGAACCTTAATATTGTCCTTACAAGACTCATGGGCCCACAGTGTGAACCAATGCACAAATGTAAACTACAGTTTCTCACTTGGAAAGTAGACTTCCTTATAGCCACCACATCTCTTAGAAGAGTTGGTGAGCTCCAAGCAGCAACCATACAAGAACCATTTTTACAAATTCATCATAACAAAGTGGTTCTTGGGACTAATCCAACATTTTTACCTAAAGTTGTTTCTGCCTTTCACCTCAATCAGTCAGTTGAACTGCCAGTGTTTTTCCCTCAACCAGACCCAGTGGCAGAACGTGCTCTTCACACACTAGATGTGAAAAGAGCAATACTCTATTACATTGAAGGAACAAGGTCTTTTAGGAAAACCAAGCAACTCTTTAATGCTTTATTTACCACCGCATAAAGGCAATCCCATTTAAAAAAATGGTATTGCATGATGGATAGTTAAATGCATCCAAATATGCTACATTAAAGCCAAAAGCACATTAACTATTCCCCCTAGAGCGCATTCCACACGCAAACTAGGGGCTTCCATGGCTTTTTTAGGGAATATACCCTTAGATGACATCTGTAAGGCTGCAACTTAGTCTACACCTCACACATTCACAAGACACTACTTGATGTGCATGCAAAACAACAAGCTAGTGTGGGCCAGGCTGTCTTAAGAACACTTTTTCAAACTACTGCAACAGATACATGTCAGCCACAGCTGGGAGAATAACTGCTGTATAGACTATGCTAATGCATATGATCTGCAGCTCATATGCTTCAAACGGAAAATGCTACTTACCCAGTATGTGTAGGAGAGTAGGGTCTGCAATCCTATGGTCACCCCAGATTTTTGCTTTTTGCTTCACTGGTTTACGACTTTCCCTGGCTGTGGGCCTGCTAATCAGACCCACAGCCTAGCTGTTCTCTCTCTAAATTGACATCCATTTACCTTAGGTGCATTTACCAATTGGTATTGGGTCACTCTTGTAAGTCCTTGTACAGTGTACCATAGGTACCCAGGGCATAAGTGAACCCAAGGCCTACCAGGGGCTGCAGCATGTATTATGCCACCCCTGGCTGGCCATCCAAATCTGACACAACTGGCTGATCAATCAGCTGGGGCAAGGTGGTGTAATCACCCTTTGCTTTAGATATAGTATACCTATATCTAAACCTAAAATGGACACATATCCTCCTATAAGTCACTTCTATGGCAGACCTTAGCAATCCTGGAGGCAGAGTGCTTGGAATTATGTGAGATGGTGCTCTAGCATGAGCTGAGCCTGTCTGCAGCTTTCGGAACCAAGTCCTTTAGCTGTTTCCATGATAACGCTATACCATATACTCTTAAGTGCATTATAATCCTCGCGGTTATTGCTAACTTTGGTATAGCATTATCAAAACATGTCGAGTAAGGTGTCATACGAATTGGAATACTACCCCCTCGCCAATTCTGGTGACGGGGGTAGCATTCCACCCTTTTAGAGGGACACGACATGTATGTAACTGTGAACCCCGGTTAAAGTTAACTCGAGCCTCAGTGTAGGAAGGATACAGGATTGTATAATTTGATTATGAGGGAGCAGATCCTAAGTAATTATCAGAACCAGCTTTTGCACCAGCACCTGGTGGACTCAGATTTGGCCTCTCCCCAAGAATTGGGTAAGAGGGCAGATTAATGGGTCAGAACCAGGATTAGGCCTAAGAATCAGGGTAATGACCAAAAGAAGGATACTTCCAAGACTCAAGAGAAGGGTGGGGATAAATCTAAAGATAAGTCTCCCACAGGGCCCCAAAACTCCAAGGATGGGGGTGGGTTTACTTTTGGAACACTGGTGGACTCTGGCCTAACCAGGTCCCCATCCCCAACTGATCTTGTCTATGAAACTGGCATGGGGTTTACCAACTTCACTGATTGCCCAAACACTTTGAGCAAGTATAGACAAGAACCCCTCATCAATGGTCAAAAAGTTGAGGCCTATAGAGACACAGGGGCTAGTATCACTATGGTGACTGAGAACCTAGTCCCCTCAAGGCAACTTTTACCTGGTGCCACATACCAGGTGACGAACATTGATGGAGTTCAGAAGAATCATCCCATGGCAGTGGTAAATCTCAGCTGGGGAGGTGTCACTGGCCCCAAGAGAGTGGCAGTGTCCCCAAACTTGCCTGTAGATTGTCTACTGGGGAATGATTTGGAAATCTCAGCCTGGGCTGAGGTTGAACAACAAACCCATTCTAAAATGGTAAATCTCCATGGAAAGGTTAGTGGGGCTGTGATGGCCACAGCCCCAATCCAAGATGTCCTCCCTGAAAAGGTTGGTAGGGCTGTGCAAGACTCAGCCACATCTTCAGCAGAATCCCTTCCTGAACAAGTTAACAGAGCTGTTATGATAACAGCCCATACCCAAACTGAGTCCCTTCCTGAAAAGGTTGGTGGGGCTGTGATGGCCACAGCTCAAACTCAAACTGATTCATGTGTTGTGAAGCCTGAAACTATGGATCACTCCACACAAACAGAAAGCATTGAGGAGGAAGAGAAATCTCCCTCCCACCAGACATTAGGAAAGGATCAGCCTCCTCAGGGAACTGATCTTACCCCTTGTGAAGAAACTGCCCCAGAGGTAGTCAGGCCTAGCCTGGCAGAGCCCCTGATTTCAGTGGACCCTTCCAAGGTGGGACCCAGTCTGGAGCCGGTAACCTGCCCCTCTATACCCTGCCTCAGTCAGCCCAGGGCTACAGAGGTCAAGGAGGTCAGTGAGCCCTAAAGGGCCCCCTGTCAAATAGAGCACCCCCATCAGCAGATTAGGGGCACCAAAGCTAGCAGCCCTAGCAAGGTGAAAACTTAAAAAATTCCTGAGGGATCCCCCTTACCACTAGTTAAGGACCTCCCCCAAATGGACACTGTTGTGCACAGCCAAACCTGGGACCCCAAGGCCCTAACCCTGACCTGTCCCTCCAGTAAGCCAACCAAAGGGATCCAGCCTCCAGCTGTAGGCAGCCAGAGGTTGACCCTGAGAGCACAGTGCAACTCAGTCAAGGAAAGAAAGGCACACATGGTGGAAGATGATTGGAGGAAGCTGAGCCCTACATTAGTGGAGCCTCACTTCAGTACTCCATCTCAACACCAGCCTTTTACTTTGCCAAAACACACCACCGGTAGTGATTCCCTATGGTAGAGACCCTCTGATACCCCTAGGGTGAGGGATTGCTTAGTGGACCATGAGACAGGGGGTAACCATGCTAGTGCAGGTACTTCCTTATATAGCCACTTAGGCAATATAGGCTTACCTGGTCAAGGATAGCCTTATCTCCTTTTGTTTGGGGGGGGGGGGGGTTGTGTAGGAAGGTGGATACCTGACTATGGTTACCCCAGATTTTTTGCCTTGTGTTTAGCTGGTTTTCGACTTAGTTGGCCTGGGACCCTGCTAATCAGAGTCCCAGGCTATCTGCTCTCTCTGTAAAATGGACTCCATGCAGCCTAGGTGCATAACTAAATTGGCTTGAGTCACCTTATCAGCCCCTGTACAGTGTACTATAGGTACCCAGGGCATAGGTGCATCCAAGGCCTACCAGGGGCTGCAGCATATCTTTTGCCACCCCTGGCTGGCTATCCAAATTGACACAACTGGCTGATCACTCAGCTGGGGCAAGGTGGTCTAATCACCCCTTGCTTAGATATAGTATACCTATATCTAAACCTATATCTGGACACATATATACCTATAAGTCACTCCTATGGCAGGCCTTAACAATCCTGGAGGCAGAGTGCTTGGTTTTATGTGAGATGATGCTCTAGCATGAGCTGAGCCTGTCTGCAGCTGTCGGGACCAACTCCCTTAGCTGTTCCGGGATATTGCCATATCATATACTCTTAAGTGCATTATAATCCTCGTGGTTACTTGCTAACTATGGTTTGGCTCTATCAAAACATGTTGTGTAAGGTGTCATACGCTTTGGAATACTACCCCCTCGCCAGTCCTGGCGACGGGGGTAGCATTCCACCCTTCTAGAGGGAGAAGACATGTTACTTTGCTAAAACGCGGTTAATCCTAACCAGAGCCTCAGCATCACAAAATGGATGCTGCTGCCCCGACACAAGTCTGACCTCCTGCTGCTGACCGAAACTTGGCAGAGGAGGCCTGGACAAAGGGTTTCCTGTCGCAGGGAGGTGCTACACCACCCCAGACAGGAGATAGTGGATTGGTGCAGGGAGGGCTGAAAGAAACTAGACACTGCCTGGGGCGCACAAGGTGTCCCAGGCAAAATCCAGTCAAACCGGTTCTGGGGCACTCCAGCCCCAGTCCCAGCGCAACCCTGAACAAAGGGAAAGGGGTGTAACCACCCCCTTCCTGGGTCCCACCCATAGGAGGGACCTAGCAGGTAATCCAGCCCCCAAGATTGGAATAAAGGTGGGAGCAGTGCCAATGCACATCAGATTATCCTGACTGAAACTTATGAAACGAAACTCTGGACCCTTCGACATCCTACTCGACGTAGAAGACTGAAGAATCTCCCTTGTGGTCAAGGAGTGACCACCCTGTGCAAACAGGCACCATCCAGCGCGTCACCGTTTGCTTTGTTGCAGTTCCCGCCGGAACTCGAGCGACAGAGATCGACAAGACCCAGCTTTCCTGCCTTCCAACAGCCCGATCCACAGTCCCTGCAAAGCTGAGACCCGTGGAGGCGACCTGAAGCGTGGGGTTCGGCCATCTTGGAAAAACTACGAAGTGCTGACCGTGCAGCTCCCGAGGCTCCATCGACGCTGTGCATTGGGGTTTGAGAAGCCCCAGCCCTGAGCAGCTTTTGCACCGAAGCTCACCCCTCTACACTCACCGAGTGCTGCGTGGGGCCCTTCTGCATTTTCCTGCTCAACGCGTTGGTCCGGTCACTTCCCCGTTGGCTAGTGGCCCCAGTACCGACGAACCTTTGAATTTTCTCTGCTAGTCTGGTTGCTCCAGACTGGCCCTCGCTCCCCTGAAATGGAGCACCTGCTCTGACCTTGCTGGTCCGAGTAAGAAGCGATCTTCGAATCCTGCGTGGTTTGCGCTTGCCAAGGTTTGTTAGCTCCAATCTGGAAGCCAACACCGCCGACAGTGAGAGCCTTCGTGGGACAGCTCGTGATCCACTCCTGGACGTCCTCGATGCCCCAGAGTCCACGTGGCAGCGGAGACTTGCTACCCTTAGGTTAGCTTGTCTATAAGGTTGACTTACAACCATCACCATAAGGGATTGTTTGGACTGATACAAGATGCCCCCAGAATTGGAGACATCATATATCAGGCCAACTTCTCACACTCTGAAGCTGACTCCCAGCAGCCGATTTGAGACACAAAGCAGATTATCCAGATCCTCTATCGCGACTAAATCTCGACTAAAGAACAACCTCCCTTCCATGTGACTAATGCACCTGGTTGATAGGACTGTCGTGCTGCGTATATTATTGTCTTGATAAAGACCCGCTGCGACTGAAAACATTGGCGCTTTAAGGGTCGAAACGTCGACATCTATTCACAGGTCACATAAACTTGGAGCCCTCAACAAACTTGAAAGAAATGATAGGGTTCCTAGATTGTATTAGTTGATGGTCTTATGAAATATTTTGTATATACGTGTATAGTTTTTCTATATAAAATTTGGATATAATTTGTTTATCACAAATTCACTATTCACTAATGTCACTTGTTTTTGCACTGTATTTGATATAATGACAGTTAATGTATATAATGTACAGAATTGACTTTTTTTGACTCAGAAAATGATATAAAGATACTATAAAGCAATAGTTAGGTCCTCCTTCTTTATTTATTATAAGGATTTGTCACAGTATCTCAGAGGTGTTCTGTTGGTTCTATTAGTAGTATTGAAAAACTGTTTTGATAAATCATTTGTTGTTCAAACCCGACAGAACCATTATTTTCTAAATTACATATTACCCAGGTTCTGAGGGACACAGGGTCAACCCCGTTGTTTTTATTAAAAAAAAACTTCTCACACTCAGCATCACAAAATGGATGCTGCCACCACAGACACAAGTCTGACCTCCTGCTGCTGGGAGTCCTTCCAGCGAGGGAGGCCTGGACAAAGGGTTTCCTGCCTTGGGAGGTGCTAGCACCACCCCAGACAGGATTTTGTGTATTAGGTAGGACAGGCCTGAAAGGAATGAGACATGCCTGGGGCACACAAGGTGTCCCCATGCATACACCGGTTCAAACCAGTTGCTGGGGCACTCCAGCCCCAGCTCTGGCGCGAAACCGGACAAAAGATAGGGGGTGTAACCACCCCCCTTCCTGGTCCCACCCATAGGAGGGACCTAGTCATAGTACAGCCCCCTTTAGTATAATAAAGGTAGGAGCTGGTCCCATTCCAAATTAGATTAATCCTGATTTGAAACTACAAGAAGAAACTCTGGACTTCGACGTTCTGCTCCACTGAAGACTGAAGAAATCTCTCTTGTGGCCAAGGAGTGACCACCCTGCACAAGCAGGCACCATCAAGCGTTCCAGCGGTTCACTTTGTCGTCTTCCCTGGTGGATCCAGACTTCAGAGCCCGACGAGGCCCGGACTTCCAGACCTCTCCGACCTCTACCTACATCTGCAGCACAGCTGAGATCCATGGGTGCGACGAGACACGTGGGACCGGCCATCTTGGAAAAACTGCACTTCGCTTCCAGCACGACTTCAGAGGCATCCTTGACGAAGTGCTTTGGGGATTGAGAAGCCCCAGCCCCGAGCAGCTCCTGCACAGAAGATCAGCCCTCCAGCATCCACGAGATCTGCGTGGGGCCCTTTTGCTTGATTGCTGCTCGGCGCGTTGTCTGGTCACTTGCCGGCTGGCTAGTGACCTCCTAGACGACAATCCACGACATCTACACCGCTGGTCTGGTTGCTCGAGACTGGCCCTTGCTTCCCTGCAAAGGAGGAGCACCACGGACCCTCCTGGTCCGCACCAGACGCCTTTTGCACTCACCGCGTGGGTTGCCTTTGCCAAGGCCTGTTGACGCCGAATCCGGAACCAACACCGCCGACAGCGGGAGCCTGCGTGGGACAGCTCGTGCCTCCATCCTGGTCGTCGAAGACACCACCTGGTCCACGTGGCTGCAGAGTCAAGCATCCACTCTTCACCTGATCGCGACAACAGCATCTGGTTCCTTCCTGGTTCCACTCCAGTCACTGGCTAGTGACTTTGAACATTGTCCCCTCTGCTTTCAGGTCTTCATCTTCCTTGATCCACCCTTGGATCACTCCAGACAGCTTCCTCCTGGTCGCCTGCAGCATCTTTCGTCAAGGCTCCATAGACTTCAATGCGGAAACCCGACGCACTTTGACACCTATGCACCCGCAGCCCATGGGTGAGGTAACAAGAGCATTTCGGTGCTTAAGGGTAGATTAACTCTCCTAGTGTCCAGATTTCCAGTCGTTTTAGTCCTAACTAGTCAGAACTGTCCGTACTCACCTTTTTCGTAAATTGTACTGTCCATAGACTTTGTTACGCATCTCGCGTGTGAGTTCACACTCTGCACACGCGTCCCGTGGGCCTCCTGCCACTTACCTAAGGTTAGGGTAGTGTAGTCCCAGGGAACCTACAGCCTCTGGACAGCTCCATTTCTTCTATCAATTTCTTTATACCACTTGTTTAGTATATGGTTTGACGTGCCCCTAGGTCAGTAGACTTACCAGGGCCAACTTAAGCCTACATGAGGATGGAACTGGGGGAGCCCCAAACCCATCCTCAAGCAGGCCTAACCTTGGGAATAGACGAGTTAGGTCTCACTCCAGAGGCTCTAACAGATCTATTCACACCCATGTCTCTCAGGCATCTTCTCAGAGAGGGATGACATCCCCTCAGAGAAGAGAACATGAAGCAAAGATGAAGGAAGTGAATCTGAGGATCCAAAGGGAAGAACTTGCCCTTGCCAGAGAGCAGAAATTGAGTGGTTTAGAACCCACTGGTGGCAGCATTATCCCTAGAGATAAAGACAGGAGTTTTGATAATAGACACCTGAGTAAAATAGTGCCCTCCTATAAGGTAGGAGATGACATCCACAAATGGATGACTGCTCTGGAGAGGGCCTGCACAGTACAGCAGGTACCCCAGAGTCAGTGGGCAGCTATTGTGTGGCTCTCCTTTGAAGGTAAAGGTAGGGATAAGCTCCTCACTGTTAGAGCTGAGGATGCTAATGATTACTAAGTCCTGAAGACTGCACTGATTGATGGGTTTGGCCTAACAACTGAACAGTACAGGTTGATGTTCAGAGACACCCAGAAAACTCAGTCTCAGGACTGGACTGACTTTGTTGATTGTGCCACTAAGGCTTTGGAAGGCTGGTTACTGGGAAGTAAAGTTACTGATTACACAGGATTGTATAATCTTATTATGAGAGAGCAAATCTTACATAATTGTCAGAACCAGTTGTTGCATCAGCACTTGATTGACTCAGATCTGACCTCTCCCCAGGAATTGGGAAAGAAGGCAGACAGATGGGTCAGGACAAGGGTCAAGCAGCAGAACCAGAACCAGGGTGGTGGCCAGAAGAAAGCAGACCAAAAGGGTAATCAGAATCAGCAAAATGACCAGAAGTCTTCAACAGGGCCCCAACAATCTAAGGAGGGTGGGTCCCAGAATTCCCAAAAGAAGAAGACTGATATTCCAAGACAACCATGGTGCCAATACTGTAAAAGTAAGACTCACTGGTTTAGTGAGTGCACCAAGAAAGGCACAGCTCCTACCACTACTGCCCCTAAGGCACCTGCACCCCCTAGTGCAGTTCGTAGTGGTAGTGCACCCCCCAAGGCTATAGTTGGGTTAACCATGGGAACTGAGGTGGGTTCTGACTTAGTCAGGATACCTACTCAGGCTGTTCTTGTTTGTACTGGGGACATGGATATGACCCCTACTGTAAGTCCCAGTACTCTGGGCAAATACAGGCAAACGCCTTTAATCAATGGAAAAATGGCTCAGGCCTACAGGGACACTTGTGCCAGTGTCACTATGGTGACACCAAACTTTGTGGACCCTGATCAGGTAATACTAGGTTCAGACTACCTAGTGACCAATGCTAGCAATGTCACTACCAATCACAGTATGGCAGTTGTTAACTTCTCCTGGGGAGGGGTAACTGGCCTCAAAAGGGTTGTAGTTAGTTCAGACCTCCCAGTGGACTGTCTGTTGGGCAATGATTTGGAATCCTCCTTATGGTCAGATGTGGAGTATAGGACTCATGTGGAAATGGTAGGTTTGTCAGCACATGTCCTTGCTGTGACCAGGTCACAGGCCAAGAAATGCCCAGCTGAACAAGTGCTGGATCCTGGAACAAAGGACCAGACACTACCCAAGAGAAAGAGCAGTAGGGTTAAGGCAGTGCCTTTCCCCCTACCTCAAGGTGAGGATCAGCCCTCTCAGGAGGCTGACCCAAAGACCCCAGAAGGAACTGTCCTAGAAGAACTTGAACCTGAACAGGTTGAGTTTCTTGGGACAGGGGGACCTTCCAGGGCAGACTTGAGGCAGGCACAGTTAGACTGTTCCTCTCTTGAACCCCCTCAGACAGCAGGCTGCTGCTGAGGCTGCAGGGAATGCTACAGGTACCCACAAGGTGTACTGGGATGATGCACTCCTATACTCTGAGGCAAGAGACCCCAAGCCTGGTGCTACCAGGAGGCTGGTCATCCCCTTGTCTCTGAGAGGTTTCCTTCTTACCTTAGCCCATGAGATTCCCCTTGCAAATCACTTAGGCCAGAACAAGACTTGGGACAGGCTTGTCCCACACTTTCACTGGCCTCATATGTCTGAAGACACCAAAGAGTTTTGTTGCTCATGTGTCACCTGTCAAGCCAGTGGCAAATCAGGTGGCACAACAAAGGCCCCCCTTATACCACTACCTGTGGTGGGGGTACCCTTTGAAAGAGTGGGGATTGACATTGTTGGACCAATGGACCCCCCAACAGCATCTGGGCACAGATTTATACTGGTGGTAGTGGATCATGCCACCAGGTATCCAGAAGCTATTCCCCTTAGGACCACTACAGCTCCTGTTGTGGCCAGATCCCTACTTGCAGTTTTCTCCAGAGTGGGGTTTCCTAAGGAGGTTATCTCTGACAGAGGCGCAAACTTTATGTCAGGATACTTGACTGCAATGTGGAAGGAGTGTGGTGTAAATTACAAATTCACCACCCCCTACCATCCACAGTGCAATGGGCTTGTGGAGAGATTCAACAAGACCCTAAAAGGGATGATAAAAGGGTTACCTGAAAAGCTTAGGCGAAGATGGGACATCCTTTTACCCTGCCTTCTGTTTGCTTACAGAGAGGTCCCACAGAAGGGGGTTGGTTACAGCCCTTTTGAGCTTCTATTTGGGCATCCTGTAAGAGGACCCCTATGTCTTGTGAAGGAAGGATGGGAGTTACCTCTCAAAAAGCCTAAACTTGATATAGTGCATTATGTACTTGGTCTCCGCTCTAGGATGGCAGAGTACATGGAGAAGGCATCCAAAAACCTTGAGGCCAGCCAAGAACGTCAAAAAGCTTGGCATGACCAAAAGGCTGTCCTTACTGTTTACCAGCCTGGACAGAAGGTGTGGGTGTTGGAGCCAGTGGCCCCAGCAGCTCTCCTAGACAAATGGTCTGGACCCCATACCATCATTGAACAAAAGGGAGAGGTCACCTACCTGGTGGACCTTGGAACTCCCAGGAGCCCTCACAGAGTACTTCATGTGAACAGGCTCAATGCATTTTTTGACAGGGAGGACATGGGCTTGCTCATGGCCACAGATGAGGGACAGGAGGAAGAGAGGGACCCTCTCCCAGACCTGCTCACTCAGAACCCTGATGATGGGTCAGTAAATGGTGTGGTCTTTTCTGACAGCCTCTCTGAGCATCAGCAAAAGGATTGCAAACAGGTTCTTCAATCCTTTAGAAAAGTGTTCTCTCTGACACCCAGTCAGACAAACTGGTGCACCCATGAGGTGGACACTGGTGACAGTCTGCCTATAAAGAGTAAAATCTACAGGCAACCTGACCACGTCAGGGACTGCATAAAGAAAGAAGTACAAAAGATGTTGGAATTGGGAGTCATTGAACCCTCAGAGAGCCCTTGTGCTAGTCCTGTAGTTCTAGTGCCAAAACCTCACACCCAGGATGGTAAGAGAGAGATGAGGTTTTGTGTAGACTACAGGGGTCTCAATGCTGTCACTAAGACAGATGCCTATCCAATACCTAGAGCAGATGAACTCATAGATAAATTGGCTTCTGCCAAATTCTTGAGTACATTTGACCTAACAGCTGGTTATTGGCAAATCAGGTTAGCTGAGGATGCCAAGGCCAAAACAGCATTTTCTACCCCAGGAGGTCATTACCAGTTTGTGGTGATGCCCTTTGGTTTGAAAAATGCACCTGCCACTTTCAAAGGTTGGTGAACCAAGTTCTCACTGGGTTGGATGACTTTTGTGCAGCATATCTAGATGATATTGCTGTCTTCAGCTCCACCTGGGAGGATCACCTGATCCACCTGAGGAAAGTTTTGGAGGCCCTGCAAAAGGCAGGCCTCACTATCAAGGCTACCAAGTGCCAGATAGGGCAGAGTCAGGTTGTGTACCTGGGCCACCTTGTAGGTGGAGGTCAGATTCAACCATTGGAGAGCAAGATATAAAGGACTGGGCTCCTCCAACCACCCAGACACAGGTCAGAGCTTTCTTGGGCCTGTCTGGTTACTATAGGAAATTTGTCAGAAATTATGGGACCATTGTGACCCCACTTAATGACCTAACAAGTAAGAAAATGCCAAAGAAAGTTCAGTGGACAGTTAGCTGTCAAAAGGCATTCGATGACCTAAAGCAGGCCATGTGCACTGCACCTATTCTCAAGAGTCCAGACTACTCCAAACCTTTCATTGTCCAAACAGATGCTTCTGAGTTGGGTGTGGGAGCTGTTCTATCTCAACTGAATATTGATGGTCATGACCAGCCCATTGCTTTTATAAGTAGAAGGCTGACGCCTAGAAAGAAATGTTGGTCAGCTATTGAGAGGGAGGCCTTTGCTGTGGTTTGGGCCCTGAAGAAGTTGAGGCCATACTTGTTTGGAACTCACTTCAAGATTCAGACAGACCATAAGCCCCTCTTGTGGCTAAATCAAATGAAGGGTGAAAACCCCAAACTTCTTAGGTGGTCCATTTCCCTACAGGGGATGGACTTTAATGTGGAGCACAGACCAGGGACTGACCATGGCAATGCAGATGGTCTCTCCAGGTACTTCCATTTAGAACAAGAAGACTCACCTGGTCAAGGTTAGTTTAATGTCCCCAAGTTTGGGGGGTGGGGGTTATGTAGGAGAGTAGGGTCTGCAATCCTATGGTCACCCCAGATTTTTGCTTTTTGCTTCACTGGTTTACGACTTTCCCTGGCTGTGGGCCTGCTAATCAGACCCACAGCCTAGCTGTTCTCTCTCTAAATTGACATCCATGTACCTTAGGTGCATTTACCAATTGGTATTGGGTCACTCTTGTAAGTCCTTGTGCAGTGTACCATAGGTACCCAGGGCATAAGTGAACCCAAGGCCTACCAGGGGCTGCAGCATGTATTATGCCACCCCTGGCTGGCCATCCAAATCTGACACAACTGGCTGATCAATCAGCTGGGGCAAGGTGGTGTAATCACCCTTTGCTTTAGTTATAGTATACCTATATCTAAACCTAAAATGGACACATATCCTCCTATAAGTCACTCCTATGGCAGGCCTTAACAATCCTGGAGACAGAGTGCTTGGAATTATGTGAGATGGTGCTCTAGCATGAGCTGAGCCTGTCTGCAGCTTTCGGAACCAAGTCCTTTAGCTGTTTCCATGATAACGCTATACGATATACTCTTTAGTGCATTATAATCCTCGCGGTTATTGCTAACTTTGGCATAGCATTATCAAAACATGTCGAGTAAGGTTTCATACGAATTGGAATACTACCCCCTCGCCAATTCTGGCGACGGGGGTAGCATTCCACCCTTTTAGAGGGACACGACATGTATGTAACTGTGAACCCCGGTTAAAGTAAACTCGAGCCTCAGCATCACAAAATGGATGCTGCCACCACAGACACAAGTCTGACCTCCTGCTGCTCGGAGTCCATCCAGCGAGGGAGGCCTTGACAAAGGGTTTCCTGCCTTGGGAGGTGCTAGCACCACCCCAGACAGGATTTTGTGTATTGGGTAGGACAGGCCTGAAAGGAATGAGACATGCCTGGGGCACACAAGGTGTACCCGTGCATACACCGGTTCAAACCAGTTGCTGGGGCACTCCAGCCCCAGCTCCGGCGCGAAACCGGACAAAGGATAGGGGGTGTAACCACCCCCCCTTCCTGGTCCCACCCATAGGAGGGACCTAATCATAGTACAGCCCCCTTTAGGAGAATAAAGGTAGGAGCTGGTCCCATTCCAAATTAGATTAATCCTGATTTGAAACTACAAGAAGAAACTCTGGACTTCGACGTTCTGCTCCACAGAAGACTGAAGAAATCTCCCTTGTGGCCAAGGAGTGACCACCCTGCACAAGCAGGCACCATCAAGCGTTCCAGCGGTTCACTTTGTTGTCTTCCCTGGTGGATCCAGACTTCAGAGCCCGACGACACCCGGACTTACAGACCTCTCCGACCTCTACCTACATCTGCAGCACAGCTGAGATCGTGGGTGCGACGAGACACGTGGGACTGGCCATCTTGGAGAAACTGCACTTCGCTTCCAGCACGACTTCAGAGGCATCCTTGACGAAGTGCTTTGGGGATTGAGAAGCCCCACCCCCGAGCAGCTCCTGCACAGAAGATCAGCCCTCCAGCATCCACAAGATCTGCGTAGGGCCCTTTTGCTTGATTGCTGCTCGACGCGTTGTCTGGTCACTTGCCGGCTGGCTAGTGAACTCCTAGACGACGATCCACGACATCTACACCGCTGGTCTGGTTGCTCCAGACTGGCCCTTGCTTCCCTGCAAAGGAGGAGCACCCCGGACCCTCCTGGTCCGCACCAGACGCCTTTTCCACTCACCGCGTGGGTTGCCTTTGCCAAGGCCTGTTGACGCCGAATCCGAAACCAACACCGCCGAGAGCGAGAGCCTGCGTGGGACAGCTCGTGCCTCCATCCTGGTCGTCGAAGACACCACCTGGTCCACGTGGCTGCAGAGTCAAGCATCCACTCTTCACCTGATCGCGACAACAGCATCTGGTTCCTTCCTGGTTCCACTCCAGTCACTGGCTAGTGACTTTGAACATTGTCCCCTCTGCTTTCAGGTCCTCATCTTCCTTGATCCACCCTTGGATCACTCTGGACAGCTTCCTCCTGGTCGCCTGCAGCATCTTTCGTCAAGGCTCCATAGACTTCAACGCGGAAACCCGACGTACTTTGACACCTATGCACCCGCAGCTCGTGGGTGAGGTAACAAGAGCATTTCGGTGCTCAAGGGTAGATTAACTCTCCTAGTGTCCAAATTTACAGTCGTTTTAGTCATAACTTGTCAGACCTGTCTGTACTCACCTTTTTCGTAAATTGTACTGCTCATTGACTTTGTTACGCATCTCGCGTGTGAGTTCACACTCTGCACACGCATCCCGTGGGCCTCCTGCCACTTACCTAAGGTTAGGGTAGTGTAGAAGGGCGCTAGAGGGCGCACAAGCGGAATGGCCGCTTAGTATCGCAGCTCCCGCTCCTTGGGACATTATCCTGCTGTTATCCTCTGCCACAGGGTCCACATCAGCTTACATTCCTGGCGATTCGCGGCAGGACACTTGTCTCTGCCCTCGGTCCAAGTTTGGTGCCGCTGGGAGATTTGGAGTCGGAGCGGTGCCTCATTAGAATATTGCCGACGACGGCTCTGGTGCGGTGGAGTGCATGCGGCCGGCCCTGCAGACCTACGCTGGGCCGGGGATCACCACGAGGAATTAGGCCTCTCCCCTCAGCGGCTAGCGGACCCCTGGACGACTCACCGCCGGCGGACCTGAGGCGGAGGTAAGGGGCGGCCTGCCCGGTGCTACGGGGACCCTCCCCGCCCCCCCCCTGCTGCTCTCGCTGCCCCCGTATGGGAAACTGCTGCTCCCTCCGTTGCTGGCGGACCCCTGGACGACTCACCGCCGGCGGACCTGAGGCGGAGGTAAGGGGCGGCCTGCCCGGTGCTACGGGGACCCTCCCCGCCCCCCCCCCCCCCCCTGCTGCTCTTGCTGCCCCCGTCGGGGAAACTGCTGCTGCCTCCGTTGCTGCGGGCTGCCGGGGGGCGGACACTACACAGCCTGCCTGGTCCCTGTGAGGTGCCGGGCCCGATTGGTGACGGGCGGCGCAGGCCATTATACTGCTCGGCGGAGCGGCTGCCTGTCAGGCCTGGACCCTCGAGCCTGCTGTCGATCCTATATCGGATCTTTGCCGGCCCTAGCTGCTCACTTTGTGCCAGTTCTTGGGACGCTACCCCTCGCTGCAGAACAGCCGCACCTTCTGAGGGGAGAGGGCTGGGGCCCTTCCACGCTCCCCACCTCCTCACCGGACATTGCTCTGCTGTCTCCTGGCTGTGCTGTGCGGGACGGACCTGCTGCAGGCGCCCCAAATTGGCCGCCGCACCTGCGGGGCACACCCCCACTGCGCCTCGGCCTTCCTGCCTCTGACACTTACCTGGACCTGCCGCGCCGCCACTCTCCGCAGCAGTTTTCATGGGCCGGGCCTCACCACCATCGCTGCTGGACCTTCGCCGCCCCCTTTTCGGCCACTGGACTGCGCAGGGCCTGCGCCTGGATCCTTGTTGAACTCTCTCGACACTGCCCTGCATACTGGTGACAGCGCCCTAGATCGAAGACCCGTAGTGCTACAGCACTTTACGCTCCTGGGGTGTCGTGTCCCAGCACCACCATGGTGCGCCCAGAAAACCGCCAGACCAAGCTCAGCTTTGATGCTGCGAAGAAGGGCGCGAAATCAACGCAGCTGGACCCGGACCCTAGCACGTCCTCCCCGAGGGCCGCCGCCTCCTCAGCTAAGGACGCCGACCTGTCCAGCCTGATACAGGAGATGCGACAGGGCTTCGCCACTGTTGTAGAGAAGGTTGATGGTGTCACCGCACGGCTGGACGCACTGGTGCACAAGGTAGACCGACATGAGGAACGCATCACGGCCGCGGAGCAACGCATCTCCAATACCTCGGACGTGGCCACGTCTCACACCACTCAACTTTCCAGGATGGACAACCTCCTCCGGATCATAGCGGCAAAAAATGAGGATTTGGAAGCCCGTAGTCGCCGTAACAACATACGGATTACCAATGTGCCGGAATCCACAGATACGGGCAGGATGGAGCTGTACGTGGAGAAGCTGCTCAAGGGGTCCATCGGCGAAGACGCTTTTTCACCTCAGTTCATTTTTGAGAGGGCGCACCGCTCCTTGGCACCTATGCCCAAACCTGGCCTGCCACCGCGCCCCATCATTGCTCGGCTGCTGAATTACCGAGACAGGGACACAGTACTCCGAGCGGCCCGGTCTCAAAGGTCGCTGCAATACAATGGAGTCACCTTCTCCATCTACCCGGACTTCACGCCAATGGTGCAGGAGGAGCGGCGTAAGTTCATGCCGGTGAAGAAAAAGCTACGTGAGGCGCAGGTCGATTATGCGCTCTTGTACCCTGCAAAGCTACGCATCACTCATCAGGGCAAGCAACGGTTCTTCACCAACCCACAGAAGGTAGAAGACTTTCTCAAATCGCTCCGGAGGGCGCGCAGGGAGGACCGAGATGTGGAGGAAAACCGCAACGAAGCAGACTTGTCCCCGGCGCCTCATGAAGACTGACTGCGGGTATCCGCTGCATTGCGCACCCTACCTGCGGCTACTTGTGACTTTCCCGAACATTGATGCACAGGCGCGAGAGACCGAAAGGACAGCGACCCTGCATGGACTCTTCACCCCTGTGGTAACGTAACCCAAGGACCACTTTCCTGGCCCTAGTCTCCACCGAGGGCGGCACAGATACGAGGCTGGGGTCTAGGAAGTGGCTGTGCGTTCTCTATGTCTTACCCCCACTGGGAGATCCCCTTTGACTTGCTGGCGTTCCAGCTGTTCATGTTACTTGACTTGGGGGAGGGGGGAGGGGGGTGGATTGTTGGGTGGGACTGCTTGGCTGCTGGCATGATTGGGATGCTGGGGTGGGTGGTGGGATGGGATTTTAATTTTTTTCTTCGAGGCAATCATCTCTTGGACTGCATGCTTGAACTCTACCTTGGTGTGCGCACTGGTGCTGGTGGTGCGGGGGTGATTTATTTATGCTGCCCAGGGCGGCATTGTGCTGGCTTTTGTTGTGTCATCCATGGCCGCTCCGGTAGCTAACGCACAATTAACTTGTTTATCCTGGAACATAAGAGGGTTGAATAATGCCAGAAAGTGTCGAGATGTCATTGCATACCTTGATAGGCATCACGTGCTAGTCGCTATGCTGCAGGAAACACATTTGTCACCACAGGGCGGTACATCATTTGCAAGTAGGTGGGCTGGGGAGCGAGTCTTCTCCTCCTATTCTACCTATTCGAGGGGAGTCGCTATCCTCATTGCCCGCAGGGTCCCCTTTCAGAAGTTTGGAGACCTACTTGACGGAGAGGGCAGATATGCGCTTCTGTGGGGCAGGATAGGCCGCGACACTGTCACATTTGTATCCATGTATGCGCCTAATGTTGACACACCAACTTTTTTCACTACACTCTGGGGCAAAATTCTCTCTATTGCATCGAAACATGTGGTTTGGGGAGGGGACTTTAATCTGGCGATGCAACCACAGCTAGATAGGGCGGATGGGGTCAGCATCTATAAGGCCAAGGCAAGGGAGGCGCTGGAGGGCATCGTTGGGGAGGGCGGACTACTGGACGCCTGGCGACACTTGCACCCCCTGGGGCGGGAAGGCACGCACTTTACATCATATACCGGAACCTGGGCACGTTTAGACTACTTTCTCATCACAAAGGATGTTGCTGTGGAACTGGTGGGGGTCCGTCACTTGCCGCGGACATACTCTGATCACAGCCCTGTCTTGCTACACTGCCGTACACCAGGCTGGGACAGTCCTCGGCCGCAGTGGCGACTTCGCCCTGATATCCTCCTTGATAACCTATTTCACACTGAGCTAGGGGAAGAGATAACGGATTTCTTCACTAGGAATAGGGGATCGGTAGACTCTGTTGAGCATATATGGGAGGCGTTCAAGGTTACAGTCAGGGGGTATTGCATATCCAAGGGCCATGGTGTCCTACGCACAATCCTTGCATCTATCCGCACATTGGAGAGAGACTTGCGGGATTTAGAACTTAGGATGGTGTCCAACCCCGACCCAGGTCTGCAGGCCACCTTTAGGGAACAGCTGTCGCGTTATGAAGAGGAGGCTGCGCGAGAAGCAAAGTTTAGGGGCAAACACTGGCGGGCCCGCAGATATTGCGAAGGGGACGGGCCCGGGAAGGCACTTGCCGTGATTACACAACCACTGCGAGCTCACAACACCATATTAGAACTCACCGACACCTCTGGCACTGCTGTTCGAAACTCAGACGCGATCCTCGCTACTTTTGTGGCGCATTACCATTCACTCTACACTTCCACGGTAGGGCCTGATGCATCCTATACTGACTACCTAAGCGACGTCGCACTGTGTTGGCTTAGTGACGGCGATAGGGAGTTTCTCGCGGCTCCGTTCGAGCTAGACGAGGTGCGAGAGGCCATTATGTCCCTCAAGAATGGCAAAGCCCCAGGGCTCGACGGTATACCAGCCGAATTCTACAAAGCTTACATCGACATTATGGCCCCGGTACTCAGCGAGGTCTTCTCGGAATCACTATGCGGCGGGGTGCTCCCCTGTTCCATGCGCGAGGTGGTGATCACATCCCTCCTAAACCCGGTAAGGACCCCAAATCCTGTAACTCCTACCGTCCGCTCTCCCTCCTCAATTGCGATGTAAAGATCCTTGCCAAGGTCTTGGCCACCCGGCTGTCGTTATTAATGACCAGACTTGTACTGCCCGACCAGTCCGGCTTTGTGGCAAGCAGGTCTACTTCCCACAACCTTCGCACGCTCTTCTCCCTGCTCCGCACGGTGCACCCTGACACACCTGTGGCGGCCGTTTTCCTCGACGCGACCAAGGCTTTCGACTCCGTCAAATGGCCATACCTGTTCTCAGTGCTGGCTAGCATGGGATTTCCTAAATTATTTATATCCTGGGTCCACCTGCTGTATACTCGCCCTATGGCAAGAGTATTGATCAACGGTCATCTATCTCAGCCCATCGCATTCACCAGGGGTACGAGACAGGGATGCCCTCTCTCTCCCCTATTGTTCGCCATAGCTGCCGAGCCTCTTGCCTGTCGACTGCGCCAATTACATCGCGGCGGCACAGTACAATGCTTGCAGCGCCAGATTGATGTGTCCCTCTACGCGGGCGATATCACACTTTATGTCAAACATCCCGACGTATATCTTAATACGTTACTTAGGGAGTTTGTATTGTTCGGCGGGATGTCTGGTGTCCATATCAACTGGTCCAAGTCGCAGCTCTTCCCCCTGACCGATGCGGTGACCGATTTCCCCCTCGATTACCCACTTGAGTGGTGTCAATCTGACCTCCGCTATCTTGGGATAAACATCTCACGGGACAGGGACGAGACACTGCGATCCAACTACGGGGTGGCGATAACCAACCTGATCGCTTCAGTGGACCGCTGGATCACCCTACCTCTATCCATGGCCGGGAGAGCGTCGCTCATAAAAATGGTGGTGCTCCCCCGCTTTCTGTACTTCTTTCTTAATATACCTTACTACCCTGGCGCTAATTTTTTCCGAACCCTGCGGTCGGAGCTGCGACGGCTCTTCTGGGGTGGCAGGAACCCCCGACTTAAGTGGTCCACCATTACCCTCCCCTATGACAAAGGAGGTTTCGATGTTCCTGATTTCGAAGCCTACTATCAATGTGCGCAGGCGCACTTCGCCTACCACTGGATGGCCCCTACTCCCTTTATGCCGCATGTAGCGGTGGAGGACTGGATAGTACATCCTCTCCCGCTCAATGGCTTGCTTCACTGTCCTGAATCTGCCATCACTACACCACATACGTCAGTCTCCTGCACATTGGACGCATGGCGCCGCATCGCCAGGGGCTTGGCTTGTAAACTTCTTTATTCACCCAAATTACCGCTCGCGCATCACCCTGATCTCACCCTCTTGGGGGAACTGGGCTTTCGAAACCTCTGTGCAAAACTACGAATCTCTAGCTGGGGTGATCTGTTCACCAATGGCATCTTCAAGTCAGCAGACCTGTTCTTTGCTGAACGTGACCGCACTCCCCTAGACCTCTTCTACTATGTGCGGCTGCGGGCGGGGATGAGAGACATACTGCCAGAATTTCCCAACGAACCCGACACTCTGCCACCGCTACACTTTTTATTGAGCTCACAGGAAGGAGCCCATCTGGTCTCCGTCCTTTATCTACAACACAGGGGGGCTGCCCAGATACCGGAATCCATTGCGCGGATGCGCTGGGCTACCGAACTCGCAATCGACATATCAGACGAGCAGTGGCACCGCTGCTGCGCGCTCACATCTCTCATTTCTGCCAGCAGCAGACTAAAGATCATCCATTATAAATACTTGCAGCGAGTATACTACACGCCGGCGAGGAAGCGGCGCTTCGGACTGACTGATGACGACCGCTGTGAGCGTTGCCATATTGCTGGTGCTGACTTCCTTCACTTGGCGTGGGCTTGCCCTCGGGTGGCGACCTACTGGCAACAAGTGCTTGATGCACTTGCTGAGATGGTTGAGGAGCCCGTGCCACCTGATCCATTGGTGGCCCTGCTTGGGGATTCTGTGCGCTTTCCCAGGTCCTGCCGAAAATTCATTGACACTGCACTCCTGCTGGCCAAGAGACGAGTGGCATGCCGGTGGGGAAGGGGCAGAGCGCCCAAATTTAAGGACTGGCTGGGCGACCTGACTTATTGCCAAGAGCAACACGCGACATTTGCCGAACTGTTGCCTATTTCGTGTCGCCCCGGTGACATTTGGGATCCACTGGTGCAGTACCTACTTACGCGCTCTGAAGACACGAACCCGGCAGGTGACCAACCCATCATAGATTAGTACACTGCTCCAATGCTGGACCTGGCTGGGGATCCTCTTTCAGCGTGCATGCCTCCTCCTTGTGCTTTCCAGGGGGAGTACCCCCCGATTCCGAACACTGTGCACTTGTTGACCCCCCCCCCCTCCCCCAGACCCCACGCGAAGCCCACACCATGGCTATACTAACCTGGAATGCCATTACTCCCTCTTACTTACATGCGGACCGTATGTGCCCTACCCCCCCTATGACATGACACCCACTGCAGGCTGACCCTCTGGGACTCCATACCTACCTTGACTTCTGGCTTATAGAGACCCTCTTGCTGGGGCGACTGGGACTTGCACACACTCGCATATACACCTCTGCACACATAGCATGCCACACCTGCTCACTGCTGCTTAATTCACCATGTAGCATGACTTGCCTCTTCGTTATTACATTGTTGGGTTGTTATGTTAAGATGTTGTAAACCCTCAAAAAACAGAAACGGAGAGGGGAGAACTCTCTTTTCTCTCCGATGAAAAACACTGTTCTGCTGCTGTTCCTCCTTTTCTGCCGTACCACATCGGCGGCACTACCCCACTTCATTTCTTCCATGTAATGCCGTCGGGCCTCCGGGATGCCGACACTAAGGCTGTGTACACTTCTGCGCCTATTTGCTGCCGGCCTCCGGGTTGTGGGCACGACAAGCTGTGTGACACGTCTTTAATTATACAATAAAGCAGATTTGAACTCCAAAAAAAAAAAAAAAAAAAAAAAGGTTAGGGTAGTGTAGTCCCAGCGAACCTACAGCCTCTGGACAGCTCCATTTCTTCTATCGATTTCCTTATACCACTTGTTTAGTATATGATTTGACGTGCCCCTAGGGCAACATTGTATTTGTGCAACTTAAACGTATTTTTCCTAAGAGTCTTGTCATGTGCTTAGCCCTCTGACCTCATAAAGAGTTCATAGGTGTTTGTTATTAATAAATATATTGTTTATTTTCATAACAACCTGTGTGGTGTCCTTTCATCTGGTATTCAAGGGGTTATATGTGGTAAAACAGCTGGCTTCACATGCCAAAAGAGTTTAGCCTAAGACTGCTTTGTCCATGCTACCATTAGGATAGCTGGTCTATAAGGTTGACTTACAACCAATCACCATAAGGGTTGTTTGGACTGATACAAGGTGATCACTAGAACTAGTGAGCATCATATATCAGGCCAACTTCTCACAGTATGCATCTGTTCTTGGCATGTAAAATTGTAGCTTCATATGCACCCATCCGCCTCCCGGGGTATCTGCTGCAGTATTATCTTACTTAGATACAACACACATGGACATCTCTTTCTATTGTTACTAACTCCATCATTACCCTTATGGCAAAAAACAATCTGGGAATGGAGTCGATGCCCATGCGCACTATCACCGTAAGGAGGAGTCACCTACCTCGTGACTGGGAAGACTTCTTCGAAGTAAAGCAAAGTGCAAACATCCAAGCCCAACACCAGATGGCGAGCTATGCTAACGCATATGAATCTACATCTCTACATGCCAAAAACAGATGCATACTGGGTAAGTAGCTTTTCCCTTTTATACAAAAACAATTGGTCTAAAGTTCAGTCTTTGAGTGTGTGAATTCATTTGCCGACTGAATGTGTACAGCAAATGCTTAACACTGTCCTCTGATACTGCCTTACTGATCGACCACACTACCACAAATAGAGAGTGAGGTGCTATATAACTTTACCTCTGCCTACCTCTGGGGTTCCACTGTACTGTGCACACTATACATCACTATGTTATAGTATATACAGAGCCGGCTGCCTACAATGTGTCCTATAGGTACATCGTTACTGAAGGTAAGTAACGTGTTAATTTTGAGTCTGTGTGTTTCTGTAGCGTCTTTGTCGAAATCTTTCTTTGATGTACTGGTCACATTTTCCTCCCCCTTTTCTGGTTATATTCTTTCTTTACTACCTTTCTCGTGCTCTAAATGAGAATCATAGATTACCCATTGGAACATGTGTTCTGTACCTTCTGATATCCAAATAGATGGCTAGAAGTTCAGTCACTCATGATCTACCACGGTTTCCTAAAGCACTTGCTACTCGGTGTGTTCCAGGAATCTTCCTCTGAAGTCAGGAAATACTTTAATCAAGTGATGCTTACTTTGAAACATGACCGTGTCCATTGAGTATTTACCGTCTCATCTCTTGCAGTTATAAGATTCAAACAACTGAAGCATGCTAGGCTCAATGTCGTGGCCCTCCTGAATGCGCTGCCGAAGACTCTCCATGACATCAATTCCTTTGTGATCGACATCACCGCTCAGACAGTGAGTCTCATTGAAAAACTTTGTTAACCACAACCTTTGTGTGTTTTTCAGGGGTGAGCTTCAATCATCACATGCCCTCAATTCTTGCTCTTCCTTGACTTCACCCCTTAATCTGTCCATTATCTAGCACCTTTGGTCTCCACCACCGTTCATGCCCCTTTGCTTTGTTTCCTTCTGCCTTTTTTCTTTCCTCTCAATAGGTCTAATTTATCATCTCCTCTGTTAGCTCTTCTCTCTCTCTCCATGTGCCCTCTGCCCTCCGTGAGCTTTTCTTCTACTTTGCCCCCTCCCGCTGTTATCCTTGTCATCCCCTGTTCTGTTTCCATTGTTCTTATTATGCTTTCTACCTAATTCTCCCCATTTATCTCCATGTTTTTCACCTCTCTTCTGTTTCTAGTGCATCCAACATTGTGCTTTTTTTCCCTCAGAACACTCTCTTGTGCTTCGCTGTTCATGGCATTTTCCAGGAGGGTAAGCATTTCAAGTCCTCCGCAATCGTGATAACCAAACTCTGTTGTTTCTCTTCTTAATTTTATGTTTTTTTGTGTTTTGTTTGTATAGTTGAAGGGAAATTTCAATACTTCAAGAGGGCATTTAACCGGGTGTTTATCGCAGTACCTGCTCCAAACGCTGGGTAAGGTTACAGCTATACTCTGTAAAGGCAGTAGCCAGACACTTTTGTAGATGTCAGCAGGGTTATGGAGCTGAAGCCTGCAGACTACTCGTACTGTCAGTTACTTTTAGATATTATTACTTATATAGACCTAGGTGAACTAGCACAGCAAGCAGACAAAACATTTGTGTGCACGCTTAACAGTATCCCTCACTACCCCCGCACACTAGTTCAGTCTTACACAGCAGTTGAGCTGGGGGCCAGAGAACTCTTACTTGAAAAATATATGACCCCAAGCAGGATGTAATAGAACACGGAGTTCAATTGTCAGTGTTTTGCAGTGTGATTCTTTTCTAGATTCACATGCTGTGCATTATTCTGCCATCTTGTGGTTGGGTCCGGAACTGTAGTATTTCTTCTTTTTTTTTTCTTTTCTTTTTTTTGTTGGTGGCGTCGACCATTTGGTGTCCTTCTGTGACGTCGACGTGCTTCCTCCAAAACCTCCCACCTTTGGTCGCCATCTTCAGATTCTTTTTTTCCACCGTTGGGTCTGGATCGATACGGAAGGAACTCCCAAGATTGAAGAGAAGAATCAACTAAAATAATGGAAAAATAAGAGAAACACCGGTAGGACGGTTTTTCGACTTTCATCCCAAGAAAAAGACGAGAGTTCGACGAAGGGTCGAAAAGCAAGATCTTCGACGACGATCGGAGAATGCGCGTGCATAGGGCTCCTTGTGCGCGGTAATAGACAAGACACTGTTCAAGTTTTGCAAGAACTGTCACCACAAGTATGCACAGAAGGATCAGCTCCCGGTCTGCAACCTGTGCCCGCTGCTGGATCATCAGAGTGACGACTGTAACGCCTGCTCCGTCTTCACTCCGAAGACGTTGAGGGTGAGAGAAAGGCAGTGACAAGCCAACTACAACATGCAAGGCCAAGGACCACCGCCGACGCTGCGAGACCTGGGTCTCTCTAGTGAGGAGGAAGATAACGTCGCCGAACGGCCAGAGGGCGACGAGGACAGAGATGTTTTGGTCGTGGGGGTCGAGAAGAAGTCTTCGAAAAAACTAGAAGAGTCTCGAAAATCAGACTCTAGACCAGAGGTCTTCAAACTTTTTGATGCTGAGACCCCCTTGTAAAACCTTTTTAGGCGTAAGGACCCCTTCCGACAAAAGTTTCTAGAAACTGGTACTCCTCATCATCAACTTTTGACAACCATAAATGCACCTGTTAGACCTCATCACATCCATCCATCCATCATTCATCCACTCACAATTTCAAACATCTATCCATCCACCCTTTCATCCTTCAAGCCATACATCCATTCTTCATCCATCCACCCTTTCATCCTTCCACCCATACATCCATCTTTTACCCCTCCATCCATCCACCCACCTTTTCACACATTCAACCATGATTCATCCATGCAACCTTTTATGCATCCATACATCCATCCACCTTTTCATCCTCCCATCCATACACCCATCCTTCATCCATCCACCCTTTCATCCATCCATCCATCCACCCATCATTCATCCCGCCACCTTTTCACATATCCATCCATGCATCATTCATCCATGCAACCTATTATCCATCCATACATCCATCCTTCATCCATCCACCCTTTCATCTTTCCATCCATCCATCCATCCTTCATCCGTCCACCCTTTCTTCTTTCCATCCATACATCTATCCTTCATCTATCCACCCTTTCATCCTTCAATCCATACATCCATCCTTCATCCATCCACCCTTTCATCTTTCCATCCATCCATCCTTCATCCGTCCACCCTTTCTTCCTTCCATCCATACATCTATCCTTCATCTATCCACCCTTTCATCCTTCCATCCATACATCCATCCTTCATCCATCCACCCTTTCATCCATACATACATACATCCACCCATCATTCATCCCCCCACCTTTTCACACATCCATCCATGCATCATTCATCCATGCAACCTTTTATCCATCCATACATCCTTTCATCCATCCATCCATCCTTTCATCCATCCATCCTTCATCCGTCCACCCTTTCATCCTTCCATCCATACATCTATCCTTCATCCATTCACCATTGTCATATAGATGCTGCTTTTCTATATATTGTGTTAAGTTAGCATGAGTTTATTAAATGTTTAAACGGCATATTTTCCTTTGGCTTCAGTTTGCACACAACACATAATTGTTATTGTAGCTTTCAACCTAGACGAAAGATGTGATTTATTTGAGAATATTATGTTATTGCTCTGATATCTGTCGTGCTTGGTACACTGTCTGAACAATGGGTGCCGAACGCTCTAAGAATAACCTAACACAAGGTTGCTGGGAGCTCTGATCCTCGCACCACTAGACATAACATAAATACAGTTGCTGCCAACATTGGGCTCTAAGCGGGTTTAAGATAGAGTTACTGAGAATGCAAAAACACACTTGAAGGTGCTTCGCATGCAGAGAGCTGGTAGCTGATGATGTGATCTTCTCCTACTGACATTTAGAGGTATGGGCCCGCCCTGCTAAAACCCAAATGAGACCTTCTTAGATATAATATAGTATGCTAAATAGGGTGCGCGAAATATAGGTGATATAGATTTCTATAGATTTTGCATTATAATATGCTATCACCGTTCGCTTACTATGGATTAGTGACTATGCTGATAACTCTGATTTTTATAATATGTATTCTGGTATTATATAAGATACTGCGTTTGAGAACCTTGCATTGAATAATAAATATTTCAAAATTGCACGTGTCTTCTTTTACTCCCCGTTCTGGTTTGAAATGATTATAGAGCGAAAGAGTGTTCATGTGTTCCACGATTCCTGAGGTAACCCAAGTTCATGTTCTGGTTTGTCTAAGTCATTGGTCAGTTTGTAATGACCAATGAGACACTGTAGCTAGTTCAGTAAGGGGATTTTGGATACTAAGGTGAGTTTTGGGTCACCCTAATTCACTAAGGTTCTAGATCTCTATGCACAGTTCTGTGGGAGAACAGAAACCCTGCTATATGGCGCCCATACGTTGTTGGCCTTATATCATGACACTCGAGTAGTATATCATTCAAACCTTAACCCCTTCATTCCCGTTTCCGGAAAACGGTGGTGTCGGAAAACCTACCTATTTTTGAAATAGGTCTTTTCAAGCTTGAATTTATCTAAAACGGTTTCATTGAATTACTACCCAGTTGTGCTACAAAGTATTCTTTGTTTTTTCATATTCCTGTGCAGTCATGGCACAAGCCGTGGACATCCCGCTTCATAGTCGCATTGCGGTGCGTGATCATTTGCGGACTTATGATGTACCTGCTGAAGGCTTGGCTGTGGTTCTGGTGGTGAGTGCGGAACATGCTTACCCATACGAACTGTTTTATTCGTGGGTGACATTTCCGGCGGTGGACGCAAATTCTGGTGTGTTCCACTCGTACACTGCGTCACCTGTACCTGCTGAATATGCTCCGTACAGAGCACAGGAAGTACCTATTGATGTTTGGCAGCATGGAGTTTGGTTTGGTGGCGCCCTACCCCACTCTTTAACCGCTCCGAGATTAGGTCCTTTGTCCATTCCGGGCACGAATTGGCCCGCTTTGGCTGGATTTACTCCTCACCCTAATCACGGCACTTGTAACATAGGTGACCTTAGGCGACTTCATGTAGTCGCTATTGCCGTGACTAGAGCCCTTGTACATTACACGAGTCGTAATGTTCAGGGTGCAGCCCCTAGAGGTGCAGCCCTTCCGGCAGGGCAGGCTGGTTTGAAAATCAGTCCTGTCATGGTAAATTCCGTAATGGGCAAGAAGCCCCAGGATAAGGATGATTTTCCTTTCTGGCTTGCCGAGAAATTTGACCAGCTGGAGGCGGTGTTTCCTAATACGACTCCAGGTGAAAAACACCGGATTCTTACGCTTAGTTTGCCGAAAGATTTGGCCCCTGAGCTTGTTGACTGTGAGACCTGGGGTAAGACTTTTGCAATGGTCTATTCGAGGTGCTTTGGCTCCCCGTCTGTGTCCAATCTGTCTACGGTCCTTAAACGTGTTCAAGATGATCACGGACCGGAATCGGCAGTTGAGTTGGGTATGCGCCTATGTGGCTCCTTTGATGTGGTTTGCGATCTGATCCTTGCGAATGTCAAGGGGGATGCTGTGAACTTTCAGGTGGCTAACGCTTTGGCGCTGGTACCCAATGCCGAGAAACCCCGACAGTTAGCGAGGATAATTGTGGCGGCTTATAAAACCGTAGGTCGCAATAGTAAGGGTAATAAGCCTTTTTCTACTAAGGAGAAGAAGCAGCCCCAGGGGCAAGCTTCGGAAACTGACGTTCAACCTAAGTCCAAGAAACAAAATTGGCCTAAAAAACAGAATCAGGGTAAGCAACAGCAACAACATAAAACACAGGTTTTGCGTCCTGCGTCTCCGTTGCCTGCGCAGTCGGAACGTGTTTATGATTTGCGCGACCGCGCGATGATTAAATCGCCTGAACGTTTTCAGGCTTCTGACCAACGCTCTCCTCGTTCCTTTCAGGACTCATCGGCTCCGTCGACCGGTGGTGGAGGGGGCGGCAGGGGCCGGGGTGGCCAGCAAGGACGTGGTCAGCCCCGCCCGCGCAACGGTACAAACAAGCAGGAAGGCTCTACGCCTCAGAGACCGCAGTTTGCCAAGACGAAAGTCGCAGCCTTAACGGCGCATCGATATGCCCCAGATTGTGAGAACGAGGCTTCGGAATCTGACGTGGGCTCTGACCTTGCTGGACAGCGCGGCGGAGATTACCATAGTGAGAGAGGCGCTCCGTCCACTACTGAAGGTGACAGCGACTGACACTTATGTTGTGATTGAAACAGCTGATACAAGAGTTGCTCCCCCTGATAGACTTTTTGAAATTGTCCTGGTAATTGAAGGTGACATACAGCGTACCATAAAAGGGGTATTTTGGGAAAATCTTTCGTCTACATATGACATTTTGCTTTCGGAGGCTGACTGGCCCCCGCATTTTGTTCTCGCAGCTCCGCGAGGGGAGGAGGTGATCTTCCCAGGTTCGTGCATACTGTATCGAGAGTGGAAGCGCTGCATTTTGCAGAAGAGTGGGCTCTGGCGCTTGCGCCGGCTGTGTACCGCAATCAATGTGGCTGGGATAAATTGTCTCCGAGCCACGAGATTCCTTTACGGTCTCAGCCGCAGCCTCAACCTCAATATCCCATCCGACTTGAAGCTAAAGCTTCGGTCGCAGCGATCCTTGAACAATTGGAATATCAAGGTGTAATTGAAACATGTGTGTCACCGATGAATAACCCCCTTTTTACTGTGAACAAGCCGGACGGCTCTTATCGTTTGGTTTTGGATTACAGGCATTTAAACTCGCATTGCCGTAACTGTGCAGTACAGAATACTCACGGCACTGCCCTTGTAAATAGTCTTGTGCATAAGCGGTTCAAAACCACGCTTGACTTTTCCAATGGTTTTTATGCCCATTCATTGGACAGTCTAAGTTCCCAATGGACTTCTTTCATATGCGGCGGTGTCCAAAAAATGTTTCGGCATCTCCCGATGGGCTATAAGAATAGTCCTGGAGTATTTTCCGCCCGCATTGTCTCTCTGTTGGAGAGGGTCGACCCAGATGCTTGTTCCTATGTGGATGATATCTATCTCACAGACGACGAACTTTGAGAGCATCTGTGTCGGCTGAACAGTATCATTTGTAGCTTTGCAGACATGGGTTACAAGTTTAACTTTGCAAAGTCGCACATTGCAGAGTACACAGTGTTGTTTCTAGGCTATGAACTGAACAATGAAGGAAAAGGCTTGGCTCCTCACTTCCTGGAGAAATGCGCACAGTTGCGCGCTCCGACAACACTTAAAAAATTACAATCTTTACTGGGCTTTTTGAATTTCGGGAGAACATACATTCCGGAATATGCCCAGCGTATCAAGCCTTTGTATGCTTTGATACAACCATCTGTTTCCAAATCATGCTGGCTGCCTGAGCATTCAGCTATTCTGCAGTCTTTGCAAGCTGATTTGCTCGCTTCTGAATATTTACAGACTCGTGATAACCAGACCAACCTGGTGATAAGAATTGTCCCTGGGACGGTGGGTTTCACGTACCTAACTTTTAATGAAGGAGATACAGTACCTATGGCTTACAAGTCACACTTGTACACTTCGGCTGAAATGCGCTTTTCCACTGTGGAGAAAGTTTTGACGGCTGTGCAGATGGCAATTCTCAAGAAACGTGCCCTGTCACAGGGAAAACGCATGTTGGTTGTTACCCCGTGTCCTGCCTTGGAGGCAGTTACGAAAGCCAGTGTACCAAATTTCAAAGCTTTGCACCCTAGGTGGATTCAATGGGCTGCATCCTTGACATCCCAGGATGTCACGCTTATTTTTGACACCACTTTACGGTCGCAGGAGTATTTACAGTATGAATTTGTTCATCCTGCTCCTTTAGCAATGCGGCCGTTGGAGGATATCCATTGCGTCATTTACACTGATGGTTCGACGCAGGTTGCACATGGCTCTAAACATGCCTACGTTTCCGCATGCGCCATTGTGGTCGGTGTCATGGTGAACGATGAGTTCAAGTCCAGTGTCGTGCACACGCAGACGCTTGGGGACTGCACCGCACAATTGGCAGAGCTTCGTGCTCTGATGCTTGCATTGGAGTACGCAGATCCTAGTGTGGCGACTTTGATCGTAAGCGACTCTTACTACTGTGTCCAGTCTTACAATGAAAACTTGTTCTTTTGGATTCAGAATGAATTTCGTGATTCCAAAGGTAGCACAATAAAGCATAAAATGATCTGGGTCCGAGTGGCGGAACTTAAAGAAAAGTTGCCACTCGTGTTTGTGATTCATACTCTTGGCCATCAGCGCGTTGGAGTCCACGCGGTCGGTAATTCGCTTGCTGATGAAGCGGCGAAGTCAGCAGTATCAAAATACTTAGTTGCAGCAGTCACACGATCCAAAAGTAAGATAGATGATGACATCTTGGCAGCTGTTGCTGCCACTGAGAAGGGAGGTAAATATCCTGCGGATTCCCTTCGAAGTACACATACCACTTAAGTCCCGATAAGGTTCCTTATGTGAAAATTCCTGAAGTTGGCGAATGTTTAATTCCCAACTCGGATCGCAGAGCTTCTTTGATTACAGCGGCTCATGAAGGTGTGGCGTCTGCGCATGCGGGCGTCTCAGCCACTGTAACGCAGCTACAACAGAGGTTCTGGTGGCGGGGACTGTACAAACAGACGCACGATTATGTCCTTCAATGTGACATTTGCCAGCAGATTAAGCCTTCAACTGCTGCGCGTCCGCCTCAGACACAGTTGTACGTTTCTAATAAACTGCTTGGGTGCGTTTATTTAGATCACTGTGGTCCTTTTTCTTCTGATACTGCATATAAGTACATCTTATTAGCAGTTGATTCATGCACACGCTTTGTGTGGGTATGGCCCCATCGGAGCGCTGATTCACGGACTGTCATAAGGGATTTGCGAGTCTTTGTAGGGATTTTTGCCTGTGGTACCTTCCATTCAGATCAGGGTCCGGCTTTCGCCTCTAAGGCGTATAAGGATGCTATGATTTCGTTGGGGGTCCAAGTTAAGTTTTCGTCCCCGTACAGACCTGAGGGAAACAGTGTAGTGGAACGAATGAACCGTGACTTAAAGCAATCTTTGACAGCTCGAGTTATAGGCACTGGCAGAAACTGGTTGGCCCACCTCAATGGCGTGCAGCGTGCGCTTAATAATCTCCCTAGAAGGTCTCTGGGTGGGCGGACCCCATACGAAATGCTCTTTGGTATCAAGATGTATCTACCTGACCTCGACGGTCTAGACTGCAAGGCCCAGGCCGCGGCCTTTGACGTAGATGAACATTGCAAGGTTTTACAGGATCTACAAAAGACCAGAGACAGTCTAGCTAAGGAACATTTGCCCTCCACATCGGATGATGCGTTGCAGATCCCGGTAGTTGGCTGGCTACCCCAAGTTGGAGAACTGGTTCGGGAGAAGATCGATAACAAGAAAGACTTTGGTCCCTCATATCGTGGACCGGTTCGAGTTCTTGGAGTGAAGGGCACGAGAACAGTCATATTACCACCGCTTCCAGGTCGTAATGAAAACAGATTTATCTCAATTGACAATGTCAAGACACACAGGGTGGCCGATTCTTCATAGCATGACACCGGCTGTATCCTGTCCTTCCATGGTGAGGCATTCTGTGCTGGCTATTACTTCTGGTGCAGAACCGGAGGTGTCCCTCGAGATGCCTGCTATTTCCAGTCCTTTATGAAATACTTTTCCTGTTACTAACATTGATGAGCTGAACTACACCTATCCTGCTGATTTATCAATGCCAGATTTGCAGACTCGTTTGGCCGACCAGTCCAGATTCTCTTTTGATTCTGTTTCGGAACTTTCAAAGAAACCCTCAACTATTGCGAAATATGCAACTTTATTTAAAAAACATTTTTTAATTCCCCCTTGGACATACATTTGGTTGATTCTATTTTCATTTTATCTTTTTATGTCAATTGGTTTTGTGTTTTATTTTTTCCGCCTGATCGATGGCCACTATGTCAAAGAAAGAACAGGAATTCGGTACCTTAATGGAACATTGACCCCTCTTTCCTCCTCACATTCAGCACACAGACTGAAACGAGACTTGAATACAGTCAACATTACTGCTTGGCCTGTCCTTGATGGGATTGTATGGGATGCGGTTAGATTTCAAATACATGGCCCCACTGAAGTGATTAATGTTCCAAATGTGCTTAGAGTAAACATGGGGGATGTGATTAAACAAAATGTATTTGCTGATGATTGGGATATTCAGGCCGTAGAAGCATTATTCTCTGATTTGAAATATTATGCTGCTTTTGATGCTGAGGATTTATACTTAGATTCTGTTAATTATGGTGATTTGTTTTGCTTCCAACATTATGGTAATCATTTTCTGCATAAGACAAATTCCAGGAGAGTTGCTGTAAATTACACACATTGGGAACATTGCCCAGCTCCATTGGGAGGCAGCTCAAATACATTTCTGAAAAAATACACTTATTTTACAGACTTTAATCAATCAAATCCTGAGTCATTTTATTTCAAAATGACACAAAAGTCCATGTCCAAAGTTAGACTTACCGATACAAAATTGCTGTATTCGAAGTCCTTTCTAGACAAGTTGGCTGTAGATGGCCACGAGTTATGGAAAGGAACAATTGACCTTAAATCGGTTTGGGGTACCAAAGATTGGCAGGTACAAGGCACTGAGGCTTTGCACCGTGCATGTCTCGTCCCGAATCACATGTTGTTTCTAAATTCTACTATTTCCCAGACAACATGCTTTGGATTGGCGACTTCTAAAAAATTAAATACACCAATTATCCCCG
Source organism: Lissotriton vulgaris (assembly GCF_964263255.1). Classification (NCBI taxonomy): domain Eukaryota; kingdom Metazoa; phylum Chordata; class Amphibia; order Caudata; family Salamandridae; genus Lissotriton; species Lissotriton vulgaris. The sequence continues at coordinate 578,105,013 of NC_141697.1, forward strand.
AATTGGAAGAATATTCAGGATGGGGTAATTATACTGAATTGTCCATTCGTGAGTTACAAACTCTATTGCACAATTCATCATTTAATGTATCCAGTTTGGATCCGAAGGGTTGGCTGATGTGGCATAGAAGTGCTGATTCTTGCCAACGTCGTTTTTTGGGTTTGGCTGAAGGGTTCACACAAGTCAGACCTGATCCCCGTTTTGAACCCGATTATACTGTCACTACTTACTCTGTAGGGAAACTGTGTCAGAATTGGTTACAACATTCCACGTTAGCTGCAGTTAAACGACATCTGTCTCAGTTAAATGATAATGTGGACTTAAATGATTTTATAAAAGGCCCGGCTAAGGGTTGGTCTAAACGGTGGATTTATGCGGTTTACAATGAAATTTGGAAGTTTTCACAAATTGAGGCTGCTAAGCGCCTAAGGGCGATTGACCAAGCACATTTGGAAAAGGTGCTTGCAGTTGTCGATAACAGTATTAACATGCTTTCTTCCCGAATTTACACGTTGAACAATATTGTATCTTCTGTAGTTGACATTGTGAATGATGAGGTGTCTGTATTGTACCATGGTCAAAATCAATTGCGTTCTGTAATGCAGTTTGCGTGGACACTACAGACTCTTAAGGCGGGCCGCGTGCCCTGGAGTTACATGAACGTATCCTCCCTATTTGCCCCATTTAATTTGACTGACAAGCAGCGCATGCTTTCCATGCGAGATGCATCATTTTCTATGTTACACATTGAAAAGTTAGAATCTTTGCCCTTTTCTGTAGCTGAGGCAGCTGCTGCAACATGGTTTATCCATGGAATAATTACGTTACCATTTGATTTGTACAAATTTACTAATTGTATGCAGTATATTGCAATAGGGCGATATGAACCACTAGGCAATGCTTTCCTCCATGAGGCATGGTCTTTACCATACACGTACAGATGTCTAAAAGATGGAAAGGAAGGGAATCTGAATGGTGAAGAATGCATACAGTCGCTTGACCGTTCACTGATATGCAGACACATCCAGCTGCATGGTTCTTGTAATCAGGACCGGCCTAATTTAGCCTGTATTTTAAAAGGCACGCCAGTTCCAGCAATAGTTCCCACATTTACATTATTGACAAACTGTAGTTATTTACTTTTGAATAACGAGGAGTGTTTTGGGTTAATGGTCGGTATCGCTTATGTGGTTACTGTATCAGAACGTGTGGTGTGTTGCAAGAACGTGCTATATCCACCCACGCATGGGAATTCAGATGTTTCCATCTGGCCGCGCATCCCAACCTTGAAAGCGGAGTTCAATGGTATGAGCAGAATAAGGGCTCTTTTGTCTCAAAAGGAAGTGGCCCTGAGCTCGGCCCGTGAAACTTATGTCCTTCACATAGCTAACACACACACAGAGGTGCAGGCACATTTAAATACTGACTTGCCGTTTCATTTCTGCGAATTAGTTCATCAAATCTTTAATGCCTCCTCCACGTCTGGCTTAGCTCATTTTTTTAAATTGGTTAGCAGTGGTCTCGTGACTACATTTGAAAAGATTTTTGGTGTCATCCCCGCTTTCTTCCATTCAATATTTTCGAGTTTGTTTGGCGGATTCCCTGTTTTGCTGGCTTTAGCAGCAGGCGTTTTGGTATTGTTCTGCTACCTAAAACATGGATGCCCATCCTGCGCAAGAAGCCGCTCAGCTCCTTCTAACACTGTTTCGCAACCGGATGCTTGATTACTATGGCACCCTGCCGCTTGCGACTTTAAGCACGGCATTTGGATTATCGTTTCGATTTTCCTATTTCACATGTGTCCAGCCTGTGTTTCATTGCCTGAGCTGCGATTTTGACTGGGCCATTGATTTGTGTCTCTGCTTGCCGTTATCTCCTGAAGTCGATTTTAATCACCTGATGGGCCCCGTAGTTGCTCACGAGTTGGTTTGTTCTGGCGAAAGGATTATGGCCTTGGCAGCGATGCATGGACTAATGGGTCAGTGGGACATACCCGCAGCGGCGCATGAGTTTCTGGCACATAGCGTTCTTGAGAACCCACCGAGTTGTCCTCTGAGTTTGCTAGAGGGTCCGGTGCTGGAGGAGCATGTATGTTCTTTCCCATTGCTTAATTGGATGGCTGAACTGTTTTCGGATGATGACAGTGATTTCATGTTGGAAGCTGTTGCTACCTATTTTGCATATTCTATCCACCCATGAGTGACTTTGGAGACTTTCAATATAATGGCACGTGACTTTTTAGTAATTCTGAAAGGTGCCTTTTTCTTACGAACTTTCAATATGATCTAGGCCTATGATTTTATGTTTGGCCTCAAGTTCAAGACTTATTTTACATTTTTGTTTGGCCACTATAGGCATTCATACATATTTTTATATACATTTTTAGCTTGGCTCAATATTGTTGAACTCTGCTTTCATGTTATGCCTTTATTTTAGTACTGGCTTATATTTTTTGACCGTCCTCGGATCATTGGGGGGGTGTCATATAGATGCTGCTTTTCTATATATTGTGTTAAGTTAGCATGAGTTTATTAAATGTTTAAACGACATATTTTCCTTTGGCTTTAGTTTGCACACGACACATAATTGTTATTGTAGCTTTCAACCTAGACGAAAGATGTGATTTATTTGAGAATAATATGTTATTGCTCTGATATCTGTCGTGCTTGGTACACTGTCTGAACAGTGGGTGCCGAACGCTCTAAGAATAACCTAACACAAGGTTGCTGGGAGCTCTGATCCTCGCACCACTAGACATAACATAAATACAGTTGCTGTCAACATTGGGCTCTAAGCGGGTTTAAGATAGAGTTACTGAGAATGCAAAAACACACTTGAAGGTGCTTCGCATGCAGAGAGCTGGTAGCTGATGATGTGATCTTCTCCTACTGACATTTAGAGGTATGGGCCCGCCCTGCTAAAACCCAAATGAGACCTTCTTAGATATAATATAGTATGCTAAATAGGGTGCGCGAAATATAGGTGATATAGATTTCTATAGATTTTGCATTATAATATGCTATCACCGTTCGCTTACTATGGATTAGTGACTATGCTGATAACTCTGATTTTTATAATATGTATTCTGGTATTATATAAGATACTGCGTTTGAGAACCTTGCATTGAATAATAAATATTTCAAAATTGCACGTGTCTTCTTTTACTCCCCGTTCTGGTTTGAAATGATTATAGAGCGAAAGAGTGTTCATTTGTTCCACGATTCCTGAGGTAACCCAAGTTCATGTTCTGGTTTGTCTAAGTCATTGGTCAGTTTGTAATGACCAATGAGACACTGTAGCTAGTTCGGTAAGGGGATTTTGGATGCTAAGGTGAGTTTTGGGTCACCCTAATTCACTAAGGTTCTAGATCTCTATGCACAGTTCTGTGGGAGAACGGAAACCCTGCTACACCATTTCATCCTTCCATCCAAGCATCCATCCTTCATCCATCCACCCTTTCATCCATCCATTCACCCATCATTCATCCATCATTCATCCACCCATCTTTTCACACATCCATCCATCATTCATCCATCCATCCTGTACTCATTTTGATGAATACAAACGTATTTAAATCTAAAAAAAAATTTTTAAAAAGGAAATGTATAGGCACTAGATATCACAGGCTCTTAGGCCCAGAGTTCCAAATATTAAATATACAAGGCAATCTTCAAACTCCTATACTGTGGCTCACAGAAAAAATAGCATTTAGAGGTCTTGCTTAAAGATCTGTCCAAGATAAAATAACAACAAGATAGATGTATGAACAAGTGATAAACAGCAAAATAGAAGTATGGGAAAGAAAATAGCAAGAATTGGAGATTCACAAATCTAAAACCCATCTATTTCTTTACAGAACAACATATTCAGTCCTCAATCGATAGTTAAGAAGCAAGAAAAGCTGTAAACGAGGAATTCTCATTACAGGGAGCCTCTCTTGAAAAAGCGAAAGAATTCCAATACCTACTGTACTCCTGGCTCTCAAAATGTGGGCGGAGCCAAAACCTCTGTAGAGATGCTCACATATTTGTCTGGCGACCGCTGCGCTGTGAAGCCCGCTCATAAAAAGCAGCATATAACAAGCTTCCTATTATATGAGCAGTATGCAATTGTAACAAAAGCAGTGATCATCTTCCTCAAGACGTGAATACATTTAAAAGAAATGCAGGAAAAACAGAATGGTCCCGAATAAGCCATATGTCAGCCTATTTTTCTTCAAAACGTTTGCTGCCTAAAAGGACACCAGAAGGTGCTTTAGACGAACACATACTAGCACTAAATGCAAATATTAGATACCCTAAACACTGGGAGTTTGCATGCTACCATAGACCAAAGATGAACTAATATGAGTTTCCATGATTACCAACTTCCTGAGAGGTGTGTTTTCCATTTTGGGAGCAGCAGAAATGGAGAAACAATCTTTAATCAATCTAAACTTCTATTTGTCAACCTTTCCTTTCCAGAACGAAACGAAACCCGATGCGACTAAATTGTGAATTATCTCATTAATATAATTTCAAAATGAGGACTAAAAGTAAAATGTGTGCTTTTACTGCATATCTAATGTAGGTAGCACATGTGAATTGTGATTTTGTTTCACAAAATAATCAATCATTAGTCACACCCTTTCTGCTCTTGATACTATCATGCAGAAAAGGAACTGCTATTCTGTGAAGCAATTGTGTTTAAAATCCTAATTTACCTCTCCTGCAGGCCCGAAGGGCAGCAGATTCCTTGTGATAGTTCCTGGCATGTAAGCCTGGTATGTGGTAGATGACAGGACTGAACACACACACAGCCATACCCGAGTACTTGACAGGTCTTTAAAAGACCTTTTACTTGTAAGGAGGCTTTGATGTTTTTTACCCCCGGTGTGAACTCGGCCTCCGCCGTGAGCACCCTCAATCAGCCCAACGCCAGGAACTGCATGCTCTGACAGAATCTGCGACCCCCTTCCAGGACTCCACGACCCCCCCGGGGCTCGCGCCCCACTGATTGAAGACCTCTGCTCTAGACCAACAAAAGGGTCCTCGGCGTCGAAGCATTCCGCAACCGCAGCTGCATCCAAACAAAAACACATCGTAGGATCCTTGGATAAGGACTCTGGAACTGCAAAGATCCTCAAAAAGACAAAGACGTCAAAAGAATGTCTGGAAAAGGACACCTGAGCGTCAAAAAAAGAGAGGCCCAAACAAGCACCGACGACCGGTTCGGTGTCAACAGGTGAAAAACGGAAAGCCGACAATCTCAACGCTGAAACACACACGGCCGAAATAGAGGAAAAAAGGGAAAAGGCTCGAAGCCGAAATGGCTAATATTTTGCAACGTGATAAAACCCTGAGCCGATCAAAGAAGAGAAAGAATCATTCTTCTTCGGAGAAGACGTCGTGGAAGATGAACAGACATATGCTGAATCAGCAATCTCGGAGAATAAAGACCTTCAGTGGCAAGATCTCGACGCCAAATCACCCGAGGAGGATGTGGAAACATATCCTTCGAGGCCATCACCCCCAGATGACATTGGCATGTATAATGAGGTGATTAAAAAAGCTGCTGAAACTTATGGGGTTTAACTGGAGGAAGAAAAAACACAGTCATGTTTTTTATTAGAGACACTGATGCCTACACAATCCAGAAATCAATTCCTCCCAAAGCTGCCAAGTGTACTAGACCAGGGGAAAGAGGCATTCAAAGAGCCTGCTACATGCAAGGCTATCACACCAAGAACAGAAAAGAAGTATAAGCACTCCTCCAAGGATCCTATATACATCAGGGGATCTGTGCCAGCTGACTATTTTATTACTTCAACAGCAAGGAATAGAGCAAATGTACCAAGTGCAGTTGGACCACCTCCAGACCAACAAAGCAAGAGGATGAACCTGGTAGGAAGGAAGGTGGAAAGAAGTGCAGCGAATCAATGGCACATAGCCAATTCAAATGCATTGTTAAACCGACATGCTTATCAACATTAGGAGGAGGTAGGAGAATTGTTAAGAAATCTACCTGAACAATTCGAAACAAGAGCTAGCCACCTGGGGGAAGAGGGTAAAACATTGCAAATATATGTTTAAAATCAGCCCTAGATGCTGCTGAAACATCAAGCAGACAAATGATGATTGGGATCACAGAAAGGAGGAACACATGGCTTAGAATCTCAGGGTTCAAGCCAGAAGTGCAAAGTAACATCATGTTCGAGGAATATGAGCTGTAGATCACCATCTAGTGTTGGGTCTGGATGTTGCACTTTGTTTTTGTTTGAAGAAGTCTTTCCAGTCACGAGGTAGGTGACTCCTCTTTTCTGTGATAGTGCGCATGGGCATCAACTCCATCCTTAGATGTTTTTTTTCCGCCATCGGGTTCGGATGTGTATTGTTGCGCTCCGGTTTGGTACTGTTTTCGGACCCCTTTGACGCGCAATCGACTACTCTCGACGGTATTGTTATCGATCGCAGTACCCCATTCGACGTGCATCGTCTCACCTCGAAAAATCTTCGATGGAGAAACTTGTGGCAGGCCATCTGGCCTACCCGCGCCGACCGCACTAGCAATCCATGGAACGGAGTCCCTTCAAGTTATGTCCCGGGTGTCGTGCTAAATTTCCAAGCACCGACTTTTCACGAAGTGTGCAACCTCTGCTTGTCCCCGGAAAACAATGAGACCGACTGAGACGCGTATTGATCGTTCCAATAGAAAAAGACACTTTGTGACTGTCGGGCTCGACGACACGAGATGCAACACTATATCGGCTCCACACCGGACATCTTTGTAGAAGTTTTCGACACTGAACATCAAGCTCAAGGAGCTGAGGAAGAAGAACCGATCTCTGGGTCAGACTCTCACATGGAAGAAGAGGAGCAGATTACTCTGGGTCAGCGTACTGTGCGTAAAGATGCCCCTGTCCCCCTTCAGCATAAAACAAAGGCTCCGGTCCTTCCTCTGCTCTCGGGCCAAGGTCGGCACCGACAAAAAGTTTCTGAATCCTCTTCCTCCGGCCCGGCTCCGAAAAACACAAAGAAAAGCCTTCGGGCTCGAGCCGGCCCTACTGTGGCGCCGAACCAGCACCTTCAATGCCGAAACACAAGCACGTGTTGGTCACAAAACCATCCGGTGCCGAAGATTTCACCTTCGGCACTGAAAGCCTCGGCACCGAAACCGTCCACGCACAAAGGCTTGGAACCGAAATCTTCCACGCCCAAAAGCTGGGAGCCGAAACCTTCGACGCCCAAAGGCTCGGAGCCGAAACCTTTGATGCTGAAACTGGCACATAAAGAAAAAGATACTCCCTCTAACGAGCCTCGGTCCAATGACCCGGCCTCGGATCCGAGGCAGAAACAATTGGTGATCAACCCTGAAACAGAACATATTCATGCTACTCTTCCAAAAAAACGGAAGATTGATCTATCAGAGGACTGCCATATTCCTCTTAAGAAGAAGAGTGTGGGCACTGTAAGAAACTGTCTCTATATATACTGCACCGAAGTGAGGTACAGTGTGTGTATAGAGTCCTAGAGGCCCCGGAGGTAGGCAGAGTTTAAAGTTAGATAGAACCTTACTCTCCAAAGCTGGTAGCTTGGTCGAGCAGTAAGGCAGTCTCAGAGGACAGTGTTAAGCATTTGATGTACACACTAAGTATGCAAATTATTTCACACACTCAAGAACTGAACTCTAGGACAATTGTTTTTTGTATAAAACATATACTGTTGTTTTATTTCTAGAACCAAGCAAGCCTGGTACAGGCAAGCAAAAAATACTTAGCAGTAATAAATTACTTGTGTGAACACAGTTCAAAATTGCTGTAGAAATTATACTGGTTTTGGTTTACAGTTAAGGAAGCAGTTTGCAACACTTAGCAGGTATAGTACATTCAAATGAATGGGCTTTTTCAATAATTGCAAGTAAGTAACTTTTACAATACTTTTTCTAACTCAGTGCTGGATGCCTAGATTCAGCACAGGGACATTTCCTGAAAACAGTTAAGAAAATGTGTTTAGGATATTTTAAAGATTTTTCAAGAATATTTAAAGTTTTCAAAACTCCACTCAGTCGTTTTTTCGAAAGAAAATTGTCAATGTTATTCTATATAAGAAAAACAGGTTATCGGTTTGTAGGTAAGTAAACAACTGTGGAAGTTAAGGTTCTGGGTTTAGACTCAGGGGCCCCCCAGGGTCAGTGATGCACTGTTGCTGCACCCTCAGCGGCACTAGGGCGGCCAGGTGCAGAGTGTTGAAGCCCAATGTTATCCTATGGAGGATAGGGGGTCTCCGGTTGGTGGCTGCTGGCTAGCAGGCCACACAGCTCTGGGAGCAAAGATTGTAGGGTTTAGGTCAGGGCAAAGGGGGAAACAAGTACGCACCAAAAGTGTACCCTCAGCGGCACTGGGGCGGTCGGGTGCAGAGTGTTGTTTCGATATCGGGTGCCCTGTGGTTTTCTATGGAGATCGCCCGGTTTGAAGAAAGGGGCAGGCTCGGGATGAAGACCTTTTTGGTGCGACCACCACTTCGAGGGGTAAGTTGGGATGCCGTGGGTTGGCTAGGCACCGCTGGTTTGGGCACACAAGGCCTTGGGACGTCAGGTGCAGGGGTGCCTTTTCGCGTCGGATTTTCTTACCCGCTCTGGGGGGTCTTCTGCTTTGAGGCTGCAGGTGTCGTCTGGAGGCTTGAGGCAGGTCAGGGGTTGCCGGATCTTGGGTCAGTATCGCTGGGGGGACCTCCTTGTTGTGTTGGTTCACTCAAGCTCGGGCCGGGGTCGGCGGGTGCAGAGTGTGCTGGATTCGCGGTTCCTGGCTGGCACTAGAAGCTGCAGATCTGAAAGAGACATGTTAGTGATAGATTCCTTACCTTAGAATATCCCCAGGCATCAGACTGGACCGGAAAGTTTTGCTTAGCAGTACCCTTGCGCGTCAGTAGGCTCCGCGTCTGTCACTGGCGTCCTCAGCGCCGAGATGACGTCACAGAGAGAACTTAGGCACCACCCATGCGCGCTGACGTCAGTTCTTTCTTTTTTCCGCGCCAGTAAGTGCAGATCCGGATTGAGCACATACCTTGGTCTCTTTTTGACCTCTATTATGAGACTTTTGTCTCCCCAGCTTTCTCTTGGTGCACGCAGGTATGCCTGGTTTTAAGTCCTGTGGGACCTGTCGCCGAAACATGTTGGTAACGAACCCCACGATGTTTGCCTCTACTGCCTGGAGGCCCACCACGACTCCCGGGACTGCTGCGACTGCCATGCCATGGCTCCCAAGGCCTTACAGGAGCTGCGTTGGAAGTTGCTGGAAGTCCAGCATTCATCGCGTCGCCCCTCCCGGTCTAGGGGCCACTCCTGGGACCGCTCGCGGGACCGGAGACGTCGCTTCTCGGACTCCAAGTCTTCGCCTTCAGATTCCGGTAAGTGTCGCCATAAAAAGAAGTCGAAGAAGCGTGTTCGCTCTCCGACGTCCCCCTGTCGCTCCTCGGAGGCGGACGAGGGGGACAGGGCCCTCGTCCCTGCTGCTCCTCTGGAGCCGGAGCGGCCTACCCACTATACCCGGGTCCGTCGGCGACTCCCAAACAGATGCAAGAATTCCTTGCTGCTTTGGACCGCCTTTACAGGCCTCGGGCTCCCGCCTGTGAGAAGTTGGCCTGGTATTTGATGTTCACTATTCTAGTGAACATCTTGCACCAGTCCAAACAACCCTTATGGTGATGGTTGTAAAGTCAACCTTATAGACCAGCTATCCTAGAGGTAGCATGGACACGCAGTCTTAGGCTAAACTCAAGAGGGCATGTGAAGCCAGCTGTTTTACCATATGCAATCCCTTTAATACCAAATGAAAGGACACCACACAGGATATATATTCAAAATATATATGTATTTATTTCTAAACAAACCCCTGAACTCTTTATGAGCACAGAAGCACAAGCGCAAAACAAGTTACTTAATAGAATAGACAAAAGTTGCACAAATATGGATTGGCCGGGGTGGCCCGCTAAATCATATACTAAGAAAGTGGTATAAGTACCACGTCACGAACAATGGTAAGGCCTAGGGTCTTGGGAATCGCTGGGGCTACACTGGACTAACAACAGTTGGGGAGGAGGAGGCCCACGGGATCCGTGTGCAGAGTCTAAAGTCACACGTGTGCACACATTGAAGTCAATGGGTGCGTAAAAGTCACAAAGTTAAAGATTTAGGAGTCTTCCGACTGGACTAGAACTTAACCACTTAAAACTAGGACACTAGGGGTGTAAACCTCTACAGGAGCACCGTAGTACTCGCGTTACCTAACCCACAGGAAGCGGGTGCATAGGTCCAAAAGTGTGTCGGGTTTCGTCGTGGAGATCTATGGAGCCTTGGAGAAAAGATGCTGCAGGCGTCCAGGAGAGAAGAGTCTGGTTGGATCCAAGGGTGGATCGAAGATGTAGAGGACCTGAAAGCAGAGGGGACAGAGTCTGGATCACTAGCCAGAGACCAGGATGGAACCAGGACGGAACCAGGCGATGTCGGGATGCGATCAGGTGCTGATGAGAAGCTTGTCTCTTCAGCCAGGTGGACCAGGAGTCATCGACGACGACCAGGATGGAGGCACGAGCTGTCCCACGAAGGCTCTCGCTGTCGGCGGTTTCAGCTTCAAGATTGGAGCCAACAAGCCTTGGCAAAGGCAACCCACGCAGGATACGGTGTAGGCTTCTTACTCAGACCAGCAAGGTCTGAGGGGCTGCTTCATTTGAGGGAAGCAAGGGCCAGTCTGGAGCAACCAGACCATCGGTGGAAAATCAAAGATTCATCGCCAAGATGGCCACTAGCCAACGGGCAAGTGACCGGGAAGGCGCGTCGAGCAGGAAAATGCAAAAGGGCCCCACGCAGAACTCGTGGAGTGTGCAGGGCTGATCTTCGGTGCAGATGCTGCTCAGGGCTGGGGCTTCTCAATCCCCAATTCACAGCTTCGAGGGGACCTCAGGGGCTGCACAGTTAGCAGGTCGCAGACTTTTCAAGATGGCCGGTCCCACGCCTCACGTCGCCTCCACGGGTCTCAGCTTTGCAGGGACTGTGGATCGGGCTGTTGGATGTCTGGGAATCCGGTTTTCGCCAGGCTCTGGGCTCGGGCTCGGGCTCCGGCGGGAGGCGGAGGCAAAGCAAGTCGTCGATCGCTGGATGGTGCCTGCTTCTGCAGGGTGGTCACTCCTTGACCACAAGGGAGATTCTTCAGTCGTCTTCTTTCAAAGTAGAGTGATGAAGGTCCAGAGTGTCGTTTCCGAGTTTCAGTCAGGATAATCTAAAATCCTAGTGACTCAGCTCCTACCTATATACTGATCTTAGGGGCTGGATTACCTGCTAGGTCCCTCTTATGGGTGGGACCAGGGAAGGGGGTGGTTACACCCCTTTCCCTTTGTCCAGTTTCGCGCCAGAGCTGGGGCAGGGAAGCCCCAGCACCGGTTTAAACTGGACTATGCATGGGACACCTTGTGTGAGGCAGTGTCTCAATCCTTTCAGCCCTCTCTGTCCCAATACACAAAGTCCTATCTGGGGTGGTGCTAGCACCTCTCAAGGCAGGAAACCTATTGTCCAAGCCTCCCTCGCTGGAAGGACTCCCCGCAGCAGGAGGTCAGACTTGTGTCTGTGGCAGCAGCGTCCATTTTGTGAAGCTGGGGCTCTGGTTAACTTTAACCGGGAATAGTTAGAACAACATGTCTTCTCCCTCTAGAAGGGTGGAATGCTACCCCTGTCGCCAGGACTGGCGAGGGGGTAGTATTCCAATTCGTATGACACCTTACGCGACATGTTTTGATAAAGCCAAACCATAGTTAGCATGTAACCGCGAGGATTATAATGCACTTAAGAGTATATGGTATGGCAATATCCCTGAAAGCTGCAGACAGGCTCAGCTCATGCTAGAGCACCATCTCACATAAAACCAAGCACTCTGCCTCCAGGATTGTTAAGGCCTGCCATAGGAGTGACTTATTGGTGTATATGTGTCCAGATATAAGGTTAGATATAGGTATACTATATCTAAGCAATATAGTGATCATACCACCTTGCCCCAGCTGAGTGATCAGCCAGTTGTGTCAATTTAAAAGGCCAGCCAGGGGTGGCAAAAGATATGCTGCAGCCCCTGGTTAGGCCTTGAATGCACCTATGCCCTGGGTACCTATGGTACATTGTACAGGGGCTCACAGGGTGATCCAGTATCCAATTGGTAATGCACCTAAAGCACATGGAGTCCATTTTACAGAAAGAGCAGATAGCCTGGGGCCCTGATTAGCAGGATCCCAGGCCAACTAAGTCGAAAACCAGCTAAACACTAGGCAAAAAAACTGGGGTAACCATAGTCAGGTATCCACCTTCCTACACCGCCGGCGCGCCTTTGGGCCCGCGGACCTGTGTCTAGATCCTGCTGGCCCGGCAGCTCTGCCAGCGGCTCCAGCCCCGGCGCCACAGGATCCAGCGCCGCTGGCTCCGGCCTGACGCCATGAGGTGCGGCGTTGCCGGCTCCGGCGCCACCCTCGGCTCCCCCCTGGCACTGCACTGGGTGCCGTTTATCCCACCCCTGCCCCAGTTCCCAGACCATTTTTTTCCGGCTTGGGAACCGGCACTGGTCCGGTCCCAGCCGGCGCCATTCACGGTGCCGCTCCCGACGCCGTTCGTTCCATCTCCAGCTCCAGTTCTGCCGCTGCGTCAAGCTCATTCCATGCCGGAGGCGGACGACGGCCTGTAAGGGTCCGAGGACTCACTTGCTCGGCAGTGTGACTCAGAGCTAGATTAGGTAGATGACTTGGAGGATGCAGGTGACCTCGATGTCTCTTCTGACCCGAGGTTCGCCTCTCCCCCGCCTACGATGGAGGAGGGTGCCGCCTATATGGTGGTCCCCCGTCGGGCTGTTGAGGCCCTCAATCTTGACCTATGGGTAGCGGTTGTTCTCGGCCAGCCTTGGGCTGCGGTCGGTGAACACTGCCATCTTGTTGGGCTGCTACTCCCACGCGGTGTGGGACGCTGTTGCTCAGGTGTTGCCTCAGTGTCCTGAGGAGGTGTAGGCTGTCCTTTCTCAGGCGATTGCTGAAGGCAAAGATGCGGCTAAGTTCGCCATCCGGTGTGGGTTAGACACTGCCGACTCCCTGGGCAGGTCGAGCTCTACGACCGTGGCGTTGAGGCGCCACGCCTGGTTGGGTTCGACCGGGTTCTCGCCTGATGTTTATAGTTCGCTCATGGACATGCCCTTTGATGGCCACCCGACTGTTTGGCGACAAGGCTGACAGTGCACTGGAGCGCTTTAAAGACTGGAGGGCTACAGCCAAGTCCCTGGGTCTTTCTACTAAGACCCCGGCCACTCCTGGTTTTCGTCCCTTTCGTGGCCAAGGTAGAGGCACCCAGGAATGCCCCTCCAACAGGTCTGCACAGAACCAGCCTCAGCGCGGTCGTGGTCGCGGTTTCCGCTGGGGCGGGGCGGGGAACTAGTGTGTGGGTCCATCCACTTCCACCCCGCTGCTTGAGCCTATAAACCCTCCTAATCTGAGCTTCCGGGAGCACCCCACGCCGGTGGGTGGCAGGATCCGCCACCACCTCCCTCACTGGCGCGAGATTACGTCATATAAATGGGTGCTGCAGATAATCTGCAAGGGTACTCCCTTCCCTTTCAGTCCCCACCCCCAGTCATGCCACCTCGGTGCCACCGTATGTTGGGGGATCATTTGGCACTTCTCCAACAGGAAGTTGCGCCCCTCTTGGCCAAGATGGCCATCAAGTGTGTTCCTGGGCCAGGGGTAGGGAGTGGTTGCTATTCCCACTACTTTCTGGTCCCCAAGAAGGACAAAGGGGGTCTGCATTCTATCTTGGACCTCCGGGACGTGAATCGCTTCCTCCAGCAGGAGGAGTTCAAGATGCTAACCCTGGCTCAGGTCTTGACTGCTCTCGACCCTGGAGACTGGATGGTAGCATTGGACTTGCAGGACGCATATTTTCACATCCCTGTCCTGCCGGCCCAACGGCGTTACCTGCGGTTCACGGTAGGCCAGGAGCATTTTCAGTTTACCGTGCTCCCCTTCGCCCTTACCAGCGCCCCTTGGGCGTTCACGAAAGTGATGGCGGTGGTCGCAGCTCATCTGTGCAGGGCAGGGGTATCAGTCTTCCCTTACCTCGACGACTGGTTGTTGAAGGCAGGCTCGCTCTAGGCAGTCGTCAACCACCTTCAGACTACGGCCGACCTCCTGCATTTGCTGTGGTTCTCCCTCAACATGCCCAAGTCGCACCTGAGTCCCTCTCAGACGCTCCCCTTCATCGGAGCGGTTCTGGATTAGACGCAGTTTCGGGTTTATCCTCCCGAGCAGCGAGTCTGGGATATTCAGGCTATGATGCTGATCTTTCAGCCTCTATCCCTGGTTTAAGTCAGGATGACCCTCCGGCTACTGGGCCTGATGGCCTCCTGCATCCTGCTAATGCGACATGCCAGATGGCATATGCGGGCTCTGCAGTGGGACCTGAAGTTCCAGTGGGCACAGCATCAGGGCAACCTGTCCGATCATGTCCAGATCTCGGAGGGCACTGCACGACAACTGCAGTGGTGGCTCACGAATCGCGATTGGGTCAATGGCAGATCCCTCTCCCTTCCCCAACCGGAGCACACAGTGGTGATGGATGTGTCCCTCCTGGGATGGGGAGGCCACTTGGGAGAGGTGGAGATCAGAGGCCTCTGGTCTCCGTCGGAGTCCCGCCCCCATATCAACCTTCTGGAGCTGCCGGGGATCCGCCTTGCACTGAAGGCATTCCTTCCCTCTGTTTGAGGAAGTGTAGTGCAGGTGTTCACGGACAACACCACCACCATGTGGTATTGCAACAAACAGGGCAGGGTGAGGTCCTGGACCCTATGTAAGGAGGCTCTGCGCCTCTGGACATGGCTGGAACATCAATGCATTACCTTGGTGGTTCAACACCTGGCAGGTTCTCTGAACGCCAAGGCGGACAAACTCAGCCGCCGGTGCTTGATGGATCACGAATGGCGTCGGAACTCGGACGTGACACAGGGTCTCTTTCTGCAGTGGGGAGAGCCTTGGTTAGATATATTCCCCACCGAAGAGAACACGCAGTGTCATCCGTTCTGCTCTTTGGAATTTCCAAGGCGGCACTCGCTCGGAGACGCTTTTCGTCTCGAGTGGAGCTGCGGTCTACTGTACGCTTTTCCACCTATACCGCTTCTGCCCAGAGTGCTGAAGAAGATCAGGCGCGACCGGGCCCAAGTCATTCTTGTGGTTCCGGACTGGGCTCGGAGAGTATGATATCCCGAGCTTCTCAGTATGAGCATCGATCCCCCGATCCGTCTGCCTCTTAGGGAGGTTCTTCTGTCGCAGTTGCAGGGGACGGTCCTCCACCTGAACCTGTCCAGCCTCCACCTCCATATGTGGAGATTGAGCAGCGACAGTTGACAGCTTTCAACCTTCCTCCCGAAGTCTGTAATGTCATTCTGGCAGCCAGACGTCCCTCCACTAAAACGGTGTACGCCTGCCGATGGAACAAACTTGTGGCATGGTGCACAGCAAAGGCTGTGGATCCCCTTTCGGCCCCTCTTTATGAAGTTCTTCTGTTTCTTTTATCTTTGGCCCAGCAGGGCTCTGCTCTGGGCACTATCAAAGGCTATCTTTCTGCCATTTCCGGCTCCCGGATGCTTCCTGATCAGCCTTCTCTTTTTAAGTCCCTGGTTGTTAACCGTTTCCTCACAGGCATTACACACATGTTCCCTCCCGTGCCTTTTATAATGCCTCAATGGGACTTAAATCCTGTCTTGACTTTTCTGATGTGCACTCCCTTTTAGCCCCTTCATAACTGTCCTTTACGTCTTCTCACTCTGAAGACGGCTTTCCTGGTAGCTATCACCTCTGCCAGAAGAGTGAGTGAGCTCCAGCCAGGCTCTTTCTTCTAAACCTCCTTACCTTTCTGTTCATCTGGACAGAGTGGTTTTACCGACCCGCCCTTCTTTCTTGCCAAAGGTTGTCACGCCCTTCCACATCGGGCAGCCCATCACTTTGCCCACCTTCTTTCCGCCTCCGCATGCTTCCAGGGAAGAGGAGAGGCTCCACCGTCTGGACCCAAAACGTGCGCTTGCTTTCTATCTGCAGCGTACACAACAGTTCCGGGTGGATTATCAGCTCTTTGTTGGCTACGTGGGTGCCAAAAAAGGTCGGGCGTTGCACAAACAGACCATTTCCCAGTGGGTCGTTCTGTGCATCAAAGCATGTTGCTCCTTGGCCAAGAAGGAGCCTCCTGTGGGGCTGCGTGCCCATTCCACCAGGGTGACTGCAGCCACTACTGCCTTGGGGCGCGGCGTTCCCTTGCAGGACATTTGTCAGGCAGCTACGTGGGCCTCGCTGCACATGTTTACAAAGCACTACTGCCTTGGCCGTCAGGTCCGGAGAGACGGCTTCTTTGGCCGTTCTGTTCTCCGTGACTTCCTGGTGTAATTTTGTTTAGCAGACCCACCACCGGGGTTGGTATTGCTGGGGTATCTATTCTAAGGTAAGGAATCTATCACTAATGTGTCTCTTTCAGATGCACAAGTTACTACTTGTGTAACGATATATCTGTAAGAGACATTAGTTAGTGGTAGATTCCTTACCGACCCACCCATCCTCCCCTTTCTGCAAACTGATTACTAGGGTTAAGGACTTCCCCTTTTAGGGCCCTAGTTTTATGCACCAATGGTCAGTATCTTGCATGACTCTGTGTTCCTGGCGTGGAAAGTCGTGTACAGAACTGACATCAGCGCCCATGGGTAGCACCATAGTACTCTCCGTGACGTCATCTCGGCGCTGACGATGCCTGTGACGGACGCGGAGCCGCAGGGCGCCACCTACTGACGCGCAAGGGTATTGCTAAGGAAAACTTTCCGGATCCAGTCTGACTCTTGGGGATATTCTAAGGTAAGGAATCTATCACTAAATAAGGTCTCTTACAGATATATCGTTACACAAGTAGTAACTTGTGCATCTCAAAGAGACACATTAGTGATAGATTCCTTACCTTAGAATAGATACCCCAGCAATACCAACCCCGGTGTTCTTGGGAGATAGAGTCCTTGAAGTGAAGGCAGGCAGGTCCTACGAGGTTTGTGAGGTTGCTGGCTGCAGGACATGCCGGGATTTCTAAGGAGCAGGTACGAGGGGAGACAGGCATGTAGGGCTGGGGCCAAGTCAGTGGGCGTCGTCCTCTTGTTAGCTCTGCACGGCTCTTCGGTCCTTCTTATCTTTTTTTCTTGTGGTTTCTAATCTGAGGAAGGAAGGTTCAGGGTGCCCCCTAAATACTAAATGTAGGGGTGTTACATGTAGGTAAAGGGCGGGGACCAATGGGTCCTTCCCTGGCGTGGGTGCACCCCCTATTCTGCCACTCTCCAGTGGGAGGGGGGCAGGAGCCTGTCCCTGGTTGGCTGAGTTCTCCCATCCTCAAGATGGCGGGAACTCAAGGCTGCGCTTCACCTCGCCTCCCCCACCTGAGGAGTGGAGTTGGCAGAGGTGGGTACACCTTTTCCTCACTGGGGGTAGAACCAGTGTGGACCAGTTGCTGAAAGCAGCAAATGGTCTGGAGAGGCCTTTGAAGCTTCTCCTTCGTGAACCCTGCCCATCTAGGGGGAGGAGGATTAGCACCTCGTCCCAGGATGTGCTTTGTTTCAGGCCTCCGAGAGCAGCAAGCTCAGGGGCCCAGAAACATATCTGATGGTGGCAGCGTAAGCATCCACTCAGTCAGGTCACTAGGAGTTGGTTGAGTTTCACGGGGCATCTCTAAGATGCCCTCTGTTGTGCATTTTACATTAAATCCCACACTGGCATCAGTGTAGGTTTAATGTGCTGAGAAGTTTGATACCAAACTTCCCAGTCTTCAGTGTAGCCATTATGGTGCTGTGGAGTTCATAATGACAAACTCCCAGCACCATATACTCTTAATGGCAGCACTGCACTTCCAGTGCCCATGAATGGACTTTGGCACTGTAGGGGTACAGGGCTCATGCACCTGTACCTTCACCACTGGCATAGGGCAACCAGCTAGAGGGGTTACTGATGTATGCCAGGGCAGTGGTTTGTGAGCATGGTACACAGGGATGTGTGCCATGTCGACTCTTCACTTTGTTCTGCACCAAGACACGCAGCCAGCAAAGGCAGTGTGTGAGTGTCAGGGTACAGGGCTCTAAGGGTGGCACAATAAGGGCTGCAGCCCTTAGAGGGCTCCCCAGGTCACAGTGCACCTGTGATACCATTTACCAGTGGCTGAACTGTGGCCAGAAATGCGAATTGGGCTAGTTTTGGGGATAGAACACAGGCCCTGGGAACCTGATTGGCAGGGACCCAGGGCACACCAAGAACAAGCATTTACAATGCAATAGGTCTCGCATTAATTAAGTTTGAGCTATTGGCATTGCTAAATATTGCAACAACATTTGCAACAACATTTGCAACTAAAGTCTATAAATTGTAGGCCAAAAAAAGGTGTATTTATTTTTGTAGCAATGGTGGCATGCTGCCCTTTAAATGAATATGTTTAAAAGTAAAGTACGCCTTACTGCGATTGCTACAATGGTTAATTGTGGATGCGTTAACAATTGAAAAGTGCACTGATGGCTGGTGGTGTGTGTGCCTGGTGGAAGCGTGCACTGACGTGTAGTGGTGTGTGTGCATGGTGGAACTGTGCACTGGCGGCTGGTGGTGTGTGTGCCTGGTGGAAGCGTGCACTGACAGCTGGTGGTGTGTGCCTGGTGAAAGCGTGCACTGACGGCATGTGGTGTGTGTGTGCCTGTGGAAAGCGTGCACTGACGGCTAGTGGTGTGTGCCTGGTGAAAGCGTGCACTGACGGCTGGTGGTGTGTGTGGGTGCCTGGTAAAAGCGTGCACTGACGGCTGGTGGTGTGTGTGTGCTTGGTGAAAGCGTGCACTGACGGCT
The DNA here is from genome assembly GCF_964263255.1 of Lissotriton vulgaris. Lineage (NCBI taxonomy): Eukaryota > Metazoa > Chordata > Amphibia > Caudata > Salamandridae > Lissotriton > Lissotriton vulgaris. Next base: position 578,123,903 of record NC_141697.1, read on the forward strand.
GGTGGTTTGTGTGTGCCTTGGGAAAGCATGCACTGACGGCTGGTGGTGTGTGTGCCTGGTGGAAGCGTGGTGTGTGTGCCTGGTGGAAGGGTGCACTGCCGGCTGCTGGTGTTTGTGTGCCTGGTGAAAGCGTGCACTGACGGCTGGTGGTGTGTGTGTGTCTGATGAATGCGTGCACTAACGGCTGGTGGTGTGTGTGCTTGGTGAAAGCGTGCACTGACGGCTGGTGGTGTGTGTGTCTGATGAATGCGTGCACTGATGGCTGGTGGTGTATGTGCTTGGTGGAATCGTGCACGGACGGCTAGTGGTGTGCGTGCCTGGTGAAAGCATGCACTGACGGCTGGTGGTGTGTGCGTGCCTGGTGAAAGCGTGCACTGACGGCTGCTGGTGTGTGTGTGCCTGGTGAAAGCATGCACTGACGGCTGGTGGTGTATGTGTGCCTGGTGAAAGCGTGCACTGAAGGCTGGTGGTGTGTGTGTGTGCCTGGTGAAAACGTGCACTGACGGCTGGTGGTGTGTGTGTGCCTGGTAAAAACGCGCACTGACGGCTGGTGGTGTGTGTGTGCCTGGTGGGAGCGTGCACTAACGCCTGGTGGTGTTTGTGTCCGGTGAAAGTGTGCACTGACGGCTGGTGGTATTTGTGCCTGGTGAAAGCGTGCACTGACGACTGATGGTATCTATGCTTGGTGAAAGTGTGCACTGACGGTTGGTTGTGTGTGTGGTTGTATGTGTGGTTGTGTGTGAACTGCAGACGGTCTGTCCAGTCTTTCCATTTTGGAGCCAGTGAAGATGGTACGCCCTCAACCATAAAGGGTTCAATGGCAGGGATGGCCGCCATTGTGCGTGTCGGTCCTTGTCTGTGGGAGCGCCTTGTGGCACGAGCGCTGACTCACCTTAGTGTAGTCTTTAGACAGCTGCTAGATTGAGGGAGTGTCCTATACACCCAAGTGGTGTTGTGCTTATGATGTGGCAGGACCTTGCCAGGTCTCTCTGAAGAGTGTACAGTGAGTATGTATGAGCAAAAGGCATGGAAGTGGTATGCCTGCCGTATTTCTTTTGAGTCTGTGGTTTATTTCAGGCGGCCCCGTAATGAACTCGTCACTCGCCTCCCTGCAGCAGACCTAGGCGCTCGTGCAGCCGGCCGGAGACTTTAGGCTGTGTAGAATGGGGTTGTGCAAAACCCTTTCCTGGGAGCATCAGGTACGCTGCTGGAGATCAGGGGGAGGCCACAAGTAGCTCAGCTCTGCCACAGACTCTGCCAGGCGGCCACGTGGTGGTGTGCCGATGGGGAAAGCCTACTGGCCAGGAGCGCCAGGCTCCCCAGATCACCGTGGTTGAGGTCAGAAGAACAGGCACAAGCAATGGTAGGCCGCGGCCGCGGGCTGCTTCAAAGCACTATGGGCAGCTCACCTCCGTAACACCATCACAACGGCTGTGGCGCTGCCGTTGTGGTCGCCCTCTCGACTAGCAGACTTGCAACACCCATGCGCAGTTGGATGATAACTGGAACCAGGCAGGTGGTGTGTGTTGCGTCAGTGGAGGCCGGACTCGGGTGGGTGAGTGACCCTCGTCGCCAGTATTGGGTTCTAGTGCAGCCTACGAAATGAGCACACCGAGTCATGGGTTTTAGGTTCTCTGGTGCTCCATGACTACAGCGTCATGGGCCCCATCTTTATTCTTTATACCCCTCATTGCATCATGCTGGGGCAAACCACAATTCGGGATGGGGCGGGTGAATCTTCCCGATCACCCCTGCCCACAGTTTATTAATGGAACATTACAGACAGGGGGACACGGCTGCAACAAGGGAAGGATGGGAGATGCTGAAGCAACATGGGGAGGGAGTGCAAGGCGAACTGAAGCAACACAGGGGAGGGTGGGGCAGGGGATGCAACACAGAGACGCAGGTACGCGAATACAAAAGGGATTGGGGGAGAAACACACGGGGACAAGCAGCAGCACGAGGGGGAGAAAAGTACACAAGAGAGGCGTGTCTTAAACTCTTTCCTTAATTGCAGCTGGGTTGTGGACGTTCTTAGAGATACCAGGATGTTGTTCCCGATTCTGGGGTGATTAGGGTTATGGATATATTAGCTGCTATTGAGATTCGTGAAACCAAGCCAGAAAGTATTTTTTCTTCAACTTGTTCTTTTCAGCGCTTCACAATATAGTGATATTTATTTTAATTGGTACTAAACCAGCACTTCACCTCCCGCCTACCTTGTAGCACCCAAGAGTCTGAACGTACAGAATACTTGATCGTCCTCTGCCCTATAGTGGAGTGGGCGCCACTTTGCTGGACAAACCAATCTGGGCGCTGCATCTCTAACTATTGCTATGTCTCCACAACATACAGCATGGCACAGTCAGCTAGTGATAGGCTAGTACGAACTAGAGGTCACATCATGCTTATTAATGGTACTCAGGGACGTGGTGGTGTTGAGGCATGAGAGAGGCTTTAGATGGTGTGGCCTCTTTCCAGAGCATTCCACTACATGGATCCTCCACAAAGAGGCCATGATTGCATGTGCATGGGAAGTAAAATCCTCTCTACAGAGCGGCCCCCACAGAAAGGCCAAGGCCTGTCTGTGCATTAAGAATGAAAGCACTCCTTAAGGCATTGCGCCGTGTGGGTGAGCGCTACCCTAGTAAGCGGCCAGGCTTGGAAAACAAACGTCAGACGCTGCAAGCTGGATAACATAATGAAGCTGAAATAAATCAAGTTTCAGAACGTCACATGACTGCTTTACAAACGCTACCAAAACAAGACCTCAGCGTTTAGTTGCTTCCGCCGTGAATTGGATCCCCAAAAAAAATGACGCTCGTGAGAGGTGCCGCGCGCGATACACTGCGAGCATATGTCTTCAAATATGGCGGCCGAGTCTGGCCGCCATAATTGAAGACATAAGGGATTTGGTGCGCGTAAGAGACACCAATAGGCCATAGGCGGAGCTACGCGACCGCCTATGGCCTATTGCGTGTTCTGTTATAAAACAGCACGCTTGCAAAGCCCAATCAAAAAGGACCTTGAAATGCACATGCACGAGCTGTGTGGAATTTCAAAGTCCATTTTTTAAACCCTAGTAAAAGGGCTTTTCGCTGGCTTCGCTTGCGAGCCCTAAAAAGTGCATCAGTAGCCTGGCAAAAAGTGGGGTGTTACTGCAACAGAAACCCACTTTCCTACAGGCACTAACCCTTCTCCTTGTATACCACCCCTTCTCCCCCCATTGATCCCTACTTGATCATTACACCATCTAATTCACCACCACCACCACCTTCATCTGACCCACAGGATGATGAGAATCAGGATCAGGATGCACCAGAGGGCACTGACCCTTGAGGGGATTATCTTACCGACCCAAACACAGACAATGACCCTGATTTATATCCCTCAAGACCCTCTTCACCTGACGAGAATATTGGGTACGTTGAGCTCCTTAACAGGGCTGCTCAATATCACTGGGTAGAGCTCCATAGGGAGCCATTAGAAGAGGATTTTCTATTTGAAACACTTTCTTCTTCACAAAGAGCTGCTCATACCTTACCAATGCTGAACGGCATTTTAAAACACACAGATGAGGTTTTTAAAAGACCCTGTAAGGGCAAGGATAATTACACCGAGTGTGAACACAAAATATAAACCCGCTCCTACTGACACTGTTTTCATTAGAGGCCAGCTGCCCTTAGACTCTCTTGTAGTCTCTAACGCTCGCAAGAGAGCTAACTCACAAACCACAGGTGAGGCTCCTCCTCCTGATAAGGAGTCTAGGCTTATTGATGCCTCAGGCAAAAGGATGGCTTCACAGGCAGTAAATCACCGGTGCATTGCGAACTCTCAAGCTATTTTGTCTTGTTACGATAGGGCTCATTACAATGAGTTAGGAAAGCTCTTGCACCATTTAACCTGATGATTACAAATCTACGGCCTACAACCTTATTCAGGAAGGTAAACTTATCATCAACACATCCGTCAGGTGTGCCCTAGACGCAGCAGACACAGCAGCTTGTGTAGTCAACACCATTATACTCTTACGCAGGCATGCTTGGCTGAGAATATCAGGCTTCAAGCCGGAGGTGCAGTCCTCCATCCTTAACGTACCATTTTATAAGAAGCATCTTTTTGGCCCAGCCGTTGTTACCTCGCTGGAAAAGATGAAAAAAGACAGGTAGGTTGCAAAGTCCATGGGAGCTTTACAATTACCTACCAATAGGGGTTCCTTTTGCCGCTTCTTTTACAGGTATGGTTCAAAAACTGTGTCCACCGAAAATCCCTCCTCCTCTTACAAGGGAAACAACTAACCCCCCTCTTCAAGAGGTTATTTCAGAGGAGGTTTTAGAGGAAATAATGGTAAGGGATGAGGCAGAGCTAACTCCACTCACAATTCCCCCGCAAACAAACAGTGACTTCCTTCCGCTTCCCCCGATCATTCCACTCCTGTCTGGGGAACTTCTCTCCTGGTCTGGAATTCAATCACCTTAGGCAAGTGGGTCCTACAAATTATGCAATATGGTTACTGCCTGGAGCTTACAGACACTCCCCCAAATGCAATGTCATCGGAACATTTCATCCTCCTAAAGCAAGATGTTCTCTCTCTCTTGGAAAAACAAACTATAGAGCCAGTCCCATTACAATATCAGGGGACCGGCATATACTCACTGAATTTTTTTAATCCCAAAAAGGACGGCTCTCTCAGGCCTATACTAGACCTCAGAGAGCTAAATTGATACATTCAGTTAGACCACTTTCACATGATCACACTCCAACAGGTGCTCCCACTTCTTCAGCAAGGCAACTTTCTGTCCACTCTGGACTTGAAGGACGCCTATTTCCATATTCCCATGCACCCTGCTCATCGGAAATAACTCGGGTTCATGGTGGCAAACAATATTATCAATTCAAAATTCTCCCCTTTAGAGTAACTACAGCACCCAGGGTTGTCACCATGTGTCTGGCAGTTGTCGCAGCTCCTCTAAGAAGACAGCACATTCACATCTTTCCTTACCTAGACGATTGGCTAATAAAGCCAGCTTGCAACACAGCTGCCTACACCACACTCAAAAGGCAGTCCAACTGCTTCACAACCTCGGGTTCTCTGTAAACCTCACCAAGTCTCTTCTCCAACCATCCAACACTCAAGTGTATCTGGGAGCTACAATAGCCACTCAGAAGGCTTTGGCGAATCCCAACCCAGTCAGGATCCGCAACATGCAAACTCTAATATTGCAGTTTCAGCCTCAACACTCATTACCAGCTCGAGTGGTCATGCAGTTGCTAGAAATGAAGGCCTCTTGCATTTTAATCGTACCTTATGCAAGATTCCAAATGCGTCCCCTACAGGAATGCTTAGCACGTCAGTGGAACCAGGCTCACGGTCAGTTATCAGATCTAGTGTTGGTTGATGGCCGCACTTACCGCTTTCTGCAGGGGTGGAACATACAAAACCTTTCCAAGGGGCAGCCATTCGTCGACCCGGTTCCACAGATAGTGCTAACAGCAGACGCATCTCTCACTGGTTGGGGAGCTCATCTTCAATACATACCATTCAGGGCATGTGAACTATCCAACAAAAACAACTCCACATAAACCATCTAGAACTGCTAGCAATTTTTCTAGCATTGAAAGACTTTCAATTTCATCTAGTAGGCAAAGCTGTCCTAATTTGCCACACCATGACTGTGATGTACTACTTACAAAAACAGGGGAGGCACACTCTCTCCAGCTCTCACAACTAGCCCAGAGCATCTGGAGATGGGCCATACCTCCCAAAATATATATATATCTCCTTGCAAAACACATTCCAGGAGTAAACAACCAGATTGCAGATCTGCTCAGTCCTTAACACAGCAGATCCACGAAAGGGAACTCCACCCTCGAGTTCTCCTCCCATTCTTTCAAATATTGGGCTTCACAGAGATAGATCTATTCGCCACCCACCTGAACGCAAAATGCCAAACTTTGCATCCACGTATCCACACACATTGTCCAAAGGCAATGCACTATGGATGAACTGGTCAGGGATATTTGCTTACGCTTTTCCACCTCTCCCACTCATTCCGTTAGTGGTTCAGAAGCTCAGACAGCAGTCCTTGACACTAATCCTAGTTGCTCCCACATGGGCCCGCCAACACTGGTTCACGACCCTGTTGGAGCTATCAGTAGTTCCTCACAAAAAACTTCAACTTTCTCCCAAACTTCACACTCAGAACGGTGGATGTGAGAAGTTGGCCTGATATGCAGTGCTCACTATTCTAGTGATCACTATGTATCAGTCCAAACGACCCTTATTGATGATTGGTTGTAAGTCAACCTTATAGGCCAGCTATCCTAGTAGCGTGGATACGAGCAGTCTAAGGCTAAAGACTCGAGAGGGCGTGTTAAGCCAGCTGTTATACCATCACATATACCCCTTGAACACCAAGTGAAAGGACACCACACAAGTGTTATGAAAATAAACAGTGTATTTATTAGAATCACAACAGCTCTGTACTCTTTATGAGGACAGGGTACTAAGCACAAAACAAAACTCTTACGAAAATACTTAAGTTAGCACAGTATACACAAATGCCCGAGGGGCACGATAAACCATATACTCTGAAAGTGGAATGCGAAATTACTAGCAGGTAAGTACAGTACTAATAGGCTTTGGAATCGCTAGGACTTGACTATAGAATCTTTAGGTTACGTCTAGGAAGCCTAGGGGACTCGGGTGCATAGTGTGCACTCTCACACGTGATGCGGGACAAAGTCTATGGTAGCTAGTAAAAGCAAAGTTAGTGTTCTCGGGCGAACCCGACCTGGTAGGAAGAAAACGAAAGTGGATTCTGACCCTTGGATAGTGAGGCTATGCTGGGGCACCGAAATGCCGAAGTTACCTAGCCCAGGGGCTGCAGCTGCATATGTCTCAAAAGACGTCGGGAATCCTCGTAGACGGACCAGGAGCCTGGAAGAAAGATGCTGGCAGGCGACCAGTGAAGAGAGTTCGAAGTGATCCAAGCCTGGATCTTGAAGATGGATGACACCTGAAAGCAGAGGGGACCAAGTTCGTGACTACTAGCCAGTAGTCAGGTGGCACCAGGAGGGCACCGGATGGTAGTCACCTCGACTAGGTGAGTGGGCGACGCTGGGCTCTGCAGATCTCACCGACCAGGAGACGTTGTCGGCGACCAGGATGGAGGAGCGAGCTGTCCCACGATGGATGAAGCTGTCGGCGTCGCTGGACCCAGGATTGGGCAACAAAGCCTTGGCTAATTCAGACCCCTTACTCTCCTACATGACCCCCCCCAAACTTTGGGACAATAAGCTAACCTTGACCAGGTGAGTCTTCTTGTTCTAAGTGGAAATATCTGGAGAGCCCATCGGCATTGCCATGATCAGTACCAGGTCTATGTTCCACTGTAAAGTCCATCCCCTGTAGGGAAATGGACCACCTAAGCAGTTTGGGGTTTTCACCCTTCATCTGATTTAGCCACAAGAGGGGCTTATGGTCGGTCTGAATCTTGAAGTGAGTGCCAAACAAGTATGGCCTCAGCTTCTTCAGGGCCCAAACCACAGCAAATGCCTCCCTCTCAATAGCTGACCAATTCTTCTCTCTGGGGGTCAGCCTTCTGCTTATAAAAGCAATGGGCTGGTCTTGACCATCAAAATTCAATTGAGATAGAACAGCTCCCACACCCAACTCAGAAGCATCTGTTTGGACAATGAATGGTTTGGAGTAGTCTGGACTCTTGAGGATAGGTGCTGTGCACATGGCCTGCTTTAGGTCATCGAATGCTTTTTGACAGCCTGCTGTCCACTGAACCTTTTTTGGCATTTTCTTACTTGTCAGTTCATTTAATGGAGTCACAATTGATCCATAGTTCCTGACAAACTTTCTGTAGTAACCAGTCAGGCCCAAGAAAGCTCGAACCTGAGTCTGGGTGGTTGGAGGAGCCCAGTCCCTGATTGACTGTATTTTGCTCTCCAGTGGTTGAACTTGGCCTCCACCTACAAGGTGGCCCAAGTACACAACCTGTGCCTGCCCTATCTGGCACTTTGTGGCCTTGATAGTGAGACCTGCTGCTTGCAGTGCCTCTAACACTTTCCTCAGGTGGACCAGGTGATCCTCCCAGGTGGAGCTAAAGACAGCAATATCATCAAGATATGCTGCACAGAAGTCATCCAGCCCAGTGAGAACATGATTCACCAACCTTTGGAAGGTGGCAGGTGCATTTTTCAGACCAAAGGGCATTACCACAAATTGATAATGCCCACCAGGGGTTGAAAATGCTGTCTGGGCTTGGCATCCTCAGCTAACCTGATTTGCCAATACCCAGCTGTCAGGTCAAATGTACTTAAGTAGTTGGCAGAAGCCAATCTATCTATAAGTTCATCTGCCCTTGGTATTGGGTGGGCATCAGTCTTAGTGACTGCATTGAGACCCCTGTAGTCTACGCAGAACTTCATCTCTTTCTTACCACCCTGGGTGTGAGGTTTTGGCACTAGAACTACTGGACTAGCCCAAGGGCTATCTGAGGGTTCAATGACTCCCAACTCCAACATTTTCTGCACTTCAGTTTTGATGCAGTCTCTAACATGATCAGGCTGCCTGTAGATTTTACTCTTGACTGGCAAGCTGTCACCAGTGTCAACCTCATGGGTACACCAATTGGTCTGACTGGGTGTTAGAGAGAACATATGTCTGAAAGATTGAAGAACTTGTTTGCAATCTTTCTGTTGATGTTCAGAGAGGCTGCCACAAAAGACAACACCATCTACTGACCCATCATCAGGATTCTGAGTGAGCAGGTCTGGGAGAGGGTCACTCGCTTCCTCCTGTCCCTCATCTATGGCCATGAGCAAGCTCATGTCCTTCCTGTCGACATATGCTTTGAGCCTGTTGACATGGAGCACCCTGTGGGGGCTCCTGGGAGTTCCAAGGTCCACCAGGTAGGTGACCTCTCCCTTCTGCTCAAGAATTGTGTGGGGCCCAGACCATTTGTCTTTGAGTGCTGCTGGGGCCACTGGCTCCAACACCCACACCTTCTGTCCAGGCTGATAAACAGTCAGGACAGCCTTTTGGTCATGCCAAGCTTTTTGGAGTTCTTGACTGGCCTTAAGGTTTTCAGATGCCTTCTCCATATACTCAGCCATCCTGGAGCGGAGACCAAGTACATAGTCCACTATGCTGGTTGCAGGCTTTTTGAGAGGTCTCTCCCATCCTTCCTTCACCAAGCACAGGGGTCCTCTTACAGGATGCCCATACAAAAGTTCAAAAGGGCTGAAGCCAACCCCCTTCTGTGGGACCTCTCTGTAAGCAAACAGAAGGCAGGGAATCAGGACATCCCATCTACGCCTGAGCTTTTCAGGTAGTCCATGAATCATCCCTTTTAGGGTCCTGTTGAACCTTTCAACAAGCCCATTGCATTGTGGATGATAGGGTGTAGTGAATTTGTAATTGACACCACATTCCTTCCACATAGCAGTTAAGTAGCTTGACATGAAGTTTGCACCTCTGTCAGAGACAACCTCCTTAGGGAAGCCCACTCTGGAGAATACTCCAACTAGGGCTCTTGCCACAACAGGTGGTGTAGTGGTCCTAAGGGGAATAGCTTCAGGATACCTGGTGGCATGATCCACTACCACCAGTATAAACTTGTGCCCTGATGCTGTCTGGGGTTCCATTGGACCAACAATGTCAATCCCCATTCTTTCAAAGGGCACCCCCCCCCCCCCCCCCACAGGCATTGGTATAAGGGGGGCCTTTGTTGTGCCACCTGACTTACCACTGGCTTGGCAAGTGACTCAGGAGCGACAAAACTCCTTGGTATCCTCATTCATGTGAGGCCAGTGAAAGTGTGAGACAAGCCTGTCCCAAGTCTATGTCTGGCCTAAGTGACCTGCTAAGGGAATCTCATGGGCCAAGGTAAGGAGGAAACCTCTCTGAGACAAGGGGATAACCAGCCTCCTGGCCATGCCAGGCTTGGGGTCTCTTGCCTCAGTGTACAGGAGTCCATCTTCCCAGTATACCTTGTGGGTACCTGTGGCGTTCCCAGCAGCCTCAGCAGCAGCCTGCTGTCTGAGGGGTTCAAGGGAAGGGCAGTCTAACTGGTCCTTCCCCAGGTCTTCCCTTGAGGGTCCCCCTGAGCCCAGGAATTCAACTTGATCAAGTTCAAACTCTTTAGGCTCAGTTTCCCTCAATTCCTGTAGGTCAGCCTCCTCTTGAGACTTGATCCACAACCTGGGGCAAGGGGGAAGGCGATGCCTTAACCCTACTGCTCTTCTTCTTGGAAGGTGGCTGGTCCATTGTTCCAGGATCCAGCACCTGTTCAGTGGGGCATCTTCTGGCCTGTGACCTAGTCACAGCAAGCACATGTGCTGGCAAGCCTAACATCTCCATGTGAGTCCTATGCTCCACTTCTGACCATTGTGATGACTCCAAATCATTGCCCAACAAACAATCCACTGGGAGGTCTGAACTAACTACAACCTTCTTTTGGCCAGTTACCCCTCCCCAGGAGAAAGCTACAATTGCCATACTATGACTGGTAGTGACATTGCTTGCATTGGTCACCAGGAAATCTGTACCTGGCATGATCTGTCCAGGGTCCACAAAGTTAGGTGTCACCATTGTGACACTGGCACAAGTGTCCCTATAGGCCTGAGCCATTTGTCCATTGATAAAAGGTGTCTGTCTGTATTTGCCCAAGGTATTGGGACTGACATCAGGGGATATATCCACATCCCCTGTACAGACAAGGACAGCCTGAGTGAGTGTGCCAACTAAGTTGTCATACCCCTCAGAACCCAAGGTTAACCCAACTAGTCCCTTGGGAGGTGCACTACTACTGCTGGCTGTACTAGGGGGCACAGGTGCCTTAGGGGCTGCAGTAGCAGGAGTCTGCCCTCCTTTCTTGGTGCACTCACTAAACCAGTGAGTTTTACTTTTACAGTATTGGCACCACCTTTTAGATTGGCCTTCTGGATTCTTCTTTTTCTGGGAAGCCTGACCCCCACCCTCTTTGGGTTGTTGGGGACCTGTTGAAGACTTCTGGTCATTTTCACCCTTAGAATCTTTACCCTTCTGGTCTGCTTTCTTCTGACCACTCTGGTTCTGTCCCTGGTTTTGCTTAACTCTTGTTCTGACCCATCTGTCTGCCTTCTTTCCCAATTCTTGGGGAGAGGTCAGATCTGAGTCAACAAGATGCTGATGCAACAACTGGTTCTGACAATTGTTTAAAATTTGTTCTCTCATGATCAAATTGTACAATCCTGTATAATCAGTAACCTTACTGCCCAGCAACCAGCCCTCCAAAGCCTTAGTGGCACAATCTACAAAATCAGACCAATCCTGAGACTGAGTTTTCTGGGTATCCCTGAACAGCAACCTGTACTGCTCAGTGGTTAGGCCAAACCCATCAATCAGTGTGTTTTTCAGGACTTGGTAATTGTTAGCATCCTCAGCCCTTGTGGTGAGGAGCTTATCTCTACCTTTACCTTCAAAGGAGAGCCACAAGATAGCTGCCCACTGACTTTGGGGAACACCCTGCACAGTGCAGGCCCTCTCCAAAGCAGTTATCCATTTGTGGATGTCATCCCCTTGTTTAAAGGGGGGCACTATCTTACTCAGGTGTCTTGTATCAAAACTCCTGTCCCTATTGCTAGGTATAATGCTGCCACCAGTGGGTTTTGACCCACTCAATTCTTGCTCTCTAGCAAAGGCAAGTCTCTCTTTGGCCAGGGCAAGTTCTTCCCTTTCAATCCTCAGATTGACTTCCCTTTCCTTGGCTTCATATACTCTCCTCTGAGGGGATGTCATCCTCCTCAGAGCAGAGGCCTGAGAGCCATTGGTTTGAATGGATCTGTTAGAGCCTCTTGATAGAGACCTAACTCGTCCACTCCCAATGTTAAGCTGGCCTGAGAGGGGTCCCAGGGGTCTCCTAGTACCATTCGCATGCCTGCTTAAGTTGTCCCTAGTTAGCTGGCTAACTACATCCGGACCTTTGTCTGCCTCGTCCTCAGATGGCTCCTGATCATCATCCTCTGCTGAGAGATGGATGAGGTCAGGGTCACCTGTGGTTCCCTCTAGGGCAGGCATGTCCCCATCTAGATGAGAAGAGCTAAGTTTCTCAGCTTTTCTGGCATCATACGTCTCTAAGAGACCAATCAGAAATGGGATTGTGGGGTTAGACCCCTGTTTTAGCTTCCTGGAGGTACACACTTGTCTCATCTCCTGGAAGCTAAGGGCTGCATATCTAGAAGAGGCCTGTGGAGGGTCCTCAACCACCAGAGGGGTCTCTGTAGACTCTCCGTGGTTAGACATGCTTCTAGTGTGGTGTAAGTGATGCACCTACCTACACTATATGTTTGCCTTCTGATCCCTTGCTAAGAGTTGTAGCCAAGGTGTGCTAAGCCTTGAAGAGCTACAACAGCTGGTTCAGTAGAACTCAGAGTATTCTAAGCTAAGTTATATGTACCTGAAGTACTTATGTGATCTTTCACAAGATATTCTTAGGATACGTGTGGTAAAACAACAGCAAGCTCAAATCCCACCGCTGCCACCAATGTGAGAAGTTGGCCTGATATGCAGTGCTCACTATTCTAGTGATCACTATGTATCAGTCCAAACGACCCTTATTGATGATTGGTTGTAAGTCAACCTTATAGACCAGCTATCCTAGTAGCGTGGATACGAGCAGTCTAAGGCTAAAGACTCGAGAGGGCGTGTTAAGCCAGCTGTTATACCATCACATATACCCCTTGAACACCAAGTGAAAGGACACCACACAAGTGTTATGAAAATAAACAGTGTATTTATTAGAATCACAACAGCCCTGTACTCTTTATGAGGACAGGGTACTAAGCACAAAACAAAACTCTTACGAAAATACTTAAGTTAGCACAGTATACACAAATGCCCGAGGGGCACGATAAACCATATACTCTGAAAGTGGAATGCGAAATTACTAGCAGGTAAGTACAGTACTAATAGGCTTTGGAATCGCTAGGACTTGACTATAGAATCTTTAGATTACGTCTAGGAAGCCTAGGGGACTCGGGTGCAGAGTGTGCACTCTCACGCGTGATGCGGGACAAAGTCTATGGTAGCTAGTAAAAGCAAAGTTAGTGTTCTCGGGCGAACCCGACCTGGTAGGAAGAAAACGAAAGTGGATTCTGACCCTTGGATAGTGAGGCTATGCTGGGGCACCGAAATGCCGAAGTTACCTAGCCCAGGGGCTGCAGCTGCATATGTCTCAAAAGACGTCGGGAATCCTCGTAGACGGACCAGGAGCCTGGAAGAAAGATGCTGGCAGGCAACCAGTGAAGAAAGTTCGAAGTGATCCAAGCCTGGATCTTGAAGATGGATGACACCTGAAAGCAGAGGGGACCAAGTTCGTGACTACTAGCCAATAATCAGGTGGCACCTGGAGGGCACCGGATGGTAGTCACCTCGACTAGGTGAGTGGGCGACGCTGGGCTCTGCAGATCTCACGGACCAGGAGGCGTTGTCGGCGACCAGGATGGAGGAGCGAGCTGTCCCACGATGGATGAAGCTGTCGGCGTCGCTGGACCCAGGATTGGGCAACAAAGCCTTGGCTAATTCAGGCCCACGCGGTGGACCTAAAATGGCGTCTTGAGTGGACCAGGAGGGTCCGGGATGCTCCTCTTTTGGAAGGGAGCAAGGGCCGGTCTGGAGCAACCAGACCAGCAGCAGTGATGTCGTCGGGCGTCGTTAAGAAGGCCACAAGCCAGCGGGCTAGTAGCCAAACAACGCGGTGAGCAGCAAAAAGCAGAAGGGCCCCACGCAGATCGTGGAGATGCTGGGAGGCTGTACTTCGGTGCTGGAGCTGCTCAGGGTCGGGGCTTCTCGGACCCCAAAGCACCAGAGGATCCCTCGGCGGTCGTGCTGGAAAGAAGTCGTGCAGTCTTGAAGATGGCCGGTCCCTCGAGGTCTCGTCGCACCCACGGTTCTCAGCTTTGCTGTAGAGGTGAGTAGAGGTCAGAGGTGCCAGGGAAGCCGATTCTCGTCGAGCTGGGCAGTCGGATTCCGGAGGAAGGACTTGCAGCAGACCGCAGTGTTCTTAAGATGGTGCCTGCGGATGCAGGGTGACTACTCCTTAGTCACAAGGGAGAATCTTGAATAAGAAATCTTGAAGTCCTTTCGAAGAAAGTTGTGTCTTGATTCCAAAGATGATCTAATTTGGAAGGGGGCCTGCTCCTAACTTTATACTAGGAAAAGGGGCTGACCCGGTGACTGGGTCCTGCCTATGGGTGGGACTAGGAAGGGGGGTGGTTACACCCCTCTCCCATGCCGGACTTTCCCCCGGCCAGGGGCTGGTGTGCCCCTGGAACTGGTTCTGGCCGGCCTATGCGTAGTGAGCACCGGGGTGCCACTCTGCAGTCACCTTCCTGTAAAGCCCTGCCTACCCAGGATACACAAAACCCTGTCTGGGATGGTGCTAGCACCGCCCCTGACAGGAAACCCTTTGTCCAAGCTCCCCTCGCTGGAAGGACTCCCAGCAGCTGGAGGTCAGACTCGTGTCTGTGGTGGCAGCATCCATTTTGTGGAGCTGAGGCTTTGTTTAACTTTAACCGGGGTTCACAGTCACATACATGTCGTGTCCCTCTAGAAGGGTGGAATGCTAACCCCGTCGCCAGAATTGGCGAGGGGTTAGTATTCCAATTCGTATGACACCTTACTCGACATGTTTTGATAAAGCAATACCAAAGATAGCATATAACCGCGAGGATTATAATGCACTTAAGAGTATATGGTATGTGTTATCATGGAACAGCTATTAGGACTTGGTTCCGCAAGCTGCAAACGGGCTCAGCTCATGCCAGAGCACCATTTCACACGATTCCAAGCACTCTGCCTTCAGGATTGTCAAGGCCTGCCATAGGAGTGACTGATAGGAATCTGTGTGTCCATTTTTAGGGTTAGATATAGGTATACTATATCTAAAGCAAAGGGTGATTACACCACCTTGCCCCAGCTGTTGTGCAGCCAGTTGTGTCAGATTTAGATGGCCATCCAGGGGTGGCATAATACATGCTCAGGGGTGTGGAAATTTTCAAATAATCTACTTGTCCATGGGGCAAAATGCAAAATAAATCTACATGTCCTGTAAGACAGTCCACTTGTCCCACCTATTCGCAAATCAATATTGTGGGATGACATAAAGCCATTGATGACATTTTGTTTTAATAAAACTGAACAGTGAAAACTTAACTTTATTGCTGAGAAAAGTGAAATTCTCCTTAAGTACTGAAGCACAACAATAATTTTTCTTCAATAAATCAATCAAATGACACTTGTTAAAGCACACAGCTGCTTTGAAGGTAGCGTCCCATCACTCTAGCAGACAGTAAAGGCAGGCCAAAGTAACAAGAAACTAAACTGAGTCAAATAGCCAAGTTTTAAGTTGTCATATGAAGGCTGACAGTGTCAATTAATCATAACAGAAAAGGAAGACTGTCCATAATTTTGCAGAGTGCACAGTAAAGGGGTTGCCACCACGACGAGACTTCAGAAATTTTGGAATCCGTAGAAGATGACTATTGTTGGATCTAAGTGCCCTCTTTGGATGATACCGAGACAGTCTATTCAGCAGATAACATGGGGTCTCACCATGATAAGCTCTGAAAGACCACGTTAGAGCTTTGAAGTTTATATGCTATTCTATAGGAAGCAAGTGCAGATGTCTCAAATGGGAAGAGATATGATGGCCCCTCGGAACTCTCCTGCTTAGTTGTGCCACTGCATTTTGAATTAGCTAAAGTCTGGATCAAATATGCAGGAAGACCAAGGTAGAGACTGTTAAAGTAGTCCAGATGGGACGTAATGTTTTCCTAGTCTCTTCAGGAACCAGATCAAGAAACTTCTTTACCATTTTCATCTTCAAAAGACAGACAGACGAAATCTGTTTAATTTGCGATGTAAAAGAGAGGGTAGAGTAAAAGATAATGCACAATTTTCTAGCATCCCTGGTATGATTAGGATAGGCTGGGCATGCCACCACATAGAAGTTGATGGGGGCCATTTTGGTAAAAACCAAAATTCTGTTTTGTCAGAATTTAGTTTTAATCAATTTTTACCCATCCAAGTTACGACTGCTCTAAAACATTCTTTAAAATTGTGAAAAGCTGCACGGTATGGCAGTTTGGATATACTGGTCCAAAACGCAAGCTGAACTATATTTGCACATCCATCCATGTTGGTTGTATGTGGAACTATCTACTCCAGAAACATCATGCTGCCAAAATATTGAGGACCAAAATATAGTGTCTGGAGTTAAGAATAGTAAATCTTTACTTACCAATAATCTTCTCAAAATTTTGACCCTCAATATCTGGTATATAATAATCTGGTAGCACGATATTCTGAAGTCAAAATTAATGTGGAATACCTCAGTGTTGCAGTAAAAAAGAAATTGATGAGAAATTCTGTGCAGTTGGGGAGGTGTTGTCTGTCACGAGACGTCTGGCCTGTTTCCAGTCTAATTGGTTTGTCCTCTTTCATCTTGCCTCACTGACATTCTCACTGCACATACACACAACCCAACTGCTGGGTCACACACTTCTGGACAGACAAACACACCCACTGCACAGAAACCTACTACACTACAGATGCATAGGCTCATACGTCACTTAAAGTATAGACTTACAATCTACCACACCCCAAAGACCTACCCCTGCGAAGACAAAGACACCCACTATAGAAAGACCCAAGCACTTCCTATTGACAAGCAGTTCCCAACATGAAAGGTCTTCATAACATCTGTCTAACTTGATCCTGACTGTATCAGAGATACAGCCTGCAAAGATATCCACGGATTTCCAAAAAGGTTGGAAGCAGCCACTCCTTTCCTATTCTAAGGAAGGACATTCTACAAATGTACATGAAATACAAATGTATATTGCAGAAGGAAAAGGATTCCAAGGAAGTTTTGGATTAGGGGGCAATGATGTCCAGCATAGGTCAGTAAGGGGAGGCCAGACTCCATGGCCAGATTTTCAACATGTCCACTGACTTTTTAAATTAGTTCCCAGGAGATTAAATTAATATTTGTTTATTTTATGATCATTCTGAAAATCTAGCATGGGTTTGGTCCTCCTTGGTACACAGTGGATACCCCTAGTCTCTGGCTGTTTAGGATCTCTAGTTTGCCAATGCTTATTTCAACTTCGGTTCACAAATAGCACAGCTTTTCAGTTTGTTAGGCCCAAAGTGTATATGTGCACTTCTAAAAAGATTCACTTACACCTACCTTTTTTTGTGAATGAATATTTTCTGAGAAATGGGTGTTTCAGGGTCGGAATGCCCTAGGAAGTATGTGTACATCCACAAAATAATGCATTTAAGAGTATTCACAATTTTTTCCACTGCCCATTCTCATCATGTACATAGCCAAATATTTACTCATATCAAAGATCGGACAAAAACTGTGTCCTGGGTGAAAGTGGAAAGAAAACACCACCTAATTTTAGGTGGGATTGTAGGAAAAGGTCTTACTGCTTCCTTTGTAGCTCATTTCCCTGAGCATGGAGAAAAGGGGAGACCGTATTACTGTTGGGCAAACTACATGTGTTGACTCGGAAGTATGTTAATTAAATGATACAGTGTGGAGCAATGATTCTCCTCTAGAAAGCAGCTGTGTGTTTTGTCAGTGCTTAGAAATGGCAAAAGTGTGAGATGAAGCACTATATGAAACATTGTTGCTTCTTTTTTTTTTTTTTTAAGTATTCTTTCACACCATTGAAGAATCATGCTAATCCGATCTAAAAAGAATATCCTGCCCTGACCCTTATCATGGCAAAGTATTTTTGCGAATTTAATTGAATATATTCATACATTGATTATGGTAGATTATATACAATTCTAATATTCTGCATTGGTTTCTCTGTCAGACAGCCTCACTTTCTTTACTTGTTTTCTTTTCAACGCATGCCCAGTAGGCTAGACTGTCAACTTCAGTGTTTTGAAGCAGTAAATTGCTCCAAAGGGGTAATTTTGGATATGCATTTCGTTACTTGGTCTTCGTTATTCGGTTTACTCACAATAAAATGTCACTCGAGCTGTCCAACATTTGTCAGTAGACTGTCATTCATAAGTACACTGAAATGTCACACAAACCATGAAAAATCGGCAGCTATGAGCACCACATCACGCAAAAGGCCTTCAAAATGCTGGGCTAAGTGTGTCGCTTAAAGAGCCAAAAGAATAACTCAAACAAACGAAGACAATGTCAAATATAAATACCCTGAAAATATGAAACTGAATACCTAAGTACACTGAAAACGTGGCAGCGCCTCTCACAAACACAAGCTCAGCTTTCAGCACCTGAATTAGAAGGTCTATGCCCTTCTGGCAGCAAATCTGGGTCTCTTGGAACATGGAGCCGCTGTCTAACTCCACTGCCCCCTTAAGCACAGCCACAGGCCTCTGCTTCAACCCTGGCAGGGCCCCCATGGAGAGAATCTGAGCCAAATGGGACCCGGCACGCCAGATGAGACAGCCCTCTCCAGTGCCACTGGCACAGGACTGCTTCCAGGCACAATAGTAGATAAGGCTTATAAATACTTACTTACTATCCTGCATGAGCAATCTTCACCACACTTTCGATTTCTTTAGACAGCAGTACCACAGGAGAAAGAGAAAATGGACAACAAAATGGACAGAGAAAATGAATTACCGTGCCTCAGCCCATTTTATATTGCCTCTCGTATTATTGTGGCGATTAGTACAGAGGCACAACTAGCGCTATATTTCCGAGGGGAGGTGGGGGGGGGGGGATCATTTTTCTAGCAATAGGCAGGTGCACATGAAGGGATGAAAAAACAATTAAGCCTTGTTAACGCGTAAATGGTCTTTTTAAAGACCTGTGAAGTACTCGGGTGCGGCTGAGATAAGCTCAAAGACTGTGTGCCCGAGAAGCTGTCTCAGCCCGGGCTGACACACGACGGGGTAGGGAAAGGCAGGGGTGAGGGGCCATTTGGGGGGCGATTCGTGCCTGAACTAGTAAAAACAATAGAAATACATACATACCGGCAGATAGTAAGCTCTCAAAGATCCCGCTCCTTGCTCATCCCGGTTTCGTTCTCTTTTTACCGCCTCTTTCCCCTACTTCATAAACTTGCAAAGCAAAAGGGCACTAGCTACACCGACATTAGCTGCTAGGAGAATACAAAAGCGTGTTTTTAAAATGCTTGCTACAAGGAAAATAAATTGGGCATTCTGTATTCGGCATCCCATGCTATCACGCTTACTAACTATGGCATTAGTAAATCAAGTGAGAGACTTGAGCACTCATAGGCAGACGATTGTTCTTGTGTGAACTCGTAATACGCAAAATCACTACCTGCATACAGAAGCTAAAAAAACAATTGCAGAGAGAGGTTGCATCTGATGGAACACTACCGGCCACAAACCGAGCAGATAGTTGTGGGGCCGGACAGAGTATGGGGCAATCTCGGTTTACTTTGATTTAATGTCTAGTTGTCCGTGGGACAAAATAGACATTAAATCTTCTTGCCCCTGACAGAAATCAACAAGTCTCGGGCGTCGGGCGATATGAATTCCCCACCCCTGAATGCTTCAGCCCCTGGTAGGCCCTGGGTACACCTATGCCCTGAGTTACAGGGTCTGATAAGGTGGCCCAGTACCAATTGGTAAATGCACCTAGGGTACATGTCGTAATTTAGAGAGAGAACAGCCAGGCTGTGGGTCTGATTGGCAGGCCCACTGCCAGAGAAAGTCGTAAACCAGTGAAACAAAAGCAAAAAATCTGGGTGATCATAGGATTGCAGACCCTACTCTCCTACAGTGGAGAGATACGACATCTCATTTATTGTAACAACAATAGAATCAATCCGCTAGACGCTTCAGTACCAAACATCATTTGCTATTTATTACATCTACAGCGTCCCAATTTAGCGTATACATGCATACGCTTACATATTGCTGCAATAGCTGCATATCTACAAAACAGACATTTGTCTCTTTTTTAGAGTACTTGCTATTAAAGCATTCATGGAAGGACACAAGAGTCATTCCCCCCAGAACTTACAAGACTCATGGGTCCACCCTTTGAGCCATTGCACAAATGTGAACTACAATTTCTCACTTGGAAGGTAGCCTTTATCATAGCCATCACATCTCTAAAAAGAGTGGGTGAGCTTCAGGCACTTACCATAGAAGAACCATTTTTACAAATACATCAAGACTAAGTGATTCTTAGTACCAATCCCACATTTTCACCTAAAGTCATTTCTGCCTTTCATATCAACCAATCTGTTCAGTTGCCTGTGTTCTTCCCGCAATCAGATTCAGCGGTATAACGTGCTCTTCATACCTTGGATGTAAAAAGAGCATTACTGTACTACATAGAAAGAACAAAACCCTTAAGGAAAACTAAGCAACTTTTCGTTGCTTTTGCTCCACCATGTAAAGGCAATCCAATATCAAAATCAGGTATTGCAAGGTGCATAGTTAAGTGCATTCAAATATGCTACGTTAAAGCTAAATGTACTCTAACAATTCCCCCTAGAGCGCACTCTACACGCAAACTCGGGGCTTCTATGGCATTCTTAGGAAATATACCCATAGATGACATCTGCAAAGCTGCAACATGGTCTACACCTCACATATTCACAAAACACTATTGTCTAGATGTGTTAGCAAGACAGCAAGCTAGTCTGGGCCAGGCAGTTTTACGTGCACTATTTCAGATCACTGCAACAGCTATAGGTTAACCACCGCTTTGGGCGATAACTGCTGAATAGTCTATGCAAAAGCATATGATCTACTGCTCATATGCCTCGAACGGAAAATGCTACTTACCCAGTATGCATCTGTCCTTGGCATATAGAGCTGTAGAGTCATATTCGCCCACCCGCCTCCCTGGGTACCTTTGCCTGTTGCAGTAATATCTTACTTGGATACAATATACATGGACATCTCTCTTTACTACTCTTACATCAACATCCTTTACGGCAAAACAATCTTAAGGATGGAGTCAATGCCCATGCGCGCTATCACCAAAATGAAGAGTCACCTACCTCGTGACTGGAAAGACTTCTTCGAACAAAAACAAGCAAGTGCAAGCATACGGACCCGACAATAGATGCCGATCCATGCATAAGCATATGATCCTACAGCTCTATATGCCAAGAACAGATGCATACTGGGAAAGTAGCATTTTCCTTTCCTTCTATCTGGATTGCACAAGACAATTCCGGGTGGATGACCAACTCTTTGTTGGCTACGTGGGCGCCAAGAAAGATTGGGCTGTACAAAAACGGACCATATCTCGATGGGTCGTTTTTTTGTTTAAAAATCTGCTATTCCTTGGCGAAAAAGGAACCCTCCCACCAGGGCAACAGCAGCTACTACTGCTTTGGGACTTGAAGTCCCTCTTCATGACATCTGCCAGGCAGCTACGTGGGCTTCACTGCACACGTTTACCAAACACTACTGCCTGGACAGACATGTCCGGAGAGACTGCTTCTTTGATCGTTCGGTTTTCCAGGACTTTCTGGTGTGAACTTGGTTCGTAGACCCACCTCCAGGTTCGGTTTTGCTGGGGTATCTATTCTAAGGTGAGGAGTCCATAACTAATTGTCTCGTTCAGATGAAAAAGTTACTTACCTTCAATAACAATATGTTCGAGGCATGTGGGCTGCTGAATTCATATCTGTGCATAGATCGCCGCCTAGTGTTGGGTCCGGATGATTGCACATTGTTGCCCTGGAAGAGTCTTCGAAGTATCACGAGATAGGTGGCTCCTCCTCTGGACTACAGTGCGCATGGGCATCCTCTCCATCCTCAGATTGTTTTTTTCCGCCATTGAGTTCGGATGTACTTTCGTTACTCGGAGTTCGGAAATAGATTTATAACTTTCTAAAGGCCAAAAGGTCTTCGGGCGTCGGTATTGTATCTTCGATCGGTACTAACAACTTATTCCTGTTCTTTCTACTTAGGACGTCGAATCAGGCCGCGTGGCCTTCTCGACACCAGGGCCAATCGTCGATGGAGCGAAGTCCTTTCAAGCGATGCCCCAACTGTAACTCTTAAATACCCACACGTTGATAAACACCCAGTCTGTAATAAGTGTTTATCTCCTGAACACAACGAAGCAGACTGCTTAGCTTGTGCTCAATTTCGGTCAAAAAAGACACTTCGGGTTCGACGTGCGGCGAGGCAGACGATGCAGAAGTCAGCGCCTGAGGCAGACAACATCTTTGAAGACGACAAAGAGGTCGTCGAGCCTGAAGACTCGAATCAGCAGTCGGAGCAGGGGTCTGAACACGACTCCAACTACTACGTCGATGACGAAGTAGACATCATTGAGGTAGGGGACGACGATCCAGGCATAGGAGCCGTCGAGGACGACTCCGGCGAGGACACTGGGCCGACCGTGAGTACGGAGCCCAATATATTCGCAGGTTCAGATCCAGAGGCTCAGGTCGAGGCATCGCCGGAAGGCCTTAGCCAAGATCAGAACGCCGATTCTATAGCCCCGTGGTTAAGCCCGGCTAAGAATATAATACAAGAGCCATCGGTGCGACATTACCAAGCTTTGGAAAAATCGAAACCGAAAGTGATAGCAACCAAACAGAAACAGAAACTGATCGACATCCCATTCTTCGGACCGAAAATGGCGGATCCGTCGAAGCCGACCAAACAAAAACAGGTCGTCGAGGTCGCATGCAAAGGTTGTCGAGGCCAGAGCCACTACTCCCATGTCCGCGATTAAGCTGAAGATCGACGTCTAGCAACACAAAGAAAGGACTCGAACGGACAACGGTTGTCGATCCAAAAATACGCGTCGAACAACCGAAGCAAGTGCACACAAAGACACTTAAGCCAAAAACAAGACTCGAGCCGAAGGGCTCAGTCGAACCGAGGGAACAAAGCATTGCTCCGAAGCAGCAAGTTCCAAAGTCGACACCGGGTCAAAGGATGGTTATCGAACAACCAAAAACAGTCGGATCGATAACCACGGCTCCAAAAAAGATCATACAGTCTACTAAGACGGTCCAACAACCAAAGTCTCTCAGACCGATAAAATTCGGACTTCCTCCGCACGTCAAGCCGAGGATGGTCGAACAAGATAGTGGATTCGAACCGACCAGCAAAAAAGGCCAAGATTGGGGAAAAGAGCTAAAGTACCTGAGGAACAGGATCCGTCAGCTGAAGAACAATCATAACTGTATGTGGACCCCGATACTGGGAAGGTTCCCTATTGAAAAGAAAAATCAGGCCTGAAACTAACGTGAGTCCTACAAAATACCTCTAAAAAGAAAAAGAGACACTTCAACATCTCCAGTTCTCTTTGAGACTATCACACCATATGTGCAGGAAACCTATATGTACTCGCCCACACGCACAGATGACTATAGGGAGTATGAGGACAATGACCAGTACAATTATCCAACGGATAATGACCAGGACACACAAACTCAGCCATGGACTGACCCTGTAGATCCTGGAGACTCTCAGACAATTCCTGACAATACTGCATACCCTGTTAAAACATCGCCTACAGAGGACACAGCTGACTTCAACGCACTGATAGAAAGGGCAGCATATAATCACCATGTGGAGATGCATGCAGATCCCATTGATGAAAACTTCCTCTTTGACACTTTCAGCACCTCTGAGAAAAATGTCAAAACATTACTAATGCTAAAAGGGGTGCTTAAACATGCAGGGGACATATTTAAGAACACAACCAGGGCACGGGTCATTAACCCTAGGATAGAGAGAAAATACAGGCCAGCCTCGGTTGACCCTACATACATTAAGGGACAACTGCCTTTGGACTCTTTAGTCGTCTCCAATGCACGTAAACGTGCTAATTCTCTTTTAATTTTTTTGTTTTTTATTGCAGATACTCAGATAAGATAAGGTCAACATTGGCATAGTTATTCAAATAAAACAGCATTACACATCAGAATATAGACCATGGAGCCCCACGTGTCTCCTCAGCACATATCCCAAAAGACAATCTGGCAATATCGGTGGTTCGCTCCCCGTACACCATCAACCTAGCATAGGAGGCATCCATGTAAGCCATCTAGGCATCCGCATTTTCTGTTATATTCCCCTCCCCCCCATAACAAACATTACTGTGAATGAAAAATCGGCTTAGTAACACTTTGTTCATAACTTAACTGCACAGTCATGGTAGTGGCATCATATATTTCCTTCAATCCCCATCCCTCCCTCCCGCGCCTGGTAGACAATTGGTACAAAGTAAGTAAGTCCATCAGTGTGTTTCTGTTGCATCAAGTTCCACTCAACGTGCTAATTCTCAAACCTCTGGTGAATCTCCACCTCCAGACAAAGAGTCCAAAATTCTGGAGGCCTCAGGCAAAAGAGTGGCTGCTCAAGCAGCTAACATATGGAGAATTGCAAACACGCAAGCCCTGTTAGCCAGGTATGACAGGGCGCACTATGACACACTGGAGCAAATCTTCCAACATCTACCAGACCTTTATAAGGAACAGGCAGAATTCCTGATACAAGAGGGAAAGCTCATATCTAACGCATCCATCAAATGTGCCTTAGATGCAGCAGACACAGCAGCCAGGGCTATCAACACCAGTGTCATGCTCAGACGACATGCGTGGATACGCATCTCTGGGTTTAAAAATGAAGTTCAAACCACTTTACTTAATCAACCTGTTAACCCTGACTATTTATTTGGTCCTGATGTGGACACAATACTGAACAAAATGAAAAAGGACACAGAGACAGCCAAGTCTATGGGTGCCTTGCAGTCACAGCAATATAGAGGCGGTTCCTTTCGTCGCTCCTGCAACAGAGGAGCTGTCAGAGGAGCCTCAACACAGCAAACCTCTTACAATAAAGGCAACACGCAAAACACCTACAACAAAAACAGTAGAGGTGGATACCGTGACAATAACACCAAGGGTAGAGGACGAGGAAATAACAGCTCCAGATGCTCCACCAACACCAAACAGTGACATCTTGTCACTGCCCCCAGACCATTTAACACCAGTCGGGGGAAGACTACAGCAGTTCCTGCCAGTCTGGGAAACCATAACTACAGAAAGGTGGGTGAGGCAACTTATACAGCACGGCTATTGCCTAGAGTTAATCTCAAAAACCGCCCAACATACCCCCAAGACAACGTCCTATGTCCGCAGAACACCTACACTTATTGCAGCAGGAAGTCATCAGCATGCTACAAAAGGGGGCCATAGAACTAGTACCCTTAGAACACCAAGGTACAGGGGTGTACTCTCTCAACTTTCTAATCCCCAAAAAGGACGGGTCTCTCAGACCAATTTTAGACCTCAGGCCCCTAAACCAATACATCTTATCAGAGCATTTCCACATGATCACTCTGCAGCAGGTGTTGCCACTGTTGCGTCAAGGGGACTTCCTTGCAACATTACACCTCAAAGACGCATATTTCCATATACCTATACACCCAGCACACAGGAAATATCTCAGGTTTACAATTCTAAACCAGCACTACCAATTCAAGGTCCTCCCTTTTGGGGTATCAACAGCCCCAAGGGTGTTCACCAAGTGCCTAGCGACAGTAGCTGCACACCTCAGAAGACAGCATATACATGTATATCCATATCTGGACGACTGGCTAATACAAGCACAGTCAGCCCAGCAATGTGCCAGCCACATGTCGCGCACTATTTACCTCCTGCACAATCTAGGTTTCTCGCTGAACTACAGCAAATCCCATCTCCAGCCTGCCCACATCCAGCAGTATCTAGGAGCAACAATAGACACTCTGGCAGCAAAAGCACAACCAAATCCTGCCAGAATAACCAGCATCCAAACGCTCATCCAGAGGTTCAGGCCACAACACTCACTCCCAGCCCGAGTGTTTATGCAACTGATAGGCATGGTGGCCTTGTGCATCTTCATAGTCCCTCATGCAAGACTTCACATGCGTCCGCTGCAAGAGTGCCTAGCACGGCAGTGGAACCAGGCTCAGGGACAATTAAACTACCTAGTGTTGATGACCAGTCCTTCATACAACTCTCTGCATTGGTGGAGACCACAAAACCTTTGCAAGGGGCGACTGTTTCCTGGTACCACAAATTGTGCTAACAACGGACGCATCCCTGATAGGGTGGGGAGCTCATGTTCTCCACCACACAGTACAGGGCCTATGGACCACGCAGCAGAAGAAACTGCACATGAACCTGCTAGAGCTGATGGCAATTTTTATGGCAATCAAAGCTTTCAAAGTACATCTCTGCAACAAGACCGCGTTGATCCGGACAACATGACTGCGATGTACTACCTACAGAAACAGGGAGGAACACACTCTCCACAGCTGTCGCATCTAGCACAAAGAGTGTGGAAGTGGGCCACCCAGAGAAACATTTTTCTGATCGCGGAACACCTCCCAGGCAAGGACAATCAGATAGCGGATCTGCTCAGCAGACACAGCCAGCAAGTGCACGAGTGGGAGATTCACCCCTCAGTGCTTCAACCATACTTCCAACAGTGGGGACAACCAGAAATAGACCTGTTCGCCACAAAAGAAAACGCAAAATGCCGGTCCTTCGCCGCAAGGTTCCCACACCCGCAGTCTCAGGGCAATGCGATATGGATGAACTGGTCAGGCAAATTTGCATACGCTTTTCCACCAGCACAGTTGATACCGCTGGTGGCACGCAAATTGCGCCAGCATTCCATGACGCTAATCCTAGTTGCTCCAACATGGGCAAGGCAACCGTGGTACACCACGTTCCTAGAACTTTCCGTGGTGCCCCATCAAAGGCTACGTCTAACACCCAGCCTCTTAACGCAGAGCCATGGAGACATTCAGCACCCAGATCCGCAGCAGCTGAACCTTGCAACCTGGCTCCTGAGGTCCTAGAGTTCGGTTACCTCAACTTGCCTCC
Source organism: Lissotriton vulgaris (assembly GCF_964263255.1). Lineage (NCBI taxonomy): Eukaryota > Metazoa > Chordata > Amphibia > Caudata > Salamandridae > Lissotriton > Lissotriton vulgaris. Next base: position 578,150,789 of record NC_141697.1, read on the forward strand.
TGACTGCATGAACATTATCAAGGAAGCAAGAAAGCCTACAACAAGAGCTTGCTATGCGTCAAAGTGGAAACGTTTTGTCATTTATTGTAACAACAATGACATAAACCCACTAGACGCGTCCATTCAAAATATCATATGCTATCTTTTGCACTTACACCTCTGTAATCTAGCCTATACATCCATACGGATACACTTAGCAGCCATAGCTGCTTACCTTCAAAACAGACAGCACCTGTCACTGTTCAGAGTGCCTGCAATTAAGGCATTCATGGAGGGCCTCAAACGAGTGATTCCCCCAAGACACCCACCTTCACCTGTCTGGAACCTAAACCTTGTTTTGACCAGACTAATGGGACCACCTTTTGAGCCATTACACTCCTGTGAGATACAATTTTTAACATGGAAGGTGGCTTTTCTCGTAGCCATTACTTCGCTTAGAAGAGTTAACAAGCTGCAAGCCCTAACTATTCAAGAGCCATTCATTCAAATTCATGCAAATAGGGTCGTGCTTCGGACAAACCCTAAATTCATGCCCAAAGTGGTGTCACACTTCCACATCAATCAAACAATAGAACTGCCAGTGTTCTTCCCAAATCCACAGTCAGTACCTGAAAGAGCCCTGCACACACTGGATGTTAAAAGAGCTCTCCTATATTACATAGACAGGACCAAAGATTTCAGGAAGACGAAACAGTTGTTTGTTGCCTTTTTACCACAGCACAAAGGTAACCCTATTTCAAAAAATGGTTTAGCTAGATGGATAGTTAAATGCATCCAAATATGTTACATTAAAGCTAAACGTACTTTAACAGTGCCCCCAAGAGCGCATTCCACACGCAAAATGGGAGCATCCATGGCTTTCCTAAGGAACATTCCTCTAGAGGAAATATGTAGAGCAGCCACATGGACAACCATACAGACATTTACCAAACACTACTGCGTAGATGTACACTCCAAGCAGCAAGCTGCTGTAGGTCAGGCTGTTCTCAAAACTCTTTTTCAGACTGCTGCAACACAGGCAACCACCGCTAGGGGAGAGACTGCTATACATTCTATGCACAGATATGAATTCAGCAGCCCACATGCCTCAAACGGAATATGCTACTTACCAGTATGCATCTGTTCTTGGCTTGTAGGGCTGCTGACATTCATATCGCCCACCCTCCTCCCCGGTGCCTGTCGCAGCTGTAGCATTCATTCTTTCTTACTCTTACTTTCTTGCATGGACATCTCTTACTGTATCACACTCCATCTCTGCCACAATGGCAAAAAACAATCTGAGGATGGAGAGGATGCCCATGCGCACTGTAGTCCAGAGGAGGAGCCACCTATCTCGTGATACTTCGAAAACTCTTCCAGGACAACAAAGGGCAATCATCTGGACCCAACACTAGGCGGCGATCTATGCACAGATATGAATGTCAGCAGCCCTACATGCCAAGAACAGATGCATACTGGTAAGTAGCATATTCCATCTTTAAGCGACATTGATTAGTAATGGATTCCTCACCGCCCCACCCATCCTCCCAGTTCTGCGAACTGACTTCTAGAGTGATGGACTCCCTTTCAGGGCTCTAGTTTCCGTGCACAAGTGGTCAGTGTATTGCATGGCTCTGTGCTTCTGGCATGTAATGTTGTGTAATCAACTGACGTCAGCGTGCGATAGCGGCGTCTAAGTGAATACCACAATGTCATTCTCGCGACCACAACGCCACCTATCGACGTGCAGGGGTACTGCTGAAAAAAAATTCTCCATATCCAGTCTGATGCCTGGGGGTAATTCTAAGGTGAGGAATCCATAACTAATCTATGTCTCTTACAGATATATCGTTAGCGAAGGTAAGTAACTTGTTCATCGACACCAAAGGGGAAGAAGATGCCTCGGGAGAAGATGGTATCTTCGACTCACCCCCAACCCCAGAACCTCGAGACGAAAAACCCAAGGAATACATGGACGTACCTAAAGAGGAGGGAATATCTGAAAATTTCGGAGATTCGTGGAACGATCTCGACACCAAAAGCCCGGAGGAAGAGATATGCAGCTATCCCTCAAAAGCTCCCCCTTAACAAACTCCCTGAAGAGGATAAGAAAAGGGCAAGATCTATTGTCCAGGAGGGAAAAAACATGGCAAACACCTGCCTTAAGTAGGCTTTGAATGCAGCAGAGTAGGCAAATGTGCCCAGGAACTATCCTGAGAAGACATGCCTTTCTCAGAATATCTGTTTTCAAACAGGAATTTCGAACCTCCATCATCAATTGACCTTTCAATCTGGGAGCCAAAAAGCTGCTTCACGATCTCAGCAGAGTTGCGAGTTAAAAGTGAATTGGTCAAAATCATACCTCTTTCTGGTGCGAGGGATTACACTAGGTCCAGAGCGTACGGAGGGAGTGAACTGGGAAAACAGATGCTTGCTTTATGTAGACACCCTTATTTACCATGACCCCGTAGATATGCTTGAAGACAACATTGGGAAGGCCATCAAAGAGACCAGGGCAACTTCGAAATTTGGGGTTCCCTCCCCCTGTCTCTCGTCGTACATGTGGCACTCCTTAAAATTATTACCCTCCCGCGACTCCTGTATCTCTTTGGGACCCTCCCTATCTGGATTCCGGCTCCCTACTTCAAACAGCTCTGCACAATGATTCCCGCTTTCCTCTTGGGCATGGGTAGGCGCAGGGTAGCCCTTAGTACACTTATGTGCCCCCGAGCAGAGGGGGGTTTGGCAGTTCCGGACTATGAAACCCATTATCTAGCATCCCAATTCCAATGGCTCACACAATGGGTCTTGCGGGCCACTAGAGGAGGGGAGGAGCCGGATGTGGTCTTTGGGCCCCTGATGGTTTTGTACCATATAGTACTGCGACTCCCAATTGGCCCTCAGCCCCTCACCCTAGAATTTGCTGCAGCGAGGAAATGTTGGAACAGGTACCTGCGGAGAGCCTCGATCAAATGCCCCTATACCCCAGAGATACCATTGCAGATGTGTAAGGCCTTGCCACACGGGGGTACCTAGTGAAAACTGGAGGATTGGGCACTATGGGGGAACTTTGAGGGGGAACTCTTCTTCTGTTTGATGAGCTGCAGGCCCGTTATGACTTGCCTGGAGGGGACTTCTTACAGTACACTGCCCTCATGATAGCCATCAGGAAATATTGGGGAACTGGTTTGAGGGAACCGCCCACTTCTATGGAATGCCAATACTTGGTGATGGCGGCAGGCTCATCCAATGCAGTGACATGCCTCAACACACGCATGACACTGGCATCCTTACACCCCCTATATGCCTTTAAAGCTTAAGTTGGAAACTGACATAGGGACTGCTATCACCGACAAGGCATGGGATGAACTGGTGGAGAGAGCCTGGAAGAGCACAAGGAATGCAAGGTACCAGTTAATACACTTCCATATACTACACAGAGCATACCTCACCCAGCAGAAGCGACATAATATTTTCCGACCCACCCTCCGACTTGCCCAAGATGCAAGGCAGATAACGCAGATTTTAAACATATACTATGGGAATGCCCGGTCCTAGATAGTTATTGGGAGCAAGTCATAGCTGTACTGAAAGAAATAACCAACAGAGATTTGGACCCCTCTATGGCCCACTGCATCCTACACTGGTTTCCTCATACCTCCAAAAATAAAATCACCAGTAAATTTATAGACCTGGGCTTCCTACTGGCCAAGAGAACCATCACCACACATTGGAAAGGACAGCGGGCTCCTAGTGCTGTTAAGTGGAAAGCGGACTTACTGAAATGGGCTGAGTGTGAGGGGGTGATTAGAATACAGATTGCAAATCGTACAAGGAGTGATAAGGCGATGGAAAGGACGAGAGCTTGGGAACTGCTAGTAGTGGCGCTCAAAACCCCTGACAGCGCTGAAGATGATTCGCCTGCGAACAGCCGGTGGCAGCGGTAGATTAGCCCGGGTTAATCTGAGCACACACCCTGTTTGGCGTTGCAAGGTGGGTAATGGCGCCTTCCCTATGTATATCTGTTTCCTTTTAAATATCCCCTCGTTCCAACGAGTTGCCGCTCTTGCGGCTATAGCTCCCTAGATCCTACGAAGCCAGTACTTAAGTGACATGCCTGGGAGGAGGGGGGGGGGGGGGTTGGGGTTGGGGTTCACCTTTTTCTATGACTGATCAAGGACATTTGTACAGAACTTACCCAGGACTCTGCCCGGACTATAGGGGTGGGTAGCACATGGGGTGTGCATTGTTTCTTCGATTAAGTATAAATGCCCAGGATTATTTTGGATTGCTAATAAGTGTGTTAGAAAGTTGGTATGAACCATCTTCTGATGCTATAAATATGCCTACTCTGCTTGATACTGGGCGACCGACGATTATTTGGGGCATGTAACCGAAACCCCTTGTTTCTCTTCACAGTTCATGTTCTCTTTGAACGTGTGGTAAACCAATAAAAATTTGTTTAAAAAAAGAAAATCAATTGACCAGTCAATGGGGAGGCACTTTTTGGAAAGGAAGTGGATGAATTCCTTCAAAAGATAAAAAAGCACAACGAGACGGCAAGGGCGATGGGACCCCTACAGCAGAGAGGTTCCTTTAAAAGAGATGGATTCAATAATAGAAAGCCCACAGGTAGAGGCACCTTTGGTCAGGGACAACAAATGTCACAGCAACCACAAGGGCAGAACACAGGACAACAAATAGATCAGCAGTCAAGCTACCAAGGTTGGCAACAACAGCAGAAACAGCCCTTTCGGTCGAGAGGCAATGAAAGAGGTAGAGGCCAGTCCTCTAGAGGAAGAGGAAGCATATCAAACTGACTCACTCACAAACAAGGACCCACACAAAACAACTGTGAGGGGAAGATTATCCTTGTTCTTCAAATAGTGGCAAAATATCACAACAGACAATTGGATATTAAATTTGGTAAAGTATGGGTATCGCATAGAGCTGTTAGAGAAAACCACCAGCAAGCCCACCAACAACCAGAAGATTCCTAAAATCAGAACACATACTGCCAGAGGCAGAAATCAAGTAACTATACCAAAAACAGGCAATAGAATTGGTACCAAAACAAGTATGGTTCAAAGGAAACTACTCCCCATATTTCATAATACCCAAACAAGACCTAACTTTAAGGCCAATCCTGGACCTAAGGTTCATAAACAAATTCATACTAACACAACGCTTCAAAATGTGTACTCTTCAAGAGATAATTCCACAAATCCAAAAGGGAGACTACATGGCAACAATAGGGCTCAAAGACGCCAACTTACATATCCCGATGAACAAGGAACACAAAAAGTACTTGCGATTCCTACACAACGGAAAACATTACCAATTCAAGGTCCTGCCTTTCGGAATAAAATCAGCACCCCGGGTATTCACAAAGTTCCTAGCCGCAGTAGCGGCACACCTGAAACGAAAGGAAATCCACGTCTACCCTTATCTGGACGACTGGTTCATAAGGGCACATTCAAAGCAAATGTGCCACAATCATGTTCAAGCAGCTATCCAAACGCTACAGAGACTGGGTTTCTCAATAAACCACAAAAAACTTCCACAAAACCAAAAAAGGAAAAAACATTCATAGGAGCCATATTTACCACAACAAAGGCAAAAGCGTACCCCACTCAAAGCAGGATACAAGCTATCCATCAGGAAATTACCCTCTACTCGAGGGGACAAGCTCTGACAGTGAGGAAGGTCAGGAAACTGATGGGCATGATGGCATCATGCATCCTACTTATCCCTCACGCCCGCTTACACATGCGCCCATTCCAAGGATGGCTTACCAACAGCTGGTCCCAAGCCACAGGAAGTTGGGAGAATCTAGTGGTTTTTACACAAAGGGTGGAAGCAGAGATACAGTGGTGGATATCCAACAACATAGCACAAGGGAGACCTTTCAAAAGACCAACTCCATCTGTGACCATCACCACAACACATCTCTCAACGGTTGGGGAGCACACTGCAACCAGCTGAAAGTACGGGGTCAATGGAACAAACAGGATTCCATAAAACACATCAACTTCTTGGAGATGAAAACAGTCTTCCTGGCACTGAAATCATTCCAGAAACACATTCAGGGGAAGACTATCCTAATCCAAACAGACAATACAACAATGTTCTATGTGAACAAACACAGAGGTACAAAGTAATTTCCCCTTAGCAAACTTGCACAACAAATCTGGCAGTAGGTAGTAGCTCACAATATCAATCTACAAACTGCATCTACCAGGAGTAGACAACATTACAGGGAACCAGCTGAGCAGACAGAATAACTGCTCCTACAAATGGGAGTTGAAACAAAAAACAGTACAGTACATTTTCAATCTTTCGGGGGTCACCAGTGATAGACCTGGTTGCAACAATGCAGAACAAAAAATGCCAGTGCTTTGACTCGAGGTTTCCACACCACCTGTCAGAGGGAAATGCACTTTCATTCATCTGGTCGCAGACATTCGCTTACGCCTTTCCACCAATAGCCCTGATGCAAAGAGTGTTAGTAAAAACAAAAAATCCAGATTCTCATTGCCCCTTAATGGCCAAGACAAACATTGTACTCAAGCCTCAGAACTATCAAGTTTCAAGATCAAAGCCGACAAGGACCTGCTAACAATACAACAAGGGTAGTTAACGGGTGAAGTACAACTTTAGAAACATATCGGGTTAACACATGAGTCTATTACAGTACACTGTCAACGGACGAAGTTTATTATTAGATTCGGCAAAAGCACAAGAAAATGAGTGTATCAGCGCGCAAAGGAACTCACAGGGTTAATAGATTCAAGAGAGTTAGCTAGCGAGGGGAGAGAGTAGAGGGTGGAGCAAACAACACAGGGGCTTATAACACGGAGTCAGGTGGAGAACATAAGGATTAGACGAGCGTGGAACAGTCAAGTGGCTACATATTTTGAAGGTAATGGTTCCACATAAGATAGTGCAGCAGGATTACAATCAGTTCACATTAGCTCTTTTCCGCAGGTTTTACTTTATTGATATAAGTGGTTCTTAATGGTTATATTGAACCTGAGCTAGTGGAGGGAGGTAGAATATGGGGGATCTGGACATCAGCTTTGGGAATAGCGTTGTTTGCTATAGTTAGCGGGAAGATGTTAATTATAACACTAGTCACTGAGCAGTGAATCGTGAGTTTTTGTAATAGAGTTTTCGATGGGTTTAAACACATGGTCTTAAGATAATGTCTTTTTAATTGTAGAATACCCCTGACGAAGGGCCGGAGAAGGGCCCGAAATGCATTGGGTTATCGGGATGAATTATTGAGGATTACTTACTTACACTCCAGGCTACAGATTGAGGCTTCGGCATGTCTGCCGCCTTCAGGAAACAGTGTAAAATGTATGATCGCTCCCATGTGATGAATGGACAAATTATGGAAAACGTAAAGCCTTGGATCAAATTGAAATAAAAATTGATGAAATTGGATTAATGTTCGCATCAGTGTTATGCATTCATTCACGCAGTGCGTCCGGTATTGGGGTGAGAGGGCGCCCCATCTTCCTGAAATAGTTCTACTTTAAGCAGATTACTCTGTGCCAAAAGTTCAAATTATTGGATTGTTTTGAAAAATGAAGGCCGAATTGCAGAGTTCAGGGAATGCTGTGTGAATTAATCAAAAGTTATTCTCAGGAGTGTCAGGAGAAAACATCAGATCATCTACGCTGGCAAAAAAAACGTCTACCGTAGTAGGTAAAAGGGGAACCACTTCAGTTAGCAGATCAAAAGTGCAGAAGTGTGGATCATCGCCGTCAGCGTTTAATGCATTAGCAATATCCGTAGTAGATGGTACCTGTGTGCCTGTAGTGTCTCGTATCTCACCCTCAGTCAGACTTGCCGGTGAGACCTCAATGAATGCCGTCATCAGAATAGGCAGCCGTTGGGGGCAACACGATGCATGAGCAGTTACAGGACCTAGCAAAGCGTCAACATCCGATGGCAGTACTGATGGAAGTGTAAGACAAATGTCCAACACGCATTCCTGTCTGCAAAGCAGGCATCGAAGAACAGGTAAGATGCAATCTTGCCAGATTGGTCTGAACGAAAGAAACCAAGTTGTGTTCAGATCTCTTAAACGACCCAAGCCAAGAATCTGTGAAATCCTCTCACTATACCTCATGGCAAGGAGGCATTGTTCCATGGTGGTCTGGGTGTTGTTGGTGGCCGGACTTGCCATATCGGAGCAGAAGGAATAAAAATAGAATTCCTGCTACTAGTCCCAAGATGAGAGGTAGGCCGCCGAACACAGAGTGCACGAAATTTGGAAAAATGCAGAGGACTGCTTCAAATGGTGTTAACAGTCCCGAAAAAATCGTCTTGAATACATGTGCGATGCCGCTGGTATCAGACATGTTTAAGATTTGACTTAACATTTCTGCGAAATGTACTGGGCAGTTTGTTGATAATAATGCATGTATCTCTGCAGAAGACCTTGCTACTTGCAGATCATACGTTTCTCTAGACGAGGTCAGTGGCACATTTTTTTGTAAAAGAATGGCTTTCATTCTGCTTAAAGTATCAATTCGTATAGAAGAGATATTCCGTGAAGGCCATAAAGCTGTCTCCCTTTCCGTCGCGCTTTTTGGATACAATACTTGCATACAACAAGTGACCGTGGATGACACAGTTACAAGATAACTTTTTCCTGGCAACATGCCACAACAGCTGGCATTTTTTTGTAAAAGAATGGCTTTCATTCTGCTTAAAGTATCAATTCGTATAGAAGAGATATTTAGTGAAGGCCATAAAGCTGTCTCCCTTTCCGTCTCGCTTTTTGGTGACAATACTTGCATACAACAAGTGACCGTGGATGACACAGTTACAAGATAACTTTTTCCTGGCAACATGCCACAACAGCTGTGATCATTCAGCATAACGTAGCTGCCATTGGATATCTGCCTGAAAATCGGTACTATTGCTGTGGAGGGGGAACCGTGCAGGTGGCATGAGAGGTTATTTGCAGAACCGTCGCAGGCTCCGTGCAAATTAATACCCTGGCACAAAAGTGTGAGTTTTTGCAATTATTTCCACAAAGGAATACTTCATGTCCCCTATTCCAACATCTGTGTGTGTATGGTAAAACCCTGGTCGACTTAATGTATTCTTTACCCAACCTTTCATACAGGCCCGCTGGTATATGCTCCAGACAATACTGAAACAGGAAAGACGTCACTGGTATCGTAATGGTGCTATGAATTATCCATTCAATGCCAGGTTTCTCAGAAACTATTAATTGTAATCCTTCGAGTTTTTCAGTGCTCAGCACCGTATAGTCTGCTCCTCTTTGTGCCAAAGAGATTTGTTTATCTGTAAGGTTAAATACAGCAAACAATGACGTGGTATTGATTAGATGCCATGGCACATAGCCTGGACGCAGATTTTGCAACGTCCAGCCTAGCAGCATGATAGAACGTAATTGAGACTGGCCATGTTGTAACATTAACAAGTCTTGTTCTATGATGTCAATGGCAGATGACACGATGCTGTCCAAAGAATAAATTCTGGAGGACAGAGTCGTTCACCCATTGTCCACTACAGAGAGGCTTTTTTCTAAATTAATACGATCTATTTCTCGTATTCTTTCTGCAGTTTCCATTTGCGTCACTTTCCATATTTCGTTGTATGCTGCATATATTCCGGTGTATATGAAACGTTTTTGCTGTGGTTTGCGAGGCCCCATTAAGAAATCTCGCAAATCATTGCTTTCTTTAAGTAAAGATAAGTGTTGTTTTATTTCTGGAAGTGTGGATTTCTGAAGCCACTCAAGGCACAGTTTCCCTACACTGTAAGTGGTTACTATCCCTGGATGTTGTCTCAGGGAATATCTTGGATCTGGCCTATTCATTTTGAAACCCTGTGTTTTGTTCAGGAATCTTTCTTGACAGTTATTTGTGTCTGTGGGCCAGATTAACCATTTTTTCCAATCAGGATTTGTTCTGTTCTGTTTTAAAATATAGGGTACGTCTACCCCCTCTTCTGTAGCATTATCACTGTCAGATGTGGGTTTAGGTATAGACGGTTTATTTAAATCTTTTATCTTAGCTAGGCCAAGACAAGAAGTTTGTTGAACAGTGTCATTAAAAAACATTATTTGATCTGGTATAATGCAGGCTCTGAACAGGGCTTCTAAACCTTGCACCTGCCAGTCTTTCGTGCCCCAGACAGTTTTTGTCTCGATGTTGTCTTTCCAAAAGTCAAAACCTAATGTAGACAGCTGAGCATAGAAGTTTGCAGAATAAATGTGTTAAGTATTGGTCAACATTGTTTTCATACCTGTCTTATTTATATTTTTAAAATAAAACGTTTCTGGATTGGTAACATTAAACCCTGAGAAGTACGAAAACTTTTCTTGGAATGTTTTATAGCTGCCTTTCGGTGGCGTTGGACAATGTTCCCATTGATTATATGTAAAAATATTCCTAGGGCTTGCAGATTTATGCAAATAATGATGACCATAATGATTAAAACAATACATTTGTTCATTGTCTGATGACCCTTCTAAGTGGTCATGTTCTGTAAATTTAGCTGACATTTCTAAATCTTTCATCATATTGTTCACAGTCTCAAAGTCCCAATCATCAGAAAATGTACTGGGTGCGACAAAGTCACTCAAAGAAACCTTAAACTGATGTGAAATCTTCAATAATTCCACAGGACCATAGATGTCATAATCAGTTCTGTCCCATGCTATACCCCCAGGTATAGGAACGGCTGTGAAGTTCACTGCTGACAGGCCTCTTCTTTCACTATGAGATGATTTGTAAGGTTTCAGGACCAAGTTGATTTTCTTACTTGCTGTGTCCATAGTACTATATTTTCCATCAATCATCCTTCCCAAGCTCAACACCAGTATGTGCCAGAGCAGGAGGAAAAATACATCTAATCCAATCCAAAATTCAATCCATGGTGAAACCAGATATGTTTTTTTCAGTAGATGAAGGAGTTCTGTTATTTTTTCTTTGAAGTTTGTCTTTGCTGGCTTATCCTCAGGTTCACTGGAATCCTCAGAAAAGTTATCGAAGTTGATAAAGTAGCCAGAAGCAGTTCTGTCAATTGTTGGGATTGCATCAGGATTACTTGAAATCACTGGAGCTGCTTCTTCCTTTGTCATATTGGTATAGTCAGACGCTACATCATTGTAGACAGGTGTTTCTTGACGAACTGTTATTTGGGTCTCAAGAGGCACTAGTTCCATGGCTTTGTTACATAGTCCTTCTTTTCTTACTGCAGGTTTATCAAAGGTGATAAGTCTTTCAGTTTGAACCTCTTGGATAGTAGCGAGAGTTGGTCTTCTGCTACATCTTGGGGAGTCCACTGGGCCTACTACTTATTATTGGCCACATGTTGTGGTTTGATCAGATCGATGGATAAAACTCTGTTCTCCCTTTTACCAGCAAGGGGCGGTAGGACTACTGATCTTGTTCCTTGGATTGCCAAGACAGCAATTGGACACCACTAATGAATCTAGTGGTAGGTGTCCTTTAATATAGACTGGGTCTGTGGGTGCTGGTCTATATTTCTTTTCAATTCTAGGGTTTAATATTCCTGTGCGTACAGGATCCTTAAATACTTATGGAGCATGCTTAACTACTCCCTTAATCATTGGATGAATTTGAGCAGTCCTCTGAGAGTGCTCAAAGGTATCTAAGAGAAAATCCTCCTCAATATCATCAGAATGCATAGGTACTCCGTGGTAGATAGCAGCTCTGTTTAGCAGATGACTAAAACTAATTGGGTCTTCTGGAGGGGAAGGCTTTGATGGGTATGAGTGCGGTTCTGGAATGTCATGCATGCCCTGTGGGTCATATATAGGTACCTCTTTGGGGTTTGAAAAATCCCACAATTCCTCATCTGTGTGATATGAGCTAGGCTCTTCCTCATTGTCCCCTCCCTCTAAGTTGTATTCATCATCATTTTGCTGTGAGGAATGTGATGATGCTGGAGAATGTGTAGGAGATATCTGAGGTGATGTGTGAGGAGGTACAGGAGAAGGAGGAAGAAGAGGTGTAGGAGAGGAAGGGTGCATAGGAGATGTTGCACAGTCCTTCTTCTTTGCAGGCACCACAGGTGTGGGTGGTGTATCTGCTGGTCTCTTCTTTTGAGGTGTAGTACCCACACGTCCTGTCCTTGGGTCTATATAGATCTTCTTTTGTTGAGGATCTGGTGTAAAAAGTTCTTCCTGTTCTACAACCTTCCTGGGCTTATATTTTTTCAGCTCCGGCGGAGGTTGTGGTCTTTCTTTAGCGTTGGGAGGTGTTGTAACGTCCCGTGGCATAGTTTTTGGTGCCGAAGGAGTTGTTTTCGGCTTCATAGGCATGTTCGAGGATTTGGTTACCTCGGAATCAGGCTTTTTTGTTTTCGGCGCCGATGTAGAAGTGGACGGCTTCGGAGCCGGTGCTTCTTTCGGTTTCGGTACCGATACGATTTTTGGCTTCGGTACCGAAGGGTCTTTTGGCTGCGGCGCCGAGGTGTCTTTGTGTTTCAGTGCCGACGGGAGAATTTTACTCTGTGTCGAGGCACTATAAGGCTTTGTTGGTTTCTTCGGAGCCGAGCTCATGGCGAGGCTGTCGAAGTGGATTTTCGGTCTCGACTGGGCTCCTTGGGCGGAGTGCTGACCTTAGCCTTCGGTTTGAGCAGAGTGTGTGGTGCAGGGCAGTAGTACTCACGCGCTGACCCGATGGAATGGAGTCGTCTGCCTCTGATACAATCTGGAGATCAGGAAAGTCTTCGGGAACGAGGAGAACCTCTTCGTCGAAGATATCCTCCGGTGCTGGGGCTGATCTCCTCATCTCGTGTCGACGGGCCCTCCGATCCCGGTATTTTTTTCTTCGATCGGAAGGACGCACAAGCTGTGCAGGTTGACTCATCGTGTTCCGGCGATAGACAGAGGTTGCAGACCTCGTGGTGATCGCTATGTGGGAATTTTGCCTGGCATTTCGGGCATTTTTTGAACGGAGTTCTTTCCATGTGGTGTAGACCGCACAGCGTTGATAGGCCTAACGGCCCACTTGGATGACCGGAATGGGAATTATGTTGTCGAAAAGCCTTGTCTTCGATGTCGAAGGTAGTTTCTTGAAGTTTGTGGAAGTTCTGCGCTTCGAAGTTGCTGAAAAATCTTTTCCTGGCCGGAGCGGAGAAACTTTCATCCGAACCCAGTGGCGGAAAAACAATCTAAGGATGGAGTCGATGACCATGCGCACTGTTGTCCAAGGGAGGAGTCACCTATCTCATGACTACAAAGACTTCTTCCAAGACAACAACAACCTGCAATCATCCGAGCCCCACACTAGGTGGCGGTCTAATCCTAAGGTGTACAATCTGCAGCTCATATGCCTCGAACATATATATATATATGCAGGCAAGGCACGAAGACTGAAATCTGGAGCCCCAGACACAGAAAACGACACGAGTCCCAAAATCAAGGCAAGTTCTTAGTTTATTGAGGCGAAGGCAGCATACGAGACTGACGCGTTTCGGGCGGTTGCCCTTGTTCACAGTCACACATTACCCTACATGCCTGGTTTTTTAAATTGCTAGTGCACACCATGTGATGATAGTAAACATAGAAGAAATACTATTACGGTTTGAGTTATATATCTTCGAGAGTATGACTGCCCTTTTTGAAAAATCCTCTTACTTTGAATACACAAAATGAGTTTGGTAATTCATTTACATTTAAGATGATTTGACACAGGATTGTATCTGCATAAATGCATAATTATGGTCTAAAACAGTCTATCATATAAAGTGCAAAGTGCAATGTCGAGCAAATTGTAAATCTTTACATTCTGTGCAAAATAGGCATTTTTAGTTATAAAAGTATAAATACTTAAAAACTTTCAATACAAAATTAATTGTTAGATCATAAAAATGTTTTACCCTATATACACATTAAAAGAAGCAAGATCTGTAAACATATATACTCTGTGCAAAATCGCAATATAAATACAAGAACCGTAAAGACCAAAATAAATACTGTTATCAATCCTGCAGGGAGATCTTTAAATGATGGCAACCCTGTTCATCCTAATTAAATTGTAAGAGACATCAAATAGCGATGGCAGCCCTATTTCTCTCCTTGATTAACACCCGGTCTGGTAGATCTCTATGTCAAATGTTCTAAATGTGCCGATAACACCATAGTGCCATGTGTTAAACTCAAGATGGAACATAAACTAATCCATTTCAATTTGAGTGAACCCCAGTGCAAAATATATGTAAAAACAGGGAAGGAAAGAGAGATAGACTGGAATTGACAAAGAGGGGGGAGGTGAGGGCCACAGGGAAGGGAAAAGAGCAAAGAACTATAACAGCACATCCATAAGGTAAGAGACTACAAATGGGTCAGTAACGGGTGTGAGTTTGACAAATGAACAAAAACTCACAAATCAGTTAAAGAAAATGATAGAGATCCTCCGTGGTGTTGAGCCCATTTGGAGCCTTAGTATCAAGCTCTAATATCATTCTAGATTCCATCTGGCGCAGGAGTTTGTCTCTGTCTCCCCCTCTTCTTGGTTGTGCAATTGAAGTTAACACAAAATAGTTCAAGCATTCCAAGTTGTTATTATGAACTTTTCTGAAATGCCTGGCGACAGGATAAGCATTGTCGTTGTTAACAATTGCACGCAAGTGTTGTAATATCCTGGCATGTACTGCTGGCCGGGTATTTCCAATGTACCTTAGGCCGCAAGTACAGGTCAGGACATAAACTGCATATTCAGTCCTGCAGTTGTAATTCCCTTTGATCTGCAGGGGAGTTGGACTGAATGGAGTAGTATATGAACATGTATTTATCCCGAATTTACATGCCCGGCAGCTGTTACACTTGAAAAACCCATTTCTGGGTGATAACCGGGTGGGTTGTGTAGTAAGTTCTGGGAAAGGGTTAGAGACATGACTACGTAAGGAGGGTCCCCTCCTAAACCTAATGATTGGATTGGCTGGAAGATCTCCTGCTAGAACTCCATCTGTTTGCAGAATGGGCCAATTTCTCGTAAGGATAGATCTTATTCTTCTGTCCTGATAACTGAAAGCTGTAAGGAACCTGATATCAGAGTTTTTAAAATGTTCCTTTTCGTTTAGAATCTTGTTGTTTTGGGATAGAAGAGATTCCCTGGTTACTTGTTGGATTTTTGTAACCGCTGTTTTAAGGTTTTTTCATGGTATCCCCTGGCCTTAAATCTGCTGATGGATTCTTCTATACATTTGTCCCTTTCTTCTGCCACACTACAGATTCTCTTAATCCTGAGTAACTCACCATGTGGGATGTTATCTATGGTATGTTTCGGATGGGCACTACTTGCGTGCAACGTAGAGTTGCCCGCAGTTTCTTTTCTGTAAAGGGTGGTTGCCAAACGGTTATTCTTAGGGTAAACTTTTACATCCAAGAAATTAACAGATGTTTTGCTGATGTGGTGCGTAAATTTTAGATTATAATCATTTATGTTTAACATCTTTATAAAATCTAACGCACTGGCTTCATCACCCCTCCAGATTTAAAACACGTAGTCAATAAATCTGACCCACTGTTTCACACATTCAGAAAAGATGGTCTGATGTTCCCCCATGAGGACCTGCTTCTCCCAATAGCCTACGTGCAAGCACGCATAGCTAGGGGAAAAGCAGGCCCCCATGGCCACCCCCCTCTGTTGCAAATAGACATCCCTCCCGAACATAAAAAAGTTATGATGAAGGCTCCACTTAACCAAATCCACCAACATTTTGTTGTGGTTATAGCAATTGGCTGGTCTGGTATTTAAAAAGTGTTCCAGAGCTTTTAGACCAGTGGAGTGCTCAATGCTCGTATAAAGAGCTTCTATGTCCAATGTTATTAGTAGGGAGTTTTCTGTCCATGTGGTGTTTTTGATCTTCTGTAGGAAATGTCCCGTATCCTTGATATATGTTGGCAGACTAGATACCAGAGGTTGTAGAAAATAATCTACATATTGAGCGAGATGTTCACCAATGCTGTCTATTGCCGAGATAATAGGCCGTCCTGGGACTGGAGATATCCCCTTATGCACCTTTGGAATTAAATAAAATCTGGGCATAATAGGTAGCTCGGTGTGCAGAAATTTGAACTCTTGCATAGAGATTAGGCCCTCCCTTCTGTATTTGAAGAGCATTTTGCGTAACTTCTCTCTAGGTAGATCATATTCTTTCAAATTAGTCTTCATGTAACAAGTGGGATCCGATAATTGTCTGTTGGCTTCTGTTATATACTGTTCTTGAGGCCATATAACAACGTTTCCTCCTTTATCTGAACCGCAGACTATATTCCGATGATCATTTTTCAACTTGTTCATGAGTTGCCAATATTGGTTTTCGTGCTCTCGCTTGGCTCTCCTTCGATGTTTAACCTGATGGTAAAGTTTTTTCAAATCTGCTGTTACCACATCATGGAATGCATCTATTGCATCTTTGGGCATGGTGGGTGTGAATGTTGACGTTGGTTTAAATGGACTGGAGCCCACTCCGATTTGGGAAATATTGGCTTCCCTGAGTTCCTCTTGTGTGGATGTGCTGGTACTGGGTTCATTACTATCGTCACTCAGGTGATGAAGTGTAAGCATGCCTCTGATGTCACGGGCTTGTAACACTGGTGTAGTTGGATTCAAGTCCTCTGTGTCAATAGTGTTGGGGCCCTCCTTGATATTGAAGAATTTACGGAGCTTCAATTTTCGAATGAACCGGAACACGTCCACTCTGGTGGCTGTGTAATTAAAGTCTGTTACTGGACAGAAGGTGAGGCCTAGACTTAATAGTTGGTTTTCAGCAGTGGTGAGGGTGGTAGAAGACAAGTTGATAACGGTCTTGTCATTTAGTTTCTGTTCTTGCGCCAATGCTTTTTCTTTTTGTTGTTGTTGTTTACACTTGTGTTTTGGCAGCGCTCTTTGTGACGGCGGTTGATTCTGGCCCTTTTTTCTGTTGATTTTGCTGATTTCGTGGGCGCAGCGTTTGTAACCGCGCATTCACTAAAAAATCCACCTCTTCACCTAGATTCAAAACCATGGAGGGTCCTCCTTCTTCATCACCTGTTGTTAAGTCCTCATCATCCGAATAAACGCTACTTCTGTTGCTGCTTGTAGAGTTGGAATCACTATTTGTTTGTGCATCTGCCTGCACATCCGTGCGAGAACCACCAGCAGTCATTTCTACCCTCGTTGATGATTTTGTAGGGGCTGACTTTTGGTTCATTTTTAGGCGTTTTGCATTTTCAAATTTACGAGCAAAAGTGTAGATTTTCCCGTGCTCGTAGTCATCTTTGTCACGCGCAAACTTCCACGCTTTGCGCACTTTTATTTTTTCCTCATGTTTATTCACTTTTTCTTGGATTTCTTTTCTCATTGTTACAATGAGGTCATGAGGTTCTAGTTTTGACAGTTCTCCATTAATTTCTTCCAATTCTTTAAGCAGTTCCATGCGGTCAATTTCCGCATATTTTATAAGGATTTGGACCAAGTTCCGGGAGGCATCCAGATTGCTGTGACCCCACTCCTTCAACATTTCCGGGTGTGGCTTGTCGTAACTGGGAGCAAGTAAAATTCTTAGACCCCTTGGGATTCTTCCTTCCGCAATGTACATTGAAAGGGATTTATGCTCCCACCACTTTGTAACTTCATTCCTCATTGTTTTTTCTAGACGATTCATGAGAGCCCTTATCTGTGTTTCTATCGACAGGCTGTTGCCTTGTGCAGTTTCAGATGTGCCTGCCTCCGCTGTTACTCCCTTCCGAGTAATCTTAGGCAAGTTGTTAAACAGTTCTAATGACGCCGCCTCACGCCTCCTCATTGTCTCTTCCGACATTCCCGTTGCTGCCATCATGCCGGGATATTTATAAATAGAGAGTTAAACGTTCGGTGTACAAAAGGCAGAACGTGTGTTTAAGCCTATATATATGGCCATGCCCAGGGGGATGGGGTTCCCGGGGCACAAATCGACCTCAGGGAGGGGGGCATCGCGGCCCCCCTTCCTATTTTTTTCTTTAAAAAAAATGCAAATAGGGGTCAGGCCCTCCTCCAGGGCCAGAAAAAAGGGAAATTAAGGGGGGGCCACACAGCACCCTTTCTCAAAATAAAAAGTTTAAAAAAGCCGGCATTGTGCCGGAGGCCCCGCCCCCTCCATGCAGCACTCTTCAAAATGGGGAACTAATTCCCCTTGAATACTGGGGGTGCCTGGGGGCCAAGTAGCCCACCAGGAACCTCCAGTAAGCACCACAGAGCTACGTTGCAGAGAGGTGGCCCGAGGCAACGCCCCTTTTTACACCTCTCTGCAACGCAGCTCTTTGGTGCTTACTGGAGGTATCTCGTGGGCTAGTTGGACCCCAGGGGCCCTCAGGATTCAAGGGGACTTAATCTCCCAACTTAAAATGCGCAACGGAGCGCGTTTGCACAGTGGTGAAGGGAGGGGGCGGGCCTGAGGTGAGATGTGTGCAAACACACCCTGTGGCGCGTTTAAAGTTGGGGAACTAATTCCCTTTCAATCCTGAGGGCCCCTGGGGGCCAACTAGCCCACCAGGTGCTTCCAGTAAGTGCTGGACATGTCACTCGTACCAAACCATAGAAATTCCACCGTTATAGTTAGTTCAGCTAACTATAACTCGCGCCCCCGCAATGCACTGCTCATGACATCACATTTTACGTCATTCATGGAATGGTCAGTGACATCACTGATTACATCTCAAATGACATCACTGATGACATCAATGATGACATAATCCAGTGACTGTGTGTTTCTGTAAAGTTTAAATATGTTTTATATATATACCAAGGTGTATTGAAGAATGCGTGGGTGTATAAGTGTCTGGATGGAGGATTTAGGAGGTGTGTGACTGATTGTATAAGTGACTGATTAAACATGTCTTATTGAATGCATGGGCTAGTGACTAAACTGTGTGAATGTCTGTATCTGTCTGTTGTTGTGTAAGCTGCTACATGGGTTGGTCAGTAGCAACACAAGTGTCTATATTGGTTATTGATTGTTTGCCAGAGTGTTTGTCTGGGAGACTGAGTGTGTGTGTGGGTGGGTTGGAGGTGTGTGACTCTGTGCATAGATGTGTGAGTGGTTGATTCACTGGGTGTATGGGTTCAAGAGTGCATGTGGAAACAGCTGTATGGGTGGGTGACTGTGTGTATGGGTGTGTTGGTGAGTGAATGGATGTCTCAGTGGTACATGTGTGAGTAACTACATATGTAAAAGGCAGTATGTAGGAGAGTAGGGTCTGCAATCCTATGATCACCCAGATGTTTTGCTTTTGTTTCACTGGTTTACTACTTTCTCTGGCTGTGGGCCTGCCAATCAGACCCACAGCGTAGCTGTTCTCTCACTAAATTGACATGTGTACCTTAGGTGCATTACCCAATTGGAACTGGGCCACCTTATCAGACCCTATAACTCAGGGCATAGGTGTACCCAGGGCCTACCAGGGGCTGAAGCATGTATTATGCCACCCCTGGATGGCCATCTAAATCTGACACAACTGGCTGCACGACAGCTGGGGCAAGGTGGTGTAATCACCCTTTGCTTTAGATATAGTATACCTATATCTAACCCTAAAAATGGACACGCAGATTCCTATCAGTCACTCCTATGGCAGGCCTTGACAATCCTGAAGGCAGAGTACTTGGAATCGTGTGAGATGGTGCTCTGGCATGAGCTGAGCCCGTCTGCAGCTTGCGGAACCAAGTCCTAATATCTGTTCCATGATAACGCATACCATATACTCTTAAGTGCATTATAATCCTTGCGGTTAAATGCTATCTCTGGTATCGCTTTATCAAAACATGTCGAGTAAGGTGTCATACGAATTGGAATACTAACCCCTCGCCAATTCTGGCGACGGGGTTAGCATTTCACCCTTCTAGAGGGACACGACATGTATGTAACTGTGAACCCCGGTTAAAGTTAACTTAAGCCTCAGCTCCACAAAATGGATGCTGCCACCACAGACATGAGTCTGACCTCCTGCTGCTGGGAGTCCTTCCAGCGAGGAGAGCTTGGACAAAGGGTTTCCTGTCAGGGGCGGTGCTAGCACCATCCCAGACAGGGTTTTGTGTATCCTGGGTAGGCAGGGCTTTACAGGAAGGTGACTGCAAGTGGCACCCCGGTGCTCACTATGCATCTGCCGGCTAGAACCAGTTCCAGGGTGTGAGAAGGTGGCCTGATATGCAGTGGTCACTATTCTAGTGAACACTATGTATCAGTCCAGCAACCCTTATTGATGATTGGTTGTAAGTCAACCTTATAGACCAGCTATCCTAGTAGCGTGGATACGAGCAGTCTAAGGCTAAAGACTCGAGAGGGCGTGTTAAGCCAGCTGTTATACCACATATACCCCTTGAACACCAAGTGAAAGGACAACACACAAGTGTTATGAAAATAAACCGTTATTTATTAAGAATCACAACAGCCCTGTACTCTTTATGAGGACAGGGTACTAAGCACGAACCAAAACTCTTACAAAAATACTTAAGTTAGCACAGTATATACAAATGCCCGAGGGGCACGGAAAACCATATACTTGAAAAGTGGAATGCGAAATTACTAGCAGGTAATTACAGTACTAATAGCCTTTGGAATCGCTAGGACTTGACTATAGAATTGTTAGATTACTTCTAGGAGACCCAGGGGACTCGGGTGCAGTGTGTGCACTCTCACGCGAGATGCGGGACAAAGTCTATGGTAGCTAGGAATTGCAAAGTTAGTGTTCTCGGGCGAACCCGACCTGGTAGGGAGAAAACGAAAGTAGATTCTGACCCTTGGATAGTGAGGCTATGCTGGGGCACCGAAATGCCGAAGTTACCTAGCCCAGGGGCTGCAGCTGCATAGGACTCAAAAGACGTCGGGAATCCTCGTTGACGGACCAGGAGCCTGGAAGAAAGAAGTTGCTGGCAGGCGACCAGTGAAGAAAGTTCGGTGGATCCAAGCCTGGATCGATGGAAGATGACACCTGAAAGCAGAGGGGACCAAGTTCGAGACTACTAGCCAGTAGTCAGTGGGCACCAGGAGGGCACCGGATGGTAGCCACCTCGACAAGGTGAGTGGGTGACGCTGTGCTCGGAGATCTCACGGACCAGGAGGCGTTGTCGGCGACCAGGAAGGAGGATCGAGCTGTCCCACGAAGATAGAAGCTGTCGGCGTCGCTGGACCCAGGATTGGGCAACAAAGCCTTGGCAAATTCAAGCCCACGCGGTGGACCTAAAATGGCGTCTGGAGTGGACCAGGAGGGTCCGGGGTGCCTCTCTTAAAGAAGGAAGCAAGGGCCAGTCTGGAGCAACCAGACCAGCAGCAGTGATGTCGTCGGGCGTCGTTCAGAAGGCCACAAGCCAGCCGGCTAGTAGCCAAACAACGCGGTGCACAGCAAACAGCAGAAGGGCCCCACGCAGATCGTGGAGATGCAGGGAGGCTGATCTTGGGTGCTGGAGCTGCGCAGGGTTGGGGCTTCTCGGACCCCAAAGCACTCACCAGTGGAAGACTCGGTGGGCTTGTTACAAAGAAGTCGTGCAGTCTTGGCGATCGTCGGTCCCTCGAGGTCTCGTCGCACTCACGGTTCTCAGCTTTGCTGTAGAGGTGAGTAGAGGTCAGAGGTGCCAGGGAAGCCGGGTCTCGTTGAGCTGGGTCGTCGGATTCGTGATGAAGGACTTGCAGCAGACCGCAGTGTTCTTTAGGATGGTGCCTGCGGATGCAGGGTGACTACTCCTTAGCCACAAGGGAGAATCTTGATGAAGAAATCTTGAAGTCCTTTCGCAGAAAGTCGTGTCTTGATTCCAAAGATGATCTAATTTGAACAGGGGGCCCGCTCTCATCTTTATACTAAAAAAGGGGGCTGACCCGGTGACTAGGTCCTGCCTATGGATGGGACTAGGTGGGGGGTGGTTACACCCCTCAGCCATGCCGGACTTCCCCAGGCCAGGGGCTGGTGTGCCCCTGGAACTGGTTCAG